>NC_139233.1:84350148-85619902 GCF_977018435.1 Lepisma saccharinum
AGAGAGAGAGAGAGAGAGAGAGAGAGAGTGAGTGAGTGAGTGAGTGAGTGAGTGAGTGAGTGAGTGAGTGAGTGAGTGAGTGAGTGAGTGAGTGAGTGAGTGAGTGAGTGAGTGAGTGAGTGAGTGAGTGAGTGAGTGAGTGAGTGAGTGAGTGAGTGAGTGAGTGAGTGAGTGAGTGAGTGAGTGAGTGAGTGAGTGAGTGAGTGAGTGAGTGAGTGAGTGAGTGAGTGAGTGAGTGAGTGAGTGAGTGAGTGTGTGTGTGTGTGTGTGTGTGTGTGTGTGTGTGTGTGTGTGTGTGTGTGTGTGTGTGTGTGTGTGTGTGTGTGTGTGTGTGTGTGTGTGTGTGTGTTTCTTTGTTTGTTTGTTTGTTTGTTTGTTTGTTTGTTTGTTTGTTTTTTGTTTGTTTGTGTTTATGTGTGTTTTTGTGTTTGTGTGTGTTTGTTTGTTTGTTTATATTGTGTAGTAGTTGTGGTTTGTGTGTGTCTTGTGTAGTAGTTGTGATGTGTTTGTGTGTGTCTTGTGTAGTAGTTATCCTGTCTAATGTGTTTGTGTTCGTCTTGTGTAGTAATTGTGCTGTCTAATATGTTTGTGTTTGTCTTGTGTAGTAGTTCCTCCATTCATATCGGGGGTTAGGCGTAGAGCTGACAACTCTGCACTGTAAAAAGACATGTCAAGAAACAGAAATATAAGGCCATGGATGTTCCCAAGGTAAAATATTCCGGAGGTAAAATAGTCCCCCGTTCGGATCTCCGGGTGGGGACTACTTTGGGAGGTCCCTGGACTAAGGATAAGATATACGTTAGGAATAAGGATATTAAATTAGGCACCTGGAATGTTCTGAGCCTTTACCGGCCTGGGGCATTTCAGTGTACAGTTAATGAGATAGTGAAGTATAAATTAGATGTAGTAGCTGTCCAGGAAGTTAGGTGGCCAGGAGAAGGGAATTGTAAAACTAAAAATTATACTTTTTTCTATGGTGGTACTGAAAATCATAATTTTGGAACAGGCTTTTTCATAAATAATAGAATTATCTCGGCTCTTAAAACAATAGAATTTATTAATGATAGGATATCATATGCAGTTTTGCAGGGTAGGTGGTGTAAAATTATTTTAATAAACATACATGCACCAACGGAAGATAAAGATGATAATACTAAAGATGATTTTTATACAGAGTTAGAACAGGTCTTTGATAAATTTTCTCAGTATGATATGAAAATTCTGTTAGGTGACTGTAATGCACAGATTGGCAAAGAAGAGACATTTAAACCCACGATTGGTAAAGAAAGTCTTCATGAATTAAGTAATGATAATGGTATAAGATTGATTACTTTTGCAACCTCAAAGAATTTAATTGTGAAAAGTACCACTTTTAAACATAAAGATATCCATAAATATACCTGGTCTTCTCCAGATGGTAAAACTCATAATCAGATAGACCATATTCTCATTGATAAGAGAAGGCATACTAGTATAATTGACGTTCGTACACATAGAGGTGCTGACTGTGCCAGTGACCATTATTTAGTAATTGCTAAATTAAGAGAAAGACTCTCAGTGATAAATCATAAGCAACAAAATCTAAAAGTTATAAAATTTGATACAGGAAAGTTTGCTGATGGAAGAATTAAGAAAGATTACCAAATTAAACTGTCAAATAGATTTGATGTTTTGCAGGATTTAAATTATGTTGAAAATATAAATGAAACAGACGTAAATAAGAATTGGGAGCACATACGTAATGCAATAGAATCAGCAGCTAAAGAAACTATAGGATACCATAAACCAAGAAAAAGTAAGCCATGGTTTGATAATGAATGTCATAATCTAATAGAAATAAGAAATCAGGCTAGACTTAGGTGGTTAAATAACTCGGATGATACAAATCTAAGCAATTATAATACAATAAAGCGAGAAGTTAACCGCACGTTTAGAAGTAAAAAAAGAGATTACTTGAAAAGCAAAATTAACGAAATTGAAACAAACAGCAAAAATAAAAATATCAGAGATTTATATAAAGGTGTAAATGAATTTAGAAAGGGGTGGCAACCTAAAGTAAACTTGATAAAAGATAAAGACGGTGATTTTCTAGCTGACCCAAGCGATATTCTAAATAGATGGAAGAACTACTTTAATGACCTTTTAAATGTCCATGTAGGAGATAAATCAGAAGTAAATGAAGTCCACACAGCAGAACCTTTAGTTCCAGAACCTAACTTGACTGAAGTTAAAGATGCTATTAAAAGGCTTAAGAATAACAAAGCACCTGGCGTTGATTTAATACCAGCTGAGTTAATTAAATATGGTGGAAATTCATTAATATGTCAAATTCATAAATTAATTTGTTTAATATGGAATAAAGAAGAAATCCCTCAACAGTGGAAAGAATCCATAATTGTTCCTGTGTTTAAAAAAGGTGATAAAATGAACTGCAATAATTACCGTGGAATTTCTCTACTCTCAACAACATACAAAATATTGTCTAACATTCTTTTAACAAGACTAACCCCATATGCTAATGAAATTATAGGTGATTATCAATGTGGATTTAAACGTAACAGATCAACTACAGATCAAATTTTTCACATCAGACAGACACTTGAAAAAAAGTGGGAATATAATCAAAATGTCCATCAGCTATTCATTGATTTCAAAAAAGCATATGATTCGGTCAAAAGAGATAAATTATATAATATATTAGTAGAGTTTGGAATACCTAAGAAGCTTGTTAGTATGATAAAAATATGCACCAGTGAAACAGAAAGTAAAATTCGTGTGGGTAATAATATGTCTGACAAATTTATAATTCATGATGGGTTAAAACAAGGAGATGCATTATCTCCATTGCTCTTTAATTTTGCCTTAGAATATGCTGTTCGGAAGGTAAAAGAAACTAAAGAAGGACTAAAATTAAATGGTGTGACTCAGTTATTAGCATATGCAGATGATGTAGAGTTACTGGGGGATGATATAAATACGATTAAGAATAATGCTAAAATATTTTTCAAAACTGCTAAAGAGATAGGTTTGGAAGTTAACAAAGAGAAAACTAAATATATGCTTACAGGCCGAAACCAAGTGTTAGGTAATAATCAAAATCTAATTATTGATAACAACTCGTTTGAACCAGTTTCCAAATTCAAATACTTAGGAGTAATATTAACAAATGAAAATTATATTAAAGAGGAAATAAAAAGTAGGCTTAATTCAGGAAATGCATGTTACTTCTCTCTTCATAAACTTTTGTCTTCTCGTTTAATATGTAAGAAACTAAAAGTTAAAATATACAAAAGAGTAATTTTGCCTGTAGTATTATACGGGTGTGAAACTTGGTCCCTTACATTAAAAGAGGAACATAAATTGAGAGTATTTGAAAATAAGATTCTTAGGAAAATATTTGGACCTAAAAGGGATGAGGAGACAGGTGAGTGGAGAAGGTTACATAATTTAGAACTACATAATTTGTATTCATGTCCAGATATTATTAGAATAATTAAATCAAGAAGACTTAGGTGGGCAGGCCATGTGGCACGAATGGGAGAGGAAAGAGGAGTTTACAGGATTCTTGTTGGGAAACCAGATGGTAAGAGACCTGTAGGAAGGCCAAGACGAAGATGGAGGGACAACGTTGAGATGGACCTAAAGGAAATCGGTAGGGATGGAAAAGAGTATATAGATCTTGCTCAAGATAGGGACAGATGGAGGGCCTGTGTTGCTGCAGTCATGAACCTTCGGGTTTAAGAAGGCTAGAGAGTTAGTTAGTTATTTGCTTTTTAATGAGAAATTTGTTAGTAACTGTAAATTCTTTCAAAAACTGTAGTTGCCCTGCCATTTGCCATAACACCATAACCCCCCCCCCCCCCCACACACACACACACACCTTCCCCAATGGTCAACCAATATGACCGCAGGTCTCAGAAATAAGCTAATGCCTTTTCCAAACTTTGCTAGTTCCAACTGTTTGAAAGCTATACCCCCCTAAATGTCCACTGCATTCTTGTGTTCGAGACATGGCTTAATTCCTTCACACCCTCAAGCATGAACTACTTGCAAGGTGAAGAATGAGGTGGGAGAGAAAGTGTTGGCACTGATAAGGAAAAATGTTTCCGTGGTAGTTTTGGCTAAATATGAAGGTAACTATGCAAGTATGACAATATATTTTCTTGGAGCTACCATCAAAAAACAGAAGTTCCTCGTGGCTGTTGTGTACCATCTGCCTGGAACGTGCTTCATAAATTGCAAGGTTGAACTGGCTAAACTCATTCCAGTGTTCTTGCTTGTACTGTTATTGGGCAAACTAAACTTTCATTTTAAAAGAGACAGGCCTGAAGTTAATAAATTTTGTGCCACTATCTCTTCTTAGAATATAAATATTTTAAAGCACGATTCTACCTTTTACATGGCTACTTTGCATTCTTGGCTAGAAGTTATTTTAACTTGGGACTGCTCTCGAATCATTAAACATGGACAAACAAGTGGTTGCGTGTCTCTCATCCCATGACCATATTTATGATGCCTATTTGCTGAATGCTTCAAAATGCAAACCAAACATAAGTGGATATCACGATTTAAAGAAAATTAACCTCACTTCTCTAAATGAAGATGCTACAAGAACCCCCTGGAATACAATACACAGTTTCACTAATATTAATGACAAGCTGAATATATTAAATAGTCTAATCTTACATCTTTTTTACAAACATGATCCAGTAAAGAAAAGATGCATCAAGCAACCAGTCTCCACCTTGATGACTAACAGCATTCTCTCACTTACGACAGTGTGATTCGGCTCACTGCTGCAAGTTCAAAGCTGACAAGTGCTTGAATTCTTCCAATGCATTTCATAGTTTCAATAACTGTCACATGCTCAGAAATTGATGCGTAATGCAGGGAGAAAGGTCTCATATGAATTATTGAATTTACAATGCAACTCATTAATACTGTGGAACAAATTAAGAAATTTAGGGCTAGGAGTGAAATGCAATGCAAATCCTGCTCATGTTTCCTAAGTTGATGAAATAAATACACATTTCTCTCTCTCCAACCAATGAATAAAGATGCTAAAAACAGTACTATTATAGTTATTTCAAACCATAAAACTGAAATGGCAAAGTTTAACTTAGAACTGATCGATGAATTTCAAGTGGAAACTGCAATTGATAGGATCAAATCTGGTTCAGAAGGAGCCGACAACCTTCCATTGCAGTTAATAAAACTAATTCTACTTCATATTGGGTCATACCTGTTCTCTGGTATTTTTCCAGATATGTGGAAAATTGTACATTACACTTTTTTATTGTCTTCAAATATTCTTGGCACCCCACTGTCCCATTAAATATGCAATTTACAGTACAGTTAAGATAAAATGAGTAACTTATGAGAATAAGTGAAGGAATGTTTCTAATTAATCCAGGCTGTACCAGCTGAAACAAGATTAAATATTTTTTTTATGTGCAGGGACGGGAAGGCAACTTTTTTATTTTTCTAAGATTGTATTTGCTAAGATTTATATTTTCCACATTGTATTTGTGTTATGGAAGATTTGATAGTACAATGTGTTATTTTGATGTATAATTTTGTATTTTTCTTTCAGGTTGAAGAAAAATTTATCATGTTTTTCCGAGACCTTCTCCACACCCATAGTTCAACCATGTCCAACAATGATGTGCGGTTGTGTGGTGACTTCAGAGGATGCTTACAAAAATGGGGCATTCTCTCACCATCTGTGGGAAATCAGAATTTTGAACTTTGGAAAGACAAGGTGGATCTTCTTCTCGAAGATTTTGACAAGCACAGGCTTGTGTGGGAAAAACAAATTGAAGGTTCACAGTACAGGTGAGGTCCAAAACTTCTTGCGTGTTTTTGGAAAATACCTTGAAAATGCATTATTTGTAGAGGCATCCATATTTTGTTTTGCCGAAAACACGAAATGTGAAATAACGTACTGTAATGTTGATTTTTCATGTTTTTGAACGTGTGAGTGCATTTTCCTACCATATTTTCTCATGAAATGATGCGAAATGAAGTCTGAATTATCCTGTGAGTTATGCAATTCATAATTTAAAAAGCGAAAATGGACTCCTTTACTCAGGAAAGTGTAGTTTTTAAAATCAAATGTAGAGTTACATTCACCATTTTAACACTGATGTGCCATTTTATATTCTGCTTTTGATCCTGAAATGTGCCCAATTTTTGTACTGAAATCTTGATATTTCATTCATCATAAATATGTGCCTCTAATTACTTGTACCAGTGATGATAAATAAAATCCTATGTATGCTTTAACATTTACTGAATACACATTTTGAATGTTCATGCTCAATTATATGTCAGTGCAGCTTACAGTGTGTAGGAAATAAATCCAATGACCTACTAGACAGTGAAGGTTCAAACGAAAGGCTATTTCCTTACTCTTATGATTATGAATGCCTCGTTTTTGTTTGTTAGTGTGTGTGTTTGTTTCTTGTACACTAGTTACAAGCTGCATGCTTGTTGTTTTTAAATCACATGAATTTTGTAAATTGCATTATTCTTAATGTTGGGTTTTCAGAAGCATTTATAGGTTTGAAGGGCTGGCAAAGAACATCAGTGAATCGGCCATGAGCATTACGAGATCTGTTGTAGAAGCACAAAATAATGAGCGGAAGACATTCATGGAGCACATCAAGATGTTGTACAGTGAGAACGTGCAGATAAAGATAAAATGGCAGAAGATCATTCAAAGTCTAACACATGAAAGGGCCATATGGCATTTCCCAGCATCATATCCAAGGTGAGTGTAGATGCATGGATCCTTTAACATCTAAAATTGTAGGGCATTGGCCTGCCCTTCTGCTTCGACTGTTTCCTTTCATCTTTATGTATTGTTCTTCATAACGAAAACTAATGTCCCATCACTCCTTGCTGGCTTTCTAGACCAGAGTCCAGCATTATTCTTTCAAATAGCCCCCTCCTCTCAGTTGTCCTCACAAAGTTGGTTGATTGATTGATTTTATTTATTCTACTTTGCTTCTCTGCCACTTTTGGCTAATTGAAGAGATGACGATTAGTGAAGATGTGATGAAATTGATGAAGGAACACTTGCAAAGAACACCCGTGCCCTGGCTGGAATTTGAACCCCAGACCTCACAAAGTTGAGTCAACATGGAATTGTTCAACTCCCAGCAGGAATCAAACTCAGAATCACTAGCCTTAAAAACAGGAGTACTAACCATTCAGCTATCATTCCTCACACATGTATCAATAGTATATGAACACTATATGGTATAGATTAGGCATGGTACCGATTAATTGGTACTCTATCAGTATCGGCCAATATAGTCATATCGGTGTATCGGTTAAATTACCGATTATTTTACTGATCTGATATATCGATAAATATCTGATAATTTAGTGCAAAATTATGCCATTTTGTTGTAATTTTTATGGATAATCTCCATGCCTTACTTTCTAAAAAATTAAAAATGTGTAAATATGCAATTACTTTTGCCCTGCAGTCACCTGGAAACACATTTATTAAGAAGGTAAATGAAACCTTCAGGTTCTTCAAGGACCATTTCTAATTTTATATCAGATCGGTAGAATATCAGTTATCGGTATCAGTAAATTTTATATCGGTACTTTATATTGGTATCGGCCAAAATTTCATCCCTAGTACAGATTAATCAGTACTCTATTTATATCAATACTGGTCTTTATTGGTTCCAAGTACAAATGTTCTTACTTGATATGATCAATACTGACACACGTGAATGTTTCAATAAATTTTAAATTACTGTGATTGAAGATACCTTTCTGAACTTAAATATATATTACATTGAAAGAAAAGTATGTCAGTTTTATCATAACTTGTTTAAAATATATTATTAACTTCATTTATGGAATTATTGTTACATTAAAAAAAGTCATCTGTCATTATGTTGTAAACAAATTTTTACACTAAGACTTGAAACTTTCCTGGCGACGAATGATTAATAGATTCTCTCGGGTTATCGACCAGGTGAGTTGAAGGTTTCGAGAGCTAACGTCACTCTCATCTTCAGGGTTGAAGTGCAGATATGAGCATCAACCCGGTGTAAATAAGTTTGTGGAGGGGGATCCCAGTGAAGATGGCGGACCAATCGGTTGGTGTGTCTGCTGCATGTGCGCTCCTGGTTAACTAACGCTAACCAAGCTGGTTCTAGTACGAGCCCCGTGAATAAGATTATCTTTTTCTTCATGAATGGCTCTTGCTTCCTTGATGATGCGGTCCCAGTAGTTTGAAGTTTTGGCTATGATTTCTGTGTTGCTGAAATCTGGTCTATGTCCCTCATTTATTGAATGTTCTGCTAGACCCGACTTTTCAGGATGGAAATACTTGATGCTGCTTTGGTGTTCTTTACAGTGCTGTTCTATTGTCCTACCCATCTGCCCAATGTATGCTTTCTTGCATTTACAGGTAATACGGTAGACTCCTGGTGTTTTGAGTCCCAACTCGTCCTTGGGATTGTGTAGTAGGCTTCTGATCTTCGGAGGTGGTTTGTGAATGGTTTTTATGTTATGCTTCTTGAGAATCCTACATAACTCCAGAGAGATTTCCGGTGTAAGGCAGGATGGTTATATTCTGCTCAGCTTTGTCTGGATTCCCTGGCATGTCTGGATTCCCTGATGTGTCTGGATTCCTCGGTGTATCTAGATTCCTCGGTGTGTCCAGATTCCCCAGTGTGTCCAGACTCCCCAGTGTGTCCAGATTCCCCGGTGTGTCCAGATTCCCCAGTGTGTCCAGATTCTCCGATGTGTCCGGATTCCCTGATGTGCTGACCTTCTTGAACAGTACTTGTTGTAATGTTTTGTTGATGTTGTGTTCCGAGTACCCATTGTGTTTGAAAGCCATGCGAAGATGCTGTATCTCTTCTGATAGATGCTCCACGTCACTGATGGAGATGGCCCGGTGAAATGAAGTAGAGAGTACTGTAGCTCACCGAGACGGGTGGTGAAAACTGTTGGCATTGAGATATAGATCTGTGTAAGTCGGTTTCCGATATACACTGTGTCCCAAGGATCCGTCATTTTCTTCTATGATTTTTTAAAAGGCAACAAATAACCCCAGTCTCCATGGAAAAACATGATATTTTCAGGTCATTCCACAAAGTGTTAAAATGTTGATGATTGCCACACAAGTTCTCTCTGAAATCAGTCATAAAGTTACAGTATTCTTGATATCCCACGTATGCCCATGGTATTGTCTCCTGTTCTGTTGTACTAAGGTTTAATGTTCACATATGTGCCACCTCGGTAGCTAAGCATATTGAGTGTTTCACTCATAATCACTTCTTAATGCTCTGAGTTTGAGTCCTGCAACAGGCATGGGTGTTTGTGTTTGTCCTTTCATCTAACCATCATTCATATTTATGATGGTGATTGAATTAAGTAGGATAGAGTAATGGTTTCGAAGAAGTGCCATGTTTCCACATTGTTCTTCTTATTCCAGTGAACCACTTTATTTTACAGGTCTACTGCTTTCCCTGATAATGAAGGGAGTGGAGTTTTGAAATTGATTAGCTGCTAGAATAAGAAAAGGAATGCAGAAATTTGAAATTTTTTTCACTTGATAATTTCACCATGTGTGCCATAGTACATCATTAATAGGATAGTAATGTTACATAACAAAAATTAATAAATGATAATAGTGTATGTATGCAATATAGACATATGTCCTCAAAGGATCATTTATCCACTCAATGGCGTGCCGAGGATTTTCAAAAGGAGGGGGAGGGGTACATATACTTTTTTTCAGTAACCAACCCTAATTTTGCCTTCATTTCCAGCTTTTTGTGTTCTGTTCTTTTTTAGGAACACTAGACCAAAAGGAAGGGCTATGATCCCTATCAACCCCCCCATGCCTTGGGCACGCTACTGTATCTGCTTCAATAACAATGAAAATCTAACATCAAGGGGAATCCCAGCTATGATCCTTTGTTCAAATAATAGTTGTAGAGTTCATATCAGTACTTTAGAATACTCTTTTACAAATTTATGCAATTCTGAAAATTTCTCTCCAAAACTATGCATTGAAAGCTATATCAGAATTTCAAAATCCCACAGCAAAAGAGTTAATTTCCTTTCATCTGTCTGATTGTTTTATTCTCACATAGAACACTTGTGATTTGTTTGAAAAAAGCTTTGACAGTTTACCTTTCTTAGCACATGTCTCACAATAACATTTGTTTATTGTATTTCACAGAATAAATGTCTGAAATCGGGTCCATCATTTTGACATACCCTGTATATATTTTTTCCAGGTCATGGCAGTTAGATGCAACAGAGGGCCCAATGAGAGTGAGAAAAAGATTGCAGAGGTGCCATCTGGGAATAAGAAAGAAGTACTTAATACCAGAATACCAGCAAAAGTTGGGTAAGTTAAGGTGGTGTGGGATAGTCAGCAAAATAGCAAGAGTGTACCTCTGACATGGTTCATAGAGCAGAGCAAATGTATGAAATTGTATAAACTGCTGCATATTGTGTGGAAACTGTGTGTTTTCATACAGTGATACCTGATACCTGATTAATTGATTGATTTGGTGTTTTAAGTTCACTTTATGCACAGTAAGGCTAATCGGGACTGGACCTACAACTTAAAGTGGGATCCGAACCACTATGTGCCTCCACCGGGTATCGAACCCGGGACCCCTTGATTACAAGGCGACGATGCTACCAATGCACCATTGGGGAGGCGATACCTGATACCTGTAATACAGTTCAAACCTTTAGCAGATAGATAGTTTCAAATGAAACCACCCAAATTATTCACTTCCAGATGGTTGGTTACAAAGGAAAGCACCCCCATGTAGCAGCAATTAACTCATCATCTCTTGAAAACTTGATAATTCAGTTCTGTATTTTTTGTTAATTTGCATACAGATGAATGTATGACATACTGGAATGAAGAAAAGAAAACAGTACATTTATTATTAATTTCAGGGATGGGACAGATTAATCGGTACTTTATTAGTATTGAGTGATATAGGCATATTAGTGTATCGGTTTATCAGTAAAATTACCGATTATTTTACTGATCCAATATATCTATAAATATCTTGTAATTTAATGCAAAATTGTGTAATTTTTTATGGATAATCTCGTCCTACTTTAAAAAAAAAGTAAATGTCTAAATATGCAATTTCTTTTGCACTGCAGTCACCTGGAAACAAACATTTATTAAGGATGTCAATGAACTATTCACGATCTTCAAGGACCGTGTGGAATTTTATCTTGGATTGGTAGAATATCGGTTATCAGTGTTGGTAAATTTTATTTCTGTATGGGCCAAAGTTTCATATTGGCCCATCCCTAGTTAATTTATTTAACAAACACATTTCGAAAATGTCAATTACTCCCATAAATTATATGATATAACATATGAATGGGGTATTACTCTTCACCACAGTTTTTTAGTGAAATGTTTTACTTTTACATGTGATAATGAAAACAAAGGAAAAAAACTTCATCACAGTGTAGAGAAAGTTAGGGATCCAGTAAGAGACATTCAATTTTCCAAATTACCTGATCATTACGATTTTCTAAAATGAGTTGCATGTGTTTGCATTATATATCTGCCACAATATATGAATTTCTACTCCGCTAAGAGTAGATTTTATCCATTTACGACAATTTGTTCTCCTGCTATGGTTTCTTGTACATTGCAGTATGTTTGAAAAGTGCAGATGCGAAAAGTTCCTGTTTGTATATACTAACACACAAGAGAGGCTCCTGTTTGCTAGGAGTTAAGGAGGATTGACTGATATAATAGAAACCGATACAGATTATCGACATTCTAGTGATGTGATGTAAACTTGCAAATGATCTATGGCAAGCTAATGGTCTATTGACCTTGTTATTTATTGCATTTAACCACATCACTGCAATGTGTTTTGCCTTTGGAAAAGAAACTAAATATTTAAGCATTTACTTCACAACACATCGTATGAATTTTATGTTTATATTTATTAAAGTAATATCAAAATGACACAATTTTTGCACTCAATTACAGACTCTGTGTAGAAATATCAGTCAAGAAAAAGTCAAGAATTTTTGCTATTTTTTACAGTATAGTGAATTTGCATTGTTATATACCTGTGCTGGGATTTGGTAAAATTGAATATTTGGAAATCTAAAATTGTATTGAGTTGTGGTTAAGATTTGTTCACTTTATTTCTTAAGAATTACATTCAAGTATGCGTAAAGTTTTGCAGGAGTATTATCGAAAGTAATGTGGCCATTCCCCATCCAGGATTAAGTCTGAAGCATTAATTTTTACATACATTAATAATTAAAGCAAGTCTAAATCTCTTGGTAAAGTACAGCTTCAGTTTTCATCTTAACCAGCCTTGTGGTAGGGGTGTTTCATTGAATAAAAATATATATTTTCTTAATTTTTAACTACATCCTAAACGATTAAATAAATGTTAAGAAGAAGGAAAGACAGGTCAAGAAAAGTCTTGAAAAAGTCAAGAATTTTGGATTTGTTATTTTGGTAGACACCCTGAAATATCAAATCAGTATTGGTACTTTTACCAAGAAACCAGTACACTGTATGTCAATATTGGCTGATGCTGAAAGAGTACTATTCCCCCAAATTTGAAGAAAACTTGTGTCTTGTTTCTAATCAGATAAATTTAATAGTATTTTTGCATGTATTCATTTAAAAATGTCGACATCCCAATTTCCTTGCAGATGCTTTGCAGAAACCACCACCCTTGTCATTCTTGTTTGAAGAAGATGATCAGTCGTCCACTTCTTCTGTGCTTATTGAGCGCCTGCATATGAATGAAAAGATACAGCACATGTGCCCTGCCAGGGTGGTTACGCCTGCCGATGAGATTCAGGGTGAAATTTTAATTGGAGAAGGCTGCTTGTACTTTGTAGCTGATGACAGTTCCATAGACACAGATCTTTCAGAGGTGGGGTCTAACTGTTGTGTATCTTAAATATTGTTGCATGTGACAGGCATTCCATAGTCTGTATGTTGTACTTTTTTTGTGGTGGTTGGTTGTGTTACAAGAGCTAAGAGAAAAGTTTCTGTCTTTCACAGTGAAGCCAAAAGTTCATGGGTGTAAATCATCGGTATATGCTTGTTCCATCATGTATTTCTTTAATGCATAATTAATGCAAAATTAATTGTTTAAATTAGTGTTGAAAGAAAGAAGGAATGGTCAGGAAAGTGATGTACAATAACCAAAGTACAATGCAAATTTGAACAGCAAGTTCAATAAGTGCTTTAGTCCATGCAAAAAATCAGATTGATTCTAAAGTCCATTCTGTTGCCATTTGCATAATAGCTAAAGTAATCAGTACTCATAACTAGGGCTGAGTCGATACCGAAGCTGATGTATCGGAAAGTATCTACCGATACCGACCAATACTTTTCCGGCATTTTGTCTTTCACGGATTCCACAAAAATGCCTCTCGACACTTTGGCGTTGTCTAATCATCCTAGAAATTATGCAGAATTAGAATTTTCTCTTTACTTTGCACCAGTTTTATGTAAAAAAAAACTTAATTTTATGATGACATAACTTGTAATTTATTATTCTAATGTATTTTTTTAAAATATTTTATAACAAAAATCTTGGTCAATTGATGCATATAATTGGAGTAGAATACTCACACACTGTTGTTAATGAATATTTGAATAACTTTCAATTATTACAATTTTCAAGTATCTGTATCGGTGGGAATCAGTGTTTAAGTCCACTTTATGCACAGATGGGCTAATCGGGACTGGACCTACAATTTAAAGTGGGATCCGAACCACTAGTGCCTCCACCAGGTGTCGAACTCAGGACCTCTTGATTACAAGCTGTGATAAAAATCTTTGTTGGTCATTTGTGAGGGGAAAATAATGCTGAAGTAATAACACTTTGTGTGGCAATTGTACTACTAATTCATAAAAGAGCACTTTTGCCAGAATGTTATTGAAAATATTAAACTTTCACATGGGAAAATTTATGATTTTTACAGTGTTCTGTACAGAATACATGTTACGTATTTGTTGAAATTTGCGAGAAACATGCTTCTAGGATCAATAGTGAAGGTACAATCATAAACACACAAGGAAAGAATACAACACAAGCCCAACTGAGGATTATACTGGCTGAGAGTCCAGTTGTCAGTGCCTCATTAGCCTGCAAGACTGAAGTCCAGAGTGTACCACGTAAAAGTAAGGATGACACTTCAGTGCCTTCTGAAGCCTTACAACCTCATGTAAATTACTACATACAGTTAACTCTCGATACAATGACCTTTCACAGTTTCCGGGGAAAAAAATCGTTATTTCGAAGGGGTCGTTGTTGGAATTTGCGCCAATTTTCAGCTTAAACTAAGCTTAAACGGACACACAGATTCCTAGTAGACAGGAACACCATTTATCCTGGTAGTTATACAACCTGTTATTCACAGGATGCATGTTTTCACAAAAAATGATTGAAAATAATGTTATTTTCTTTTAATTGTGCACAGTCGTTGCTCTTCCACGAAATTCTTACAATTCTAGTTCATGAAAAACCCGTTACGACATTGTCACAGTTAGGAAAACGTATGAAGTTGTTAACGGGAGGTATGATGCACATAAGATCGAAGTAAACTTTTGCGGAAGCTTGGATGACAAATCATTAAGCGGGTTGATGATCTTTAGTTGGCCTATGTGACTTTGACTATCTCTAACAGTTTCGCTTTTATATGAAGTGTTGCAGGGAACAAAGAACAGGTTTTGAATGAAAGCGGTTACCAAAAGTTGTCAGCTACAAGGCCAGAAGTTGCTCACTCACGGGAACCTGCTGAACTTGAGGTCAGAGCTGGACAGATGGACGAGACTTCCAGGCACCACGCGTCTGTATTTTGGTACATTCATGTGATCTCTCATTTCTCAAGGTGGTGTATTTGTCGATGTAAGAGCTTGACCTGCCATACACATTGAGAAAGACTGCAATTCCAGCAGTCATTTTGGACTGTCCCTCCTCCCCCCTCCCATCGGTGAGTTGTCAGTATCTCTTAGGAAAAGGAAACAAGGGAAGGTCGTTTAAAATAACATCCAAGTGCATTCGATCTTCTCTTCTTGTGTATCCAAGAGCAAGCGGAATCACAATGGCAAATCAAGCCTGGCACGTTGGGTAGTGGCCATCGGGTAGGAGGTAACATTGGCACGCTTGGGGGAGGGGAGGGCAGAGGTCAAATGCTATTGGATATCACTCAAGCGTGGTGTGGTACTGTTTGTTTTTAGATCAGACCCACTTGCGAGCGGTTGAGCGCTCGTGAAGGGAATGAGTGCGACTAAAATGAGTGCAAAAACATATTTTTGGCAGATTTCCTTCAGTTTTTCAACTTTTTTCCACATTTTTCACGGTTCCCGGGAAAAGGGTCATTACTTTGAGAGGGTCGTTATATCTTTGGTCGTAGAATCGAGAGTCTACTGTATGCATAATTTTAAATGTGGTTCCAACTTTTAAATACAGCACCCCAAAATCTATAAAGTTTTCTTGGGGAGTGCAGGTAAAAATTTCATTGTTGAGCAGTGTGACATGGCAATATTAGAAGTGTTAGAAGTGCCATTCTCCTCCTCATTTCCCTTTAATCAGAGGCTGAATAGAAGTTGTAGGCCATGAACAATATGACATATTATCAAAAGTTTTTCATGTTTTTTTTAGAATAAATATCAGTAATTTGTAAATTCTAATCAATAAAAATTTTGGGGATAATAATTGTTCAGAATTTATGCATGTTTGATACGTTTGGGGAGGGGATGGGGGTAGTAAATTGTGTGACTTCATCGATGTTTGAATCTGTGATTTTGGCATTATGTGACAGACGTGTACCTGACTGAGCTAACAAGTGACTGTCACAACTTTTGTTTACCTGTAAACTTATGAAGGGCATATGCTTTTCCCCACTTCTGCCTTCCCTCATCCAAGAACCATTTAATTTCTTGTACAGGGTTCCAACACACCTGGAAAACCTAGAGAACTAAATTTGAAAAAAACAAAAACCTCATGGAAATTTTCATTGCAAAATCATCTAATTGATCAGTGAGTTCCAATGAAGTTCATTAAAAGGAGTAGAATATGCTCTGTTACTTGATAATGATAACAACAACTAATAATTACAACTTTAGTAACTTCCTTTACACAAGATACTTTGAAGATGTAGGCTTGAGAGATATGTTTATTTTGCATGACTGATTAATTGATATTGTGTTCATTTCTAAAGTTCTTTTTGCCACAAATGTGTGAATATTTGTTCCATATATATGATATTTTATTTTATCCACTATAATACAGATTGAAGTGTTAAACTACTACAAAAGCTGTAACCTTAATTATCTGCTCATATTTGGGGCGTGTGCGACTTACTCACGTTATGTATATTAGAAGTACAATATAAAAATATATATACTATGTAATACTTACGTTTCGTGAGTATCTGTTTCTGTTCCGTTCTTTAGGTTTTCGTGTAGACCAGTACGATCACCACATAGCTGCGTCAATTAAGGCAAGGATTGAGGTAGCAGGTAAAACAGGTTAAAAAGGATAAAATGTTGACTCAATATCAACTTACCCCATACACGTAAAACCTTCATGTTCTAATCGTAACTTTAAAAACTCCAAATCTAAAAAAAATCTTGTAAAAAACTTTTGACACCAAACACGTTGTTAAAAACCCCTACACACTGCCATGCTCTACGTTACGAAGTATGCGTCAAACTGATACGGCTTCTCATGGAATGCCGGAATTTGTTCGGCTCTTGTCCTCTCCCACTTTTCCCTGCGTCATATCTACTTCAAAATATTTAACCTCGAGGGCCGCGTTGATCACGGCTGTGAGGGGGAAGGGAAAAGTGGGAGAGGGCAAGAGCCGAGCAACTTCTGGCATTCCACGAGAAGCCATATCAGTTTGATGCATACTTCGTAACGGGGAGCATGGCAGTGTGTAGGGATTTTTAACGTGTTTCGTGTGAAAAGTTTTTTTACGAGATTTTTTTTTTTTAGATTTGGAGTTTTTAAAGTTAGGATTAGAACATGAAGGTTTTTACGTGTATGGGGTCAGTTGATATTGAGTCAATATTTTATCCTTTTTAACCTGTTTTACCTGCTACCTCAATCCTTGCCTTAATTGATGCGTCTATGTGGTGATCGTACTGGCCTAGACGAAAACCTGAAGAAGGGAACAGTAGGATCCCAAAATGTTGTTTTTCGCAAAATAGATACTCACGAAATGTATGTATTCCATAGTACCATAATGTGGGGTTATTCTGAACAAGTGGGGTTATTCTGAACAGTGTGTTCTAAAATGTTTTTCTGTTTTATACTTACTGAACTAATCTTGAAAACCACCTGGAAAAAATTGCTATTTTATTTTGGGATCATAATGGTTCACTCTGAGTGCAATAATTCTCATGTGGTCGCAAAATGGAACTAATAAAAAATAGAAACCTAGGAACAGGTGCTTTCACGTTTTCCAGAAACATGGAAACTTTGCCCTGGTGAGCAACAATTGAGGAACGTCATGCATCATGTTTCACTGTAGACATTTTAGACATGGTGTGCAACAAATCCAATTGTCACAAAACAAAGTTTTTTCGAAAGCTTCCTCTAAAACAGAGGTGTGTTAAAAAGATATCATTTTGTCACACAAAATGGGGCTACTATGAACAGTGGGGCTTATTCTGCACAAGTGAACTTGTTACGTTCCCACGACTACAGGGTGTGAGTGACTCGACACTGTATCTGCAGACACACGCAGTCGCAGGAACAAAGTTAATTACCCACAGCTCCTGTAGTCAGCATCATGAGAACTCCAAAGGTCCGCACTGGAACCATCTCAGGAGGGCAGAGAGAATACTCGAACCACAGGATATCAGTTTTAACCAGTTTTTATTTAGGTAAGTCTATCTATGTTCACGGGGTAACTAGGAGCGCGAGACTGAGAAACCGGGTACTTTCCAATTTAGAAACGCGTTAACTTCTTAGGTATCCAACAGATCGTTCAAGGGAACTTTCCGCAGTTATAATTCCGAAACCTGCAGGGTGTGAGTGACTCAACACTATTTATTTATTTATTTACTCAGAGTTTCAGATACAGTCTTATTTGGTCATTTTACACTGACACAACATAAAGTAGAAGCAAATAATAACAAAAGATAAAAACAGTAACAAGATGGGATAGATTTACATGTTCTTGGTCAGTAATATACAAAAATTACGTTCTGGAAGGAAAATATCTACATTCAGGGGAAGTTTGTTGTAGATTTCTGGGAGCCTGTAAAACAAGAAGCGTTGTAGAAGGGATAGTCTAGTGGTTGGGTTGTGGAAGAGTTGCAGGTTGCACGTTTACTTTAGGGTATCCTAAGTGTGAATTCACTGATTAGGAGATCTGTTCTGATTTTGCCATTTATTATCTTGTATAAAAATTTCATGTCAGCAAGATCACGAGAGGATGGAGTGTGAATATTCAGAGCACCCATGGTGTGTGATTTGGATACATCTCGAAAGGAAGGTATTCTATGGTGAACAATTGCAAGAAAGAAACTGAGAACAGAATCTATTCTGGTGAGATTGGTTTTTGAGGCCATTGCCCAAATTGGGGAACAGTATTCAAGGATGGGCGAGATGAAAGATTTAAAGAATAAAGCAAGGGATGATGGGTTTTGAATTTCGCTAAATCTACATAGAAGACCGAGAAGGTGCATGGCTTTTTTAGTGGTAGCTATAATATGATAATTAAAAGTGAGTTTTTCATCAATGATAATACCTAGGTCATTTTGGGTGGAAACTTTTTGGATTGGATTGTTTTCAATAAAATAAGTAGACACCACTGTTCTTTTTTAGGGAATAAGCAAGGAAAGAGCATTTCTGAGGGTTTAGTTCTAAATTCCACTGACGACACCACTTAACATGTTCTGTGAGAGCATTTTGAAGAATCATCATGTCATGATGCGATGAGATCTCCTTAAAGAGTTTACAGTCATCCGCAAACAAAAGTATATTGATAGGGAGGGAGGACAGTTTTTCAGGGAGGTCATCCATGTACAGAAGGAATAGGAGCGGCCCTAAGACACTCCCCTGGGGAACTCCAGACAAAACGGGAAGAAAGCAAAAAGAGGTACCTGAAAGAACAACACGTTGTTCACGCTCATGGAGGTATTCCTGGAGTAAAGAGAGAAATTTGCCATGGATGTTAAATCTGGATGATCATTTATGAAGAAGAAATTTATGATTAATTTTGTCAAACGCTTTCGAAATGTCCAAATATATAGTGTCAAGTTGGGAGTTATTATCAATAGCTCTGGGAGCATGCGAAAGTAAGACGGAAAGATTTGTTAGGCAAGAGCTGCCTGGAAGAGAACCATGTTGTGCTGTGTTGATATACGGTGACGTAAACTGAAGTAACCTCTTTTTGATGATTTTTCACAAATAATTGATAGTGGCGATAGAAGTGAGATTGGTCTATAGGATTTTACACATTTTTTATCTCCAGTTTTGTGAATGGGCACAATGTTGGCCTGTTTGAAGTTTTTCGGAAACACACCCTTAGAGAAACATTTGTTGAGTAAGGCAGACAGGGGAAGATCCAAGGAGTCAGCAGTTTTACGAAGGAATATTGTAGGGATTTCATCTGGACCTAGGGACCGGTGGAGGGGCAATGAAGCGAGAAGGTATTTTACTTCCTCGGGGGATGTTTTGATTGAAGATAGTGTGTGAGGACAGACAGCATTTAAGTGGGGGAGAGGGTCAGAAACTGAGGGAGGTGAGAAGTTCTGATGAAAAAAAATATTGAAAAATTCGGCTCTTTCTTCTCCACTAGCAATATCAGTATTATAAACAATTTCTTTAGGTATTCGTGGGCTTTGTTTTCTTGAATTTAGTAATGTGAAGAATCTCTTAGGGTTTGTAGTACATTCGGTTGTTATGTTATTTATATGTTCACTATATTTTTTTCTGAGTAGGTATTTTGAATGACGTCTGATGTCACAATAGATACCGTGAGTGTGAACATTAGGGTGCTGCTTCCATAGGTACCAAGCCTGTTTTTTTGGTGTTTTTTTTAACACAAAGAGAACTTCTCTGTCGAACCAGACTGGGTATTTGGTAGATCTCGGTCTCGCAGTCGGCACAAAGTCCTTTATCGTGGCATGCAGAATTTCAACAAAGTTCTCAATGGCTTCATTCACTTCCTCTTCCATCAACAAAAACCAAGGGTAGGCATTGATCGCATGCTGGATGACATTCCACGGAGCTTTTCGCCATAGGTGGTGGGGGAGTTGGTTCTGCTTGACGGGTTCCTTGTCTTGCTTCATGGTAGGAAGGTAGGTTTCGAGTGAGTCATGGTCAGAGGTTAGAAGATTTTTTCCTGTAGTTACCTGCATATTAGGCACCATTGCCAGTACATAGTCAAGGTTGCTGTCACCACGTGTTTTATGCAAGTTGAACTGGTTTAACCCTATTCCATGAATGAACGTATCAATAAACCACTGATCATTTTGGCAGTTTATAGTTCCCGTATTTGGGCTTTCCCAATTGATGGACAGATTGAAATCACCAAATAGCATAATATCACCACTTGTCATTGCTGCTAATACCGAATCCCTGCAGGCTTCGAGGATGGAAATAGGAGAGTTCTTTTGTGGACGATAATACGATCCAAGGAGCAGTTTTTTGTTTTTTTGAAAATTGAGTTCTATCCAAATAATTTCACAGTCCTTGATTAGGTCACTTCATATTTTACAGTTCCATTTAACATTAACGCAGATCATCACTCCTCCACCACGACGACTTGCACGGTCATTCATAAATACATTGAAATGTTTTAAAAATGGAAATTCACTATCCATCACCCTGTCATTTAGCCACGTTTCGGTGAAAACTAAGCAGTCATTGCAGTAGCTCGCTTAAGTGAATCTCATAGTCAGAAAGTTTGTTTTTTATACTTTGCACGTTCTGGTAATACACGGAAAAAACAGTATTATTTCTTTGGGAGGGTCCCGGGTTGACATGGATGTCACCGCACAAGAGCACGAAGCACAAGAGGTGAAAGTAACCGAGAGTGGATCGCTTACCTCTCGGTCCTTGCACGTCCGTAGTCCCATCATGGCTGTGGTCAGGCCAGAAGAAGTTCCAGCGGCGGGAAAAAGAAAGTTCCTATTTCCTATTTTCCACGTTTCCAATAATGAGCCTCTATTGACCATAGTTACTTCAGAGTTCTGATTCACACGTACGTGGTATTGAGAAACACAAATGAAGCACAACACCAAGAAAATAAAACCACAATTTGCAGAGCGAAGAAACACGCTCCCAGTACTGTCCACCATCTTGAGTGCCTGATAAGAGACCCACACAGGAGCGGATACCAAGAAACCACTCTTTTGCAATGAAATTGTGCCATATTTATACCCGATTTCTGTACTCTCGAACCCTTGTCTAGCAAGTTATAAAGACAAAATATTTCTTAATTAACATTATAATATGCAGTATTAACATAAATTGAATTCGGTAAATAATCCAAAAGGTTCTAAAACATCTTTTTCTGTTAACAAATACTTATACATTGATAAATATAGAAGATTAAAATTTCTGTTTAAGAGTCATATTGTCCTTTATTTCAGTGTTTTTATGCCTAAACAAACCCATTTACTTGTAATGTTTTTTTTTCATTACATGTTTGTTCAGACTTGTCTTCAAACATTTTGTGGTTTTACAATAAAAGTTTCCATTGACAAATGCCCTGTTCTTTTCCAAAGTTCCTCAACACTGTGCTTTCCCTCTTTAGCTTTCTCCAACTGCCAAACATGCAGGCAAACATGCAGAACATGTTCAGAATAGCTCCTTCATTAAGATGGAATGTTCCGAATAGTCCCTAAGTGAAGTACAACAGAGCATACATACAAAGTGTGCTTGTGTTCAGAATAGCCCCCAAATGAGTGTAATTCTGCACAGAGGTTTGAGAATTTTTTCTGGACCAACAAACAACACATGAGTCTAACAACTTATGGTACGTCGAAGGTGGCATCATGAACTACAGAACTATTTTTTTTTTTAACTTTACACTGCTATCAGGTACCACTACAATTCAACGACATTTACTGCAATGCGTTGAGAATAGCCCCACATTACAGTATATATATTTTTATATTGTACTTCTAATATTAATTATCTGCAGAGAGATATCTTTTTTTTCTTGAATCAGTTTTTATTGGTATCAAAAAGTGAACTGATGTGAAATTTTGTCAATACCATTATACTACTGATACAATATTTACTGATACAGATAACCAATATTCTACTAATAGAATATAAAATTACAAATGTTGCATGAAGAATGTGAATACTTAATTTGCTTCCTAATGTATGTAACGTAAGTGATTGCAATGGGTTTTGCCTTTGAAAAACAAACTGTGTATTTAAATATTTACTTTACAAAACCATTACATGTGGATTATATGTTTTTATTCATAAAAAAATAACAAAATGTCAGAATATGGCACTAATTTTCAAACTATTGGTAAATATAGTGGATTGATAAAATTATCAGTAATATTAGCAAGACACCAATATGCCTATATCAGTCAAAACTTCTAGAGTAATGATTAATCTGGCCCATCTCTAATAATAATAATAATAATAATAATAATAATAATATAGAAGATGATGATGGTATAGCTACGAGGGAAATGGAGGAGGTTATTGTAAAATAAATTTAAAATAGTAATGTACTGTGCAATGAGTATGGAAATAATAAATTGAGGATTCTGCAAAACTCAGGGAAAATACATTTGGAGTTCGCATGGGAAGCCTGCTGTTATATGAGGATTTTACAAGTATATTTAGTTTGTTAATGTTTAATTAATGTTTGAATGCTTGTTAATTGGAAAAAGCTGACCTTTATTTCAACCTGTTGTTCTCCATGGAAATAATAATTTTTTTTTTCAAGGAGCTAGCATTTATTTTTTGCGACTTTTTAACATTTTTTTTCTGGCATGTTATTGATCACATCAGCTACATTAAAAGAAATTCCTATTTCAGGAAACATCAGGCACTCTGGATGTCTCATCAACAGCTTGGCAGTTTGAAAATGTAAAGGAAATCAATAAGAGAAGGTTCCAGTTGCAAGACAGAGCTGCCGAAATTTTTCTTCTGAATGGCAAGACATATTTGCTTGCCTTTCCATCATTTAAGGTTTGTGTAGTTTTACTGTTTTGTTGCTGCTTGAGAGTGAAGAATAGCAGCCACATTACTCATGGCAGATGTCTTTTGGGGATCACTAAGGTGTACAGTAATTTTTCTAGTGAGTCGGAGTCATAACTCTCGTCGCTCAACAACCATTTGAGAGCCCACAAGCCATTTTTGTTAGCTGACAAATGCTTTCTACATCATAGTATCCTACATTAGTTTACGTGGCTTTCTAGATCAGAGTTTCCTACTTCTTTGTAAGTAGCTCTCCAACTGTCCTCGTGAAAGTTTAATTTATCACTAGGAATTGAACCCAGGACCATCCTCACCAGAGACAAGAGAGTATCAATCAGCAGGCTGCATAGACGTTAAGAGTGGTTAAGTGGATTGTACCCGGCGTACATATTAATTAATTAATTTGAGAGTTACCTTATATTAATATTTTCTTAACATTTTGATTTGAATAATGGATATGGTCAATTCAGACATTCAAACTCCTAGTAACAACAAAACCTGTAAGCTTGCACATGCAGAAGTTGGTCTTATGATTTTCCAATATACATTTTTCAGGGGACTGTAACAGAGGAACAAATAATGTTGCAATGATACCAGGAAGGTAGAATGTAAAATTGAGGTTCCACACATTTCTGCATTGTAACAACATGATTTTCTTTGTTGTTGCGATAGGGTTGTTACTAGAGTCCTACATGGGACCACTTTTGCTTGCTCATAATTGTTTGTACTACGCTTGAGCATATGGCACTAGTAATGGAACGATTGTCAGGTGTTATTGCCACGTGCAAGGTCATCCCTTATTACAGAGCCTAAAACCAGCTCTTGTCAACCCACAACTCGTACATGGAAGGAAACTTCTCGTGCAATTACAATCTAAATAATAAGTCCGTGCCGATACAGTGGAACCTCAATTTGAGGTTTTTCAGGGAACCAAAAGAAGAAACTTGAAATGTAAGATTTGAGAAAATTTTGTAGCATTTTGCTCTATTTTGAGCATGAAGATTGAAAGTACTAGAATGTGAGAAAATGTAAAACTGGGTAACGTAAAATCGGGGTTCCAGTGTATGTGCAAAATATACAGACCGAAATATCAAATGGAACAAGCAATTCAAAATACCTTATCACAGTGCGACAAATACCTCTGCATCATTATTGTATTCTGTGATTAACAGACAATCAAACATCATTGGTTATACGGGGTACTGCCTTGGCTTCAGGTGTATACCGATCATTTTTCCTGGTCTAGTACTTGCTGGTGATATCATAGTGAGGCAAGAGCTCTCTATTTCGTACATTATCTGGCATGGTCTGTGCAAACTATTGGGTGCTTGAGAAAAAATCTCAACCCAGAAATATAAATCATTGCAATTGTGTATCATACATACAAATCATTTTACATGCATTTAGCCTTCCTACCTCATCAGAATAACCTGGAAAAGTTGATTACATTTTTTTTTAAAAAAAGAATGAGGGCGTTAAATTACACTGAAAGCTAGAAAGGTGTTAGTAATCCAATCTTATGGTAAGGCTTTCCTTACATGTCACTGTTTCATGCATTCTTTATAAATTTTCATTTTCTATGAACAGTTACATGAAATTACATAGAGAAGTTTTGGGACAACTCACATAATTAATGTTGTTTGTATTTCATTGTGTTTTTTACTGCATTTACATCCTGGTGCAATAACATGATGCTCCATAAAGTTTATAATCCAGATTTTCTCAACATGCTGTTTTTCTCCAGGAGAGGGACACGTTTGTGTCTGAGCTGCTGCAGTGCCACCTTCCCAATGTAGTCGAGAGTGATAACTTAGCAGAAGTTCTCCAGATGTGGCGAGAGGGATTTATCACAAATTTTGAATATATCACTCAGCTGAACAAAATGGCCGGGCGATCATTTAATGACTTGATGCAGTATCCAGTGTTTCCCTTCATTTTGTCTGATTATCTCAACCAACAAATTGATCTGACAGATGTACAAGTGTACAGGTGAGTTTTTAAATTAATATCCAGTAGGGATCTTTGATATAACTTTCCAAATGGTCCTTAAAGAACCTGAATGGTTCATTGACCTCCTATACAAATTATGACGGTACGTCAGAGGTGAGGGTTACCTGCACACAATCACGTCACGAGAGCACCCGAAAAATATTCCCTTGACATCAACGTTACTACCACTTCAATCTTGTATTTTCCAGATGGCTCACGTGTGTCACAAACGGTACGCTGAAGGTGCTGATAGAAGTACTGCTGAGAGGGAAGTTTCAAACTCCAAAGAAATAAATTATTATAACCCACTATATATATGCACAAACCTAGGTGCTTAAGAAACTACCATTCGTCTAAAGAATAAATTGTTACTGCTTCACAAATTCTGAAGTTCCCTATGTATATTCAGGTTCAAATTTCAATAATACTTCAATGTATTTCTATATCCTTCTGGAGTGTCAACTATTACCCTAACTCCCAAACTTGCACTTCATACTTGATAACTCAATTTCGTCCTTGAATATCCTTGTTTCTCAGAAACGTGGATGAATTTAATTGTTCATAAAACCCAACAGAACCCAAACCTTAATACTGTCTAAGATCTGTGATAAGCGTAGATGAGAAATATCTCACTATCATCTCCAACCACTTGGTGAGTTTGCTTAAAACAAATGATAATGCTGGATACATCAAAAGCACACCCAAATTCCTCCCTGCTGAAAGAGAATACACATATAGTAGAACATGGATTCATGCACTGAATTTAGAATAATTGAAATGTAAATTCCAAGTGAAAAAGAATTCATGATCTATAGGACTTATTTATTGGTTGCCGATGTTAAATTTTACATGACTGTCTCTTATGAGCAACATGCGACTTCTGATACTACTTCAAACAAACAAAAACAGTTGTTTGTCTTAGCATTAACAGCTGATGATTACTTTAAAAATGCATATGCTGACAATATGAAATTGTGTATACATTGGGCAACACCGCCTCAAAGTGACATATTTCTACTTAGGAAATAACGGAACATTTAAATATACCCAATTGTCAAAGGTATAACACAATCCTTTTATGGATTTATAAGCAGCACAGCTGATTATACATAATGTCTTTGTACGCTACAAACATGCCCATCAATGGACAAGCAACTTCGAAAATCAAAATAAATTTTGATAATTGTCTATATCAATAACTGACTTGATGCAAACCTAGGGTTACCAGAGGTCCGGTTTTTCCCGGACATGTCCTACATTTTAGCTTTATGTCCGGCGTCCGGGAGGAATTTGAAAAAAATATCATAAATGTCCTACATTTTGAGTGTCACATAATATTAATTAGGAAAATACGTAACAGAAAAAAATCGTGCAAGTTACAAGTCTATGGATTGCGCTTCCAAACTCAATGGTGAAATTTATTTTGATTCAATCATTGAGAGAACAAAGCTATTCAGGGTGTCTGCCAGTCAATAAAGTCATGGAAGTCAAGAAAAAGTAAAGACATCAATAAGTAGGTCAAGAAGTCAATAAAATGGCAAAACATTTTTCTTGTGGTCACGAATTTTTGCTATTGATTGGTTGATTTCGTTTATTTTACTTCACGTTTTTCTGTCCTTTTGGCTAATCGCGAAGATGAGGATGAATGGTGGTAAGATAACATGGATGAAGGGACAGTCACACACATATACGAACAACCGATACAAGTCCCACATAAGATTATACTGGCTGTGAGTCCAGACACCAAAGTCTCGCTTGTCTGCCAAACAGAGTTCAGGATGGATTAATAGATAAAGCAGATCTAATTAATCTAATTAATTCTGTTCTTAAATACAGTTTCAGTTTTCATCTTAACTGGCCCTTTGGTATGGGTATTTCATTAGATAAATATTTGTTTTCTTAAATACTAATTTCCAACTTTACTTAAGTAGGGGTGCAATAAACAAACGTTAAAAAAAACAGGAAGAAGTCAAGAAAACTCCAGATAAAGTCAAGAATTTTGGGTTTGTTGTTTTGGTAGACACCCTGGTATTGAACTAAAAACTATCCAAAATGAAACTTTTGGAACCATTTCAAATTGCTGTAATTGCTGAATATTTGTTTGCCATTACAGGTGATAATTCAAATGTTGAGTGAGTACTTTCATTACCATCAGCACAACAGACTCACGAGAGAAATTATTTTCTCATAAACTCTGTAAAATATTTGGTACTGGTCCCTATAATTTCAACTAACATAATTATTGTTTGACTTAAAATGAAATTTTGATAAAAATTGTCATTTTCTTTAAACTGAAAAGTGTCATTTTTCAACTACTTTCTAACGTGTTCTATAGAAATATGTATTATTTATTAAGAATGTGTTGTGTCCTACATTTTGCCTTAATGTCCTACATTTTGGGACAGCATGTCCTACATTTCCCTTACAGCGATCTGGTAACCCTATGCAAACCTTTATAATTTACATCATTCTAAGTTCCACCTCTGCTGAAAGATTACCTTTGCATTATACTAATTTCACAAGAGAATTCAATTTTTTAGTGGCAAAGCGTCGTCCGCCTTATGCTTTTACCACTCGCAACACACATAAGCATGCTATTAAATACGGATGTATATTAGGCAGATCTGCCGATAAAGTACGTAGACATGAGCTCATGTATTAATTATAACGAATAACGGCTTACCTCCTTGCCGATTGGCTAGGACCACATGGATCGTACCCCCTACCTTGTTTCTTTAGTTATACCAATGTCCTACTGACACATCATATTTTACGTGTAAGTCCAGCAGATCTCCAACCTTTCATCCTTTTGATTCACTACGACATAGCCCTCGACTTGTCGTGTATGTAAATAATTCGAAGATTATTTCTTCTATCTGTCAATCTTTCGCACATCAACCACCGTCCATCATCTACCGACCAAAATTTCCCTCCAAGTTGCAACACCTCTATTTTACAACACGTTTTTCCGCATTAACAAAAACAATATTTCTGAACATATTATTGAGCATGAATATATATGTGTATGTATCAAAGATCTTATTATAATAAAGACTTAAATATTATTAGTTATTTATTTATGTGAAATATGTAGAATAACGTGCTGTATGAGTTAATTTTTAATGTTAAGTGCACAAATTGCAAGACCCCATAAAATCGCTGTCAGCCCGAAATGTCCCTGTGCATAAGGCGACATCAAACCTTTCACGGTTATTTATTATAAAAATAAAGGATATTATAACATAATGTCCAAAAGTGCTACCAGAAAGCTTAAATATGAATCAAAATGGATTTTATCATAAGATCGATATCTACACGAGACATTAACTCGAGAATTTATAGTTTAATTCTTAAAATTCCGATTGGAGCCTTCCAACATTCATTTTTTCATATTAACGTGAGCAGTGATTAATTTAACAGCACTTTTACTCCATCTTTCGTGAATTCTCTGAATTACTTGTATTCAGGGTACCTGGACGTGTTTAAATCACCGTTAATCATCCCACCTGTGTGTAGGTAAGGTAAGATAAACCAGCCATATGACGATATCTGTTATAAAATGTATGTTACCAGATGACTGCAATGTGATAGAAGCTGCATATTTAGGCATTTACTTTTTAAAAAAAGGTAGTGCATGGAGATTATATGTTTATATCCATAAAAAAAGTGTAACAAAATGGCAGGATATTGCTCTAAATTATAAGATATTTATAGATATTCTTCTTTGTAGCTGTAACGTCGTTCCTCGGCGTACTTATAGGAAGGCTGAAAGCTAGTGCTGGGCTAACACATTTACAGAGGATAGATTACCGTGATAAATATTTCCAACGAGGAACCACAATTACATTTATATTTGTCATGGGATTATTAGCTGAAAGGCAATAGAATTAATTTTCCCATAAACAACCACGTGAGACATAAAAATAAACTACATTCTTGCAAACCCAATAAATCCACCATTAAGGAATTACGAAAAACTACTGTGATCTAGCAATACTGAAAGTAAAATATCTTATGTAAGGTGAACCAAGCTATATATTCGTAGTTAAATCAGAAGTTGAAATCACGAGCATCAATAATTACATTCTTCTTTCCATTCTTATAAATATGGTTTGTACAATTGCTTATTCTTGGTTTTAACATGTGCATTGAGTTTCTTTTATGTAATCATTCTCAGATTACATAAATATATTTGTACATGATTTGTACATGATTTTTCAAAATAAGCACTGCAAATTGTGCGTTAACAAATGCAATCAAGAACTGCTTTCAAAAATTGAATAAAACTCTTGCACTAAAATTTCATAAACATGCACGTAATCATAAAACTAATATCTGCTGTGTACAATTACTTAGATGCTCAAGGGATTTATATAACAAGGAAAATTGATCATTTTTAATTTACGCAAACTTGGTTTGGTTTGAAAATGGGGGATATCAACCTCGCAAAACTTGCCTCGCGTAATCATGTTACTTCTCTTCAAAATGTATTACATCACTAGCCTTCATGTAATTTGATGATTTTGGTAAAGTTACAAACATCGTTGTTTCAATAAAAATAATTAATTTCAGATAAGTTTAGAATGATAATAATGTAGCACCAATGTAAGGCAATTTATGTTCAAGGTATTATCTTTTTACCTATCGTAGTAATGAATAAATCAACGTAGCACAAGTTTCCACAACACAATTCTCAATTCACTGGTTGCAGAATAATGATTATTAGTTCACATAAATACCTCACATGTTTTACATACCTTCATAAAATCCATTGTGTAAAATTTGTAGTTGACACATTGCTTCAAAATCATGTTAAAACTGGGAAGTGAAACAACCTCTTGGTGTGCTGTATTTCCTCGTTCAACTTCCTGGTTGAGGTGACGTAATCTAACATGGATATAACATATGTTCAACCTTTTTCGCAATGCCGAGAAAATATCCACTTCTATCAGCTGTACCAGTAACCATCGGCACATTTACTTACTTCCATTATTCAAGTTAAACGTACAGCATTATTTAGTATTGCCAAAGAAATTCAAACACATGTTCAAACATTGCATGCACCACACACTGGAAGATTCAGGTGTATACTTTGGCAGTCTCTGCAGGTTTCTCCACACTTAAGAATGAAGTTTTCTAGAATTTGTCTGTGTTCTTGTCAGCATTATCAGTCAGGCAAAGATAAGGAGCCTCGAGGAGCCTGCTGAGAAGGCGAATACATATTAAGTGGTATTTTTTGGTTTCAGGCCATACCATTTATTTCAATTCAGAGCTTGTGAATATGCATGAATGGGAGGAAATATATAATATTTGATAATTTAGAAAATGTTATATGTGTTTACCTATTTGCAAAATAATTCCTTCTGTTACATTTATTTTGTAGGAATTTTAAGAAACCAATGGCAGTACAGGACAAGAAGAATGAACAGCATTACATCAATAATTACAATGTAAGTTTACAATTTAACAAAAAGAAACAATTTGATTTTCTTTAAATTTACTTTACAGTGGAAATTGTAGTAAATTATTCTTCATTCAGAGCAGAGCTTTGCTGGCCTCTGTAAGCATGTTGAACTGTCGAAGAATTTCAGTTGTGAATATTGGATAATCTGAATATATTTTTATGATGTGTGCTATTTCAATTGTTTCCATGAATTATAATTTTTACAGTGATCATAGAGGCAGAATAGGACATAAAATGCCTAAAATACAAATTTAAGTTTGCCAATCTTGTATAGTTACTGATGCAAAATAAATCTCTATATGTAATCATGGAGGTAGCTCAAGTTACATGTGTACTGAACTGTGTCCTCAGATTTGGTTTTACGGAATTGTAAGAGAGAGATTATATAAAGGGGGTTGTAGTGTGCAAAATAATTGGTCACATGTCTTCTTGACTTTTTGAGAATCTAGTACTTCTCAGATATTTTTCAACCAATTTCATTTTTTTTTTTTGTTTGTATATGATCTTTAATTGGTGTCTCATCAGTTTTTCATTAATCTCAATATAACTCATAGAAATTTGAAATATAAATAAAAAGGTAAAGGTAAAGTGTTCCCCTGTGCTTAGCACTACACCATGAAGGTTGTGACGTCTTGCTCGCTTTCGGTGTTGTTTGGAACAATCCGTCACAAGCCATTATTTATTTTTTTTGGAAGTACGTGCTTTTTTTGCCTGGCTATCTCCCTATAAAACAAAGAAATAACACACCCTCCACAAAAGAATATATTTACAAATATATATATATATTAAGTTTTTTTAACCTCGGGTGGCTTCGGTGCTGTAGGGAGAAAACCAAAAGGTAACCATCAAAATGGGCACATGTCAATTTTACTAATCCCAGTTTTTACCTTTTTTTTTGGTGTTAAGTAATGCGTCGCTCCAATATCTTCCATATACCGCCAGCTGGTCGGGAGTTTTATAGCGGGTTCGTCTAGTCCCACTCCCGACGAACTGACATGTATATGAGCAATCAAAAAGAAAATACGACTCCCCCCCTTTTTATGACCCTTTGCCAAAAGAAAATATAATAAATGCTACACAAGAAGTTATGTTGAAAGAGGGGTGGACTTATCTTAAAAAGCGCCCCGCGCTTTGCGTAATTACATGAAAGTAAATTTAGATAATTTCTCAACAAATACCTTTTATTTTTGCTTAACAAGTGGCACAGTTATTTGATTAGTTACAACGGTATTAACAATGTATTTTCATTTAAAACTCGTTTCTCTCCAAAAAGAACCGTTACCAATTATCCCCCCCTTTTTTTTTTAACAGATTTTTACAACTCCTTTTTTTTTTTTTACAATGACGATCCACGTCATAGATTCTTTTTTTTGGGATTGCCACTATCATTTGCATCCTTCTTTTGACTACATTTTACCTTGGAGGAATTAGACTCGGGGCAATTATTAAAAAAAAAAAAATGAAGTTAGAATGTTTTCGCCAAAAAAAAAAGAACTTTAAATAAAAAGATGAATGATTCAAAAAAAAAAAAAGTCTATTAAACAAACCCGATAACTAAACCATTCTTGTAATAATACTTAACTCCGTGTTGCAAGGTTTCCACGTCCTAGTCAAAGCTCTCAGGTGTATCGGAAGATAAGAGCTGAGTCACGCCACTTTGACCCAGCCTGCTGTCACGTCGTGGAACACCGTTGCTGGAGTTGTTATTATCGGAATCGGCCCGGAGAGAACACTGGTCCGCTCAACAAGGAAAAACTTGAACTACGAGAAGCTCGCTAGGTGGCAGTCCAGTCGCCGCCATGCGAGTTTCTTTGAAAACAAACGAAGTTTCTCCGCGAACTGACAATCTCGCGCATCGGTCTAATTCCTCTATACAGGGTGGGCCGAAGAATGTGGCGAAACGGGATATACAAGTCCCGATTCACCACAACCTCCCCCACCTTCGAAAAAGAAAAACTCAGGCACCAAATAGCAAACAATACCTACACTTGTACCAAAGCCAAAAAAAGGCGTATAAACCATAGCCATATAGCATATATCTTCAAAAAACTCTTTGTTCGATGTTTTTTTTTTTTTTTCCAATATTTTGTTATATCCCAATTAGCCCAATTAAAAAATTAATATGAAACAAGATATAAGGAATAATGGAATATATATCCAATAAATATGAAAATAGGCATAAGTGGAACCATTAATATAAAGTAGTTGCGACCAAAAAATACCAAGGCAGAAATATAACTAATGAGCACAAAAATATGCCAATAAATATGATAAATGCAAATGAAGCAAGGGCCTTGCGAACACATAATGAGACTGAAAACTGACACTTGGACGAAAACATGATGATAGTAACAAAGATTACATGCATAATATATACTCTGATTAAAATATCGTCCTGGAGCAATAACAAAAGTAAGAGCTCCAAAGGAGAACAACAAATTGTGGCAAAAAATACCTAGGTTCACATATATATATATATATATATATATATATATATATATATATAATATCATCAAAGTAGCTCGATCCACCTGAAAAGGAAAAGAAGTGTCCAGTGCACCGTAAAGTTTCTGCATGAATGATATCTCAGAACTATCCAGCGGTGACCACCAAAACACACCCACAGGGTCGGCATTCAAGTCCCAAAAATTCCACACCATGGTGAATCCATTGAAGGATGAATAATTTATCAGTCGATCTGGTTTTCCATCATCTTCGCGCATCCCGCAGCAAAGGTAAATAAATATGGAAGTCCAGCGTCATCTTGCGAACAAAACAACGTAGAGCAACGCTCAAACGAAAAACGTAAAGGGTGCTGGAAATCTAGTCAAGCTTCGACCAAACCATGTCGAAGGAAACAAGACAATAATACACTTTCCAAAACACCATACTGAAGATCGCAACGACGAAGATGCGAAAATTCTTCATACAATAACCAGGGCAAAAATTTATATAAGTAGCACTGCCCAAAAACACAGGAGAAGGTGGATCACCACCACGATCGAAGCACTAATATTCACTTGTGTGACTCCAAGGAGAGTACGAGCCAAAATTCACACATAAAAACCACAGGCGTTCCTTCAGACATACCTGAATTCCCAAAAAAATCATCGGTTTGGTGCAATCCATGAACACCAAAATACCGTTCCAGGCGGAGATCCAAAAATCCAGTCCAGATCCAAACATGCAATATCCATGCAGTATACCAGGAATCAGGGGCGTACAGATGTACTGAAGAAAAAAATCCATAGCAGCGACGAGAATCAGGTGGAAAACAGAAGGCGCAGCGTAGCATGCAGAATCTAGTGGCACTGGTCACTGACAACCGGTTGGTAAGCCACATTATTAACAATCAACGTTCTCCAGGAAATGTACATGCAAAAAAGAAAATAACCAAAATTACTAATTAGAAAAGGGAAGAAGGAAGAAAAGATATAGAACAGATAGAGAAAAAATATACACTCTGGAAAACAATATTGAACAGATAGAAATGACAAGATTCTACAGAGCAAGACATACAAGTTAACAAAACTGCTCTTATCGTCGAACATTTTGGGGTGGTTCATTAGGCATACGAACTCTACAAGTAGCCTGTACATGTCCCCATTTCGAACAGCGACGGCATTGAACATTACGCCTAGACATACCACCTACATTATAATTACCACCTCTAAAATTGGTGCCTGAAGCCAATTGATTTGAAGTCGTCGCGATTAACCTATGTGTATTTGTATTCATTTTCCTTTCATCCGATGGCGGAGCGCTATAAAATTTTCGCTCCATGGGAGAAATATCCCGTGCCAATTTGAGCAATTCAGCTAAATTCTTTGGTTTGGTTTGAAATAAAAGAAAACCCCGTGTATTCGGGTGTAAATTTTGAAAAATTTCATCAATCAAAAGTGTTTCTTCCCAGACTAAATTCAAGGCATTGGCACAATCAATGACCAAAGAAACGTAAGCAGATAATGATTCTGTAGCGTGTTGCACTCTGCAAACATGAGAATTAATAAGTAAAGCTACAGTATTTGATGGAACCAGGGTTGACCATATGTGACATTTTAGAGCAAACCAAGAGGCGGAGGCGGCAAGTGCCTCACGCCAAAGCGTCTTCAAAAGTCCAGTAGTTTTTCTAATAACATTACGGAGAACAAGTTGGTCAGGATATATATTGAAACTGAAAAGTAATTGCAAACGTAAAACAAAGTCAAACAAAAAATCAACATTTTCCCCATCACATGAAGGCAATTCATCAATTTCTGCATCAAGGTTACGTAAGGTAACTTTATCTGATGAAGAAGAAGGTTGAGAAACAGATTGCTCCGTTTTGCCGTCCATTGTAGGTTCTCCTCCGCTTTCGGGGCTAACAAACAAGACCTTAGGCACCTTGACATAATCCACCCGTTTAGGTGTAGTGGACGGGTCCAATTGGACATTTCCTCGAAGTTGTGACATAATGAAAAATTTACAGAAGGTCAAACTTTAAGGAATTAATGGGAATCTGAACTGAAATTTAAACAATTTTAAACCCTGAAAAAAAAATATATATTAATACTCAAATATAGTGGGTGTAGGAAAATTCTGCAATTCGGCAAGGCAATAGATTAAGTTAGCAACAAATCACTAATAAAGTCAATTCCCCCAAAAAATTTCACTGCAAACCTGTTTAACAGAACGAAACGCAGTTGGTCAAAGGCGGAAGTCCAACACTGGAGCGAAAGCACCTCGGGAAACGTGGCCGTGCCTGCTACCATATAGTTTGTGACGTCTTGCTCGCTTTCGGTGTTGTTTGGAACAATCCGTCACAAGCCATTATTTTTTTTTTTTGGAAGTACGTGCTTTTTTTGCCTGGCTATCTCCCTATAAAACAAAGAAATAACACACCCTCCACAAAAGAATATATTTACAAATATATATATATATTAAGTTTTTTTAACCTCGGGTGGCTTCGGTGCTGTAGGGAGAAAACCAAAAGGTAACCATCAAAATGGGCACATGTCAATTTTACTAATCCCAGTTTTTACCTTTTTTTTGGTGTTAAGTAATGCGTCGCTCCAATATCTTCCATATACCGCCAGCTGGTCGGGAGTTTTATAGCGGGTTCGTCTAGTCCCACTCCCGACGAACTGACATGTATATGAGCAATCAAAAAGAAAATACGACTCCCCCCCTTTTTATGACCCTTTGCCAAAAGAAAATATAATAAATGCTACACAAGAAGTTATGTTGAAAGAGGGGTGGACTTATCTTAAAAAGCGCCCCGCGCTTTGGGTAATTACATGAAAGTAAATTTAGATAATTTCTCAACAAATACCTTTTATTTTTGCTTAACAAGTGGCACAGTTATTTGATTAGTTACAACGGTATTAACAATGTATTTTCATTTAAAACTCGTTTCTCTCCAAAAAGAACCGTTACCAATTATCCCCCCTTTTTTTTTTAACAGATTTTTACAACTCCTTTTTTTTTTTTACAATGACGATCCACGTCATAGATTCTTTTTTTTGGGATTGCCACTATCATTTGCATCCTTCTTTTGACTACATTTTACCTTGGAGGAATTAGACTCGGGGCAATTATTAAAAAAAAAAAATGAAGTTAGAATGTTTTCGCCAAAAAAAAAAGAACTTTAAATAAAAAGATGAATGATTCAAAAAAAAAAAAAGTCTATTAAACAAACCCGATAACTAAACCATTCTTGTAATAATACTTAACTCCGTGTTGCAAGGATTCCACGTCCTAGTCAAAGCTCTCAGGTGTATCGGAAGATAAGAGCTGAGTCACGCCACTTTGACCCAGCCTGCTATCACGTCGTGGAACACCGTTGCTGGAGTTGTTATTATCGGAATCGGCCCGGAGAGAACACTGGTCCGCTCAACAAGGAAAAACTTGAACTACGAGAAGCTCGCTAGGTGGCAGTCCAGTCGCCGCCATGCGAGTTTCTTTGAAAACAAACGAAGTTTCTCCGCGAACTGACAATCTCGCGCATCGGTCTAATTCCTCTATACAGGGTGGGCCGAAGAATGTGGCGAAACGGGATATACAAGTCCCGATTCACCACAACCTCCCCCACCTTCGAAAAAGAAAAACTCAGGCACCAAATAGCAAACAATACCTACACTTGTACCAAAGCCAAAAAAAGGCGTATAAACCATAGCCATATAGCATATATCTTCAAAAAACTCTTTGTTCGATGTTTTTTTTTTTTTTCCAATATTTTGTTATATCCCAATTAGCCCAATTAAAAAATTAATATGAAACAAGATATAAGGAATAATGGAATATATATCCAATAAATATGAAAATAGGCATAAGTGGAACCATTAATATAAAGTAGTTGCGACCAAAAAATACCAAGGCAGAAATATAACTAATGAGCACAAAAATATGCCAATAAATATGATAAATGCAAATGAAGCAAGGGCCTTGCGAACACATAATGAGACTGAAAACTGACACTTGGACGAAAACATGATGATAGTAACAAAGATTACATGCATAATATATACTCTGATTAAAATATCGTCCTGGAGCAATAACAAAAGTAAGAGCTCCAAAGGAGAACAACAAATTGTGGCAAAAAATACCTAGGTTCACATATATATATATATATATATATATATATATATATATATATATATATATATATATATATATATATATATTATCATCAAAGTAGCTCGATCCACCTGAAAAGGAAAAGAAGTGTCCAGTGCACCGTAAAGTTTCTGCATGAATGATATCTCAGAACTATCCAGCGGTGACCACCAAAACACACCCACAGGGTCGGCATTCAAGTCCCAAAAATTCCACACCATGGTGAATCCATTGAAGGATGAATAATTTATCAGTCGATCTGGTTTTCCATCATCTTCGCGCATCCCGCAGCAAAGGTAAATAAATATGGAAGTCCAGCGTCATCTTGCGAACAAAACAACGTAGAGCAACGCTCAAACGAAAAACGTAAAGGGTGCTGGAAATCTAGTCAAGCTTCGACCAAACCATGTCGAAGGAAACAAGACAATAATACACTTTCCAAAACACCATACTGAAGATCGCAACGACGAAGATGCGAAAATTCTTCATACAATAACCAGGGCAAAAATTTATATAAGTAGCACTGCCCAAAAACACAGGAGAAGGTGGATCACCACCACGATCGAAGCACTAATATTCACTTGTGTGACTCCAAGGAGAGTACGAGCCAAAATTCACACATAAAAACCACAGGCGTTCCTTCAGACATACCTGAATTCCCAAAAAAATCATCGGTTTGGTGCAATCCATGAACACCAAAATACCGTTCCAGGCGGAGATCCAAAAATCCAGTCCAGATCCAAACATGCAATATCCATGCAGTATACCAGGAATCAGGGGCGTACAGATGTACTGAAGAAAAAAATCCATAGCAGCGACGAGAATCAGGTGGAAAACAGAAGGCGCAGCGTAGCATGCAGAATCTAGTGGCACTGGTCACTGACAACCGGTTGGTAAGCCACATTATTAACAATCAACGTTCTCCAGGAAATGTACATGCAAAAAAGAAAATAACCAAAATTACTAATTAGAAAAGGGAAGAAGGAAGAAAAGATATAGAACAGATAGAGAAAAAATATACACTCTGGAAAACAATATTGAACAGATAGAAATGACAAGATTCTACAGAGCAAGACATACAAGTTAACAAAACTGCTCTTATCGTCGAACATTTTGGGGTGGTTCATTAGGCATACGAACTCTACAAGTAGCCTGTACATGTCCCCATTTCGAACAGCGACGGCATTGAACATTACGCCTAGACATACCACCTACATTATAATTACCACCTCTAAAATTGGTGCCTGAAGCCAATTGATTTGAAGTCGTCGCGATTAACCTATGTGTATTTGTATTCATTTTCCTTTCATCCGATGGCGGAGCGCTATAAAATTTTCGCTCCATGGGAGAAATATCCCGTGCCAATTTGAGCAATTCAGCTAAATTCTTTGGTTTGGTTTGAAATAAAAGAAAACCCCGTGTATTCGGGTGTAAATTTTGAAAAATTTCATCAATCAAAAGTGTTTCTTCCCAGACTAAATTCAAGGCATTGGCACAATCAATGACCAAAGAAACGTAAGCAGATAATGATTCTGTAGCGTGTTGCACTCTGCAAACATGAGAATTAATAAGTAAAGCTACAGTATTTGATGGAACCAGGGTTGACCATATGTGACATTTTAGAGCAAACCAAGAGGCGGAGGCGGCAAGTGCCTCACGCCAAAGCGTCTTCAAAAGTCCAGTAGTTTTTCTAATAACATTACGGAGAACAAGTTGGTCAGGATATATATTGAAACTGAAAAGTAATTGCAAACGTAAAACAAAGTCAAACAAAAAATCAACATTTTCCCCATCACATGAAGGCAATTCATCAATTTCTGCATCAAGGTTACGTAAGGTAACTTTATCTGATGAAGAAGAAGGTTGAGAAACAGATTGCTCCGTTTTGCCGTCCATTGTAGGTTCTCCTCCGCTTTCGGGGCTAACAAACAAGACCTTAGGCACCTTGACATAATCCACCCGTTTAGGTGTAGTGGACGGGTCCAATTGGACATTTCCTCGAAGTTGTGACATAATGAAAAATTTACAGAAGGTCAAACTTTAAGGAATTAATGGGAATCTGAACTGAAATTTAAACAATTTTAAACCCTGAAAAAAAAATATATATTAATACTCAAATATAGTGGGTGTAGGAAAATTCTGCAATTCGGCAAGGCAATAGATTAAGTTAGCAACAAATCACTAATAAAGTCAATTCCCCCAAAAAATTTCACTGCAAACCTGTTTAACAGAACGAAACGCAGTTGGTCAAAGGCGGAAGTCCAACACTGGAGCGAAAGCACCTCGGGAAACGTGGCCGTGCCTGCTACCATATAGTTTGTGACGTCTTGCTCGCTTTCGGTGTTGTTTGGAACAATCCGTCACAAGCCATTATTTTTTTTTTTTGGAAGTACGTGCTTTTTTTGCCTGGCTATCTCCCTATAAAACAAAGAAATAACACACCCTCCACAAAAGAATATATTTACAAATATATATATATATTAAGTTTTTTTAACCTCGGGTGGCTTCGGTGCTGTAGGGAGAAAACCAAAAGGTAACCATCAAAATGGGCACATGTCAATTTTACTAATCCCAGTTTTTACCTTTTTTTTGGTGTTAAGTAATGCGTCGCTCCAATATCTTCCATATACCGCCAGCTGGTCGGGAGTTTTATAGCGGGTTCGTCTAGTCCCACTCCCGACGAACTGACATGTATATGAGCAATCAAAAAGAAAATACGACTCCCCCCCTTTTTATGACCCTTTGCCAAAAGAAAATATAATAAATGCTACACAAGAAGTTATGTTGAAAGAGGGGTGGACTTATCTTAAAAAGCGCCCCGCGCTTTGGGTAATTACATGAAAGTAAATTTAGATAATTTCTCAACAAATACCTTTTATTTTTGCTTAACAAGTGGCACAGTTATTTGATTAGTTACAACGGTATTAACAATGTATTTTCATTTAAAACTCGTTTCTCTCCAAAAAGAACCGTTACCAATTATCCCCCCTTTTTTTTTTAACAGATTTTTACAACTCCTTTTTTTTTTTTACAATGACGATCCACGTCATAGATTCTTTTTTTTGGGATTGCCACTATCATTTGCATCCTTCTTTTGACTACATTTTACCTTGGAGGAATTAGACTCGGGGCAATTATTAAAAAAAAAAAATGAAGTTAGAATGTTTTCGCCAAAAAAAAAAGAACTTTAAATAAAAAGATGAATGATTCAAAAAAAAAAAAAGTCTATTAAACAAACCCGATAACTAAACCATTCTTGTAATAATACTTAACTCCGTGTTGCAAGGATTCCACGTCCTAGTCAAAGCTCTCAGGTGTATCGGAAGATAAGAGCTGAGTCACGCCACTTTGACCCAGCCTGCTATCACGTCGTGGAACACCGTTGCTGGAGTTGTTATTATCGGAATCGGCCCGGAGAGAACACTGGTCCGCTCAACAAGGAAAAACTTGAACTACGAGAAGCTCGCTAGGTGGCAGTCCAGTCGCCGCCATGCGAGTTTCTTTGAAAACAAACGAAGTTTCTCCGCGAACTGACAATCTCGCACATCGGTCTAATTCCTCTATACAGGGTGGGCCGAAGAATGTGGCGAAACGGGATATACAAGTCCCGATTCACCACAAGGTGTATAGGGGGTGTGGGGGTAAGGGAATATAAATATTGTGTGGAAATTATACCAAGGTGTATACCAGTTTGGAAAGTCTGGGAAATGTAAATTGGTCAGGCAAAAGCGTAAAGATGTAAAACTCATGGAAAATCAATGTCATTGGTGTCTTTGAAAAGTGATGGAAATTTAAATCAAACATGAGAATGCAGTCCATTTTATCCTGTTGTCATTGAGTGGCACCCTTATCATCCAACACACACAAACAACACGATAAAAAACACTTCGGAGTTCTTTCAAGCTTTCGACTCCTTCACGGAGTCATCTTCAGGGCTGGTAGAGGACAGTGAAGGAGTCGAAAGCTTGGAAGAACTCCGAAGTGTTTTTTATCGTGCTGTTTGTGTGTGATTTTAGTGTTTTAACAAGTATGTTGCCGGCACGTGATGTAAAAAGTTTTCTACAGTCATACTTGCACTTGTTGTTGTAGACAGCCAATAACCTCCCCTTTCCATGTTATATGTCACGATGGGAAAGCCAGAATGGAAATAGCTATGGTAAGAGCCAATGAGAGTAGGCAGAGTAGATGTAATTCTTCTGAACATCTACTCTGCCTGCTAAGATTCACCCTTACCACCACTTCTTTCTGTTTCATTAGTGAAAAGGGAGAGGTTATCCGCTGTTGCAACACCAAGTGCAAGGTTAAAACCTACTACATTTTTATATTTGATTTAAATTTCCATGACTTTACCCTGGTATGCAGTGTTTGCATGCTGATAAAAAGTAGTTATATTTTCTTCAATTTCGTTCTCATTTGTTTGAAGAGGTCAATCAATTTTTACAAAAATAAAAAGGATACATCTTTAATGAAGGAAAAATATGTTTCTTGACTTAACTGCAAGATGTCTGATTTCTATTCACTCTTATCTGGTGTGAATTCTTGCCTTCTGATGATGTGAAGCAAGTAGTTGGATAACGTAAATGGACAGCCGTGCTGTTCTGACTAATCCTCCATCTCACCTTGTAATTCTGCACATGCAGGTTATGCAAAAATTTCAGGCTCTACCAGGACGTGAACAGTCTCTGGCATACCTTGATATTGCACTACTTACTGAGCTACCGAGTGATCAGACATGTAGCCAGGGGGCTGAAGCCCCCCTTGAATCCTACAAATATTTAATTTAATTTAAATATTTTACTTCCTTAGTAGGATTAAACATCTTGTATAATAAGTTGTAATATACTGATAAATTCATCTTCAGCACTTCTACCCCTCCCCTACACTTTTCTTCTTTAGATGGCAGCTACTGATAGGGATGAACCCCCCATCTGAAATAAAATTCTGATTATGGGCCTGCAATTGACGATTAAATGAAATTGATGAAGGAGCGCTCAAAAGAACACCCATTCCTAGGCTGGAACCCAGACCCAGAATCTTTGGTTGCAAGATCAAATTGACCACTGAGCTTCTTTCCTACACATTTTACTAACCCCATTATTTTCTGTTAACATAGAATTGTAATTACGAGAAAGGATTGATGAGTGGAGATAGACTTGAAGCTTTTATATTTAGATTGCCCTTCGCCCCCTCCCCCCTCTCTTCCTGTTATAGATGGACCACAAGGAAAAAAAACCTTGGGACGAAAAGTCCCCGCGCAGCTTTCCCTTCTTCCCTCCACCTCGAGCCATAGGTAAGCATGGTCCACTCTCCCCCACCCCTACTCGCGGGGGTACGGTGCACAGGAGTCGCGGGTCTGTGCAGGTTGTTTTGCTTGTGGTTCCCCTATAGCTGTAGGTCACCTTCAAAGTCATACATTTCAATTTCTTGCTTTTCGTTCATAGAGAAAATGCAATGAAGACAAATGTAGAGGCTAGGTGAGCCCAAGATGCTTTATGCATGAACACTTGAAAAAAATTGCACCTGAGATTATCCACACCAAGAATCAAATCTCCATCTCACACATGGCAGTTCATCCATCACCTGACCATCTGGATCACCTTAGCTGGTGTCTCAAAAGTAATAGCATAAACTGACACAGGTGAGAGTACACAATAATAGAAGCAAAAAAGTCTCAGTAGAAATGGGTCTGCAAACGAGCCATTTTCGAGATAATTGTGAATGTGTGGTTACAAACCACCACTGACTTCATTGCTTGTAAACATCGTTCTAGTTGGTAAAATGCTAATAATGTGTGTGAATGTGTGGTTAGAAGCCAACACTGATTGCATTTTGTAAACACTGAGTGCTTTACTCCTTGCACGTTCCGAGGTTTGCTCTTTGTTTACAAAACAGAATATTTCCGAGAGGTGGCGTTGGAGTCAAACAGGATGGATACAATCAGTACACAGTTTAATCGTACTGTGAGAGTCACGTTAGTTGTGCTGTACTGCGTAGTGAAAATGTAATCTTACAGCAATGAAGAGTATGGGGACAACGTTTACAAACAATGAAGTCAGAGCAGCTTGTAATGATACATTCGCGATTATCTCAAAAACGGCTCGTTTGCAGACCCATGATTACGGATACTTTTTTGTTTCTATTATCGTGTACTTTCACCTGTGTCAGTTTGTGCTATTACTTATGATACATCCTGTATATTTTAAAATAGGATTAAAGGCTGGTTTTGCTTATGAAAGAAACAAATGGAACATTAGTTAGCTTAAGATTGGCTAAGATTAGCTAGGTGATGCTATTAAAAGGCTTAAGAATAACAAAGCACCTGGCATTGATTTAATACCAGCTGAGTTAATTAAATATGGTGGAAATTCATTAATATGTCAAATTCATAAATTAGTTTGTTTAATATGGAATAAAGAAGAAATCCCTCAACAGTGGAAAGAATCCATAATTGTTCCTGTGTTTAAAAAAGGTGATAAAATGAACTGCAATAATTACCGTGGAATTTCTCTACTCTCAACAACATACAAAATATTGTCTAACATTCTTTTAACAAGACTAACCCCATATGCTAATGAAATTATAGGTGATTATCAATGTGGATTTAAACGTAACAGATCAACTACAGATCAAATTTTTCACATCAGACAGACACTTGAAAAAAAGTGGGAATATAATCAAAATGTCCATCAGCTATTCATTGATTTCAAAAAAGCATATGATTCGGTCAAAAGAGATAAATTATATAATATATTAGTAGAGTTTGGAATACCTAAGAAGCTTGTTAGTATGATAAAAATATGCACCAGTGAAACAGAAAGTAAAATTCGTGTGGGTAATAATATGTCTGACAAATTTATAATTCATGATGGGTTAAAACAAGGAGATGCATTATCTCCATTGCTCTTTAATTTTGCCTTAGAATATGCTGTTCGGAAGGTAAAAGAAACTAAAGAAGGACTGAAATTAAATGGTGTGACTCAGTTGTTAGCATATGCAGATGATGTAGACTTACTGGGGGATGATGTGATTACAATTAAGAATAATGCTAAAATATTTTTCAAAACTGCTAAAGAGATAGGTTTGGAAGTTAACAAAGAGAAAACTAAATATATGCTTACAGGCCGAAACCAAGTGTTAGGTAATAATCAAAATCTAATTATTGATAACAACTCGTTTGAACCAGTTTCCAAATTCAAATACTTAGGAGTAATATTAACAAATGAAAATTATATTAAAGAGGAAATAAAAAGTAGGCTTAATTCAGGAAATGCATGTTACTTCTCTCTTCATAAACTTTTGTCTTCTCGTTTAATATCTAAGAAACTAAAAGTTAAAATATACAAAACAGTAATTTTGCCTGTAGTATTATATGGGTGTGAAACTTGGTCCCTTACATTAAAAGAGGAACATAAATTGAGAGTATTTGAAAATAAGATCCTTAGGAAAATCTTTGGACCTAAAAGGGATGAGGAGACAGGTGAGTGGAGAAGGTTACATAATTTAGAACTACATAATTTGTATTCATGTCCAGATATTATTAGAATAATTAAATCAAGAAGGCTTAGGTGGGCAGGCCATGTGGCACGAATGGGAGAGGAAAGAGGAGTTTACAAGGTTCTTGTTGGAAAACCTGATGGTAAGAGACCTGTAGGAAGGCCAAGACGAAGATGGAGGGACAACGTTGAGATGGACCTAAAGGAAATCTGTAGGGATGGAAAAGAGTATATAGATCTTGCTCAAGATAGGGACAGATGGAAGGCCTGTGTTGCTGCAGCCATGAACCTTCGGGTTTAAGAAGGCTAGAGAGTTAGTTAGTTAGTTAAGATTAGCTAGGTTCTAAATTTTCACATCCTCTTATTAGCTAAATGACAAAGTTGTATACTTTAATTTATGTTACGTGAGCTCTAAATTGTTTTTTTTTTTTTTTAGGAAGTTTAGGGGGTTCTCTATTGAATGATTTTTGTTTACAAATTATACAAACCAACTAAGAAATTCCGCAACTTAGAATCTGAAAATCTCACACCCAAAGGGGAGGGGTCATGTTTTAAGTCATCCAACCCAGTGGCTAGTTATGCCTATGATAATGTGTAATGAACTACATTTCTGTAATTTTCAATAAAAAGGAGAAGGAGCAAATTTGATTTTGATCAATAATATTGAAAGCTAGTTTAAGTTACTTCAAACTCAGATCTGCACACACACAGGTATCAGCTTTTCATATTGAGATGCAAACACTTTCACTTTGTTAAGACAATTGCCTGAATGCAGGAGGCAACTAAATGGAAAAATAGCATAGGACTGTATGTTTAAATATTCACATGCTTGTGTCTATCTTGTTATTCATTGTACAATTCACTGCGGGTTGGGAGAAAGAAACAAACAAAACTTCTTGTTCTTCACTAACCACTTGAAGTGAAAGCCTATCAATTTATGCATGCTGTTGATGCAATGAGTTAATGTGGAAGTACATTTTAACTGATATGTAAATTGGTGATGGGAATAAGAAGATCACATCTGGATATGTACCTTTGTGGCCGAGGGAATCTGCTCTTACATAGTTTATTAACATCTTTTGTTACTGTAAGTAAATAAAGCAATGTTGTGTAACATGAATCTCAAGTAAAAGCTGATTTTTCTAATGACTTATCTTTCAGTATTTGAAGCAAGAGCTACATAATGGTGCTGGGACAATAAGCCTGAACCAAGAACCATATCATTACGGGTCTCATTACTCCAATTCTGGAACAGTGCTTCATTTTCTAGTTCGTTTACCTCCATTTACTCGAATGTTCCTGACATATCAAGGTAAGCTCTGTTATATAAGTCTATTAACATTCAGTAATGTCATGAAACTTGCATGTGTCAGTCCTGAATCCTCTGCATTCTTGGACAATGTTGTACTAAAATCTTTGCAATTGATTTGTATAGTTACTGTCATCTCACCAAGAATATTGTAAATGATTACGTTTATTTCTTTAGTGGCCTAAATTTTATCTGCTCACCACATACACATCTTTTTCAAGAGCTAACTAAGAAACCAAGCCAACATCTACTCTCCTCACAGTTCCTGCCTATTAGATCTCTGTGCAAATTTATGTTCATATCACTATCAATTTGACAGTAATAAAAAAAGAAACTTTATTGAATTTTTCAGTAATGGATAGTGCTTATTTCATACCGTTTCAGTCCCTAAAATATAAAATCTTGATTCAGTTTAATGGGTTAGTCATGCTATCAAAGAGTGGTCTTTTGTCATGATTTCCTGCAAATTTCAAGACATTTGCATCCATATGTCTGATGCAAGAACCAGATTTTAATTACATCGTTGACCTTTTGTTAGAAAAAAAACTGTTTTAAGACCATTAAAAAACACTGAAAATAACTGTATTGTTTTGTTACAAGAAAAACACAAGTAAAATATCGACTCTGGTTTTTCAGATTACTCTGTTTAATGTGTTGCTGCCAACATCCATTCGTATTCCTTTTCATGTATTAGCAACCTAGGAGTGTTTGGCAACAACCTAGATCATCTCAAAATTTTCTGCATTTTCACAGAATTCACATATCATTTGGTATATTTTTAGCCATTATCCAATGAATGTATAGCAAGGTCATGTTTTGTTAAAGTCTGTTGCAGAACCACAAGTAATTCATAAGAAATAAGGGTATGTATTTTTAACATATCTCATATAAATCATTTTAGTTTTAAAAATATAAGAAGTAAGGTTAGATATTTTTTTCATCTCGTATAAATCATTTTAGTTATAAAAACTCCTTGGTGCAACAGCCTTCTAAGAGCCAGGGCCTGCCTAGCAGCCTTTTCATTGGATGATGTGTAGGCAGTACTTCCCTATATGTTAAAATACGCAAAATTTTACACTGCCAAACAAAAATTTTCTCTCTCTATTAAATACTCATGTAAAGTTAATTATAGAAGTTTAAGGCAGAATAATACCTTAACTAGATTTAAAATGAAAGATTCAACTTTTCAGCCCCCAAATTGTCCTCACGTTGTTGGGTCAACACTGAAATTTTGGATACTCTCACTGGGAATAGAGCCTTCGACCACTCACACTTAAGGTGAGATTGCTAACCATTTGGATACATGGGAGCCCCTTTTACGTTTAGTTACTAGTATTTTTTCAGGTGCTGTTACTGTTTCAGGAACAGCATATACTTAGTTGTACCAATGTGTTTTAAAATGTTGCTTCATTATCATTGATGTTCCTTGAAGTTCTGTACCTTTTGTTTATTTGAGCATGAAAATAGAAATTACTGAATACCTATTTGTTCATAAAATTTATTTTTTTCTTTTTCAGATCAAAATTTTGATATTCCTGACAGAACATTCCATTCTTTGCACACCACTTGGAGACTCACAAGTTCTGACTCCACCACCGATGTGAAGGAGCTTATTCCTGAATTCTTTTTTCTGCCTGAATTTTTGCTTAATTCAGAAGGTAAGGCTGGTTAAAACATAACTTCCTTTGCTGAAGAATTAGATGAGCTTATCTCAAGGAATGTTCAGAAACATGATATAGGCAAAATTCCGATATCTGTATTTAGTACATGATAAAAATAAGCATTATATTTAGGAAAGCATTAAACGTTATTTTTTTCCCAGAAAGTATGCATGAATGGTTAACGAAACTTTTGTACTACACTTTGTGTTATTGATTGACCAGTCAGGTTGGTTAAACTCCATCAAGCCTTGGTTTTCAGAACTCAGCCAATATAGGCATATCAGTTTATTGGTAAAATTACCAAATTATTTTACCGATCTAATATATGATTTTTTATGGATAATCTCCATGTCCTACTTTGTAAAAAAGTAAATGTCTAAATATGCAACTTCTTTTGCACTGCAGTCACCTCAGAACATGCATTTATTAAGGAGGTCAATGATCCATTCAAATTCTTCAACAAACCATTGAAATTTTATGTCAGATGAGTAGAATATCGGTATAAGTAAATTTTATATCAGAACTTTATGAAGATCTATAACCTAATTGTCAATAAATCTTTCAAAATTGAAATATAAAACTTATTAGAAGGTAAAACTCTAGTATTATCAGTACCGATTTAAATATCGGATTTTTGACGATATGTCAATTTCTGCCGATTTCCATACATCTGTAATCAATTTCGGCACATCCCTAACTTATTTTAATAATATCTGGAGAGGAATTCAAATTGTGCATGTTTGAAGTCAGCATCCCACAAATGTACAATCTTAAATGAAGGGGAAGACTCGCCAAGGACACAGTCTAACTTTGTTTTTATTTGGGTTGCTGTTTTCCCCTTAAAAAAATAATCACCGCACCAATCTCCTTTTTGTCCATCATTTTTTAAAACATTTGTTTGTCTACTTTGCATCATCAAACAATAACCTCACAACGCACTGGGCTGAAACTCTGCAAGGGCTCATTTGAAGGATCAAACTTTTTGACAATGCATCGATTTTGATTATGGTGCTGCCATCTCTGCATCATTTACCTTACTTTTCAAACAATCCTAGTATTGCTTTCAAGTAGCTTCCCAATTGTCCTTATGATGCTGGACAAAACACTAGATCGAACCCAGGATCACATGCACCAAATGCAAGGGTCCTAATCACTCAACTAAGTGGGAGCTTTAGAATCATTAACCTTTAATACGAAATCACCCAAATTATACACTTCCGGATGGCTGGTTTAAAATAAAAACATCTCCACATGGCAATTAACATGTCATTTCTTAAAAACTACAGATGATAATTCAGTTTTGTCTTTTTTTGTACTTTTATATCCATATGAATGTATGACATACTGAAATAACAAAACAATATATTGATTGTTACTATTATTGACAAATGCAATTTGAAAATATTGATTTTATTTCCCTATCAACATTATGGGATAGAACTTGTAAATGGGGTTATTTTCCCTCAACCACGCTCCTTGCTGATATATTTTACTTTTTTATGTAAGAGTGAGAACAAAAGAACTCGTTCACGATGTGTGACAATTGGGAATCCAGCAGGAAATGTCCAGTTTTCAAAATTACCCCAAAATTACAGTTTTCTAAAATTTCCCATGGTTTTTTTACCTATTTTGTCAAAATTGGGGGATGGGCATTACATGTCCTCAAAAAGTGGTCTTTTGTTGTGCTTCCCTGTAAATTTGGTCCATACAGCATCCATAGGGCCAACACTTGAAGTGATTTTCTTAAATTTTCCTCCATTAGTTGGCAACACAGCTTTTCTCACACATTGTTATTATTATTTAGCCAAGAAATATCAGTCTCTTTTCAATAAAACTTTGCGTTTTTCATTCACTTTCGTGTATTGTGGTGGCCATAGGGGTGTGCTGAATAACATATGTCTTTGTAAAATTTTTATTTCCACCTCCTCTTCCTTCTTTGTCTTTCATTATTGTGAAGTACATTATATAATTTTCACCTCCACTAAAAGCCCTGTCATTCCAAAAAAGACTAAACAAAAGTGATTTCATCTCTCTGCAACAATTAGTTCTCGAGATATGATATTTTTTGTACATCAACTTTAAAAAGTGCAGACTTGAAAAGTTCTCATCTGGGGAGGCTTACACATGGGAGATGCTCCCATCTGCCAAAAGTTAAAGCACACCCTAAAATTCCTGCAGTTTATATTTCTTTTGGACAGTCCTGCACCATGGCCATGCGATCTAGGGTGTTATGCTTTTGACCCTGGCTATGGGATGTGTGCAGGTTCGAGTCTCCTGGGGGGAAAGCTAGCAACTTTTCTCCTGAGATTTCTGCCTGCATGTGGGACTGGTGGTCACCCATCATCGTCAGGAAGTAGGGAACCTACGAATGAGTAGTGTAAACCTGTCATGGAAACCTACAACAACAAGTGGGGGTTCGTCATGCTGACCAAACGTTACTCAGTAACTGGTTCGATCATCTTCACCTCAGCAAGTGGGAGTGAGGCTGGCAGTTGGTAAGTAAGCCCTGGCCCTCACGGACTGTTGCATTATGGGTTATTAAATATTATTACTATTATTTGACAGACAAGCCAGGTAATGGTAAAAATCAAATGCAGGGTGTCTACCAGTCAAGAAAGTCAAGAATATATTCTTTTGGTAAAGAATTTTTGCTATTTTTTAGAGTATAGTGAACTTACATTGTTACGAGGGTGAATCAAATTATGAACGAGCCTTGTGCGGAAAAACAAAATTTATTGAAGGAAACAGAGGCATTGCCACATGCTATTTTTCTACATAGTCTCCGCCCTTAGTGATACATTTTTCCCAACGTTGTGGTAGGTTCTTGATGCCGGTCTCGTAGAATGAAGCTGGGCGGGTAGCCAACCAGTTGCACACAAAGGTTTCCACCTGATCGTTGGTCGCAAATCGCTCTCCCCCAAGTGCTTCTTTGAGGGGTCCGAACAGGTGAAAATCACATGGTGAAAGGTCTGGGCTGTACGGTGGATGCGGAAGTGGTTCCCAGTGCATTTCCACCAGTTTCTGCCACGTAATACCTGCTGTATGGGGTCTGGCGTTGTCGTGGAGGAACAAGACCTGGCGGATGGGACAGCCTCGTCGTTTGCGTTGATACTTCACCTTAACTTGATCCAGAAGGCCGCAGTAGTAGAGTGCGTTGGTGGTCCAATGTTCGTGTAAGAAATCCACCAGTAGGATCCCCCTCCAGTCCAAAAACACCATGGCCAACACCTTCCCTGCAGACAACCGAACTTTGGCCTTCACGGGGTTTCCTTCGCCTTTCCTCCTCCACTCCATGCTGGCACGCTTGGATGCTGGGGTGTAATGATGCACTCATGTCTCGTCACAGGTAACGATGGGATGCAAAAATGCTTCCCCTTCCACGTCAAAATGAGTGCGAAGCTGGCGAGCAATGCGAACTCGATCATCTTTTTGAGCAACATTCAGCAGCTTGGGAACCCACCGAGCTGTGATTTTGCGGAAGCCCAAGTGCTTTGTGATGATTGATTGGACACTTCCATAGCTCACACCAAGTTCTGCCACAATTTGCTTCACAGTGACTCGGCGATCTTGTTCGACAAGCTCACGAACATAAGCCATGTTGTCATTCGTCACACTGGTGCGAGAACGACGGGGGTGCACTGCATTTGCAACATGTTCACGGCCTTGCTGGAATTCCTTACACCACACCTTCACTCTTGCCCACGAAAGGGCACCATTCCCAAACTGGGCCTGCAGTCTCTGGTAAATTTCGGCCAGTTTGACGTTTTCCTGGGTGAGGAACTTGATGATTATGCGTTGTGCAACAGACACTGGCTCACTCTGCTCACTCATCGTGACAGCTACTAAACGAAGCATGCGACACGCCGGCTGTTCTGGTTCCTGACTCACGACAGCCCCACCTACCGGCCGCACATGCCCAATCACACCCTGCTACCCATTCCGACGCTTAGCCAATCAAGGCTCGTTCATATTTGATTCACCCTTGTATATACCTGTCTGGGATTTGATAAAATTTCATATTTGTGTCAAGAGCCGGAAATAAAATGCTATGTCTTCACAAAATTGCCAACCATCTCCCGGGTGACGAGAGGTCGCAGAGAAGAGTCTTTGAGCAAGATGAGCGGTTGGGTTTTAGTGGTTTGACTCTGTGACGTATTTTCCTGCGGCAGTGTGTGAAGTGTGTGTGTGCAAAGGTTTGGCAGTGCCCAAAGTACACATCACCAACGGATGACTCGGCACCGACATAACCCAGCCAACGAACCAGATCAGGTACAATGATGACACTAGTAATTTAAGTATCAGTGTTTAGTTGTTCAAATCCGGCTTGGTCATATTCACCCCTTCACCCATTCAGCCCATGTACAATAAATAGGTGAAGGACTAAGAAGGATTAATTATTCCCCCTTCTCACATTTAAACTCCTTTCGTAGCCAAGCTGTTAGTTTGGCGAATGACCTAAATGTAACATTTAAATCTCAAACTGTTTTGAATTGTAGTTAGTATTTGTTCACTTTATTCCTTAAGAATAACATTTTTGTATGCTTGAATTTTTGTAAAAATATTAAATAAAGTAATGTGGCCATTCCCCATCCAGGATGAAGTCTAAAGCATTAATTATTTTTTTCATGCATTAATAATAAAAGCAAGTCTAAATCTCTTGTTAAAGTACAGCTTCAGTTTTCATCTTAACCGACCTTGTGGTAGGGGTTTTTCATTGAATAAAAATATATATTTTCTTAATTTCCAACTGTGCCTAAGTAGAGGACGGTTAAATAAATGATAACGAAAAAAAGAAAGAAAGGCCAAGAGAAAGTCATGAAAAAGTCAAGAATTTTGGATTTCTTATTGTGGTAGACACCCTGAAAAGGCTTTTTCAGCATAGGATTTAAGCTGGAAAAATTTTAGTATGGTTTTCAATAAATCCCTATTAAAGGCAATTTGCTCCTCATTGTACCAACACAAACTGATACTTTCTGGAGTGTGAAGAAATTGTGTTGTGCAAGAATAAATTCTTTAAGCCGTTATTTCTTTATTTCATTCTGTTTATCGATCTTCGATGAAAATGTATTACTGACATTTTTAGTTACAGAAATCCTTCAATTCATGTCTTCCAATTTTCATATTTTTCCAGGTTTTAATTTTGGCATTCGTCAAAGTGGGGAGAAAGTACACCATGTTCATCTCCCACCCTGGTGTGATGGTGACCCTAGAAGGTTTACCCTGGTACACCGCCAAGCTCTAGAATCAGACTTCGTGAGAGAAAACCTTCAATATTGGATTGATTTGGTGTTTGGGTACAAACAGACTGGCAAAGCTGCTGTTGAGGCAATAAATGTCTTTCATCCAGCCGTGAGTACTTTTTAAATTTAATGTTTACTGTTTCTTCTTTATTGTCTTTCCATTTAATTATTTTCAGTTTTTAAGTATTTATATTGACACACAGTCTGGCGAAAAAGTTCAGAGACTCTTCAAAAATATTTCAACAGCATAAAACTGCTCTATAAATACATAAACCTAAATCACTAACTTCTCAAAAACTTTTATTAGACTTGTAATAACAACAAAAGGAAGGAAAAATTACAATAAGTGCTCAGTTACTTCCTTTTGCCTCAATACATGTGTGAAGTTGTCTCAGAAAATTATTGACAATGGGCACCCACCCTTCGACAGTAATTTCATCCCAAGCACGTCATAAAGCTATTTTCAGTGTATCCACTGATTTGTACAGAACACAAGAAATGTGTCTTCCAAAATGGACCACATGTAGTAATCCATAGCATCCCAAGTCCTGATAAATTTGAAGACCAAACGTCTTGACCCCTAATCCATGAAACAGCTCTTCACACATGCAATTGTTGATCGAGCTGAATGCACTGGAGTCCAGTCTTGCTGAAGCGTGAATCCGTCTTTGCCAAAGAGCTTCGCTGACCATGGTTCCAAAATGTGACAGAGAAAGATTACTGGTCGCACAAATGCAGCCCAAAACCATCACAGACACTAAAATGACAGCGAGTGACAACTTTAACAGCAATGAAATTCTTCTGTCCCTTCTTCAGTAATTGACATTGGTTTTCACAGGTGTGCACTCTCCATAATGAAAATCTTCTCATCAGTAAAAATAGCTTTTTGAAGATTGTCACCAGTTACCAACTGAAGTAAATGAAGTGCTTTTTCCAACTGCTTTTTTTTCCCCCATTGGTGAGGAAGTGAATGTGATCACACTTTGTAGTCTAAAATTAGAGGAATTAAAAAGAAATGGGAAATATTTAAATATAAACGTTAATAACACTAGAAAATAGCTCAAAACAAGTTGGCCAGTTGAAGTATGTGCCACTTTATCTGAACAGGGGTGTACATCAGTTACATCATAATGGAAAAAATATATTTTGTTGGTGAAAACTCTGTTCCAGCAAGCTATTAATTCTCTTTGAATTGCATAGAATGCTGCAAACAGTCACATTCTAGTTAAAATACAGTCTGAAGTTTTGATTTTGAAAGTTAACGAATACGTGTGGTGCTAATGGAAAAAATAATGGACAGTAGGCCATATAATGAATGTTTTGTGTTCTATATTTTATTCATAATTGGGAGAAGAGAGACTCTGTAGTAGATAAATACGGAGAAAATAGTACTCACTGTATCCATGAAAGTGTTTATTTCTTCTTTTTTCTATTAATTTCAGTGGCCACTACCATCATCCTCATTGGAATTTGTTTTACTGTTGCTTGGCATGCTTCTCTTGCTCGTAGTTCTCCAGTTGCCGCTAGGTGCACTTTTGTTAACTGTACGTCTGCGTCCGTGTCGTCTGCTATTTCCCGGCGCTTGCTGTTGTAGTAGGGGAATCCAAGTGTGGTGTGTCTGTCCGCTACCGATGTTTAGCTCATGTGGGAAGTGCATTATGGCATGTGTTTCCTTGATTATGGTGTCTACAAGTGTGTGGGCGGTGTGCTTGACCTGTACCTTTTGAATTTTATGGCTATTGTATTTGATGTGTTTATCGACACCCGTAATGGGTTGGGATTTTTTCACATGTGTTAGGTGTTGTTGGATTCTTTCATTGACAGATCTGATAGATCACTCACACTCTGCATCATATACACCTGGATTATCAAGGGGGGAGAGGAAGTACCGTTTGTGTTTGTTTAGTGTATCAGCTATTTTGGCATTGGGTTTGTGCGCTACTTTGATGCCACAGGGGAGAAGGGCTTTGGATATGCAGTTGGATGTGTTGGAATGGTAGGGGAAGGCAAACCACTTATATTTGTCGTTGGAGGTTGATTGTAGCTGGGTAGGGTGCCTGACCTGTATTTCTGCTTTACTGCACCAAGTGGAAAGTTGTGCTTCTGTGTAGCCATGTTTCAGGGTTATTTCAGAGATGGTGGCTATCTCTTCTCATAGATCTCCTTGTCTGCAACAGTAGGAGAAGGCTCTTCGATAATAGTTCAGCCACACATTAGCTTTCTGTTTGTGGGAATGGCTGAAAAGAGCATGCATGTACTGGTTTTCTGTAGACAGTGGTGAGCTAAACATTGATAGTGGACAGAGACTCCAACCTTGGATTGCCCTACTACAACAGTTAGCGCCGGGAAATAGCAGATGACATGGACGCAGACATACAGTTAACAACAGCACACCTAACAGCAACTGGAGAAGTACGAGCAATATAAGCATGCCAAGCAACAGTACAAGTTCCAATTAGGATGGTGGCAGTGGCGAATGAAATTAATAGAACAAAGAAGAAATAAACACTTTCATGGATACAGTGAGTACTATTTTCTCCGTATTTACATTTTATTGTTATTAAAATGACTACTGTCAGTTAAAATCAACCCAAACTTTTTTCCAAAAATCCTTGCAAAATTGTTGAGTGTTATTTGTAAAGTGGTGTGATATCAACGTTTTATGATCGTGCCATATGCAAAATCACCATATTTAAAAAAAAAATTCTTATGATAAATCACATATAGTAGATATAAAGTTGGTTTTCATTAGACCTTGAGATTTACATTGAAGCCAAACAATGGAAATCTCTCATTTTGTTACAATGTCCTAATAGCCTAACAAGGAGGATATTCTGTTTGGTGGACCATGAACATCAGCATGTTTAATTTTCTCTCCCTCTGATTATGAACAATATTGATTATTCTTTCTTTCCTTCTATTTTGGTTATTTTACTTGACTTTTCTACTTGTTGGATTCATTGTGACAACGAGGATGATCAATGATCTGATGACTTTGGTGAATTCTAAGCTGGGACGCCATGCTTCATAACACATTATGCTGACCACATTGCCAATGAGGCCAGATGATTATGCTTTCATAAGGCAGTCTGACAAGTTTGCCAAGTAAGAAACTTTTGAGTTAGCGAGTGAGCGAGGGAGGAAGATAAGAGGAAGGGGTAAGAAAGTGATTGATTGATTGATTGAATTGTTGTTTTAAAGTCTACTTTATGCACAGATAGGTTAATTGGGACTGAACTTTCAGTTTAAAGTTGGATCCGAACCACTGTGCCATGTGCCTCGACCGGGTATGGAACCTGGGAAAAAGGGGGGGAGAGAGAGAATGAGGAGGATGAGGGAAGAGAGAGAGAGAATGAGGAGGATGAGGGAAGAGAGAGAGAGAGAAAACAAGGAGGAAGAGGGAAGAGAGAGAGGGGTGTAGGTGTGTTATCTCTTTTTTTTTTCTTTTTTTTTCGTGCTTTATCTTCCTCCCTCTCTATTTCTCTCTTGTATAGATGTAGATTTCTTTTCTTGAGATTCACAGTTCTTGCCTTCAACATACACACCCATACATTTTAGAACTTTGTCCCTTGGTTCAAAAAAGGAAGAAAAGGAAGAAATCTTTGGCTTTTAGCACTAACTGGAATTCGGGCACATTAACAATTAAATATTCGATTAAACCAGATTACAAAAGTATCTCCTTATAATTAAAGCTTAAAACTAACAAAAACTAAGTTTCAAACCGCAATTTTCATCTGATAAATGTTTATAAAGACACGAAACTAACTACGTGGAAAAGTCCTTTCTGCAAGAAACTAAGAAAGATCACATTAGATCCCACACTTCAAGGGTTGGTAGCAACTGACAGTGACACTTATTGTATAACATCAGGTAGTTTTCAATGGAATGCATCTTTTACTCTTAAATTATAAGGGTACCAAACCTACTTTCACAATTTCAATTTTGGGATTTTGGCCAGGTTTGCATGGCACTTGGACCACTGTGCAAGCGTTCCATGTTTGAGCCCAACCTGTTATGGGTGTTTGTTTAGAAATGCTCCTTCATCAGTTTCATGTAATAGCAGTTTCATCCAGGGTTATTAAAGGACCAGGAACCCATAAATTCTAATGGTTCTATTGGGTTCTGCAACATGGCCGGAACCTTTTTTATTGCACAGTTTAAATTTGGTCCAAGTTGCATATTGTTTCATTTCAATACGGAACTTGACCTGGATTTAAATTGATCTAGAATAAAAGTTCCTGGACCGTATTTAAATTCATCCCGAAAAAGGTTCCTGGATTGTATTTTAAATAATGTGAAAAAAAAAGAAAGTTCCAGGACTGTATTAAAATTAATCTGGAAAAGAGATTCCTGGACCGAATTGAAATACTTTACAGATAAAATGGTTTTTTACAGTCCAGAACTCATTTACAGTTGCTGATTTTCTCTCCTGGAACTGAATTGAATTTATTTAAAATTCCTGGACCTTCAAGAACCCTGATTTCATCCTTATTCAGGGTGGCGACAGACCTGGAAAACCAGGAAAAGTCAGGGAATTTCAAAGGTAAAAAAAAAAGTCAGGGAATTTTGTCTTGATTGACCAATATTTGTTGTTGGACTATAGATGCGATGCAATAAGTGTCAGAAATAAGTGATGAAAGGTGGGGAGGGGAAATTTCCAGAGTGGCAGATACATTTGATGAACCTCTAAATATACATGTAAAATGTATTGACTTATCATTTTTTCTTGTCTGTATGGGACCTATAAGGGAGTGAAGCTTTCGACCAGGAAGGAGGGGAGGGATCAACCCACTATGGCACTGTTCGATAGATGTCCAACCCCGTAGAACGACATTATGCCAGACATTCTGAAAGAACATGAAATCGAATGAGGGCTTTTATGCAACCTGATTTTTTGTCGTATGTCATGGTATGACATTTTGTCACCACTCAACTAATGTCGAATTGCGACAAAATGTCTCGCTACAGCATCAGACAAAAAAGAATCGCATGCATGATACTCCTGAGCATCCAGTTTTTTTGTCTGATGTGGTACAGCATTTCATTGTACAAACTTTCAGGCTCCGTTTATGCATGCAATTTTTATCGGACATAGCAGTCGACTTTTGCCACTTTGCAACATCGGACAAAATTTGCATGCATAAATGGAGCCTACAGGCACATCTCCATTATGCAAGTTGGCCTTTAAACCTCAAGTACAGATGCGAAGCTGGGTTCAGACACTTTTTCCATGTAACAAGTTGTGACTTCAATATTCGTCTGACTAAGATTGGAACCAAAATCAGCAATAAAGATACAAATTTCAGGCCTTCTATTCCAGTTAACGAACGTCTTGCTTTAACTTTGTGGTTTCTTGCAACAAGAAATTACTACTGTTCGCTTACATACACATTTCAGATTTTAAAACAATCATTTTCTAAAACTGTTCCGTTTTTTATAGTCCTGCAATCTACAGTCCAATAGCAGAGGACGACCACAGTACATTTCTATTGAAGGACGCTTGCATAGGGGAGCCAGGGGAGACTTGCCCTCCTGAGATATCTGGAAAGACTTCATATAATTTGAATGGTGAAATTGAAGCATGAAAACATGGATGAGGGGTGCCTTGAAAGACAGCAGATTAAGTGCCTATGGAAATTGTCCTTGTGTTGGGAACGTTTTATGAGAATTTTCTTAAATGATGAAAACAATCACCCCACGTTCCACCTACTTTGAGCACTGCTCTTCCCCCAAGAATAAATCCTGCGGGACCCCTTGTTCCTTTTAATATTATAACTTGCAGGTTCGTCCACTCCATGTTAAAAAATTGAACAAAGAAGACTAATTCTTCATCAACCTGTCTAGCTATGCTTGACATCTCTTCCACTTCACGTGTCGGCATGATTTACTTTGAAGTAGACTGCTACTAGTTGGCTTTGAATTGGCATGCCGACCGGCATGCACATGCTATGCCTCAGCAAAGATGCTGCTGGAATTTAATACTCTTTTGGCTCAATTTAATGCACAATAAGGTATTCTCCCACAGTGTAATAGTGGTTTTGCACAGGTTAACACACATTTACAGTGATTCTGATATATTATTCGAAATCAAGAATCCAACAAATCGTGATACTTCTAGTGAATAATACACGACAAAGTGAAACAGAATCCTGCATGGGTAAATGTTATAAAAATTTGACCACCTCAGTTTGCTGCTACACTTGCATTGCAAGTCACCCTTCTCTCGTCCTTTTTACTTCATGAGAGATGATTGTTAATCTACAATTAAGGGAAGTTGGTGCTCAATGTTATGGAATAAAGTAATAATAAGTTCGTAAATGTTTAATATACTAATAATTACTTTAATTATTCAATCATAAAAACATATTGCTTTCCTCAATAATCAATGTTCCTCTGCCAGCTCTAGTGAATTTTCAGTTTTCGTCTATTGTTATTGAATTTAATAGGTTGGAGCTTTATATGAGGAGCGTTCAGAAAATAAGTTCCAATTAGCCTTAAATTAAAACAAAAATATCGGTGGTAATTGACATTTATTGTATTAGTTGCAGTGACCCATAAATTACTTTTCGACATGTCCACCACCATTGTTCAGGCATTTTTTTTTTAGTTTCAACATGTCCACCACCGTTATTCAGGAATTTTGTTTAGCCTGGTACTAAATTTTGTATGCATATGTCTTCCTCCAAAAAGTGGAACCGTCTGTACAGCAGCGTCACTGTCAAAATGTATGTACTGCCAGAAACATCTTCAGCTGCAGGAAGATATGAAAGTCGGTATAAGTGAGGTCAGTGCTCCCACTCGAAGTGTGCAAAAGAGCTCAGCTGCATGGGGTCGTGTACCTTGGATCGGCCTTAATGTGAATTTTCTTCACCATTGTCTGACCATATTGTCGCTTATGATGTCCAGTCCTCTCACCTCCCAGAATTGCCTCTGCTTCGGAGCGTGCTAAAATCTTATTATGGCACGTACCTCGCAGTCGGTGGGAGATTTTGTGAGTACTGACATTTTTCTCCTAGCACTGTTCTAAATGGACTCCCTTCACTGCACTGCAACTGCACCACATTACAGCCACATACCACCTTTCCTATATACATATGCGTGTCGTGCTCCAATCACTAGCACCTCTTACAAATGCAGTCAGAACTTACTTTCTGGACGTGCCTCGTATATAATCTTATGGATACCTCATATATAATCTTATGGATGCTTTTATCGACAGCATGTTCCTAACATTTTAATATTTGACTAGCTAAATCACATGCCTGCATAATGCAGTAGATTTCCCTTCTATAAATTGCTTGTGTTATGTTTTTAATATATACACACACACTCCCCCTTTTGCCAGTAATAATGGCAATTGTGTTTTTTTCAGTTTTACGGCACTTGGAGCTTTTGAATAACAGGTGCTTAGAAATCTCCAAATCAGGCGAAATGTCAACATATAATAACTAGGAACTTTAGGAGAATGAGAAAGTACAAAATTTCTTACTTAAATTCAAGTACAGTAATTCACTCTAATCTCATTTAGTAATAACTTTTAAAATGATTATATATTTTACTTAAACCTGCTTACAAATTAAAAGATTCCTATAAAAATCCCTACTTAGCTTGTGAATTGTATTAATTTTCAATATTAACTATTTTCCAGTTTGAAAATAAGTCATAGAGAGATAATGTCAATTTCTTGTAAGCTAATATAGATACTTAATACATATAATCCATACCTGGAAGCTGTATGAGTTTAATATTTCCATGTACAAATACGTGGATTTAGTTTTAAATTGTCAGGGAAAAAATTCAAAATTTGGCCTGGAAAACCTGGAAAAGTCAGGGAATTTCATTTCAGCTTGTTTGTAGCCACCCTGTTATTTCATAGTGATTGGCCAAAAGTGCAAGAAATGCAACATAAATAAGAAAAATACAAATGCGAATTATTTTCTTCCTCCATTGAGCTCCTGCAATTTGTACACAATCCTGTTCAGGGGTCGTAGGTTTGAATCCTGGTCTGGGCATGGGTGTTTGTGAGTGTCCATTCATCAATTGCATCACATCATCACTCATTCCCATCTTCGCAAATTAGCCAAAAGTGGCACAAAAGCAAAGTAAAATAAAGCAAATCAACCAATACACAATCTTGTTCTATTTTCTTTACAGACATACTATGGGTTTGATGTGGAATCAATCAAAGACCCTTTAGTGCGAGGAGCATGGGAAACTATGGTGAAAACATACGGACAAACTCCACGGCAGCTGTTCGGATCCCCTCATCCGATGGTCGTGCAAACTCTGACCACCCGTGATAATACAATAGCTGTGGTAAGTGATTCTCCTTTGTTCGGTGCCACTTTCAGTTCTGCTTGTCAGTTGAAAGGTGCATGGCCAACATTCACAAAAATGTATTGGGATTTTTGGATTGGCAAATTGCATTATGAAAAGGTTCACTTCATTCCTGAAGATGAGAGTGACATTATCTCTGCAAAGCATTTCTGGAACTGACCTGTTTTATCTCAAGAGAATCTCTTCATTATTCGCAATTGTAAATCATCCAGAATTGAATTGTGCTTGACATCTTTAAATTTCCATACAACTGGGTTTTCCTCACTTAAATTGTAGTTATTAATTAGTAGAGGCATGCATATTTTGTTTTTGACCGAAACACGAAATGTGAAATAGCACATTGTAATGCTAGTTTTTCATGTTTCTGAAAGAGGCGAGTCATTTTCCTGCCCTGTTTTGTCACAAAATTATGCAAAACGAATTGGAAAATGCAAAATGAAACACTTAAACATGAAATTTAGAGTTTTTTTTTACCGATGCAGCACTTTCTGAAGTCTGAACTATCCTGTAAGTAACTGAAAATTAATTTATTCTGCTGTAAATATTTGAGAAGCAAGCATGAACCCATTTATACAGAATTAATTAATACTCTGGTAACTATTATGTGTTATTAGAAGGGATATGTTTTATTTTGTGTAGTAAGTGCAGTTTTTAAATCAATTTTAGGATTATATTCACAATTTTAAAACAAGATTGTCATTTTATACATTGCTTTTGATCCGATTTTTCACTGCTATAACACCAATTTTTTTTATTTTATTTATCGATTTTGAACCTGAAATTGACTCTGTGCCAAAAATTTGCTTCTTTATTTACCAAAAATAATCTGCCTCTAGTTATTAGTAAACACGGTTACTTTCCTGGTGTTACCACTGCATCTGGATCACCATTGAACTCAGAAACCTGAGATGAATAAGAGAATTTAAAAGTTCTTGAAAAACTTAGTCAAAATTTCAATAAAGTCTGTTAAATGAGGGGTTCAGACCAGAAGTGGCTTAACTCCACTTTTTGTCAAAATGGAGTTGCATGTATAACTTAGAAGTGTGAAGTATCAACATTTCAGTGCTAGAAATAAGTATTTCCTAAGTTTCAAATTCTAGGTCATAGAGGCAGTCCTAGTTTGTGTTTCAATAGCTAAACATAATACGAGGTGTGATTGAAAAGTTCTTAGACCGGGCGTGTAATTTCTAAATGACAGTACTTCCTTCAAAGTTGTGCCATCCTCATTGAAGACACCAAATCCAATGGTGTTTCCACTTTTGGAAGCATTCCTGGATGTCCACTTTCTTGAGGGTGTTAAGACATGTTGCCGTTTTTACCTGGATCTCTTTAGTTGAGCAGCAATTTCAATTTTGGAAATAGGTAGAAGTCAGCTGGGGATAGATCTGGAGAATAGGGGGTTGGAGAAGTACGGGAATTTAGAATTTTGCAAAAAGTTCAGTGATTTGGAATGCACAATGAGCAGGTGCATTATCGTGGTGCAGGATACAGTTCTTGTATCTCCAGAGTGCTGGTCTTTTCTTCCGCATTTTTTCACGTAACTGCTTAAGAACACTTTTGTAGTATTCCTTGTTGACTGTTTGCAGTACTATTGAAAAAAACAGTAAAGTTGTCTTCACATATGACCGACATTGCAGCACTTTTTGTTGGCCGTTTTTAAATTTACAATACCAGTTAAAAACACTTGCCCTACATGCACATGTATCCCCAAAAGCTATTTCCAACAGTTCATAGGTTTCCGAAGCTGATTTCACGTTTTTAAAGCAAAATTTTACACACCACCATTGTTATGCACACACAATAATCTGCCGACAACACTACACACGTCCAAACTCAACAGGCTGTAGCTCGGAACTAAACAAAGATAGAGCCTTGATTTTTTCAGGATCCTTCAAAGACAAAACAAGCTTTTGTTTCCTTACACGCATCCCCTAGAAAACCCAACCACTTAACCGTGGTGGATCTAAGAACTTTTCAATCACACCTTGTACTAAGTTATTTAAATGTGCCTTTTTCTGAAAACTGTCTTCAATGGAGTTACACAGCTTGTGCTCTGAACCCCTCAAATGAGGTTAGAATATTTCCTGCTATTAAACTTAGTAATATCTAGCTAAGAATCCAAGCTTTTAAGAGCCATAACCACTTCTAAATCTGTAAATATGTACATGTGTGTGAGGGTTGGTTCCAGTGAAGGTAACAGACCCATTTGACATTAATCTTGACAAAAGTAACAACAGCAGGGGCAGCCACTCATAAGGGCGATATGGATGGTACACTGCCAAGTTTAACTACAAGTGATCAAACATTACAGAAACATCTATATGTAGTTTTCACATTGTTTCAATTGCAAATATTTGTTTGCTTCAGATCATAGGTTAGTTGGTTTTGTATTTTTTATTCCACGATTATTGTGAATTTTGCAGACCACTGTGTGGGAATACTAAACTTGACTTTACAGTGAGAGAGGTCTGGGGGTAAAACCTAATGGATCACTAAGATAAAATAGAATGTACAGGTAAAAACTTAGCCTTCCAGTGACCACTCATCCCCCCCCTCCCCTTTCAACCTTTTGAAGATGGACCAGGATTGACTTGAAAATGTGAGAATTAACTCTCACATTCACATTGGGAGAGACTAACCAAGCAGTTGTAAAAAAAAAAAAAAAAAAAAAAAAACAACAACATAGTTTTGCTTTTGTAATATGTTCTGTTACAAATTCAAGTGTTCATATTTGAGGTGGATTTTTTCATAAAATTTGAAAATTATTAGCACAGTGGAACCTCGATTTTACGTTTTTCATGGGACCTAGCTGAAGAAACTTAAAATGAGCGAAAATGTAAAATTGAGGGAAATTTTATAAAATTTTGCTGTGTTGGGACCATAAAGATTGAATGTATAATGGAAAAGAATGTAAAATCCAGGAATGAAAAATCAGGGTTCCTCTGCATTTATTGAAGCAAAATTTCATTGCTGTATAACAGGTACAAAACATTAGCATACATGTGTTTAATGAATGCATGAAAAACATGTTATGAATAAATAAGAGAAGTATTAAAGGAAGCAAGAGAAAGAGAACTGTTTTTATCATTAGGCAGAGAAGGAGGTTACGGTGTGCAGTGTTGATGTTAGTTCTAATGTAATCTTCATGTGTGGAATTTCCTTCCCAGCAAAATGTGATTCCAAATGTGAAGGGACTGATGTGGGGTAATTACGTTGGATCCCCTGCTGATCCCCAGCCAACTGTGGTGTGGAAACACCAGCACCGTACTCCTGTGGCAGACCTCATCCCGTTACTCACGAATGATGTATTCGGACTGGCGCCACACACTTCCATTCTCTTGCGCTACAGCAAAGATAAAGGTAAGGGAATTGATTGATTGACTTGTTTTTTAAGTCCACTTTATGCACAGAAAAGCTAATCGGGACTGGACCTACAGTTTAAAGTGGGATCCGAATCCGAACCACTATGTGCCTCCACCGGGTATCTAACCCGGGACCCAGTAAGGAAAATGAATTGAAAATTGGGCTCTACCAGTGCAGCAAGTATGAGTTTTCAAAAATATTGATAGATTTAATCACTGATACTTTTTCACATTTGAGGTATCATGGAAAGTGTCAACAAGACATGCTGAAAAATAATGGAAGAAATATTGTAGGATTATCTTTTGATCCTATTGCTAAGCTACACGATATGATACCTGTTTTTCAAACATCTTTATTCACATTTGTCTCAATGACCAATCCAGCATAACTACTACTTCATACATGACTCAGTTCTGCGTAATTCTCTTTTATATGTAAATTACTGTAGACCCTGGCAAAATATAATTCAAGAACATGTTAATTAAACCTTATTTGTTCGTAATGCATTTATATGTTATTTGGTGTTATACATACTAATTTTCATTAAATTCAGTTTATTTATATGTAACAAAGCTACAACAATGTCACAGAAGTATACATTTCTTGTTGTTACAAAATGCAACTCAAATGCAAAACAGGATAGGCAGGCATGGCGGAGGTCAGTCTTCAGAAAGACAAGTACGCCACAGCGGTGTCACAGAGAAGGCAGCATGAAATCAAAGGAGAAAGATTTGCTGCAGTTGTTCAGAATGCAAGATGCCTTTTTTCTTTAATGTAATCACAATACGAAAGAACACATGTTAAAACGATGCCGATACCTGACATTTGTTGTGTTCCATAATATAAACAGAACAGCGTTTCCTTCAGTGAACATTTTCAGTTACTGCTGGTCGGCCATGGAAAACAGAAAGAGGAAAAGTTAATATACCACTTTATGACAAAAATAACCTGTATTATGGATATCTTGTTCCTCAAAATAGATAGAATTACGGTATTTTAATAATGATATGACATGGATCTAAATCTGATTTGTAAGTAATTCTCAGTTATATATATTATTTTCTCTTCACCTCGACATACGTATAACTCACTTTGTACACCATAGTTACCAGACACACAGAAAAAAAAACCCTTCTAATAGGTGGCCACTGGTGGTTGTGTGCTGAAGTAGTAGAAAGTGTGTAACATGCTATTGTATAGACTCCATTATGAGGCAACTCTCTAAGAAAATGTCATTCACCCAACAGCGCAGGTGTTGTACTAGGAGGTAAAGTTACCACCACATATAAAGGAAATTCAAGTGTGAGACTTTTAAAAATACTTGGTGTTTTCACAACATGGAAACCTATCTGCACACAGCATTCTTCCTAAAAAAGTGTCATCATACAACCCAATTTTGATTACTTATTCACACATTTATTTGTCAAGAAGTTTGCAACATGCAATCTTCCATGCTCTGACACTTCTTTTGTTCACAATCTTTACCTTTCTTAAATGAAGATGTTGATTTTTTTAATTCGATTTCACCACTATGTCCTCTCAATGCATGAAAGAACATGTAGAAGAAATTCATGTTAAAAAAATTACTTTTCATTATTTTTAGTTATCTATCACAGTTACACATTTCTGTGAGTCCATGAGCTTCGCGCGTGTTCAGGTTTTTGATGCCAGTTACCAGTACTCAGTTGTAACTAAGGAAGACAAGAGTCATTCTAAAATATTGTTTGAAAACATTTTGTTTCAATTTCTGTGCAGTGCATGTCAAATTATACCTTCAGTAAAAAAGTACCTGGAATTTGTCCCACATTGGAGGTATCAAGAATTCATTTTGTCCTTAGGATGGCAGCACTGTACTGAATGACCATGCAGAGGGGTAGAGTAATCTATCCATCAGTTTGTGCACAGCAGCTGTTTACGTTAGTTGTGTTGACGAGTGTCCTGCGATTTGCAGAATGGAGACAAATATCGAGCAAAGAATTTGTTTGAAATTTTGTGTTGCCAACATACTGTCTTGTGCTGAATCATTGCAAATGCTACAAAAGACCTTTGGTGATTCGTGTCTGTTGAAAACACAATCGTATGCATGGTATAAGTCTTTCATATAAATTAATTATAATAGTGGGCTAATAAAATTATTTATTGGACTTTTATTTTTATGATTAATAAGTAGAACCTATTAAAATATATTTTTTATTTTATATTTTTAATCCTTAGAGTAATCTATCCATCAGTTTGTGCACAGCAGCTGTTTACGTTAGTTGTGTTGACGAGTGTCCTGCTATTTGCAGAATGGAGACAAATATCAAGCAAAGAATTTGTTTGAAATTTTGTGTTGCCAACATACTGTCATGTGCTGAATCATTGAAAATGCTACAAAAGGCCTTTGGTGATTCGTGTCTGTCGAAAACACAATCGTATGCATGGTATAAGTCTTTCAAGGAAATCAGAGCAGAGAAGTTGTTGCTGATTTGCCGTGTTCTGGTTGACCTTCCACGTCGACGACTGACGAAAACGTCACCAGCGTATGAGTGTGAGAGAGCTGGCTTGTGAGCTTGGCATATCACACATGTCCGTTCACAACATTTTGACTGATGTAGTAGGCATGACATGGGTCGCGACATGACTTGTTCCGAAGGAGCTGAATTTCCTGCAAAAAGCACATTGCAGGGATGTTGCTGAAGACATGATTTTGCGAGCCTCTAGTGACTTAACGCTCATGAAACGCATCATAACTGGTGATGAGACATGGGTGTATGAGTATGACATGCAAAAAGGTCAACAATCTTCGGAATGGCACTTCGAAAGTGAACCAAAACCCAAAAAAACTACGCCAAAGTTGCTCAAAAATTCAAGGTCATGCTCGTTGTTTTCTTTGATTATCATGATGTTAGGCACTCAGAATTTCTCCCAGCAGGACAAACAGTGAATAAAGATGTTTATGTGATTGTTATGAGGCGTCTGCATGAGAATGTTTGCCAGAAAAGACCAGAGTTATGGAAAAACAATTCTTCGATTTTGCATTTATTTGCATATTGATCAAGCTAAAACTTGTAACAATCATAAACTACTAGAGAAATAATGAGAAAAATTGTGATAGTTTTTCTTGGAGGGGGAAAATGTATAGATTTTGGAATGTAAAATTGAATTCTTTGCTCTTTCTTTAAATCAATTTGAAAGTAGCAGTAATACAAGAAATTACAACTATGAATTGAAGTAAGGCCTGAATGTGCATTTAATTTCTGAAGCTAATAGTGAAATATTGTGATGTGCTATATGTTTTAACCTTTTTCTTTTCATTAACCTTTGAAGCTTGAAATGAAACATGAAACAATTAATAATTAGAAAGATAAAGATATCAAGTGTGGATGTAGTGGTTATTTCTCCAAAGCATTGAGAATTCATTATGCAATGTGTTCATCTTCCAGGCTGCAGCATGTTAAGTAGAACATCCGTGTTGGGTGCAGCACTTGTTACTTGGGGCCACTCTGATGGAATCGTTAGAGTGAAATTGAGGAAAGAGCAGCCACCTTATCCCATTATAAAGTCAGAATTTTTGGATCCAGTAAGTAACTTAATAATTTATTTTATTGATTTGTTTGTATTACAAATGTTCTTCCATTTTATATGTGGGAGATCAGTCAACTAGTTTTATTGGCAATCCACTCTCGTACTTCTTGTTTTTTAGGCAACAATCTTTTCCCTAAGTTGCTGGGAAGATTATTAAATGTTGCAGTAACATTTGGTGAAAGCTACCCAATGTATTTGGATACCACATTCGTAGAATTAGAATGGCACAGGACAAATATTTTACATTTGTTGAGAAAAGTTAGGAATGCAATAGAGTAATTGGTACAATATCGGCTCATACAGTGTAGCGTAATGTCAGTTTAGGCAGCTCAGTTAAATAAAGTTAAAGTTTCAATTTGGGTCTCCGTGGACCACCTCTACCTTGAATGGTGTGGATGAAGGATGTTGGGAGCCTTAGTCGGTTGAACGCTACTCACCACTTGGCCCTCGGCTACTGGCGTCGGCGATGGCAGGATGTTGACGGGTGCCCTGGAAGTGGTGGAAGATGCTGGAGAGACCACTGGCCTACATGTTGACAGCAATAGGAGGCAGCATGAGATTCAGCAGCTTATCGCTTCTCCGGACTTGGGCTAGCTTCTTGGCTTCTGGTTTTCTGTAGTCCGGACTGCTGCACTGCCTTGTTGCCACCTTGTGATATCACGATCTGTCGGAGTGCCCTCATCAATCAGCGTTGATGGTGTTCAAGGTGTTGTGGTGTCGATTTACCATCTCCAGGGGTTTTTACACTTCAGGATTTCTTTGTGACATGGTGGATTTTGCACCTCCAGCTGTTCACCTGGAGTGCCCCTTAGTACTGGTGAAAAGTTACAGTGGAGATGCACTCACAGCTGGTAAGGGCCGTTTCCTTGCTGACTGCACAGATACAATAAATATATAGGTGTACTGAAAAGATTTTTTTTTTCATGTAGGCTCCATTGTTTAGCTGCTGCTCTGATTATATAAATGATATTACCATGAAACATGCAGTATGCCTGCCCACTATAATTAATGCAAACTCAAAAAGTCAAAGGTCAACATAATCCAAAGGGGCATGACAGAAAGCAATTCAAATAGAATTATCTTATCTTTACTTTAGTTCTCTGTGTTCTTTTAACCAAGGTGGCAGAAATACTGCACTTCACATGCTCAAGCCCCATGAATCTTTCATAATTTCGTTTTGTGTCGAAAGACATGCGAAGAAATGTTGTAATGTCTGTGAATCTTTGTGTTGACTGTGTGTATTGTGGTCTCGGACAAACCATGTGGCTTGCAAATCATAGATCTGCACATGCACATCTTCTGTTGGTAGATTGGTGAATCGCACATGACACAGGCCATGTCTTTGGGACTCATTTCATAGATTTGCTTGTTTACAATATGCAGAGTTCACAAGATAATATAATGTTTCCTAGTTTTGAAAAACTCCCATTTAATTCTAATGTGTAAGTAACAACAGTTTGAAACACTTTACATGAATAGTAAATAAAAATGGTTTAATGTGGTTTCAATATAACTATAAATGGGCAGGGGCACATAAGAAGTTCTGCAAGATGATTGGTGTATTCCAGTGAGTGTAAAACTGACCACCACATGAACAGCATATTGCTTCTAAGCAAAAAATGAGATGGAACCAGGATGGCATAATGTGCTAGAGGTCCAAAGTTTAATCAGTGTTCGGAGGTAGTGCGCGACTTGTAGTGACGCTACTGTAGCTAGCTACAACTACAAAATTTGTAGCTGTACCTGTGCTACATTTTAAAAATTGTAGCTGTAGCTGTAGCGAAACTACAAAATTCCTGCTACAGCTACATTTCTTTGTGGGAGTTTTGAGGTAAAATGCAACAACAGTGTCAAAAGACTTCGACAATAACACTTACTTGTGTAGGAGGTTTAAAATGAACATGTTTATTACATGATAATGGCAATATGGATAATCTAGATGATAAATGTCCTGATATCGCAGATTATAGATATTCACATAATGTATTTCATTGGTATATGAATAATTCTGATAACCAGAGAACCAATTGACATACATCAATATAATCCGGCCAATGGCCGGAAAAATCTTCAAGAAAAATATTTTGATATAAAAACATAAATAAAAATATGTTAATGGTAAAATATGTCAGATTTGAGTAACATCCTAATTGTAATATTCAGATATCAAATTTGCCACTTATATACGCACACATCATTCTCAAACAGTGTAGTAAAAAATAGGTTACTGCAGCAACACTGCTATCAAAATGATAGAATGATGGTTATGATGGTAATAAATAACAGAATCTATTTTCTAGTAAGTACAACTGCTAGAGGTTTCTTTTGAATGCCCATATTTTTTTTTAGTGAAAAGTGGTGAAGTAGCGAGTAGCGAACAGGAGTAGCGTAGCAAGCTACTTTTCAGCAAATGTAGCTGTAGCTGTAGCAAAGCTACATTTTTGGAAGAGTAGCTGTAGCGAAGATACTTTTAAAATGTAGCGTTCTGGTCACTGAGTTTAATCCTAGTTGAGCCTGCATTTTCCACTTAAATTTCTATGTAACCATTATTACCAATATAAAATTTGTGGATACTGATAGTCAGTATTGTATCAATCTGGTATAAAGTGGCAATCATTTCACAAAGGACCTGTGATGTTATTCATGCCCTAAAATAAATAACCCTAAAATAATGTAAGACTGGTGAGATTTGTTGAAGAAACAGAAGCTAGACCTGTATAAAAAACTTACTTTATCAGATCAATGTGCATGTATTACTTATTTATGTTGGTAAAACATTAACAAATGACTCAGATGAGTCTGCAATTTTACTGATATCCTTGCATTCATCAATACTAATTTACATGGCAAATAGTTATTGAGGACTGTGGAATTTCACTAATCTCTGCCCACCTTCCTACTCCTTTTCTCTTGTTAAATTTGCTTCAAAGTTCTGCCGATTGCAATGTGCACTAACCTTCTGAGGGAAGTTCTATCTTGATGCCAAAATGTCACTGTTTTTTTTCCAAGACATTATTGAGAGTTAAGACAGTATTCTTCTGACAGGACATACTTCACTTATTATTTCAAAACATGAAGGACTTCCAGACTTCCATATAGTGATATAATTTACCAAGTGATAGTGTACCAGTATACAGATGAACCTTGATTTTACGTTTTTTAGGGAACCAAGTTAAAAAAACTTAAAAAGGGGGAAAATGTAAAATCGGGGAAAATTTTACATCATTTTGCTCTATTGCGACCATGAGTGTTGAATGTATAATGCAGGAAAATGTAAAACTGGGGAATGTAAAATCGGGGTTCCACTGTAATAATAGTGTACCAGTATAATATAAAATTATGCACGTTTCATGCAGAATGTGAATTAAAAGCTACTCTGTGCTGTAAAAAAAGAGACTGAATTTTTAGTCATTTATTTTATAAAAATTGCTTTTCTTCTGTATCCAATTAAATAAAAGAAAAGTCACAATTACCTCCTATATAGAAATATCACATTGGTGGCATTATTAGCAATTTTACAGATGCAGTCAAACCTCAATTATGTATTTTTCAGAAGACTGAGGCATGGAACTTAGATGTGGGGAACCAAAATTTTATAAGTGTTCACTTCATTGGGACCATGAAAGTTAGAAAGAAATATAAATAAAAATGGAAAACAGTATGTATTGTATGGTATATGTTCTTGAATTATCATCTGACTGCCCATTCTTTGCCTTTCAGATATGGGTTTGTGGCAGTGTGCCAGATTGTAAGAAGCTTTGGGTTGGACATTTTTCTGGAAAGCTACTTGTGTACGAGTACAATTTTGATCCAATGATTGGGCACCTGGATCTGAAATCTGTTCCTGTGGCATTGTTTGGCCATCAAGGACCCATTCTTAGTGTATACATTTCCTTGTCTTTCAGTATTACAGTCACAGGAAGTCAGGATGGCACCGCTATCATATGGGACCTGAACAAGTAAGTTCATTTGTAATTACAGTGGAACCTCGATTTTACATTTTTCAGGGGACCAAACTGAAAAAAACTTAAAACACAGGAAAATGTAAAATCGAGGAAAATTTTATAACATTTTTCTATGTTGGGACCATCAAGATTGAATGTATAATGTGGGAAAATGTAAAATCCGAGAACTTAAAGTCAAGCTTCCACTGTAGTTTCTGGATACATTATATTGCTGCCAGTGATACATTACATTGCTAACTTTATCCTTTTAACACTAGAACTACAGGAAAATATACCACCCCAGATTTACAGCAAGATTTACACTTTTAGCACTGCAATTTCAATGAAGAAAATGTACGAGAGAAAACATTGGTAGCCTTGGAAAGATTTATGTATTTCTCACGTGTTGCTTCTTTTGTGTGACATAAGGACACATGCACTTATTTTCTACACATATTTGAAGTACAGAACCTTTTAGACTTTGGTATGATATCTATATATCACAGTTTCACAAGCCGCCTACTTCGTTGAAGTTTTTTTTTTATTATTATTATTATTTTTTACATATATCTACCTGATGTTGCCTTTTGCTATTATTAATAGGGTGTAAGGAGTGGCCCTTTCCATGGGCAACCAAATGTCAACCTCCCTTCTTTGTGTTGTTGCTGACTCCTGCCTTTTCATTTCCAATATGCTTCACTTTCCCTTGATTTCTTCTGTCTTCTTCAGAATTGCAAATCCTCTCCCAGCTACCAAATGAACTGGTTGTAAAGGATGTGTTCATTGATGGCTGTAATATCCAATTGTAAAAGACATGCAGTGGCCATCGGTGCCAAGCAGTTTTCCATCTGATCAGATATCCACGCAAAACTTTGTTCAGTTGTCTCTGGTTTCTTTTCCTCTTCTTCCTATGCAACATCTCAATAAAGGTAGCTGAGAATGGTAACATTTTTATCCCTCCTTATGAGGTAAACTGTCATTGTGACATCGTCTTCATTGCGGAGAATAGCGTTAGTGAAGCTCTCCCTTGGACAGTTTCGCTTGTTTGAGCATTTCCCTCTGAACCTTGTTCATTGTGCCAACAATTGTGGTATTCTTTTCTAACAGCTTCCTTACTTGGTTAAAGGAGGTAAGATATTGTCTGTGACCACATTTCACCCATGGATAAGTGGTTCTCCCTGATTATATACTGTGTGCCAGTGGAAATCCGGGACACTACTGATCAGTAGCTCGTTAGGGAGCTGGGGGGGGGGGGGGGCTGGACCTGTACAATATAATTGTCATTTACATCACACATTGTGTGGGAACATTATTTGAAAACTACGGACTGAACAGATAGACACCCAAGCACTGACTCTTTATAGTAAGCAGGTTACTATACCATGGAAGAGAATTGTAACTGAAATTCAGCACTGCTAACAGACGGTGGATCCATCATGAAGTCAACGATGTTTGCAGTACTGTCTGTATCTTGTTAACTCTTGTATTATGTAGAGGGAGTGGTTCAATGTAGAGTTAGATTGTTTTTGTAAAAGGGGCAATTCAAAATTACGTCCACGCATTTAAATATAAAAAAAAAGTTCAGGAAAGTATAGTCTTTCCAACCCGATTCCAGGACATTTGTACATCCCGAAGAAACCATTCGGAACACCGGGACAAATTATACCATTCCGGGATTGTCCCTGAAAATCTGGGATGTACAGCATCCCTAGGTATGATCTGGCTATCAAAATGCACTCTGCCACCACATGAAAGGTCACACATTTATTAAATTAAGTCTATCTGCGAACTTCTAACTTTTCTACATAAAATGAGCAGAAAATGCTTTTGAAAAAGCTAATCCCAGCTTCTCTTTAAAAAAGAACTACAATGTTAGAATTAGCATTTTCCTCTGTGCTACAAAATTGAAAATAACATCATCGGTGTTAATTTAATATTCGTATGTATGTACACTTAACAGTGCAGGGTACATTAGTCGAGGATCTCCTGTTGAATTGCGAGGACATTATTTCAAACTCCTTAATGTTAAACACATCCTCTCGGGTGTTGAAGATGAAACTGGCAGTGTAGCCAAGATCACCAACAATTTGTGCATATTTGAGTACAAGAGCTTGTTACAATTTTCAGCTGCCTACAATGCAGACCCTGGACATGTAATTTCAATTTACTGCTTGCCACACTTTTCATTCAGATTTGAAAATGTAAAAAATATCAACCAGGCCATCCAACATATTGACACACTGTTCCAATGAATGAGGAATAGGCATTTCATATTGGAATAAGTTGTTTCAATTTTTCAATGTGTTGACTGTGTTCAGGGGAACTTGGGTTCATTTCTACTACAAAATGATCCAAAAATGGACAACAGTAAAGTTTCTACTATTAGTGTATACAATTTCACAAGTCACCCTACTGAGTATTTATGCCATCTTGTGTCAAACAACTTGAGAATGTTAAAGAACTTCTCTAGCTATCTTGCACTGCATTTTTTACAACCAAATTACTTTGAGAAGATTGATTGATTTATTTGCATTATTTTACTTCCCTTTTTGTGCCACTTTTGGCCAATTTCCGAAGAACGGGATGAGTGATGACGTGATGAAATTGATGAATGGACACCCACAAATGCCTGTACCCATTCCAGGTTTTGAACCCGGGACCCACGAATTGCTAACCATGGGGGGCTGCTCCTTTGAGAAGACTCGTGAGGAAAAAAATTATAACTGATTTGACAGTCTCAATATCGCAGAAATTCCACAGAAATGAGCAATAGACAGCGTTAAAATATGTGCTGAACAAGTACAAAAATTGCTTTTGGACACTTCTCTGAAATTATCTATCTGTACCACCCATTACGTCAGCACCATCATATTCTTCATCAACTATTTTTTTTCTAAATCCACAAACACTCAAGTACTAACAACTGAAGATAACCCAGATGCAGTTACAATCTCCAATAGGCAGGGACGTAGCTAGGTTGATCAGTTCGGGGGGGCCCAAAACTTAAGATTTTTTCTATCTTGTTGGAAGAGAACATTATTTTCTCCTGTAGCCCCCCAAAAATTACGGATATAGACTCGCGAAATCTATGGCCATTATTCAGGAATCTAAATGCAGAATGAACTTATTAACTTAATGGCATCTAGACAGTCTTTAAAAATCCATGTATTTTCTCTTATGTCAGATTTTTGAGACACCAAGAACAATGTCATTAGTCCTTACTCCTTAGATTTGTAAATTTGCTCGAAGAAAATTGAGAAGTAGATTTATATCTAAACCCTCTTCAGTGGGTTTAGATATAAAAGGGTGCTGGTATTAGGTGTACGTACAAGTATGACAACTGTGCGAAAATGAAATGTTTGTGTAATGAGTTCAAGATAGGCATCCCATGTATATTGTTTATACCAGAATCAAATCCGGCGGCCTTTAGTGCAAGGCGACACCCTTAACCACTATTCTATGGGACATGCACGAGTCTTTTGTGGCGTCGTACTGTACACATTGGAGAATGATGATGATATAAATGAAATTTTATGCACACATCTAGTTTCTTAAAAGTAATCTTCTTTGCGCGTGCAAAACTGAATATATGATGACAATAGAAACAACAAAATTCTCGTGCGCTCAAATTATTGCGCCCTAGTCTTTCAAAGTTCGATCACTGGTAGAAACTCCAAAATTTCTGTGATGGCCTAACATCGTGAGGACAATTGAGAAGCTACTTGAAATCAATATGTAAGCGAATTCCACTCTCAAAACTAGATGGGACTCGATGTGATGACCACTCGTCACCGAATGGAAAAACACTTCGAGGCTTTGTCCTTCAAAATTAATTTTACTGAATAACTGTAGTTTTCATTAGAGGACCTAAACATGGCTTTTTTGCACAGTACAATGTTGTTTTCTTTCACCCTACTTTTATAGTTTTTCATTCAAAGGATTCCACTCCAGAAGCATGAGCATGACACACTACGAAACCAGAGGTCCAAGGTTCGGACCTTGGACAGGAGGTGTGGTTGCATCATGTCTCGCATTGCTATTCCTTCGGATCATCATTCAATCTCATCGTCGCATTCAACCCAAGAGGTAGAAAAGTGGCGTAAAATAACGAAATAGAAATGATTGATTGACTTGGTTCATTTTGCTTCACTTTTCTGACACTTTTTGGCTAATCGTGAAGATGAGAATGAGTTAAGATTAACTTGATGAAAGGACCATCACGAAGAAGACACATTGTCAGGCTGGGATTCCAACACGGGACATTCTGCTTCGTAGCGTAACCTGCTAACCACTCCACCACGGAGTTGTCGACCCTAATAGAAATGAAAATTAGAAATACCGTCTTGAATTTGCAGGAACGGAATTCACCAGCAAGGGCAAAAGATTTTCGCTCCCACTAGGATAGGCAAATAACAGAAAATGCTTGATAAGTAATTTGGCTCTCCATATTTCATGATATTATTATGTAAGTAACTATTATTCGCTATATAACTTTGGATTAATTTTATTTGTATGTCTAGTCAACTTTCCCACCTAAGCACTAAGCAGCAGCCACACCGCCTGCATTTGCGGGTGGAGGCCAGAGTTGCTAAAGGTCCAGGAATTTTAAATAAATTCAATTCCCACCCAGGAGAGAAAATCAGCTAGCGTAAATGGGTTCTGGACCATAAGGAAACTCTTCATCTATAACGTTTTCAATTTGGTCCATGAATTATTTTCCAGATGAATTTAATTTCGGTCCAGGATCCTTATTTCCTGAAGAATTTAAATACAGTCAAGGAACATTTTTTTCCGGATCAGTTTAAATAGGGTCAAAGTTCCGTATTGAAATGAAACAATTCGCAAGTTGGTACGTATTTAGATTGTGTGAGAGAAAAGGTTCCGGTCCTATAACGGAATCCTATAGAACAAATGTATGCGTTCCCTAATCTTAACAATCCCAGGGTTGTTAATGGTCCAGGTACTGTAAATAAATTCATTTCACATCCGGGAGAGAAAATCAGCAAGTGTAAATGTGTTCTAGGCCTCAATTCCATCCAGAAACCTTTTTCCCGTATAAATTTAAATACGGTGCAGGAACTCTTTTTTTGGTAAAATTTAAATACGGTCCAGGAACCTTGTTTTGCGGCTGAATTTAAACACTGTCCAAGAACCTTTTTTCCAGGATCAATTAAAATTCGGTGCAGGATTTTTTTTCCGGATCAATTTAAATACGATCCAGTAACTTTTTTTTAATGGAACAATACACTACTAGGACCGAATTTAAATTGTGCGAGTAGAAAGGTTCCGGTCCTGCAACGGAACCCAATAAAACCCATAGAACTTATGGGTAGATGGACTTTGACAACCCTGGTAGAAGCTAAATGAAGAAAATTCACAAAATATGCAGAATTTTGAAACATATTTTTTCTAGAGCATGTACTCTACTATATAAAGTTGACTACATACCTCCTTTCCTTCCTTAATTGAAATGTGGCTTATTCTTCATCACATGTGAGATCAACCGACCTGGGAGTCAAACGCGGTCGCCTGTGTGGTAGTCGGACACCAATTTAGATAGTCAATGTGTTGGACATTTGGTCGATCAATCGATCCTACTTAATTTTTTTCGAGAGGAAAACGAGCTGGCAGCTTCACACTCGAAATTTCACTTCGCCTACCCCCTGGTGGAGTGGTTATCACATCGTGCTACGATGCCAGGTGTGCCGGGTTCGAATTCCGGACTGAGCATGGGTGTTTGTTGTGTCCATTGATCAATTTAATCATATCATCACTCATCCCCATCTTCGCAATTAGCCAAATGTAGCAGAAGAGCAAAGTAAAATGAACCAAATCAATCGAAATTTCACTCGCAATGCATGAAAATGAGATCTCAAGCACTCCGTGATCCTACCGGAATCTCACGTTTACAGAAGCTAACTATGAAACTACTTCTAGGATCAAACTGTTCTTCGAACTAGTTGGCAGTCATCAATTGTCGACCAATCAACACAGTAGGGCAAAAAGAAGCAGATGTTTCTTGAAAATGAGTGGAAAGTTACCAAGGAAGGATATAAAGTCGATACATTACAAAGGCTTATTATGGCCTTTCCCTTCATTGCAGGTTTATGAGCACAAGGGTTGAGTGTGGGAACCTGAAGGAACCACAACATTTTTGTCATTCATCTGCCGCCAAAAAAGGGACAAACAGTAGATTTCTTTCTCTTGCAATTTGAAAAGCCTATGTCCATGCTGAACCATAAAGTAATTAACCCAGAAAGTCCTAGCTACCTGCAGTGGGTTTCGGCGCGGCCGATAACCAGAGCCAGACGAAGAGAAGATTTTGTGGGAGGGGGTGACCTGGCTTAGGCCCCCTGTTGTGCATGAAGGGAAAGTGAGTTTTCAAAAGGTCCCCGACTTCCCAGAAAGGGACGGCCCATAAAATCACTGCATTTCCTACCAATGCAGCCGTTTGTGTTCAACCAAAGTGTATGTCACCGTAGGATCCGAGCGCTTCGAGTTCTGTCGGTTGCGGGACTTCTTGAGTCTTTTGTCAACATGGTGCCAATCAGAGTTTCTTTCTGCCAAGGTCGTTGCACCTATGAATCGGCTCTACAGCTTGAGTGGCAAAAGACATGTTGTACAGAGAAAAGTTGCACCGGAAAAATTACCTTCTTAAATACGATGAAACCTGTAAAACATCCACAGATATTTATTCGGGGGTGGTCCCTCTAACAAAACATCAATATTCTCAAAATGCTTTGAACGGACTGTGTAAAACATTGCAATACTGCAAAAGCTGAACCTGCTCTGCAACACAAGGAAAATGCCTCATTTAGCAATTAATGTGCATTTGTTAAGTTGTTAAGTTCAGTATGGCACTACATTTTAAATAATGCTGATGGAATAAATCAATAAAGTTTGTTAAATGACAACGACTCCTTACCACAAGAATATAATAAATAATTCTTTACGGATATTCCCTATAACTGTTGGGGGTTCGACGTGCTGACCCCACGTCACCCCATTACTGGTTAAACATCTCCACACCTCTAGGTAGGATTGTGGGCAGTCGGGAGATAGGCCAAAGCCCTTCCAGGGCTGTCGAACCACGGGTTATTATTTATTTATAGATGCTTAAATATATGTGCAACCAGACATGTCTATCTAGTGACTTATTTCAAGGGTTGTACTTGACTCAACAAAATAAGCTTACTGTGTAAGGCAGATTCATACGAACCAAAAATACCCAAAATAATAACAATAATAATAATAATTTATTTCAAAATTACAAAAATGTATTTACTTGTTCTTGTTTAAATTTTCGTTCTTTGAAAAGTTTGTTAAGGAGTTGAGTTGAGTTGGTGCTTTTAAGTCCACTATATGCACAGTAAGGCTAATCGGGACTGGACCTACAGTTTAAAGTAAGATCCGGACCACTGTGTATCTCCACCCATGTATCGAACCCGGGACCCCTCGATTACAAGGCAACAACGCTATCACTGCGCAATCGGGGAGGCATCATTTGTTAAGGAGGATTCTCAAAATCGGTCTTCACGATATCGAGAAAAATATGCGACTCGAGAAATCGTACAGTTTGTGAAGATAATTACTTTTAACACGTTGCATGTTTTAGACTGTTTTAATAGTAGAATAGATATTTGATGCGAATAATACTACTTACTCGGAGATATGAGGCATCCTGCCACCATTATACTTATTTAGCGTGTATTGCGCTCTGATTCGGGACCAGTTGTAACTGTTTGCATATATGTGGTTTACCGCTGCACAAGCGGTTGTTCTTTAATCTACTCAAGCTCAAAACATTGTTTGGATGCAACGGCAACACCCAACGCCCAACCGCCTCCCCGATGGCGCAGTGGTAGTGCCGTCACCTTGTAATCAAGGGGTCCCAGGTTCGATTCCCGGTGGAGGCACATAGTGGTTCGGATCCCACCTTAAACTGTAGGTCCAGTCCCGATTAGCTTTACTGTGCATAAAGTGGACTTAAAACAACAAATCAATCCAATCAACGCCCAACCCTGCCTGTGGTTGGCCTGCGTCTGCTAGGGGTGAAAAGACTGCTCCCTCAAAATTTCGAGAAACAACGAAGTTCTAGGTTCCTACACTGACACCCACTATAGCTAGAACCAGGAAAACGAGAAAGAAATGTGGTTTTGGGTTCGTGCCACTCAAGAACAGTGTTTCTAACTGAAAGAAAAAATACTGAAAAACTATTTTGCAATATTTGTCATGAAAGTAAAATTTTCAGCAAATGTAGAACAGTTTGCCGGGCCACGTGAACGTTTCGGGGGGCCAGTGCCCCCTCGGCCCCCCCTAACGACGTCCCTGCCAATAGGGACAAGTTTCCCATTCTGATCTACAGTTTGGAAAATGGTTTATCGACTTTCTGGATTATGAAACAGTTGGGAAATTTCAAATTACCAAAAAATTAGAACCTGAGGAATACTTAAATCTTGAATGGTAACAAACCATATCGGGAACTTCTAATAAAATTATAATGTCCGCGCTATAAGTTCACAAGCAGCTGCTTCAGGCAGGAATTACATGTGGCATTATAAAATTTGTGAAATGACAGGAGTTTTCTGAGTATTTTCCAGAGAAATTCCGAAACTATCAGGAAATTGCAGACATTTGCTTTGCAATCCCATCTGGTGTGTGAAATTAATTTCTTTCCCATCTGTATCCCATTCTATATGCTTGTAATTTATAAGAACAAAATAAGTCTGAAGAAATTTTTACGAACAAGTCTCTGCACATAGCAGATAGAACAGGTAAACTGGTAATTTTATTGAACCAAAGTGCAGGGGGGGGGGGGTTGGAACCGTTGAACCCCCCCTTAAATATGCCCATGCTGTGTGCTCTCCTAGGGAAATCATTTTGGCCGATTTTCACCTTTCCCTATGTAAGGGAAGGCATTACAGGCATATTTTGTTGTAGCAGCAGTACAACAGTAAGGTTGTACTTACCTGTTTTTCTTCCCATAAATTGTGTAAAATGACAATGCATCTTTCCATGGAGCAGCTGTTCGTCAATGGTAATATTTCCCCAAGAAGGAAGCAGCAGTTCTCTATGAACCAGTTCCACAATTCGGACACCAGAGCAAACGTGTCCATCTTCAACCTCTCTGATCTCCTTTTCATATCAAATTTTAAAATATCAGAGGATCTCCAAAAATCGGTCCCTAGGGGTAGTGTATTGGAAGAAGCAAATCTCCCATTTTTGAGACCACCGGTCTGCCACTGAGATGGCTCTAACACAGTAGACACCTTACACACATACATGAAAGCTATTACTGCCTTCAACTCTTCAAGTTTGATTGATCAGTCCCTAGTTGGCTGCATGCTCCTATCTGATTACATCTCGTTGAAAAGTGATGAAAAGCGCTTGAAGTATCTGCTTCAACTTGTAGGACCACTTTGTTATTTCAAGGTAATCGCAGCTCCTTTTCTCCCTGCCACTGGACCTTTATTAGCAACCACCCACCACTGGGAGCCATCCAGAATGATCCTAAAGTACAGTCCAATTCACTCTCTTCAGCCACTGCTTCTTGAGGGACTTCTGACTCTTCTTTCTCTTCAGACAATGAAGATAAGGGCAGAAGCATAAAGTCTTCTTCTCACCCCGATTCATCACTGGAGAGTTTATCCTCCTCTTCTGAGTGCTCCAGATTTCTCTCACAGTTAGACCTAGGTGATGTGAATATTACATTTTCTCCTGTCAGTATACAAGATGAAACATGGTGAAAGAAAATGCATTTTAACCTGAACAAACTTGAACATGCAGGGATGACAGAAATATGTGTTTCCCCATACATTGTCAAATCAAGAGCATCATACGAAAGGTTTCACTTGCTCAAAAACCTGTCTCGCCGCTGCAACACTCCTTAGTTTCTAGCAGGCAGTAAAAGTAGCAACACTGTCTGAACAAAGGGTGGGAAAACATAAAAAAGCAGAGCAAATATAGAGGCATGAAGGAGGGTCGGTGGACATGTGTGCATATTTTTCAAGGTTTCAGAATTTGTATGGAATATGAAACATGCTGATGAAATATGGATTACAATTAAACTGCATTTTGTATATGGCAGCCATGCCTGCCAACTTCTTTTTACAAGACTGGGAAGTAAATGCATTTCCTTAAAGAGAGTGCATGCAAATAGAAAAAATCAGTTTACTTAACATTTTCTTTTTTACAAATTGTTAAGAAATGGGGCAATAAGAAAATTTAAACCATGATAATTACACCTGTTGTAGTACTAGTGTTAGGCATGCTCTTACCCATAGATGTCCAGGCATAATAAAAAAACACAGCACAAAATAACCCACTAAAAGATTGACCCTTTGCAGCTTTCTCTCTCGCAATGTTATGGGAGAGATGGAGGAGTAAGTGCAAGGTTTAAGAACAAGAAGATCAGGTGCACTGAAGCGATCTTAGGGTCAACATAAATGACATGTAGATGAGTGTATGATTGCGTGGGGAGAAAAGAGCTGCCATTACATTTTGGTTTTTTAATGTTGGATATGTTTTAGTGCCTACTATCATGTTTCCCCTTAACCAAAATTTTAGTGCCTTTTTGCTTGCCTATAGGGCTATTTTTGCTGTTTAGAAATCTACTGATTTTGTAACAGATCAATTGTTACTGTGCCTTTTCCATCCCTTCTGATCAATTCTGTAGATTTTCCATCACTCGCCACATCCCACAAATTTTCCATAATGAGTAGTTCCACTTTATATTTCCAAGTTTGCTAATTTGTTGCTATGGTTTGCAATCTTCAATCCTTCTTTCACCACATCATACATAGATTGATCGATATCCTCTACCAAGGACTGTTGACTGCTACTTTTCCTTGCTCTTGAAGGTTCCTTCATTTTTTTCAGCCCTCGTGTTTACAACTGTGGAAATCCGTCGATTTCACTCAAATACAATCAAGATCAGTTAGTGGACATGTCTAACCGCTCTTCAAAGCTCTAATTTTGCTTCAGTTATCATTGCCACAATATTAGTAACTTACTCCTAAACCATGTACTACATAACAAACAAGTGGTTATAGCTCAAGTTATTCCACAAAACCACTTTGATTTTTGTCCCTTGTTCTACAATAATGAAGGATAAATGTCAGCAGAATTTGCAGCTGTTGCAAATCACACACAAAAAATCATGCTTTGCTTGCCATCTTGAAATGCCTGGACCAATTTTTCTCAAATACCATGAGGTACCAATGGTCAATGGTATCTAGCAGCTGTATAAATTTCATCTCAGAAACTTCAAATTTATGATAGTTATTGTAATAGTATTTAAACATAATTATTTTAAAATATTTGCAAATTTGCCCTCACTCGTATTGTACTTTTGTTATTTAGCATCACTTTCCTGCCACTTTTGGCTAATTGAGATGATGAGTGATGATTAAATTATATTGATGAACAGACATTCACAAAGAACAACCATCCCTGGCTGTGGCTCGAATCCAGGAACTTCATTGATAAGATTAAAAGTCTAAGCTGAATGATTGCCCTACCTCATCTCCTAAACTGCTTATTATTTTTTTTCCAGGAGACCTGTAGTACAATTAGTATCCTGAAGTTATGATGAGTTTTCCTTGCCATTGTAGAATGTATTTGATGCAGAGTTTTGAAAACAACTGTGTAATGAAACAAAAATGTACTGTGTAATGCCATTTTGAAATGGGTCGATCTGGCTGAAATACAATAGCGTATTTGAATTTGAAGTATCTAACCGCATATTATTCAGAACATCTCATCAGATGGAATGGAAATGTATGATAAACAGAATTTTTTGTCTTGAGGTACTTCTGACATGTGTTAGCACAGTGAGACATTATCATTCAGACATACTATTATCTTAATTATATAAAAAGAAATCATTAGAAAAACATGACTTCAATATCAAGGAAAGAATGCAGAAACACAAATCACTTGCTAAAACAGGTGGATTCTGCTTGTTTCCCTGGTGATCTTTCATCCCTATGACATCACAGACCTTCCAAAGCAGGCAGCAAGCAGGTCAACAGACCTTGTCCCCTACACTCCTTTCCAGAACAGGATTCTTTTGTTTCTTTTGAGAATCAAACTCCTCATACAGAGGTTGTTCCGTCTACGTTTGGCCAATTTCGTTCCTCCCCCCCTGCACTCAGAATGAACTCACCCAACCTTGGTCAGGCATGTTTGTCAGTGTAGTGTGTGAGCTGTAAAAGAGTGGTTGTGTTTTCTCACTGGGCCAAAAATCCCACCAAAACTGAGCCGCTTTTTGGGAGGAGTGCGTTGTATAACTTTCCAAGTGTTTGCATTTTCTCGCTTGGCCGAAAATGTTGCCAAAACAGTTGCTTTTGGGAAGGTTATGTTGTAGCCTTTTATGACGCAAAGTTCAGTGTGTCAATGATCAGGAAGTAGTGTAAGAGCAAGAATTGTGATGTTAGTTTGACTTTATTCAAGAATGTGATCGGCAAGTATAAGGATTGCATGGCCCCAGCGTTCGGTTCTCCAACAAAGGGGACGAGAACACGGCCGTGCACACAAGCCACAACCAGTATGCAAGTGCAAGGTGCTGTTAACAGTTTCCAAAGACATATTTAGATGATTTTCCATCTGTCTTTGGGTCGGTGGATTCTCTTGCATGCCCATTCTGCGAAGTTTCGCCTGCATACTGGTGGTTTGCTTGTGTGCACGGCCGTGTTCTCGTCTCCTTTGCTGGAGAACCGAACGCTGGGGCCATGCAATCCTTATACTTGCCGATCACATTCTTGAATAAAGTCAAACTAACGTCACAATTCTTGCTCTTACACTACTTCCTGAACCTCGACACACTGAACTTTGCGTCATAAAAGGCTACAACAAAACCTTCCCAAAAGCAACTGTTTTGGCAGCATTTTCGGCCAAGCGAGAAAATGCAAACACTTGGAAAGTTATACAACGCACTCCTCCCAAAAAGCAGCTCAGTTTTGGCGGGATTTTTGGCCCAGTGAGAAAACACAACCACACTTTTACAGCTCACACACTACACTGACAAACATGCCTGACCAAGGTTGGGTGAGTTCATTCTGAGTGCAGGGTGGGAGGAACGAAATTGGCCAAACGTAGGCGGAACAACCTCTGTACATTGTACCCACCAGGGCCCATAACCTGTTGCTATATTTGTTTCATTGGTAGAATGCACATAAAGAGTCCAGGAACTTTCAAATAACATTTAATCAGAACAATAAAAGAAACATCCACACCAAGGAATGAAATAGCAACCAAATGCATATTACACAGAGTGTACATACATACTATTCACCTAAAACAAAAGATAAACTTTTGTGCTGAATTTTACCTGTTGTGTACTTTATACAAGTTTTTGTTACACCAACATAATGAACCATCCATGCTATTCAAGGAACATGTACAATTGTATATTGTATCAGTGGTAAACTTTATATTGGTATATTTTCTTGGTTTTGGCAAAATTTCACATGAGACCATTCTTTATTTTATGCAGTGGAGATGGCATGTTTACATCTAGTTCTTTGGGTAGTATGAATTGTGGCTCAGATACTTTGTGGTCCTCTTCGAGATGAACTTTTGGGAAGACACGCACAACACAACTTCAGTTTAAAGTTGGTGGAATATTATTTCATGACAATCACCATGTGTGTTTTTAATCTTTGTATCGTTGCATTAGTTCTCATTTATGTAATCCTTTTATTTCAGTCTCTCGTATGTTCGAAGTATTCCATCCACGGGATCAGCCATTCAGCTGGTGAGAGTGAGCGAGACCCTGGGAGACATAGTAACCGTCAGCCACGTGAACAGCGAGAGTAGTTGCATGAGACTCTACACGATCAATGCTTCGTTGGTGAACAGCGTCGTCACCAAGGAACAGATCACGGCACTCTGCTTCTCCTGTGCTCCTGAAGGAGTCTCTGTGAATGTGATTGCTACAGGGTTAGCTACTGGAAGTGTCATGTAAGTGCTTCATTTGACTGTTTTGTGAGTAGCCGGTAGATCAATGTTAGAATTCACTGCAGATACTTAAGACATATGTATTAAGAGTGCTGCAGCGAGGGCTTTTTGCTCGAGCATGTAATAGTTCATGTGGATGATGCTAGACAGCATACGGAATTGACAGCTTCTTCTCTGGAGCGAAGAATGCTCGAACAGTCAGAACAAGCGGTATACACTCAAAGCCCAGTATTATACGTATAACCATAATTTGTCTGTAGTAGTTGGCCTTCAAATATGGATCGTGAAGTGAAAGATGCAGTGAAATTGAAACTTAAGTGAACGTAGTCATCATATCCATGTTAAATTGTAGTTTAGCATTTAGTCTATCTTACCAATACATAGCAATATATGAAAATGAATAGATGGTTATGGGCTGAAACTACCAGGATGAATTTTTACACATATATTTCTATGATTATTGTCCCATTGAAATTATACTACACTCTATACACTCGAGCGTATCACGCTTGAGCGTTGGAGACTCGAACGAGTATGAGCGAGCGAAAGTGGTCCCATGCAGTACTCTAATATGTATGCTGCATGAAGAAGAAGAAGAAGGAAAAAAAACTGGAACACTAGTCAAAGTAATGTGTACAAAACAGCACACACCACACCATAAAAATCACTAAGTGTTTATAATGAGGATGTGAAAAACATTCACGAGACAATAAAAAGTTTTAAAACATTTGCAGCACTGGTTGTTTATGAGTAAAAAGGAAAAGGATGTAAGTCAAAGTCACAGCTCTGAAATGAATATGACAACTTGTACACAATAACTACTCATTTAGTAAGAATTCCCACTAAATGAGTGAAATGAAAGATTGAAATGGGTTGGTTGGATATGGGAAGTCAGACCAGGCTGTGGGCTGTTCAAAAAAAGACCGGACTTTTGCAATACATACTTTATTACCACAATTACAAAATTACACATGCTTGTCTCCTTCAAAGTACTTCCCCATGCTTGCAAGGCAGTGCTCCCATCGTTTCTGCCACTGTCCGGATGCCTCCTGAAATGCATTTTTTGGGATAACTCTCATCTGTGTGCACTTGCAAAATTACATCCTTTCGAGGTTTTTCTCAACTAAGGAAACAGAAAAAGTCTGCAGGGACCAGAACCTGCCTGAGAAGTTGGTTCAAGCTAGGGAAGGTTTATATCACTTGTCTCTTTATCACTAAACACTCTTTCCACCATGGTGGTCAAGTGCATGGAGTGCTCAGCACCGAAGATTCTTCCATCCTCATTATCATGACTACCCATAAGTGGCAGAAAAGTAATTTAAGATAAGGAAATAGAAATGGCAAGGAGTAAGATTTTCTTTTGAATATTAATGTGGGACACTGTGAATGAAAATGAAAATTATAACTTACTGAAATGGTGTGAATACTGTGTGAGAACCAGGGACTGAATATCGGTCTTTGACAGTACCAGTACTCTACCACTGAGCCACCAAACCAACCAACCTGTCGCCTCCTTACCATTTCCACAACTTAGATCTCTGAATATATCCATAATATCCATTTAAAGTATACCACAACTTCTGCTTACTATTGGACACCCTTGGACATGTGACACTAAAGCCATCTTCCTGCAGTTGAGCTATATGTGTGCTTATTGCACAAAGAGGATTGGCACCAAGTGCTAAAGATCCAGGTTCAGCCACAGATTCCACATTACTTTTCAGTAAGTTATAGTATACCCTTGGTGCTATTTCATACAGGCAATTCGATTTAACATAAAAATTTAATAAATTGTAAATGTGGAGAATGTTCAGTTTACTTTGCCTATTTTAGCAGTTATTTTGTCATGTTATATTTGTACCTGCCTTTTCTAGCCAGCATAAAGGCTCAACTTGCAGGTTCTAGTTATTAGTATGTGAAATTTAATATTATACATCTATGGTACATAAACATATTGTCAACTAACACAATATTTTGGTTCAAATGCAACATACAAGCTAGAAAAAAGTTGAAGTAATGTTCTCACATTCTCGTTCTTTATTCAAATTTTGCTTATCACAGTGCAGTATTAGCACTCTACAGTGGAAAGTTAGTTCTATAAGATACATAGCACTGTTTTTCAAATAACATGGGTTTTTACATGAACTTTTTTTTTTTCATTTGTTACTTGTAGGTTGTGGAGTACTTGGGACCTTGCACCTGTGAGAGAAATATGTTGTGATTTACTTAAGAAACCAATAATCAGGTAATATTTTCTTAGTAAGTAATTAACTAATACAAGAAAGTGTGTGTATGCAATGAATCAAGAAAAGTACAAAAGGATTTGTTAAATAGCATCTGGCCTGGTAAAAATACTATCTTAACTAGTGCTTAGAAACAATGACAAACCACAGTTGTTACTTGGTGTGCCTCTTTCCAGCAAATCATTATCTTTCCCATACAGCACTCAAATGTCGAAGGGACATCTCATGAATATCTTTTGGATGTTCAAATTTCTGGACATTCAACAATTTCCAAGAACATCCAGTAGATATAGGTAAAGAATGGTGTTATAATCCAGTAGATATTCATTGGATATCCATATGTCCATCCAGGAGATATAGGTAAAGGCAAAATGTTGTTCTAAAGTTAAATACCTCAACTTCTATTTACAAGAGACAAAGCCCATGGAAAATTTTCAAGCTACTCAAGCATATCTTCGGAAATGAACCTCCGTGAGGCACGAAATACAACAAATATAAAGGCAACTAAAATTTATTATGCACAAAAGTTGCATACATACATGTGCTATTTTTTCAACATAATTGCCACCTGAATTCAGGCACTTGTCATAGCATGGCACCATCTTTTGTATGCCCTCATTGAAGAAGGTCGCCATCAGGGAACTCAGCCACTCCCAAACCCCATCCATCAGCTCCTCATTGCTCTCAAATCTCTGTGACCCTAACCACACTTTAATCTTTGGGAAGAAATGAAAGTCGCTGGGTGTGAGGTCCAGGGCCGCGACTGTATCGGTAGCATATTTCACCTAGACAGTGATCAGAATGCTACATTTTAAAAGTAGCTTCGCTACATCTACAGCTACATTTACCAAAAAGTAGCTCGCTACGCTACTCATGTGCGCTACTCGCTACTTCACTATTTTTGCGCTACTTCTGCATAAGAAAAAAAACCTTGAAACATGCACATGGATATTCAAAAGAAGCCCCTAGTGTGATAGTTACTGGGAAATAGGATCGTAGATCGTTATACGAGCGTAATTCGTTAGATGTTTGCTCTAACTTTGCGAATAGCTGGGGTTTGGTATAACTAAATGAGCGACAGGTGGAGATATGCTTTATGTAAGTTTCCTGTTGGGAATGCTCCCTGAAGGCACAGTGGAAACTTTGTCACCTTGTAATGAAAAGGGCCCCAGGTTAGATACCTGGCAGAGGCACTAGTGGTTCAGATCCAGTCTGGATTAGCTTGTCTCTGTGCATAAAGTGGACTAAAAAACTAGGAAAGACACTAGTTAGGAGGATGGATCCTCCTGCTCCTCCTTTCCCCACACTGCTCATCATCATCATTCACCATTCTTCCTCATTCTCACAATTAGCCAAAAGGGGCAGAAAGTGACTCTAGATAAGATAATAACAAAATAAACGATTCATCCTCATTCCCATGATTAGCAAAAGTTACAGAAAAGCGACGTAAAAGTAGAAGAATAACATACATTTGGAAACTGTATATTAACTAAAGAAAATTATCGTTTCTGCAGAAAAGTCAATATCTCGTACAGACTTTTTACAATATCTTAAAATATATTGAGGAAAGTGGTGTGTAAACTCGATTGTTCTAAACGTATTGCAATTTTAAAATTTTTGAACAAATATAATACCAAAAATAATTGTAATTCCAGAAAGTGTATGTCTATCATTCTTGTAACAATAATTTCTTGCTGGTGAGATCCTATATGCTAACAATGACTAATGCTGAACCATTGATTGCTGGCACTATTGCTTTGTCATTGTACTGGAGACTGCATCGCTCGTTTTTGCTCTGCAAGTTGTGTTTTACACAGAGATTAATGACATTTATATGTCCTCTTACACCATAGATATCCTGGGGTGGCGCAAATGAGGCCTTTTTTTAGGGCTGCCGCAAACGAGGAATGTTTCTCCGCAAAATAGTGATGCAGCTAAAAAAGCGTAGCCGTTAGCCAGAATATATTCATATATGCCAGTTCAGTTTAGTATTAGATTTATTCTATACTAATGAAATATATTACGCAGAAACCTATAATCTGTGATATCAAGATATTTATAATCTACATTATTAGTATTTCCATGTAATAGAATGTCTCCTCCAAAAGTAAGCGTTATTGTCGACTTTTTTTTAAAGCTGTGGTCACTTTCAAAATTTTCCTCATAATGCAGAGAAGAAATGTAGCTGTAGCGAAATTTTCGCTACAAATACAGGAATTTTGTAGCTTTGCTATAGCTGCTACAGCTACCGCTACAAATTTTGTAGCTAACTACAGTAGTGACGCTACAAGTAGCATGCTACTTCCGACCACTGCACCTAGAGCACCGTTCCATCCGGGACTCAGCCAACCTCTGTTGTCCAAATTCGCGGTAGACGTGGAGTCGGCAGCCATATTCCAACTTTCACTTTGTACAGACAACATTTACTGATTAGATGATGTAAAACTTGGTGATACTTTAACATTTTATCGATAATACTGAATGTAGAAAAATTGTAAATGATGAAATAGCATGTTACATTTTTAATATGAGTAGTAAATAGGTGGAAATCATTCTGATGTTTGTGTGGCATCTGCCTTCTGCTTCTGCGCCTCAGAGAGTGGTGGGTGAAGTTCGGGCTGATACCTGACGGGAAAAGTGACAACCGTACTGCAAGGGGACATGTAGATTCGGACGACTTAAACGTGACTTTGACGGCAAGCAAGAGCAACGGGACGGAGCGCTTGCCAATCCGGACACGGCCCAGGCTGTAGGGAGGGTGGTCAAACACCTCTCATCGAAATTTCTGAAGCAAGGCTTGTGTGACTGCAGCTTTGTTTGTGGGCATGCATTATCATGAAGCAAAACAATCCTCAAGGACAACATGCCTCGCCTCTTGTTCTGAATCACCCGTTGGAAGTTTTTAAAGGGTTTCACTGTACACTGCCTGGTCATACCAGGCTCCATAAAGTTTTATCAGCAAAACCCCCTGTTGGTCCCAAAACACTGTTGCCATAAGCTTCTTCTTGGATAACATTAGTCGCACCTTTCTGGGTTTGTTTGGCAAGTTCGTATGCAACCATTGTTTCGACTGTTCTTTGGTTTCAATGTTTTCAAAGTGGACCCACGTTTTGTCATCTGTCACGATCTTGGACAGAAAAGTATCACCATTTGTTTGATAACGTTCCAGAAACTGCAATGCCGACCCCATGTGCTGCTTTTTGTGGTCCTTGGTGAGGTCCACCAACCTTGCACAAAAACCTGTGATAACCCAGCTTTACAGTCACAATTTCGTAAAGTGTTGTTTGTCCGACTTCCGGAAATTCAGAAGACCAAGTCCGATATCGTGAAGCGGCAACGCTCCCAAATCACTCTGTCCACACGTTGCACAATGTCATCCGTCACGATAGACAGTCTTCCGTGGCCACCTTCACTCATGAACTTCTCTCTGTACTCGGCACTCATTCTGCGATGATGGATTTCATCTGAGCTGTGTCCTTCAGCCTGAAAGCAGATCACACCATGAACCTCACATTTGGTGGGAGTTGCGCTGCACACCAAGCACTGAACGCAGTAACCGACCACTTGGGGTGATGTGAACCAACACATGACCGGTTAGTTCTGCGCATGTGCCAGGACGTTGCAGTAACCCACGCGCTTGTACCAGTGAAACGGGGGTTGATTTCCGAATAGCCTACGAACATAGGATACCCAGTACAGATGTTTTATCTGTTTCATCATTTTTTGATATATTCTAGACATCATTGCTGTGTGGTTCACATGAATGGGCTATCATCTGGATGTGGGGAAGAAAACAATATATTCTGGAGTAAAACTACCCTATCTGGACATTTATTAGATCTTTTGGAACTTCTCTGGATATTTTTCATGCATATTTTGTATATGAAAACAACAAGGATCTTTAAGTGTTCAGCATATTCATATCAAATATGTCGACTTTACTTTCTTCACATAAAACTTGTTTAGCTTTTCGAGAAGACGCCTTTTACACTGTTTCTGAGGAAGTTTTTAGTCTCTCTTTAGCTTTCTAATGTGTTGTGTGTGTCCTGTGCAAGTCCCTTTATTACCTCGCTCTTTTAACCTTTCTCAAAGGCCTCTTTACGCTGCATGTTTAATTTTAAGTTCAAGGCTTTCGATAAGAGTATTTTCCCTTGTGTACTTTGAAGGATGCAAAAAAATGGCCATAAGTGCTGATGCACTCAAATATTTTAACTTACTCAGTCATTAAAAATACTTCCTTTGGGTAGCGACAATTGGATATCCAAAAGATGTCCATTGGACATCCAGAATTAAATATCCAAAACTGCATATCTTGTGGATATCCCTTGGAGATTTGAGCTGTATGGGATATATCAGTGTTAAATATGAATCAATTTGCTACTAAGTCATGTTGATGACAAACAAGTTCATGAACATGCTCAGGTTATAAACAGTTTTAGAGCAGCTTGAAACCGAACTAAACACTGTGGTGCAACATCCCTTCTATGAGAGACTGCTCCATGGAACTTTTCAATGAGTCCCATCACCATTGTTACCTGGCTTTCTGCACTGGAGTCTGCTGTTCTTTCCTTTAACCTGTAGTGGGCTGGGCCTCGCACACCTGTGTTTTGTTTTCTTCCTTAAAGATAAAGCTTTTAGCGGAGGTCAAATTTGTACATTGTGCATCCCAATAATTAGTGTTCAAGGGATTTTTCAATTGCAGACCATTTGATATTGAATTGATCCAATAAAACGAAGTGAATGAGAAAAATGTAGTATGTAGCAGTGATACATTCCTACAATCATGTAAAGTTTAGTTGAATACAGACTGAAAATTCGTGGCTAAAAAATAATAAAAATGTATAATAGTAGCAGTGTTGCCAGCTTATGGAACAATATCTGTAATTTGGCTTCTAGCATCGGCCCTATGGATGCTGAATGGAGCAAATTTGGAGGAAAACACAACAAAAGGCCACTCTTTAAAGATATGCAATGGACGTATCCCAGCTTTGAAAAGAAAAAAAGAACTGAAATTAGAGTATTAGAAAATTTTGCATATTTTCGAAAAATTTTGAACTTTGGACCTTTGCCTCTGTGACCCCCTGGACCCTTAATTGTAAAGTTTTGCTTTTTAATCATTATTACATGTATTTTTTTTAATGCAGTGGTTGAGAAGATATAGCCCTTTTTGTAATATTTATCCCACAGTGACTTTTCTAACGCTGCTTGTTAATAATAGTAACAATGGATATATTGTTTTGTAATTTGAGTATGTCATACCTGCATGTGTCTACTTCTCATTTTTCTCAAACATTACAAACACACAGCATGATGTGTAACACTGCTCTAACTAACTAACTCTCAAGCCTTCTTAAACCTGAAGGTTCATGGCTTGAGCAAGATCTATATACTCTTTTCCATCCCTACCGATTTCCTTTAAATCCATCTCAACGTTGTCCCTCCATCTTCGTCTTGGCCTTCCTACAGGTCTCTTACCATCAGGTTTCCCAACAAGAATCCTGTAAACTCCTCTTTCCTCTCCCATTCGTGCCACATGGCCTGCCCACATAAGTCTTCTTGATATCATTATTCTAATAATATCTGGACATGAATACAAATTATGTAGTTCTAAATTATGTAACCTTCTCCACTCACCTGTCTCCTCATCCCTTTTAGGTCCAAAGATTTTCCTAAGGATCTTATTTTCAAATACTCTCAATTTATGTTCTTCTTTCAATGTAAGGGACCAAGTTTCACATCCATATAATACTATAGGCAAAATGACTGTTTTGTATATTTTAACTTTTAGTTTCTTAGATATTAAACGAGAAGACAAAAGTTTATGAAGAGAGAAGTAACATGCATTTCCTGAATTAAGCCTACTTTTTATTTCCTCTTTAACACTGTAATGACGGACGGGTCTTTTAGGCCCGGTTTCAATTTTCATACCTGTTTAATTTTTTAATGCTGCAAATGAATGTGTTCTCCTTCCGTGACTTTTCGTCAATTTCGAAAACCTTTGAAATCATATATTGTAATCTTTGATTATTTTTTAAGTTTGGTCAGAAAATGTATTACTCGCGTTGCTGACGGATGGGTCCTTTAGGCCCGGTTTTTATTTTTAAATATATAGGCCTATTTTTTTCTACTGCAGAAATATCCCTCTTCGCCTCTGTGACTTTTCAAGGATAGTCACAGAGATAGCGTATTTCTGGACCCCGTGGCTGAGTGGTTAGCACATAGCACTGCCACGTCAATGGTCTTGGATTTGAATCCCCCTCGGGCAAGGTTCTTTGCAAATGTCCATTCATCAATTTCATCATTTCATCATTGATCCCCATCTTCGCAAATTAGCCAAGAGACACAAACCGCGAAGTAAAATAAAACAAATCAATCAATTGAAATCTTATACAGTACCCTTTTCCTGTTCAGTTTACCCAGGAAAAACAAATATCCTAAGTTGCAGACGGATACTACAGAAAAGGATTTTTTTGTTTGTCGACAATATTCTTCATAACCATTCTTGGTTATTTCAGTTTGTTGGTTTCAAAGCACAGTTGCCGTAAATTTCCGGAACTTTCTGAACGAATTTGCATGCACACTTTGTTTGGTGCAAAGCATCTGTGTAGTTTGGACGACGAATTTGTTCGTTCTCACGAGTTTTTGTGTATAATTGAAGAAATACAATGGCTTGCGTAACAAATGTACGAAAGCTTAGGTCTCGTCTCCAGGTAAGCTCGAACCTATAAGAGATGTATTCGAAACTTGGACTGTTTACCTTCGAGAAGCGTACATTCCTGATTGCATCATGACTGTATACGAACAACTGGTCAATTTTAGAGGGCGATGCACTTTTATACAGTACATGCCGTCAAAATCTGGTAAATACGGAATCAAGCTGTGGCTGATTTGTGATTCTTAAACTGCTTCCTCGGTGCTTCTTTGTTTTTTCCGCTTTGTTCACGTTCGCACCCGTGGGAAAGCAGTATGTTTTGAAGGCTGAAATCTACAAAGGAAAGGAAGCTGGAGTTACTAGGGAGAAAAATCAAGTAGAGAAAGTAGTGAAGGACTTAGTGAAGGAAATCGAAGGTAGTGGAAGAAACATCACGTGCCATAATTTCTTCACGAGTGTATCTCTTGCAAGGGATCTACTTGCCAAGAAATTTACTCTATTCGGCAAGATGCGAATGAACAAACAGCGAGTGTGTTGCTCCATGTTGTTTGGATTTCAAGATGAACTAATGATAGCTTGATATTGCCTTAAGAAGAACAAGGTTGTGATTCTACTTTCTACATTCCGTGAACAGCCGAAAATCGACGCTTCCACAGAACAGCTAATAACACAAAATTGTATGAAACTATAGTGCGAAACGAAAAGCTCGGAGAAGGCCATGGGTTATATTTCATGACATGATCGACTTCAGTGCACTAAATGCATTTGTTTTGTACCAAACAGTACATCCGTAAGAATTGGGAGCCAAATCGGGTAGACGTAGAAGGTTCTTGCAGTACCTGGGAAAGGAGCTCAGTGGCAAACTAGTAATGGACGAACAAACCAACGGGTATTCAAATGAAGAGCAAGGTGTACAAAAGCAATCCAGAAGCAGGTGTCATATTTGTCCATCAAAAATCGATCGGAAAACAAGAACAGTGCGCTCGAAATGTATGCAAACGTTTGTACTCAGCATTTACGTATTCTATGTAACACATGTTAATCGATGTTGTAAGTTATTTTTGACAAAAAAGTAGATAATAAAAATATGTAAATTCTTAAAAATCATTAATGATAACTGGACGTATGATAAAAATGTTTCAAATGTAAAAAACTATTATACTCAAAACTCAAGGGTTTCTTTATGACATATGTTATTCAATGTTAAAAGTTCTTTTGTAAAACATGTTACATATTACAAACATGTAAATGGTTAAATGTCATTAATAAATAACCTGAAACATTATTTTCAGTCATTGATATAAATTAGAAAATTTGAACGCCTGAAAAAAAGTATAATATTTCCCCGGGTCCAATAGACCTGATCCGACAATAACGTATAGTCATTGTAGCCGTCGTTATAGTGTTAATATAATTTTCATTTGTTAATATTACTCCTAAGTATTTGAATTTGGAAACTGGTTCAAACGAGTTGTTATCAATAATTAGATTTTGATTATTACCTAACACTTGGTTTCGGCCTGTAAGCATATATTTAGTTTTCTCTTTGTTAACTTCCAAACCTATCTCTTTAGCAGCTTTGAAAAATATTCTAGCATTATTCTTAATTGTATTTATATCATCCCCTAATAAGTCTACATCATCTGCATATGCTAACAACTGACTCACACCAATTAGTTTTAGTCCTTCGTTAGTTTCTTTTACCTTCCTAACCGCATATTCTAAGGCAAAATTAAAGAGCAATGGAGATAATGCATCTCCTTGTTTTAACCCATCATGAATTGTAAATTTGTCAGACACATTAATACCCACACAAATTTTACTTTCTGTTTCACTGGTGCATACTTTTATCATACTAACAAGCTTCTCAGGTATTTCAAACTCGACTAATATATTATATAATTTATCTCTTTTGACCGTATCATATGCTTTTTTGAAATCAATGAATAGCTGATGGACATTTTGATTATATTCCCACTTTTTTTCAAGTGTCTGTCTAATGTGAAAAATTCGATCTGTAGTTGATCTGTTACGTTTAAATCCACATTGATAATCACCTATAATTTCATTAGCATATGGGGTAAGTCTTGTTAAGAGAATGTTAGATAATATTTTATATGTTGTTGAGAGTAGAGAAATTCCACGGTTATTATTGCAGTTCATTTTATCACCCTTTTTAAACACAGGAACAATTATGGATTCTTTCCACTGTTGAGGGATTTCTTCTTTATTCCATATTAAACAAATTAATTTATGAATTTGACAAGCATAAGAAAACAGTTTTTCTTTGTGACGTTTCAGGAGAACACACGCTCCTTTCATCAGACATTTATTTTCATTTTGGCTAAAGATACAGTTATAACAATGGCTAGTAATTTTTTAAACAAAAAGAATCTGTTATATAATGGATGTTGTCAATGTTACATTGTTGTAATATAGCAACTTAACTGTGAAGAAGAAAAAAAAACTGTTTTTTTAAATTATGAATCCCAAATATCATCAGGTAATTCAAATTCATCATTGTTTTCACAAAGTCTCTTGATGTTTTCTGTTACATTAAATTTTAAAGATGGTGGCTTACTCCATTTGTGAAAAAGAAAACTCCATACTGGATCTATGTTACCATTTTCATTATTTAATTTATTCCAGTGTTCTTCTGCAATGAACGAAGCTTCCCAGACATTCAACTCTGTGTTTCCCGTCAATCTTTTTAAAACCCTTCTCTTTTTAATCAAATGCTTCTCTTCGATGATATGAGTTGACAAACCTGTTCTTGGGTTTAGATTTATAATGTCCAAATCGTGTTCGTGCCATCTTATTGCCATTTTCCTTGCTGTTTGTCCCACATAATCTTTTGAACATGAACAACTTATATTATATATTCCTGTGGTTTCCACATCTGGTAGAGAGTTTCTCATTTTGAATTCATTAAATGTACATTCCAAACTTCTTGGTGATTTAAAAACAATTTTGAAATTAAAACGTCTAAAAATTTTTGCAATTTTATGTGAGAATCCCTTGTGGAATGGAATGCACACAAATTTCTTTTCAACAGATTTTTCATCTTTGTCTGTATTTCTACTTTCCTTTAGTTTTCTTACAACTTGTTTTTTGATTTGGTTTATTCTGTTAGTGTGAAAGCCATTTTCTTTTGCTACATTAAAGAGCCTTTCTTCTTCATTTTTGATATCCTCATTATTAGAACATAGTCTTTGTGCTCTCAGGAAAAAATTTAAAAATATGTTATCCATTGTTATACGCGATCCGGAGGTAAAATAGTCCCCCGTTTGGATCTCCAGGTGGGGACTACTTTGGGAGGTCTCTGGACTAAGGATAAGATCTACATTAGGAATAAATATATTAAATTAGGCACCTGGAATGTTCTGAGCCTTTACCGGTCTGGGGCATTTCAGTGTACAGTTAATGAGATAGTTAAGTATAAATTAGATGTAGTAGCTGTCCAGGAAGTTAGGTGGCCAGGAGAAGGGAATTGTAAAACTAAAAATTATACCTTTTTCTATGGTGGTACTGAAAATCATAATTTTGGAACAGGCTTTTTTATAAATAATAGAATTATCTCGGCTCTTAAAACAGTAGAATTTATTAATGATAGGATATCATATGCAGTTTTACAGGGTAGGTGGTGTAAAATTATTTTAATAAACATACATGCACCAACGGAAGATAAAGATGATAATACTAAAGATGATTTTTATACAGAGTTAGAACAGGTCTTTGATAAATTTTCTCAGTATGATATGAAAATTCTGTTAGGTGACTGTAATGCACGGATTGGCAAAGAAGAGACATTTAAACCCACAATTGGTAAAGAAAGTCTTCATGAATTAAGTAATGATAATGGTATAAGATTGATTACTTTTGCAACCTCAAAGAATTTAATTGTGAAAAGTACCACTTTTAAACATAAAGATATCCATAAATATACCTGGTCTTCTCCAGATGGTAAAACTCATAATCAGATAGATCATATTCTCATTGATAAGAGAAGGCATACTAGTATAATTGACGTTCGTACACATAGAGGTGCTGACTGTGCCAGTGACCATTATTTAGTAATTGCTAAATTAAGAGAAAGACTCTCAGTGATAAATCATAAGCAACAAAATCTAAAAGTTCTAAAATTTGATACAGGAAAGTTTACTGATGAAAGAATTAAGAAAGATTACCAAATTAAATTGTCAAATGGATTTGATGTGTTGCAGGATTTAAATGATGATGAAAATATAAATGAAACAGACGTAAATAAGAATTGGGAGCACATACGTAATGCAATAGAATCAGCAGCTAAAGAAAGTATAGGATACCATAAACCGAGAAAAAGTAAGCCATGGTTTGATAATGAATGTCATAATCTAATAGAAATAAGAAATCAGGCTAGACTTAGGTGGTTAAATAACTCTGATGATACAAATCTAAACAATTATAATAGAATAAAGCGAGAAGTTAACCGCACGTTTAGAAGTAAAAAAAGAGATTACTTGAAAAGCAAAATTAACGAAATTGAAACAAACAGCAAAAATAAAAACATCAGAGATTTATATAAAGGTGTAAATGAGTTTAGAAAGGGGTGGCAACCTAAAGTAAACTTGATAAAAGATAAAGACAGTGATTTTCTAGCTGACCCAAGTGATATTCTAAATAGATGGAATAACTACTTTAATGACCTTTTAAATGTCCATGTAGGAGATAAATCAGAAGTGAATGAAGTCCACACAGCAGAACCTTTAGTTCCAGAACCTAACTTGACTGAAGTTAAAGATGCTATTAAAAGGCTAAAGAATAACAAAGCACCTGGCATAGATTTAATACCAGCTGAGTTAATTAAATATGGTGGAAATTCATTAATATGTCAAATTCATAAATTAGTTTGTTTAATATGGAAAAAAGAAGAAATCCCTCAACAGTGGAAAGAATCCATAATTGTTCCTGTGTTTAAAAAAGGTGATAAAATGAACTGCAATAATTACCGTGGAATTTCTCTACTCTCAACAACATATAAAATATTATCTAACATTCTTTTAACAAGACTAACCCCATATGCTAATGAAATTATAGGTGATTATCAATGTGGATTTAAACGTAACAGATCAACTACAGATCAAATTTTTCACATCAGACAGACACTTGAAAAAAAGTGGGAATATAATCAAAATGTCCATCAGCTATTCATTGATTTTAAAAAAGCATATGATTCGGTCAAACGAGATAAACTATATAATATATTAGTAGAGTTTGGAATACCTGAGAAGCTTGTTAGTATGATAAAAGTATGCACCAGTGAAACAGAAAGTAAAATTCGTGTGGGTATTAATATGTCTGACAAATTTACAATTCATGATGGGTTAAAACAAGGAGATGCATTATCTCCATTGCTCTTTAATTTTGCCTTAGAATATGCTGTTAGGAAAGTAAAAGAAACTAAAGAAGGACTAAAATTAAATGGTGTGACTCAGTTGTTAGCATATGCAGATGATGTAGACTTACTGGGGGATGAAGTGAATACAATTAAGAATAATGCTAAAATATTTTTCAAAACTGCTAAAGAGATAGGTTTGGAAGTTAACAAAGAGAAAACTAAATATATGCTTACAGGCCGAAACCAAGTGTTAGGTAATAATCAAAATCTAATTATTGATAACAACTCGTTTGAACCAGTTTCCAAATTCAAATACTTAGGAGTAATATTAACAAATGAAAATTATATTAAAGAGGAAATAAAAAGTAGGCTTAATTCAGGAAATGCATGTTACTTCTCTCTTCATAAACTTTTGTTTTCTCGTTTAATATCTAAGAAACTAAAAGTTAAAATATACAAAACAGTAATTTTGCCTGTAGTATTATATGGATGTGAAACTTGGTCCCTTACATTGAAAGAGGAACATAACTTGAGAGTATTTGAAAATAGGATCCTTAGGAAAATATTTGGACCTAAAAGGGATGAGGAGACAGGTGAGTGGAGAAGGTTACATAATTTAGAACTACATAATTTGTATTCAAGTCCAGATATTATTAGAATGATTAAATCAAGAAGACTTAGGTGGGCAGGCCATGTGGCACGAATGGGAGAGGAAAGAGGAGTTTACAGGATTCTTGTTGGGAAACCTGATGGTAAGAGACCTGTAGGAAGGCCAAGACGAAGATGGAGGGACAACGTTGAGATGGACCTAAGGGAAATCGGTAGGGATGGAAAAGAGTATATAGATCTTGCTCAAGATAGGGAAACATGGAAGGCCTGTGTTGCTGCAGCCATGAACCTTCGGGTTTAAGAAGGCTAGAGAGTTAGTTAGTTAGTTGTTATACGCGAATGTTCTGATTTGGCATGGATGTATTTTCCCCCCGCTAATTTTTTTCTATGGACTGATGTTTGATTTGTTGAATAATTCTATAATGCAAGCAATGCGTACATACAATAAAAACTATTATGAATTTGACATATTAACGAATTTCCACCATATTTAATTAACTCAGCTGGTATTAAATCAATGCCAGGTGCTTTGTTATTCTTTAGCCTTTTAATAGCATCTTTAACTTCAGTCAGGTTAGGTTCTGGAACTAAAGGTTCTGCTGTGTGTACTTCATTTACTTCTGATTTATCTCCTACATGAATATTTAAAAGGTCATTAAAATAGTTCTTCCATCTATTTAGAATATTGCTTGGGTCATCTAGAAAATCACCGTCTTTATCTTTTATCAAGTTTACTTTAGGTTGCCACCCCTTTCTAAATTCATTTACACCTTTATATAAATCTCTGATATTTTTATTTTTGCTGTTTGTTTCAATTTCGTTAATTTGGCTTTTCAAGTAATATCTTTTTTTACTCCTAAACGTGCAGTTAACGTCTTGCTTTATACTATTATAATTGCTTAGATTTGTATCATCAGAGTTATTTAACCACCTAAATCTAGCCTGATTTCTTATTTCTATTAGATTATGACATTCATTATCAAATCATGGTTTACTTTTTTTTGGTTTATGGTATCCTATACTTTCTTTAGCTGCTGATTCTATTGCATTACGTATGTGCTCCCAATTCTTATTTACGTCTGTTTCATTTATATTTTCATCATCATTTAAATCCTGCAAAACATCAAATCTATTTGACAGTTTAATTTGGTAATCTTTCTTAATTCTTTCATCAGTAAACTTGTATCAAATTTTAGAACTTTTAGATTTTGTTGCTTATGATTTATCACTGAGAGTCTTTCTCTTAATTTAGCAATTACTAAATAATGGTCACTGGCACAGTCAGCACCTCTATGTGTACGAACGTCAATTATACTAGTATGCCTTCTCTTATCAATGAGAATATGATCTATCTGATTATGATTTTTACCATCTGGAGAAGACCAGATATATTTATGGATATCTTTATGTTTAAATTCTTTGAGGTTGCAAAAGTAATCAATCTTATACCATTATCATTACTTAATTCATGAAGACTTTCTTTACCAATCGTGGGTTTAAATGTCTCTCCTTTGCCAATCTGTGCATTACAGTCACCTAACAGAATTTTCATACCATACTGAGAAAATTTATCAAAGACTTGTCCTAACTCTGCATAAAAATCATCTTTAGTATTACCATCTTTATCTTCTGTTGGTGCATGTATGTTTATTAATATAATTTTACACCACCTACCTTGTAAAACTACATATGATATCCTATCATTAATAAATTCTACTGTTTTAAGAGTCGAGATAATTCTATTATTTATGAAAAAGCCTGTTCCAAAATTATGATTTTCAGTACCACCATAGAAAAAAAAACTGCTCTAATGTCTGCAAATTGTATCCTGCAGCAGCAATATTGTGAAGTGGAATTTTTATGTGGATATTATTCAATTGTAGTCTCTTTTCAAACTTTCTGTGCAGGCAGTTGTTATTCCTAATGGCAGTTTTTGTTGAATTAATCGCTTCAGCTATAGGTACATGGCTGTAGTCTTCACATATCTATAGTTATGGCATTTAATGAAAAATGAAATTCAATATGCTGACCATATTGAATGCCAGCATATTGAGTTTTTCATATCATGGAAACAAGGCTTAATGGTGTTATAAAAATAAAATATACAGAGAAACGCCCAGAGTGTACAGAAGGTCACATGTTGAAACATTCTAGTCTAGACACAATTTTCACCAACATTGCAATAAATTCAATAAATGATTATGATTATTAATTAGGGATGGACCAATGTGAAATTTTGGCTGATACTGATGAAGTACCGATATCAATAACCAATATTCTACTGATCCGATAGGAAATTCCAAATGTTTCATCGGTCTCTGTAATAAAAGTATGTTACTAGATGAACTAAGCTTTTGCAATGCAAAAGAAAGTGCAGACTTAGACATCATTTTTAAAAATATATACAATGGAGATTACAGGTTTATACCCATAAAAATGTTGACAAAATGGCACAATATTGTAAGATACTTATAGGTTTTCATACTGGTAAAAGTGTCGATATTTTTATCGATACACCGATGTTTGTATATCAGCTGATTTCAGTAGAGTACTGTGGTAGCATCGTTGCCTTAATCAAGGGGTCCCAGGTTGGATACCCGGTGGGGGCACGTAGTGGTTCGGATCCCACTTTAAACTGTACGTCCATTCCCGATTAGCCTTACTGTGCATAAAGTGGACTTAAAACACCAACTCAATCAATCGGTCGAGTACTGATTAATGTGTCCCATCCTTATTATTAATAATGTCTTAGGATTCAAGTTGTTACTTTCAGTCCAATCATCTAACAATAATATATTTATTTATGCAGCATAACATATTCCTGTGATGCCCAGCATCTGTATGCATCGGCTGCTGATGGAACGGTGGTCATCTGGGAGGGCTCTGGAGCCAAGGGAGTGAGCAAAACACCAAAGTTTTTAAACCTTACTTCATTGTAAAGTGTTCTGTTAATCAAGATTCCTCTTCATTGAAGTACAGTACAGTAGTGTACAAATAGTACATAGTTGTTACATTCCAATGTTAGTCTACAAGTATCTTTTCTGGTTATCTTATCTTCTCAATAATTCATATCAAATGTCCAAGTAGGCAGCTCTGAAGTAGCAATAAAATATTTACGTTTATGACTTCAATATCATATTGTGCCTTAAAAAATAAGCCAGCCATTTGATGCCATCCTAAATAAGCGTAACTCAAAGGCACTATTATATCAAAATTACTCTCAGGAAAAGTACTTAAACTGCTTCTACCCAAATGTCATGAAAATTCACAAATTTGCAACTTCAAGAGATGTAATTTGTATTAAGTATTAATCTGGTATCTGTGTTACGTAGAGAAAGCTGCCGATAATGAAGCAACAACATAATCTTAGCAGACTGTATTTGTAGCAACATCTATAGTTATAATAGTAATGGCATTGACATCCATTAATGTCTCTTGAAAAAAGATGCCAAAATGCAGGAAGAGATAAGCACATACATCATTAGCAGAGTACAGAAGGAATGCAATCTGAAAAAAATGTATCAAGAGTATACACCATGTTTCAAAATGATGTGAACGATTTCAACCCATTATATTTTATTCATAATTGTCAAAATAAGTTACAACTCCACACATATGTAATATAACTGTCCAAGTTTAAGTGCCAATGGTTATCGAGAAGTTAACTCACAAATGCTCAATGTGAGCAGCCTTCGTTACTCTGCACACGTCAGTACAGTAATCTAGCTCCATCCAGACATGTTTCCCCATGTTTCAGAATGTTCTCATCAATGGTCTGCACCGTGGCACTAATGCAGTGTATCTAATAGAACTCTAATCAATATTTCATTGCTTAGTTTCAGTTTTGTGTTGGATTTAGTAACTGGTAACAAAAAAGGCTGTGAAAGATTACTCTTTATTTTACGATTTGCACTAGCTTAGTGCTTTACATATTTACTCAATGACATTTTGACGTGAACAGTTTCGGTACTTTTCCTTCTAATCATATTAGACACAAATATTCTAGAGTTGTCACAATATGCATGTACCTGCTTTTCATTGAAGATAGTTGTCAGTGTTAACATTATATTGTAGAAAACTAAGTATACATAGAAAGATCTGAGTGTTACTCTTCAATATATATTAAGGATATAGCAATCTTTTCAAATTAAATTAAGAATTCTTCTTAATAGTATACTGTCTCTGTATTGTCCATTAGATATGTATATATATATGTTTGGTTCTACAGTATTTTATATAGAAACACATTGCCCCATTGTAAATACCTGTGTTTGTGTACTAATGCCAAAGGGAGCTGTAGTAAAAGGCAAAGCCTCTGCACTACCAAATGATATAAAATGTTATCAACCTTTATCGTGTATATGTTGAATATTTTTTTAATGACTTATTTTTCATGTATACCATGCATTTTGACATTACCTCGAGAGGTATGTTGAGATTAAATATGTTGTTGCAACTTTTAGAAAATAAGATAACTACAAGTATATTTGGAAGATCCAATGGCATGAATAGAAAAGTGCCATTGTGCTAACTTGTATGGTTGAGGATGAATTTCATGGAGGCCACGAAAGTTGCATGGATTGTCCATTCAGAATGGAACTTGCCAAAGAAATGAAATAATGTTTCAAAATTAAATTTCTGTTTTTAATGCTGTGAGTTTGTATGTAGAATTTAAGTTTGTTCTCTGATTTGCAATAATGTATCTCGAGTTTATTTCTTTGTTTATGTGAGGAGGATACTTGCATGATAACTATATTTTGAAATTATTACTATCCTTACGTTTTTTAAACTGTCACCTGTCAAGATGTATATAGCATTAAGTCTATAAATTTTCTGTATGTGATGTACATTTTAAATTGGAGAAAAAGTGTATATTTAAAGTTGAAAAGGGTTTAAGAACATTTGAGTGAGAAAGTAATAAATTCTTGTTAAATATTAGAGTAAAATGGTTTATTTTCACCCTGAATATTCAGCTATCGTTACAGGTAGGTGTTCCTTTTACCCACGGACCTAGAAAAGTAGAGGAATTGATTTTATACACAGGGTGATTCTGAAGAGTGAGGACAAACTTCAGGTGGTGATTTCTGACAGGACGAGGAACAAAAAAGTCCACGTGAACATATGTCCGGAAATGCTTGTGTTCCAAGATACACTATATGTATTGCTAATAATGACTGGACACCCTTTGAACTGTAAGGAAAATAGCCCTTACATCATGAGCCACTGGATTGACTCAATGAAGGACAGTGAGTGTATAGCACTGCCAGCCAGCAGTGATTATCCACACCCGCCGATTCGAGCATTTCATCTGTGAAATTTCGGACAGGTTCCAGATCCTATGCACAATGGTCAATGATGTAGTAGTGAAATGGAAACGTGAGGGTATAATAAAACCACAACCATGACGCAGGAAGCCAAAAAAAATTGACCGATAGAGATCAGCACGTGCTCCGACATGTGGTGTAGTCAAACCAGCAGGCTTCATTGGACACTGGTCAGAAACTTTCAAATGACAACTTCCATTTCTCTTTTGAGCAAGCCAGTGTCTTCTGGTTCTCACTCGTTAGTGAAGAAACATTCACCTGTTGAAGATCATGCCAGAAAAGGAGTATTTTATAAAAGCAATCAAATCTACCAGGGTTTCATCAACCATCCTGAAACCCAATTTGCAACTCAAAGCAGCCTGGTGGGCACCCCACTCCTACTTCCCCATCAAGTTCACCCTCTTTATGCTTACAGGAATACCTCATGGATGCAGAGTTTGTAACAGTGAAGAAGGGCAACGTATACCTAAAGATCCACATTATGTCTTGTCTCCAATGGAACTAACGGATTTTGCATGCATCATGAGGAACTGCAAATGTTAATATCCAATTTTGATCCTACTTTCATTTGTCGTCTCCAAGAGAAAAAAAATGCACCCAAAGAAACCAGTAAGTCTAAATGGCTACATGTTTTACACATGGACAAGCTTTCTGAGAGTCATAGTCAGTGTTCGGGACTCCATTTTCTTTCTTAAATGTATTTAGAATAATTGTATCAATAAGATAAATGGTGGTGTTTAGATGAAATGGAAGGAACAACAAAGAAAACATAAATAGAGTGGGACTGAAATCCAGAAATTTGGTATACTCATGATTCAAGCACCTGATGATTACTTAGCAGAGAACTTTCCAGTGTAACAATATTTTAATATTTGGCAGTTCTAGTTACAGAACTTCAAATAAAAAAATGTACCACAGTTACAGAAAATATTTGAGACATGTGACAATTGTTCACAGAAACAAAGTAAGAATCCAAAGAGAACTGTAAACGTAAAAATGCAAAGAGAAATATTATTCCAGTTTTGAATATTGCTAATCATTTACTTCTAAAGCTAGAACTGGTACTTATCTGCCATTGGGAGTAGAATCCAAATTCAAATGCCAGCTTTTATTAGATGGACACTGAAAATGCAAATGCTGCCCAATAGGTATTTTGTTATAGAATTTCAACAATCTCATTTCATCTCATGGATTCAGGAGAGTATTCTAAACCAATATGTTTTTTTATGAACCCATGTTGACTTCCCCTCCCCCTTTTTCTTGATTTTCCACCACTTTCATTCACCAAGTGACTTTGAACTAAACGTCTGGTAGGTGAAAGGAGGGAGAAATAAGGCATTACTGAGTAGGGGAGGGGGATACACAGGTTGCATTCCTCATACCTCCTAACAGGAAGATAAACAAGGAACTTCTTATATCCCCCTGTTAAGTATAATCTGAGAACAAACACACTTTTGCCAAACTTATAGTCAATGAATACACTTATGCTTTCCCTAAGGTTTGAAAACAACTTAAGGGTAAGAACACAGTGATTGCACTGCCTGAGAATTGCAGGGTCGTTCCATGTACAAGGGAGAGTGAAATGAAAACCTTAATTTCTGTTTCTTTTTCAACTAGTAGGTTTCTGCATGTATGGTTGCACAAGTTTGCTGCATTTTAGCACAGATCCATTGCTGATCCACATATATATTTAAGTCTTCGTTAGTGCCTGTATACCTCAAGAAGAAGAATATTTGGAATCTATGTGCAGTCACTATGAGCCACCGCAAATCTCTTTCCACCCATCTGCGTGCAGACTGAGGCCATTGTCGAACTTCCTCTATTTGTAAACGTGTTGGCATGGTAAGCATTCATAGACACATTGAATTTTCATTTGCCGTAGAATGTCTAAGTTTTAGGCTTCCAGAGGGCAAGAAACCAATGCTCTTTCGCTGGTGCATGTGTATGCAGAAGGCACCATCTTTTAAATGACAAATACATATGGTGTTGTGAAGCTCACTTGATCAGTATTGCAACCTTGAGGTCGTTTTGTAAATAACAGTTGATGCCTCATGTAAATTTGAGCTGTTTCCAGTCTGTCCTGTAATTTTTGTCGCACTTGTAAGTTTTTCATTTGAATCTCAGTCATAAAGGAAACCAATGGAGCATTGGTATGGTTACATGGAAGAAATATAGTTTAATTTTTGGACACCTCCCGAGGGACCCCAAAATTTTAATTAATTCATTCATTAATTTTTCTATGCAAGTTTTAATGCTAGAACAGGGCCTCCCTGATGGTGCAGTGTAGCATCGTCACCTTGTAATCAAGGGGTCCTGTGTTCGATACCCACTGAAGGCCCATGGTGGTTTGGATCCCACTTTAAACTGTAGGTCCAGTCCCAATTAGCCTTACTGTGCATAAAGTGAACTTAAAACAACAGATCAATCAACTCTAGAACACAATGCAGAACTACGTAATAAATAAACAGTCCATTCTCCTCATGACAATGAACCTTCTCCTAATGGAGAGAACCAGTCTTTTTTTTTATCACATTTTGAGATAGTAAATTAAATTAATTAAATTATAAGGACAATGACAATTACATATGAATAGGACAAAGCAGATGCCAGAGTCTCATTAGTCTGTAAAATGCAGTAGAGGGTAAACTACGTGGGAGAGGTTGACAGAGTGATTTCTGAAAAAGTCACACCTTACACCCCTACCCTGATTTGGATGAGTTGACTTGCTTGCTAGAACTTCAGAGGGAGAAAATTATGTGTTACCAATCCGAATGGTGAAGACATGGGAGTTTTCAATTCTCTTCTTCTACAGCTGGACAGGCTTAAGAAAATTTTAGACTGGAGGTCATGACTGTATATAGTAAACAGATCTCTTTAGGGGACAGATCCCCTTCATGATGTACAGTCCACTTACATCACCCCTTCACATGTACCAAAGTTTTATTTCTCCTCAGAGTGGCCCCATATCAGAACACTGCACAGCTCCAGTCAAACATGGAACAACAGTACCAGATTAACCAACAGTTCTAGTCCACAGAGGGAAGATTTCCACAGGAACATCAGGAGACAATGCACAAGAAAAAAATAATGTTGAGTAACAATAAAAAGACAAAACGTATCACAGAAATGTCAGAAAATAAATATTGTTTTTGAAAAGTTCATTGAAGATATTTCAATACAATTGTGACCACTATATAAATTTTTGGTGTCAAAATTAAATTTAATGTAGTGATTTTATAAAGGATAGAATATATTTTAAACTATGTGACTAGGGTGGCACCAAAGAAATTTGAGTGAGTGGATGGAAGTAACAGTTGGGCTGAAAAGTTCGTAGGCTAACATAGTAAAAAATATTTTTTTGACAAAATTCGATTTTATTATTCAATATAGTTGCCTTCGAGGGCGATACAACGATTATAGCGGTCATACAATTTTTCGATGCCATTTTTATAGTACGATTTCTCTTTAGCCTCAAAATAGGCCTCAGTTTCGGCGATTACCTCTTCATCAGTGCTAAATTTCTTTCCAGCGAGCATTCTTTTAAGGTCTGCAAACAGGAAAAAGTCACTGGGGGCCAGATCTGGAGAATATGGTGGATGGTGAAGCAATTCGTAGTCTAATTCATATAATTTTGCCATCGTTTTCATTGATTTGTGACACGGTGCATTGTCTTGATGAAACAGCACTTTTTTCTTCTTCAAATTGGGCCGTTTTTTCGTGATTTCATCCTTTAAACGCTCCAACAATGCTATGTAATAATCACTGTTGATGGTCGGGCCCTTTTTGAGGTAATCGATGAATATAATACCATGCGCATCCCAGAATACTGATGCCATAACCTTGCCAGCCGACTGTTGCGTCTTTCCACGCTTTGGATTCGGTTCATCACGTGCAGTCCACTCGCCTGACTGTCGATTGGACTCTGGAGTGTAGTTATGGAGCCATGTTTCATCCATTGTAATATATCGACGGAAAAATTTGTGTTTATTACGGTTGAATATCGCTAAACATTGCTCCGAATCATCAAAACGTTGTTGCTTTTGATCGATTGTGAGCACGCGCGGCACCCATTTTGTACACAGCTTTCGCATGTTCAAATATTCATGCACAATATGTCCAACACGTTCCTTTGATATTTTTAAAGTCTCAGCTATCTCGATCAACTTCACTTTACGATCATTTAAAATTATTTTGTGGACTTTTTTTATGTTTTCGTCGGTAACAGCCTCTTTGGGGCGTCCACTGCGTGCATCGTCTTCGATGCTCATTTCGCCTCGTTTAAATTTAGCAAACCACTTCTCAACAGTTGATTTTCCTGGTGCAGAGTCCGAATAATGTTTATCAAGCCAAGCCTTGGCTTCAACAGTAATTTTTTTCGCCAAAAAACAATGCTTTATTAACACACGAAATTCTTTTTTATCCATTTTTTCACAATAACAAAAGCTGCTTCACTCACAATGCTATATCTCACGAACTAATTATCCGGCAGCTGTGAAATGTATACACGTATCTTTTGAAGGTTAGTACTAAGTAAAAATCACATGGATTTAATTCTAGTAACGCCATCTATGAGAAAGCCTACGAACTTTTCAGCCCAACTGTTATATGATGGACATATTTCTTATTTGTGTAAATACCACCATTATTACTTGATACACTGGCATTATATGCAGTGTATTTGTATTACTTTTACATGAGAAAATTTTACATTGTAGGGTGTGATAGGTTGGTTAATATTAGGCGCATCCAGAAAGTAAGTTTCCCACTCGCCCACAGGTGGCAGGCCATGCATATTGAAACTGGTTTTCCCATGCCCTGGCTAGTGAATGTCCTAGAAGACGCCTCCCAAAAGTTCCCAGTAGCATCGCGGCAGCAATGACACATGGCGGCTCTTATTCGATCTCCCGCAGCATGCGAGGTTCATTCGGTGATCAAGTTCTTGAAATTCATCATCAGCTGTGCCAGGTGTATGGGCCACACGTCATGAGCAAGCTGCAGATGGTGCATCGCTGGTGCAGGACATTTACTGAAGGCCAGCAAAATGTGATTGACGACAAGCGCAGTGGGCGGCCATTGGCCGTTATGAACGAGCTTGTGGAGCAGGTGCAGCAGTGCATATTGGAGGATCGCCGCGTTACAATCACGGAACTCAGCAGCCATTTCCCACAGATTTCTCGGTCATTGTTGCACGACATTGTTACCAAATGTCTCTTGTTTCAGAAATTGTGTGCCCGGTGAGTGCCAAAACAACTGATGCCCGAACACAAAGGAAATGCATGGGCACGGCGCTGACATTTCTGCAGCATTACCACGATGATGACGATTTTTTCAACCGGATCATCACAGGGAATGAAATGTGGGTTGCATACAGCACCCCAGAAAGCAAGCAGCAGTCCATGCATGGCATCACAATGGATCTCCATGCAGGACGAAGTTCAAACAGACTGTGTCAGTGTGAAAAGTGATGTGCACGGTGTTCTGGGACAGGCAAGGCATTCTGCTCATCGAGTTTCTGCCCAGAGATGAGACTGTGAATGCTAACCGTTACTGTGAAACACTGGGGACATTGCGACGCTGTAAGCTCAGTGTCGGGGTGATCGTGCTGCATGACAATGCGAAGCCGCATATGGCTAGGTGCACTGCAGCCCTTCTGGACAGGTTCGGTTGGGAGGTGTTCGATCATCCATCATACAGCCTGGATCTCACTCCCAGTGATTTCCACCTGTTCTTGCACCTGACAAAGTTCCTGTCCAGTCAACATTTTCACAGCGAGGAAGAGGTTCAGACAGCTGGCACACAATTTCAGCACCCTGGTAGCGGACTTCTATGATGTAGGTATACAGAAGTTGGTCCCACGCTATGACAAGTGCCTGAATTCCAGCAGGAATTATGTTGACAAGTAACTGGACAAGTGTGGCAATAAATCATTAAATGAAATAATGTTTCCTTTTTGTGCACGACCCCAGGGAAATTTACTTTCTGGATGCGTCTAATATTATAACATTATTCACAGATTTGTGAGGCTGCTGCTTTTAAGCATCAGTGGAGATCTGACGGCATCACCCATCTCAATAATCCATTGATGGTTGTATGAATCGAAAATAAGGGATTATTGGATAACAATATTGTCATCTTCACCTGTCATAGCTGGGGAGGTAAGACTGGATGAAACGATGCAGACAATATTATATCACGACACATGTAAAATGTATACTCATGGCAAAAGTTGGTCTATTTGGGCCAGGGCTAGTGGGCAGGGGGCGGGTGCTACAGTTCACAGCCAAACGAGAGCACGAAAGAGCCAGATCTGGCCTCAAAATTGCTAAGTTGGCAACAGTGCTCCCAGCTGCCTCAGAGAGATGGACCTCAAGTAAGAATCACGAACCTTCCGACCTTCTGTAAACAACCATCTCACTTCGAGTAATGTATCACTCCACGCCAGCTATACGTGAATGACGCGGCCATCATATGCTGCTCACTCGCAACCTTCGATTTTATGTAACATGGAAAAACGTATTTGTATTTTAACTGATAATCTACACATTGAAGTATAATAAATTTTCTAGAAGTGATTAAATATTGCCTTTATTGCCCAACATTGTTGACATGTAGAGTATTGTTTTCTCCTTTGTGCAACAAATGTACCGCCAGTTTTAGCAGAAGCTAAACAAAGATAAACCGGGGAATAAAAATATATTGTTTATCTTTCTCTCGGTTTCTTGTGCACTAGAAAACAAGAAGACAATAATAAGCACATTATTTACGCACGTCTCATGCAAGTAATGTATTTTCTTACCTTGATTCAGCAGTTCCTTTTTGAACTTGAGGCATTTTCGGCGCTAGACATCATCCTGTCACAGTACGGTCTGTCAAATTTGCTTCCCAAAAAGGAACTCAATGTGGCACAAAAGGCGATTTAACGTCGACTGCTAAAATTGGGGAGATCATCATCAATCATCACTATCAACATCTTCCCCACAGTGGACAGAACGGCTCTTTGATTGAAAGAATACGAAAGCACCTCGCGTTATATTGCGCTTCTCAAAATCGGTGTACTTGTTTATACGAGCAACAACGTGTTTTTCTCGCGAGAATCACAACTTGACCGGTAGTTTTCCTTTCTTTCACCACACCGAAAACACAAAGACGCAGACATACAATTACACTCGGAGACTAACTTCACTGCTTGCTCAGGATAGCACCGACACAACGTCACATAAACGTTAAGAACAACTTGCTTCTTGCCACTTTTCAAATGGCTCTATTTCCGAAAGACTACTCTGAAAACACGGGAGACCTTCCTGCACGCATGGAAGTCGCCATGTTCGAAACTGGCGCTATTTTCTTACTGTTCACGTGATCGATTGTAATTTATACAATAACCACGTATTATTATTATAGACATTAACCTTTAATGAAAATACCGCGTGAGGCACCTAAAAGTACCACCTGAAATAGCGAAGAAACCAGAAACAGTAGCAATGTGAGGTTTGCGGGAAACAATAATATCAAATGGGGCTCGTAAATCGGAGGTATGGGGTGGGTCGAAAAATATCGACCAATGGGGCATCTGGAGCAAAGTCATATTTTTTTAAATGGAACGATATACAATAACATGCATAATATAAAAGAGCACACGCAGAGAAACACAACTCCGTTGGTCTCATGCATCTACTGCACATAGGAACGAAGATATGGCCATGTGAAAATATGTAAACAAACTAACAAGTGGCCCACTTGACCGTCAGTACCACGGCATGTAAGACTTCTCAGGTGCCTGACAGAACTGCCTTTACGCAGCGCAAGTTTTGATAGCAGGTCCACGAGATCGTGTTAGTTCATAGCAAGCAGTCGTAGTGGTAAGAGCGAAGATTATGGTGTTCACAAACATAGGAAAAGCGGACATGATCCTGATTTATGGGGAATGCCGAAAGAATGCCTCAGAAGCCTACCGTGTGTACGCAGAGAGATATCCGGACAGACGACAGCCATCTCGACGTCTGTTTGGTAAGTTATTTATTAAATTAAGAGACACCGGAAGTGTAGCACCACGAGCACGTGTACGGAACAAGCCAACTACAGGTGAGGCAGGTGCAACAAATGTTCTCGCCGCTGTTGCTGTGAATCCGCACGTTAGCTTCCGTGAAATTGCCAGGGATGCTGGGATGAGTCAGCGAAGTGTATTGCGCATTTTGCACACACACAAGTTTCACCCATATCATATCTCCCTCAATCAGGAACTTCACGGGAATGATTTTGTGGACCGTGTTCGGTTTTGCACATGGTTGTTACGACACGACACACCCGATTTGTCACGTATCCTCTTCACTGACGAGGCAACTTTTACCAATCATGGAAATGTCAACCTAAGGAACATGCACTATTGGTCGGTGACAAATCCACATTGGCTTCGCCAAGTGGGATGCCAGCGCCCATGGTGTGTGAATGTGTGGTGTGGTATAGTGGGTGAACATCTCATTGGCCCTTTTTTTATACAAGGGACACTGAATGCTGACCGATACATACAGTTTTTACAACATGAACTGCCTGTACTATTGGAGGACATACCACTTCAGACAAGGAGGGACATGTGGTACCAACATGACGGGTGCCCAGCTCACAGTGCAAGACGCGCTACCGCATGTGTGGAAAATACATTTCCAAATCGTTGGATTGGACGTGGAGGGCCTGTCAAATGGCCGGCTCGTTCCCCAGATTTGTCACCGTTACACTTTTTCCTGTGGGGAAAGCTGAAGGACATTGTCTACCGGGATGTGCCAACAACTCCAGAGGATATGCAACACCGCATTACTGCGGCCTGTAGGGACATTCCCTACGAGATGCTACATTCTGTGCAACGATCTTTGCGTGGGCACCTCGTTGCCTGTATCCCAGCTGACGGCCACCACTTTGAACACACACTTTGACAGGTTTTCGCTTCTTACGCAGTGGTTCTTCGACATACTGTCATGGTCATTTTCATTATGCTGTAACACTGTCAAATACGTGGTGCTGACGATGTCTACTGTATTTTTTCTTCCTTTAACACGTTCTGTCTTCATCTTGTCCAATAGCTTCCGACATCTCATACTTGTACATGCCGTGGTACTGACGGTCAAGTGGGTCACTTGTTAGTTTGTTTACATATTTTCACATGGCCATATCTTCGTTCCTATGTGCAGTAGATGCTTGAGACCAACGGCGTTGTGTTTCTCTGCGTGTGTTCTTTTATATTATGCATGTTATTGTATATCGTTACATTTAAAAAAATATGACTTTGCTCCAGATGCCCCATTTGTCGATATTTTTCGACCCACCCCATACCTCCGATTTACGAGCCCCATTTGATATTATTGTTTCCCGCAAACCTCACATCGCTACGGTTTCTGGTTTCTTTGCTATTTCAGGTGGTACTTTTAGGTGCCTCACGCGGTATATTTTAAAATGTATAATGCAATGTAATTTACACATTCTTCTTCCATTAGCGTACTTTCATAGAACGGACTACATGATGTGGAAGAAATCCGTTATTAGGCTGTTGCCAACCTCAATACTTCTCACTAAGTCAAGTACAGAAACGGAAGTGGTATGTCGAATGTCGGCATATGATAGTGTGATTTCACATTATCAGTGACGATCCTCCGGGGATGGGGGAGGGAGTGGGACACAGGAGTCGATCTATAATCCAGAGGTGTTTACCATCCGCATGGTGACATCCTCACACTCCGGAATACTTTTGCGGGTGAAGGAGGGCAGGCCGTAGGGTGAGGGAGGTTGATTTAAAATGAACACCTCTCAACAAAGGAGAAGAAAAATGTGACAATATTTAAAAATTCACCCCTAAATATGCATTTTGTTTTATATGTAGTATACAATGAAATGTGACTGCCTCAAAATATTTCTGTATTCTGCAATCTTCTTTCCCCACTTTTATGCTTCTCTAAGTTGCCGTTTTAGTTTCCCTTGCTGTCTTTGCTGCATAATCCAGCATTTTTGAACGGGATGATAAGGACATATAAGTGTGTTTTTGGATGAAGTAACTTTAGAGATGTTGAAGTACACTCTGGAAGATACTGGAATGTGTGACATTGAGGTGTAGATCGACACGCATATTTGTCATTAGTTACGAGACGATGAGGGATAGGTGATATTTGAATTCCAAATTAGTTAGCCGCCCCTGTGATGGAGTGGTTAGCACATCGCGCTACGACCCCAGGGGTCCCAGGTTTGAATCGTGGCCTGGGCATGGATGTTTGTGAATGTCCATTTATCGATTTCATCATATCATCATCATTCATCCCCATTGCAAATTAGCCATAAGTGGCACAAGAGGGGAAGTGAAATAAAGCAAATCAATCAAACCAAATGAGTTATTCCATTATTTTTATCTAATTAATAATTATTAATTTAGTCAATCAAATCATATGTATTAGCTTACTTTCCTTATCTATAATAATAAATCATAACACTTTCAAACATGAAATAAATTTAATGAAGAGACCCCGGTTTCAAAACGTAATTTATCTCAGTGTCACATTCTTCTAGCAAGGTTTTTTTTAGTAAAATATGAGAAAAAATTAATCCTTTGGTACGGAACCGTCTTACTCCTTGGGGATAAGATGTAAATTTTGTATTTGATTTTTTTTAATTTAGCGTTGCTTTTCTTCCACTTTTGGCTAATCCCGACGATGAGAATGAGTGATCGTCAGATGAAATTGATGAAGGGACAATCACAAATAACACCCGAGCCGGAACTTCGGTGATGAGTCTGAAAGTTGGCCACCAGGCAAGATGTACATTTTTAACTTTTTTTTTTCACATACATTCAATAACTTTCAACAGATCATCAGTGATACACTGCTTATTCTGCATCTGTTGACAAATGGAATGTTTTTAGACCTTGTAGGCTATGTAGATTATTTTTTTTTTCAGAAGTTTGCAACACTGTTAGGGTACACGTGCTTTTGTTTACAGAAGGTCTGAAGTTCTATGATTCTCACTTTAGGAGAAAATGTCCTTCTTCCTTTTAATAAGAACCATTAAATGCCGGGTTGTGACATACTGTCACAGCAGGTATTTGCGCCAATGCCGGCTTGTGACATTGTCACAAGGAGCTTTTTCTCGTAGTATGTGACTTTTTGGACATACTGTGTGTCGGATAATGTTCAGATATACATGTTTTGAGTTCTGCACGAGTCTTGAGGTATGTAATTAGCAATTAGTAAGGTTTAATTAATTTCATTTTTGTTATATTTGGGGGCAGCCCTCTGAAAATCGCATTCGATTTTTTTCTTTCTTTACATTTGAAAATATTTCATTATGTTCTTCCCCTAAGAATGTGACTGAGGTGTCTTTGTTGCCCTTCCCCATTTACAAAAAAGGAAGAGAAAAATTGACATCAGAGGTTTATTTACTTCTTTGCCCACACTTTTACAGAATCCTTCACAGTTGATGGGGATAAGAACTACAATCTTCCTTTTAATAGGAACTTACTCACATTCATAAGCAAAATAATCTAAAGTGGGAATCATATAACTTAAGACCTTCTGTAAACAAAAGCATGTGTACCTTAACAGTGTTGCCAACTTATGAAAATAAAATCCCCCACATAGCCACAAGGTGCAAAGATATACCATTTGTCAATTGACAAGGAATAAGCAGTGTTACACTGATGACCTGTTGGGAGTTAAATATATGTATGGAAAAAATGAAAAATCAAAATGAACTACATCTTGCCTAGTGGCCTACTTGCGGACTCACCACTGAAGTTCCCTGATTCGAATCCCGGCTTGGGTGTTATTTGTGAGTGTCCTTTCATCAATTTCATGTGACGATCACTCATCCTCATCGTCGGGATTAGCCAAAAATGGAAGAAAAGTGACCTTAAATAACAAAAATCAAATACAAAATACAACAACTAATGACAAATGTGCATGCCACAACGTGGTCGATCTATATCTCAATGCCACACGTTCCAGTATCCTCCAGTGTGTACCTCAACGTCTCTAAAGATACATCATCCAAAAACACACTCACATGTCCTTGTCACCCCAATCGAAAATGCTAGTTTATGCAGCAAAAGCAAGGGAAACTAAAACGGCAACTTAGTGAGGCATTGTCCCTGGCAAAAAAAAGTGGGAAAAGAAAACAGTAAGATACACATAATTTTGAGGCAGTCACATTTTCTTGTACCCTACATACAAAATAATATGCACATTTGGGGGTGAATTCTTAAATAGTGTCACTTTTTTCTCTCCCTTGTTGAGAGGTGATCCTTTTTAATTCAACCTCCTGATGGCCTGCCCTCACCCTAATCATCACGACTCACCCTCCTTCACCCGCAAAAGTATTCCGGAGTGTGAACACCGCTGCACCCCCCCCCCCCCTGCATCATCATCCTCACTGACAATGTGAAATCACACTATCATATGCCGACATTCGACATACCACTTCAGTTTTTGTACTTGACTTAGTGAGAAGTAATTGAGGTTGGCAACAGCCTAATAACGGATTTCTTCCACAGCATGTAGTCCGTTCTATAAAAGTACGCTAATGCAAGAAAAACGTGTAAATTACATTGATATACATTTTAAAATATATTTTCATTAAAGGTTTCTCTTTATAATAATAATACGTGACGATTGTATAAATTACAACCGATCAAGAAGCAAGAAAATAGCGCCAGTTTCGAACATGGCGACTTCCATGCATGCAGGAAGGTCTCCGTGTTCTCAGAGTTTCTTTCGGAAATACAGCCGTTTGAAAAGTGGCAAGAAGCAAGTTGATCTTAATGTGTGTATGATGTTGTGTTGGTGTTATCCTGAGAAAGCAGTGACGTTAGTGTCCGAGTGTAGTTGTGTGTCTGCATCTTGTGTTTTCGGTCTGGTGAAAGAAAGAAAAAGGACTGGTCAAGTTGTGAGTCACGTGAAGAAACACGTTGTTGCTCGTATAAACAAGTAGACAGATTTTGAGATAACCGCAATACAGCACAAGGTGCATTCGTATTTTTTCAAACAAAGAGCTGTCCACTGTGAAGAAGATATTGGCAGATGTTAATAGTGATGATGACAATCTCCCCGTTCGATGTTAAATCGCCTCTTGTGGCACGTTGAGTTCGTTTTGGGGAAGCAAATTTGACAGACGGCACTCATTGACAGGGACGATATTGTTGTCTAGCGCCAAAAATGCCTCTAGTTCGAAAAGGAGCTGCTGAATCAATTTAAGAAAATACATTACTTGCATGAGATGTGGGTAAATAATATGATTATTATCGTCTTATTTTCCAGTGCACGAGAAACAGAAAGAAATATAAACCATCTCTTTTTTTTCCTTGGCTTATCTTTGTTTACCTTCCGCTAAAACTGGCGGTATATTTGTTGCACAAAGAAAGCAATACACTGTATGTCACCAATATATTGGCAATAATTTGGTGGCAGGGGCAGCAACAAAACCAAAAGGCTTGAATTTACTGAAACGAGTCTCTCACTCTCTTGTAATTTTTACTTTGGCGCTGTCTTACTGAAAGAGGTGGGGGAAGGGGAACTGTTAATCCACTGTCAGATAAATGGAACTTTTGGCATAGAAAAATATGTTCATTCTTGAAAAAGAACACGTTTTTAATCACTTCTTGAAAATTTTTTATACTTCAATGTGTATAAGTTAAAATAGTAATACGTTTTTCCATGGTATGTAAAAATTAAAGATCGGGTGAAGTGCCAGTGAACAGCATATGATGGCCACGGCATTCACGAACAGCTGACGCGGAGTGATACATTACTCGAAGTGAGACTGTTTGTTTACAGAGGGTCGGAAGGTTCGTGATTCCGACTTTAATCTGTATTTCACCACTCGATTATTTTTAATCCGAATATTTTTAGTAAAAGTATATAATTTCATAATCAGAATGAAGCTGAAAATGCACAAGCACATCTACTTTTTGGTCAGATGGACAACTTGTTACTCACTGACAGAAAAATGCAACACACCACAGTCACACATTCCTGTAATGAAAACCATGAGGGGGCGGGGTTGGTGGAGAGGGAGCCTTGAAGCTGGAACACATGTACTCTTCTGCTTGGGCTAGATAATATTCTTTTCTATGCAGATCATGTGATTCGAGTGTGGTATAGTGATGGTGCCAGAAAAAATGTGTGGGGGGGGGAGAGAGAGGGATGCAAAGTCGAATTTAGTACATACCATACAAAAATGCATATTTGGGCTAAAAGAGCATGAATTTATCTAGTTTGTTGGACCAATAACACCCCCCCCCCTCCGCTCCCACTGTTTCAGCTCTGATTTTCTTGCTCATTTCTGCATATGGGTAGATTAAGGGTGAGGATGGAAGTGGATCCCCTCCCCCACTTCTTCCCTGAGGCATCTTAAATTAAACAATCACTTTTGAATAAGTTGCTTAATATACTGTCACAATATATCTTCAATGAACATGATGTGCAATAAGTAAAACAAGTGTCACAGTCCCTCAAAAAAGAGCTCATTCATCTGCTACTGGTGTGTGTGTGTGTGTACGAATTGCATGATCCAGGCTTTTTTTAATGCAGCCATCTGCATATGAAATACTGCTTGTGTCTATAGGATTGACAGCATGGAAAAACCTAAAGCAGTGATCCTTTTTTCTGCATTTCTTTTCACACTGCTGCTAAAAGAGGAACGCTGTAGTTCAACTTCCATGTCTTCAACAATTACGTTACCTTCAAAATGCAGAGAACCTTCTCTTACACAACATGTTCCCTCAGCTTTCCTCCTGAATCTGATTGCCTGAGGCATGCTGCTGGCTCCAGTGTTTTGTCTAGTGGCTGCAATGCTGTCCCTTGTTGATAAATGCTTTCAACAGCCATGACTTATCCAACATAAAGGAGAAAACCAACATTGGTTTGAATCTACACTTTTGCAAGGATGTTTTTCTTTGACGATTATGAAGTATGAGTACTAGATACAAACCCAGTAGGTAACAGTGCTTGAAGTGGGAGGGGGTCGTGGGGGGATACTATTCCCTATTACGAAAATTTTCACAAAGCATCCATCCAGTTGAAGTAATTAGCATAGGCACCTACTGCATTGTCTCCATGTTGATCCATACAAGAATACTCCCATCTGTCTCCAAACTCAATCAAGTATTCCTCAGCTAGGAATTTCCATGTCAAGCACTGGTATTTAGAAAGCAAGCACTATTTCTGTTCTACCTTCTGATAGAAAAACTGTAACTTTCATTTTGCAGCTGGCACAAGGATAGACATCTTGAACACTATTATTATTTACTGTTGGTAGAAGGAATGTTTGCCCTCAACAAGATTCCTAAATCCAACAATAAATTATTGATTAATGAGAGTAAATAACGATCCCTTTGTTGATGTCTAAAAATGAGCAAGTTTGATAAAGCTTGTTTTGAGTTTTGTTGATTGGCTACCCGGATTTAGATATACAGTTTAAAGTGGGATCAAAACCATTCTATATGTCTCTACTCTGAACTGAATCACTTTAATCGCCCATTGAGATCTAACAATAAGTGATCGCTACTTTACTCAAGACTTAAAACTTAGAGTAAATTGTCAATTAACAAAGTAAATGGACATCAATCCCTACCAGATTGCTAAATTGCAGCACTAAAAGTAGTCATCTGGCCCCCTGTTCATGAGAGGGGGTTGTTAATCTACCATGAATTTTCATTGCATGTCATGAGAATTTTGAGGAAATGCATAATACAGAAGGTTGTTCGCTTTATATCCGACCATGTTTGACAGGTACTCACCTTAAGAGATACCGCGCTGCCACCACCGATCACGTTCTATTGGACCCCCAGCATTGTGGACTATCGCCTGGCATCGCAGTTTCCATTGCAGCAAGGTCCGGCGCAGGACAGGCATGGGAATTCTGTCTTACTCCTCCCTGCAAGCTTTCCAGAGACCATCCAGGGTGCGCGGGCTGCGATGTTGAAGATGTCCTTTCAACAGTGCAAATGCGCAAAAATCCATTGGACTGGCATCTAATTCCTCTGCCATTTCCTGATAAAAACGTAGTGATATTGTGGCGGTATGACTCGAAGCCTTGTGTAAATGGATCATCACCTGGTTCGCGTCCCACGATTGTGGGATGTCTCTCCGATATATAGGTGTCAGAATGGAGTCTTGGAAGTATCTGGCATTCACCTTCACGTTTTTGTCCACCTTGCGTATCAACTTACCCTCATATCCGAATCCCGCCACAACCATAAAACCACAAGGGAAACTTTCCCTGCACTGACGAACAAAGTTGCTGCGCCCCTTGCCGTCAATGTCACGGTATGTGACACTTTGCTTGCAGCCTTTCTCCTGGTGGTCCCAATACCGGTTGATTTTCGGCACCATTTGATAACATTCACTACCAACACTCATGCACCTACAAGGTCAGACACAACACTGTTCGAGCCAGCAGACCCATAGTTCCAGCATGATACGCCAGGTGGCAGCACCGAATCGACAATGGTCGGATATAAAGCGAACAACCTCTGTATTACTTCCTCCTGTTATTAAATTATTTTTTTTTATGCATTATATGCTCAAAAACATGGATTATGTTCTTTCTTATCCACACTTGAGTTTCAGTCTTCCCTTATGTGTTCCCATTTTTTAAGTTTCCTGCATTTTACTTTTTTTTCTTTCATTTATGGACCCCTGAAAAACATAAAATTGTGATTCTACTGTACATTTATCTGAAAGAACCACATTTCTGTATCAGGTGTTTCTTATGCCATACATAATGTAAAATGTACCTGAAAGGTGTTGAAATTTACATAAATGTAGATTGCAATCGAGATTTGTTATTACATTTGAAAATCAATACCTGACATTACTCGTATTCCAAAGATCAAATAAGTTTTCCTGTATTTGGCAATATATTTACCTTTTGAGTAATGTATTATTATTATTTTTTTTTTAAAAAAAATAGCTTTGTACAATTGTATTATACCATCTGGTTCATTAGGGGAGCCATAGTAACTTTGTCTGTGTAATATAGTATACAAGGTGCATTCAATATATAACCAGAATTTTGTAATAGCGTCACTCACCATTGAACAGAGTTGCTACATTCTTGTTATTTTTCAAAGTAGTCCCCTTCTCTATCGATACACTTCTGGCAAGGGGCCACCAGCGAGTTAATGCCCTTGTAAAAAAAATATTTTGGTTGAGCTGTCAACCAGGAATGTGTCGCCCTTTGAACTTCTTCATCAGATACAAAGTGTTTCCTGGAAAGAGCCTCCTTGAGAGGTCCAAAGAGCCAATAATCGCTGGTGATTAAGGGGATGAGCTATAACTTTCATACGTAAGTCCTCAATGGTTTGAACAGTCACAGCAGCAGTATGTGGACAGGCGTTGTCATGTTGCAAGCAAATTCCTTTCGAGACAAGTCCGGGACATTTTAGTCTTATGGCTGGCTTCAAACAATCCAGCAGCAAAGCACTACATGATTCACTGTTCACTGTCGTACCTTTGGTAAGGTAATCTTCAAGAATGACAACATTCCCGTCCCAAAAAACAGTCAACATAACTTTTCCAGCAGATGGCTGCAATCTTGCTTTCTTGGGCCTAGGAGAGGATGGATGGCGGTATCCCATGCTGGTTGTTTTGCTTTCAGGGCAAAAGAAATGGATCCAAGAATCATCCCCAGTAACTATCCGACCAATGAAGTCATCCCCCTCAGCTCTATAGCGTTCCAGAAGGTGTTGACAGGGATCCAAACATGTTTTTCAAATCTTCCGCCACATGACGTGGGACCCATCTTGCGGAGACTTTCATGAATCCCAGCCTGTCGTGGATGATCTTGTGTACTAATCCAACACTAATCTCCATTGCTCTTGGTATCTCAGCTACAGTGATGTGGCGATCTTCACGAATAACTGCTTCAACGGCGTTCCGCATGCCTTCAGTCGTAACCGTGACAGATCCGCCAACATGTGGTTTGTCTTCCACACTTGTCACATCGCTTTTGAACTTATTCACCCACTTATACACTTGGCATTTAGCCAAACACTTATTACCGTAAATTATCGTTATTCATTGATAAATTTCAGCTGGGTTTACACCCTCAAAATGCAGAAAACGTATCACTAATCTCATCTCCGCTTTCGTACACTCTGTAACGGGTGCCATGATGCCAATCTACAGGGCTTCCGCAGTTAACGCAGGGATTTTGCATCACACACTATGGAGCTTCCGGGGTTAATACAAGGGTACTTCCTAGAAAAAGCGTATGAAGTATCATGCTTGTTGACCTATATATTACAGGAAATTTTATTGCAAAATTCTGGTTATATATTGAATGTCCCTTGTATATTTCCTTTACGTTCTTCTAACTGTGCATGATGAGAAGGAAATTGCGAATTTTGCTTCAGAAGAAAGCTTGATCTCCAAAAAGAAACAAAACCAACTTCAATTGCCCACCGTATGACCACACATTTGAACAGCACATGCCTGAAAAACTTCCATTGCAGATGCTTAGTCATATAGAGTGACTAAATGAAGACCCAGGGGGCAAAACGATGATTGTCGATTTTTTCGCCCATTTTGAGATCGCAGCACCATCTTATAGCTCAGAAGCTGTACTATAAGAATGTTGGTTGGGAAAACAGTGAGAAGTGCCTGAAAAACACATTCAAACATACGGAGCAAGGGGAGAAAATTATGGAAATCCGAGCGTCGGGGGAAGAACAATGAGTGTTTTCTGTTAAATGTGTGCCTCACTGAAACGGGTTAGCACTATGGGAAGGTTATTCCAGTCGTTCGTTGTGCGTGTGTTGAATCGTGCAGTGTTGTGATCAGTTCTATTGTGTACTATTTGTGACGAACATGAATGTTTGCTTAATATTTGTTGAGATATTAAGATTTTTAAATGTTTGTTATTTCAAATTATGTGCAAAATGTCACAGATAACCTTAATTAGATTGGTACAGTTGTGGTTGGAACTTGTATATATGTTTAGAAATATGCCATAATCTGTTTGCATTGACGTCACGTTCACATCTCAACAGAGGAAGTGACTCGTACAAGTCGCAAAAAGCTGTGGTTGAAGCTGGCATCAATGACTCTGAAAAATCAAAAAGAGAAACAGAACACAAACTTCATTTATTGAAAGCTCAGAAGTTTTATTCCCTCAAGAAGTTATACAAAAAGAAGAGTACGAGACCGTTGCTCATAAAGGGTCAGATGATGTGTGCTCTATGGTCGACAGTTTTGTGCACAACTTTTTGCCTTCGTCGCTTGGTCATCTTTTGTGATTCTTGTGCCGGCCAGAACAAGAAATATACTGTCATTCGATATCTCCACCATCTTGTGACAGAAAAATGTCGTTTCGATGCCATCAACATTTTTTTTTTCCAATCAGGGGCCACTCCTACTTAGAGTGCGATAAAAAAAAGAGCTACATAAATCAACAGTCCTATGTTCAGTTGCCGGACGAATGAAGAGATGTAACAAGGAACAGCAGACACAAACCAACGCCATTTCCTGTGGTAAACTGCACGAAGGAGCTCTTCAAGACGTGGACTGAGTTCTTGAAGCCAATTTACCTGCCAAAATGTCCATTTCCTACCAGGTCAGTGCGTTGTTTGGAGATACGAGCTGAAAACCCTACCAAAATTTTCTACCGCAATACCTATCTTGGCACTTACTTGTGCGCTGATGTCATGTGGCGACCACCGAAGCGAGGAAAGAACAAAGGGACCTCTACTTCACCTAGAACCATTTTGAGAAACCTGTATGATGGACCTCTGCCCATTCCTTTGCCCAAGTACAAGGATCTCCAGGATTTGAAGCGATTTTTCACCAACCCAGAGGACTAACAGTTTTACGAGACCATGCTAACCACCAACGGTACGGTAGAAAATGATGAGGATCTCTCTGTGGACTACTTAGTTGATGATCAGGAATAGTTTGTGAGTTACCCCCAAGTCTGATCCAACTTTTTTCAATTTGATGATAGTTTGATAAATAACAAACATCACTCTTTTTAATGTTGTAGTGTTACTCTCATTTTGTCTTTGTTCATTAGTGCACACCTGCAATGTAGAATTAAAACCACATTTTTCGGCATAATTTTGCTTATTACTCTTTTTTGGTTTCCTCTGATTCTCCAGCAACATTTTCCTATGGTTAACTACATCTGTGAGAGTAAAAAGATACTTAAAAATAATTATTTTGGCATATAATGGCATATTTATGAATAGAAATACTTGTTTTTCATTTCCTGGCAAATCGTCTCGAATGAACATTCATCGTTTTTCCCCCTGCCGCTTCAAATGTTAATTTTTGATAGAATAGAAAACAAATATTACAGAATCATATATATTTCAACTGAGGTATAATGTTGCAAGTACAAATATTTATGACATAAATTCTTGACACAAAGCAATGCAAAATTGATCACATAGTTTGCACCAATATTCACATATCCAAAGCAGCAGGTTCTATCACTTTCATTCTGTTTTTAAATTCAACTGCACTTTTGACAGTTTGAATATCCATTGGTCATTTTTCTGAGTTTTGCTTCGTAATATGCCACTTTGGCCATTTGTGCTTTCCTCTTGAGATGAAGAACTTCTTTCTTTAGTTCTAGAACTTCATTTTCTCTTTGCGCCTTCTCACGCATTAAGAAGATTTCTTCATCAATTACAGCTCTTCTTCCAGAAGGGGCCTCTTCATGCCTGGACTGTACTGAATATTCATCTATCTCAACCCATGGAACATTAGGATCCTCACTGACTGGCCTGTTATCACCCCCTCTGCTTGCTTCCTCTGGGCTGCTCTGTGGCTTACTCTTACTTATTTCTCTGCTACTTGTGACTTCCTCACCAGCAGTGCGCGAGATATGCTCTGAAAGAAATAAAACTGATTCAGTGCAATTTTAGAATTATCAAGATTAAATGAAGTAGAATGAAGAATAGATGCTGTACATAATTACTCTATAGAAATATACAAGGGCAAGTTATTAAATAACAGGAATGTTATTCTAAACTTCATGGAGATTTATGCACAATTAAAATTTGTATTTTGGGACGCAAAATGGTTCCTTAGCAACACACTATAAAGGTGTCGTGACGACCGACCAGTATGCGCCTGTGCAGTAGCTTGTAGAACATGGCCTCTACACTGTTGACTTGCACCAATAGAAGAGCAACCAAGTGTTATTCATTTCTTGTGGTCAGAGGGAGTGAAACCTTCTGAAATCTACAGCAGAATGAAGGTTCAGATGGAGAGTGTATGAATGGGTGGAAAAATACATTTTTAAAAATGGAAGACGAAATGTCAGTGATGAACACCAGTTTGATTGGCAACTGAGGCAGTGAAAATGCAGATCGACCAGCAAATCTGTTAAATTAGTACACTCTCCCCTGACTTAAACAATTGTCGCCATACTAAGCCTTCATTCTGCTGTAGATTTCAGAAGGTTTCACTCCCTCCGACTACAAAAAAACTAGTCACACTTGGTTGCTCTTCTACGGTGCAAGTCAACAGTGGAGCGGCCACGTTGTACGAGCTACTGCACAGGTGCATACTGCTCGATCGTAATGACATCTTTATGGCATGTTGCAAGGAACCATTTTGAGTCCTGAAATACAAATTTTAATTGCGCATAGATCTACATTAAGTTTAGAATAACATTCCTGTTATTTAATTACTTCCCCTCATAACTTAACACATTAAACCCATCATGTACCACAATTTTGTAAAGATGGTGATACACGAAACTGAAATCAAGGAGACTTTGTTAAATAGTAGTGCAAGTTTTTGAATTTAACAGCTTGTAATTAGAACTATATACGTATTGATTGAATTAAGTTATTTTGGCACTTTTCAGACACTTTTGCTAATAGCGACAATGATGGTTTGTTTCATTTGTTGCTTTAAGTCCACTTCATGCACAGAAAGGATAATTGGGACTGGGCCTACAGTTTAAAGTGGGATCCAAACCACTGAGCCATGTGCAATCGCATGACGAGGATGATGAAATTGATGAAGAGACACTCACAAAGAACACCCATGCCCAGGCTGGGATTTCAACACATAGAATCCCTGGCATTGTAGCATGTTGTGATAATCACTCTACCATGGAGGTCGGTCATTATACAAGGCGATTCAGAATTCCTCTTTCACACTTCTAGGGGTTGTAGAGGGGATTTAGTAGATCAAGTTTTGATAAGGAACCCATGTCTGGAAACGTACCATTTTGGTACTACACAGATGACAAGAACACATAATTTCACATCTCACACTTTATCTGAGTCACTACGAGAGATGCTCTCTGTGGCGACCCTGAACTTCATTGCAAACAGTGTACCTCTGAAAGATGTTTGCATACACACGCTCAAAAATACCTGGTGTGTGCTGAATTGTGTCTGCTGCAGTCAGAACTTTTGCAACCAGGTCTTCCTCCGACACTACAGGAGTCTCGTAAACAAGAGTCTTGATGTGACCCCATACGAAAAAGTCAAGAGGAGTTAGATCCAGTTACCACTGCGACCTATCCACCTGTCCCCGTATGTTTGATTGAGATGTTGTCGGACATCATGGGAAAAGTGTGCTGATGCGCCATGATGTTGGAATCACATGTGCTGGCGAATGTGTAGCGGCACATCGTACAAGAACTGTGCCAATACTTCTTACAGGAAGGTCAAATACCTCGGACCCATTAGGTGGCCCGGAAGAAGGTACGATCAAATCAGATGACCATCGATGATACCAGCCTATACATTGATGCCAAACCGTTGGTGAAATCCATGAGAATGTATGGCACGAGGATATTCGTCATCCCAAATGTGGCTGTTCCGACTGTTGAAAACACCTTCCCTGGTGAAATGCACTCATCTGTAAAAATAACAAGCCAAGGAAACTCAGGAACTCCCACACAATGGTGTAGAAACCATGCACAGTAATTGACAAGTGGTGCAAAATCTGCTGGACCCACTGCCTGTACCCTCTGGGGGTGGTACGGGTGAAGCTGCTGGTCATGAAAAATATGCAAGACGTTGCTATGACACATTTATGTGATGTGCAATGTTGCGAGTACTTGTCGACAGGTTCTCGTCAGTTCGATGATGGACCTCCTCGTCAACGTCGAGAGTGCAGCATGTCCGTGGAGCACCACAGTTGGCAATGTTAACTTTGAAGTTACCTGTTTCTCGCAGCTGTTGCTCTAATCGGGTAAAAATGGTATGCGATGGAGTGACACGATGCGGAAAATGCTCTCCATACAGACATTGCACAGCTCTACAATAACGTCCAGATTCGCTGTAAATTAACAATATGTCGGTGTTCTCAGCAAACGTGTACTCAACTATACTGTACTGTCTTCCGCAATGACTGAATAGCAACTGAAGGTCGAAGCACACCAGATTGTAAACAGAGGACGTTGGAAGCAGCACACATGGCATCAGGTGACTGAAGACGTCATCCTCCGTCAATGTGGGTTGTCTACCATGAAGTGGGAGAACTGAAATTATGTGATCTTGTCATCTGTGTAGTACCAAAACGGTACGTTTCCGGACATGGGTTCCTTATCAAAACTTGATCTTCTAAGTCCTCTCTATAACCCCTACAAGTGTGTAATAGGAATTCTGAATCACCCTGAATACATATAAAAAATACACAATAATTAAAGAGTGAACACAATATTTTTTGATTGCATTAACCATTTTTCTTGTTGAAAACATTCCCAGTGGAGAGTCACCTGTACAATTCATGCAAAATATTTATTTTAACTCTAGCTACCTTTCAATTTCTTTCTTCAGTGAGTTTATCATAACAAAGTAAGTTTGTTTGTCATTTTCTTCTTCTACCTGATAAATTAAAACTGTTTTTTTCACCATAGGTTTATAACATAGCCTGTACTGAAGAAAATGGGGTATAATGTGTAGTTCCAGCATTCATAATTTCCAAGGTAAAAATTTTTATCGAAAGCTTTCGGAATTTTAAATTTCCCAATGAAAGCTTTTACATTAGAAAATATATTTTTCTTTGAATGTATCAGCAGCAAGTGTGAGAATAGTATAGCATGAATATTATATTCCTGAAATAAATGAAACCTCATGCTCAGCAAAATCAAGATGTAGCAAGAACCTAACTAACTCTCTAGCCTTTTTAAACCCAAAGGTTTATGGCAACAGTAACACAAGCCTTCCATCTGTCCCTATCCTGGGCAAGATCAATCCAATCTTTTCCAACCTTACCGATTTCCTTTAGGTCCATCTCAATGTTATCCCTCCATCTTTGTCTTGGCCTTCATACAGGTCTCTTACCATCAGGTTTCCAAACACAAATCCTGTAAACTCTTCTTTCCTCTCCCATTCATGCCACATGGCCTGTCCACCTAAGGGAGAATTCACACCGAAGAGACACGTGACATGAGACACGTGTTGCTTGGAAGCGAACTCTCAGTAATCAATGTAACCTTTCGAACTGAAGAAACACGGCAAGCTGCACGTGTTGTATGTTGCTTACGTGTCTCTCGGACGGGTCCGTTTTCTGTTCGCATATGCACAGTGAATGATTAATTCCAATGAGTTATATTTAGACTAGAAGAGAGTCCAACTGAAGAGAGCCTGTAAGGCTACAAACAACGTGTTTGTAGCTCAAATTTGTTGATACAATAAAGTATCAATATGTATAATGTTCTAACAATGTTTTAAGATTTAAACACAATGTTCTTTTCGCTTTATCAAGTTTTTTGATGTAGTTATTGGCTATAATTTGCCTTCAACATCGTGTAAAGAGGCCATGTTTTCGCCATTTACGATGTGACTGTTTTTATTTGAAAAAGCAAGCATATGGAGGCACTTTAGTTCAAAATAGATCAGTCAGCATGGTAAAGTACTCTAGTGCATTGTTTCTCAACTGCCGGGCCATGACCCGATACCGTGCCCTCGTATCAACTATACTGAGCTGTGAAAAGTTCTGCTGAAAGTGGTTGACAACTATCATAATCCCAATATCATATTTGAGTTGTGAGTTTTCACTTTTTAAGTCCATTTTATGCACAATTATACTTATCAGGAGTCAACGTACAATTTAAAGTGGGACCTGCGCCACTGTGTACCTCCACTGGTTATCAAACCCGGGATCACTTAATTACAAGGAGATGACATTACTACTTTGTCATCCATATTTTTATATTTGCCAATAATTCTAGACATGTAATCAAACTATTATTACTCTTTATGATTATACTAGAATTTATTTATAAATATTTAATTTCATACGTGCATGTTAATTCATGCATAAAATCTTAAATACTGTAAATATATTTACGAGGAAAATTCTTGGGCTAAGAGCATTGACTAAAAAAAATACCGGGACATGGTTTCACAAAGGTTGAGAACAATTTCTCTAGTGTTTAGGTATTCGCTTTATCCAGGCTGGAAAGTCTAGCGTATACAGTTCGAGGTCGATGCATATTATTTCTCAGTTTTCTCATGTACATCATGCCTCTCCCGAGTTTCAGTAAATGCACAAATTTTAAAACGTGATTTACATGTAACATTGTCTCTTGTACATTTTTTCGGGTGACTAATAAACTCATTAATGCAATTATATCGGTACCATCATGCAAACTGAGCAAAGAAACAAGTGTTGCTTGCCGCGTGTCATGTGCATCTTGTCTCTTCGGTGTAAAACACTTGTGTAGCATAGCATGTCTCTTGAGTGTGAATTCTCCCTAAGTCTTCATGATTTAATCATTCTAATAATATCTGGACATGAATACAAATTGTTTAGTTCTACATTATGTAACATTCTCCACTCACCTGTCTCCTCATCCCTTTTAGGTCCAAACATTTCCCTAAGGATTAAATTTTCAAATACTCTTAATTTATGTTCCTACAGCCATTAAATTGGAAATAATATTATAGTGCTTACATGCTATTGCTACTTACCAAATGAACCAGAGTTGAATGTCTCCTCATCAAGTTGATGAACTTCCACAATTTCCAAGTTTTCTAGTCTTAAGGAATCAATTCCTGAAATAAATGTCCAATTTGAAATCCAATTCCCACAATAAATAAATCAATAAAATTCATAGATCTCTTTTTGGACTTAAGAATTAAGTATGCAACTATACAAAAATGTTTCTTTCTAGGGCTGAGCTGATACCAGGAGTTGAAATTTCTTTGCTGATACTAATGTTCTTGAGTGGCTAGAAAAGTGGCCAAGAGAAGCAACTCGTTTGACAAGATTTGTTCTTTTCAAAGACCCTTCCTTGTGACTTGGGGATTGTTGAGTTTGGGTTCTTTCTGTTCTTTGGTAATCCAGGAAATGGAGTAAAGAATACAACTGAAGTATGAACATAAACAAAAATGTATAATTCACGAATAACATAGCAGAATTAATACAACAACTTACATTGTGGCATAAATGCTAGATGCCTTGGCACGAAGGACGGTATAGATTTTTGGTGTGTACATGAAACTATTACACAGAATACTGATTACAAAAAAACACTTAATAACCAGGTCTGGCATGCACAGATGGTGCAGATCAGGTCTGGCATAGATCAGCGTATATGTTCAGTCGGTACACGACACTCTCCCCAATTTGGCAGAAGAGACTCCTGTTTCACCGAGTTTGCCCATAGCGGTCAGGCAGTCGTCTTCATCTCTGGGATCTTCTAATTGGCTCGTTGTCGTTTGTCACATTTGGAGGCTCTACTTGGTCTTCAGCAGCAGGTACTGGAAGATAGTCCTCCTCTCTAAGACCGGGTTGTTGCCACGTGAGAGACTTTGATTTTGTACACCAACCTTAGCGGGATGCCTCTTGATCTTCGAAAAATGAACAACAACCACGTCATTGTCGACAATTACTTTTGCCATTTTCCGGCCCATCAATTTCACAATTTCGCCAATAGAGTATTTAGAACCATGACTGAACTTCTTCTTACAACGTTCCACAAGTACTTTTCCCCCACAAGTACTTTTCCCCCGGCTTAAATGGAATAGAGCCAATAGGCTGATTCTTGGAACCATCTGATGCATCAGAAGTGGAAATATCAGTTCTCAGCTGAAACTTAATCAAGCGTTCAGCCGGACTATACCCGTGCACTGGAGTATTTCTCAATCTGTCTAGTAGTTCAAGAACGTACTTGTCCATGTCTCACGAAGTGATGCACAAACGATTCAAAAAGTTCTTTTCGAGCATTTTCATCACTACCCCAACATTCCTTTCAGCTATACCATTTGATTGGGGGGTGTATGGAGCTGAGTGAAGAAGCTTGATATTCCTCTTTGAACAATAAGCATTAAACTCTGAAGATGCAAATGGTTGGCCATTGTCAGTTACACAGGTTTTCGGATATCCAAAGCATGAAGAAAATTCATCTAAATGACCAATCATCGTGTCAAACTGCATATTCTTCACTCTCCACACAGATACCCAATGAGAATAAGCGTCAACCAGCAACAGGAAATTCATGTCTGAGAAATGGAAGAAATCAAGATGAACACGCTCAAAAGGCTGTGATGCAATAGACCACGTTTCGAATCTGCTACCAGATACGTTCGGCCTGTTATTGTAACGCAAACATATGTCACACAAAGACGTGAGCCTTTCAATGTCTTCGTTCATCGTGTTTCAGAAAAACGATGAACGAGCTATTTCTTTCAATTTGCATGTTCCCTGGTGGAATTTGTGCAACAGAGAAAGGACATTCTGGATGCAAGATTCAGGTACGACCAGTCTTTCACCCACAATAATACATCCCTTCTGTATGTGGACATCATATCGCCTGTCGAATATTTTTCTGAGAGGATGCCCTTTTGTTCTCCCGATGAATTGTGGCCATCTTACTTGAACATATTTGAAGACTTTTGAAAGAGCAGGATCACGTCGTGATTCCAGCGCAACGCGTGTCAACACTGAAGATGAACACTTCATGATTATCATGGACTGGATAATCTGCAACACAAATTCTAGACAGCACATCAGCCAACTCCACATGAGGCATGTATACAGTTTTGAAGTCATTCTTCCAATACTAACTTCCATCTGTTGATTCTGTTGATGGCTAGAGCAGCCAGGTTACTCCTAGAATCCAGCAGGTGAGATAAAGGTTTCGAGTCGGTGAATGCAACAAAATGTGGTCCAATGAGGTACTTGTGAAAGTATTTGACTCCACGGACTAATGCAAGTGATTCTCTTTCCAATTGTGTGTAGTTCCTTTCCGCAGCGGATATAAAGTACCGGCCATACACATGATAGGCTTTAGGACTTTGTTTATCTTGTGCATTATGGCTGCTCCCGTAGCGGTAGGAGATGCATCCGACATCAGGTATAAGTAGGGGCATGCATATTTCGTTTTTGACGAAAAAACGAAATTTGAAAAAACACATTGTAGTGTTAATTTTTCATGTTTTTGAAAGGTGTGAGGTGCATTTTGTGACCATATTTTGTCACGAAGTAATGCGAAATGAACAGCAAAAAGCGAAATTAACTCTTAAACACGAAATTCAGGGTTTATTCACCGACGCGACACCTTCCGAGGTCTGAATTATCCTGAGAGTTATGCAATTCCCGGAAAATTGATTAATTCTGCTGTTAATATTGGAGAAGCAAAAATTGACTCCTTTACACAGAAATAAACTTATTACTCTGATAACTACATAAATGTGCTATTAGAAGTGAAATGTTAATTCTGTGGAATAAGTGTAGTTTTTAAATCAAATTTAGGATTATTTTCACAATTTTAAAACCAATATGTCATTTTATATACCACTTTTCATCCATTTTTTCACCGCTATAACACCGATATTTTATTTTATTTACCGCTTTTGAACCCGAAATTGACTCAGTTTTTGTACCGAAATTTTGCCTTTTTATTTACCAAAAATATGTGCCTCTAGGTATAAGTCTTTGTTAGGATCATATACCGTGTGTACTAAATCCTTAGACAACAGATCCTTGACATCCTGAAATTCCTTCAGATGAACATCTGTCCATGACCAGTGCACCCCATTCTTCAACAAATCATATAAACTGGTGACACAGTCAGCTAGGTTTGGCAGATAAGAAGCGTGTAATACGTAACCATACCGAGAAATGACTTCAATTCGCCGACATTAGTGGGTGGCTTACACTGAATTATTTTATCAATGTTTTCTTTCACAGGACCAACTCCCTCCTGCGAAGAGAATGTCCCAGATACTTCACATTTTGCACGAAGAACACAGACTTTTGTTCATTTATGCAGATGCCATAATCGGAGAAAAGATTCAGCACCTTTCGTGCGTTATCATAGCACTCCTCAAGAGTACCTCCTCCTACTAAAATGTCGCCTTGGAAAATGGCACTGGCAGAGTTTACTCCGAAGAGAAGCTTCAACTGTCTGAATAACCCGAATTGTGTGTTGTAGACAAGGACTTTCTGAACCTGTAGATATAGGCGTAACTGAAGGTAAGCCCTTCGAAGGTCACATGAAACGAACCAACTGCAACCAACCATCTTGTTGAAAAGGTCCTCTATTTTAGGTAACGGATGTCCCATCTTCCTAAGTTGCGGATTCACAGTGTTCTTGTAGGACACACATAGCCTTAATTCACCATTTTTCTTACAAACAACAACAAGAGGAGAAGCTCACGATGATGATTTGATCGGTTAATGACTTCGTCACTAACCAACTTCTGTAATTCATCTTTGACTGGTTCCTTTAGCAAGTATGGGACGTCATAATCTCTCTTGAACACTGGTGCAGCATCGTCTTTCAATGGCAAGTCTATCTTGAAGCGCTTCATTGACTTGGACATGTCACCATCAAAAGGTATGGGAAAATCTTTCCTTAGATTCGCAACCAGTTCCTTTATTGCTGATGATTCAACAGTGTTTGCAACCACATGTGAAACAAAAATGTTTTGCCATTCAGGCATGAAAATATCAATCCAAGACAAACCCATAATGGCACGATTCAATTTTGTCTTTACAACAATCAGATCTAAGCTATGCTTCATTCCTCGAAATACAACTTCAACGTTAACTTTTCCTAAAACACCAAGATTATTACCATTTGCTGCTTTCAAGAAGATAGGAAAATTGTGTATAGTGCAACCTCGCAATGAAGACTCAAATTGTCTACTGTCAATTAAAGTATAAACAGAACCTGTATCCACTAGGAATGGAATCTTAGAATTGTTGACTTCTAAGTCGATTAATAACGATCCCTCTGTATGCCAAACAGACGACTAACGAAAGTCGGGAAAATTTCAGGACACTGAGCATTACAGTGGATCCCAGGGGCGCTGCAATCAACGAGTCTGCTCTCAGATTTATCTTCGTCTATATCTGCAGATTTGTGATCTGTGACACATGGAAATCTGAATAATCAATGGATATTCTCAGAACATATGTTTAAAATTGCTGTGATTGTTAGGTACAATCGCAGGTTTTGAATGAGCTGAAACATTGACAGATTTTTCATTAACACGTGTGTTAAGTACAATGTTTGTGCTAGAAACCAATTTGATTTTGCTAGAATTGTTATATTCTCTCTTTTTGCAAGCTGTTAAGAAATGATTTTCTGGACATTTTACCTTAGGATGAAAGGAATTACAATTATCAAACGGTTTACCAGAATCATTGTTTGATGTGTTACCAATAAACCTTGAATCAGTTTCATTTTGTCTGATGTTCATTCGAAGATTGGCCTTGTACCTGTTTTGGACTAGCGAAGTGAACTCAGTCGGAGTTTCAGAATGTTCCACAGCATTCTTCGAGTAACTTTGATTAACAATTCCTTCATTCAATTCTAGCTCGTTAAGATAAGGCTTGCTATGATTCTTTGCTGTCGGCATCCTCTATAGATGACGTAATTCTTTTCGGAGACTTCAGTCTCTCAATTCCATGGACAGATTCCACGCATGGCTTTACAAAAGACAAGAACGACACGTACTTCAAGGATCACTTCATACATGGCCTCAAACTTCAACATCACAATATGTTCAATACATGAAAAGACAATAATCTGGATTACATTCTCTCCTCACTCCCCTTCAGCGCACATCACCCCTTCTAGAAACCTCATCCCTTCGGGCCACGAATTGATGGATGCTGTATTCTGGTTCCCAGACCACCTCAAGAGTCGTAGACCTCCCACTCCTGGATGCCAATACCTTGTTTGGCACAAAGCACCCTGGGGCAACATCCATTTCGTGCTGGTTTCCATTCCCTGAACAATCCTGGAGAGTGGAAGTGTTGAAGAAGCCTGTGACGTACTGACTGATGTGATTCATGTAGTGATAAGGACTGTGTGTCACTCGAAAAAACTAAATGAAGCAAATACCCTTCTTGGTTTGACTCTGAACTTTTACTTGCCCCTGGAAACCGAAAAAAGGCCTGGGATCTCTTGAAACATTTTCCTAATGAAAACACACGGAAAACTTTCACCAACTTACGACGTCACTCTAAAGAACTGCAGAAAACCAAATACAGTGAATACATCGGTGCTTTCACAAACAATATCAAATCAAATCCCAAAAGTTTTTGGTCACTAATTAACTCAAGGAGGCAAAATTCAAGAATACCTTTCAAAGTAGAACATGACTCACTATGCACAGAGGGCCCTGACAAAGCTAATCTTTTTAACTCTTTTTTTTCCCATAAATTCAACCTCGAATACACCCGCTTCATCCCTTCCCAACCTCACTCCAGTTTCCTGTCACTCTTTAACTTCTCTCTCCACGTCTCCAGTAGAAGTGCAATACATCCTATCTTCGATGCTTCAAAATCGCGCAAATGGTCCTGATGAAATCCCTTCTACTTTCCTAAAAAACACTGCTTCTTCTCCCGCTATTCCCTTCTCTATTTTATTAAACAGATGCTTCAATGAAGGTACATTTCCAGATTCATGGAAAAATACTAATGTGGTACAGTCATGTTAGAAAAATCTGACACATGGAATTTTTCTAAGCCCAACATCTTACCAAATTATGTTGGAAGCTCTGCAACAAGGAAGTGTTGTGAAATATACGATCCTCCAATCAGAGTGAAGTGCGCTTCGGAGGAGCAGGAGGCGTGACTCACGGTCTTGTCCACAGGAAGTTCAACCAATGCAGCATTTTCAAACATGAGATAACGTCCCCATTGGTTAAATATTGTTTCAACAACTAGAATCAGCAGAAAGATTGCGCAAAAGTTTACTTTGTCACTTTAATTGCCTTTAAAAATCATTTCAAATTAGTATTAAGGTGTCCCAATTATAATTCACGAACTTAATATATGTATTCATGTATGTCTTTGACAATCATGTATCACTCATTAGAAAAAATTTCACATTGTTTTCACTACGTGAGATGACATTTCATTTACGATAAAATAGTGGTTTGGGTGTAATAACAGTTTTCATTAATTAATTTAGAGATGCATTTTTATTTGTTGAGTTAATGATTAGGTTAATTCGTTATTTTTCGTGGAAAGAGGGAACTAAAGCTGAAAGAAAATACACAAATTGCATTATTGAGGTCAAGAGTTGGTTTTAACATCACTTTTTGCACACATAGGCTAATCACGACTTGGGATACATTTAAATTGGAATCTGAAACATTATGCTACCTGACTGGATCTCGGAAAAGGACACACTGATTACAAGACGTCGATACATTACCACTATGGTCTGGCGAACGCCAATAATAATGAGGGGTTGTGGGAGTGGGAGAGGGGTGACGGAAAGTAGAAGACAAATAGTATTTTGGGGGGTATTTAATGTTATATTTATACACATAAAAACCTAACAAAATATTTATTTTGATACATGTGTGTAGGGGTGGGGCAGGGGGGAAAAGAGGAACAGAAAGATATTGGGAGAGATAGGGCGAAGAGATGATTGTAGAAAATGTTTTATTTGACGTTCAGTAATAAAAACAATCAAATCAATAATGATTATCTTATAAATACTATATTTCATGTAAATTTGTTTTAGAAATAAGGACGGGGAGCTGTTTGTTTTACGTTCAGTGCAGGATAACAAGTGGAGACACATAGTGGTTCGTATCTCACTTTAAACTGTAGGTCCAGGCCCAATTAACCTATCTGTGCATAAAGTGGACTTAGAAATCAGTAGGAAAATAACGTCGATGTATTATTTTGGATTTTAGATGCGTTGAGACCACTAAAATTTCCAATTCTTATAAGAAAAACCTGTCCTCTTATTACCATATTGAAAGAGAGAGAGTTAATTGTATAATCTTTCGTTGTTAATTTCAAAGAAGAGTAATTCAAATGAAGGGGCAGGGGGAAAAACGATGAATGTTCATTCGAGACGATTTGCCAGGAAATGAAAAACAAGTATTTATATTCATAAATATGCCATTATATGCCAAAATAATTATTTTTAAGTATCTTTTTACTCCCACAGATGTAGTTAACCATAGGAAAATGTTGCTGGAGAATCAGAGGAAACCAAAAAAGAGTAATAAGCAATATTATGCCGAAATATGTGGTTTTAATTCTACATTGCAGGTGTGCACTAATGAACAAAGACAAAATGAGAGTAACACTACAACATTAAAAAGAGAGATGTTTGTTATTTATCAAACTATCATCAAAACGAAAAAAGTTGGATCAGTCTTGGGGGTAACTCACAAACTATTGCTGACCATCAACTAAGTAGTCCACATAGAGATCCTCATCATTTTCTATCGTAGCGTTTGTGGTTAGCATGGTCTCGTAAAACTGTTGAGCCTCTGGGTTGTTGAAAAATCGCTCCAAATTCTGGTGATCCATGTACTTGGGCAAAGGAATGGGCAGCGGTCCATCGTACAGGTTTCTCAAAATGGTTCTAGGTGAAGTAGAGGTCCCTTTGTTCTTTCCTCGCTTCGGTGGTTGCCACATGACATCATCGCGCAAGTAAATGCCAAGATAGGTATTGCGGTAGAAAATTTTGGTAGGGTTTTCAGCTCGTATCTCCAAACAATGCACTGGCCTGGTTGTTCCGTACCTTGTGCTTTTGGAGCCAAGATGGCCGCCATATTATTCTCTGGACACTAGTGCCTACTGAATGTGAGAGAGTGAATAGTCGGTGAGGAGAGAAGCGACGCTGTACCAGAGATGTATTGCAGGTTGGCTGCAAATAATGTATATTTTGCGACAAATACATCAGTTCGATGTAATTGAGTGTCTCATTTATGTGTATTAGTCTACCTACAGCACCATTACTTTCCTGGAAATGCTACAAACAGCGGCCGAAACAATAAAAGTGTTTTCTTGTTGGATGACGGGCGCGAACATGGTCCTCCTTGTGCCGGGTGTTGCCTGCGATCAGCATTCGTTGTGTTGTGTTGAACTTTTGTGCTAGCGTGCATTCGTGAACTGTGAATAAATACATTGACGTACGGTTTGCTACGGATAACCAATTTCAGTGCACCTTTTGTAGTGCCAGGAAGTGTTTCGTGCATGCATTGTAGTTTGGACAACAACAATCCGTGCGCGACTCAATAAACATGGAAGCCATATCGGCAGCAAAGACTGTGCTCAAGCGAGAAGTTACTCGCCTTGAGAATAAAGTGAACGCGGGTTTACTGGACAATGTGACAATCGCGTTATCGGTAAACAAAGCCAAACAATTAACGGACGATTGTAAACAGTTATTATTAGACCTGGCTAGTGCGTGTGATGATGCAACTTTTGAGAGTTATGACAGTGAAATCGGTTGTATTCAAGACCGTTTGGATGCAACCATGTGCAGGCTTTGTTCTTTGCAGCAGCCACAGACTCAAGCTACGGTGACGTCATCGACAGAAGCACGAACAAGTGAAGTGCGTCTCCCGAAGCTCACGCTGCCTGTGTTCACGGGACAATTACAAGAGTGGCTTTCTTTCCGTGATTTGTTTATCGCGTCGGTGGACAAAAACAAACAGTTATCCAGTGCGCAAAAGCTACAGTATTTGAAAGCTTCGTTAAAGGGGCAACCTGCATTACTTATCCAGTCCATGTCGGTGACTGATGATAACTATGCAGAGGCGTGGAACATTCTAAATTCGCGTTATCAAAACAAACGGGAAATTGTTATGGACACAATCAAGAGTTCAGTCGCGCAACCCAAAGTGTAACGTGAATCTGCAGCAGCCATACGTAGCCTGCTAGACACAACTACCGAGTGTGTTCGCGTGTTGAAAGTGATGGACATGCCCATAGAACATTGGGATCCTATCCTAGTATTTCATGTGACAGAAAAAATGGACAGTGATACTAGACAACAATGGGAACTTTCATTAAAGACAACCGAGTTGCCTACGTTTCAGGAGTTGAGTGACTTTCTTGATCTGCGTTCTCGTGCATTATCAGCTTCAAATCTCAGTGCTCAGAGATTGAAGCAGTCGACTCATTTCAAGGGTGTGTATCATGCAGTGTCAGATGATACCTGTGAAAAATGTAAACTGCATCATGCGCTACACAAGTGCAAAGACTTCAAAAGCCTTTCGGTGATGGACAGAATGAAATTTGTTAGAGAAAAGGGTTTGTGTTATAATTGCATTCAAAGTCATCATAGGGCATCGGTATGCGACTCAAGAGGCGTGCTGCGTTTGCAATAAAAAGCATCATACGTTGTTACACTATTATAAGCAGAGTGACTCTAGTGAAACAACAACTTCCTCCCAAGAAGTTTCTTCTCATGTGGCTGGAGAAGGAGACAAGGGACTAAAGCCAGTGTTGCTATCCACTGCAGTTGTGTATGTGCAGGGAAGAGATGGTGTTTATCAACCAGTTCGTGCTCTCCTAGACTGTGCCTCAGAGACTTCCTTTGTGACCTCACGCTGTGTGCAAACATTAGGCTTACGTCAGCATAAGGCAGACATAACTGTGAATGGGATTACAGCAACGGGTGTAGGCAGTGCAGTAGTGAATCTACAATTCCAACCCAGTAGCAGAAGGAAAACATTCACCACAAGGGCAATCGTACTTCCTAAAATAACAGGAAACATTCCCAGGGAACCTTTACCAGACTTCAGGAAGTGGACACACATTCAAGGACTGAAGTTGGCAGATCCAAGGTTTTATGTGATGGAACCGGTGGACATTTTACTTGGAGCAGATTTGTTTCCTTTTCTTATGCAAAGTGGCAAACGTATTGGGCCAAAGGGAACACCTACTGCACTACGTTCTGTTCTTGGTTGGATTCTTTGTGGCAGTGTGGACTTTCCCAAGGTAAGGGCAGTAGCATCTTTTCATGCATCTTGTAGTCTTGATAGTGCACTTCGCCAGTTCTGGGAGGTAGAGGAGGTCCCAAGGCAAATGCATCTGACATTAGAGGAGATACAATGTGAAGAGCACTTTTCGGTGACTCATGTTCGAGAAAACAATAAGTTCAGTGTGAGCCTTCCATTCAAGGAAGACAGTCCTTCCTTAGGATACTCTCGTGAAACAGCTGTGGCGAGATTACAGCAAATGGAACGGAAGTTTGCAAGGTCTCCTGTTTTTCATCAGAATTACTCAGAATTCATGCATGAATATTTAGACTTGGGACATATGGAGTCTGTTCCTGCAAGTGAAGTGAAAAAGAAACCATGTGATAGTTTCTATTTACCGCATCATGCTGTAATCAATCCAAATTCCACCAGTACACCTCTTCGTGTAGTTTTTGATGCCAGTTCAGTGACTTCAACAGGGATTAGTCTCAACGATAAGCTTCAAGTTGGGCCAAAATTGCAAGGTGATATATTTCCATTGTTACTCAGGTTTAGGAAACATCAAATTCCTTTGTGTGCTGACATTTCCAAAATGTATAGACAAATATTGATTCAACAATCAGATACAGACTTTCAGTGAATAGTGTGGCGCGACAATCCTAAAGAATTGATAAGGGACTATAGGCTACTCACGGTGACGTATGGGACATCCAGTGCACCTTATCTTGCAACAAAGTGTCTTCAGCAGTTAGCTATTGATGAAACGAATGCATTTCCATTAGCAGCCCCAGTGTTATTAAATGATTTTTATGTTGACGATTTGGTATCTGGTGCCAGCAATGTGGAAGCAGCTATCGAATTGCAGTCGCAATTGATACAGTTACTAGCAAAGGGTGGTTTTGAGTTACGTAAATGGTCCTCTAGTGAGCCACAAGTGTTGACAGCAGTACCTGTAGAGTTGAGAGAAACTAATGTGCCTTTAGATATCCATTGCAGTGAACTTGTGAAAACGTTAGGCCTAAGGTGGCATCCTGGTGCTGACCACTTCACTTTTCTTGTGACTTTACCACCAAAACGTCATACATGGACGAAAAGACTATTGTTATCTGACATTGCAAAATTGTTTGATCCTCTTGGTTTCTTATCCCCAACAGTCATACAAGCAAAAATACTCATTCAAGAATTGTGGAAAGAAAAGTTGGGCTGGGATGAGGCATTATCCGTGGAAACATGCGAACTGTGGCTACATTTTTGTAGTGAACTTCCTGTACTGCAACAATTACAAATCAAACGTGCTATTGTATCTGCAAATGCTATAGCTTGTCAATTAGTGGGTTTCTGTGATGCCTCACAACAAGCATACTGTGCGGTAGTGTACCTTCGCTCAGTTTATGTCGATGGTCATGTTGAAGTGAGGTTGGTAGGAGCAAAGACTAAGGTGGCTCCAATCAAGCAAATGTCTCTACCAAGGCTAGAACTATCAGCGGCAGTTTTATTGACACGATTGCTCGTAGTAATCTCCAATGCACTATCCTACAAGTTGGAAGATGCATGTGTGTGGACTGATTCTACCATTGTGCTTGCTTGGTTATCCTCAACACCAAGCAGGTGGAAAACATTTGTAGCAAATCGAGTGGCAGAAGTGCAGGAGAGTCTTCGCCGTGAACAATGGTCACACATCCTGGGAAAATCAAATCCTGCAGATCTTGCTACAGGAGGTATCAGTGCTTCAGCCTTAGCTCAGTGTGAGTTATGGTGGGTGGGACCAGAGTTCTTACAAGCAACTTCATTGGCAACGTTTGATCATCATGAGACAAGCAACGAAATTTTGGAAGAAGTTACACAAGAAGAGAAGAAGATTGCCATTACAGTTATGTACAGTACAGTAGAAGAAGATCTGATCAGTAGATATTCAAGCTTTTCTAAAATGCAGAGAATAATGGCATGGATCCAACGATTTGTGTTCAATGCTCGTCAGTCAGTGAATCAGAGAAGGCAAGGAGCATTGACAACTAAAGAGCTTGTGACAGCAACGACTTCTTTTGTAAAACAAGCTCAGAAAAGTGAATTCTCAGCAGAATTACATTGTTTACAAGCTAAAATTCCTCTGCCAACAAAAAGCAGGTTATTGTGTTTGGCTCCCTTTGTTGATGAGGCAGGTGTCATTCGTGTTGGAGGGAGGCTACACAAAGCAAGAATAACAGTGGACCATAAACATCCAATGTTGCTACCTGCAAAGCACACATTGACTCACTTATTAATTAAAAATGAACATTTACTTAATCTTCATGCTGGTCCTCAGTTAGTGTTGTCCTCATTGCAACGAACATTCTGGATACTTAGAGGGCGAGATACAGTGCGTAACATTGTGAAGAAATGTGTAACTTGTCATCGCTTTTGTACACAAGCTGGGGAACAATTAATGGGTAGCTTACCAGAATCTAGGATCAATCCTTCTCGTCCATTTATAAACTGTGGTGTGGATTATGCAGGGCCCATACTGTTGAAGGAAATGGTTGGACGCTCTCGTAAGCAGTATAAGGGTTATATTGCCTTATTTGTTTGTTTCGCAATGAAAGCAGTTCATTTAGAAATAGTGAGCAGTGGTACTACAGAGACGTTTTTGGCTGCACTTCGGAGATTTGTATCTCGTCGTGGAAAACCCAGTAATATTTACAGTGATTGTGGGACAACGTTTGTTGGCGCTAATAGAGAGTTAAAGGAATTCATGAGATTGGCAAAACAACCAAAGCACAATGAAACTATTTCAAGTCTCTAAGCAGCTTAGGCATCCAGTGGCATTTTAATGTTCCTCGTAATCCTCATTCAGGATGTTTGTGGGATTAGTCAAATACCTCCTCAAAAGAGTTGTGGGGAATGCCATACTTACCTTTGAGGAATTGTATACGGTATTAACACAAATAGAAGCATGTTTGAATTCCAGACCGTTAACTGCTCTATCCAGTGATCCCAACGACATGCAGGCACTTACTCCAGGCCATTTCTTAATAGGAGATGCATTGATAGCTACTCCAGATAGGGACTTTGCTACAATAAAAGTGAACAGACTGTCGAAGTGGCAGCTCGTGCAAAGGCTGACACAGCATTTCTGGCGCAGATGGTGTAGGGATTATCTTTCTCAGTTACAACAACGTCCTAAGTGGAGAAGGGAGCAACGGAATCTACAGGCCGATGACTTGGTTGTGGTCAGAGATGATCAACTTGCACCTCAACAGTGGAAACTTGGCAGAGTAATCAGCGTTCATCCAGGTGAAGATGGATTGGTTAGAGCAGCAACAGTGAGAACCAGTGAAGGAACCTACAAGAGGCCAGCAGTGAAGCTGTCCCTTTTACCAGTGAGTGAATTTGAACACCGATGAGAAAGATTGCATAAAAGGCAATCATTAGTTTGTTGAATTTCTTTTTAATTTTGTGTTGTCATTTTCAGTAGGAAATTTTGGGAAAATTGTATTCAATTTACATTTGTTCATCAAAACTGTGTTCTATGTATGTACTTTGTAAAGTGTTGAAATTCATCATTTCAAGGTGGGCGGTATGTTCCGTACCTTGTGCTTTTGGAGCCAAGATGGCCGCCATATTATTCTCTGGACACTAGTGCCTACTGAATGTGAGAGAGTGAATAGTCGGTGAGGAGAGAAGCGACGCTGTACCAGAGATGTATTGCAGGTTGGCTGCAAATAATGTATATTTTGCGACAAATACATCAGTTCGATGTAATTGAGTGTCTCATTTATGTGTATTAGTCTACCTACAGCACCATTACTTTCCTGGAAATGCTACAAACAGCGGCCGAAACAAGAAAAGTGTTTTCTTGTTGGATGACGGGCGCGAACACTGGTAGAAAATGGAAATTTTGGCAGGAAAATTGGCTTGAAGAGCTCCTCCGTGCAGTTTACCACAGGAAATGGCGTTGGTTTGTGTCTGCTGTTCCTTATTACATCTCTTTATTCGTCCGGCAACTCAACATAGGACTGTTGATTTATGTAGCTCATGTTTTTATCGCACTCTAAGTAGGAGTGGCCCCTGATTGAAAAAAAAAAAACATGTTGATGGCATCGAAACGACATTTTTCTGTCACAAGATGGCGGAGGTGTCGAATGACAGTATAGTTAGTTCTTGTTCTGGCCGGCAAAAGAATCACAAAAGATGACCACATGACGAACTTTTTTAGGCAAAAAGTTGTGCACAAAACTGTCGACCATCTGACACTTTATGAGCAACGATGTCGTCGTAAGTGAAGAAAACTGAATCACCAGAGGAAAGGATGTGAATATTGAAGCTGTAGAAGATCAACTGACGTTTATAATACACATCATTGGTGCTAATGTTGGGGGTCGGTAAATTTTTCTGAATATCCATGGTAACTGCAGCTATGGTGTCATGCTTTCTACTCTTCTTTTTGTATAACTTCTTGAGGGAATAAAACTCTTGAGCTTTCAGTAAATGAAGTTCGTGTTCTGTTTCCAGTCTTGAGAGTTCTGTTTCTCTTTTTGATTTTTCAGAGTCATTGATGCCAGCTTCAACCACAGCTTTTTGCGACTTGTACGAGTCACTTCCTCTGTTGAGATGGGAACGTGACGTCAATGCGAACAGATTATGACGTATTTCTAATCATATATACAAGTTCCAACCACAACTGTACCAATCTAATTAAAGTTGTCTGTGACATCTTGCATATAATTTGAAATAACAAACATTTAAAAATCTTAATATCTCAACAAATATTAAGCAAACATTCATGTTCGTCACAAATAGTACACAATAGAACTGATCACAACACTGCACGATTCAACACACGCACAACGAACAACTGGAATAACCTTTCCGTAGCGCTAACCCGTTTCAGTGAGGCACACATTATTTAACAGAAAACACTCATCGTTCTTCCCCTGACGCTCGGACTTTCATCGTTTTCCCCTCTTGCCCCGAATGTTTGAATGCATTTTTCAAGCACTTCCTCACCATTTTCCCAACCAAGGTCGTTTACATTCTTATAGTACAGCTTCTGAGCTATCAGATGGCACTGCGATCTCAAAATGGGCGAAAAATTGACATTCATCGTTTTTCCCCCTGACCCTTCAAATAGTAACAATGGTAATGAACAAAGCTTACGAAAAGTTTTTACCACCCACGAGTTCATTCCTTCATGCGGCATGATTATAAGTTAAGACCAATTCGTTCAATGTGAATTAGAAATAAAATCCCCACCCGCCTTTTTATAAACAACACACCCAAACACTCCTTTGTAGCAAATGAAATAAAGGTGGTATGAATGTCACAAAACATTTAAGCAAAATCTACCACATTTACGATGCAATCGTTTTACATGGAGAGGTTACAGCTTTGAAAATTGAGGTTGTGGTTTGACTGTAATTGTAGGACTAGATTGGTTCATTTGTAGTGACGTACTCAGGAATTTGTAAAGAGGTATGTGAATATAAAAATGTGTTAATGCTCATGTAGAAATATCAATTATGATAGAATCTACTATTATCAATTTTAGTACTCTACTGTGTCTCTCGGAAATCTACTCAAAATCAATGATTTCCTACTGAACACTTGCAGTAGGCCTAATGTGTAATTACAGTTCAGGAACTACAAGTGAAATATTCTCTTCAGTACTACATGTAATGTTGCATGTAGTGTGTTTGAACTATCATTTCAATTCAAAATTTTGAGTGTGTCAGCACTTAAGACTATTTTGCACTTGTCACTTTATACGAGGTCCAGCCCCTTACCAGAACTAAAATAACATAACTGTAACGTGGTGTTGTAATTAAAATATTAAAATATTCTGAATTCGGTTAAAAGCTCAGGCTGTAAAGAGGCACTCAGAACCCACAAGAACCAAACACAGGACAACACAGAAAATTATACTGGCCATGAGGCCAGTCGCCAGAGCCTCGTCCGTCTGCAAACTGAAGTCCAGGGTGTACTATGTGGAAGCAACAATTGGGTGTACTTCTTGGAAGGTCATCGCTTACACCCTTGTATTGTGTTTAGCTCAGCATGATAGGTGTAAATGTAACTTTATATTCCTCCTTATTAACAATTTGTTTTTATATCTATTTAAAATCTAAAGCAACTTCACTTCCATGTAGTACACCCTGAACTGCATTTTGCAGACTAACGAGGCTCTGGTGACTGGACCTACTGTTAGTATAATCTTTGTAGGACTACGTGTGTGTTGTCCTGTGTTTTGTCCTTGTTTGTGCTGACTGTCCCTTTACAGCCTCAGCTTTTAACCCAGGTAAGGATATTTTAGTTTTCAGACACGCTTTTATTTTTTTCATGATAAGGGGCTGGGCCCCGTATAGCGTGACGGGTGCATAATACCCTAAGTTTTGATACACACAAATTGTAATTCAAATTTAAAAAATCTTAACATAGATGTTTCAAAACACCTATTGATCTACTGAAAACAGTAGACAAAAGTTTCAGAGGAGTAAGTAGAAAAGATACATGAAATAATACCCAAAGAAGTCAACCATTATGAATTTATGTTACATACTTTTTTTATTTCACTTTGCAAAACCTAGGAGCTCGAAATAATACATGGCATGTGATTTACTAGACAGTCTGCTTTTCTGTGATTGATTCGTCGTGCCCATTCGGTGATTACTACCGTTCAACGTAAAAGGGGAAGGGGAAGAAATCCACCACAGTACCATGACGTATGAAGTAACATGTTCACAGGCATCCAATACAACTGATAAGGGTTCACCTGACCTTGTAAATGTGGGAAACAATGTATCACGCTTGTTTCCAGAATGTGGCTAAATCTGGAATGAACGGTGGAATGAGAAATAGTTTGTAACATTTAACAATGACATTTCGCATTTACAAAATATGAGATATGTAGACTATGATTTATTTATTATAGTAGACGGTAGAGAATTACTTACCAGGAAAGTCAAGTTCTAAATTGCAGACATCAAAATCTAGTCCAGGTTATAAAATAAATTTGTGATAGACAGCAGATAGGTTAATAAGGTTTACAAGATTGCTAACGACTCTTTAAGACAAACGTTCAACGAAGGTTATTGAGTGAGAAAATGGGAATTTGTTTAAAATAGCGGCCTAGTAGACTGAAGGTCGAAGGTTCGATTCTCTTATAGAACCGGCTATTTTTTCAACTAATTTTAGGTGCATAATAGATTTAATGTATTGTCGACATTTATAAGGAACAAAATATGAAAACTCTCCTCCTCCGTAGCGGTGCAGTCTAAGACTCTGTCCTGTGGACTCCGACTGCAAGTCATCCTGGGTACTCGACCTGTTATGTATAGGACAGGTGGCAACCCACCATCGTGAGGAAATTAGGAAGCTACGAGTGACTGGTGTAACCTGGTTTCAGACATCTTCTATAATGGCTGAGGGTTCAACGTGCTGACGAACGTCACCTCGTTGCCAGTTGAAGATCACACCTCTAGGTAGGATTGTGGAAGGGAGACTGACAGTCGGGAGATAGCCCAAGGCCCTTCGAGGTTTTAAAATATGAAAACTATTCCTTCCGTAAATCTAATTTCTCGTCATTGTCACGTGAGATTTTTTCAGTATGACTCCTGCAATACTAATTAGTTCCTAAGTGAAATAATGAGATGGACAGAGAGATATTAAAATATGAGTTCGCTGTTTAAAAAATGAGCATTAACACATTTTTATATTCACATACCTCTTTACAAATTCCTGAGTACGTCACTACAAATGAACCAATCTAATCCTACAATTACAGTCAAACCACAACCTCAATTTTCGAAGCTATAACCTCTCCATGTAAAACGATTGCATCGTAAATATAGTAGATTTTGCTTAAATGTTTTGTGACATTCATACCACATTTATTTCATTTGCTACAAAGGAGCGCTTGGGTGTGTTGTTTATAAAAAGGTGGGTGGGGATTTTATTTTTAATTCACATTGAACGAATTGGTCTTAACTTATAATCATGCCGCATGAAGGAACGAACTCGTGGGGTAGTGGTTATCACACTGGGTTGTCACTCTAATGGTCGTAGATTCAAATCCTAACGGTGGCAAAAACTTTTTCGTAAGCTTCGTTCATTGCCATTGTTACTATTTGAATTAGTCTTCTTTGAAATTAACAACGAAAGATTATACAATTAACTCTCTCTCTTTCAATATGGTAATATGAGGGCAGGTTTCTTCTTATAAGAATTGGAAATTTTAGTGGTCTCAACGCATCTAAAATCCAAAATAATAGATCGACGTTATTTTCCTACTGAATTCTAAGTCCACTTTATGCACAGATAGGTTAATTGGGCCTGGACCTACAGTTTAAAGTGAGATACGAACCACTATGTGTCTCCACTTGTTATCCTGCACTGAACTTAAACAAACAGCTCCCCGTCCTTATTTCTAAAACAAATTTACATGAAATATAGTATTTATAAGATAATCATTATTAATTTGATTGTTTTTATTACTGAACGTCAAATAAAACATTTTCTACAATCATCTCTTCACCCTATCTCTCCCAATATCTTTCTGTTCCTCTTTTTCCCCCCTTCCCCACCACCCACACAAATGTATCTAAATAAATGTTTTCTTAGGTTTGTATGTGTATAAATATAACATTAAATACCCCCCAAAATACTATTTATTTTCTACTTTCCCTCACCCCTCTCCCACTCCCACAACCCCTCATGGCATTCACCAGACCATAGTGGTAATGTATCGACGTCTTGTAATCAGTGTGTCCTTTTCCAAGATCCAGTCAGGTAGCATAATGTTTCAGATTCTAATTTAAATGTATCCTGAGTCGTCATTAGCCTATGTGTGCAAAACGTGATGTTAAAACCAACTCTTGACCTCAATAATGCAATTTGTGTATTTTCTTTCAGCTGTGGTTCCCTCTTTTCCTGAAAAATAACAAATTAACCTAATCGTCAACTCAACAAATAAAAATTTATCTCTAAATCAATTAATGAAAACTGTTATTACATCCAAACCACTATTTTATCGTAAATGTAAATTAAATATCATCTCACGTAGTGAAAACAATGTGAAAACTATTCTAATGAGTGATACATGATTGTCAAAGACATACATGAATACATATATTAAGTTCGTGAACTATAATTGGGACAACTTAATAATAATTTGAAACGATTAAAGGCAATTAAAGCAACAAAGTAAACTTCTGCGCAATCTTTCTGCTGTTTCGCGTTATTGGAACAATATTTAACCAATGGGGACGCACTTCACTCTGATTGGAGGATCATATATTTCACAACACTTCCTTGTTGCAGAGCTACCAACATAATTTGGTAAGACGTTGGACTTAAAAAAATTCCATGGGACAGATTTTTCTAAAATGACTGTTCCATTATATAAATCTGGAGACAAGTGTGCTGTTTCTTCTTATAGGCCTATTTCCTTTTTCTGCCTGGTAAGAATCTGTGCTGTGCTGTATATATATAAGGAGAGGTAAATTTGTAGAATTGGTCCTTTATCTTTTCACAGGTGATAGAAAGTTCAGCTCCTGCTTAACCAACTTGAGCATTTTATTATCTGACGCTATGAACTCTATATCTGAAAATTCTCAACTGGATGTAATATATCTGGATTTTTCAAAGGCTTTTGACTCTATAAACCACAATTTCCTGCTTCATAAATTATCCCACCGATTCAATATTCATGGAAACTTTCTCTCTCTGCTCAAGCACTACCTCCAAAACAGACAACAAAAAGGTGTTCTTTCCGGAACCTCTTCCTCTTATCAAGCTGTATCTTCTGGTGTACCTCAAGGCAGTGTACTTGGACCTCTTCTCTTGATCCTGTACCTTGATGATCTTCCAGAATATCTTTCTGATTCATGCAAAAACCTTCTCTTGTTTGCTGATGATTGCAAAATATATAGTAAAATCTCCAATTTTAGTTACATGACACTTCTGCAAAAGAATTTAGATTCTCTAATAAAGTGGTGTGAATTATGAAACTTAAAACTCAACCCTCAAAAATGTATCATGATGACCTCCTTAAAGAAAAATGCATTAAATACAAAATACTCCATAAAAAACAATTGTGTTAAAAGAGTTGCTGTACAGAAAGACCTGGGCATCATATTTGATGAGAAACTTTCCTTTTCTGAGCACATCTCTGCAGTCGCAAAGGGTTCAATGCGTATGCTGGGTCTTCTCTATTGTTTCACCGAAATAAACAACTTGTCTGCCCTCAGCACCTTTTACATATCTTTTGTGTCACCAAAAATTGAATACTGTTCTCCGATCTGGTCTATGGCATGCCCCTAAAATTCAGATAGATTAAAATCCATCCTAAATTTCTTCCTGGCCATTGTTCGACACCAAATTCCGTCCACAAAACACTTGCAAAAGTCCATCCTTCTGCAAATGCGAAATATCCGAACTCCTCACGAGACATAGACGGCCAGACCATATATTCCTACATAAAATAGTGTATGGCAACATCAGAAGTGTCTGCCTTCTTCAGGAAATACACTTTTGTGTGCCTGCCCGCTCAACAAGCAGCACTGAACTTTTTGCTTCTCAGAAGCCAAGATTGTGCCTCATCCATCGTTCTCTTTTCCATAGCCTGCCCAGCAAATATAATAATCTAAGAAGCCAAATAGACATTTTTGAAAATCTAGACAGTTTTAGAAGAAAGTTAACAAAAAGTATGTAAGTATGTAACCTAACCTAACCTATCCTAACCTAACGTAACCCACATGTAATTTTATTCTATGTTATTACTTTTGTTGTTTTATGTTATTATTTTTGACCTTATGTTCTGTTAATTCGTTCCAATGTAAAATGGCTAATGCTGTATTTGGAATCTTCTATTAAATAAATAAATTAATATATTTTTACATCCTTTCCCTCCCACTCCAGGTTAACCAAAACAACGAGATTGTTGTTTGTGGTGTAACTGCAACACTTTAAAAAGACTTGCATCATTTCAAAAACTTCTTCCTCTTCTGTTTTGCATATTCTGGGTCTAGAAAGAAGTTCACACAAAATACCAGAAGATATTGGGTCATTCCATGCCAAATTATCACAGGTCCCTACCCAACCACCTCAGATTTTAATGAAATTTGGTAGGATGGTAGAGGACATGAAGTAACTTACATGTGCAAAATTTTAGCCCTCAGTGATACACGGTGTTTGTACAGCGGGTTGCCAACTTCATAAAAATGTTAAATGTATGCTTACAAGGTGAACAAAAATATCAACTTTTCTTCTAATTATGGCATAATTTATCTTGGGCTTATTTTGAAGCTAAAGAAGCATATTTTTCATAAAAAATAGTCTGATATGAATATATTGAAATTTTCATTTCAAGGTTAAAGATGTGACCTTTGACCTGCAATACCTAAAAAAAACGTATCTTCAATTATTGTGGAAATAAGCAGAGGCGTCCAGTCATCGGGAGATGCGGCGATGACCAAGCAAAATACTAAAAGTATTGCATTTTAAATATTTTAGAGAAGAACTAAAAATAATAATAAGTCAGGATATTCGCATATTTGTGCGAAATAAGCCTAGCAACAGCATGAAACAGCTCGAAATAAGCAAGTGATTCGCTAAGTTTAGTGCCTCAAAATGAGGGCCAGGTACTACCCCTTGCACCGAACCCCCCCCCCCCCCCCCCCGCGAAGTTTCCTATTGAAGGCAATGGTGTTCGACTGCCCAGATTATCGCGGAATGGTGCGAATCTCTGGTCTCTGCCTGTGCCGAGAACAGCCGAACAGTCAGACCCTACAACAAGGTCTACCAACCTCTACTTCCCCCCACTCTTGAAGGTCTGGGTCATAACAGGCCTTTCTTCAGCCCCCATCTTCATGTTCACAGTCACACGTCAGAGTTTTTCTGGAGTCGTTAATATTCTTCTGAGTACCCAGCGGCATGTTCCAGGAGGGGTTGGTGAGGGTCATAATCTCTGCTTAGGCTGTAATATTCACGTACTCGAGATTTCATCCGTGAATATTACACGTACCATTGAGTACGATTATAGAGTTCATTTGTTAAATAAACTCTCCAACCCAATAGACGGTAGCTCCTCGTCGTCTGCTTCGTGTCTCCGTCTATTGGCCATAACAAAAACCACTCTCTCCTTTTCTCTCCCCCCCTTTTTTTTCTGCCCAGTCGATTCCGATCGGGAACACAGCAGTTCGCATTCAGACTCCACGTTGTGCCTTATCAGCCCAGCAGCAGCGACACGGGAAAGCTCGCCTTGAACTTTTACTTCCTTCGGAAACCTATTGGGACCACAAAAGGGAACACGTTTAGTAGCAGCTGCAATGATGGTCTCAAGTGGAAATACTTAACTGTAGTTTTCGGTACCAGAACAGTTGAGTGTACTTGGTTTACGACTAGAGCTCCGAAGGAATACATATAAGGTAAATTGGACTTCTATCAGATATTCCCGTTGTCTGCTTGCTTGTGGAACGGTTCTTTTTTTTTGAATTTTTGCACACGCGATCGACATATGTTATCCCTTCTTTCAGTTTTAGACTTGTCCCGTTGTTGCAATAACAAGTACTGTGAATTTGAGTGACTGCATGATTATTACTCCTAATTATCGTCGCAACGAAAAACTTACAAAATGCCTTCTAGTGTGAAGTGTTCGTTTTGAGCACGCTGCCCGTAGCAAACGACGGTAGTAGTAAAAAAGGACTCACTTAAATGCAACCACTTCCTTTTTTTTTATTTTTGGTCGAGCGCGTGTTAAGTGGCAGAGGAACCATTTGGACAGTTAATAGTGTTGTTGAAGAGCTACTGGGAGTTTATCCTGAATTGCTTTAACTACTTCCCCTTTTTTTTTTTGGTAACTCGTACGACACACCATGCCTTTTCCGGTTTCAATCCAGTACCACCAAATAACCAACACGGTAGCATCAACGGCCATGCAATAAAAAAGTTGTATTACAAAAAAAAGAGAGAAAGGAAAATAATTGTAGTCTATTGCTGATAAGACTGGTTATCATTCTTAATGCTGTTGGTATTTGTATATTTATATTGCGCTTGTTACGATCGTAATTACTCCTTGGGAGACTGAATTGTTAACCAGAGTCCTGATGGACCTTTTTATAATAGTTATTGAGAACAGAAATTAAACAGATTGTTAAGAGGAAGTTGAATTGTACTTATTTGATTAGAAGTTTTTACCCCAGTTATCTCTGAACAATCTTTTGCTCTGATTGATTAGACTATCGCATAATAAGTCATGATATGTGTCTTGCTCATGGTAATCTCCTTTCTTTGTGTTTTTTCTTAACAGGACTAACTCTTAGAAACGCCGCATTTAACTCTATTAGCGACGTGTGAGAAAGGTGTAAGTCATTAAATTGATACGCAACTGTTGTGTTGCGGAGCGTTATCCAATTACTTACGCTAGAGCGTTCTTGGTTTTGAATTATTTTTTTTTTTGATACAAGCATAATATTCTCGTTTCTTGCAGCATTATTAACAAAATAAAGTGAACGGAATCATTTGATTTCGACCGTTCCATCGGATTCCAAAGTATACTGGAACCTGACGTGACCTTTCTGTGACTTGCCTTGTGTTTGAGAATATAGGCCTAACAGAAATGTCGCGTCAGATTGTGTTTGTGACCCCTTGTGTGGGCGTAGGCGTTGACAATTGTAATTTTCCGCGTGCTTCCAGTATAGTTTTACCATCAATTCGGGCAAATCAGCGTCCTCCCCAACACAGGCGTTACAAAGTTTTGGAAGCAGAGCAGGTTAATTTTTTTCCACCTACATTATATTACCATTGCCGTACCTGGAAACCCCCCCTTTTTTTCCCCCCTCTTTTGGAAGGAGTGATTGTGATTGACCCGTGTGGGTCCACGATTCCTGAAAATGACCTTTGATGTGCAACCTCCCTACGGACAATCACCACTACCACCCCCTTCCCCTTCCGTTTTGGATTTTCTTCAAGGGGTAATCCTCCCTCAAAATGCGTCACCGATAAGGGAGACTATACGTTTTCAGACGGTATCCATTCTTTTGAAAGACATGTTACCCGCTACGGGTGGGGATCCTTTATCTTTATTTAAATTTTTGTGTCTCATCCATAAGATTGTTGCCTTGGAACTATTGTATATCGAATCCATTTTATTAATGGCGTTACCATTTACCTTAAATCCTCTCCGTGATATTTGGATGGAGGGCTTACGCCAGAAGTTACCATGGCATTTGTTTCTATCAATGGTCTGGCTCAGACTCATACCTCCTTCCGAATTACAAATGTTTCGACTATCTATCCTCCACCGTGTTCAGAAACCATCAGAAACTCTTTATTCTTTTCTTCGCGATGCTTATGATGCTAGCCAGGTGTTGGCCGTTGAATGGCCTGAACAACAGTTACTCGAGGTCTTGCTTGAGGCTGTGAACTTCCCCGCACGGGCGTTAATTTTAAATTTTCCTCGCCCTCAGACTATTCGAGAATTTTTTGCCTTGGCTCAACAAATCATCCAGCCGGAGCTGAAGTGGCGTTCGCAAATGTACCCAGAGTCACATATAACTTCGCTTCTGCCTTCGCATTTCTCTAACCTTTTCGGCTCAAAAATTTTTTTTTTGATTGTAAAATTGTTATATTATAGAGATATGAAGGTGCCTAGGATATAAGTGTAATTGTTATATTCCTGTTATTTCTTTTACTTAAAACAGGCATCTTATTGGTATATAAATATGTAAGTTGTTTTTTTTTTTATTCAATATGTAAGTTCATTGTGATATAATCTATGTTTTTTTTTATTGTTTTTTGTATGTGGTGCGGGTATATATATACCTATCTTTATTGAACAATAACATATTTGTGATGCATGCGGCCTTGTAATGATGCTACTTTCCTTCTCTTCCTTCCTTTTGTAGTTCATAGTCTTCACTTTTCTATCTCTCTTTCTAATTTCCTACTTTCTTATTCTTTTGTTGATTCCTTTCCTTTTTTTTTGTTTCATATTTCTCGAGACTACTGCGCTCCTGTTACGCCATAGGAAGACTTTACATCATCATTGCCTTTTGGACCATGGTATTGAGCATGTCATTACACGCCTACGACAAATTGGATCTACTGTGCAACACTACGCATATACCCCCCCCCCCTTTCTGCTTCTCCTTCATCAGATTGCACCCTTATGGTGCGGCATAAGTTGACTATATATCGCTTATATGTTTGGCTTGGTACCACGTTTTGTGTGTTGTGCACATATAATGACTTTTGTGTGTATAATTGCTCTCCTCAGATGTTGGAGCCGGGATGGCCAACATGGAGTTGTGTGTCATATGGTATGCATGTTTGTCTTGAACCTTTTATGTTCTAAATTTTTTATCTGATTGCAAGTAAGAATGCATATATGTATGGTGTGATGTTATACCCTGCTCATCTTTCCTTACAAGGGATATATATATATATCATTACTATTAGTTTACTCATTTCATGTGCTTGATTTTTGCCTTGTGATGTTATGGTGGACATATGCTTTGGGATAATTCTTTGCATACAATTTTCATGAACTGTTCTTGTATTTTTTGTGGGTATTTTTTCTGCGTATCTTATATGTTGTTTAATCTTTCACGTTTGGCGTTCAATTCAGAGCAATTTTTGTGTATCTGATTTCTCACGAGACTTTTTTTTGGGTATTCATCTTTATTGGAATAACGTACTATAATCATGCTCATTGTATTTTGGTATTTTTGTTATAATTGTTCTATTTAAATTTTTTTTGGGTTGTTACTTTACAGGTTTCAGGTTTTAGGTTGTCAAGCCTATTGATGCTACTTAGCCGTTTAGGCCTTCTTCCCTACTTTTTGTTTTGAGAGGTGGATTCTCTTTTCCCCAAGACCCGGGAATTTGTAATATTCACGTACTCGAGATTTCATCCGTGAATATTACACATACCATTGAGTACGATTATAGAGTTCATTTGTTAAATAAACTCTCCAACCCAATAGACGGTAGCTCCTCGTCGTCTGCTTCGTGTCTCCGTCTATTGGCCATAACAAAAACCACTCTCTCCTTTTCTCTCCCCCCTTTTTTTTCTGCCCCGTCGATTCCGATCGGGAACACAGCAGTTCGCATTCAGACTCCGCGTTGTCCCTTATCAGCCCAGCAGCAGCGACACAGGAAAGCTCGCCTTGAACTTTTACTTCCTTCGGAAACCTATTGGGACCACAAAAGGGAACACGTTCAGTAGCAGCTGCAATGATGGTCTCAAGTGGAAATACTTAACTGTAGTTTTCGGTACCAGAACAGTTGAGTGTACTTGGTTTACGACTAGAGCTCCGAAGGAATACATATAAGGTAAATTGGACTTCTATCAAATATTCCCGTTGTCTGCTTGCTTGTGGAACTGTTCTATTTTTTTTTGAATTTTTGCACACGCGATCGACGTATGTTATATCCCTCCTTTCAGTTTTAGACTTGTCCCATTGTTGCAATAACAAGTACTGTGAATTTGAGTGACTGCACGATTATTACTCCTAATTATCGTCGCAACGAAAAACTTACAAAATGCCTTCTAGTGTGAAGTGTTCGTTTTGAGCACGCTGCCCGTAGCAAATGACGGTAGTAGTAAAAAAGGACTCACTTAAATGCAACCACTTCCTTTTTTTTTATTTTTGGTCGGGCGCGTGTTAAGTGGCAGAGGAACCATTTGGACAGTTAATAGTGTTGTTGAAGAGCTACTGGGAGTTTATCCTGAATTGCTTTAACTACTTCCCCTTTTTTTTTGGTAACTCGTACGACACACCATGCCTTTTCCGGTTTCAATCCAGTGCCACCAAATAACCAACACGGTAGCATCAACGGCCATGCAATAAAAAAGTTGTATTACAAAAAAAAGAGAGAAAGGAAAATAATTGTAGTCTATTGCTGATAAGACTGGTTATCATTCTTAATGCTGTTGGTATTTGTATATTTATATTGCGCTTGTTACGATCGTAATTACTCCTTGGGAGACTGAATTGTTAACCAGAGTCCTGATGGACCTTTTTATAATAGTTATTGAGAACAGAAATTAAACAGATTGTTAAGAGGAAGTTGAATTGTACTTATTTGATTAGAAGTTTTTACCCCAGTTATCTCTGAACAATCTTTTGCTCTGATTGATTAGACTATCGCATAATAAGTCATGATATGTGTCTTGCTCATGGTAATCTCCTTTCTTTGTGTTTTTTCTTAACAGGACTAACTCTTAGAAACGCCGCATTTAACTCTATTAGCGACGTGTGAGAAAGGTGTAAGTCATTAAATTGATACGCAACTGTTGTGTTGCGGAGCGTTATCCAATTACTTACGCTAGAGCGTTCTTGGTTTTGAATTATTTTTTTTTTTTGATACAAGCATAATATTCTCGTTTCTTGCAGCATTATTAACAAAATAAAGTGAACGGAATCATTTGATTTCGACCGTTCCATCGGATTCCAAAGTATACTGGAACCTGACGTGACCTTTCTGTGACTTGCCTTGTGTTTGAGAATATAGGCCTAACAGAAACGTCGCGTCAGATTGTGTTTGTGACCCCTTGTGTGGGCGTAGGCGTTGACAATTGTAATTTTCCGCGTGCTTCCAGTATAGTTTTACCATCAATTCGGGCAAATCAGCGTCCTCCCCAACACAGGCGTTACAAGGCTCAATATAAAAATAAGAGCATCAAAGGTATAGAAAAAGATGGCAGAAAAGAGGAAATAATTACTAAAGAAAAGTACATGTAACAATCCCTTTCGAAAATCCTGGGCATGCCACTGCGAATGTCCACTATTTCCACTTGTTAAAAAGGAAAAACACATATTGAACGATATAATCATATTTAATAATTCTCATCGTATGGTATAGATTGATTGATTGAGTTGGTGTTTTAAGTCCACTTTATGCACAAGAAGGCTAACCGGACTGGACCTACAGTTTAAAGTGGGATCCGAACCACTATGTGCCTCCACCCGGAATTGAACCCGGGACTCCCTGGATTGTCAATATATGTGATAGAAATATGTATTTTGTAGACTAAGATCTGTGGTATGAGCTTTTACATTGAATGGAAAATGACCTTGGCGTTTATCGCAGAGAAATATTGTACCCCCTCCCCCCCTCCATTGAAAGATCGACCCTGACGTTTAGTAAATCTTGGGATGACTACGTGAATATGTCATGCTTTGCCACTGGAAATAAGGTATGTTATACAGTTAAATGTAATTAATCTTCGTTTGGTGTGTATCATTTTGGGATGGCTTTGGGAACAGGAATAAAAAAAAATCTGACAGTAGTATATGCTACATTCAGTGAAACGCCTTATAGTCTAGTAAAGTACAGGTAGGTCAGAGAGTGGTAAACTCTTCAAAATCGAATTCTTCACATTTTTTAACTATAGAAGCAGTTGGTTTCATTTCTGTTGCAATTAGTTCCCAAAACGACATTACTTTACTAGACTGTAAGATGTTCACCAACTACTGTAGTCAGGTTTTTTTTTATTACTGTTCCCAAAGCCATCCAAAATGAAACTTACAAACCGTATAACATACCTTATTTCCACAATAATTGAAGGTACGTTTCTTAGGTATTGCAGGTCAAAGGTCACATCTTACGACCTTGAAATGAAAATTTCAATATTTTCATATGGGACTATTTTTTATGAAAACTATGCTCCCTTAGCTTCAAAATAAGCCCAAGATAAAAGTTACACCATAATTAGAAGAAAAGTTGATTTTTTTGTTGACCTTGTAAGCATAAATTTGACATTTTTTATGAAGTTGGCAACTCTGCTGTATGTATCACTGAGGGCTAAAATTTTGTACATGTAAGTTACTCTTCATGTCCTCTACCAACCTACCAAATTTTATGAAAATCCGAGATGGTCGGGTTGAAAACTTCATAATTTTTTCTTTTTTTGGTGATGATTTGGCATGGAATGACCCCATTTTGAATTGCTATAATGCTGCATGAGAATAATTTGGGAGTTATTTAATGTAATTAATAGAATCAGTTGTGATAAGTTGTTACGACTCAGTAACTTTGTTATTTTAAGCTGGAATTATACAAGTATATGTATCAGTTGGAATCAATGAGGCTATTGGTATTGGCTCAGCCCTAGTACTTTCATCTATATTTTCCCTAACATTCAAAAGTAAAGTTTTTTGACAAAGATAAAAGGAAAGAGCCAGAAAGGCTAGTAAATACTAACATTGATGGCACGAACACTCAAAATGGAAAGTTTTATTTTTAGTCTACCAGCAAAATACACAACTTGACACTTTCATGGTGAGAGTTTCTTCTCTCCTTTATTTCAACATTGTGCAAAGAATATATCAGCGTGTTTGAAAAAAATTACAATTGCAATATAAAGTAACATTTACTTTTTGAGCAATTATAATTATAACTGTTACTTTTTTGAGTAACAAAATTAACAGCTACTTGTTATTAGATAATAGATTTTAACATTGAAAATGCTTCTCGTTGTAATGGCTAAAAGAATGGGCCATTTTTTTCTTTATTTACACAAGGCCATATTTGTCATGGGCTATATTACATTTTTACTTACATATTTTACTTACAATTAGGACAATTCCTGAAAATAAAACTACAGGTTTTGTCAGTATTTAAGCTAATGCAGTCAATTATAAATAATCTTCACAGGTTGGATGCAGCCCATGGGTCATAGTTTGGGCTGCCCTGTATTAAGAGACCTTCCAAGACCATACATGTTCCACTATAGTAAAGTAAAGTAAAGTGCTCCCCTGTGCATAGCACCACACCATGAAGGCGTATAGGGGGTGTGGGGGTAACGCCCCACACTTTCTTGATCCGGTCGTGAGTGGGGGTGATGTGATCAGCATCACGCCCCTGACTGCCTTTACCCCCCAGGGTTTCCCCCAGGTACCCATGTTATTCGACGCTGGGTGGGCGCCGGGGCCGCTTCCATCGTTAGAAAAGTTCCCGGATTTGAACCGGCCGGGGATCGAACCCGGGACCTTTAGCATGGTAGTCAGACGCGTTACCGACTGAGCCACCGCGGCCACATGTTCCACTATAGGTATTAATTATTCTTCAACATTGAAAGTGTTTCCACGGTATCTGAAGCTATTATGAAGAGGTTTATCAGTTCTATAACTCCTATCTATTTTCTCCTAACATATCCTGTATCTAACAGAATTTGACAAAGTATTAGAGAACTGAAGCAAAAAATAACACTTCACTTTCATCTTTCCACCACAAAGGCCCGGATACAATCCAATGAGTTGTATGCAGGTCCCTGGTTCCAGGGTATGCAGATCTGGAAAATCTGGAAATCTCAAGAAATTTGAAAAAATAGTTAGGCAAATCTTTGAATTGATCAACAAGTTTCGATGAAGCACATATAAAAGACTCAAATATGCTGTTGCCTGCTGATAACTGTGGCTGTTGTACCATTTATCTTAATGCATTTATTGATTGTTGTTGTAAATGGACTTCCAATTGTCTAACATCCAGGCTGTGGTCTTTAATTTTAATTTTTCAGTTAGGATTTATTCAACCCCTAAAACATGTTCCCATTTCTTCCCAACTTCTTGGAAAGTATTGTTAGAGATTTCTTCTTTTTAAGCACACTTTATGCACAAATAGGCTAACCAGAACTTACCTACAATTTAAATTGGTTTTGAGTTTGAATTGAAGTTTTAAGTCCACTTTATGCACAGATAGGCTAATTTGGACTGGACCTACAGTTTAAAGTGGCATCTGAACTACTGCGCAATATGCCTCCACAAGGTATTGAACCTGGGACTCCTTGATTACAAGGTGACGATGTTACCACTAAGCCATCAGGTAAGCCACAATTTACATTGGAATCCAGACAGCTATGTGCTTCCATTGGGTATTGAACCCAGGAACCATTGATTACAAGGCAATAATGTTACTGCTACACCGATGGGGAGGTCCTTGATAGAGATGTGATCAAAAGATTAATCGAGAATGACATCCTGAACATTGCGAAAAGGAGCAGTCATCGACATTAAAACACAGACGGGAAGCCTGACAAGCGCATAACTACAAGTTCAGATTGAACAAAATACTCAGGTACACGGATATACAGTTATAGCCAAAAGTCACTGGACACCCAAGTGAACATGAGGGTAGTGTCATGGTCTGGGGCTGTTTTTCCTGCTTTGGGTTCAGGCCATTAGTTTTGGTCAATGGCAACATGAACAGTGGTGTTTATGAGGACATATTAGACATAAGCATGCTGACAACATTGTGGCAACAGTTTGGAATAGGTCCTTTTCTCTATCAGCATGATAATGCACCTGTCCATAAAGCAGGGTCCCTGCATCATGGTTTGAGGAGAGGCTGGTCATCAATGTGAATTTCCCAGGCTTGCTCCAGACCTGTGTCAGAGTTTCCACCCAAACATAAGAGTATGAAGGTCCAAAAAGCACATTCATTTCATAATCAGCACCATGATACCATATGGTATCATCGGGCCAGTATGACCTTACTCTGATGATACCATATGGTATCATTGGGGGAGTAAAGGTTTATCAGGTGAGAATGGATGGAAAATGGGTCTTCAAATAACAAGCTAGTTTTAGCAGAAAACTTGGGAAAAAGAGTCAATAGTGGCCATTTATCAAGGTCATGGTGTAGTGAAAGTTGTTGAAGTAGTAACAAATCATGGAAGTAAGCAAACATATGATCCAAAATAAACATGCACATATTAAATATGAAGAAGCATTACAGAAGATGAGAAATCAATCATAAAGAGGAGGAAAGCAAAGGGGAATTCATGTTATACAAGAAAACAATAAAAACTGCAAAAACCTTCTAGTTGAAAAGGAAAACTGTATGCATTTGCTTTTAATATATTTATTTTTCGAAAGTGTTGCATGACCATTTAAAAAAAAATCATTTTTGGTACGTTTGTACATGTACATGTACATGTTTGTACATGTTTCTAGATATCAAAACCAATGTTCAATAAAATTATTGTCATTAGTCCTCCTGGGGCAGCCATTTTTCGAACATGGTATATGGTTTTTTTTCTTGTTTTTTTTTTGCTCATGTAGTAGTTTTCGGAAACCTTAATATCACAAACACCATTAGAGCTAGAGACTTGAAACAAAATTCATTTTGTAGCGAATGAAGCATACTTTCTATGATATTCAAGTATCTTTAGCTCCTAAGTACAAAAATTATGGTGGAAATTTGGGTAACGATAGTTATTTTTTTAATGAAGGGGTTTAGTCTAAGGCTTGAAATCTTTTTCATGTGTAGACCTACCTGCAGAGTATCTGCAAATAAAATATCAGTGCTTAGAAATGCAACCCTTTTTTTTAGCATAGGCTCAAACATGGCAGTTTATGGAATTTTGAGATTTTGGGATGAAATCTCTCAGATAGGTCCTCTTAAAAAATTCTGAAATTTGGCATGGAGGAAGCCCTGCATGAACCTAACTCTCAGTAAAAATCTCAACTTTTAAATTCAACTCATTTGGTCAATATGAGGTAGCATATGTCACCTAATTTGTGTCATTGCTGTGTAAGGTTAAGTAAGCTATTTGCATACCTAGAATAATCAATCTGTTCTTTTTCTTTTTTAAAGTTGGGTTAAAAAAAGCTTCAGAAAATATAGTAACGTAGGATTTTAATACTTGACTTACCATAAATTGAAATTACAAGGTATGACAATTGAAGATCTGTAAAATCTCATTGCAAAGGGTTTGATTTATTTGGTACCCAAGCATAGACAGATTTCTGGAGGGGCCAGGGGGGGCCGGCCACCCCCAACTTAAAAAAACTAAAAAATTAACACACAATTAAGTTTTGTTACTACATTTTTATTCTGAAGCCATACCGCAAATCTTGACATTTGGCATGATGGCATGTGTGGTAATTGCGCTGCAATAGCAGGTAGTTCTTACAAGTGGGATTGGAAACACTGGCTCTGATGCAACACTCAATTCACTAGCTTCCTCCCTTATTTCTCCTAAAATAGACTCGTCCAAATCCCTAGCCACACTGTCAGTGCAATCTGCAGTTGCTACTGTAGGCTACTGTGTGTTTTCCATTCGTGGCTTTATAACAGAAGCGTATTCTGGGCGCATGCGATGAATGCGTCAATTGTGGGAAAAGAATTATTACTTTCTTTCACTTCAGATCCAAGAAATGTAATATAAGCTTAGTTGAACGCTCTCATGTAAAATAAATACTTCTATATGAAGAAATTAGAATGTAGAAATGCTCATTAATGTCGTCGCAGAGCAAGCTATCGGATGGACCGCATCAGCGAAGGAAGATTTTAACGTGGGCAAGCGCTGCTCGTGTGCTTCTTCCCCCTCACATTGCGTGAATATCGCATTGGCTGCATGCGGTGAGGTGACAGCTACAGAGAAGAGTATGCTTGTTTCGTTGAACAAAGAGGTGGCAGCGATTGATTTTGTTCCTTGGAGGTACAGTGCAATGCACATTTAGTTTAAAGTTTGGTTTATTTTTATTTCTGTGCCTCTTTCAAAGTTCCACATGGCTTAGTGCAGTATTTTCCCGAAATATTTTTAAAAAATGACGGAAAATGAAACGGAGGGTGTGATACAGGATTATTATTATTATTTGACTTTGTTAAGCTAAAGAATGAGTTGATTGCTCTCTATTCTTCCCCAGAGTTTGAAAATAAACCTCTACATGAACTAGTACCATATATGAACACAAACAATATTCATAACATTATGAGTGAAACTTAGAAGTTGGCTACACTCATTTTGTTAATACCAGCTTCAACTGCATCAGTGTAACAATCTTTTTCAGCATTAAGAAGAATTAATAATTATATTAGAGCAACCCAATCGCAAGAAAGATTAAGCGCGCTTGGTATATTATCCATTGAAAAAGAGCTGCTTCTGAAAATTGAAGCATTGCCCTCATTTTACGAAGATGTTATAAGGGAATTTACCACTCAAAACAGAAGACCAGAATTTACATTTAAATTATTTTAATTAAGTCTGGTCTTTTGTTCCTGAATATCTGATTGTAATTTAGGCCTCTACTATAATGTTATTTGCAGAAGACAAACAAACCTTTATTTGCCCTTTATGAAAATCCAGGATACGCCACTGCTTTATAAGAGTGATTTTTTGTGTTCTGGAGTTCTTTAGCAGAACTGTTTTGTTGTTAATGTTTCTTTTTTAGTTTATAGTCTATAAGTGGTATGCCTACTGTCTACAATCCAGGTAACAATGAGTAAAAAGCAGAATACTAAGACTGACATTTGTTCTTTTTTTCTGAAACAAAATGACAGAGAAGAAAAAGCTAAAGCTATTGGACATAACTTAGATAAAGAAACAACTCTACCTGTTGATCTTATTGAAACACCTTCTTCGTTAACTTTGTCTGATGAACCAACGACTACATCCATCTCATCTATGTCAGAAGTCCACCAGCTTACGACCACATGAAATAAATGCTCCGACCTTGGTGATCTACTTAGTGGACCAGCTTGCCCAGTATTGCTGCATTACCCGTTAACAGACTTTCCAGGTACAAGAAAACAGTTTTCCTGTTTTGTATTACAAAAAATATGAATGGGTTGAGTAGAGTGTTCATGATGATTCTGTTTTTTGGTGTGCTTTTAGGCAGTTTCCCTCAAGCAATAAAGAAGATTTGTTTGTTGAAATGGGTATGCAAAACTGGAAAAAAGCAGGAGAAAAAGTTGATAAGCATGCATTAAGTGCAGCCTACACATTCTCCATGTCAAAGTGGGTTGAGTACAGAAAGCCAACAGAAGCTGAGATAACACAAATATCTGTAAGACACAAGTCACAAACAGCTTTTGACTGAAAACAGGGATTATTTTTTAAAAAAACTATTGGATATCTTACTATATCTTGTGAGGCAAGGGTTGCCACTAAGGGGGCACGATGAATCAGATGATTCGGGCAACAAAGGCTATTTTTTGGAATTATGTAAATTTTTTCTCTAAATATGACGATAAGTTTAAATATACGAAATATAAATACCAAATAATACCAAAAAATATTTTAACATGACTAGCACTATTCATGAAGCTAAGACCCATAGGGTACAACAGCTTTGCATTTGTGTACATTACCTAGTTGGACAAGAGACGAAGGAAAGGATACTAGCAATGGAAGATGTGTCCTTTTCAAGGTCTGCACATTCTTTAGCTGGTGTTATTCGGCAAGATTTAAAGGAACTTAATATAAATATTTAGATGGTAGGACAGTCATATGATTGTATTGACACAACAATGTTGAAGGTAGAAATTACCATTTTAAGAAATGTAATGGAAACTTTAGGTTTGAGTTTGATAAGTGCACCTTTGAAGAATGTTGTTCCAAAGAGAGTGGACACAGTTTTGAGCAAACATACAGAAACATACAAAAATTTTAGCATTCTTCTGAAAATTGCTCTTACCCTGCCATCAAATAGTGCCACTTATGAGAGGACATTTTCTGCTATGAGGCGAATCCACAACTGGTTGTGTTGCACAATGGGTCAAGAGAGATTGAACAATTTAATGATCTTATACTCTGAATCAGATGTTGTTAACACATTGGGGTCTCACGACGGGCATAGCCCGCAGTGCACTTAAAGTCAATGTGGACGAACAACGGGCATAGCCCGTCCTGCGGTATGCAATCACTTTGTCGATTGAACGACAGACTATGCTCGTACTTCGTCTCATGCGCGTGTTCATTCAAGCCCCTCTGTTGAAATTCCGATCGCTAGGTGACTCATGTGCTATTTTTATCTGGCACCTGCGACTGTTTGTTGTCGGGTTGATGTACTGTGCATTGTTTAGAATGGCATCGTTAGATCCAGACTGCATAGAGGATTCTACCTCAGAGTTTGAAGTTACCGACGATTTTGATGATGCAGATGAATTTGAAGATTTGGAAGGTAGGTTATAATCGTAATAATTATTATCGACAATATAAACAGTGTTGCAAACTCTAGTATTTTATGAATGAAGTGAGAAGAAGTAATTTTTTTGGGTCTATTCATCTTGCCTTTGGCTTGATTCTCCTACATGCACTGATGTATTTTTAGTTTTTCCATTTATTATTTTGTATAGTGTATGTAAAATGAAAATTTATTTTATTTATTTAGTTTATTTATTTATTTGTTTAATTTTTACAGATGACGCAGAACCAACTGATACATCGTCTGGTCCTGTCCTGCAGCCACTTTTTCATACAAAAGATAATTACTTGTAATTTGTAATTATTTTTTGTTATTTGCACATAAGAAGTATTCTTATGCAAGATTCAAAAGATGTATTGATAGTTTATGTAGTTAATTATTGAAATTTCCAGATTACGAACATAAAATATCTCTATATTCACATTTGTTACAATGTTGTACTTTTTTCTTCTTCACAAAACATTGCTGAAAAAAATATTAAAAAACGTCTGAAAATGAAAATAAAATTTAACAAATTTTTGTTCATTGAAAAGAGGAAGTTTTGTAGATTTAAGAAAAATTTTATAAATAAAAACAAATTAAAAATATTTTTTCTATGATTTTTTGAAAATCAACGAAAAATCGCAGACCAGAGGTAACAATGCTGTATTATGAGGCCAGACCCGAATGTGTTAAAAAAATTAACTTCGACGATTTGATTGATGTGTACAGTTTGAAGAAAGAAAAACATAAAATGACTTTGTATTGAGTCAACAGTTACTGTTGAGGCATCACAAGAACTTTTCAATTTAATTTTTCTAAAATTTCTGAAGCTTACTATTGTACTGTAACTTTTTTTTAAAGTAATATGAGTATTGTATCAATAAAAAATTAATTAAATGCAAAATGCAATAACAGTACTGTTCTGCTTCTTTTAAAACTGACAACCAATATACTAATTAATATTTGTTTACTTAAGCGAGGAAATTTAACATTTTCAAATCTAAAAGGCCTAAAACTTAGTGTTTTTAAGTTTTATTAATTTCCGGGGGAAAGCCTCCGGACCCCTTAGAAACTAGAGGATATTCAATAACCCTCAGGTACTTCATATGCTTCTCCCAGAGTTTGGCCCCCCAAAAACAAAAGCTCAAACTCCGCCCATGTACCTACGTCCAGTTGGTGGCGTCAGCTACAAAACTGAGTTTCCTCAACATTTTATTTACTGGAACCCAAGTATCAGCAGGTGATTTTTTTAAATATAGCAAAGTACAAAGTAGGCCATTTATTTTGGAGGGTCAAAGCTAGTAGACAATATGATTTTATGTTGCCTATACTTTCCACATATTTTTTTGCAAGGATGTAGATATGAGTCATACACAGCAGAAGATTCAAAGAGGCAAGTCTGGAGTTGATATGTGCATCAACAATCTTAGCTGTCTTTCTTCCTTTACCTAATTTGCTGAGAGGTAGTGACTTGTGAATGTTTGTTAGTGACTGGAAAAGGAGTGTTCTGCAGGATTTTTAACTGGAGAGAACTGCCATAAAGACACTTTTGGTAAAGTAGCCAGAGATTTAATTGATCTTAAACAACTTAGTGAAAATGATAAAACACTTCTTAAATTGAGACTACAAATGGATGACTTGGAGACAATATGCAAATGCCAATCAAAAAAATTCTTGTTAAATATATTTATTTATTTGGGTACCAGGTGTACCGGTTAATAATTTCCTTCACTGGATGGTGCACAGTCTCAACTGTTAAGTCAGTGTGTTGCCAGGACAGTAGAGTAAAGGTGCCTAATATGAGATAGCGGCCGATCTTGCATATGTGGCACCACAGGAAATCAATGACGCATCAGATACATTGCATGTGGCAACTCTGTTAGTCTCTGAGAAAATGTGCTGTGGTCGTTGAACAGTGTAGATGTCGGACGTGTTGGAAGCATTTTGTCAAGGCAGAATATTTTGCTGAGGTGGAAAACATTGCCGGTTTCGCAGGTAAGTTAAATGGGAGACATAAAATCATTGATGAACCGTTAAAGGTAATGAACCAAGCAGTGTGCTGCCAGTTTTTGAAGTTTCGCGATGGCAAATTTAAATGAAAACATGGCGGTTGTTTATTCGTGTACCAATGCTCCAAATATGAGACCATGAGTGATTCCCAATACGAGATACGTCTCATATTAGGGTAGCTTAGGTTAACCTACGATGCTCTGTTTATAATGTCTTAACACATCGAGATTAAGTGAATGTTCTGATTTAGGCAAAAGTATTTTTATGTTATTAACAATTATTTCTATTGTTGCAGATGGCACCGCATCGAAGAAAAACATGGTCCAGGGAGAATATGATAATGGCACTGCACGCTGTTAGGAACAAGGAAATGGGTTACCTGAAGGCATCCAAGCAATATGCTGTACCAAAGGGAACACTCAAACGATATGTAAAGGACCCGAGACCACCTGAACAACTAGTGTTACTCACCTTAGGCAGAAAACCAGTTCTTTCAACAGAAATTGAAGTTGCATTGGAGTCATATTGCATAGAAATGGATAAAAGATACTTTGGATTAAGAAGACGTGATGTGAAGGAGATGGGCTTTCAGTTGGCTTTCAAAAACCAACTTCAGCATCCATTCAATCTACAGAAGAAAGCCGCAGGGAAGAAATGGCTTTGCAAGTTTATGAAGAGGCACCCATCATTATCTTTCAGAACTCCACAAGCTATCTCCAGTGCTCGTGTACGGGGTTTCAATGAGGGAAATGTGCGAAAATTCTTTGATATCTTGGAACCTGAAATGGAGAAGATCAAAGCTGCACCACACGACTTTGCTATTCATCAGTCACCAAACACACACCCCTGCATTGAAGACTGTTGTCCAGGAACTGAACTTTTGACTACCACAGACTACCTACAGCTCAGTCACATGTTGCACAACCTGAGAGTCCTACCACATCAAATGCTGCCTCACTTCGGGACAGTTTGTAACACCATCAGCAATCAGCCCTGTTCCATATATTAACATCAATACCAATGCAGGAAAGCAATCATCGAGAACTGGGTCTCCTCAAGTTATAACTTCTTCACCTTACAAGCAAGCATTGGTGAACCAGAAAAAGAAACAAGGAAAGAGACCATCAACTGCAGGAAAACATGTACACGTCAAGTCACATCTGAAGAAAAGGAGGCAGAAGGATGTCTCAACAAGCAGCAGTGAGTCAGATGTTGAAGATTTTCAGTTGCAAGACTCTTCTGACAGTCAAGACCTTAGTGATTACGATGTTCAGTGTCTCTTCTGCACAGGTCGGTTTTCAGAGGACACTCATGGTGAGAAGTAGGCTAGGTGTCTCACATGTTTCTCTCGGGCCCATGAGGATTGTGGTGAAATTGGTGCAAATGGGTTTGTGTGCAGTTTCTGGGACACATGGGCTATTTTCGAGTGAGCGAATATGAATCAGTGTGTGCAGAACTCGTTTTGCTTCTTTGTCAATGTCCTTCATGCACTTCATGTGCATGCAGGTGAAGTGACTTCATGTGTTTGTCATGTGCATTATGCATCGTATGAATTGAAGTAACCAGTGCTTACTTCAGTGATGACTTACTTGCAGTGAATGTAGTATCTCATATTAGGACCCCATTTTCTCAAACCTCATTTTTGCATATTTTTGTATTTTGTATCACTATGTTTTTCAAGAACATTCTAGGGCAATTTTAGTTATTGAATTTCAACAACAACATGTCTGGCCATTGTATGCATTTGTCACATTCACATTGTTACATCATTGTTGGCTGTAAACCAAATAAGGAGCATGGGTGGACCCAGGACAACCTTCAACATCGACTGCAAAACCGAATCGCTTCGGAAGGAAGACCATGCTGTGCATTTGGTGGGATCAGAAGGGTGTGGTGTACCATGAGCTACTGAAACCAGGTGAAACAGTGAATGCCGTTCGGTACCGTCAACAACTCATCAATTTGAACCATGCATTGATCGAAAAGTGCCCAGATTGGGCGACAAGACACGGAAAAGTGATTTTGCAGCACGACAACGCCTCATCACACACAGCGAAAGGTGTCAGAGACACCATTTATGCGCTTGGCTGGGATTCTTGCCCCACCCGCCATACTCACCAGACTTAGCCCTTCAGACTACCACTTGTTTTCATCGATGTCTCACTCACTTTCCCAGCAACACTTCAACAATTACGAAGATGTCGAACAATGGCTTGCTGACTGGATCACCTCAAAATGTGAACAATTTTCCTGGAAGGGCATTTACAATTTGATGGACAGATGGGCACAATGTATAGCTACCGATGGCGCATACTTTGAGTAAAGCATTTGTTACCTTTCTCGCCAGATACACTTGTTTTCTTTCGGATCAATTAAGAATTATTAACCGGCACACCTGGTAAGTACACCGTGATCTGAAATACCATTCACAGAATGGTAAGTAAATTTTTGAAATTAGATCAAGGGCACATATAAAATGAAGGGTGCAAAATGATGCATTCAAAATTTTTAAATCAATCAAATTGCATTAGATGGCAAAACCAAAAAAAGTGTCAAGTAAGTCTTATATCAGGTAAATCAATATGCCATGTTACAGTAAAATTTTCATCTCTGGAAAAAGTGGCTCACATAAAAGCCAGAACAACAGAAATGATGTATTTTTGCCACCCCAAGGAACACTGACGGAAAAGGATGAAGTCTGTTCTGTTTTCAAAGTACCTCCCATTTCAGAACTGAGGAGGCTGATTACAGAAAAAATCTAAAGTGCTCTTTCTCACAAAACTATTTGCATCATAAAAGGAGAGCAAAGGAAACTGGTAAGTTGTGTTCCAGAAAGTATTAGAACTGAAGAAAGGGAAGGCAAGTGTGACAATCCTTTGCGTGGACAGTACAATTATTTAACTGAAATGTTAAAAAGAAAAAAGAAATGTAAATTAGCAAAAATTAATGTGAAAAAGTCAGAATCCTCAGTTTGATTACTACCACTTGGTCAAGAAAAAGATATACCTGATGAACTGGGGGTTTCTGATCATTTAGTGAGAGTAGGAACTTAGTGAAAGAACAAGGAATTCTGCCTGATTTCACGAAGAGAATGAGTAGGAAACTGGAGCTGCCAACCAACTGGATGTGGGTACCAAATAAATCAAACCCTTTGCAAGGAGATTTTGCAGATCTTCAATTGTCATTTCTGGTAAGTCAAGTATTAAAATCCTACGTTACTGTATTTTCTGAGGTTTTTTTAACCCAACTTTGGTAACACTTTACTATACCTGAGACAGATTTCTTCAAATTTACAGGAGAAAGTACTTACGCAAATCATTTTCTGTAGCATTGTTGATGTTCGGGAATGTAATTTTGATTAATTTTAATGCGAATGCATGTGGTTTTCTACGAAAATCTATTTCCGACGCGCTATTGATGCTGCCGCCATTTGCTTCCTGCATGAGAGCACAATACGCTCTCGTATTGTCCGCATATGCTAAATTGAACGAAAGGAGTGCTAATGGAACCAAACCTAACAGGCCTAACCTAACCTAGTAGGCATACCTCGTCCCCGTGATGGTTTGTGGGGCTATCGTGAATTTTTGGGCTAACGTCAATGGTTTTTCTGGCTCAAGGAACGATCAACGGTAAGCTATCGCCATGTTGTGTGAGGAAATAAACAAGAACAGTAAGTACTCGTAAATGTAAGAAATATACATTACTTTCCTAACAAATTCAATTATTTCCCCTAAATAAGTGTTCCGGAATGCAGAATAGTACGTTAGCAATGTAAAAAAGTGTGAAAAAAATGTTTCCCAGGTGTCTCAGGTATAGTAAAGTAGTACCCCAACTTTAAAAAAGAAAAAAATAGATTCATTATTCTAGGTATGCATGTAGCTTACCTCTTACACAGCAATGACACAAATTAGGTCACATACGCTATCTCATATTGACCAAATGTTTGCTGTGCTCTCTTTCAGTTATATATGTATATGACAGGAAATTTCCTGTGTCATTAGTTTCTACCTTGTTTTACTAGTATTAGATATACCATACCATGTCATTCTTGAGTTGGATAAAGCCTCAATTTAATAAATAAGAAATGAAAATAAAAAAGATAATGCCTATTACATTAATGGTATAATTACGAGTATGTATTTAATTACTAAGAATTGTGTGGACAGATTTTTACAAAAATTTGATTTCTGTGCTAACTTTGTCCAAGGAATTCATTTCTGCAATTAAAATAGGAGTGGACAATGTTACCCCGGTTAGTGGGGTAACATTGTCCACTTCATTTTGTTTTTTATATGCACGGTACACACAATTGCAATAACTCTCCTAGCCCTATTTGTAAAAGTATAATATGTCTTCCAAAACGTTTTTACTGCAAGAAAATTCAATGAAAAATAAATGAGATATTCAAGGAAAACACTCCAAAATGGACAAAGTTGACGGTAATCTAGATAATTCTTTTTTCACTAAAGGGGTCCCCAATATTTTACTTTTTACTTGCTGGGGGGGCCCCAGAGAACTGCGCTCCACCACTTGAATGTACAATACCAAGAATGTCTCCAAATTTGTTAATATTTGGTATACTCACTAAATATGCAGTCCTGGTAATGTATCTGGAGTTAAGATTTGGGGGTGACATGTAAAAATTGTACACTTAAGTCTACATATGTTGCAAAATTACGTTCTTCATTACCGTGATCATTCTCCATACAGAAACATAAGAACCATGTTTGATGATATGAACAAGTGACGTTCGGCATTCGTTGCGCTGTCTAAAGCATTTCCACACTGTTGCTTCGTTACTTGCAGAGCATTAATTGTTGCATCATGAAAACGACGAGGTAGAAGAGCATGGGAATGCGGACTCGGATTAGAGAAGTTTGGCAACGTTGTTCGAGCATTCTTCTAGAAAAATGGCATCTTGTGCAGCGAGGAGGCTAGTGCTACAAAACTTATATTTTGTTACAATATGTGGTCATTGGCAAAACATTTCACTGATATTCCGACGAACCATTTCTGGTAAGGTTAGGGTAAGAAAGTATCTCCAATTCCGTTAATATTTGGTATATTAACTAATTTTGGCCTTCTAATCAGTACATTATGCATGGGTAGCCCCATGAACCATTTCCAGTAAGGTTAGGTTAGGCAAGCTTAGTACGTAAAACAATGTGATACAAATCTAAAAAAAAAAAAACATATCAGCTTTTTTCCCGATTTCCACACGTGACCCCGCATTTCAAAAACAGATTCGTGATTAGAAGGCCATATTTAATTAGTATACCAAATATTAACGAAATTGGAGACATCCTCTATATTGTAAATTCGCTCCCAACTAAATGCCAATCTCCATGGTGGAGTGGTTATTACAGTGTGCTACAACGCCAGGGGTCCCGAGTTCGAATCCCAGCCTGGGTATGGGCACAGAGTAAGTAATTTTACTTACTCTGTGGTATGGGTGTTCTTTGCGAGTGTCCCTTCATCAGTTTCATCATATCATCATCAGTGGCGTGCCCAAGGGGGGGGGGTTGATGGGGGTTATAACCCCCCCCTTTCGCCCAGTATTCATAAAAAAACAACGTCAAAGCTAGGAAAATATGACAAAATGAGGGCTGACTACCAAGAAAAGGTATACATAACCCCTCCCTTTCGAAAATCCTGGGCACGCCACTGATCATCATAAAAGTGGCAGAAAAGCGAAGTAAAATTAAACAACTAAATAAAAAAACAACCAAACGTACCTATGCACACTTATCTCTTTACTACATCCTTCACAACACACTATGGAAAATGTTTCAGTAACATAAGTTTAGCGAATGGTTAGTTGAACTTCAAAACATGTCGTCGACACGTCCCATATTCATGAGAGGGACCACCATGAATTTCTCCAATTTTTCGAAAACTCAGGACGCTTATATTCTGTCTAACATTAATTAGAGTTAGAGCTTAAAAATACTTTTCACATACCTTCGTATTTTGCACTTGAATCTTTATCTTGATTTAGAGGGATTGCTTGATTCGTAACAACAGCCCGCAATTTTTCCGATGCTATATCCCTATATGCGAGCCTGTCGTCTTCAACTGTATACAGATTTTCTCGGTCTCTTTTAATCCTTTTCTTACTATTATCGTACAAACCTTTCAGTTGTTTTACATTTCTTTTAAGAACGTTTGGGTTACTGTTAAATTCACTCTCCAATTCGTGCCATACAGCATCTTTCCTCCGCAGCGAAGCGAAATCTGTTCTCTTATTATCAATTTCACTTTTATACTTCAGTAATAAATCTGCGAAGACAATTTTCTCAATTGGAGAAAAATTCACACTTCTACTGCGTTTAATTTTCACTCTAGAATATTCATTAACCTCAGTCATGTTCCAAAACTCTCGTTCACCTCTTGTTGATAAACCACAGTTTAAAACGAAACCGCTATTCGCTGATTGGCACTCACCGACATAAATTTTGTTAGGCTTTAGCCAAGTCATCATCCTCCGAAGAAGGTGTTCTCTTAACTTCTTAACTTCCATCTGAACTGCAGAAAAACCAAACGTCACAGGATTGGTCGTATGTTTTAAATATTATTTTATATGCGTTCACGAACGTTAACGTTCGTGTGGAGGGCCAAATGGGTCAATACCTCGATTTCAATTTCAAATGTTAATCGATAAGCAGGGTTCGGAAGTTATTACAATCTGTGGTTATTACCTACAAATGAACATACATGACAAGAAGAAGAAGATATGAACATTTCCACTACGACATGAAAATCTTTTTCAAAAAAGTGCAACACACATATCTTTGCCGTTGCGCAGATCCCAATGGACATTTCCACTCAATTTTTTTTACAACAATTTTAAAAACTACACCCTGGAAAAATGACCCCTGCAAGTTCTCGCGTTTCCCTGCGTCCAGTTTAAGGCAAAAACGAGACTTCCAAAGTTGGAAGGCTAGCTTTGTGCTGAAAACACGCCGCCGCCATGTTACCATAGAATAGTTAGAGTATAGAAGATTCCCCCACATTTAAACCTCGCTGCGCTTGGAAATTGCATTTCCGGCGGTGGCCAGTAGATGGCGCGGCCGTCTTCTTTTGCTGCTCACAGTAAATAGGGGGAGGGATTCATTGTCCCACTGGAGTGTCCTTCACCACAGAAAGGACAGGGGTGGGTTGTGAAACAGGTCTTCTGAAAACGAGGGGGGAATATATGTCGTTTTCTGATTTCATGCAGTTCGTGAATTTGCGGAATGAGGACTTTGCCAGGCAGCTACATACCCTACCAGGGCGCGAAATCATTGAAGACTGATGTTTTTTTTGGGGGGGGGTGGCAAGAAGATTGTGGTTTACACAGACATACACAAACTACACATATATATTATGTATGTGCATGAAATTTTTCAAATTTTCTACCAAGCAACTGAGAAGAAAGAGCCTATATGATTAATATTTATAATGTTATTAAATATAAAAGTAAATTACTAAACATGTAAAAATACATTAGTATTAAATACATATAAGGGAATTTATTTGATATTTTTTTATGTATCAGATATTTATAATTGCCTTCTCGATTGCGCAGTGAATACGTTTTCGCCTTGCAATCAAGGAGTCCCGGGTTCGATACCTGGTGGAGGCACATAGTGGTTCGGATCCCACTTTAAACTATCGTTTGATTGACTTGTTATTGATTTTTAGTTTTGGTTATTATGTATAGGTTTTTTACCTACCTGTGGGTGATCGTGGCGATAGGGTTGGAAAAAAACATTATCTCTTATGCCTTTAGAATCGGTTTGGATGGAAGGGGGAAGGGTGCGTGGTATTCGCATTAACACAAGGTTAGTCGAGCAACTGTGCAGATTAAGGTTGACTAACAATGGCAGTGAGCCTAAAGTATCCAAAGTAAACATATATTGCTTAAATATGTCTGCATTATACAGTGACTCAACTACAGGGGGGACAGGGGCTCATGCGAGCAATTACCCCTTCGATTTCAAATTTTATGCAAATAAAAATTAATTTGTAAAATTTTCTTGCTTGTTTCGCTCGCATTATTTGCTATTCTTGTTTTCATCAAGTTCAGAGGGGCGGCGGGAGTCAGCCATTGGGGCCGAATGATCTAAAAAAAAGTTGTAAAAGAGAGAATGCCATGGCGTCCAGGGAAATTAATTACGCACTATTAAACAATATTGTTTTCAATTGCACAAATTGGATCTAAAATTTTTTTAGGTATCTATCTGCATTTTTACGGACCTTCTCATCGGACTAAAATGTATGATATAAAGTAATCCCCTCACATTAGCCTTCTAATACTAATAGTAACTAATGTATTCAACAAAGTGCTAATTTCTGTTTTGGGGGTTGAACTGGACCTCTAGATTTCCAGTGTTAACCCAGCATCACAATTTCAATTGAAATCTAGTAGAAGGAAATATGGCGGACTCCAGCGTTGAAAGACGGGTAATAGGGCGGTGATGGGACTTCATTCACTGAAAATTCGTCACTCAATGAACGTCGATCGGAAAGATTGAATTACGAAAAGGATTATATTTTAATAATAATGTTACTAATATTATATATTTTTAAAACTGCTAACTATAGTGTTAGAAGTTTTAATTTAAATTTTAGATTAACTGAATACTTAAGAGGAAATGATGCCTCTCGCTCGAGCGCGAGTTTTCCCCGTTTACTTCTGAAAGAAGTAATCAATTTCACTTCTCCGTAACTATTGGACTTACGACCTTCAAATTTTTATGGGACACTTTTCAAAGGTTTATTTCATAATATATTCATTCAGATTTTCATTATAACAAATGGTTTGATATTTGGTTTTATTTACATTAAATTTGGCAATGTTCATTCCAAATGCCATAAACAGGCGAAGTCAACCTCGACCCTTTACACGGGACGGGGTCTTTCCCGGCGGTTGGAGTTTTTTCCCCCTCATTTCGGCAGGACCGCGAAGGAAGGGAGGGGTGCTGCTAATGGCCCGCCTGCTTTTGACCACGGAATGCTTGAACCTCCTTTCAGTGTGTTTTACGAAGCGACGGGAGTTTGTGTTATTTGTAACAAGTGCCAAACCTTCGTTGGAAGAGTAAACCTTCAAGAAATGGAAGATCGAAGAGGGAAAAGGCGCAGAATACCACATTCAAAGGTTCCAAAGAAGATATCTCGGCAGGGTGCTATTCTTCGGAATTAATGGAAAAACCACAATTCATCTCTTTTCATTTAGATCGTTCGGCGCCCAAGGCCGACTCTCGCCACCCCCAGCTACGGTTCGGAACTTGATAATGCTAAGAAAATCAGGTACTGCTAGCGAAGCGAGGAAGAAAATTTTACGAAAAGTATTTTTAATTACATAAAATTTCACTATTTTTTATTAGCTTTATTTTTACTTCAACTTTTGTTCACTTTTTGGCTAATTTGCGAAGATAGGGATGAGTATATGATGATTATATGATGAAATTGATGAATGGACACTCACAAACATCCATGCCCAGGCCGGGAACCCGGGACCTCTGGCGTTGGAGCGCAATGTGCTAACCACTCCGCCACGGGAGTCGGCTGAGTTCACAATGAAAATTGTTTGCATGTCCGGGTAAAAACAAATATTTAATTTCGATTTTGTGGTTTGATTGAATTGGTTTATTTTATTTGCTTTTCTGCCACTTTTAGCTAATCGTGAAGATGAGGATGATTGATGTTCTGATGAACCGACACTCACAAAGAACAACCATGCAAAGCCCTGGATTCGAACCTTGCATCCCTGGCATTGTTGCGCACAGTGCTAACCACAGCGTCATGTAAGTTGGCGATTTGGTGTATTAAAAATAAACAGAGAATCCTTGTGTATTAAATAATTCTTAAGCTAAGTGATAGCAAGGGACACCAGATCAGTAAAAATAAAAAAATAAAGACAAAATGAAATAAAAATAAAGAATACGGCTTCGATTCTGGAGGTGGGCCTTGTCCCCTCATAAAGCGGCTCTGAGGCTCACCTAGCCTCTAATCAATGTGTATCTGGGGACAACCCTTGGGATAAAGGCGTCCGGATCGTGGTGCTGATCACAAGACCGAGACCGAGAATGTGTGGGGCCCTACCTCACATCCCCTAAATGTGCGTTATGGCACGGTGCTATATGCACGGGGAACTTTGCTTTACCTTACCTGTGAAAGTAATGACGTCCTATAGAGAAATTTATCCACACACCCCTAACGACTCCGCAAAATTTCTCAACTCTCACCTAAAATTTTTCACTGAAGTTAAATTTATGATTATTTCGGCTCTAAATTTACCCTTACACTTCTGTAAAATCCTAGGTTGACCCCTGGCCATATAAAATCAGTATCGTTCGGCTTGCAATTGCAAAACAGTGATAGACTTTTTGCTAGCTTCCTAGTAATACAACCTTTCTAGTAGAACCATATCAAATTCTTACTTATTATACTTGGAAAATATTTCTACTTAGTAACAACTTTTCTCCCGAAAATTTTGGCCAGGGTATGAGGCCGGAGGCCACTCACCATCGTGAGCAAATTGGGGAGCTACGAACGATTAGCGTAATCCGGTCGTGGAAACTTATAACAACAACTGAGAGTTCGTCGTGCTAATCACACGTCATCCCGTAACTGGTAGCATGACAGAGGCGGAACCAACAATTTTTTAAATTTTTGTCTGGGTGGGGGCAAGTACGATAATAAACGTACCAATAATAATAATGTTATTATTATTGATTTTCTTTATTTTACTTTGCTTCTTGTGCCACTTTTGACTTATTTGAGAAGATGGGGATGAATGATATGATGAAATTGATGAATGGACACTCAATCCGGGATTCGAACCCGGGACCAACATTATTATTATTATTATTGGTAGTAGTAGTAGTAGCGGTAGTAGTAGTATCAAAGATGTTGTTACCCTCGTAAATTATGTAAAAAGGGGTAGAAGGTGGTGCTAAAGCATTTGTTTTTGAACAAACGATCTAAATTATTTTTCAACACGTTCAATTTCACATTAATAATGGAAAACAAGTACTCAAACTATTTTTGAAAGATAGTAATGCTTGATAAATGCATTCCAAATATAATTCCCTTTTACATTAACATGTAGAGTAAGGTGGGGTAAGACTGCGCGGCGGGTAGGACTGCGCCACCGTTACTTCGTCCAAGATGGTAGCTATCTGTGGACAGTGGTGAAGATACGTTTGAAATTCGTTGTGCTGAGAGAGGCAAGTGAAAAGATTTTGAGGGTGTTTGCTATTTATTTTGGTACTACGTGTTTTGAGTACTACGTCACTGTGAATGTATACAATATTACGATGTTTATGGATAGAAGAAGCTGTGTTAATGCCGAGTCAACCTGTGTATTAGTTTCCATTGCTTTGTGCAATGGCTGGGCAGCATCATGTGATTTGTTGAGGAATGCAGCACGGGGCACGACTGCGCACGTGCACAGTTTTACCCCACAAGTGTGTGGTTTGCAAGACCCAGCCATTAGATAGATCATTTTTTGGTCCACTGAAGTCGTTTTATTCATCTGAGTGTGATAAGTGGATGAGTAACCTTCCGGGTCGCCCAATCACAGTTTTCCAAGTGGCATCCATTTTTACAAAGGCATATGGGAAGGCAGCTACAGTTGGGAATGCCATGAAGGGCTATGAAGTGACTGGATTATGCCCTTTCAATCAAGACATCTTCACTGAGGACGAGTTTCATCCTTCTACTGTGACAAATGTATCAGCTCTAACTCCAGGTGAGCAGTCCTCAACAAGTGGGGTTAACAATACTGGACTATCCACCAAATGACGTGCCACAGCAGGCAAATGTGGCTCATGCATCAGCTGAAACTCCAGGTGAGCAGCCTTCAACAAGTGGAGTTAACAATACTGGATCATACGGGCACATTTCCGTTAACCAGATATCACCACTTCCACGTGCAGACCATATTCAGCACAGCCGACGAAAGGGAAGGCAGTCTCAGGTGTTAACTGGATCTCCATTCAAAGTCAACTTGGAAGCCTCGTTGGCTGAGAAGAGTAAGAAGAAAGTTCAGGGGAAACAGAAACGGAACATCGTTGTTGAAGAAGATGTAGCAAGCAGAAAACGCCAGAAGAAAGAGTACAATTGCCCAGGTTGTAATGAGAAGTACAGCGATCCTCCAGTAGAGGATTGGATCCAGTGTTCCACATGTGACGAGTGGTGGCATGAAAATTGCACCTCGTATGAAACAGGAACCTTTATTTGTGATTTGTGTTAGCGATTCCTAACCCAAGTGCAGGACGGGATTCACTGTGCCTACTGTGAGAATGCCACGAGAAATGTATCCCATATGATAGAAGAACTTTTTAAGGTGTTTTCTTTTAATACAAATGTGACTCTGTGTAGAAAGTGCGCATTCTTACCTGAACTTGATCGCAGTCTTACCCCGCAATGCGGGTAAGACTACGCATTTGCATGGTCACGGTTTTGTAATTATTTCATGCAGAAATATTGTTCATTCAGCTTTCGGAAATTTACTGTTAGTTAGCAAAGGATAGTGCAATGTGTATTGCTTTTTTCATGTGTATCTGTAGTTTCATAGCTTGAATATAAAATTATGAACTCAAACTGCGCAGTCTTGCCCCACCTTACTCTATAACTCATGCACGATATATGTTTCGCACATATGCAACATGGAGCGACGTGGACACTAAATTGTGTACGTATTCAAAGTTTCTTTAATGCATATTATATACAATATAATATATTATTTAAATACATTACACAATAAATTCATCCATCTCACAATAAACCAACAGCAAAAAGTACATAAATTGTGCACGCTCCTTTTCCTCAACCATTGCTCATACATTTAAAACAAAAAAAATTCTATTAATGTTTGAATTAGTAAGATTTTCGGACAGATTTCATTAGTGTATATCCCACGACATATATTGATCGCTGATCATATAAATTAGAAACTATCTGTTGAAAATATAAATTACAAATTTGCGCTGTCTGGGTGTCGTTCAATTTGTCTTTCAAACATGGATTCGTATAAATTGTACGCAATTTAGGCTTTTCAAATCTCATTTCACAGTGGATGTGTTTTTTTTATGTGGAAGCAATTCTGTGAAAACGGGACTAAATATAAACTAGAAACTAATTTCTGACATAAGCACAGAAATAAGCATTTCTAATGACGCCTTCTTTGACGAGATCCCAAGAGAAGAAAAGGAGGACCTCTTCAACCTGGACATTAACGATAGGTTAATTATCATCTCTTAAACATGTAATTCAATTTCTGTAACAGTGCATTAATTATTATAATAGGCCCGAACCCGAAGTGACATTGAAACATGCTCTTCACAGGAATATTAGAAAATGGAATCCAAGAAGTTAAATGAAGATAGAAGTGTTTTAGTGTTCCAAGGTAAAAACCTGCAATTTTGTGACTGTCTTCGTTTGGATATCACTTTAATTCATTCCTGAATTAACAAACTTACGGACAGAAAACGGCAACAAAAGTTTCACTAGAATAACTTACAAAAAAAGAAGCTCAGTTGTAATAAAATAAGCCAACTATTTTTTTCAGCGAGTTTGCAGATTCAAAATAAAATACCAGGCTGTCCCAGAAGACCCGCACCACACAAGAACGAAAACGAAACACGAATATCAGAAACAAAGACAGACTTTATTCAGCAAAGTACAGGCCTCCATGTTCGATTACCTTCATCCATCTCTGCGACAACAGTTCAATCTGATGGCGATACCAGGTGGCAGGTTTAGAATTGAAAACCTCACGACAGGCAGAATTTTCCTCATCATTTGAACTGAAGTGCTGACCACACAGGAAATGAGAGAGAGCGAAACAAACCGTAATCCGATGGTGCAACTTCCAGACTATAGGCGGGATGAGGTAACAACTCAAATCCGTCAAGCTCAGCTAGTGTGTTGGTCACTCTTCGAGACCGGTGACTGGGAGCATTGTCATTTTGCAGCAGTAACATCTTCCTCCTCGTTAATGCCGGGTATTTCCCGTCCAAAATGGCATACACTCGGCGTAATTGTTCAGAATACGTTTCACCTGTTACAGCATGACCTTCTGGAACAACCTCATAATGGACAATCCCGTCAATATTCCACCATACACTCATGAGCTTTTTCCCAAATCTGTCCTGTTTCACATGGGCGATGGCCTCCTGTCTTCTTTTCACCCACTGTTTACGTGTATCGGGGTTTTCAGAAACACATACTTCTCGTCTCCTGTCACAATTCTCCTCCAAAAACGAAGATCATGCGGGTTTTGTAGCAATGTCTGGCAAATTGCAACTCTGCGCTGGGCCTGCACCTCTGTCAGCTTGTGTGGACTTTGTCGAGACTGTTTATTGGTGTAATCCATGTCATGCAAGCGACGTTTTGCTGTCGATTTGGATGCCCCAACCACTCTGGCTAACACATGTGCTGGATTGTGGTGTAGCATGCACAGCATCCTGCAGAGACTCGTTAATGTCCATCGGAGGTCACCCCGTGCGGGCCTTGTCCGCGAGGCGTAGATCTCCCGAAGCGAATTTTTTAAACCAACGGGAAGCTGTCCATCGATTCACCACTTCTTCGTTCTCCACACGACAAATTTCCTCCGCTGCCGCTTTTGCTGTTAGACATTTTTTCCATAAAATACCTAGCACTGCACGAAGTGCAATTTGGTCCTCACTCATCGTGCCCACTTTAATTTCAAAGGAACACTCGCTACACATGCTGTGCGTGCCTTCACTTGATCCCACGAACCTGTTCTCTATGCCTGCCAACAGCCTTTCACCGGTGGCGCCACCTACCCTCGCAAACTTCATCTCTTGGGGCTCAGGGTGCTGATGGTGCAGGACTTCTGGGACAGCCTGGTATTAGTGTTGAACTAGTGTTTATTGACTAAATTATATATTTTGCACATGTACATATTTATTGTGTGTATATGATAGGACAGGGTTTCGCCGATAAGCTGTCATTCTTCTGCTGCCTTCCTGCTTAATTGACTTCTATAGTGAGTACAGTTTTAATTAAAATTATTGATTTGATTTGCTTTCTTTTACTTCGCTTTTTGTGCCATTTTTGTCTAATTTGCGAGGATGGTGATGAGGAATGATATGATAAAATTTATAAATGGACACTCACAAACATCCATGCCCAGGCCGGAATTCGAGCCCAGGACCCCTGTCGTCGTAGCGCGATGTGCTAAGCACTCCTCCACGGGGGCCGGCAGTTTTAATTACACAATTAAAATCAATCAGTTTAATAATACAATAATCAATTCTATACGGAATAATATTATATATTTTTTATCAGAAAGGGGTTTGTCAATAATAATGAACAGAAATTAATTTAATGATGATGGCTTGAGGAACTTATATGCTATAATATTGCATTGGTCCAGTGATTGGTAACTCATTTAAATTTATATTTGTCAGTTTTTATGATTATACCACACTTTCCAATTGTTAGTATGAACTATAAAAAAATTGAAAAGTATTTACGAATAAATTTGTTGGGATTGAGCATCGTTCTATAAAATAAAAAAATACTAGGCCGCGGTCTCGAAAAGGTTGAGAACCACTGGGACAGAGTAACCAACCTACCATCTGCTCTGTGCTCCTATGGTCACAAGCAAGTGGAGAATAGAAGCTGCTGCGAATTTTGTCACGCTGGCCCTGACCATGGCTATGGTAAAAGGCCGAGGCCTTTTTTCGCGACTGCCGCGGCTGTGACGTCATGGGCTGACAAAACCCAGCTGAGTCTTTTCCCCATACGGAAAGAAACGTGGAAAGGCTGATCTGTTTTGTTCTTTTCGCTCCTTTTTTCTTGTATTTCTGGATTGTTGGGTTCAGGGTGCGAAATCCTTGAGGGGACAAGAGGGATTCCCCCCCACCAACAATCTTGGCCACAAAAAAAAAAAACACCAAAAATTTCCCGGGGGAAAGAGTTTTTGTTATAACAATGAAAAGATAAGCAATTACTTTTAATTTCAAATATACTTTACAAAGAATAATATTGAAAACACACACAAATTGGTGTAGTTGTGAGTATTGAATGCTTTCTGTCTCAAGAGATCATTAACAAATTACATCAATACGCACAATAAAAATAAAACAAGAATGCAAAACAATAATAACTATGAAATCTAATTGATTTATATTAACATAGTGCACAAACTAAACAAAAACTTACACATAATAAAACCACTTCAACTATGTCATAATTTATTAACATCTTTAACCGGTTAGTAATGGAATTAGTTAGCTGCTTTACACTATCTGATATGTATGAAAGTAACAAATTAATTTCTAATTAATAATAATTATTTTACTCGTTCGCTGCGGGACGGCGTAGGTTCGAATCCGGCTCTGGTCGGAATTTATTCAGCCTACGTATAGGGCCGGTGGCAACTTACCATCGTGAGGAAATTGGGAAGCTCCGAGTGAGTGAGCGTAACCTGGTCAAGAAGACCTACAATAACGGCTGGGGGTTCGTCGGGCTGATCACCCGTCACCCCAACACTGGTCTGAGACCTCCACGCTATAAAAGGTGACGGCGGAACAGTGTGGGAGGGAGACCAGCAGTCGGTAGGTAAGCCAAGGCCCTTCAAGGGCTGTAGCGCTGTGGGTTTAAAATAATTATTTTAATTGAGTAATTTACTTTTACTTTTAATAACATTACAAATATGTACATCGTATAATTCACACATATGTTTGTAGGGAGGGGGTTGTAGGTTACGAACTTTCTCCCCCTCACCAGTTTTCAATGATTTCTCACCCTGGTGGGTTGCGAGGTGTTGCAGTTCACAATGCCTTCAGTGAGGTGTTGCGACGTGTCGTGATCTCCGATGAAAAAATAAAAACAGCGGGCGACAATATATAACTGAACACATCGCATCTAACGAGACTTGTTAGTGGATTGCGATACCAGTAGTCTCATTACACAACATCAGGCTAACATACTTCAATTGGGTTACAATTATTAGAATAAAAAATAATAATATTGTAATTTTTTAATAAAGGCTCTCAGGAGTATAGTAAGATAAAAGAAAACTGCAAGCATACCCCTCCCAATTTAATATCCAGTCCCCCACCCAAATTCCTATGTCAATTTTAGGTTCACTGTTGGTATTGAAGAGTTGAATCTCGACCTCCTCCAAATAATTTAATTCTGAATCGCCATACCAAAATTCCCACAACAGTCTAAGCGCAACAGTAATTAATACTCAAGACTTGGCTATCTCCCATCCTAGTGCTCAATTTCCTTACTATAGAGTTGGAAACTTCCCCAACCAAGGGTAATTCCACATCACAATTCACGATAAAAATTTAAGGTTTAATATGTAATAGCTGGCTGGATATTGTGCACCTCAAATAGTAGATACCGTGTTGCCGAGAGACGACACTGGTATGTCTCGTCGCGTGAAAATGCCATCTCTTCTCGTGTCTAGTCTCGTTAACAACACTAATAATACAATATAGTAACTGTTATAATTCCCTTGGAAATACACAACTTGCTATTTATATACGAGTGATGCTTAAATGACAACGTAGTTCAACTTCCGTCCTCCATTGTTCTATTATTTATTCAGTCAAATTTTCATCACAATAGCCCCCCCTCCCCCAAGTTAAGTGGACTCAACCAGCTTTCACATACCCGCCTGTGGACACCCCTGTTCGACATCCCACTGATTATATAGCCTATATACGTATATAAAGTGACCCTCAATTTTCTTCAGTTCTATGTCTCAAGTTTTCGTTCAGTCAAAAGTTTTTTTAAAGTGTTTGTGACATAATACACACGGAACTTCCTCACATTCCTCCCAATGTAGTTCAAAGATTCATAAGACTCAGAACTGTAATCTGAATAAGGAAAATGAATGATGAAATAAATATCAATAGTCGAAGCAAAGTTACCAAATTTGAAGAAGTTAAGTGAAAACAGCTCCTCTCTCACTCCTAAAAGAGAGCAATAGATGAGGTTGTTTTCTTTTACATATTCAACTTATCCATAATTTTGGCTTTCTGCCTTTATTTAACAAAATTATTTTACGCATTCAACATATATATTTTCTTTCTGCCATAACAAAACGCATTACTAGGTGAATTAACCCAATTTTACATGAAACTAATGTTTCCCAGAGGAATGTGACGACATATAAACTACCGATGAAATGTGTGCGTAAATGGCTGTGTAAGGACATGCGTTATGTCGGATCCCAAGTAAGTCTGAGTATTCACTCCCAATTAGCTTCTGGGCATAATTGCGGCTCTTTTTTGTTCATAACACTGATTAAAAAAAAAATAATTTCGGCGGATATCTTGGTATCCAACACGCGTTCTAAGACAATTGAAACATGCTGATTCAAAATATGCAAACCATTTGTCTGTAACACCCACCATTCTTGAGATATACAACATCAACCATTTATATACGTTTAACATTGTATCAAAGCAAACAACTCACAGACATAGGTTTCACTAGAGCACTTTTTGCTACATAGAGTACTATTGAACATGGCTTTAGCTAAGAAAATAATGCAAATGCATCACATGACACATATACTATATAGTAACATCTAGGTGAAGGTATAATACACATATAAAATACATACATATAGAAAATACTTCCTTAATTTAAAGTGTTTGGTTTGAATTTCTTGGCTGTAGAGTTGCGTTTGCGCTGAGCATTTGGCATCTCACACTGAAGCGTCCAACAGTAGTCAGCCTATATTGCTGCACTCCATCGACACTGATAGCGTGATTCCATCACCGAGATGCCCTGAAGAAAATGTTCACCATGTTCGTCGCTGACTGAAACAAGATTCTCGGGGAAGAAGTCAAGATGTGAGTCGAGGAGATGAATTTTGAGGGACATGTTGCAACCCAGCTGTCTTCTGTACGCACTAATGCACTTCTGCACAACATTCACATAGTCAGCAGCTTTATAATTTCCAAGGAAATTGGCTACGACTGACTTGAATACCACCCATGCATCCCTTTCAGTGCCACCCAGTAAGTCCTGGAAGTGGCTGTCAGCAATGATCTTCCTTATTTGTTAACCTATGAACACACATTCTTTCACTTTCGCATAACTCAACTCCGGAAACTTGTTGCACAGGTACCGAAAAGCCTCTGAGTCTTCACGAAATTCTTCATGAGTCCCAGCTTCAAATGAAGCGGTGGCATGATAACTTTTTCACTCTCAACCAATGGCACACGAAGGACGTTTTTTACTTCATGGCTGCATTCTATCTCTGATCAGCCAATTCTTATTTATGTAGTGGGGTGTAAGGGGTGGTCCTTAGACATAGTGCACCCATTAGTCATCATGGCCAGTATAATTTTGTTTGTGTTGTCCTGTGTTTTGTCCTTATTTGTGCTGAGTGCTCCTTTACAGCCTCAGCTTTTAACGAAAGTCAGAAGATTTTAATATTTTATATTTTATGCTTTTAGCTATGCATCTTTAGAGTTGTTATTTGTAACGATAAGGGGCTGGGCCCCGAATAATGTGACGGGTGCAAAATAGCCTTAGTGCTGACGCACCCAAAGTTTTAAATTCAAATTCAATTCTTTATGTAGTGGTGCTTCCTATCTCTGCTATCCCACTCGCAGATGAAGCACCAGTACTTCTTCACCTTCCTTATCCAACCGCGCAAGTTGCGTGCACATGTCAAACATATGAACTGTGGTGCCCACGACTTACCACTATCTACCTTCGAATCAAAGTACAGTTCATATGTTTTCTTCAGAAACGGTCTAAAAGTCTTCCGATGGAATGGATTTCTGTTAGATAGCCGCACACATAGCAAAACAGATCTGGTGAATTTATGCAACCTCTGAACGCCATAATCTACTGTCACTCAAAATAAAAAAGAAACAAATGAAAGTATAGTAATGCGATCTCGAAAATATTTCGACGTATTACATTAAGTATAACTGTGTTCACAAACAACGAAAAAAAATTTCGGTGTTGCACAAAAAATAACTAAAAAGGACGAATTTGTTTTTGAGGAACGGTATTCCATGAAAAACAAAAATTTGTCGATATCTTCAAAACCTGACGTGATAGTGCAAAACGGTTTTCAGATCTGAAATCAGCATGAAAAACTGCATTAGAAAATGTCAACATCATGTCAGATATCTACGGCTTGTTTATCAGTGTAATTACTTCTTTGATTCGGCTTCGAAACCGGAGCGTAGAGCGATCTGTCCGCGCGTGACGTCACGCCTGACGTCAAGGACCACGTGATCATATGGCCCCAGCCTTCTCCTCTACTAGTCTTGAGTTCACTCCCCCCTCCCCTCTCTCTCAATCCCTCCCATCGGGCGAAAAACTAGAAACCTGCCCACTCGGTCCCGTCGATTCTCGAAACCTGTTTTGTTTACCCTCGGTGAAAATGAGGAAGAAAACGGAATCGGAAAGTGAGAAGCCGATCATTTAGCGAGGCAATTGTAAGCTGTTACCAAACTCAATATAATTAAAATCAAGTACAGAGAATTTGAGTGAATAGATTATGAAATAAACCTTTAAAAAGTGTCCCATAAAAATATGAAGGTCGTAAGTCCAATAGTTACGGAGGAGTGGAATTGATTACTTCTTTTACAAATAAACGGGGAAAACTCGTCTTTCTAGGAAAGGGATGGGGAGACGGTCGCGCTCGAGCGAGAGGCATCATTTCCTCTTAAAATACTATTTTTATATTTATAAAGTTACTGGACAAATGACAGTTATATAAAATTTTATTGCTTGAGACCTCAATTCGAGATGTTGGAATGAGCTCTAATTTATGACTGAAAATGTAAGAAGATAACCATCAACAAAATTTTCAATACGCAGTTATTCTCACAAAATACTTTAAAAATGAGTATTTCACAAAATAATAGTTTATTTTTTAGAAATAGATTTATTGATTTAGTGTGAAAATTTATACTATTTGGAGCACTTTTGAGAAAACCAGACATTGATAGGCGTCACCGTTCCCGCGAAATATCAAACCAAAATAAATCTAATACGGTGGACTATTTTGAACATGGGAGACATCGGCACGCACGTAGCGATTGGCTCCTCGACTGAAAATTCCTTAAATGGCATAACAATTCTACTACCAAGTCTCTTGCTTTTATCAAAAAGTGTAACAATTCGTCAATCATTAGGGACTTAGCCGCTGGACAGTGATCAAGATGGTGGGTACGAGTCCTCTATTTGGATACACATCTTATGGCTATTCTTTGATTAAATACATTAAAACTTATATCAGTTTAACGCTTATAAATTAGGCTATAATTTTTATTCCAAATAATTTTCTGTCGCATAATTTATTTGATAGTTACAATCGAGAAAATTCTAAAAGTACAGGAAGACTTGTCTCTATTTTACAGGGGGAGACAAGACTTGTCTTTATTTTAAAAGATGATTTCTTACATAACGTGAAAACCACTTACATTCGTATCATTGCCTATCCTTCCAATTTTCATTTATTTCGAATTGAAATAAATGAATATCCCGCATCTCCAACCACGTATCATTCTCTAGGCGTTACGACGTCACGTTGCGCGCTAGAACCCGCATCTATCACCACGTGGGATCGTACTACGGGTAATGTAGCTCATTCATCATTCATCACCCCAACTATTGGCATACTCGCTGTTCATGGCAAACCTGATGGTAAGGTGCAAGTGGTACTGACTAAACACATACGTGTGGCTAGGGTTAGCAGATCGCTGTAAGGGAAATGTAGGACATGCTGTCCCAAAATGTAGGTAGGACACAAAACATTCTCAATAAATAATACATATTTCTATAGAACACTTTAGAAAGTAGTTGAAAAGTAACACTTTTCAGTTTTAAAAAAATGAATTCTTAATGAATTTTTAAATGAAAAATTTCAAAACTTGCAATCATACTAATCAATGCACCTCTCACTACATGATTTAAGCGGTACTTCTCAGAGGAGACAATTTTTACCAAAATTTCAGGTTTAGCCAAACTATATTTATGTTAGAGTGGACAGTCAAACTCTGAAATTATAGGGACCAGTACCAAACAAACATTTTACAGACTTCATGAAAAAATAATTTCTCTCGTGAGTCTGTTGTGCTGATGGTAATGAAAGTACTCTCTCAACATTTGAATTATGACCTGTAATGGCAAACAAATATTCAGCAGTTACCGTAATTGAAAATGGTTCGAGAAGTTTCATCTTGAGTAGTGTCCAGGGTGTCTACCAAAATAACACATCCGGAATTCTTGACTTTTTCTGGACTTTTCTATACCTTTTTCCCCGTTTTTCTTAATGTCTATTTATTCGACCCCTACTTAGGTAAAGTTGAAAATTAGTAATTAATAAAATAAATCTATATTTAATGAAAAACCCTACCAAAGAGCCTGAACTGTGTTTGGCAGATAAGCGAGGCTTTGGCGTCTACTCACAGCTAGTATAAACTTATGTGGGGCTTGTGTCGGTTGTCCCTATATGTTTGTGACTGTCCCTTCATCCATCTTATCTTACCACCATTCATCCTCATCCCTGCGATTAGCCAAAGGGACAGAAAAAAGTGAAGTAAAATAAACTAAATCAACCAATCAGTCATTATGATAGCAAAAATTCTTGACCACATTTTTTTACCTTTTTTTATTGACTTCTTGACCTACTTGTTAATTTATTTACATTTTCTTGACTACCATGACTTTCTTGACTGGCAGACACCATGAATAATTTTGTTATCTATACCCCTGCTTTACAATCAAATTGTATTGAATATTGAATCAGAATGGGCAAGACCTTGTTCCATCAGTATAAACCCTAAGGCAAGAAATTCTGCTCAGGCATTGAACAGTGACGTTATACCTGATTGGTTGGCTAACCCAAATGACAACCAAGAACCCCATAGAGTAATAGTAGAGGTTGAATGCGCCAAGGCCTGTTTTCTCCATGGGTGGTCTTTTATTTGCACGTACTTATAACTAATTTGCACGTACTTAGAACTAATTTGCGCGTACTTAGAATTCATTTGCAAGTACTTAGAATACTTTACATTTATTTATTTGCATGTTTATAACTTTTTATGAATATATAATTATTTATTTTATGAAAAATATGTATATAGAAGGTAATTAGAGGTACTAAACGCTATGCATATGTTTTTATATTCATTACTGCAAAGTATGTAATGTATAAATCGATAATAATTAATGTTTATAGTATTGAAAATAAGAGTTTACGGTTTATGAACCGTTATGAACGGTGGTAATGGGTGTAGGTACAGGTCCAATTACGAAAGAAGACGGTCCCGGTACTCGAACCCGCGATATGTAATATTATTAATTAGTACTATGTAATAATGTATGTTATTATTGTATGAAACACGGTGGTGCAACACGCTAGACAGAAGACGGTGAACTCCGCGCTCCGCGCTGAGGGTAGACGAGAAAGAAATTTGGGAGATGTGCGGTCAAGGTCAAATGACGTCACAACGTCAGGACAAAGAAGGAACCCGATTGACCAATCAGAGAACGCGTCGGTAGATTTTCAGAACCGGTTTTTTCAAGGTTAACCAGTACGCAAGAACAGGAGAAAGGTATGCAATGCCGTAGGGCAGGGGAGGGATTCAACCAGACAACAAAGGATGTCTGAGAATGCGCAGCAAGGGTCAAATCTCTGAAGCTATGCGGTTTCCGCCGCCAATTAATATTCCGCTCAGGTTTGCCTCCAAGGCACAGGACGCTTTAGCGCAGGTTTTTTTTATCTGTACTATGAAGAAGGGAGAGCTATTAGGGACGGGGCCTACAGTTTTCACCATTTGCTTTTATCACGGGGTAACGAACCTAGGACCCTTTGATTATTGATTTAGGTAGTAAATGTATGTTACTGTGTGCTATTTAACTTAATTTTGAGTTTATTTTTTACCAAACTTTGACTTTATGTCAAACATTTTCACAGCTTATCCTTATTTTTACAAAAATAACACTATTTGTACTATTCAAGCAACATTTTTTATTAAATTTTGCACTCACAAAAAACATTTTTTCAATTTTTAACTTATTATTTTACAATTTTATGTTAATTTTTTTACCAAAATAACACTATTTGTACTATTCAGGTAACATTTTTTATTAAATTTTTGGACTCGCAAAGACATTTTTTCAACTTTTAACTTATTATTTTACAACTTTAAGTTAATTTTTTACCAAAATAACACTATTTGTACTATTCAAGCAACATTTTTTATTAAATTTTGCACTCACAAAAAACATTTTTTCAATTTTTAACTTATTATTTTACAATTTTATGTTAATTTTTTTACCAAAATAACACTATTTGTACTATTCAGGCAACATTTTTTATTAAATTTTGGACTCGCAAAGACATTTTTTCAACTTTTAACTTATTATTTTACAACTTTAAGTTAATTTTTTACCAAAATAACACTATTTATACTATTAAGGAAAGACTTTTAGTTATATTTTCGACACACAAAGTGTGTGTTCTCAACTTCTATCTGTTTATTTCACAAGTTTAGGCTTATTATTATTCAAATAACACAATTCAATCTGTTCAGGAAAGACTTTTAGTCGCATTTTCGACACACAAAGTGTGTGTTCTCAACTTCTATCTGTTTATTAGGCTTATTATTACTCAAATAACATTATTTATACTATTCAGGCAACATTTTTTTTATTAAATTTTGGACTCAGAAAGATATTTTTACAACTTTTTAACTTATTATTTTACAAGTTTATACCTATTTTTAACCTAAATAACACTATTTACACTATTCAGGAAAGACTTTTAGTTACATTTTCGGCACACAAAGTGTGTGTTCTCAACTTTTATTTGTTTATTTCTCAAGTTTAGCCTAATATTTACTCAAATAGCACGATTTGATCGTGTCTTTTATTACATTTTGGACACACACACACACACACACACACACAGAGAGAGAGAGAGAGAGAGAGAGAGAGAGAGAGAGAGAGAGAGAGAGAGATTTCCAAGTTTACAGGATTATTCTCTAGTTTACTCAAATAACACAATTTAGATGTGTTTTGAATTATATTTTGGATGCAAAAGTATGTTTTGACAAGTTCTACCCTTTTATTTTACAAGTTTAGGCTTATTATTACTCAAATAACACAATTTAATCCAGTCAGGAAGGATTTGTTATTATATTTTGGATGCACAAAGAGATGTTTTCAACTTTTTTACTGATTTTTGCAGGGTATGTATTAATTTGTATTTATTTTGTTTTGTATCATATATACATTTACAAATTTTTAATTTAGAGTTTAGTATTTATTTAATTTTTTTTCAAAAACACTAAAGAAAAAGTACTTTTAGCTAAAATGTAAGCCACAGAATATATTATTATTATTATTATTATTATTATTATTATTATTATTATTATTATTATTATTAGGGTTTACTGATTTCCACTATGCTATTTTTGGTTCTGTATTTCTATATGTATTTATTTAGGTCAGGTTACGCCTGCTACGTAGGAAAGTTTGTTAATTTAGAGTTTGCTGAGTATTTTGTTACTTTTATACTAGGTAAAGTTTTCTAAATATATCAGGAAGGGCTCCACCCATATACTTTTGTTTTTGCTGTTTGGAGATGATGCGATCAGCATCACTCTCCATCTGCTTTTTATTTTATGTACCCAATATTATTTTGAGGCTTAGTGAATTCTAGAACCTATTTATGCAGGAGAGAGGGCTTGAAAATTTTCATTTCAGATAACCCACAACTATTTGTCAGAGTATTTTAAAGGATATTTTATACTTATTATGTGCCACTAGAATATCAAAGCTTGCTTAATTTTTATGTCTGTAACGCATTTATTGTATTTCTAGCTAAGGCTTACTGGATAAAGTACACGAAATGTTTAACAATTTAACTATTTGCTTTTATACGAGGGCAATTTTTTAGTGTAACGAAAATTATGATGTGTCTATGAGGTCTGAAACCCCTTTACCGAGGGTCCATATTTGGACGCTTACTAATATTGTTTTTTCCCCTTACATATAACAATTTAACAATATAATTACAATACGAAGTTAACAGACGGCTTAGGGGCCTAGGTCCACTTTCCAAACTTTTTTACTATTCTAGAAGAATTATTTAGCTTTATAGCCTTTTTCAAGGTATTTTTGAAGTATTACTGGCTTCTTTGGGTGCATCAACACTTGGGTTATTTCCATTTGGTTTATTATACGAGGTTTATTTTTTACTCTAAGATCAATATGTCTCCGAGGACTAAAATACATTTATTGAAGCTAAAAGCTTAGGCTGTAACTAGGGACTTAGCATGTATATCGACAATTTATAGGACAACACGAACCTTACAAAGGATTATAGGTGACGTACGACCACACGCCAGAGCTTTGTTAATCTGCAAGAAGCAGTTGCAACTAATGCTATGAGGATATAATGTTAATTTTTCATTGTTTCACAAGGAGGCTATTTTTTACACAACCAATATTTGCTTTTTCAAGTAACTACATGTACCAGAAGCACATATGCCAACACTAACTAGATTTTGATTTATACTATCTCAGGTGCTAAATGTATCAAGAACACTGATTGTACATATTTTTGAGAATCCAACTATATCAGGATTTTTCTATGTAAGTATATTTTTATTGACTGGCTTATTTAACAGATCAAACAGAAAGACGGCAAAATTCACTAAATGTAGGTGATTGCATGAAAATAACTAGATCAAGGGGTGAACAACAGTGAGCTGAATGTATATATAGAAGGTTGCGCTCTATTATTCTCACCTTCGCTGGATTGGCGAAGGAACGCACTTGTGGGCGGTAGAACCTGAACGGGCTCCATCATGGCATCGGAGACTCGAAGCAGATGTTTTGGAGGATGAACCCAAGTAGGGTCATAGGCGCTACGACCAATTTGGTCATTGCTTTTTATATGAGGAACCAATTTGGCCCACTCCCAAAATTAACTTAGATTGCTTATAACTTATGAAATTTGAAGTCTGCACAAGATCCGATGACAAAATCTAAAATTGTAACAACCCTGCCAGGGACTTGAACCCTGGACAGATAGGTTAAAAGCCTAGCGCTATACAAACTAAGCTACCTGCATTTTTAAAAAGTTAGTTATGTTAAGAAATATATTGAAACACCTGAGAACACTCTTGGTCTGGTTCGACAGAGAAGGAGACAACATTTCTAAATTTTTACAGACTGGGTGTATTTTTCCACTACAGAGGCCTTCACTATATGTAATTCGAAACGCTAAAGTTCAGCTAGCTTCCAAAATTGAGGCAAAGATTGTGTTTGACGAGATTAACAAGTTACAATTATATCCAGTTACGGACAAATAAAGCTAAAACTCTCAGATTTACTGTACTAGCCAAGTTTTAGTAACATTTTCTTCACTTTAGTACAAATACCAAAGAAATAGGTATATTTTATTTATAATTTGACAAAATGTACTAGTATTTAATTCACAAAGTTAGGTAAAAACAGTATTTTTTAAAAAATATTGTTACTGCCTTCAAATTTTATGTTATTTATCCACTAACAACTGGTTTACATTGTTTGGCATCCTTTAAATAGGAAAATAAGGAATTATTTGTTTAGTATTTTTACTACTTTATATTTATTTAAGAAAACAATTCTACAGTTTAACTTAATTTTTAACAAATTGTTACTAATTTATATATCAAAGTTATGTTATTTAGAGTGTATGAAGGCGTATAAAGTTAATATTTGCACTTATCAGCGCAACTAACAATTATATTTTACACACAAAAGATAATGTTTACAGTTAAATTACTTGAATCAGAGAATAATATTTTACAGTAATTGATTCATTCAGCACTAGTCAGTACTTTTATGCATCAGAAAGTTTTCTTAATTTTCTATTATGCATGCTATTTTGTGCTATTCTTAAAATGTATTTCTAAGGCAAACTGGTTTAATTTTCTGCTTATAATGGAAAGTTGACATAGTTTTCGCACAATGCTTTGTACATATGTTATATTCACTACTTACAATTCAAATATTATGCTTATTTAATGTATAACTAACTAACTCTCTAGCCTTTTTAAACCCGAAGGTTCATGGCTGCAGCAACATATGCCTCTCATCTGTTCCTGTCCTAAGCAAGATCTATATACTCCTTTCCATCCCTACCAATTTCCTTTAGGTCTATCTCTACATTATCCCTACATTTTGTTTTGGTCTTCCTATTGGTCTTTTACCATCAGGTTTCTCAACAAGAATCCTGTATATTTTTTTCCTCTCCCATTTGTACCACATGATCTACACATCTAAGTCTTCTTGATTTAATCATTCTAATAATATCTGGACATGAATACAAATTATGTACTTCCAAATTATGTAACCTTCTCCACTCATCTGTCTCCTCATCTGTTTTAGGTCCAAATATTTTCCTAAGGATTTTATTTTCAAATACTCTCAATTTATGTTCCTTTTTCAATGTAAGGGACCAAGTTTATTTACTGTATTTAACTTTTATTTTTTGTAATTAACAAAAATTAAAAGCTTATACTGTAGTTATTATATCTTTTTCTATCAGCTTATTTTGAAATTAATATTATTAGGTATAGTCTTTGATTTATAACTATATTGCTTTTTTTATCAATTTATCTAAGAGTACACGCAGACAAACACATGTGTACACACGTTTATGTAAATAGATATGCCTTTTTTCAATATTTTAGTATGAAGATTGCACTTTAGTTATTTAAGCAAGGGTAGGAAAGGTAGGATTTCTGAGAATTTGTTGCAGGATTTTGTTGTCCAAGTATAGATGAGAACTGAGCTGGGAGACTGTTTTGAACCTTTTCATGATAGTTTGCATGTGAACTGTATGCAAATTGAGCACTATTGACTGTGCATGCTTCTAAGTTTTGCTGTTATTTTACATCAAGTCTGTGAGACTGTAGTCAGTTTTCCCATTTCAAGTAGTTTTTATTGATTGTATTTGTATATGTTTTGGGGACTTAGCAGTTTTATGTTATGAGGCAGTTTGTTGTAGAATATTTTTACCGGATTGTTTTGAGATATTGAGTGTCTGCTGTTTTACTTGTAATTATTTTCCTTCTTGTGTTGTGTATTTGACTATATTTTGTCCAAGTTCGTATTATTTAGAATAATTGTTATTGACTTGTAGATGTAGGGAGTAATAATCCTTTGCAAGATGCCCTATACTTTAGTCTGAACATTATTCTTAGTGTTCACTTTTGAAGCCTTAGTATTCTGGTAGTATTATTAATGTAGAGGTAAATTAGGCTGAAATGTAGGCATTTTTTCTGATAAATTATACTCACTTAGTTGTTTCAGCAGGTAGAAGTTGCATGATGGTTTACTGCTGATGATGTTAATTTGCTCTTCTTATGTACTACGTATGATGTAGCTTACTTGAGTAACTGGAATTTTCTACTGAAAAAGGATTGCTTGTCTATTTTATTCCTATGTTGTTGAGTTTGTCCATAAGCAAGCCATGTTTTTACTCTATTCTATGCCTTGGAAGAATCTAGTTATATTGTGTTTGCAGTTTTATGCTTCTCTAAGGTTTCAGCTATGTAGTTTTTAAACTGTGCTATGGCTTAACTATTGATTTCTTTTTCTGGATGCCATGTTGGTTCTGTGTATTCCTTTTGCTGCTTGAATTTGACTTAGGTTGTTTGCTTTTTTTCTTACATCGTTATTTGTTTATTTGTTCAGTATTTTTTTATTTTTTTTTGAATTTTAATTACTTTAATTTTACATTAACTAACATATTTTACTTTAACAACAAAAGAATTTACTCTAGTATAAGAACTTCTTCTAACAAAAATGTACTATTATAACTTTTCATTTTAGAAAATTGTATTTTTAAAACTTTAACTTTGAAAAATTGAATTTTAATTACTTTAATTTTACATTAACTAACAAATTTTAAATTAACAACAAAATAATTTACCCTAGTATAAAAACTTCTACTAACAAAAATATACTATTATAACTTTTCATTTTAGAAAATTGTATTTTTAAAACTTTGACTTTGAAAAATTAAATTTTAACACACTTTGACTTTAACAATGTACTTTGAATTTTTTATGTAAAAAAAATATTAAAAAATAAAAAATATTGAACAAATAAACAAATAACGATGTAAGAAAAAAAGCAAACAACCTAAGTCAAATTCAAGCAGCAAAAGGAATACACAGAACCAACATGGCATCCAGAAAAAGAAATCAATAGTTAAGCCATAGCACAGTTTAAAAACTACATAGCTGAAACCTTAGAGAAGCATAAAACTGCAAACACAATATAACTAGATTCTTCCAAGGCATAGAATAGAGTAAAAACATGGCTTGCTTATGGACAAACTCAACAACATAGGAATAAAATAGACAAGCAATCCTTTTTCAGTAGAAAATTCCAGTTACTCAAGTAAGCTACATCATACGTAGTACATAAGAAGAGCAAATTAACATCATCAGCAGTAAACCATCATGCAACTTCTACCTGCTGAAACAACTAAGTGAGTATAATTTATCAGAAAAAATGCCTACATTTCAGCCTAATTTACCTCTACATTAATAATACTACCAGAATACTAAGGCTTCAAAAGTGAACACTAAGAATAATGTTCAGACTAAAGTATAGGGCATCTTGCAAAGGATTATTACTCCCTACATCTACAAGTCAATAACAATTATTCTAAATAATACGAACTTGGACAAAATATAGTCAAATACACAACACAAGAAGGAAAATAATTACAAGTAAAACAGCAGACACTCAATATCTCAAAACAATCCGGTAAAAATATTCTACAACAAACTGCCTCATAACATAAAACTGCTAAGTCCCCAAAACATATACAAATACAATCAATAAAAACTACTTGAAATGGGAAAACTGACTACAGTCTCACAGACTTGATGTAAAATAACAGCAAAACTTAGAAGCATGCACAGTCAATAGTGCTCAATTTGCATACAGTTCACATGCAAACTATCATGAAAAGGTTCAAAACAGTCTCCCAGCTCAGTTCTCATCTATACTTGGACAACAAAATCCTGCAACAAATTCTCAGAAATCCTACCTTTCCTACCCTTGCTTAAATAACTAAAGTGCAATCTTCATACTAAAATATTGAAAAAAGGCATATCTATTTACATAAACGTGTGTACACATGTGTTTGTCTGCGTGTACTCTTAGATAAATTGATAAAAAAAGCAATATAGTTATAAATCAAAGACTATACCTAATAATATTAATTTCAAAATAAGCTGATAGAAAAAGATATAATAACTACAGTATAAGCTTTTAATTTTTGTTAATTACAAAAAATAAAAGTTAAATACAGTAAATAAACTTGGTCCCTTACATTGAAAAAGGAACATAAATTGAGAGTATTTGAAAATAAAATCCTTAGGAAAATATTTGGACCTAAAACAGATGAGGAGACAGATGAGTGGAGAAGGTTACATAATTTGGAAGTACATAATTTGTATTCATGTCCAGATATTATTAGAATGATTAAATCAAGAAGACTTAGATGTGTAGATCATGTGGTACAAATGGGAGAGGAAAAAAATATACAGGATTCTTGTTGAGAAACCTGATGGTAAAAGACCAATAGGAAGACCAAAACAAAATGTAGGGATAATGTAGAGATAGACCTAAAGGAAATTGGTAGGGATGGAAAGGAGTATATAGATCTTGCTTAGGACAGGAACAGATGAGAGGCATATGTTGCTGCAGCCATGAACCTTCGGGTTTAAAAAGGCTAGAGAGTTAGTTAGTTATACATTAAATAAGCATAATATTTGAATTGTAAGTAGTGAATATAACATATGTACAAAGCATTGTGCGAAAACTATGTCAACTTTCCATTATAAGCAGAAAATTAAACCAGTTTGCCTTAGAAATACATTTTAAGAATAGCACAAAATAGCATGCATAATAGAAAATTAAGAAAACTTTCTGATGCATAAAAGTACTGACTAGTGCTGAATGAATCAATTACTGTAAAATATTATTCTCTGATTCAAGTAATTTAACTGTAAACATTATCTTTTGTGTGTAAAATATAATTGTTAGTTGCGCTGATAAGTGCAAATATTAACTTTATACGCCTTCATACACTCTAAATAACATAACTTTGATATATAAATTAGTAACAATTTGTTAAAAATTAAGTTAAACTGTAGAATTGTTTTCTTAAATAAATATAAAGTAGTAAAAATACTAAACAAATAATTCCTTATTTTCCTATTTAAAGGATGCCAAACAATGTAAACCAGTTGTTAGTGGATAAATAACATAAAATTTGAAGGCAGTAACAATATTTTTTAAAAAATACTGTTTTTACCTAACTTTGTGAATTAAATACTAGTACATTTTGTCAAATTATAAATAAAATATACCTATTTCTTTGGTATTTGTACTAAAGTGAAGAAAATGTTACTAAAACTTGGCTAGTACAGTAAATCTGAGAGTTTTAGCTTTATTTGTCCGTAACTGGATATAATTGTAACTTGTTAATCTCGTCAAACACAATCTTTGCCTCAATTTTGGAAGCTAGCTGAACTTTAGCGTTTCGAATTACATATAGTGAAGGCCTCTGTAGTGGAAAAATACACCCAGTCTGTAAAAATTTAGAAATGTTGTCTCCTTCTCTGTCGAACCAGACCAAGAGTGTTCTCAGGTGTTTCAATATATTTCTTAACATAACTAACTTTTTAAAAATGCAGGTAGCTTAGTTTGTATAGCGCTAGGCTTTTAACCTATCTGTCCAGGGTTCAAGTCCCTGGCAGGGTTGTTACAATTTTAGATTTTGTCATCGGATCTTGTGCAGACTTCAAATTTCATAAGTTATAAGCAATCTAAGTTAATTTTGGGAGTGGGCCAAATTGGTTCCTCATATAAAAAGCAATGACCAAATTGGTCGTAGCGCCTATGACCCTACTTGGGTTCATCCTCCAAAACATCTGCTTCGAGTCTCCGATGCCATGATGGAGCCCGTTCAGGTTCTACCGCCCACAAGTGCGTTCCTTCGCCAATCCAGCGAAGGTGAGAATAATAGAGCGCAACCTTCTATATATACATTCAGCTCACTGTTGTTCACCCCTTGATCTAGTTATTTTCATGCAATCACCTACATTTAGTGAATTTTGCCGTCTTTCTGTTTGATCTGTTAAATAAGCCAGTCAATAAAAATATACTTACATAGAAAAATCCTGATATAGTTGGATTCTCAAAAATATGTACAATCAGTGTTCTTGATACATTTAGCACCTGAGATAGTATAAATCAAAATCTAGTTAGTGTTGGCATATGTGCTTCTGGTACATGTAGTTACTTGAAAAAGCAAATATTGGTTGTGTAAAAAATAGCCTCCTTGTGAAACAATGAAAAATTAACATTATATCCTCATAGCATTAGTTGCAACTGCTTCTTGCAGATTAACAAAGCTCTGGCGTGTGGTCGTACGTCACCTATAATCCTTTGTAAGGTTCGTGTTGTCCTATAAATTGTCGATATACATGCTAAGTCCCTAGTTACAGCCTAAGCTTTTAGCTTCAATAAATGTATTTTAGTCCTCGGAGACATATTGATCTTAGAGTAAAAAATAAACCTCGTATAATAAACCAAATGGAAATAACCCAAGTGTTGATGCACCCAAAGAAGCCAGTAATACTTCAAAAATACCTTGAAAAAGGCTATAAAGCTAAATAATTCTTCTAGAATAGTAAAAAAGTTTGGAAAGTGGACCTAGACCCCTAAGCCGTCTGTTAACTTCGTATTGTAATTATATTGTTAAATTGTTATATGTAAGGGGAAAAAACAATATTAGTAAGCGTCCAAATATGGACCCTCGGTAAAGGGGTTTCAGACCTCATAGACACATCATAATTTTCGTTACACTAAAAAATTGCCCTCGTATAAAAGCAAATAGTTAAATTGTTAAACATTTCGTGTACTTTATCCAGTAAGCCTTAGCTAGAAATACAATAAATGCGTTACAGACATAAAAATTAAGCAAGCTTTGATATTCTAGTGGCACATAATAAGTATAAAATATCCTTTAAAATACTCTGACAAATAGTTGTGGGTTATCTGAAATGAAAATTTTCAAGCCCTCTCTCCTGCATAAATAGGTTCTAGAATTCACTAAGCCTCAAAATAATATTGGGTACATAAAATAAAAAGCAGATGGAGAGTGATGCTGATCGCATCATCTCCAAACAGCAAAAACAAAAGTATATGGGTGGAGCCCTTCCTGATATATTTAGAAAACTTTACCTAGTATAAAAGTAACAAAATACTCAGCAAACTCTAAATTAACAAACTTTCCTACGTAGCAGGCGTAACCTGACCTAAATAAATACATATAGAAATACAGAACCAAAAATAGCATAGTGGAAATCAGTAAACCCTAATAATAATAATAATAATAATAATAATAATAATAATAATAATAATAATAATAATAATAATAATAATATATTCTGTGGCTTACATTTTAGCTAAAAGTACTTTTTCTTTAGTGTTTTTGAAAAAAAATTAAATAAATACTAAACTCTAAATTAAAAATTTGTAAATGTATATATGATACAAAACAAAATAAATACAAATTAATACATACCCTGCAAAAATCAGTAAAAAAGTTGAAAACATCTCTTTGTGCATCCAAAATATAATAACAAATCCTTCCTGACTGGATTAAATTGTGTTATTTGAGTAATAATAAGCCTAAACTTGTAAAATAAAAGGGTAGAACTTGTCAAAACATACTTTTGCATCCAAAATATAATTCAAAACACATCTAAATTGTGTTATTTGAGTAAACTAGAGAATAATCCTGTAAACTTGGAAATCTCTCTCTCTCTCTCTCTCTCTCTCTCTCTCTCTCTCTCTGTGTGTGTGTGTGTGTGTGTGTGTGTGTGTGTGTGTGTGTGTGTGTGTGTGTGTGTGTGTGTGTGTGTGTCCAAAATGTAATAAAAGACACGATCAAATCGTGCTATTTGAGTAAATATTAGGCTAAACTTGAGAAATAAACAAATAAAAGTTGAGAACACACACTTTGTGTGCCGAAAATGTAACTAAAAGTCTTTCCTGAATAGTGTAAATAGTGTTATTTAGGTTAAAAATAGGTATAAACTTGTAAAATAATAAGTTAAAAAGTTGTAAAAATATCTTTCTGAGTCCAAAATTTAATAAAAAAAATGTTGCCTGAATAGTATAAATAATGTTATTTGAGTAATAATAAGCCTAATAAACAGATAGAAGTTGAGAACACACACTTTGTGTGTCGAAAATGCGACTAAAAGTCTTTCCTGAACAGATTGAATTGTGTTATTTGAATAATAATAAGCCTAAACTTGTGAAATAAACAGATAGAAGTTGAGAACACACACTTTGTGTGTCGAAAATATAACTAAAAGTCTTTCCTTAATAGTATAAATAGTGTTATTTTGGTAAAAAATTAACTTAAAGTTGTAAAATAATAAGTTAAAAGTTGAAAAAATGTCTTTGCGAGTCCAAAATTTAATAAAAAATGTTGCCTGAATAGTACAAATAGTGTTATTTTGGTAAAAAAATTAACATAAAATTGTAAAATAATAAGTTAAAAATTGAAAAAATGTTTTTTGTGAGTGCAAAATTTAATAAAAAATGTTGCTTGAATAGTACAAATAGTGTTATTTTGGTAAAAAATTAACTTAAAGTTGTAAAATAATAAGTTAAAAGTTGAAAAAATGTCTTTGCGAGTCCAAAAATTTAATAAAAAATGTTACCTGAATAGTACAAATAGTGTTATTTTGGTAAAAAAATTAACATAAAATTGTAAAATAATAAGTTAAAAATTGAAAAAATGTTTTTTGTGAGTGCAAAATTTAATAAAAAATGTTGCTTGAATAGTACAAATAGTGTTATTTTTGTAAAAATAAGGATAAGCTGTGAAAATGTTTGACATAAAGTCAAAGTTTGGTAAAAAATAAACTCAAAATTAAGTTAAATAGCACACAGTAACATACATTTACTACCTAAATCAATAATCAAAGGGTCCTAGGTTCGTTACCCCGTGATAAAAGCAAATGGTGAAAACTGTAGGCCCCGTCCCTAATAGCTCTCCCTTCTTCATAGTACAGATAAAAAAAACCTGCGCTAAAGCGTCCTGTGCCTTGGAGGCAAACCTGAGCGGAATATTAATTGGCGGCGGAAACCGCATAGCTTCAGAGATTTGACCCTTGCTGCGCATTCTCAGACATCCTTTGTTGTCTGGTTGAATCCCTCCCCTGCCCTACGGCATTGCATACCTTTCTCCTGTTCTTGCGTACTGGTTAACCTTGAAAAAACCGGTTCTGAAAATCTACCGACGCGTTCTCTGATTGGTCAATCGGGTTCCTTCTTTGTCCTGACGTTGTGACGTCATTTGACCTTGACCGCACATCTCCCAAATTCCTTTCTCGTCTACCCTCAGCGCGGAGCGCGGAGTTCACCGTCTTCTGTCTAGCGTGTTGCACCACCGTGTTTCATACAATAATAACATACATTATTACATAGTACTAATTAATAATATTACATATCGCGGGTTCGAGTACCGGGACCGTCTTCTTTCGTAATTGGACCTGTACCTACACCCATTACCACCGTTCATAACGGTTCATAAACCGTAAACTCTTATTTTCAATACTATAAACATTAATTATTATCGATTTATACATTACATACTTTGCAGTAATGAATATAAAAACATATGCATAGCGTTTAGTACCTCTAATTACCTTCTATATACATATTTTTCATAAAATAAATAATTATATATTCATAAAAAGTTATAAACATGCAAATAAATAAATGTAAAGTATTCTAAGTACTTGCAAATGAATTCTAAGTACGCGCAAATTAGTTCTAAGTACGTGCAAATTAGTTATAAGTACGTGCAAATAAAAGACCACCCATGGAGAAAACAGGCCTTGGCGCATTCAACCTCTACTAGTAATGTGATGTGGTAAAGTATCAACATGTAGGAGAAGAAGATAATTCGGGCTGCAAACTTCTCTGAATTTGAGAGATGTACTAATCAACCTTGTCAATATGTTCAAGGATGTAGTGGAGTGTAAAGAAATAATGATATTAAAAAAGAACTGACGGCACAACACAAAAGAAGGAGAAAGCATGGAACCTTCTTCTACGGGACTTTAATGCCTTACGAAATGCATTCGATTTTGAGAGAACAGCGTACGCTGAACCTCGCCCGAAATATATATATATATATATATATATATATATATATATATATATATATATATATATATATATATATATATATATATATATATATACAGGGTGTTGCAAAATACCTGTTACAACGCTTGGGAGGTGATTCGACAAGTAAAAACAAGGAAAAAATGCCATGTGAAAAAATGTCGAAATCGGCACCGTTTGCGAGTGACAGGCGTGCGAAAATCGCCTCACACCATGTTTAAAGCACAATAACTCAAGAAGGAAGAAAGATATCAATGTCGGATTAAAAGAATACAAAGAAAGTCGTGCCTGACGAATACAATGGTGCATCAATTGAGGCCCAGTGTAAATTGCGCAAGGGGACTCTCAAAGAAAGTGGGGAATCCCCTGATGGAAAATACAAGAAATTTACTACTATCTTCTACATAATGTAGAGATCGGAATGTAGCCAGTAAAAAATGGCGACGTATGTCCACATGTCCCACTACTGCTGGGACACCGTCCCACATCCGGAAAATAGGAAAATAGACTAACTGCAAATCTGTTGTACACGGTTCACATTGCGGTACGAAGAAGAAAAGAAACCAATTTGTCGCATGTCTCACTACTGCTGGGACACCATCCCAAATGGAAAAAAATATGGGAAAATCATAAAAAAACGTTTTCAATCCCTTAATGTTGACACACTTCTTTGCAGTACGAAAAACAAAAGTTAAACAATGTCGTCAGGCTGTACATATACTTATACTACAAGAGAGCTCCCCAAAGAAAGTGGGTAATCCTCGAAGGAATGAAGACGGAGAATGGCGAGAAAACGCACACAATGGCATGTAACATTTCCAGGCACAGCACATCTGGAAGGGATTCCACTGGGAAGTGCACAACCTCCGCACATGCAGATCGACGGTATGAAGTACAGCGATATCCAGCATCTTCACTCGCACCTTTCACTAAAGGACACTATGCGGTGCTGATAGGGGCTCACAAACACCGGTATACTCAGAGACGTTGTTGAAAATGTCCGCCATTGACTTCAAGACAAAGATGGCATCGGCGAAGCACTGATTGTCTGGTACGCGCAAATACCTCTGGCATGTCAACAATTGTCCCAGCAGCGGCACTAACACGAGCAACGAGATCCTCAGCACTTTCCACAGGAGTTTCATACACGAGCCTTTTCATTTCTCCCCACACAAAGAAATCCAGTGGTTTGAGGTTGGGGGAACGAGGTGGCCACGGTAAAGGTCCACCCCTGCCAATCCAACGATCGCCGAAAATATCGTTGAGTAAGGTCCTGGCTCCCCGGTCGAAATGTGCGGGGGCGCCGTCGTGTTGAAACCAGATACGTTGTCTACCTGCCAGTGGCACGTTTTCCAAAAGTTCAGGTAATACGTCATGTAGAAACACCCGATATTTCCCACCACACAAAGTAGAGGGCAAAATGTACGGGCCTATCAAGCGGTCACCTACTACGCCACACCACACATTCACTGCGAACCTATGTTGATGATGGCGCACAATGATTGCATGCGGATTGTCCATATCCCAGACGTGGCTGTTGTGACTATTGTCCCTGGTGAATATTGCCTCATCGGTCCACAAAACTCTTGTTGGGAAATCTTGAATGGCAAGAGTTTGTTGCACGTTCGATTTGCAGAAATCCATGCGTAGGGGAAAGTCCGTGGGCAGTATGTGGTGCACCTTATGCAATTTGTATGGGTGCAATCCCTCCTCCTGAAGAACGCGGAACACATTGCTATGGTGGGTGTGTTGAGTACGAGCAGTGACACATGTGCTGGAGTCAGGACGGTCTCGTATCGCGTCCAACACGTCCTCTTCAAATTGCACAGTGCGCACAGTGCGGGGTCTTCCACAATCCCACCTACGGGGTAGTAGAGATCCAGTTTCACGCAGTCGAGCATCAAGTCTTTCAAAGAGTGCATGTGCTGGTAACCGCCTATTGGGAAAACGTTCGTGATACGAACGCCGTGCTTCACGGCTGTTTCGGTTTGCCTCTCCATAAACGAGATGCATATCAGCAAGCTCGTAGGTAGAGTACTCCACCATTGTCCTGTTCGAGAACTGCCCAGCAACAGGGGCACTTTCCCTCCGAGTGACGGATCACAAACTACCGTGATTATCACCCACGTAATGTCACACAGGTGTCCACGCAGTTGTTGCAAACCGAGAAAGAACACAGGAATACGTACTCTACGTACAATATTCCTTTGGCGCAATTCAACCGTACACACACGCCAGACTAAACTCCACGCTGCGAGACGCAGAACAAGACAGGAAAAACAACGGTCGACTACACTCTCTACGTAGTATCCACCAACATTAATACGTAACAGGTGACCTACACTCACAGCGCCTCTAGTGGGGCTTTCTGTATCAATTAGCTGAAATCAATCTGAGCGTAATTTGACGGCATAGCGTCATTTTCGAGTGAATTTCCTATTTCCCGAGTGTGGGACGGTGTCCGCCATTTTTTACTGGCTACATTCCGATCTCTACATTATGTAGAAAATAGTAGTAAATTTCCTATATTTTCCATCAGGGGATTCCCCACTTTCTTTGTGAGTCCCCTTGCGCAATTTACACTGGGCCTCAATTGATGCACCATTGTATTCGTCAGGTACGAATTTCTTTGTATTATTTTAATCCGACATTGATATCTTTCTTCCTTCTTGAGTTATTGTGCTTTAAACATGGTGTGAGGCGATTTTCGCACGCCTGTCACTCGCAAACGGTGCCGATTTCGACATTTTTTCACATGGCATTTTTTCCTTGTTTTTACTTGTCGAATCACCTCCCAAGCGTTGTAACAGGTATTTTGCAACACCCTGTATATATATATATATATATATATATATATGTATATATTATTATTATTTCTATTATTACTGTACTGTGGTAAGTATTTGATTTTTCATTTCTTGATTCTTATATATTTATATTGTCGTGTCGTGTAAATAGCCAGTAACATGAATTTTCGTAAATCTGTGCAATCATATTTCCAACACCATGTAGCAATATCGTAAACATTGCTGTGTTCTAATTTACCTTGCACGTAATATATGACATTTATATATGTTTTGTGTTCTGGGATAGAAAATACAGTATTTATAAACATTACGACTTTGCACCACAGAACCACAAATTATTATTATTATTTTGGCAGTTTTTAGTTTACATAGTTCTCGAATTATCAGCATTGTACATCCAACATCTCTAGCGTTTGCACGCCCTCGATATCACTTTCCGCTGTTTTTATATTAAAAAACAACTGCCAGCAGTCGAAGCGTCAGTATCGTGAACCAGGATCACACACCAAAACGGTCGCGAATGGCCGATCAGAAGATAAACAAGTGTTGAACCGTCTTCGTGCAATGGAATTTTCCAGAGATCCTATCCCGATCCGATTTTAAAATTTGATCTTCGTTCTTGCACACGGACATCAATGACTTAATCAAAATAAATTTAACTATTGAGTTTGGAAGCGTAGTCCATAGACTTGTAACTTGCATGATTTCTTTCTGTTACCTATTTTCCTAATTAATATTTTGTGACGCTCAAAATGTAGAACTTTTATAATATATTTCAAATTCCTCCCGGACGCCGGTAATAAGGCTAAAATGTAGGACATGTCCGGGAAAAACCGGACGTCTGGTAACCCTACGTGTGGCAAGACACATCACTTGAGTTTTAAACCCCCAAAGACTGGATGAACATGGCTTATTGGAAAGGGTATAATTGTCTCTGAACTACAGCTGAAGATATGCGATGAGAGGTTACGCTCGAGACTATACAAAGAGTTGACTTGCGACTCGTCTCGACACGGTCTCCCCAAGGCGTCCTCTTATCTCTTTTCGTAATCCTCGTACTCGCTCCTCGATTGACTGACTTAGAACTGACCACTGACCTATCTCCTTCCAGACATTTATTCCAATCGAATTTACTCAGGAATGCCGACTCAGTTATCTGTAGACTCTTCCTTGATTGCGATCGTTTACACCTGTTTGCAACGATGGCGATCAAGGAAGCTCGGCAATGTCTGACAAGACATTCATTCCTTAGATGGTTCTAGCAATTTCCTGATTGGAAAAGTGATGGCTAAATGTCTGGGGTTTTAGAGTTCGTTGTACGTTACATTTAAAAGATTCTACAGATCGTTAGGATGCCCCTCTCCGGAAAATAATTCCTTTGAATTCGTCTTTATATGTGATCCAATCTTATAGGGGTATCGTTCATTACCAAAACATAAAATCCTACAGATCGTTACGCATTATTGAACAACGAAACATTACCTTTTCTTCAGTCTATCTAATGAGGATCAAAAGTTTAATAGAAAAATAACTGCTTAGATATAAGCCAGTAACTAAGAGTCTGTGAATCCGATGCTTGATGGGAAGCACAGGGGAGAAGGGCGTGAACTTTTGAGATTATTTTCTTCTAGTAGAGGCAGGCCCGTAGCTAGAGGGGGGGGGGCAGCGGGGGCAACTGCCATCCCTGAGACCCTGTTCTGCCCCTCCTGTGAAAAATCAAGGAAATGTTTTTCGCGATAACAATTACGAATTAGCATAATGAACGAAGATTGAATGAAGAAGAAAATTACAGAAACTATTATGCATGGACGAAGCATGTTGCTTTGAACTAATGGGAAAAGTTCAACCTTTACTGAAAACCAAGCTTTGGTGTCCGCGACTTGACCAGAGTGTAGCGAAACTTCCAAATGTTTGGAATGCCAGAATCTTGAGGTCAAACTGAAACCAACTTGCAACCCCCCTTCCACTTCGACATCTGGTTCCGATGCCGGACGAGAGCCGTTGTGGTGTTTAGGGAGAGAAAGAGTCGCATTCCTCTTGTCACATGGATGTGCTACGGATGTGTTAGAGAAACTTGGAGATATTTCAGAAACGAATTGCAAGGTAAGTTTGAGTTTATTTACCTAATCTAACATTAAATAAAACTCTGTCATATCACGTCAGACGGTCAGACTTTCCAATTCACAGTGACATGTTGGGGCCTCGACCGAAAGGAAGTAATTCATGCATGTTATACAGATTTGAAAATGCCCACATATACATTCGTATATACACAAAATAACACCATTACAATTATTGCTTCTATAGTACATATTGGTTTGAAACACTGTTCCTCCCCTACACAAACAAAATGCATGGATTCGAGCATTGCATTGAAAACAAGAAAGGCTTTCATTCAAGATTTTATTGAAAATAATAATTTGATTCATTGGTTGATTTCATTCATTTGACTTCGCTTTCTGCCACTTTTGGCTAATTGCGAAGATGAGGATGAGTGATAATATGATGAAACTGGTGGTTAAATAATGAAATATTGGAGAACAAAAAATAATTTTTAAAAAATTGGAATAAGTGTAGGGACGCTCACAAGGAACATTCATTCCCAAAACGGGATTCGAACCAGGAAACTCTCGCGTCGCTAACCACTCTGCCAAGGAGGTCGGCAAGTGATAATTTGGGCAAACCTAAATATTATTTATCCGTGTGCCCCTCTGCATTTTTTTTTTAAAAAATGTAATAAGTGCCTATAGATCTTGTTCATTCTTAATGGCGGGCAATCTACATGCTGGCAAGGGAAGTGGGGAGCGGGGAAGCGAATAATCCAGCACAAGAAACACAACAGCCTGTAGAACGAGGTGCGCGTAGTACTTCCTCCTGCCACATCGTAACTCTCGGCGCCACCGCTGTTGTCTGGTTGGTCTGCTGTGTATACCTCGCTCCCCACTTTCGTTGCCAGCATGTAGAGTGCCCGCCGTAAGAGTAGACAACATCTATAATGTTATATCAGATAGTACTCAGGATTGATTTTAATGCAAAGGAAAAACCTTCCTTCTTGCTTGAGCGGTACGGGAGTAAAAGTACACACGGATAACAATATAATCCACTGTGAATGGATGTTATAGATATAATGATTTCTACTTATTGGACTTCATTGACTTCGTTTCATTACCGAAGGGGTTATAGAAATAGTTCTCCAAAACAAGGGCTAGTTTGACACCCACGAATTCCCATTGGGCACCCCACTGATTACTTCAAAAATCATTTTTAGTGTTTTATAACTGTGCATGCACACGCGCGTGTCTCTATTCCTCAATTTTTATTTTTTTGCTTATGTAAAAGTATTTTTATTTTTTTTATTATTTTTTGCATTTATGTATATTTGCCATGGTTTTCTGATCTTGCATATAATTTTGTATTTTTTATCATTATTTTATGTATGCCTTATTTTTATTTTACCATTCATTTAAAACATATTCGTAGTAAATGTGTGTACCTTATATACCTCTGGTTCTCATACTTTTTTGATCACGCCACATCCGTCCAGTATAGCTAACTAACTAACTAACTCTCTAGCCTTCTTAAACCCGAAGGTTCATGGCTGCAGCAACACAGGACTTCCATCTGTCCCTATCTTGAGCAAGATCTATATACTCTTTTCCATCCCTACCGATTTCCCTTAGGTCCATCTCGACGTTGTCCCTCCATCTTCGTCTTGGCCTTCCTACTGGTCTCTTACCATCAGGTTTCCCAACAAGAATCCTGAAAACTCCTCTTTCCTCTCCCAATCGTGCCACATGGCCTGCCCACCTAAGTCTTCTTGATTTAATTATTCTAATAATGTCTGGACATGAATACAAATTATGTAGTTCTAAATTATGTAACCTTCTCCACTCACCTGTCTCCTCATCCCTTTTAGGTCCAAATATTTTCCTAAGGACCTTATTTTCAAATACTCTCAATTTATGTTCCTCTTTCAATGTAAGGGACCAAGTTTCACACCCATATAATACTACAGGCAAAATTACTGTTTTGTATATTTTAACTTTTAGATTCTTAGATATTAAACGAGAAGACAAAAGTTTATGAAGAGAGAAGTAACATGCATTTCCTGAATTAAGCCTACTTTTTATTTCCTCTTTAATATAATTTTCATTTGTTAATATTACTCCTAAGTATTTGAATTTGGAAACTGTTTCAAACGAGTTGTTATCAATAATTAGATTTTGATTATTACCTAACACTTGGTTTCGGCCTGTAAGCATATATTTAGTTTTCTCTTTGTTAACTTCCAAACCTATCTCTTTAGCAGTTTTGAAAAATGTTTTAGCATTATTCTTAATTGTATTCACATCATCCCCCAGTAAGTCTACATCATCTGCATATGCTAACAACTGAGTCACACCATTTAATTTTAGTCCTTCTTTAGTTTCGTTTACCTTCCTAACAGCATATTCTAAGGCAAAATTAAAGAGCAATGGAGATAATGCATCTCCTTGTTTTAACCCATCATGAATTGTAAATTTGTCAGACATATTAATACCCACACGAATTTTACTTTCTGTTTCACTGGTGCATATTTTTATCATACTAACAAGCTTCTTAGGTATTCCAAACTCTACTAATATATTATATAATTTATCTCTTTTGACCGAATCATATGCTTTTTTGAAATCAATGAATAGCTGATGGACATTTTGATTATATTCCCACTTTTTTTCAAGTGTCTGTCTGATGTGAAAAATTTGATCTGTAGTTGATCTGTTGCGTTTAAATCCACATTGATAATCACCTATAATTTCATTAGCATATGGGGTTAGTCTTGTTAAAAGAATGTTAGATAATATTTTATATGTTGTTGAGAGTAGAGAAATTCCACGGTAATTATTGCAGTTCATTTTATCACCTTTTTTAAACACAGGAACAATTATGGATTCTTTCCACTGTTGAGGGATTTCTTCTTTATTCCATATTAAACAAATTAATTTATGAATTTGACAAATTAATGAATTTCCACCATATTTAATTAACTCAGCTGGTATTAAATCAATGCCAGGTGCTTTGTTATTCTTTAGCCTTTTAATAGCATCTTTAACTTCAGTCAAGTTAGGTTCTGGGACTAAAGGTTCTGCTGTGTGTACTTCATTCACTTCTGATTTATCTCCTACATGGACATTTAAAAGGTCATTAAAGTAGTTCTTCCATCTGTTTAGAATATCGCTTGGGTCAGCTAGAAAATCACCGTCTTTATCTTTTATCAAGTTTACTTTAGGTTGCCACCCCTTTCTAAACTCATTTACACCTTTATATAAATCTCTGATATTTTTATTTTTGCTGTTTGTTTCAATTTCGTTAATTTTGCTTTTCAAGTAATCTCTTTTTTTACTTCTAAACGTGCGGTTAACTTCTCGCTTTATTCTATTATAATTGTTTAGATTTGTATCATCAGAGTTATTTAACCACCTAAGTCTAGCCTGATTTCTTATTTCTATTAGATTATGACATTCATTATCAAACCATGGCTTACTTTTTCTCGGTTTATGGTATCCTATACTTTCTTTAGCTGCTGATTCTATTGCATTACGTATGTGCTCCCAATTCTTATTTACGTCTGTTTCATTTATATTTTCATCATCATTTAAATCCTGCAAAACATCAAATCTATTTGACAGTTTAATTTGGTAATCTTTCTTAATTCTTTCATCAGTAAACTTTCCTGTATCAAATTTTAGAACTTTTAGATTTTGTTGCTTATGATTTATCACTGAGAGTCTTTCTCTTAATTTAGCAATTACTAAATAATGGTCACTGGCACAGTCAGCACCTCTATGTGTACGAACGTCAATTATACTAGTATGCCTTCTCTTATCAATGAGAATATGATCTATCTGATTATGAGTTTTACCATCTGGAGAAGACCAGGTATATTTATGGATATCTTTATGTTTAAAAGTGGTACTTTTCACAATTAAATTCTTTGAGGTTGCAAAAGTAATCAATCTTATACCATTATCATTACTTAATTCATGAAGACTTTCTTTACCAATCGTGGGTTTAAATGTGTCTTCTTTCCCAATCTGTGCATTACAGTCACCTAACAGAATTTTCATATCATACTGAGAAAATTTATCAAAGACCTGTTCTAACTCTGTATAAAAATCATCTTTAGTATTATCATCTTTATCTTCCGTTGGTGCATGTATGTTTATTAAAATAATTTTACACCACCTACCCTGTAAAACTGCATATGATATCCTATCATTAATAAATTCTATTGTTTTAAGAGCCGAGATAATTCTATTATTTATGAAAAAGCCTGTTCCAAAATTATGATTTTCAGTACCACCATAGAAAAAAGTATAATTTTTAGTTTTACAATTCCCTTCTCCTGGCCACCTAACTTCCTGGACAGCTACTACATCTAATTTATACTTCACTATCTCATTAACTGTACACTGAAATGCCCCAGGCCGGTAAAGGCTCAGAACATTCCAGGTGCCTAATTTAATATTTTTCTTATTCCTAACGTAGATCTTATCCTTAGTCCAGGGACCTCCCAAAGTAGTCCAGTATAGCTAATGCATTTTAAAATTTCAATCCTTCCGACCTAATCTCTTTTGAATATATTCACGCTTTCCCATTTTAATAAACGTTTTTCGTGGATTTTTACGCACACCCATATACCAAAGCCATCCCACACATTTTACACATTTTTGGTGCAAAATAACGTTCTTTTTCATCACTGAGAGGTGTCTAAAGAAAAGGTTATTTCGTTTTTTTTCTTGTTTTTTTTTGTGCTTGTTAATAAGTTAAGCAGTCAGAACCAATGGCTTTCTCTGTAAAAATATTCAGCAATGAATTTGTACGCGAGTTCAGAGATGTTTACCATCCAGAAGGCAACCCTCATGAGGGCGGACCTCATCCTCACCCCCTGTGGTCAAGCACGTAGCCAGGGGGTGGGCTCTAGGGGCAGTAGCCTCCCGAAATCGTACATTTGACGAAAATACTGTATAGCGGTAATCAGGTCCGTAGCCAGAATTTTATTTCTGCGGGGGGGAGGCAGTCACTATCAGCATCTCCCATCTAAAATCAAAAAAGTTGGAGGGGGTACATATTAGTGAATTGAATGTTTAGAACCAATATAGAAAAGAGTAAATATGCTAAGCGCATGCATAATTTCATTTCGGAGGAGCTTCAAAGCGGTAGGTGTATAAGCCAACGAAACATTTGTAGGATTTCGTGGAGACTTCAGCCGTCCGAGCCCTCCCCCTAGCTACGTGCCTGGTGGTAATTAACTTTACTTCCTTAGTAAGATTAAACATCTTGTATAATAAGTTACAATATACTGATAAATTCATCATCAGTGCTATCCCCACATTTTATTGCCTTTAGATGACGGCTGTTGATAAGGGATGACCCTCCCTTACCAGAAATAAAATTCTGGCTACGGGCCTGCCTCTGGAAAACTTGTAAGGATGAGGAAAGATGAAGTCTTGGGTTACGTGACTCGTGAGGGTGTGGGCGAGGTGATTCCCAAGGATGAGGACGTCTGAGGATGAGTCACGAAGGGATGATGGTGAGGGCAAACCTGATTGCCGTCCGCTTTGCAAAGTCTGTTATAACGGCCGTGTTTGGTAAGCCGAGACAATTGTAAAATCGTGACGTCATAGGGATGAAAAAGATCATGGGAAAAACCATCAGAAGTTCCGTTAAATTTGCAGGCAGATATTTGAAAATTCAAGTACGCTATTGTATATAAACGAGACCCCTTTCAAGCTATCAGAAAAAATAACTATTTTCACTATGATTCACACTATGATTCGTGCGACTCAAGAGAGTGGCCAGGGCTCCGTCCTCGGGGGGAGGGGGTGGGTCGCATGGACGTCCGCAGGATATTTTCCAGGGAGGGGCAAGGATCAAGGGGGGCAAACAAGTCACATTTTCCCCCAAAAGAGTGTAGTTCCCTAAAAAAAACATTGCTTAAATTTGAATTTATGGTGTTAATGCAATAATTAACCCATATTATTGTGGCTAAAATGAAATTATATGTGTGAAATACATAATTTTTGGTTGACTTTCATTTTCCAGGGGGGGGCCTCGCCTCGCCTTGTCCCCCCCTTCCGGACGCCCATGGATGGGTGACAAACTGTGCATCCGCCTTGAATAATGTCGGAACCTTATTTCTGATCATATGTGGTGTAAGCGTGACTATTTGTTTGAAAGAGAATTGGATTTGTGTAGACGAAAAATTAATGTAAGCTACTGTGGCATATCATAATTTATTGCAAACTTATGTAGAAATTTAACCCAAGAAATTATTGTTATTTATATATTATTATGTAGGTATTAAATAATAAATACATACCTGCAACGAACGTGTTCTTTAACAGTAACATTTAAAGTTTGTAAGAAATAAGGCTATTACTTTTCGTCATTAAAAACTTAAATATACAACACGGCCATGTTTCTCATTGGATAAAGGTGGAAAGTAGAGAGACCAGGGTATAAAATTGTGGGGGAGGGTGAAAAGTACGGGGGGCGCCAATAATCCACCTCGCCTGGGTGAAAATTTTACCTTGAGCTGGTCCTGCACACGGTTGTTTTCAAAACTGTATCAAATACATTTTGGGAATGTAAGGAATTAAACTTGTAATTCAGAACATTTATTGTACAAGACTTTATTTTTTTTAAATAGCTCTCTCCATTCTTCTTTCTTTCTCATCCCCTCCCCCCTTTCTCTCACTATAATGCATAGTTCAGGAGGTGAATGGAGGCACTCATCCGGCTTGGTGATCCAGTGCTTTTAGTGGTCCAATTTCAATCTTGCCACCGGACACCGACGTTCCTCGATTCGAGTCTCGGCCTGGGTATGAGTGTTCTTTAATCAAATTGTCCCGGATTCGATACCTAGTGGAGGCAGATTGGTTCAAATCCGGTGTTAAACGGTAGGTTCAGTCTCACAGTAGCGTTTCTGTGCACAAATTTGCCCAAAGTTGAACTCATGTGTTCTTTGTGTGTGTCCCTTCATCGATTAAATCTAATCACGAATCATCCTCTTCGGCGCGATTAACCAAAACTGGCAAAAAAATCTACATACCTCATCCTCCGGAAGACTTGTGAGGATGATTTTTTATTTGCTTTATTTTACTTTGCATTTGTGCCACTTTTGGCTAATTTGCGAAGATGCGGATGAGTGATGATATGACGAAATTGATGAATGGACACTCACAAACAACCATGCCCAGGCCGGGACTCGAACCCGGGACCCCTGATGTCGTAGCATGATGTGATAACCACTCCGCCACGGGGGCCGGCTTTGTAAGGATGAGGGAAGGCGATGGCTTGGGCAAGTCACGAGGGTGAGGTTAAGTCGCAAAGATGAGAGAGGTTGATTTGAAATGAATACTTCTGGGGTAGATTAAGTAGATAGATTCCTGCTCTTAAAATATTAGATTTCATAATTTCAGTTCTGATATCATCTTAAAATATGTTTATTTTTTTTTGGAAATTCTACAGAGTAGTTTGGTACACTTCACCCCTCATTTTGTAGATTCCAAAATGCATTCAAAACAAGAGAAATGGGCACTAAAATACACAAACTAGAAATAAATTTCTACAAAGTTTTATTTTAATCTATGTAGTATTCAACTTTAACATAGACAATGAGAATAATAATAAGCTGAATGGAAAGTCTAAGAGACTGGCAAGAACATACTATGCCTACCATTTGTCCATTGAGAAGCTATCACTACATACGCGTACAATCAATACAAAACGAAGGATTTTATTTGTAGTTCTATTTATAACGCTATAGTTTAAATAAGATAAATTGAAACGTGATTAAACACAGTTTGTTAATTGTCGAACTTGTGAATAGACAACTAAATCTTCTGATTGGCAATAAGTGCAGCATGATGTTTGTTCTTTTATTTTTACATCTTTGGATATGGTTTGTTGAACATTCTGTGTAATGTTATAAAACTGCCTGTTTGAACTTTAAAAAAAATGGTATTTGCAGGACAATTAATTTTGGTTGCCATCTAAAAGAAGTTTTCACTGCTGACTTTCTGCATCCATGAGCTGCAGCTTCATCCACCAACTACTTCTGGACAAGAGCAAACTGTTCTACATAAATGACATGAATTCTACATGATGACAGTTTCATTGATAATCGATGTGAGTGCCAATTAAGTTCAACTGTGTGTTAATGGACTGAATTTTCAGAGAAAGATGGATAAATTCATAGTGAGGAGCAAGAAGTTCACAAACTCAGGTACAGTGTCTAATGATTTTCCCCCAGCCTCGCCATCATCTGAAAACGAGCATCTCCTTGCTGAGGTGAAAGTATTTTCGACACACAACAATAACATGTCAGTACCCAGTGATATTTCAACATTAGGTGAAGATATAAAACAAGTAAAGTTAAAAGTCTATCCGAGAAAAGATGGAAGAGGATTTAGAGAGGACTGGTTCAAGCAGTATATATGGCTAGAATATTCACCTTCCAGGGATGCTGCATTTTGCTATGCATGTAGGCAGTTTAACTCATGCGGTTCAAAAGAGAATGTTTTTACAGTTAGAGGATTTACGAACTGGAAAAATGCTCTTAGCAAAGAGAAAGGTTTTCCAAAGCATTCCACTTCAGATTCCCATCTTGAAGCAATGCAGAAGTGGAAAGAAAAAAGGAACAGGGAATCTAAAGGTTGCTCTGTCTCGATACTTTTTAAAAGGCAGTGTGTTAGAACAAAGAAGATATTACGTAAAGTCCATTGCAGAGGTTATTCAGTTTCTAGTGGTAAATGAATTACCATTACGAGGCGATTACAGCTTGGAGGAAAGTGAAGAACGCAGTTTATTTATGAACTTATTTAGTTTGTTTTTGAAAAAAAGATGAAAAGCTCAAAGAAGCTAGTAAAATTATGCCAGGAAATGCAACATATACATCCCCAGAAATTCAAAATGAAGTTATAAGCATTATGGCTGAAATGGTTAAACAAGATATTGTAAGTGATGTTCTTTCAGCTGATGTACCGTGGTTTAGCCTGCTTGAGGATGGAACAAAAGACAAAAACAACCGTGAGCAGATAGCTATTGGAATTCGTTACGTCAAGGATGGCAAGCCAAATTAATCTCTTCTTTGCATGAAGTCTTCTGAAAAATTGGATGCACAAACATTTGCAGACTTAACTATGAAAGAACTTGAAGACTGGACTCTCAACTCAAAATGTGTTAAGTCAATGCTATGACGGAGCATCGGCTATGAGTGGCCGTGAAGGCGGAGTTCAAGCATTAATAAAGAAAAGTGCAGGGTGAAATATTCCTTACATACATTATGCCAATCACCGTCTTCACCTTGTTGTAATGAAAGCTACAGACTTTGAGGACAGTGTTCAACATTTTTTTCAGCAGTGTGGTACACTTTATTGTTTCCTGAAATGTCATAAGGTGAACAGATTATAACAAGGACAGCAGTTGGTGCGATTATTGCCTCAGAGGTGGTCTGGACACTTGCAAATGATCAGAATAATTTACAATAACTTTGACCTTATTCTAGCTGCGCTTGAAGAAGTAAAATCCCAGCGAACACAGTTTGATGGAGAAGACATTGTTCAAAGTGTAGGTCTTTTGAATGTCCTGAAGAAGTTTGAGTTCAGATTTATATTAGTCCTTATGAAAATGGTACTTGAAGCCCTTGAACCTGCAAATAAAAGTCTTCAATCACGCACTGCAAGTTTAGTAGATAGTTCTAATATTATCAAGGCAACTACTGATTTCATATCTGACAAACGTAATGAAGAGACACTAGAAGTGCTCCTAGAAGAATCTAGAACTCTAATAAGGGTAGAAAATAGGAAATATGAGAATGCTCTTGATGGTACTGCCGAAAGTTTCTCATCTCTGCTTCCATGCAAGAGACGAAAAGCAAATACGTCATTTTCAGATTTTGTGATCACTGAAAAAATAGGATCAAGTTTCCCTTCAGAAAATTTAAAGAGAATATTTTATTCGGTGATTGATGTTATTGTATGTGAACTTGCTCGCAGATTTTCCAGCAATGAAAAACTGTTAACAGGACTTGAGGCAGCGGAGAACCTTGATTATGATAATTTAAAATATCTTCGAGAATTGGGTGTGTGTGTACCTTCCAAAGAAGAGGTAAAAGTTGTGAAGAACTACTTGCAAAAATTTGATGATCCGTGCATATTTCAGGAAGTTTACAAGCAGAGAACAGCTTTTGAGGACACATACAAGTTTCTAGCAACAGTGAGAACATTTCCTTGTAGTACAGCAATGTGTGAATCTACATTTTCTGTTTTAACCCATATAGATAGCCCAAGAAGGAGGTCAATGTCTACTACCCGACAATCAAAACTCACTTTTCTCGCCTTCGAAAAGAAGAGAACTGAAAACCTTTACCTGGACAAATTTTTACACTGCTTTAACAAAAATAGAACAAGAAGGTTGCAGCTGTTTTGATTATGTATTCTGGAGAACAAACTAAGACATGATGTAATAAGGAACACAAGAAACTATTGTTTGTATTCGTGTTGAAAATAATACTATATTCGTTGGATGTGTTTGGTGCAGAATGAATTAATATGAAAGTGATGAACATGTTTCACGAGTTAAATGCAAATTTATTACATGAAGAGCTGAACATTTTTTTCCCCAAGAAAATGTGAAACAGTGACAAAACACAACAGACTGTTGATGTTGATGGAGTTGCTTGTAAAGGAAATTTCAATAGACAAGTGTATAATTAAAGTTGAAAGTGTTGCTGTTGAGATGCTCAATTTTTGTTTCCTTCATATGTCTGCTTTTTGGATACATTGATGCATGGTGCATAGAGAACCTATTGGGTTAATTAGGAAACAATGTGAGAATGTGATTAGTGTCAAGTGTGATAGTTCAGGAATTCAGGAAGCAGGAGCATAGAAATTCTATTTTTCAAGAATGGGTGAGTACTGTAGCTTTTCTAAATTTTGTTCTTCCTATGTTTCAGTTCATTTGTTAAAAATATTGTTAATATGAAATAAGTCATTGTATGGTAGAATATCCACGCACATAATAATTTCATCCACGAGCCGTTACTGAATGCGACTGGCAGCTTGCATTGAAATAAAAAAAAAGTATCATCTCTGAAAAATAATAATTATTGTTAATGGTGGAAATTGTCTATACATTTGACTCAGTATTATTTTATTTATGCATTTGTGTGTGATATATTTTAAGATAAGTGTGGACTTTCCTTGAACACTACTGTAACTCAGAGAGACACCATGTATTTGCCCCCTCATGGATTAATTTTGCCCCCCCCCCCCTAGTAACAAATCCTGGCTACGGGCCTGAGTAGAGGTCTAACAACTGACCAAAATCCATCTTTTACGGAATCATTCCCAACATTCGTCGTTTTCAACTTTATTATTTTTTTTGGCTAACACAGAAGTTTTCACAACACTCCCACATTTCGTCCCCATGAACGCGGCTAAAAATATGAAAACAGTAACGTATAAATTAGCAATAACAGCACAAAATAAAGCCAATTATCAAGAGGAATATCATCTGTCCCTGAACAGTACGTATTTATATCCTCTAGCGCGACACAAATGAAAAGTCTCATTATAGCTCAGTTCATTGCTGATGCAGGACAAATTTCAAATTCATTTTTCTCTCTTATATAAAAAAAAAACACCTCGATAAAACTTTATTAGTATGAAGAGGAAGGATGATAGTTAAAAATATTCAAAAATGAGAAACATCGATGGGGGGATGTTTTGAGCTGTTCAAACTTGAAATGTGAACATTTGAACAGTGTGTTCAAATTTTACAAAGTTTCAACATTTTATCATCTCATAATATGCAACCGTTTTTCCTCTTTACAACGAGCTCAAGAACGCTTCTGTATCTTCGTTCGTTCCCGAGATATACTTAATTGAAAAGAGCATGTTGCTCAAAAATGACATTTTGAACAACCCTCATATAATTCGTAATAATCATTCAGCAAAATCCTTTCACAGGTTTTGGAGCAAAGCAAAGCTGTGTCCGAAATATCATCAACATCGGTGACTATGAGGGTCAACTCCTGCCTGATTTGACATGGTATATTTTATAAAATATACAATATATTATATCGACTGTCTTTCATTCAAAATGTATAATTGCAAATAGATGAACAATGATTTGCATAAGGGAGGAGGGATAAAAAATAAGATATATTAAGATGATAATAGTTTCATGTATAAAATTCACATATAAATGCTATTACGTGTTTTGTTAATATATCTATGTACTTCGTGGTTGCTAACGAAAGACGATGAGAAATGGAGAAGAAATAACAAGTCGGTCTAATTTCTGTGTTCTGGGGATTGCTGGGTTTAGTGTCCTTAGAGGTGAGGCTCTTTGTTGTCTGTTCTTTTTGTATGTTCTCGATATTATTCCAGTCATGTATAGCCTATTCGAATATGAAACTAATTGTTTATATTTGTTGTTAAAACAAAAACTCTTCCCCCCTTGGAAGAATTTTGTGGGGGGAATTTCAAGACAAGATCGTTGGTGGGAGGAATTCCCCCCGTCCCCCCTGGATTCCGCACCCTGGTTTGGAACATATATGTTACAAATTATGCTGTTCATTAGATCACATTTTTGTAATCTGTAATTTTAAGGCAGTATATTGTTTGAAATAAAATTTTCCAAACCATTTCAAAGGTAGAATTACAAGTATTGTCAACTGACCCCGAACATATCGTCAACTCACTCCACATACAGGTTGAATTGACAATTGTCACTCTTCAAAAAAAAAAAAAAATAATAATAAATAAATAATAAAAAAAAGCAATAATTTTACAAGTTTTTAGGAGCATGGTGAATTAAAAATTTGTAGTGGTTGAGGAAAATACAAATATTGCTCGTAGGATTTCATCAATAGTATATCTTAATTTTTAAAGGTGCAAAAATTTAAACATAAAAACATGGTCAAGTACGATTTGATGTTGCTCTTAAAGTAGGGTGACCATAATATTTTGAACCAAATAATATTTTGACACAAAGGTCACTTTACTCCCTCCTGAAAAATTGGTTAGGCCTAATTAGCTATAAAATTATTGTCATTAACGTATTATTATTATTATTTATAGTTACCGCTGTAGCTCAGTCGGTGGTCGGCCTCCGTGGAGGAGTGGTTAGCATAATGGTCCCGGGTTCGAATCCCGGCTAGGACTTGGATGTTTGTGTTGTCCGTAAATTTAGAAAACCGAGAATATAGAGAGAAACTGATATGTACGAATGTTGAGAAAATGTGTGTGAATGACGGGGGATACCACCGAATAGGGGTATTTCTTTATTTTTATATATAAAAAAAGTCGGTATGGCATCTGACTACCATGCGAGAAGCCCGGGTTCGATCCCCGGCGGAGAGAACCGGGACTTTTTCCACCTGTTTATGCGGCTCCGGCGCTCGCCCAGCGTTGTATAAAGTGGATACCTGGAGGAAACTCTGGGAGGTAAATGCGGCCAGGGGCGTGGTGCTGATACGCCTTCATGGCGTGGTGCAAAGCACAGGGGAGCACATTACCTTTTTTATTATTTATTAGAGTATGGATCACATAAATGATACATCATGAACAATGTATATGTAAAATATGATCTCTCGTTGTCAAGAGCTATTAATTTTTGTAATCTCGGTATGACTACTATGCCAGAAGTATTTTGCAGAAGGACCAATCTTCTTGAGAACAACTTTATTCTTTACTAACCGTTAATAAATCTCCCCGAAGAAGTTGCATCACATATTAATATCTAACACAAAACGCGGGATTTGACATTTGAATATCCGCCAAGACACAGAAATTCATTCTTTTTAAGAATCTCTCAAATTTAGACTTGGTTTTCAAGCTAATTCCTAGACTTTTAAAAAACGGGACAAATAGTGTTTCTTGTATAATATCGACGGGACAACTGGGACACGCCTATGAAACGGGACTCTCCCGGTCAAAACGAGACGAACGGTTACCCTATCTTAAAGAAAAGATTTAATTTCGAGCAAAGTGAAACAAAAATTATTTGAATTTCACGTTATTCAGTTCATTTTCATTTCTTGTGCGGCGAGGTCGAGTAAAGATTGTTGCAGTCAAGAAATGATTGTTGCGCCGGTGCATGGAATTCGCTGCCGCCAGTTTGTACTTCAGTTATGAGTTATTATTTTTTTTTCTTTTTGCTCAGGCCAATCGGGACTAGACCTACAGTTAAAAGTGGGATCCGAACCACTTGTAGCTCCACCGGGTATCTAACCCGGAACCCCTTGATTACAAGGCGACGACGCTACCACTGCGCCATCGGGGAGGCCCACACACTGTACTCCTTATTTTAAAAGTGGTAATGGAAATTTCCACAAGCGAAGTTGAAATATTTAAAAAATAAATTTTTTTGAGAACTGAATTTGAAAATTCAGGCGCCAGTTGAAAATGCCTACATTTTACATTCCCAATTTCACCTTCAAATAAACACTCAAAGAATCTGTTAATTGCATAGGAAAGGCAACCTTACTTTCGAGTAAAAGATTCCGAAGAACTATGCGGTGGCGGAAACGCATCACCCATCCCATCTCTTCAATCCACCCCTAACAGCGGTGCTTGGAAGGGAACCAGCGAAAAAGAAAGCCCTTGCCATTGGTAACAGCCTTGCTGGGATACAAGAGATCTGACCAATAAGGACGTTTGAAACCCACGTGACTGTCACCGAAAGAGCTCTCCCCCCAATTTGTGCTGGAAACAGCAAAAGAAGACGGCCGCGCCATCTATTGGCCACCGATGGAAATGCAATTTCCAAGCGCAGCGAGGTTTAAATGTAGGGTAATCTTCTATACCCTAACTATTCTATGATGTTACTACGTCACTACTTAGGGAGAGCTCGTTTGCCGTCTGCTTCGAGCGTCCAGTTCCGGATAGGTAGCCCACGGTGAGCGAACACGTGCAGGTGCAGCATTGCAGATAAGAGAAAATACACTGAGAAGATTACATTAGTTGCACAGTACATATCTATACTTAGTTTATGTATAATTATTAAATTACAAGGAAATAATGTGTATAACCATGGGCGTATTTAAGGGGGATTCAACGGGTCGAACCATCGCTTTTTTTGGTTCACTAAAATTACCAGTTTCCTTGTTCTATCCGCTTGTTCATAAAAAATTCCTTCAGACTTATTTAATTCTCTTAAATTAGAGACGTATAGGACGGGATACGGATGGGAAGGAAATTTCGTAATTCCACACACCAGATGGGACTGTAGACCAATATCTGCAATTTCCTGATAGTTTCGGAATTTCTGCGATAAGAAACTGCATTGAGACTGTCAAATCAGTTATTTCCCCCCCCTCGAATCATATTAAAGAAATTTGGTTCTTAAAAACGTAGTGACACAAGATGAACAGAAAATTATCAATACTAAGTAGCGTGACTTCGTGACTACATACACACAGCACCCCCTCCCCCCGTGCTCCCAAACAAGCTTCCGGCCAGCAGTGTCCTGGATTTTCACTTACGAAATAAAGCAACCCTAATCATACCAATAGTTCATCCATCCCCCCTCCCCCACGTGAACTATATATACGCCCATGTGTATAACAATATCCCATACTGAAATAGTACGATATATTTTGACTTTTGTACTGCGAAAAAAGCCGCCTCATCTCGTTACCCCGAACGCATTAATTGGTTGGTTCACAACTTCACCACTAAGGATCCTATCGAGACGAGACATGGCAGGTAGTGTTGCCCACGGGACGAGACGGGACTGGCTTTTAAAAATTTGAGACGAGAAGAGATTGATCATGTGTCCTGAGACAAACGAATATTTTCGAGACGAGACAGCATTTCACAGCATTTCCACGAGACGAGACAGGCCAAAGTCTCGTTTCATGGGCAACACTAATGGCAGGCTTGGTCTCGTTCTTGTTGAGAGTTGTAAATGTCTCTCGTGTTTATTTGTAAATGTCTCATTGACAGTCTCGTCTCAATTTATAAACATCCGTCTCTGTTTGGGAGGGCAATTCTCGAAAAATACAAAAAAAACTTTTTTAATATATATTTTTTTGACTCCTCGTTTCGACGGTACAGCCCTCGAAAACTGAATATTATCCTGCTTATACAGGGTGTTTCTAAAGGTCGTTTACAACGCTTGGGAGGTGATTCCTCACACGAAAACAAGCAAAAAGTCTAAGTTCCATTTTTACGACTGAGGCTTCGTTTCCGAGATAGGAGCCTCGCAAAAGGTGACAAAGTGAACGTCACACCTAACTGGGACGAATACTATAACAGATAGAGAGGCGGTTCCAAGGGAATCATAAAGGAATCGTATGTGCTCAGTCCGGAAGTCACTATGAAAAGTTCACTGCACGCATGCGCAATGGAGTCCTCGAAGGAATTGGGGATTTCCAGCAAGAACAATACATGGAAAAGGTATGTAACGCAGCAAGAAGGAAATGCGTTCAAGACAACACATCCCGACCTCAAACATCAAAACATGAGCACCGAACACAAAATCCGAAAAGTTGAGCACGGTTGCATACCCCAGTTACACGCGAGGAATGAACGAATCATGTCATGTGGCATACGAGAGACACATTACTCCACCAGGAGGAGGGAAAGAAAAACACAATATCAGATGATTGCGACAACGTGTATTTTTACACGCGACAAATGCTACAATGTCTTATGCACAGACAGTGCGTGTCACTGTACACCAACTGAAGATGTCACTTTCACCACACAAAGGGGGTGGGGAGCAATACCAAAAGTGTTCGCACGCGATCATTGTGACGTAAAAGAGACCAGTTTTGGAAGCGCTGCACAGGCAAGTCTGGCTCTCGTAGTCTACGTTTGACGTTCATGACTGCTGTTCCCGCGAGAGGAGCTCGAAGGGTTGGTTCTCTCCGGCAGTCGTCCCAGTCGTGTTGCAGGTGCTGGGATATGATCAGCAGTTCGCTCTAGGTTGTGATACGCATTGAAGAGTACTAGTATGTTGTATTGAAAGAAGTTGACGTGGTGGATTGGACAAGTCAAGTATCGCAACAATTGGTCTGTGGTGTTCGTACGGTGATACGGCCAATTTGTGCAGTGTGCCAGTGTTAAACAAAAACAATACTTTGCAGTTCCAGCTCCCTATTACACAGATGGCTGCGTATACGACCCAGCAGCTAGCAGACATGCATCTCATGTATGGGGAGGCACGTGGTAATAGCCGCGAGGCAAGGCGTCTTTATGGAGAACGCTTTCCACATAGACGTTTACCGTCTCACACCTTCTTTCAGGTAGTGGACAGTCGACTGCGTGAAACAGGGTCAGTGTTACCACCGCGGCAAGAAGTTGGAATACCCCGAAGTGTACGCACACATCAGTTTGCAGAAGATGTGTTAACAGCGGTCGCAGAACATCCTGGCACCAGTACGCGAGTGCTCGCTCGGGCACGAAACACGTCTCATGTGAATGTTTTTCGAGTGTTGTCAGAGGAAGGAATGCACCCTTTTAAACTGCAGAAAGTACAAGAACTGTTACCTCGTGACTTTCGCCCTCCTATGGAGTTTTGCCAATGGTTGTTGCATCAGCTAGACACAAACCCTCACTTCGGGGCAAACGTATTGTGGACAGATGAAGCCATTTTTACCAGGATGGATGTCTTCAATAGTAGAAACAGTCATGTATTGGACTTTGACAACCCACATGCACTTTTTGTGGCCCATCACCAGCACAGTTTTTCAGTGAATGTGTGGTGCGAGATAGTACATGATCATTTAATTGGACCATACATTCTCCCTGTTCGCCTGAATGGTCGCACGTATCATGCATTTTTTAGTGAGGTTCTGCATGACCTGTTGGAGACCGTACCTTGGGCACTGCGGCAAGAAATGTGGTACCAACACGATGGTGCATCAGCTCATTTCGATTGTAATGTACGATATTTCCTGCACGACGTGTTTCGCTATAGGTTCATTGGTAGGGATGAGCCTGTGCCTTGGCCACCGAGGTCGCCAGATCTCAACCCTCTCGATTTTTTCTTCTGGGGAGAAATGAAAACCCTCGTATACGACACACCTGTCACATCAGCTGAGGACCTCGTTGCTCGCATCAACGTCGCCGCCGCGACGGTAGCAGATACACCTGGCTTGTTTGCTCGTACTCGACAATCCTTGATTCGTCGCTGTCATCTCTGCGTAGAAGTATACGGCAGACATTTTGAAAACCGTCTGTGATTATTGCCCTTGGCAAATCTCAGTGAGAACACTCTTGGTATTGCTCCCCACCCCCTTTGTGTGGTGAAAGTGACATCTTCAGTTGGTGTACAGTGACACGGACTGTCTGTGCGTAAGATATTGTAGCATTTGTTGTTTGTTGTGTGTGTGTGTGGGGGGATATTACGTAGTTGTCGCGTGTAAAAATACACGTTGTCGCAATCATCTGATATTGTGTTTTTCTTTCCCTCCTCCTGGTGGAGTAATGTGTCTCTCGTATGCCACATGACATGATTCGTTCATTCCTCGCGTGTAACTGGGGTATGCAACCGTGCTCAACTTTTCGGATTTTGTGTTCGGTGCTCATGTTTTGATGTTTGAGGTCGGGATGTGTTGTCTTGAACGCATTTCTCATTGTCACGGTCCTTCTTGCTGCGTTACATACCTTTTCCATGTATTGTTCTTGCTGGAAATCCCCAATTCCTTTGAGGACTCCATTGCGCATGCGTGCAGTGAACTTTTCATAGTGACTTCCGGACTGAGCACACACGATTCCTTTATGATTCCCTTGGAACCGCCTCTCTATCTGTTATAGTATTCGTCCCAGTTAGGTGTGACGTTCACTTAGTCACCTTTTGCGAGGCTCCTATCTCGGAAACGAAGCCTCAGTCGTAAAAATGGAACTTAGACTTTTTGCTTGTTTTCGTGTGAGGAATCACCTCCCAAGCGTTGTAAACGACCTTTAGAAACACCCTGTATATGCAAACCAAACTGCAGATTCAGAATTACCAGGAATGAACTGCGTTGTAATTATTATACACAAAATTCATGATTTATCTGAGGAAGTCGCATGTTCCAGGTTTGACTCTCGACCATAGCATGACTGTTTCCTAGTGAGTGACATTTCATTGAACTGGAAATTGTTACATGGGAGGATGTTTGTTCGAGACATTGTGGCAGCTAGGGGGGATGCTTCTATTGTTAATGTTAGTGTTGCTCACGAGACGAGATATGTTCCGTCTCGTCTCATAAAAGGAGATGGCAGGGGTTTATCCAGGATTTTTCCCTTGGAGGGGGGTTGGAAAATTTTGGGGGGTGTAAGTTTGGGTAAGTTAGGTGCATATTTTGGACCGTTTTAAAAATGTTCGCCCTATTTCAATTTGTTCATGGATGTTTCTAGAGATTAACCCCCCTCCCTTCCCTTCACGTAATATTTCAGAAGAAAAAAGATGTCAAATACAGGAAAAGATGGAAAATAGATTAATGTTAACATTGCAGTTTAACGTTTCGAGTATTGCTTTCCTTCCGATAATGTTCAGTACTTTATTTAATCCTTCCGATAATGTTCAGTACTTTATTTAATCAATCGTTAGACAAAACACAAGGGATGACATTAAAAAACACAAAATTTTAACATATTATTACGAGGAATCATTTCATGCAATTCTTAAGCTAGTTATAAAGAAATTAGGAACACTTGCGCAATATTTTAACTGTATTTGTATCGTTCTTGCCGTAGGTGTAACTCGGAGTTCAACTTGGGGGTGTCCAATTGAAATATCAGTGAGAATGCATTGCATGGGCGCACTTGCCTGTCTGAAGTTGTAGTAATAAATACAGATATAATATGACTTAAATTATGACTGCCAGCGAAGCGAGCAAGAAAATTTTTAGAACTATTTCTTTGCAAACTGTTTATGCATATTATTAGTTAAACATAGCGACAGTATCCCATGATGTTTACTCTTTACAATCTTGCTTTACTCGTTCGTTGAAGACTTCAATATGAAATTCCTTGACCGATTTCGTTCAAAAGCAATATCAAGTACCTATCAAACGTGCATCCCAACTTCCCACTATATTTAACATCTTCATGGCTATGCTCTAAATATATCGAGTTTCATTACTTTATTTCAGTTTGTGAATCATCGTTTAAACAGAGATTTGAAAACACCAGCAGAATTTGGAACTCACTTGCTACATAGAACTATTAAAATTATACATGCATATTTTCTGTTAGAACAGGAGGGGGCAGGGGGCATGTAGTGAGGTAAAGAGGACGCCGAACGAGCAAAGCAAGATTGTAAAGAGTAAATAACATTGGATACTGTCGCTATGTTTAATTAATAATATGCATATGAATTATACCCTTACAAAACTTTGGAAAATACGCTTGGCGCTTTTGAGAGTTTATCTTTCAAATACTAAATGAGAGACTCTAGGGAATTAGGAGTCACGTGCCTTTTTGCCTTAAAAGAAAACGTAAATGCATGGCATGTTAACTGCAAAAGGAAGGCAAGGAATTTTCACTTCTAAATTGAGGCAATGCTTTATTTTCAATTATTTGAAAATTGAATAGCATTTATTTCACTATCCAACACAAAGAGCACAATGAACCAAAAAAAAAAAAAAAATCTCTCTTCACGTTTTCCAGCATGCAGTGGCAAGCGCCGTCGTGTCCTCCCCGGTGCGCCTATGGTCAGATATAAATTTGGGACTTACTGTAAATTAAATTTCTTTAAAGTTTAATTCATTACACAGTCAGGCCCGTAGCCAGGAATTCTTTGTACGGGGGCGGGGGGGGGGGGGGGCAAAGTCAATCCTAGAGGGGAAAATATTTAATATATTGTGTCGCATTGGCAGATATAGCAGGGTACACAGACGTACTTGGCCCCTCCCCCAAAAGAGATAAGTAACAGAAAAGGGATGATATCTTGAAACTGCAACGGACAAAAAAGAACTTCGAGCAACAACAAATGGCATTTTTTCGATAATGACCTTCCCAGATTGCCAAAGAATATAAAGTTTAACATCAATAGGCTAATAGGGACTGTATCTACTTGATATTTACAGGTTGATAATGTTAATCGACGATTAATGGGCCTCTCTGCAGAACTGATTAAGGAAGCCCTTTATAAATCATGTTTCATAATTATTCCCTCTAGTTTCCCGTATGCAAGATTTTTCCGCACAAAGGAATCTCACGAGAATCCAATAACACCATTGTGTTGTGTTATTCAAGAAAAATCAAATTAATTAAATAATAATGGTTACATATTATCTACACTTTGATCAATTGTGTAAAAATCTGTAATACATTTTTTTGTACTTGCTAAAACATGGATCCCTTAGTCCACCATATTTCCTTCAAAGGGGAGACTCTTGCATCACTACTGATAATGTTTGCTTACTGGTTACGTTAACCATTTTGCAAAATATTGTGTGAATTGTATTATATTATAGTTGAAATACATGTTTTGACACCTGACAAACAAATAGGAATACCTTGATTGATCAATGACTTCTTGGATTACAGTGTGATCATTAATATTTCATATTAAGTTTCATAGAAAGAAATTGTTTTAATAGGGTGCAAATAATTTTACGGGGCGCCATGGCATTCTCTTTAACATTTTTTTTCATATAGATCGTTTGGCTCCCAGAGCCGACTCCCACCGCCCCATAGCTATAGCTCTGAACTTGGACTATAAGAACAGAAAACATTGCGAGCGAAGCGACCAAGAAAATTTTACGAAATGTATTTTTATTTGTATACAATTTGAAATCGAGAGGGGGACAATTGGCCCTTGCAAGTGCCCTTGGTCGTCTCGAAGAAAAATGCAAGGTACTCGTAAAAACTAATTCCATCATGAGTATCCAATTGTCCTGCTATTCTTAGATTCTCCTAGTCTTGATTTGTTTTACTTCAATGTTTGCTTCCCCTAGAATGGACTTCCGTCCAATGTTGGGAGGGTGGGGGGACGACAATGCCCCCTGCCGCCCTGTGGTTGCGGCACTGTTTATGAGTGTCTCTTCATCAATTTCACGTCATCATTTATTGTTGCGAAAAGCAACGCTAAGTAACAAAAATCAAATATCCACTTCTCTCTCTACCACATGAATCACTATTACTAAAAAGGGAAATTCCCCCCCCCCAATCCTGATACGACATTATACTGAATCCCACACACCTTCATAAATCACAAAATCAATAAGTGTCTTTGTTATGTTGCTAGAGTAATTCTAAAGATTAGTGAGAATTCCAAGTGTTCTGTATTATTCACAGGGGGGGGGGGGACAGAGCAGGCTCTCAGAGGGGCAGTTGCACCCTGGCCCACTCTAGCTACGGGCATGCTTACACTTCTTGAATAAAATTAAACATGTCATTATGTCAGTGGCCGCGGTGGCTCAGTCGGTAACGCGTCTGACTACCATGCTAAAGGTCCCGGGTTCGATCCCCGGCCGGTTCAAATCGGGGAACTTTTCTAACGGTGGAAGCGGCCCCGGCGGTAAAGGCGGTCAGGGGCGTGATGCTGATCACATCACCCCCACTCACGACCGGATCAAGAAAGTGTGGGGCGTTACCCCCACACCCCCTATACGCCTTCATGGCGTGGTGCTATGCACAGGGAACACTTTACTTTTTTTATCTTTATTATGTCAGGGAACTGACTAGATAAAAAGAGAAAGACAATTTTTACTAAAGCTATATCTTTGCAAACTGACAATAACTTTAATAGGGTGCCAGTAATTTCACAGGGCACCACGACGTTAACGCTTTTCAATTTTTATCTGTTTTGCTTGTTTGGCACCCCATTTGTACTTAGCGCCCAGGCAAGCACCACACAACTCTCTTTCTAATAGTATATAATTTCTTTTGCAAAGGTAAGAACCTTTGGAGCCACAAAAATGGTCATCAACTATAGACGTGAATTAATCACTTAGGTTCTTCATGAAATACTTGCCATTTTATATCGAATACTCGGTCAGTAAATTTTATATTGGTACTTTATGAATATCGGTTGGAAGAAATTATACCTACATATAGTGTCACTGATTTTCTACTCACCACTTTCGGTTTCTTTCTGTCTGGTTTTTCATTTTCTCTATCTTCTTCAGACAGTTTTGCAGTAAAGTTTCAGACATTGTTATACACTAAACAGAACGACAACACACGAACGGAGATGCTATACTGAGACTGACCTAAGGCCAAGGGCATTTGACTGTTCTTTTCTCGACCACTCCAAAATCACTCATCTCGCCAAGTTACAGAAAATAGTGTTGCTAACCATAGTAACAGAATTCACTACAAGAAGTCAAACCTGTATCTTTGAATTTCTTCCCTTACTTTTATCGTACATTTTTCACATGAAAGAATCGAAAAGAAAATGCAACGAAATGTAAATTTCATTGACTCAGGGGTTGAATAATTGAATTTACGAATCTGTAACGTATTTAAGAAATATATAAGGTATTCAAACGCTGAACTGTCAACACTGTGCGCGGAATGTGCTCCCTGGAAGGAGGGCGACAGGTCAGTTTGACATTTTCCAGATGGCAGTGTCCCTTCCCTACCAGCTGACCAAAGCCTTGTCAAAGGAGCTAGTGTTTCCAGGAAATGACCATGCTGCACATTCCACCCTCCTTCCTTGATACTTTGGTTTTAGTTGATCGGAAGGTCCATTGGACTACGCTTCTTGAGCTATTGGACTATTGTTGATATAAACATCCATATTTACACCCCCCTGTAAGGGGGGTGTTCCACTTTTCTGCTTGGGGGGGTGTTCACCAAAATTTGGGAGGGTGTTGGGGGGGGTGTTAGGGGTGTGTGGATAAATCACTGGGAGATGGGACAAGTGAATGTTTTCGAAATGAGATGGGACACAATAAAAAGTTCGTCTCGTATCGTGGCAGGTTGGGTGATACTTAGATTGTGCAGTTGGTGGTAGTGTGTGTGTGTGGGGGGGGGGGGGTACTCCTGCACCCCGACTTCGAATACTGCTTGTAGTCATTGATCTTCATTGTAGCGATTAGCCAAAAGTGGTGTGATGTGATGTTAGAGAAGATACATACTAAATTAACCATGTGTTATCATAGTTGCGGTTAAACAAAGTGAACGGAAAAGCGACGTAAAAGTAGGCTAAATACAAAAATTTGCAATATATATATTAACTGAAGAAAACTGTCATTTACTGCAGGAAATTTAAAAACTCCTGTACCTTTTTATACCGTATCACATCTTATATTGCAGAAATTGGCGTGTAAACCAGAGTGTTCTAAAAGTATTATCTTAAAATTTGCGAAGAAAATATTATGACGAAAATAATTGTAATTCCAGAAAAGGCATTCCTATAACATTAAGTTCTTGCCAGTAAGAACCAACCTATGTATTCGCAATGAACAAGGCTGTTCACGTGTTCAGCCATTGACTGTTACAAGGTTTGCTTTGTCACCCTAATGGGAAAACCCTCTACCGAGTGGCTGAATTATAGTAAATACTACTATACTGCTAGGGCATAGGCGCCGACTTCATGGGGCTTGGGGGCCTAGAGCCCCACCAATGTTAACGGTGTGGGGGCAGAGCCCCCAAGTAATTTTTCTTTAGAGGATGTAATGTAGTGTTGCCCTCGAGACGGGACAGGCTTTTTAAAATTCGAGACGGGACGAGACTGACCACTTGTCTCGTTTTCGAGACGAGACACGAGACGGCTCCTGAAAAGTCTCGTCTCGTCTCGAAAGTCTCGAAAAAATATAAACAAAATAACTAATCAATTGCAAATATTTATTTTTTCAAAATAAAGCATTTTCTTTGGAAACCCAAAACAGCTTCTATTACATGAATAAAGATCTGTAAGATTCTCCCTCGAAAAATCCTAATTCGTCACACGTTGTACGTAACGAATTTTCCCAGGCTCTAGCCTCGTGTCCTAGCTATCTTAACTTGCAAAATCCCTGTATCTTCCTACTGAAATTTCTTCAGAATTCCTTAAATCTGGCAACTATCTGCTACCCCAAGAGCTCTCTTCCATTCATCCTTGCGCAAAACGATCCGGAGGTAGTCACTGCTATTGTTTACTACGGCGCTGTGCCAGCCATACTGGCGACAATCGTCAGAAAATTTCTCGCCCAAACAGACCCTTCTTTCATTTGCGACCCCTCTTCACAAAATCCACAGCAGCCTCTAGTGCTGGTTGCAAACTCCAAATATTTCGCACTAAAAACCTAGGTAAAGGTAAAGTTCCAAGTGTATATAACACAGTGCCATGAAGGCATATTTACGGGATGTGGGGGGAAAGGTTATTTTGGAGGCGAAGTGATCAGCATCACACTCCGGCCGCTTTTGCTCTCCAGAATTGCCCCCATTGATACGAGACTGTTGAGCCCTGGAGCTGCTTTATGCGGGGACAATGCGGAATAATTCCGACCTTTATTCACCCACTCCGGGAATCGAACCCGGGTCTCCCGCCTGGCAGTCAGACGCCCTAACGACTACAACACCGCTGCTCTAAAAACCTAGTAGAAAGCTAGTGTAATTAGATACTCTACTATGACGTAAGTAGTGGCAATTAACCGGTTCACAAACATTAAGTGAGCCGCAGTGTTGCCAACCCATCCCAAGAAAATTTCACCATGTGATATTTTACAGGCGAAGCTAACCTACAAATAGGAGTTGGCAACACTGACTAGTTGCTTCTCAGCGTCTTGGAAAACGTCTTAAGACAAATATCTTAATCTTTAAGAATGTCGACTTCCGGTTTGTCAAGATGTTACTTCCGGTCTGTCAAGAGGCTAACCTACAAATAGGAGTTGACGGCGTAATATTTTGTAGCCTTCTAAGATGATAAGTATGCAGTAAAATGAAGAAGAGTTGGTGACGCTAACTGGCAATAGTGGTGGTGCTGCAGTGTTAATATCCCCCTCCTCCTCTATTTTTTCTAGCATACTGATCTATTGCAAGTAGTGGTGATTAACCGGTTCACAGACATTAAGTGGGTCTCACTGTTGCCAACTCACCCCAAGAAAATTTCACCATGTGATATTTTACAGGCGAAGCTAACCTACAAATAGGAGTTGGCAACACTGACTAGTTGCTTCACAACGTCTTAAGACAAATATCTTAATCTTTAAGAAAGTTGACTTTCGGTATGTCAAGATGTTACTTCCGGCCTGTCAAGAAAATTTTCTTAAGACAAAAATCTTAAGACGTTTTTCCAAGACATTGATTTTCTTGGCTCCTAATTGAGCTAGGATGACGATTTTAGGTTTGTTGGATAGGATTCGACGAGAACTATTCGACTGGCAAATAAAATCGATTCTACCCTCTCCCCCCTTTGTATTTTCTAGCATACTGATCTATTGCATGCTAACCAAACCTCTTGGGAGGCAGGGGGCTCTTGTAACGCCACGGGTCCTCCACATGTATGTATGTATGTATGTAATGCGATTTGTGGGGGGAAGAGGGGGCCAAATTTTAATCTTACAGCTAGAAATGTTTCTATAAAATAACCATGCCTATGAACCTGTTTGACTTCAGGAAGCAAGCTATGGAAGTGCCCGTCCAGCCTACGTCATCGAGCTTCAACGAACTCCTGCCTTCCATGCTATCTAAACTTAACGGTCTGTTAATTATATACTTGAATAGCATTTTGACCCAGTACGATGAAAATGTGGGTAAAACTTTCTATGTATTCAACAACAACTTAAATTTTTACCAGTTCCCCATCTCTGGCAAACTTAAGTTCGACATGAACCCTGAGAACAAAGGGGAGGCCAAGGTTTCCTCTGGCAAGAACATCTATCGCATCAAGCATGATAGGATGGATGCGACTACAACGTACGATGTCTCTGCTGGCGATCGCCTGTACGTGGAGCTCTTGGACGACTACGATAAACTCATCCCTCTTTTCATAGAAATGAAAATCACCTACCCTATAATAAATAAACATAGCAACAATGACTAACGTTATTTTTGGTCACACGAAACGCGATGATCACGGCGACGAGCTTCTCATGCTCGACGTCAGGGTCAAGAAGTTGCGAAGCGACCTGTAGGCCTTGCAGTCCACGCTCAATTCCAGCCTCCAGTCAGAAATAGCCAGCCTACAGTCTCAGTGCCTGGACCCCGTACTCAAAATTGACGCCGAGCTTAAATCGCTGCTGCAAAAGTACACCGACCTCGCGTCAATAGACAACTTCGACAACTTGGCACTGAGCGTAGGAAAGCTCCAAAACGAACTTGTGAAGCTGGAGCAAGCGCAGACCTCCGATGCGGAACAGCTGAAGCGACACTTGCAGGACCAAACGAGCACCATCCAGACTGAACTGCAAAACATTATCCAGAGTATAAAAACCCAAGATGACTACGATCGCGTGAATGCCAGTATTGCCAAATTGCACGAACAGTTTCAATTGTTCGAAATTCCTACGTTCGAAAGCATCAAGGCTGAGCTTCAAACGGACGCTCTGCATGCAGCCATCAACGAAGTCAAAACTAAACTCCAAACGCTAGAGGACTTCATCGACAATCTACCTTCGCCCAGCGAGCTGAATGCCATTGCCCGTAGTGTTGCCAACATAAAACGTCAACTTGAGACCTACGAAGATTTCGGGAAGCTGCAAGGCACCATAGCCCATATTGAGGAAGCTCTCGCTTTCATCAAAAATGATCTGGCAAACGTACACGAAGCACTGGAATCCAAGCTGCCTTGCATCAGGGATACTCTGGCCAGCGTCCAACAGCAGATCACCAAGTTGGAAAATCTAAACACCGAATCAGAGTTGTAGCACTTTCATCACTTGATCGACGACATACAGACTAAGTTGGAAACTTTGCAACAATCCACCTCCACCCAGGACGACATAACACAATTACAAGAAGGCATACGCGCTGCTGCTGCTGCCTCAGAGTTGGACGCGATGAAAAAAGCTTTGGAGTCGCTCCAAAACACGGTGGCCACCCTGCCCACCTCGCAGGAACTGAAAATCGTGAAGAGGGCTCTCAACCGAATACTCAAATCCGACGACATCAAAAACATCCAAACCGAAATTGAATTACTTCGGGAGTCTGTTGCAACCTTACCCACCAACCAGAACATAAGCGAGCTACATGCCTTGTTTGCGGAAATTAGAACCCAGGTCCACGACCTCGCAACCCAGAGCTCCAAGTTGACACTCGTGGAAAGTCTACAGCAGATTATCGCCAATGTGAAAGAGCAAATTGGCAGCATCGAGGCGAGCCAGGAATCGGCCATAACCAATTTTAGTACCCAACCACATGAGTTAAACGAAAAATTCAAGAGGCTAATTGTCGATGTGAAGATCAAGCCCGATTACGACACTGTTGTCCGTGCTATCGAGGAACACCTGGAATCGGTGAACGGTAGATTGGAAGATGTGGAGAGCGAGGTTCGAAATAATGTAAACACCCTGAACGCCAGCATCGACAATCTCAAGTACACTGTTGTCATCGAACTGTACAGCATTCCAAACAGGGAATTTTCCTCGCTCTTCCATCCGGGTGCCAAACTCTACATGCTGACTCCTGCCAAAGCCTATCACCAGTTTTTCCTCGCTGGCACACTTCAGTTCGTCAAGGTTTCATACTGGTCTTTGCCTCACGCAACCCACTACCCAACCATGACCGTGACGGACATCAGTGACGAGCCTAAAATAAGAGGAGTGGAGTTGGTCGATTTTACCCACCCCGAAACTCGCGAGACTGCCTATGCCGAAGATGCCACTCATATTATCGACATAGAAATAGGTGATAAGCTGTACATAGAAAACCCGGCATTGTCTGCAGCCAGAAATCCCATCCAAGCTATATTCTTATTTTCGCGCAATGTCTAGGCAGGCTATTGTGAACGAGCTGCACAAACCTGCACGGCGAAACTACAAACGACTGCCGGTAGTGACCAAAGACATAGACGACTTGTGGCAAACTGATCTTGTGGAAATGAGCAGTGGCAACTTAAAAAATTTACATAAAATCAACAAGGGATACAAGTATCTTCTCACTGTTATAGACACATTTTCCAAATTTGCATGGGCTTTACCCCTCAAGGAAGCATTAAAAGCTATTTTCGATGAAAGTGGCAGGCGACCTCGATTTCTTCAAACAGACAACGGAAAAGAATTCTACAACTCTGTCTTTCAGCAATATATTCAAAAACAAAATATTTAACATTACTCCACTTGTAGTCACATCAAATCCAGCATAGTGGAACGTTTCAACCGAACTCTCAAAACACGGATCTGGAAACAATTCACGCTTCAGGGGAATTACAAGTGGCTCGACATGCTTCCGAAACTCGTTAACATCTATAATCACAGTTTGCATCGCACGATAAACATGAAACCAGCTGACGTCAACAAATCTGACGAGCGACGTTTAATTTCTACGGTTTATTGTCCAAAGTACAAATTTACAAGCAAGAAACCGAAATACAAAATTGGAGATCAGGTGAGAATCAGTAAAGTTAAGCGTACGTTCGAAAAAGGCTTCACAAAAAATTAGAGTACGTAACTTTTCACCGTAGTTCGAGTCTTACCCGGAAACCGTCACACGTATATAATAAAAGATAATCGCGACGAAATTCTGAAAGGGAGAATTTACGAAGAGGAACTTTCTAAAACAAAATACCCCGACACGTATCTTATTGAAAAAGTATTACGTAGAAAAGGTGACAAACTGTTGGTGAAATGGCTGGGACTCGAGGAAAAAAGTTGGATAAACGCAAACGAGGTGATTGTGTAACGGGTGCTTGGGATGTGGTACGGCGACTGCCAGATTTTTCATCGGAACATCAGGATAGGAAAAATGGCGAGCTTCTACCCGACAACATTCTTTGCCTTATTGTTGGACCTTCTGGATGTGGAAAAACAACGTTACTTATTGATAGTTTTCTTCTTGCACCCAACTGGTTAAACTGGAAGAACAGGCACCTGTATGTTTTTTCCAAAAGTTTGGAGCAATCGAAGTATCGCCAGCTGTCGAAACTGTACGAGGGACTAGGCATAGCTATATTTGCTTCTGAAGTGATACCACTAGACTGCTGTCTCGAGAATTCGGTGGTGGTTTTTAACGATGTGATCCTGGAGAACCAGAACGAAATTCGCAATTTATTTACTCAGGGTCGGCACAGAGGCATGGAGTGCTTCTACCTTGCTCAGACTTTTTCCAAAATCCCCAAGCAGCTACTCCGAGACAATGCTAATTTCATTTGTTTGATTCGTCAAGACTACACCAATTTAAAACATGTTTACGATGATTATGTGGGTGGGGACATAAACTACAATCAGTTTTCCAAATTTTGCTCTTCATGCTGGAACCAAGATGATTTCGGATTTGTCACAATAGACATGACGAGGAAACCCAATAACGGAAAATACAGAAACAAAATTAATAATTTTCTAAATGTTGCAACGTTATAAGAAACGTCTTGACTTATTATAAATAACTACATACAAAAAAAATGAAACGCAAACTTGCAGACGACAACCTGAAGCTGCGTAGCTACCTGGCAAAACGGTTTAAGGGTTGGAAACCCGAGAATCGCGGAATTTACGAAGAGAAAATGCGTCAGGACCAACCTATCATCGATGCCATCAGTGGACTTGGTAAAGAAATCAAAGATGTCACCGAGCAAAACAAAGAGTTAATCAACGAGCTTGTGCCACTCACCGCTCAAAATTATACCATACCCACACCGATATCCAGCATTCACACTACTCCGTTCGAACTTGCTCCGGCTCCGAGACGTCAGGCCCTAAGCAGTACCTCTTCGGACAAGCTAGTCGAACTGGGTCCGTTGGCGAGGGATTACCTAAGCACCGGGAAATTCGAAAAAGACGAGGTATTCGGATTATACCCAACCATGGAACATAACGAGGGTGTGGTTTGGAAAATTGGAAAATCGAAAGTCACGTTCGAGGGTGACGATGTAAAAGTTAATTTGGGCGAGAAGAACAGCTGGTCTAGGTATCCCGGCACCGTGGGACTGTGGGAACTTATCACTAAGAAGCAACCTAAAGATTATACAGACGAGGATTACCAAAGTTACACAGAAATTTTGATCATGACGGACGCCCTGTACCAAAACAACGATGCAACACAGAATCTTGTGAAATCTAGCAGTGGAGAAAAGTACAGGAACCTCATCAAGCCAATATGAACCCAGCTCAAGACTGGCAGCGGTGTCAAACTCTACAATACTCTACCTAAAGAGTTTGTTTGGGTAGACGACGTAAGGAAGCTTGTAGATCGATTGCTGGTTATCGCAGGCGAAGAAAATGCAGGCAATCGCAACGTCCACTACGAGAAGGTGGGCATCATGGACATGATTAGCACCAAACTTAGCAACTTCATTGTCAACGACAACAAAGGTATAGGGTACCTCATCAAAATCATCAATACCCTGGCTCCGAAATTCTGGAATATAGCCGAGGGTCGAGGTCTCGTGAACGATATTATCAACAAGCTACCCTTCGAGATGCACCTGCCAGGTTACCAGTACTGCAGTCCGGGTACGAAACTCGAACAGCGACTGGAGAAAGGAGACAAGGGTGTGAACCCCCTGGACGCAGCATGCAAGGATCACGACATTGCCTACAATACTCACACAGATCTCGACGCCTGTCATGATGCCGACAGGAAGTTGGAGCATGCAGCTTTCGGGAAACTCGTCAGCAGAGATGCCTCGCTAGGTGAACGGGTTGCCACATTGGGTACGACCATCGCCATGAACACGAAACGAAAATTGGGGTGGGGGCTGTAAATAAATAACACCCTGTGAAAAAAAGCAACTTGTATAACCAACCTATCATCACTTCATTGCATTAGGGGGCAAAGCCTTGCCTTTTTCACGATATATAAATAACATACTATTACCATGAAGCCCTAAGGTGTCGTTTACCAAATACCCTACGCAAACCTCAAGTCTCTCGGAGCTCCTGATGGATTGCTTACCAAGAGCAGCTCGAGAAGAACCATTTCGCTTGGCAAAAGGTCATGGAATGAAATTGCTGCTTAGCATTCCTCAGTTGAGGAGGTTACAAGGTTCGCGAAAGCAGCAGAAAACTGGAGGTTTCATTTTCAGCAACCCGGCTATCTTGGCAGCTTTGGGCGCTGTAGGCAGCTTGGCAGGAGGCAGTGCCGCCATTGCCAAGACCGTCATCGATGCAAAAAAGAATAAGGCCGAGTGGGAAGATCAGAAACGCCACAACCTGGCTATGGAGAAGAAGGGGAAAGGTGTGACCAAAAAGCGAAAGAACAACCTCGAAGCTTTGAAAAATTAAAAAAAGGAAGAGCCCCTGTCCAACTTCGATATTGAATCTCTGATCGAATTGTTGGGGGTCAAGTACTTCAGGGGCGTTTTCATGTCTGATTCTCTACCTTCTGTTGTGAAGAAAAAAGAGTGTGGCGTGGTTAACCTAGACAGTTACGAAAATCCAGGTAAACATTGGATATGCTACCTCACTTTTCGCAGAAGCGCCAACGACAACGATGCGCTGATGCGTTACAGCACCTTGAGTGCAGACGGTTCAGCACTTCCCAACACACTACCCGATCCAGTCAAGTGCATCATCCAGTCCATGGAGCTCCGCATGCCCGTAGTGGAATACGAAACTAACTACGCTCTCAAGTACAAAGCAGATATTTCGAAGCATCCCCAAGTACCCATCCAATTTTACGGTTACCAGTGCGTGCAGAAACCTGCTTCCGGCAATCATTTCGAATTTGACGTGACCACACAGTTTAACAGCATTCGGTACGATATGCCAGAGTTTGTGGTCGTGCTCTTCCAGACGGGGGAGGACAACAACCAAGAAAAAGATTCGAGTCAGTTCGACAATTGAAAGATCAAGAACATCTACCTCAAAAATGGCAGGAACGAGATATTCCCGCGTGAGAACTACAACCTGAACATTGCAAACGACGACTACATAAAACTGTACGATTCATACACAGCTTTCAAGAGAGTGACCTCCGGCAATATGGACGTGTAGTACAACCCCAATGAGTTCATAGCTCGCAGACCCATGTTCGTCATTAACACATCGAAGAGAAAGCAAGTGGTTGTTAACGATCGCACCAACATCACAATCGTGTGCGAGTTAAACGATGCCTTGCTCGCCAACACCCTGTGCAGCGTCATGCTTATTGCAGAGAAAACTTTTGTGTATGATGTCAAGAATGAAAGAGTGACCGAACAGTTTTAAGTACAAGAAAAAAAAATCGCATAATTCTATAAAAATTATACTGACCGTAGGTTCAAACACTAGATTTTTTGTTAACCTGCAACGCAGTGTCCAGGATGTACTGCGAAGAGTGGAGGTTGATGATTGAGCATACTTGAATTTGAATTTGAATTTAAAATTTTGGGAGCGTCAGCACTTAGGCTATTTTGCTCCCGTCACATTATACGGGGACCAGCCCCTTACCATTACAAAATAACAACTCTAACGTTGCATAACTAAAAATCTTAAAATGTTCTGACTTCTGTTAAAAGCTGAGGCTGTAAATAGGCACTCAGCACACACAAGGACAAAAAAACCAGGACAACACACACAAAATTATACTGGCCATAGTGCCAGTCGCCAGAGCCTCGTTAGTCATTAGTTCAGGGTGCACTACGTGGAAGTGAGGTTGACTTTTGGGCACCTACGTGGAAGGTACCCCTTACACCCCAATTGAGCATACTTCATAGAACATCTTCTCATATTTGTGGAGAAGATTTTTTGAGGATAATCTGAAAAAAAAAAATAATTTTGATGCATTTTAGAAATAATCACACTTGAGCGCTCAAGAAAAAACTGCCTCTTTTGGCCCTGCGTGTGCCCCATTTTCACCCCGTAGGGCACGGCAGGGAGTTAGTTCCGTAAAAAAAATCCCAAACCTCCACCTGTTTGCATTTGAAGATAAACACTATCTTGGCTATATTAAATTGGAACTTGTGTTACATGAGTTTTTTTTCATACATACTATTTACTACATTTGAGGCATGTCTTACTAGTTTTTAGATGATGGTGGCCCCACGGGAGCGTGTGAATCCCACATTTCAGAACACACCTCTTGTCGTCGCTTGCGTCCAGGGCAACCTTTCTCACCTTGTTGGTTGTCAACACATGGTCGACACTTTGGATGAGCTGCTCCATTCCTAGAATTGGCGTCCTAGTTTGAAGAGTCTTGGCGTAATCCTCGAACTTGAGGTGCTCTTGGACGACCTGCCTGCCCACACCCTTAGCTTTTTTGTGATGGAACCCTCTGCCCGAATAGCATAGGCTTTGGCGCGAAGACCGGCAAACTCAAGAATTACATCACCGTCCTTCTCGTCTTTGAGTTTGCCAGTCACCTTCTTGTTGCGAGTCAGGATTTTGTATCGGTTCGGCTGGGAATAGCCTGACGTGTCGAAAAGGTTCACAAAAGTTGGTATCGTGGCTATATGCCTATATGCATCGTCCGTGCGAACGTGGTACACCAAACTATCTGTGTCCGTGTAGAGTAGGCTGATATTGTCGTTATAGTGCTGGCGTAGTATCCCATAATATATTTGAAACATATGCAGCTTGCTTAGGTCTAATACTGAGGCACCAACATAGATTGGCTTGTTGAGCATCACCTCGCTCTTCCTCATATGCACCAGAGCAAGCTGCTCATTGTAAATAGTACGTGACTTGAATAACGGGCTTGCTACAAGCTTGCGATATTGTGCTTCTTTTGATATTAGCCTCACATCCACACGATTTCGAACATTCTCCATGGTTTTCCCAAAAACTGCGTTGTTCATTAACTTGAAGAAATCGCGATCGAAATCAGAAGTAGCGACTGTGCGGTGTTTGGTGTTGAGCTCGATGTATGGCCTCAACCATGGAGAATGCTCGAACATGAGAACTCGATATATTGTGCGGACGGTAATCCCTTGCTCCATCAACCACCACAGGTTTTGGTAGTGCAGAACATAACGCTCTTTGGGCTTGAAGTCCATGACGAGCTTTGCTTGGTTCGAACCAGGCGGACATTTGAATTCTGTGGCTGGGGGAAGGTCGCAGAACAAATCCTGCAGCTTCTCGGAGAACTCAAGGTCCACCTCGGCAAAAAAAACCGCATTCCACATCGCTGAAACCTTCAACATTAAATTTGGAGAGATCAGCCCACCTGAACCCTCCGGAGGGGAGTGGCAGCATCATGGAGTGTCCGTAGAGGTTGTTGACGTCTGTGTACATGATGTAGCTGGGCGGTTGGGAGGGGTCGTAACCGGTGGCCATGTGGCGATTGGTTGCGTGCGAGTGTCGTTGCGACACCTGGACCATTCGACCCCGGACGGCACGTTCTACAAGCAGCATCATGTCCACGTACGAAAGAAGCTCAAGCCTAACTTTTGTAACAAGGAGCATGGCCGACCATGCCAGGCCAGGAAGACTGTAGAAGTATACAGGGTCCAGCTTGTAGATGGTCTTCGCAGTTGCACGAAACGCCTGGATCACAGCAGCGAGGAGCGTCACATCGAGTTTTAGGTAGGCATCGTGATAGTTCCCAAGATTTTGGCAATCCAGCTCGCGCCACATGGACTGAGCATGGTTGTAGTCGTCCTCAGAGATGCCTGAGCCTCGCAGCTTGCTGTAGAAGTTCGCTCGAGGAGGCAGCGACTTCTCCGCAAACTTGGTAGAGTCGGTGATGTATTACGCCTGAAGAGACCGGCATCCAAGTTTGGAAAGTTGGCAGAGGTGATGAGCATTTGCTCGTCCCTGAGCTTTTTCGCCAGGGCATCGAGGCTGGCCGGGAGGAACCTCAGGGAGTGGAGGAAACGAAGTTAGATGGAAGAGCCTGATTCTGGGATTCGCACCCACTTGCTCAAGCTAATATAACGCTCCTCGTTCTGCGCCAGGACGTTGATTCGCATGTCGTCGTACCCAAGATGTGGCACCAGATGGTGGAAGTCGTACCCCGAGCCATTGTGGAAAAACACAGGGATGAAGCGCGGGTCCCGGGCCAACAAATTACACTGGTTGCACCAAGGACCAATGTATCTACCGTTGAAGTGATCATGGTGTTGAACTTTACGGTTGTTGGTGCTAAACTCCCTGGTGCACACAGGACAGGTAGTAGCCTCCTCGTGCTCGATTTCGTCGTCAGGAGAAAGCGATTCTATAGACTTGGGGGTCAACAGGAACTCCCCTATCTTGTTGGCTTCCACAACCATTCTTTCTAGAAAATGTTTGACTGCGTCGGGACCGCGATACACATAGGGCTCGGGGTCAACATGTCGGTCTCGCCACACCACAACATAAGCATAACTCGAGGCCTCGTGGAGTTGGTAGGGGGTAGTAGAGGAAACTTTGGGATTAGGATCGCATGTGGAGATAGGTTTGAGGAAGGCCTCGAAATCGGTGATGATGATAGCAGAGTGCTCTACCATGGCACTGTGCGTGTGAAATATTTCTACAGTGCCAGGTTTGGGCAAGACTGCCACCCCTATCTCGTTGTTACTGCAGTAGAGCTTGTGGCGAGCGAGCTTCTCGACAGCGATGTTGGGACCTCTGATGCTCTGATAATCCAGCTGTTTTTGATTATCAAAAGTGGACAAGCACCTGCGACAAACTTCTATGTGGTGTTTGTATTCACTTGTTTGGCTAGAAACAAGCCGAGAGAGAGAGCGAATAAGAGTGTAGTGATGATGGGTCTCGTTCTTGATGAGTAGGAGATGGATTTCTCGAGCATCATTGTTGTCTACGTCGCTTACCCGAATAGGGTACACTACATTTTTCTCAGTGAGGCCATAAACATTGATAGCCAACTGCGGGTTGTGTGTACGGGCCTCGAACTTGCGAATATCCGAGACCTCCACCGGGTAGTCGATCCCAACCATCGCATCTTCCAGCTCTGGCTCGTACTGCTTGTAGTGGTTAACTCGGCGTGGTTGTTTTTTCCAGTGGACAGGGTGCAACGCTGCAAGCACCGACCAGAGAAAGCACTTGGCGTCACTGTTCTGAATATTCGTGACAGCCTTCTTTGCCGCAATGGTAGGTGGTAAGGGGACGTAGCTGGACGGAGAGAGAGGCACAAACTTGTTAAGTTTGATACACAGCTCGTGAGGTTCACCACACAGCGAACCTCCTGAGCCCATAGCTTGATGTTCCTCCTGCTTGGCCACCAGCTCCTCGGCAAACTCGTTGTAGATGGCCTTTATGTTGTCGACATCCGCCAGATGCAGCGTCTTCGCCTTGGTATTGTGGTAGAAGCTATAAATTTCATCAGACGGCTTCCTGTACTGGCAACATAGCGATGCGTAGAATTTGGTGGAGTGCGTTGCAAGCGCATCGCTGAGGATGGAAATAATTTTGGGTTGCACGTTCTCCAAAAAGCTACGCAAGTCACATGAGCCCTACGAAGTGAGGACAAAGTCCTCTATCAAACCCTCGAAAGCAGACTGGTTCGCTTTCGCCACAGGCTTGACACGTTTGGCGGATGGCGACAAGTCTGCTTTCGCTTTCCTCTTGGTCGAGCGTGGGACAGGTGCTCCGACGACTTTGCATGTTGTTATATGCTTTTTTAGATTACCAATAGTAATATGTTTATCGCACCTGGGGCATGGTTCTGTAGCGGTCACATGCTTACCAGGTATACAGGTACGGCAGTGTCTTTCGAAATTTTTACTTGAAACACCAGTTTCACACGTAGGGCAAATTTTTACCGATTGCATTTTGTTGAAAAAATATTTGTGGGGTATGTTATTTTATATATATTTAGTGGAGTGTGACAAAATAAATATTTTGCAATAAAAAAAAACCCTTGGACGGCTAATTCACGATGGTGCTGGGTTTGGTGTGTGTTATTTATGTATATGCTATTCTTCCTTAGGAGGTTTGGTTAGCATGCAATAGATCAGTATGCTAGAAAATACAGAGGGGGAGGGGGTAGAATCGATTTTATTTGCCAGTCGAATAGTGAATTTACAGTGAAAGCTTGCTTATAGACTAAGGAAGATTTCACATCTAAGCGACACGCGACCCGTAACACGTGTCGCTACAGGATTTCACCAATCGAACGCAGGTTTGTGCGGCCTGCAATGCTCCTACGCTGTGAAACGTTGCTGTTGATTGGCTGAAATCTCCCTAAAGGAGCGTGTTACTTCTTGCTTTGGTACGAAAACTCTGTGTCGCTGGCGCCTGTCGCTTCAACCTGAAACCTATCTTGTGGAAATTTCACACCGAAGCGACAAGCGGCACGTATAATTCACACCCAAGCTACAAGCGACACAATCCCTTTCACTCTGAAGGAAAACATTCACCCCGCATCCGTGAGCAACGGACCGAGGCGACAAGAGACACGTGCAACTTTTCGTGTGTCTTCTGTTAGAAAAGTTGCATTGACTACTGAAAGTTCGCTTCCAAGCGACTCGTGTCGCTTGTCGCCTGTAACTTTGGTGTGGAGAAATCTTCCTCACAGCAAACTCTTCAAACCGAAACTGCACGTCTCGCTTGTCGCTTGCTTGTTGTTCTGCGTAGGCCGTTTTCTGGATACCGTACAGAAAGTATAGTCGCGAGGGTTGTTATCCGCGCATGCGCGATGAATGCTTGCTTATAAACTGAAGTGTCCCTGTCGTTCGTTGCTTCAGTGTGATACTTCCGTGTCGCTTGTTACATTGAACAAACCACACGAGAGAAGCGACAAGCAACATGTTTCGCTTGGATACGAACCCTCAATAAACGTAACCTGCCAAACCGAAGCACCACGTGTCTCTTGTCGCTTGCGTGTCGCTCAAATTGGGTCGTTTTCTTAATATCGAGTGTTCAGTACTATAATATAATTAAAATTTAAAAATGATGTTAGAGTTGGTCTCTAGATGGCAGGGAGGTCTGCCACGTGAAGTACGTGTCATAATCATGACGCAATAGGATGACTGAACTCGAGTGTCTTCGTGTGTGTGTGTGTGTGTGTGTGTGTGTGTGAGCGAACGCGAGGCCACCATAAGTGGTGGTACTTCGTCGTCGTATAACCTGTGTCTTTGTGTATAATATCCGTTATTATAATATATGTTTGTGTTCATGAACTATGAGAGACTTCATTCTTTAACCCAACACGAGATCAACACACTCCTGGACTTGGGAAAGTTACGCCAGGTGTTTCATTGGTGTAAAGCCGCTACATGGTCCTCCGGTCCGGATTTGCGCAGTACGTGCAACGTGACTTAACCAGCAGCGTTTTGTGCATTATCTCCCATGCTGGGTGTGTTCTGACTTTTGTGTTTGGACTAGAATTAGTGTTGTGAACTATGGAGCAGATACTTTCGTGCAAACGTGTTCTGAAAAGCGAAGTTACGCGTGTTGAAAACAAGACTGCGTCAGACGACCTCCCACAAGAGAGCGTTACCGTGTACATCAACAAAACCGTACAATTAACAGAGGACACTCAGAAACTCTTACGTGATCTGTCATCCGAGTGTAGGGATGAGCAATTTGCGGAGTTTGATGCAGAAATCAGCTCGATTCAAGACCGATTAGAGCAGATGTTGGTGACATTGTATCGTGCTCAAAGGCAGCAGGGCGTGGCAATGGCTGCCAGTGCATCGTCGGTTAAAGCCGGTAGTGACGTAAGACTGCTCAAATTGGACTTGCCTGTGTTCGCGGGAAACTTACAGCAGTGGCTGCCGTTTCGTGATTTGTTCATTGCGTCTGTACATAATAATAACTCTTTGGCCCCTGTACAGAAACTTCAATATTTGAAGTCTAGTATACGTGGTGAACCTGCATTGTTGCTGCAATCTATTACGATTACAGACACAAATTACAAAGAAGCGTGGGAAATTTTGAACAATAGATATCAGCAAAGACACGTTCTTGTGAATGACACGATCAAGCGACTCGTGTCGCAACCTTGTATCCAGACAGAATCAGCTGTTGCCTTGCAAAAACTCGCGGACGTAACAACCGAGTGTGTTCGTGTACTAGAAGTTCCAGTTCAACATTGGGATGCAATTTTGGTTTTCCATACCGTGGAGAAGCTCGACAGTGTGTCACGACAGCAGTGGGAGCTTAGTGTGGCTGCCGATCAACTTTCGACGTTTGAACAGCTACGACCCTTCCTCGATACGAGAGCGAGAGCTTTGTCAGCGTCTTCCAGAGCCCCCAAACAACAAGGATACTCAGTGAAAAAACCCTTTAGTGATACCTATACCAAAAGAAATGTGAGTTCATTTCATGTGTCAGTGTGTTTCCCTAATGTCACTAGGCGTCCCACCCGCTGTATAAGTGTAATCAATATAATAGCCTATCGGAGCCTGAGAGAGAGGCATTTGTGAAAAGTAGTGGCTTGTGCTACAATTGCCTTAGTTCTTTTCATAGAGTAAATAAATGCAACGCTAAGTTTGTGCCGTACTTGCAATAACAAACACCATACATTCCTTCATCGGAAGTGACCCCCTCCCCCCAAGGAAGTTTGGCAACTTCGCATCAGATTGTGACGTCACATTTAGCGGCCGATCACGGGAAATCGAGCACTGAAGTGTTACTTCCGACAGCAATTGCAAACATAAAGAAAAAATATAACCAGTGTCAGCCTTTTCGTGCATTATTGGATAGTTGTAGTGACGTTTCGTTTAGTTATTAGTTCCAATGCAGTTCAAATGTTAAGGCTGAAAAGAAAGAGCGTGTTTGTGTCAGTAACAGGCATTTCATCTGTTAACGTTGGGAAGTCACATTCAGCTGTTGATATCACGATTTCGTCCCCAGACGGTAAACATTCCTTCACAACCTCTGCGTTGGTGGTGAAAAGGATTACGTTACCGCTGCCACATGTGACTATTCAAAACACCGGGAGCTGGAGTCACGTACGCGGACTTGACCTTGCTGATCCCACATTTCATACAAGGGGAAACATTGACCTCCTTTTCGGGTGTGATATATATGCGTCGCTGCTAATGAGAGGAAAACGAGAAGGCAAGGAAGGAGAACCGATTGCCATTCAAACTCGCTTAGGTTGGGTTATTTGCGGAGGAGTAAAGCAACAAACTCCAAAACATTCATTCACCTCTCTTCACGTGTCAGTTGAAGAAAATAATGTAAACCAGTCATTAAGAAAATTCTTTGAGATTGAAGAATTGCCGCAGAGAGAGTTCGTAACAGAAGAAGAGCATTTTGAAACTACACATCGTCGCAAAACAGATGGACGTTACGTCGTAAATTTGCCATTTCAGAGCACTTGGGAAGAATTAGGGTACTCTGAAGAGAAAGCAAGAAAGTGTTTGTTATCACAAGAGCAAAGATTACAGAAAGATCCAGTAAAACAACAACAATACCAAGCATTTATGCAAGAATATCGCACCTTGCAACACATGACACCAGTGGCGGAGGATGAGGCTCCCAACGTACCCCCAGATCTTATTACATTCCACATCATTGTGTAACAAATGAAAGCAGCTCTTCGACTAAATTGAGAGTAGTTTTTCATGGGTCTTGCAAGACAAGTAGTGGTCTTTCCCTGAATGATGTACTTATGAATGGTGAAAAGCAACAAGCAGACTTATTTCCTATTTTGATTCAATTCCGTTGCCACCCAGTTACTTCAATTTCTGATGTTCGGATGATGTATAGACAAGTAGAGGTCGCGTAGGATATTTTCACTTGATTTTGTGGAGAGAGACCCCTGAACAACCAATGAAGGAATTCCGTTTAAATACTCTTACTTATTGTACTAAGCCTGCAGGTTTTCTAGCCACAAGAGTGCTTCGACAGTTAGCGAATGACGAAGGAGATAATTATCCTCTCACCACAAGGAGCTTACTTAGTCATGTGTATATGGATGACTTTCTAACAGGAGCCAGTTCTACTGAAGAAGCAATCGAGCTGTATCATCAATTGACATAGTTACTAAGCAAGGGCGGCTTCGAGCTTCGGAAGTGGTGGTCAAACGATCCGAGAGTGCTGGACGTTATCCCCTGTGAGTTGTTGGAGACAAATCTACAGTTCCAATTTAATGGAGAAGACGCGAAGAAAACTTTAGGCATACAGTGGAACCCTTCTATGGATTACTTGTGTTTTGATGTGGTGAATCCGAGCAAACGAGCGGTTATAACTAAAAGACTGATTCTTGCCGAGATATCGAAGCTCTTATCCCTTAGGTTTTGTCTCTGCTGTGACTGTGAAGGCAAAATTGTTTATGCAAACGCTTTGGAAGTTGGATATTGATTGGAACGACGAGCTTCCAAGCAATTTGGCTGCAGAGTGGGTTGCATACTGCCAGGATATGCCACAATTGAAAGATATCCTAGTGGAGCGATGCATTATTCCTAGAGACACCGTGGAGATTCATTTGGTTGGATTCTGCGACGCGCCAGAAGCGGCTTATGCAGCAGTGGTGTACGTGAGATGTGTAGGTGCTAATGGGCAGCTGCAAGTTAAGATGGTTGCATCGGAAACGAAAGTGCCCCCCCTTAAAACTATAACCCTTCCTAGGTTGGAACTTTGTGCAGCTGTGCTGTTACTTCGCCTGCTTTCTTTAGTGCGGAAAGCATTGTCTGTCAACTTGAAAACCATCACAGCTTATTCTGACTCTCAAATTGTTTTGTCGTGGATTAGTGCTTGTCCTAGTAGATGGAAAACTTTCGTGGGAAACCGTGTGGCGAAGATACAGGAAGAAGGAGAAATACAGTGGGCGTACGTTGCTAGCAAGGAAAATCCAGCAGACTGTGCGAGCCGTGGAATCTCGACTTCGGCTTTACTTAATCATCCATTATGGTGGAATGGCCCCCCCATTCTTAAGAAATTCAGTGTTGCCAGTGGAACAGTCTTACACATGTGATACTGATGAAGTGACATCAGAGCAGAGACAGTCATTTGTAGCCATTGTGAAGACAGCAGAAAATACATTATTTGAGAATTACTCGTCGCTGAGTAAATTGCAGCGGGTTGCAGCATAGTGTAGGCGCTTTGCATTCAACGCCAAGCATAGGGTCGAGAAGCTTCGTGGTCCATTGAGCGCATCAGAGCTGTGGTTAGCATTGGTTGCATTAGTAAAACTAGCCCAACAACAAGAATTTTCGTGTGAGGTTCAAGCCCTCAAAAAAGAAGCAGCCTTACCTTCAAAGAGCAAATTACAATACTTGAATCCATTTGTTGATGAAATGGGTGTTATTAGAGTAGGAGGAAGATTGGAGCATAATAACCTTCCGCATAACGTCAAACATCCAATTGTGCTTCCAAAATCACACAAATTAACAGAGCTGTTAATGACACACGAGCATATCATTAACTTACATGCAGGTCCTCAGATTGTCCTGTCAAAATTGCGATAAACATTTTGGATAATAAATGGACGAGACAAGGTTCGTCAAGTGCTGCGAAGGTGTGTCATCTGCCATAGATATGCTTCCGTGACATCACAACATATAATGAGTAATTTGCCACCGGCAAGAGTAACTGTTAGTCGACCGTTTTTACACTGTAGTATAGACTATGCTGGCCCAATTCAGTTGAAGTATATGGTTGGAAGAAGTGCTCGAAAATACAAGGGATACATTGCTTTATTTGTTTCTTTCAGCACTAAGGCAATCCACTTAGAGCTGGTGTCCAATGCATCTACAGCGGCTTTCCTAGCGGCCCTGAAGAGATTCATCTCACGTCGCAGTAAACCTAGTGATATGTATAGCGACTGTGGTACTAACTTTGTCGGGGCAAGTAGGGAACTGAAGGAGCTACGTGAAGTGACAAAACTAGCAGAACGTGATGAAACCACATCGCATTTCATTGCTTCCAATGGGATCGAGTGGCATTTTAATCCACCAGGAGCTCCTCATATGGGTGGACTTTGGGAAGCAGGTGTGAAATCTGTAAAGCACCATTTGAGGAGAGTAGTTGGAAACACAATTCTCACATTCGAAGAAATGTACACTGTTCTCAACTCGCGACCAATATCCCCAATGTCGGAGGATCCAAATGACTTGCAAGCCTTAACGCCTGGTCATTTCCTCATTGGAGATTCTTTAGTGGCGGCACCAGAAAGGGACTTCAATAAGACTCATCTTAATCGACTATCAAGATGGCAGCTAATGCAGAAACTTACGCAACATTTTTGGCAGAGGTGGACAAAGGAATATCTGTCCAGACTTCAGCAGCGTCCCAAATGGTTCTCGAAACATCGAGACTTCGGAGAGGGCGACATGGTCATTGTACGAGAAGATAACATCATCCCTCCACAAGAATGGAAGCTGGGGAGAGTGATAGAGGTCCATGCCGGACGAGATGGAAGAGTGCGATCAGCAACAGTAAGGACTGAAAATGGACTGTGTAAGAGACCAATCGTGAAATTATCATTGCTACCATTTGAAGTAGAGAAGTAAACTTGAGAAATCTATATGTTAATGTCAAATATTCAATATCAGAAGTTATGTTTGAAGTGTTTATATTATGTTAGCCTACATTGTAATTTCCATTTTATAATCATTGTGTTAAAGGTTAAAAATATGTTCAAATGTATATTTCAAGGTGGGGGAGGATGTTCAGTACTGTAATATAATTAAAATTTAAAAATGATGTTAGAGTTGCTCTCTAGATGGCAGGGAGGTCTGCCACGTGAAGTACGTGTTATATGCATGACGCAATAGGACTGACTGAACTCGAGTGTCTTCGTACGTGTGTGTGTGTGTGTGTGTGTGTGTGTGTGAGCGAACGCGAGGCGACTGCAAGTGGTGGTACTTCGTCATCGTATAACCTGTGTCTTTGTGTATAATATCCGTTATTATAATATATGTTTGTGTTTATGAACTATGAGAGACTTCATTCTTTAACCCAACACGAGATCAACACACTCCTGGACTTGGGAAAGTTACGCCAGGTGTTTCATTGGTGTAACGCAGCTACATCGAGCATAGAATCGCCTCCATCTGTCGGTACTGCCCGTGCGGTGAATACTTTTATCATAGATGGATTTTTATTTTATTTTATTTATTTTATTTTACTTCGCGTTTTGAGCCCCTTGGCTAATTTGCGAAAATGGGGATGAGTGATGAAATGAATGATGAATGGATGAATTGACATCCACAAACAACCAAGCCCGAGCGGAATTCGAACCCGGGACTCTTGGCGTCGTATCGCGATGTGCTAACCAAGGCGGAACGGAAGGGGATCCTGTTCGCTTGTCACTTCATGTGGCTTGTCGCCTTTCGCGTGTTCCTTCTGTCTGAAAGCTCCCTGCGTATACGATGGATAAAGAGTGGATGAGAGCTAGAAAGGCAAGGCAGATTCTATACAGTATCTAGCTATTGATAATCAACAAACTTTATTTGATATACACATGCTCTTATGATTAAGGAATCATATTTATTCTCACTATAGCTACAGGGAGCAAAGTAATTGCAGTTTTAACCCATTTTCGAGAATAATATTTTGTGATGTCTCCCAGTTATAACATTTGTTGGCATAATATCCTGCATGGTTATTGGACGATATGAAATTTTGGCCGATACCGATAACCGATATTCTACCTTTCCGATATAAAATTAGAAATGGTCCTGGAAGAATCTGAAAGCCTTAACTCCTTAAAAATTTGTGTGTTTCAAAGTGGCTGTTGTGTAAGAGAAATTGCATATTTAGACATTTACTTTTTAATAAAGTAGGACATGGAGATTATCCGTAAAAATTACAACAAAATGGCAGAATTTTGCACTAAACTATCAGATATTTATCGATATATCGGATCGCTAAAATAATCGGTAATTTTACCGATAAACCAATTCACCGATATGCCAACATCTGCCGATACCGATAGAATACCGATTAATCGGCCCCATCCCTAATGCTGCATTACATTTACGAGACGAGACAGAACCCTTCGACACGAGACACGAGACGGGACAAACGAATATTTTCGAGACGAGACACGAGACGAGAGCTATCAAATGGTATAATATAATCATTGCAGCCCCAATAGTTCCCAGAATAATGTAGCAAAACCCGCGAGAGAAAACTCAAACTTCAACAACACCCATTCGGCAGAACCACAGTTCTCTATGCGGTCCGCATTATACAGGGTGGTGCAAAATTCCGTTTACAACGCGGAGGAGGTGAATCGCCAAGTGAAATGAAGACGAAAATGTAAATGGAATTTTGTCGAATGACGCGCCGTGTCAGAGCTAGAGGATGCCGAAATCGTGTGAAAATGGACTTCACACCTCCATATGCCGACAAATAGTTCTCATAAAGAAGATTCGGCACTATATCCCCAAAGAAAACACTCCTGGGCTAGCGAATGAAGCACAAATCGCGTGTCGAAAATGAATGCGGCAGGGATTCCCCACAAGAAGTGAAGGATTCCCAGGAATTCGTACATGTCCGACATGGAACGCAGGTATCGAATGGGGGTACAAAGGGAAATGACGGAGGTCACAGCACATGAAGAACATTTCGCCAGGAAGTGTCCGAAAAGTAGGCTGCAGAAGGGGATTCCCCAGAGAAGAGGGGACACAGACAACATGTGCAAGAGGTGTATGATGACACACACGTACACAAATAGTATTCTTTATTGGCTGTGAAAATGACATACGATACATATCAATGACGTTATTGAAAATGTCCGCCAGCCACATCTACACACAGACGGCATCGGCGTAGCAGGGACGCTCTGGTATGCTCAAATACGTTGGGCATGTCAGTGATCATCCCAGCAGCGACGGTTACTCGAGCAACGAGGTCCTCCACACTTTCCACCGGGGTTTCGTAGAGCAGCCTCTTCATTTCGCCCCACAAGAAGAAATCTAGCATTGTGAGGTTGGGTGACCAAGGTGGCCACAGAACAGGTCCACGAATACCAATCCATCTATTGTTGAGTACAGCTCTGGCTCGGTCAAAATGTGCAGGGGCACCGTCATATTGATACCATACATCTTGCCTAATTGCAAGGGGTACATTTTCCAACAGTTCAGGTAAAACTTCTCGTAGGAACACACAATAGTTCCCACCGGACAAAGTATTGGGCAACACGTACGGACCTATCAGGTTGTCCCCGACAATGCCACACCACACATTCACTGCGAACCATCGCTGAAAATGACGCCCAATGATTGCATGCGGGTTTTGCACATCCCACACGTGACTATTATGGATATTGAAGACTGGTGAATAGTGCCTCGTCGGTCCACAACACTGCATTTGGAAAATTGGGGTTTGCAAGGGTTTGTTGCAAATACCACTGACAAAAATCAAGGCGTAGGGGAAAGTCCGAGAAGAGATTCCACATGCGGACGCAGTGAAATACATTCAGACGCCACATCGAAAACACAAGGTAAAAAGCAGGAGGACGCCTAGGAGCACTGTACGGAGTTCTGCGATCTTACCCACTCTCCATCGAAACAAGATTACATGTGTACAGACCAATGCTACTCTATGCAGTACCAACATGGCATCAAACAGCAAAAACCAACTTCAACAGACTACAAGTAATACAAAACAGGGCGGCAAGAATTATTCACTTGAATAGTATCCTAACAGAATACAATGATGATAATGGTAAAATATTTTATATTTTTAATAATAATCTAAATTATTACAAATTCCCCATTGGTGGGAAATTTCAATTTACAATAATTCCTGAGAACAAAGGTGAGATAAAAATATTTACTGGCAGTAATATCTATCGTATTAAATATGATATAATGAATACTGTCACTACATATGATATATTGATATATCTGCAAATGATTGTTTGTATATACAGGGTGTTTCGTAAGTTCGTTTACAACGCTTGGGAGGTGATTCTGCGAGTGAAAATAAGGTGGAAAGTTCATGTAACGAAATTCCGGAAACGGCTTTGTTGCCGAGTTATTGACGTTTATAAATGTGGGAAAATGATTTTCCGAAGTGAATAATGGCAAAACGGGTGGAGAGAAGTCGTCGGTGTTGGGCGATTCACTAAGAAATTGGGTACGCTTTTGTCAAAAAATCACGCGGCAATGTTGTGCAATGTCGGCGCAAGGGATTCCCCAAAGGACGCGAACGAAGATGTTGACGGGAGTGGGATGGGTTTGCGTTCTGCGTGAGCTGGTATCGACGAATATTGGCATGTGTTGAATGGCACCAAAAAACAAAGAAAATTTCCTGAGCGAAGGGCACCATGACGTAAAAACGAAAAAAATGAACTGTCAAAGGTTGCATACCCTGAAGGGCAGATGGGTGTCACACAGTATGCTTAATGGAGATGTGAAGGGAACCTCATCACAGACGGTTTTCAAAGTGTCCACCATGTACTTCCAAGCAGAGGCGACAACGGCGAATCAAGGATTGTCTAGTGCGACCCAACAACCCCGGCGTTTCTGCTATCGATGCTGCAGCTACATTGATACGGGCAACGAGGTCCGCTGCTGACACGACAGGTGTTTTGTAAACGAGGCGTTTCATCTCTCCCCAGAGGAAGAAATCCAGGGGCGTAAAATCAGGCGATCGAGGTGGCCATGGCACAGGCCCTCCCCTGCCAATGCACTGGTTGTGGAATACGGTATTGAGGAAATGGCGCACATTCCGATCGAAATGTGCGGGTGCACCGTCATGTTGAAACCACAGTCTTTGACTCAGTACCAAGGGCACGTCCTCTAGTAGTTCAGGCGAAACCTCACTGATAAATGCTTCATAAGTGGGTCCACATAGGCGAACAGGGAAAATGCACGGTCCAATCAAATGGTCATGCAGTATCCCGCACCACACATTCACTGCAAATCTGTGCTGATGATATGACACTAGCTGTGCATGTGGATTTTCATGTTCCCACACATGACTGTTTTTACTATTGAACACACCAGTTTTCGTGAAGATAGCCTCATCAGTCCATAGTACTGTATTCTGAAAATTGGGGATAGTTTCAATTTGATGAACAAACCATTCGCAAAAGTCCTCACGTGGGCCAAAGTCCCGAGGTAAAAGATCTTGCACTTTCTTCACTTTGTACGGGTGCATCCCCTCTTCTGCCAGGACTCGCCACACATTCACATGGGAGGTGTTTCGTTCGTGGGCTAGTGCGCGCGTACTGGTGCCTGGATGATCCATTACTGCAGTTAGCACATCTTCCACAAACCGTCGTGTTCGCACACTTCGCGGTCGTCCAACTTCTCGACGAGGTGGCAACACTGATCCTGTTTCCCGAAGTCGAGTGTCTACAGTTTGAAATAAGGTGTGCGATGGTAACACCCTATTTGGAAAACGTACCCCATACAGACGCCTTGCAGCACGGCTATTACCTCCAGCCTCCCCATAAATCAGATGCATGTCGGCCAGCTCTTGGGACGTGTATGCAGCCATCCCTTACACCGGGCTACAAGTGTTTCAGGCCGTTAACACTAGTACACTTCACAGAACACGATGGGCTGTGGCTAAGAATTAACACGTAACACTGCTAGGTCAAATGTTTGCCCAACACTACTGTCCAAGAGCCTCACGCCTTTCCATTCAACCGTGAATGTTTAACAACCTGCTGCTGGCACAGCACCTGAAGCACGAGTGGCACAGACACGTGCCCTCCTTCATGAGGAAACCTACACTGTTGGCGCCCCTAGCGGGAAATGTGGTACTTAACGTCAGATCACACGGACACCCATCTGCACTTCAGGGTATGCAACCTATGACAGTTCAGTTTTTTCGTTTTTACGTCATGGTGCCCTTCGCTCAGGAAATTTTCTTTGTTTTTTGGTGCCATTCAACACATGCTAATTTTCGTCGATACCAGCTCACGCAGAACGCACACCCATCCCACTCCCGTCAACATCTTCGTTCGCGTCCTTTGGGGAATCCCTTGCGCCGACATTGCACAACATTGCCGCGTGATTTTTTGACAAGAGCGTACCCAATTTCTTAGTGGACCGCCCAACACCGACGACTTCTCTCCACCCGTTTTGCCATTATTCACTTCGGAAAATCATTTTTCCCACGTTTTCAAACGTCAATAACTCGGCAACAAAGCCGTTTCCGGAATTTCGTTACATGAACTTTCCACCTTATTTTCACTCGTAGAATCACCTCCCAAGGGTTGTAAACAAACTTACGAAATACCCTGTATAGTTTGCTGGGAGAGTATGATAAACCGAGTTGAAAATCACTTATCCTATAATAAATAATTATTACCAAAATGCCTAATACGTTCCAGATTAAATGTTCTATAAGAAAACTACTGTACTATACTATACTGACTGCACTTGTATAAGCTATGAGAAAACAAAATTCATGTTCTTTTGCAACATACGTATAACTGAAAGGCTGTTTTTCCTGTGGATTGGAATGTTGCATGCCTTAGGAGTTAGACGTCAATACTAGGTCTGCCCGTGGAAAATCCATATCCCCATGTGATGGACAGGACAGGATAACAGGGTGTGTTAAAAGTAATATACACTTTATCAATGAGGCAGTATAGCCTATGTATTCCCAAAACAAATAAGTTGTGTTAAGTAGAAATTAGTTTTACATTTTTGATTAAATATTTAGGCTATGCTGTACCTTAAACGCAAGATGAGACAATAGGGTGTGTTAAAAGTACTATACACTTTTTCAATAAGGCATCTATAGCCTATATATTCCCATAAGCAATAAGTTGTGTTAAGTAGAAATTATTTTTACATATAATAGTGCTTGAGGAACTAGAAAATAAGAGATTTGAAAGTAATATGGTAGTATATGGTCCTACTCAAAAACTTTAAAGTTAAAATTCAAAAAAAATATTTTCAATTTTTTTCAAATTTTTCAAAATTTTCAAAATGTTCAGAAACTCATACTTCTGTTTTTGGAGTTTAAAATTATCTAGCCGCGATTGGGTAACAAAAGTGGGGAAGGGGCATGGACAGTTTACATTTTCTTTGTAGATAAGGCTTAGCATTAAGAGGTCATAGTGAGACAAAAAGTGAGGGGAACAACTGCCCCCACGCCCCCCTACTCGCCGACAGTGTTGGAAATGTATCAATTATGTATATTGTTTAGAATCAGCTGTAAAATAGTCTCTGAACTACAGACAGAGGAACTAAAGGGAAAGGGGAGGGGACAAAGAACATGGGTGCCAAGACATTTTGAATTCCTCTAATACAATGCGATTTTCGTTGGGTCCTGACACACTTTATATACGCCCCTGTTTCATACCCACCAATACAATAAAACAGTGAGATGAATGAAGTTTTACTTTCTCCGGTTGAACTTTCATGATGGCTTCTGCCCCCCCCCCCCCAATCAGAGGTCTGCGAACGTCTATTTGGGTAGCACGCGCTACCCCTGTCTAGGAGATATTTTGGACATTTTAGTCAACATCTGGAGTGTGAAACTATTAATAAAGTGTCATAGAGATGAGTAATTGTACCAAAAATTTAATTATATAGTAGCTAGCGACGTAGTGGTAGCGTCATCGCGTTTTATTCAAGGGGTCCCGGGTTCGATACCCGAGGGAGACACATACTGGTTCGGATCCGACTTTAAACTGTAGGTCCAGTCCGGATTAGCCTTACTGTGCATAAAGTGGACTTAAAACACCAACTCAATCAATCAAGAAGACTCCAGGGATCCCCGGTTCGAATCCCGGCGTGGGCGTGTGTGTTTTTTGTAAGCGTCCATCTTCAATTTCATCCTATCATCACTCATGTGCATGTCGCGTATGGTTAAAAGTGGCACAAAATTACATTAAATAGCAAAGATACAAATAATACCGAGGAGGTACTTTTCCGGAAACTTGATTAGAAAAGTAGAGAAACTAGACAATGATTAATAGCTAGAGGATACCGGAAATTAGACAATTGATAATGTCTAGAGAAAATTGAAGTCCGTACGAATTAATGAACACATTCGAAAAAGTATTCAGTTATTTTCACTGCTACTAAGTAGCATTTAAATGTTCGCTCTGTCTGTATCAACAACATAAACTAAAAATAAAAATGCTGCAAGGAGTGAAGTGTACATCTATAGATATAATCTATACGAAATTATTACACAAAATTTACCTTCATTGAATTTCATGTTTCTCGTAAGTATAATCATACATATACTGCGACACAATGCAAGTTTCTATTTAGTTTATCTCCAATGTTGGTACAATATTAAAAAAGGTGCCAAATTTTCTAAACTAAATGTAGTTAAATTGCATGATTTTCTTATTCTTGTTCACATGCTGCTCATGATTAAACACAAACTTAAGATCTGTAATATTTTCTTAAATTCTAATTGCATAGAAACACTTGAAAATAATTTAGAAATTATTTTAATACATATATTATACTACATATTATACCTGATACGACAACAACAAACTTACGTTAAACACATTTAGTAATTTATAAGGTAGCATATTTAATCAGATTTCGACTTCAGATAAATTAACTACAGGATATCGTTCTTTGTTTTTGTTATTGAAAAACTACAAGGTATTTTTGTAGAGAGCATATTATGGCTTCGTCTAGACTGCGCTCTTAGGTGTTATGAATGAAAACTTCTGCTGTGTTTACGTTTTTGGAATGAAATAAGTCTGCTTCAATCGTTTCCAATGTGATGTTGCCCAAAGTTCAACATGAACGTCTCAATAGACAATTGTGCTAACTGGGAAATACCTGCCAAGCTGATTATCACGGTTATCTCTACATCATATGCAGTGTCCGGCGTCAGAGCTCTCAACTGCATATGAAATCTTTAGATCCTAAGCTATGCAAAGTTTTTTCATTCCTCATTTTTGTTGTAGACCTTCCAAATTATTGTACGAAGAATGAAATCTTCTTGTGGTTAACTAAATTTTCCACTCGTTTTCCTGAGACTCCTCTTTTGAAGAAAGTAAAGTTTGCACTCTGTGCTGCCCCAAGATTTCCATTCCTTCAGTCGGAGATATGGCAACACTGCAAAAGACATGCTTATCTCCAAGGGAAGATACGGGAACCTGCGGCGAAACGACAGAGGGACGAAGGCAAGGCGGGATTCGAACCAAAGACATATGAAAACTTGTAACACTAACCACCTTGTCTTCCTACTTCAACATAAACTTGGAATTTCACACAGCCTCTTACATCCTTTGAGTTTATTTAATTTCATTCTTATTAGACGGAGGTAAAGAGAAACTCTGTGCTCATTCCACGGTAGGGAGATTCACGATCTCGGCTTTAAAATTATTAAGTTATTGCTTAAAAAATACAGACGACATCATGCCTCAAGAATAACGTTAAAAAAAACACTACAAAAGCACGTGGCACTGTAGCCTTAACTTCGCCCTGGATAAATTTGATTTGTTGCTTTGTAAGAAATAGAATAGTTTCGAAATGTAATCGTAACTTTTGATTTTACAGGCATTATTTTAAGACACAAAAGTTTCGACTAAAAGCTAAGAAGAAAACAATCTGCTTGTTTGCAGGTGCGCTGAAGGGGCAGAAACCTCCGTTTGGAATATATTTTACTGAAGCAAATTACAATGCACGTTTTTCTAGCTCCAGTTTGTTTCTTAAAATTGCAATCGGAAAGTTTGCTAGGAAACGACTCCTCCCTCCTCTTAATACCGGTCATGTTTCTTCATAGCATGTATCCGATTTTTATTTAAAGTAACCTTTGAATAATTTTCCTTGCGATGTTTAGTTCTGTGAAAGCTGCTGTTATACTGTTTTATCTAAATTTACAGTCATTGTCATTTGTATCAACAAAATTTCTTCAATTAGTGGGCTGCAAAATAGATTCTAAAAATTATGAAAATAGGTACTTAAAATGTCAATGTAAAATAAGAAAGGCAACAACGTAGGGAGCGGAACACAATCTCATGAATAATTTTCTTATTCAGTTGCACTCTTCTTTACTTGAATTCATGAATTTTATTGTACGTATATTTGTCATTTTGAATCGCTTTTCTCTTACTTATGATGGGCCTCTCCGGTGGCGCATTGGTAGCGTCGTCGCCTTGTAATCAAGGGGTCCCGGGTTCGATACCCGGTGGAAGCACATAGTGGTTCGGATTCCACTTTAAACTGTAGCTCCAGTCCCGATTAGCCTTACTGTGCAGAAAGTGGACTGAAACCACTAAATCAACCAAACAATCTTACTTATGACCAGTGGCTTAGCAACATATCGCGAGGCCCTGGACGAGATTAGAATGCGAGGTCCCCATCTGTTCCTCACATTTGAAATCTCAATGTGAATCGGAACAAAATAATCAGGGATACGTCAGCAATTTTGCATATTTAAATAATGATAATAAATTACTGACGAAAATCTTATTTAATAATTACACTTACCCTAAAAATGTCCTTCTCTGTTTTCCGGGAGCTGAAATCCGAAGCTCTAGGACAGGTGCATAACAATGGAATGGGCCATGGAGGCCATGCCTCCCCTCCAACTATGAAATATTATAATGTGAAGATATAAAAACCTACGAAAATAACATAGACGATTTTTCAGATTTTGCAAGAATTTCGATTTCGTCTTTGCATGTCTGAATGGGTATATTATTTTCTAACCATAGAATTATCATGGCTTCTCAATTGTGCTGGTATAAGAAGTTTTTTAAAAAGTGAAAATAATGTTAATATACACAACATAGTACAATTTGAATACATATGAGAATTGAACGTAAACAATAAGCACAAAGCTATTCTCCATGTGACAACCTTCGTCTGTAAGCGACTGTGTTGCTGATTGTCGAATCGAATCTACATCTTGTGTCATTCTAAGGGATGGAATTCTGTTGATGCGAAGCTGATGTTGAAATCTGCTTAGTGGCGTTCCTATTTCAACCCATCGTAGAAAACAGACTGAATAAAAATAGTAATGAACATATTACTTTGCCGTTGGGTGTACATTTATCCCTGGCTGCAATACAATCATAACATTGGTGGTCATACTCCAACAATATTTCGTCGACCACCGTGCCGGAGTGTTAGCACAACGCGCTACGGTGCCATGGGTCTCTGGTTCGAATCTCGGGCTGTGCATGGGTGTTCATTGTGACTGTTCTTTTATCAATTTCATCATATATCACTCATCCCATAGTTGTGATTAGCAAAAAGTGTCAGAACCCTACGTACACCAAGGTGGGTTAAAAATTGTCCACACTTTGATTCGGATAAGAATTTTTATGGATGTTTCTTTAGTATCATGTCATAACTCAGGTTTTGTGTCAAAAATGATATAATTTTATTTTCTGTCATTCAATACTTTTAATTTCTAGAAAATAACCCAAAATTTAAAAAAGTTTTCGTGGTGGACATAGAGTACCCTCCCTTTGTGTAACGTGTTACCATAATGTGCATGAAGTTATTTCCAGTTAAAATTGAAGATTCTGACACTACGCGTCGCTACGGGTACAGCTGACGCAAAGCGTCGTACACCAAGGACGTGAGTGAAGCAGACATCACGTGTTTTTACTTTTGTGGAAAGCAAATATGGCATATTGTCTTTCCGATAGTGACATTGAGCGCGAACTGGCAAATAACACTTATGACCGTGACTCTGTATCTAGCCTGGACGAAATTTTAAGTGAAATTGAAGATCACGTCAGCGATGTAGAAAGTGTTAATTGTAACGAAGAATTCGAAGAAACGAATTCTAGTGATGGTAGTAGTGAAAGAGAAGTTCCTCTCCTTCATCAGCCGTGACATACATTGCTAAAAATGGCCGAGTGTATACTAAAGAACCTCCCCGTCCTACACGCAGAACACAACAGAATATTATTCGTGAAAGTTCGGGCTTACGACCATCAGGAAAAGTAAGCTATATAACAGGGTCATTTTCCAATTTTTTACGAAAGACATTTTGTCTCTAATTGTTAAACACACTAATGAAGAGGCACAAAGAAGAAATGTTGCTGAAACCAATGAGACTGAAATGCTGGATTTTATTGGAGATCTGGTTTTGATGGGTGTAAATAACGACAACAATTTGGACATTCGTACTTTATGGTCAAAAGAACATGGTAGGTCGTCATATATAGCAAGCATGAGTCGAAATCGATTCACTTCACTTCTAAGTGTTATCAGGTTTGGTGGTAAAAGTACAAGGGAAGAAAGAAGAGCTAAAGACAAATTTGCTGCTTTACGTGAAATATTTCAGCTTACAAATGAAACGTTTGCAAAGAACTATAAAGCTGGTCAAAACACTGTTGTCGATGAAATGCTTTCGTCTTTCAGGGGAAGATGCCCATTCAAAGTGTTCATGAAAGACAAACCCAAAAAGTACGGGATATTGATAAGAATTTTAGCAGACTGTGAAAAGCGTTACGTCCTCAATATGGAAGTTTATGCCGGAAAAGTAGTAGGATCGACCCCCCAAACTAGGGGACCTAAAGAAATACTGAAACGACTTGTGGCTCCGATTGCAAATACAGGACGCAATGTGACAGCTGACAGGTATTATACATCCGTAGAGCTTGCCGAACAATTGTACACAGACTATAATCTTACTCTAGTTGGAACCATGCAATGCAACAGGAAGCACATTCCAGAAGAACTGAAGTCCACTAAAGAATTACACTCTAATATGCTTGTATTTACGGATCCTGCTTCTGGTAATCCACCAGCCACTCTTGTGCCGTACATTGTGCGCGAAAAACCAAATAAATTACTAATCATGCTCTCGACACAGCACAATGATACAAAATGCGATGAAAGTAATAAAAATAAGCCCGATATTATATTGTTTTATAATTCAACCAAAGGCGGAGTCGACCAATTGACCAAATGGCCAGAAAGTATACCACGAAGAGGAACACTCGAAGGTGGCCATTATCTGCATACTTTTACCTTGTTGGATATAATTTGTATCAATTCCTATACCATATACGTGTTGAATAATCCAGAGTGGCAAATAAGAAGATCCAACAAAAGGTACATGTACCTTCAAGAACTCGGCTTGGAACTTATCAAAGAAAATGTACAGCAACGAGCTAAGAACCTATCTGGTCTCCAGAATGGAAAACAGCAATGGAAAACGTTTTGGAACACAAAACCACAACAAGTTTCACCGAAGTAAAAGAACTCAAAACAGGAAGAGGAAGATGTGTTCTTTCTTGCAAAGAAGCCACATCGAAAAATGTACAGTTGAACAAGCTTGCAAAAACAACAATTGTATGTGGGAAATGTGAAGCCTTTGTTTGTGGAAAGCATAGTGAAAAAAGCAACGTATTCCACTCTTGCAAACGTAAGACTATTGATTCAGAGTAACCAACAATGACTTTTGGAAAGTAATATAAGGCAATAATGCTTACTCTGTAGCTTCCAACAATAAAAATAATTTATGTCTGTAGAACTACATCATTACTCTTGTAATTGGAGAAATATGTGAATAGAATATCCATAATGTTAAAATATATTGTAAGAATAACAAATAAAAATGGTGATATACTTAATAGAATTTCCATAATGTTAAAATATATTGTAAGAATAACAAATAAAAATGGTGATATACTTAATACATGCTCTGTTCGTAGTCTTCAGTTGTCTTAGTTTATAGTTACTACAAAATAGAGAAGAATATTACATTTTCTGGGACAGAAAATAATGATTTATGTGGTGGACATTTTTTAACCCTCCCTTCGTGTGCGGTGTTACGCGTAACCCCTTGGTGTGCGTAGCGTTAAAATAACCTAACTCAATAAATCCAGTAGCATTTCGGATCTTCCCTTTGTTAAAGAAGAAATCGATTATTATCGATTTGGTGTTTCAAGTCCACTTTATGCACAGTAAGGCTAATCGGGACTGGACCTACAGTTTAATATAGCCTACGTGTCAAAGCAAAACTTTGGTCAAAACACATTCATCTGTGGTTTAACTTCGTTTTGAGTCCACGTTTTGCATGACAGGATAATCGGGAAGGACCTACAGTTTAAAGTGGGATTCCAGCCTCTGATCAATCTACCCCAAGCAGGCATGAAAGTTCGATCTCGGAATCCCTTGATTACAAAGCGACAGCGTTGGGCATGTAACAATTAGGGAGGCCCTTATCTTTGAAACGGTAGGCAGAATATGGGTGTAACATCATCATATTGACTCTTCGTCGTCGCCTTGTAATAAAGGGGTACCGGGTTCGATGCCCGGTGGAGGCACATAGTGGTTTGGATCCCACTTTAAACTGTAGGTCTAGTTCCGATTAGGCTTACTGTGCATAAAGTGGACCAAATCAATAAATCAATACTGACTCTTCTTCTTTTTGCTTTGTGTACATGGTGTGAAATCACTGTTTGAGGGGGCAAAGATCTTAATCTACACGCACGTGCGCGCTAATATGTATACGTAATTAAATACAACATTACTAATTACAAAATCACTAAATATTTAAAAATAACATTATTAAATACATTTAAAGCAATTATCTTTTTACATTTATAAATATCAGATTTGCATCAAGTAGCAAACTGATTTCTTTACTAAGTGGTTAAAGATGTCAATTACTTTCAAAATTGTTGAAATTGTTTTATTATGGAACAGCTGAAAGATTGATTGATTGAATTGGTTTATTTTACTTCGCTTTTCTGCCACTTTTGGCTAATCGCGAGGATTGAAATGGCTGATATACAATGAAACCGATGAAGGGACACTCACTAATACCCATGCCCAGGCCGGGATTCGAACCCGGAACATCAGGCGTCGTACCACGCTATGCTAACCACTTCGCCACCGATGTCGGCGTAACACTTGAAACATTGTGTTTAGTTTTTCTATTAATATAAATCAATTACGTTTCATTCTTATATTTATTGTCCTTTCTTGTTTCACTTTAATTGTGAATACTTTGCTATTGCTGCAGATCTGTTAATGATCTTTTGAAAGAGAGATTGTTGGGGAAATATCCCCGTTGCACCTTGCCCTTGGACCACTCCGCTCCCATAAGTTCTCATGCACTATCATCCGCTGAGAGGAGATCGTTTCGAGGGATATTGAGCAATCCAGTGTTACGGTGAAAAACCTTCCTTCATTTCACTTCAGGTGACAAGAAAATCACAAAAAATCAAGTATATAGAACAGATTGAACTGTTTGTGACATTTTGATCATTTTTGTAAGATGGTACGTGTAAGATGTACATGGTAAGATGTCACTTACCATGTTTTACACCAGAGCCCTTCATTTAATGAATTTATTTTGACTGTAATTTTAGTTTTACGTTCAGTTACTCAGCGCTGGACCTAAAGTTAACTTCTCAGCCCGGACCTTGGGGTGCACGAGTTTGGGGTAGCAAAATGCCTTATCTTATTTAAATCTTCTTTTCTTCAACATTCGTGAATTGTATTGATAGTGAGTTGCATGTTATTGAGTATAGGAAAGCAAGCAGAGAACAGCAATTTCAGGAAATCAGGCTGTGATTCCGCCCTTTGGAAAATTATTTCTCACTTATTGCAGACGATTATTTTACCAGAACCAAAAAGTGGCAATTGAATTCTTCGAAAAGTAGCATACATTTCAAATCTTGGTCGTCTAATACACGAATGTTTGTGCTTACAGTTGCCATGCATCGCCAATGTCAAAACTAAACTAAGAGTTCCATTGTATTTCTATTTTACACCCATTTTCTCTCTATCGGGTTAATCGCCAAATATACGCCGAATTTGCATAAATTTCATATAGTCTGAATCTCTAGTTCATTCCGCACACAACGGGATATCACTCATCTCTCTAGGGCAATTAGCCTCCGATCTACACTCATTTAATTGAAACTCTACATTTTACTCAAAATCGGCTTGGGACCAAGGGGGTTACATGTGAAAATGGCCTTGGGAATCAAAAGGTTAATGTAAGAAATGGTCGAAAAGTTACCAATGTTTCCCAGTTTTCTTTGTTCAACAAATGTAAAAGAAAAATCGTGCTAAAACGCTTTTGCAAGTCAGTTTAAATACAGATGTCTGAGAGATATGTGCAATCAAACTATGGCCAGTATTAATAGACTATTATGCCAACTCATTTTATACAGGCTTGGGGGAAGTGCTTGGGGGAAGTGGGTGGTCAGACGAGGCACTTTCTGCATCTCCCAAATAAATCAAGATTACATTCTGAGCTCCCAGCAGCCACTTACGGTTAACAACTTTTTTACTTTAGTAGAAATTTTAGACTAAATATTTGGTCAAAATTGCCGGTTTTTCCCTCAATTTTGCAAAAAAATATTTCTTGCTTGCTTCGATTGTAATATAAACGTTTCAACACGTCACATTATTTTGAAAGAATTGGCGTCCTATTCAATTAAAATGTTCCATACATAGCTATTTCTATTTTGTTTATTTTTCGCCGCTGGTCTATTTCGTGATTGAATCGAGACAATGAGGTGGAATGATAAAATTATGAAGGTACAAACACGATGTCCATGACTCCATATTATCGCGTTTATTCTTTAGATTTAGCTTAACTTTGCGGAAAATTGTGAAAAAGTATTAACGCAATCTTTCAAACCAGAATTTTGGTAATTGTTTGACACCCTCAAGATTGGCCCATGTAAGCAATTGGATATCCGACGCTGTGCTTCTTGCTTGAGTGCGAGGGGACGTCAAGGGAGGGGAGGGATGGGTGACGCCGTTCGTGGCTGATTCGAGGGTTGGCGCTAGAAAGTACGGAAAGAAGGGAGACTATGCCATTCCTGTTTTCTCTGCTTTCAGGGCATATGGCCTGAGAGCGAATAATTGTCTACAGTCGGGTTAAACATGATGGACAGTGGCGGCTCGTGGTGAACCAAAGTGGATGGGCGATAGCTCACAAATTTGCTCTATTGATTAGCTTTATTTTACTTCGCCTTTTGTGCAACTTTTGGCTAATTTGCGAAGATGGGGATGAGTGATATAATGAAATTGATGAATGGGCACTCACAAACTTCCATACCCAGGCCGGGATTCGAACCCGGGACCCCTGGTGACGTAGCGCGATGTGCTAACCACTCTTTTATATATATATATAAAAGGAATACCCCTACGCGGTGGTATCCCCCGTCATTTACACTTTTTCAACTTTTACACTTTTCAATTTTTACAGTATTCTCAGTTTTTCACGTTTGGACAAACACAAATACCCATGCCTTACCCGGGACTCGAACCCCTGGCGTTGCAGCGCGCTATGCTAACCACTCCTCCACGGGGGCCGACACAAATTTGCTCTACTAGTAATGTGAGTTTAAATGGTGAATTTCGTATAACAACCAACGTAATAAGAAATTGATACGTTCGTGTTTACCGAATATCATGTTTTACACGTTTGCACATATTATAATAAATTAATAATTATTTAACAGTAATGCGAAGAAGATGGAAGAAGGAATAGAATTCTAACAGATTTAGTCGTTTAACAGAGGGGAAAATTCAGAAGAAGGGATATTAATTTTTACACAACTTGATAAGCACAATGACGAATAGGTATTTACGTGCATTGATCGTGAAAATTTGTAGTAAAAAGGTTTCCTGTCCAACATTACTAATTGATATGTGAAATAGGGCACCAAAATAAATATCTCACTGGAAAGGTGATATCTGCGTTACCAGAAGTTCTAAAGTAAAAACTTCAAACTTACCAGAAATCTTCAGACATGCTAGTAGCTAACAGAAATTCATCCTTCTGTCCTTCAACGCAAAATTTGAGAGTGAACTCACGACCTCCCTTCTTTGACACTTGTTCTAGATTCAAATTCGGCCTAGGTTTTTTTTATGTTTATTTTTTCATCCAGACTTCAGACTTCTGATAGAAAAACTTCGCACCAAGAATTTCTCAACACTGTTCATCGCGACGGCGACAAATGGACAACTACAGCACACAAGTACCGAAAAAGCTTCACTTTTCCATGGAAAACGAACAAACAACAAGTGTCAATACTATCGTCTTCCCATCCGGTCGTTTTATTGCTTCGGGGTTGCCAGACAATTTTGCCAAATTTTAAGAAATTTGTAGTTCACAGGTTCCTGTAGCGGCTCTTGGTGAGTTTAGATGACGAGTTTCTAATTTATTTAACATCCGCCTTGAAAACAAATTGGACAACTTTGTCACATTATCAGGATTTTTTTCAAACGTGCTAATCAAAACATGTAAATAAATCTACGTGATGTATTCCACATCATTGTAATCCAAATGTACTTTTGACTAAACTCAGAAAAAATAAAACACATATACACGATAATTTTGCATGTAACAAGAATCTATAGCGGACTTCCGTGGCTAGCGTACCACATTTCAAAGCCAGGGCTCCTGGGTTCGGATCCCGGCATGGGTATGTGTGTTCTTTGTGAATGCCCCTCCATCAATTTCATTATATCATCACTCATCCTCATCGTCGTGATTACCGAAAAGTAGCAGAAAGCGACGGTAAATAACAAAGATCAAGCAAGAGTCTGTACATTTTCAGTTACCGATATTTTCTCTCCTCAATGGAAATTGCGTTATTTATTGCTCTACTCTTATGTCATAAGTGAATAAGATTATGGAATACAGAATGATTTTTTTCAACTGTTGGTAATTTTCTTTCTTACGTTAACTTCATTGCTTCTGGCAACTCTTCATTGTTTACCGTTCTCCTAAAAGAGGGCCAGTTTCGCCTAGGGGGTGGGTTTCGGACGACAAACCCTCCGTCATCCCAGCCACAGATCCCGCGCGTGTTATTCCTTCAGTTCCCTCGCCTCTTACCCCGCGCGACCGCGCCTGAGAATGCTCTACGTCTCGTGAAGTGGGAGGACGGCGCCCCGCCACATTTCTCTCCAAGTTCCGTATTCCCCCTCACGGTGGCGTGCAAACTTCGCAATTGTCGCGGAACAATGAATACAGAACCGACTAACCAACGATCTATAAGCAATGGAATATTGGCAATTCAGACAAAGTAAAAGCTAATATATAAATGTTAATGTAATGTTTGTTCACTTGTGGTTACACACGGCAGTGCGGCGTCCGTATCGTCCTCATGAGCGGCCGCCCCTGATTATGGAGACTCGAGTTTGAACTCCAATTAAAAATTAACCAGTAGAGCTACGTATTTAAATTTCGTCACGATTGGACCACAAGTTTTTTAATTACAGGATCTCGAAGTGAGCATAGTTTGAAAAACACATAAAAAGCTGCATTTTTTTGTTCTCGTCTCACACATAAAGATCGATATTTAAGTTTTATTGGGGATCGAAAGCACATAATACCGAAAAAGACTTGATTCAGTTAACATGCATTTTTTATTATTATTATTATTAGACGTATAACATAAAGCGAATACATTACATTCAGTTAGGGAAGTTATACAGTGAATATAGTTTAAAATTTGTGCATTCATAGAGCCGTAGGTTGAGAATTCTACGCCAAAGAGAACAACACAATTCGACACACCCTTTACACACCATTAAACTTTTGCTTCTGTCGAAAGTATTATTTTAGAACATATATACTTAATATGAAGGAAAGCTCTCCTTGTGAACCGACCGAGGAAATTTACTTCACTCAATTTAGGGTTAAAACGGACAATTTAGACCGGTTTGTTAGCGTAAAGAAATATGTATGTGAAATTATCAAATATTTGAAGGCATAGAAAACATTTCCAGGTCCCTAGCCTCCCCCTTCCCTGCATTGAGTGAGCTGCTGCTGTGCAACTGGTCACCGCTGAAACCAACTTTGTTCTATTTTATGTATTATATTTGTACAGTTATAAGCCCACGAAATGATCCCCTGTTTAAAAGGGAAGTGGGGGAGGGGTGATGGACTGCGAGATTCATTTGTGGAGTTTATGGACAATACGAAGCTTTGTCGTCTTCCAGGCCAGTGTTGTTTAGAAGTCATTGTATTTCATATTTATTTTATGTCGCTTTTCTTCCACTTTTGACTATTCACGACGATGGATCATGATTATGTTAAATGGATGAAGAGACACTCACAAAACCGTCTCGTCCAGGCTGACGGGACTCGAACCCGGAGTGTACGATCACTCAACGCACTCATAAACAGAGTCGAACCTTTAGAAGTGGGGGAATTAATCTTTTCACAACATATTTCTCAGGAAATTACGTTACGACTATGCGTCAATCAGTGATTGAAATTATCATTATATTTTAACTGACATTAAAAGTGTTGTTGAAAGCCGTGATTTCTTTCTATAAAAATATGTTTCAAAGTATGGATATTGGTGTAAGAATAGAATTTAATCGGTAGGTTTGTATAACTACAATTATATAGTTTAAAAGTTTGTTGAAGAGTTTCATTCATTTTCTAAGATTAATCATTCATATTAATATGATACTTTTGGAGGTTAAGGCTTTCATTGTAAACCTAAAATTCCCAATCGGTTGTTCGGCGTAGATATAGTCTAGAAAACAGAACACTGAACGGCGCATAATATGTTGACGCTACCGTTGCCCCATATGGGACGCACTATGCTATTTGTGCTGTTTGGGTTCGTGGCATCGACACAAAGAGATAACGGTCAAAGAAATTCAAGGCGATAAAAAAAAAATCTCACCAAGAAGAGCTTGAAATGTAATTCATGCCCATAAAAGAGCACATAAAAATTCGGAAGGAAAATTTTCAAATACTTTATTTTTGTTTTCTGCCACTGCCAACTCCCATACATAATCATACAACCATCGAAAAACCATGTTTTCTTAAAATTGTTTAGTTTATTCTAGTTTCTTACGAACATTAAGTTTTATACGTAATTTCCGTGTCATGTAGGAAACCTTCTTTTACGCGTAATTGCACAAGTGGCAGAAGAGACACGTTTGTAGATTATACTGAAGCATATAACACCAACAACAGCAGAAGCGCTCTGAAGTTGAAATATCGAACTCGAGCGCTTGTAGTACAGCTTGTCATGATGCAAGAAAGGACAAGTACAAAAACATGCTTTTCTGTTACTCAAACCCTGAAATGTTACACTTGCGCGCTGCACGTTAACAAAGACGGTCTGGAAGTAAAATTTAAATCTTGCATTTTTTTTAATCAGGCTCACCAGTATATGACGAAGAGAAACATTTGTGTTTTAAATTTTAGTTGAAGTTTGTTACAAGGGAGAGGGTATAAACAGCAGATCTTTGGAAACACTCATATAGTGTGAGGGTAATGCTAATTCCGTGTTAAAAAAGAAACATACCAAGGAAGACCGCAGGACTTTTTCTCAGGGAGGGAAGAGTCATAGAAACATTATTATTATTATTATTGATACTACTACTACTACTACTTCTGCTGCTACTACATCTTATGTTATTTTAGAATACAATTTCAATTTGTATTCTGTATATATTATATACGATTTGCATAACTCTATGCTTAACATATTAATTCGTGTTGGACAAGAAGCTGTTTTTTATTGTTAGCAAATCAGTGTAAAATAGACTAAGTTTAAATGTAACCCTACTGCAAATAATAATAATAATAATAATAATAATAATAGTTTCTGTAACTTACGTCCTGTAAATCACAGAAAAAATATGTTAGTCATAAAATGTCGCTACAATTTCACCATTCGAATTACATGAACTCTTTCCAAAAGTCTCAGGAGAGGCCGCCCTTGGAACATACTGGTACTAAATTCTGTGAAATTTGCCTTGTAATCAAGGGATCCTGTGTTCGATGGAGACATATAGTGCTATGATGTAGGTCTAGCATGACTAGCCTATTTCAACCTAAGGATTTAAAATAAAAGTTGAAGAAACTCAGTACAGCTATTCATACAGTAGGAAAATCAATTCATCGACTAATGGTATCATTTTCTGCAATGGACAGTTTCCATATATACCTGGTAAGGTAATGTAATATTCCTTGTATTGTTGTTACGAAAGCAACTGGGTAATACGATCTCATTATTGCCAATAACACTTCCTGGTGAATCTTTCCATGTCTTCCCGAAAGACGACCAGCTCGCCTCTGATGTCCTGCAAAACTCCTCAAGACCAGAAGGGGCATCGCCCACCCCTGCCCCGGGATCCGCCTGTGCCCTGCCGCAAAGGGCCGCTTCTACCTTGTCCTCCATGGTCTTGAGTTTCGCCTCCAGCACGCTGCATCGTTGGCTGAGGTGCTTGTTCGCCATGGCTCTTGTGGTAGCACTGCCTCCGCGTCGCTATTCACTCACAAGCACGAGAATTAATAACTAAAAAGTGGAAAATTAGTACGTTGTGATATATCGAGCGAAATCTATAGTATTTCAAGCCACGGGTTGACAATTATACGTGCCAAAGAACATTTGCTGGCATGATAATGCTCTATGTTAATAAAAAGCGGACGTTATTTTCGGAGCCGACTTTACACGCGTCTAGTACTATCCGCCATCAAACAGTCTGTGTATGATTTTACATTGCTTGATTTTCTTTACCCGATTCTCCCTACGTTACACCACATAAACATATATCATTAGCCACAGTTACCTGAAAATAAAGTAATAGACTGGAGTGCAAAGTTGTAGCATGTATTTGTTTCACAATCGCATAAAGATTGATTTGATGTTTTAAGTCCAATTTATGCACAGTAAGGCTAATCGGGACTGGACCTACATGTATGTCCCTCCATCGGGTATCGAACCCAGGACCCCTTGATTATAAAGTCGCGTAAAGAGAATGACAAATGTTACAGTAAAGGTTCAATTTTTCGGTATGATAATTCACCGGGTCCTCCATCCAGTTTCATAAATAAACGTTTCACAAATGTTCAGTTTGCCGAAATATTGAACACAGTGCTGAAAACGCAGAGCGAAATCATTTTTTTCTCGGTAGCTTATACGGGAGGTTACAGTTACAGGCCGACTACAAGCTGGCGACACTGATTAACATTTGGATATGTTAAATTTTACTCTGTAGGAATACTAGTGTCATATACTATTATTGTTTGTTTCTAAACATTGCTAAACATCGCACACACTCTAAGACAATAATGGCATTGTAGAAAACCATCCTGGACTTTTTCTCTGATCGTAATGGCTGACGCACCCGACACATTTAAAATAATAATGAAGAAAATGTAAATTTGATTTCAGAAAGGAACTCAAATTACGCCCGTGCACTGTTACAAACCTGCAGTAGCGTAGCGTCCTAGTACGCCCATATGCCCGGCGTTCTCTGATTTAAAATTTTAAAAATGCGTAAATGCTGTAAATATAGATTTAAAACGTGACAAATTATATAGCCTACATGTTTGAGCATTATGGCATTAAAAAAGCTATTTTCTCGATCCGTCTACAACGCTCCACTAACAGCTCTCGTTGTAGCATTTCTGTAATGTCTTTGCTTGCCGGACGCCGACTAGGTTTGGCGTACAGGACCATGCCTGCCTGGAGGCAGAGAGAAGGAGGAAAAGCTTGTGGCTTGGATCTCTACAGCACGGGCGAAATGCTCTCTCCATACGCTGGCGTGACCTTTCCTGCCTTCCGATTCAAGGCGCTGTACTTCCGATGCAGACGACAGAAGTAGAATTCCTACCCGGTTTTTCGCGCTGGTGCCCATAGACAAACCTCGTGCCTCTGCTCGTGCTGTGTGATGCTACAATACGCAATATTGACTGACGTATCTTTAAAGACCTCTGCATTGTGTAATTTATCGCAAGAACAGTGAAGTGCATTAAAAACTAAAAGATCAAAAGGGTTTTGTCAAACAAGTTGATAAAGTCCTCGTGGCTGTTCAGCCTGTGGCTGGCTCTACCACCTAACTCGCAAAACTATTTCTTTCAAAAAATATTTTTTTTTCGTTAGTATCTAACTGCCTAATATTGTGCCAGTGGAAATGTTTGCATCGGTAATGCGTCTGACTACCATGCTCAAGGTCCCGGGTTCGATCCCCAGCCGGTTCAAATCCGGGAACTTTTCTAACATTGTAAGCGGCCCCGGTGCCCAACCAGCGTCGAATAACATGGGTACCTGGGGAAACCCTGGGGGGTAAAGGCGGTCAGGGGCGTGATGCTGATCACACCACCCCCACTCACGACCGGATCAAGAAAGTGTTGGGCGTTACCCCCACACCCCCTATACGCCTTCATGGCGTGGTGCTAAGCACAGTTGGGCACTTTACCTTTTTTTTTCGTTTCAAAACTCTTAACATCGTATGATCTCTTGACAAAATTATTTCAAAATGTTTATCAGCATTTTCAAGATACAATAAAGAGTGGTCTGAAACTCTGAATTACTACTAATAGGCACTGTTACGTCAGTAGAGTGTACGATTGTTGGATCATCCACCCACCTTCATGTCAGAGTGTTTTGCACAGAGCGCTAAGACGCCAGAGGTTTCCGGTTTGAATCCCGGCCTACGTATGTTTGTTCTTTGTGAGTGTCTCGTCATCAACTTCATCAATATCATCACTCATATTCACATTTGCGATTAGCCAAAAGTGGTAGAAAGCGAAGTAAAATAAACCAAATCAATCAATAGTTGTACCACGACAAAGAAGTCTACTGTTGTTCTAAAGGCGCTTGTGATTCAGGTAGGTTTTTTTTTAATTACTTGCGTCATGCCGAAAGGTTTCCTTGATTATAAAATACTGTTTTGCTTCACATGTGTTATGTGTGAAACAAAATATTCCGAATGGTATACGGTGTTTCTGACTTGAGCAATCAAATTAAAAATGGTATAAAACACCAGTGCTCCAAGCATTTGTTGCACACTGAGGCATCTTATTTTCTAGATAAAACAAGGATCATGTTTTATCGGAACCCGACTGACTTCATGTAATAAACACAATGAGATTGTGATTTTAAATAAACAATACATATGTCGGCTAATTCCGTAAGTAAACTCTTAAGCAAAAAAAAAAAAAAAAAAAGGCCTATCCTTCCTTCGGACTTGGCGTTCCCATTCGAAATGCTCATGCTACGCCACTGCAAACCTGATGTTGTTCTGCACACCATAAAAAGTTCTATTAATTTTTCTCTTGTTCGTTTAATCACATTTACACCTGTCCCAAACGGAACATAGCACAGCAGCTCGGAACAGTCAACATATCTAACATTAATTAATTAATAACATATCTTAACATATGTAATTGTTGCAAGAGAATTGTTTCGGCAGAAATCATAATCTTCCTTCCCACTTTAGACAGACTTAGGACTGTCAGATTAAACTGCATAAGTTAGTTTCTTTTAATGTGGATGGGTGTCTTATTGATAGTAAATACAAGATTCAAATCTATTTTTGAAAGTTTTTGAGGAAATTTTTTAACATCAAACGTCGTGCAATACAAGATGTGTGTGCTGTAGCCTCAGTGATTGAGTTTTAAAAATCAGCAACAGTAATAGTTGAAATTGAACTTGTGTATGCTTTGCTTTAAATTTTAATAAAGCTAAACTCCAAAGTAAAACAGCTCATCAAGTGTGGTTTTTCGTTAAGTAACACACGGTGAGCGTATCGAATTTTATTCCTGCGAATACAAAATTTCTGCGTTTAACTATATTTAGTGAGAGTGGTTGAAATGAGGTCAAAGAATTTGTACAGGTGTGGCACTTTTATCGTCCATAAGACACCTTGCAACAAATATTGCTTTTGTAAATATACTGCAGTTTAATCTGGTGTGGTTAAAAATTATAATTTGCTGTCGTAATAAACACAGCACAAAAGTCAAAAGTAAAAATCGAGCAAAAAGTTATAAAAATGTACACAATATGAAAATCTTCGTGGCGTATATTCATTCATTCGTCTGTCACATGAGAGAATTACAAGCCTTATCAAACCCAAAGAGAGAGAGAGAGAATACGATAAACAAAAACTCAAGAAAAATGAATATTAGATAAAGTGAAGAACATTACAAAAGAGATAATTTTAATCTTGATTTGGACTAATTAATAGACATTAAAGTGAATACACTAAGTAAAAAATAACACTCATACTCTCCGAAACATAAGTGAACCGTTTAAAATTCAACACTTCCTCATATGTCATTAAAAATTAAACACAAATCGGAACATTAAGATTCCTTAAAATACCTTTAGGCTAAATAATGTTATTAAATTTTAATTCGAACGCCTACAACTTATGAAGAAGAATTGTTAATTTATCTATAATTTGATTTCAAATTTCTATTTAAGAACTTTATAAAATTTACTGACTTACGGTCATAAAATATTTGCAATAAATATTATTTTGTTATTTGATGTAATTTCCTCTCAATACAGTTAGGAATCGTATATTATAACGCGTCCTGATTAGAAAAGTCAATAATTAAATTCCATGGAAGTAGTTCAGTGTTGAATATGCGTGCGCTCGTACATTGAAAATCAACGGGATCAAATGTCGATACAATGTGAAAAAAATGAAATGAAATAGTAAAAATTACACCTGTCAATGCATGAGGCATGTTTCAAAATGAAAAAAATATATGAAGTAACATTTTCACTTCCTACATTATTCCATTTCCAAATAGAAATTGCATATCCTGAATATTTCAAATGAACAGTAGGTGTCCTACATTCGCTCCTCATAGTCAGTCTGAATTCACCCATTTCTATAATTCTATTGCGAGAAATTATTCGGAAATTAGAAACATTTAATTCGATTGGTTGACACTCAAATTATTTCCCCATTTGCTCGTGATAATTGTGCCACTTTTAATGTGTCCTACATTGATATATTCAGGATACTTCGCCAAATGAGAATATGAGTTCGGAATGTAAAGCTACTTCTTTTCAAAGTGAACTGCCTTTTCTAAAGAAATACAAGTTGGTTTCATTTTAAAACATTTGTGTTGTTCAGCGTGTTTCATGTTGTGGAAAAATGAGTATTGCTATTAGAGATGGAAAAGTTTGTGAAGTTTGGAGCTATATTTGTTATTATTGTCGCTATTATTATTATTAGAGTCTAATCTTTATGATAGCACTTGTAATAAATGGCTCTTATCAAAGCATAGACTAAATCAGAACAAGTCTCCATTTAATGTTGCTCTCATTTAGAATGTTACATATATGTACATAGTCAAATATGTTATTGAATACGGGTTTTATTTACCAGATTTTATGCAAAATATTTATTTCATGATAAATAATCGAACAGAAGATAATACTGCCATTCTAAATTTTCACTTCTAATTCCTAGATATATTTTTTATTTGAATTCCAAAATCTATTAAATGCGGATACTATGAATTTTAAATTGGTTATTAATAAAATATTGAATGTTGTAAATATTTAATTCATTTGTGACTACTTTGAATATAATAAAATAAATTTTTAATTGAGGATGATTTAATTGGTTTTGAATGTATTGAAATATATTTAATGGCAATATATCTTGAAGAGTACGGTATGGATGAATACACAGCTAATTAAACTTAAATAAGCACCGGAAAAAAGAAGTGATGCCATCAAGCATGTTCCAGAATGAAAAACATTCATAATAGAAATTATATTTTTCTTGCATTGATCAATAATGATAAAAGAAATTCTGCATCCTGAATATTTCAAAAAAGACTAAAATAACAGTAGGTGTCTCAATTCGCTCCTCATAGTCAGTCTGAGTTCTCGCAGCTCGTTACCTTCAATGCCGATAAATATTCGGAAATTACAAATAATAAATATAACTGGTTGACACTCTCAAAATAATTCCCCCTCCCCGTTTGCTCGTGATAATTGTGCCACTTATTTAATCTGCCCTATCTTGATATATTCAGGATACTTGTCTTTGAATTAATTTCAAAATCCAAAGTGTGTATGTCAAAAAGAACTACATGTCACTGGTAGAAAATCAAGATATTCATCCTGGAACATAACTCGAATTACTTTACTTTACTTTTGATACTTTGTTTAGTAATTTTATGGTTTTATGATTGCACAACTCAATAATTAGAGTTCCAATTTAGTTTGTAAATAGTATCAAGAAAAATGTTGATTATCTAATATTTTATGTACTTTTTTAAATAGTATATGTAGCAAAAATAAATTAAAATTGCAAATTTTATTATATTTCTAATTTCAAGTTGTTACATTCATGGAATGTCTATCGGTGCAGGTATGAGTCTGGCAACTCAAAGATTACGAGACAGGCGTTTCTCAGGTAAATGTCCGGTCACTGCAGGGGTGAACGCAATTCAATTGCGAAATAGGAGAACAAAAAGGGCAGGCAGGGATCGGAAAAGGGACAGATCGCTTTGAGAGAGAGGAGAGCTGGAGGCTTTGATAGAGAGAGGTTCGAGACTCTGCGCGCCCGAACAGGGTAAGTTCGATCTTCCCTTGTGTGTCTGTCATTCTCAATCACGACGTATATGGGTTCATAAACATATTTAATCTGGTCAAGTGTGTATCTGTACGCAGTCCTTTTCGGGGACATGTGCTAAGTGAGTGGCGAGCCGTTAGGGGTACGTTACGAATTGTAATTAACAAATTACTGGTTTCTATAAAAGTAAGTGGTAAGTTATTCTAATCATTCGATCTTGCTGCAATAAAATCGAGTTTGGTAAGTAACTTATCTCTCTCTCTCTCTCTCTCTCTCTTGTGTTGGCCAAATTACCCAAGGTACATAGCCTATTTCGCGTGGTATCCAAATTCTGTTAAAATTCAAAAAAATATAATAAAATTCTCTTCAATGTCGGCTTGTTTTAAATGTAGAGTAAGTACGCGTATAAACATCAAAAATGCAAGATAAAATTCAGAAAACTAAATTGAAAGTGAAAGTAGTGGTTGAAAATGCATTAAATCTCAAGACAATTCCCCATTTTCTAAACTTTCATTGTCTCAAAAAGTGTTTAAACAAGATTCGTCTAATCTAATTAATATAAAAAAATACCCTCCAATGGCGTGTGAGAAAATAAGGCTTTCTGAATGACACCCTGAAAACGCACATCCTGTAAAATAGAAGAGCATTTTAAAAGCTGAATAAAGATGAAAGCAAATATAAACTTACATAAGGAAATAGCTAGCAGAGATAGCACAAAAGTACTCTCAGGTAAGATTACCTTCATAGAACAATGAAATAGCATAATTTTGTTTTTGGAATATTTTGCGTATCTACATAAGAAATGTTTCACTTTTCGATATTTGAACATAAAATAGTTTCCACGTTACTACTTTCATTTCAAAACTTGTTTATCAAGATCGGGAGTAAATGGGCTGCGAATGCGTTACCTTATTAACACTAGTATGAAAATTGATAAGTGGTTCATTAGATACAGACGATCACATTTTGAAGAAACTAATTTCAAAGGAAATAGAACTTCGACAGGCTGTAATGTTTTCAAATTCTGTGCAATATCTTCCAGCTTCACCTTATAATAGAATGTACATGAAACAATTTACTGATTAACACTATCCACGTATAGTCAAGGGGTACCAGATTTGATTCCCGGTGGCGGTAGGCCTATATTGCATAGTGGTTCATATCGTATGTAGAACTTGGCTCAGTTCCAATTAGCATGAAGCATGAAGTGCACTTAAAACAATTTTCTTTAAACAATCCAAATGTAATTCAAAATCAACATGCACTTCCTCTTCAGCTTGGCTGTAATTCGATAGACCAACTAACACCTGTGTTATATTAAATTAGTTATTATTATATTAATTTCTACAATTTCATATTTTGTATATAATTATTACACACTGACGCCTCGGTAGCCAGTGGCACAATCAAGATGTGGTAATTGAATACACGATTTTTGTCTTAGAAATTTGTTTGTTAGTCTTCATCAATTTCCTTCTCATCATCATTCATCCTCATCGGAATGATTAAAAATTGTATAAAAACGTCGTAGAATCAGAAAAAACAATTATGATGCTTAATCGTATTCCTTTGTAGGCCTACTACTCCCACATTTGAAATCAAGAACTCTAAATATTATGTTTGCTTCACCGTTATGTATCAACATAAAAGTATGGAAGTTGGATAAATGAATTTCATGAAACGTTAGAGGAACTCGTAAAATATCGAAAGATCAGTCTCTGGGTTGATATTTCTTCTTCTTCATTGAAAACTAGTTGATTAGTCAGTCACCTGATGCCTTACTGGTAGCTCCAAGTCATATTTCCAGTTTCTTAATCTCGAACCTTAAAGTCATTAAATGCTAGCTTATTAAACATACCACTATTCTCTCTGATTTCTTTATATACTTTAATGTTCTAATAAAAACAAACCCATTCTTACTTACATTTTTAGCATTTCCTCAGCATAAACCTGTGTGAACGAATTTTACACGGTAGTTCCTGAAGCCATGGCAATTGTAGCAACAATGGTTGCTAGTACAACAATAACTATATGGTTCATATAATCATTGTTTTGAGAAAAGCGAAAAGAGCAAATGTTGGTTTCAGATTTTCTTGCTCGACTAGCTCGCATCCCGACGGTTTGGCATAAGTGTCCACTGATGTTAAATAAACACATACCTACAATAAACATGTTTTTAACAGTAAAACTTGCAGCATTTTTTAAGTAAGGCTATTATTTTTCATCATTAAAAAGGTAAATACATAACATGATCATGTTTGTTTTTGGAGGAAGGTGGAAAGTAGGGATAGAAAGATGGGGAGGGAACCAGCTAAATCCATCTCGCCTGGTTAAAATATTATCTTGAGGTGCTCCTGAGTGACAGAGCTTTCATGAGTTTTGTCAACTGCAATGAAGTACAACTATGAACAAAGGAATTCAAAGCTGCATGATTCCATGGGCATAGACAGAAAATAACTTTTCGGATTGATGGTTGGTCCATAATTAATCACATATTTAACAAAAGACTAGAGTGGGCAGGACATGTCCAAAGAATGGATGCACATCACATACCCAAGATAGTGGCTTATAGTAAAATAGGAGGTAGAAGATCTGTAGGGAAACCCAGGAGAAGATGGATGGAGGCGGTGGAGGAAGATGTGAAAGGAATGTTAGGAATGAGAAATTGAAGGAAGAGAGCCTTGGACAGAGAAGCATGGAGGGGCTCTATTATGGAGGCCGGGGCTCGATATTGGGCTGCAGCACCATAGGAGAAGAAGAAGAAGAGATAAGTCTGGCGAGCGTGAAGGCCATGTGCAGTCACCATTACGTGACATGACTCTCCCCGGAAACATATCACTAAGAGTCTTCATTGTTTCTGTCTTACTGTTAGCAGATGCGGTGGTTCTGAAGGTCTTCACCCAAGTTAAAATTGTCTGACGTGTTGGAACCTTCCCATTTCTTCCGATATTCAACTTACGTCTGAAGTCACGTTGCGTTGCAGTAGCTGAGTCATTGTTCTTGAAAAACCGCTCCACAGCATACGCTCGGTGCTCACTTGACCAGACCTCCATGTCTACTGAAGGCTTTGAGCTGCTTCACTAAATAACGAGTGAAACAGAGTGCTATCTATCGGGTAGATTAGTAGACGTGGAGGTCTGGTCAAGTGGGCACCGAGCGTTTGCTGTGGAGCGGTTTTTCATGAACAATGACTCAGCTACTGCAACGCAACGTGACTTCAGACGTAAAGCCAAAATCATATTGTGCGGCTTTAGAAGATTTTTGAGAGTTGAATATAGGAAGATATGGGAAGGTTCCAACACGTCAGACAATTTTAACTTGGGTGAAGACCTTCAGAACCACCACATCGAAACCACCACATCTGCTAACAGTAAGACAGTAACAATGAAGACTCTTAGTGATATGTTTCCGGGGAGAGTCATGTCACGTAATGGTGACTGCACATGGCCTTCACGCTCGCCAGACTTATCTCTTCTTCTTCTTCTCCTATGGCGCTGCAGCCCAATATCGAGTCCTGGCCTCCATAATAGAGCCCCTCCATGCTTCTCTGTCCAAGGCTCTCCTCCTCCATTTTCTCATTCCTAACATTCCTCTCACATCTTCCTCCACCGCCTCCATCCATCTTCTCCTGGGTTTCCCTACAGATCTTCTACCTCCTATTTTACTATAAGCCACTATCTTGGGTATGCGATGTGCATCCATTCTTTGGACGTGCCCTGCCCACTCTAGTCTTTTAATTTTACTAAAGTGGGATATACAAAATTCTTTGTATAGCTGGTACAATTCGTTGTTATATCTTAGTCTCCATCAATCCCCGTCTCTTACTGGTCCCCATATTCTTCTCAGAATTTTCCTTTCAATAGCATCCAGGTCCAACTCGGAATTCTTATTGAACGTCCAGCTCTCGCTTCCATAGTACAATGTTGGTCTGATTATAGATTTATATAGTTTTACCTTAGTTACTCTGTGCTCTTCCCTGGTTAAAAATATCGGCAATAGGGAAAAATAAACTTTGTTTCCCTGGTTTATTCTTCTCTTGATTTCATAGCTTTCATTTCCATCTTTATGTATTTTTCCCCACAAATATACATATTCTTCTACCAGGTCAATATCGTCATTACCTACTGATATTGTTTTTCTTCCATCATATGCCTTGGTCTTGCGACTCTGGATCATCATTTTTGTTCTATTTAAGTTTATTTGTAGGCCAACAGTTTTAGCTGCTTTTTTAAATTGAGTATATGTTTCTTCTGCTTCAGCCATTGTTCTTGAAATGATAATTACGTCGTCTGCGTAAGCCATTATCTGAGTGGTCTTATATGCTATAGTGCCATTTCTGCCTATGTTAGTTTGTCTTATAATATATTCTAAAACCATATTGAAAAGTAAAGGAGCAAGTCCGTCACCTTGTTTCAATTCCTGGTTCACTAGTATGTCTTCTGTGAGTTTGTGAGTTCTGTATTTTAATTTAGCTTTTGGTTTCTGTAATTGTCTGACTAATCAGTTTTTCTGGTATTTTAAATGTCCGTAATATGTAAAAATCATACCTATAAAGGGTGATTCTAAAGGTAGGGTACAAACGAAAACCACAGATACCTCCCATGAAATAGAGACGAAAGTGCCCCTTCCACTTTGCCGAGAGATGCCTCCGTGAGGAGCTAGACATCGCCGAAAACGTGTGAAAATGAACTTCACACCGCTGTACAGCCAGTACCAGTGAAGATAGAAAGGCGGAACAAAACAAGTCAAAATGAACACCAAAGTCGCCCATCCGAAAAACACCAGGCGGCAGCTGCGCAACGCATACACATGGGGTTCCACAAAGGAAATAGGAGAGAAGGGACAAGTGAAGGGAAAGGGTAGCGACCGACAACGGTAGGGACAAAAGAAGCAATGTAGCATGAAGTAACAATTGCACAGCGGGAAACAAACACCATGACTGAAGCAGTGCAGACGAGAAAAGTAGTACGGGGTTGCAGAACCACGGGAGGACGACGTAGGACGAAGAAACACACCGAGAATGCAAGCAAAGTGGTACGTGACACTGGACAGGCAACAGACGCGTACATGGTTAGGGGCAGAAATGGCGGCACAGGCGCACAGTGTTCAATTCTCGCAATTTAGCTGAAAAAAAAATCATTTTTCGAATCTTGTATTCACGGCTAGCTACTACACAGGTGTGTTACGAAATGTCCAAGGGTAACTGTGATGGCTGTTTTTCATTTGACCTTCAACCAGAAGTTATGTTTAGTTGGCCATGAACCTCGTGTCTCTAGGCACCACGTGGAGAGGCATTTAGTTCGCGCATGTTTAGACGCGTGCTGTATTGTTGTTGTTGTTTGTGACTCACTGTGTTCATTGTAGTGGTAAGGTGAGTATCTCTGCTGTGTTTGTGTAGCCATATCGTAAGTACTGTTTGCAATACTGTTAAGTGCAAAATAGTGCTACAAAAGTATTATGTTATTGCGTGTCAAAACTTGACGAAGAATTACAAAAAAAGTACCATATAGTACACCCGTGTAATTTGCACATGTGGCGTAACGAACTTCTCGCTTGCGTAAAAGGTTAACAGTACGTGCGCGTAGGTGCGCGATTTATAACAGCGTATCGTTTTATTACGCAGTGCACCCTGTTTAGGCGGGAGTTTTTTTGATGCATGGCTGCAGTCTTCTCCCCAAAACAGAAGCGAAGAACTCTACAGATTTGTTGTGGATAAATTGGAGATACAAGATTGTCCTCCAGAAGTTGAAGAACGCATTGTCAGTGTAATTAAATTGTATTGTGTGAAAATTAGGGCCCTATGGTTGAAGATTAACAGGCATAAAGACAGATTTTTGCGAGGTAACGCACAGTGGCTCAATGATGAAATCAGTTTTCCACCAGAGGTATACGGATGTGTTCCAGTGGATGTGGTCCAGGTCGTCCTACGAAGTTGTTCTAGGAGAGGGGCTGAAGGACGAAGAACAAGGCAGTTGCATATCTGGTGCGCAGCAGAAGTCAGCAGCAGCGCGAGCGGAATGGATTAGGACACTGATTAAGATATGTACATACAGTTCTATCATTGAAATCTACGAGTTTTGTCTCAACATTGACCTGTTTTGTAATTCAAATAATATTAGTAGTAATAATAATTCATTTGAAGTGCATTTTTCTTCATTTAATCATTTATTCTCTGTGCGTGTAATAATATCATCTTACTAGTATTAACAATTAAAATATTAATTTCATATTTGTCAGTTTTAATTATGAGACAGCTTTCCAGCTCATTACAAGCACACAAATATTTTTTTTATTATTCTAAAGTACTTCAGTTATAAGGACCATCCGAAATTTAGAAAGTAGTCTGATTAGTATAACTTCCTACATCCCTCTCGGTGGCAAAATTAGTGCGCAGGATAAACAGCGAAACCAAGCAGGGACAGCGATTAAGGGGCGAGGGGGAGCAGTTGCCTCCCACACCAGTATTCGCCACTTTTGTTCCCGCACTATGCTAAATCTTATCTACAAAGGAAAATATACTGTCTGCTCCCCTAGTTTTGGCAACTTGCCCCCCCGGTTTTGGGACCCAATCGCCGCCACTGATGCCAAGCATGGCTAAATATTATGAAACGAGGTCAAAAAGATCCATGGAGGACAAGAAACCGTAAATTATTCGATACAACTAGTCTTAGGATTTTTTTCCAGCTAGATTGTGAGAGTTGAACACTGTGTGGCAGAGGCAGTCCCCAAACACAGTGGGGAGACACCGCAGCAAGAACAAAGCACGGTGCAACAAAAGAGAAAGAGGACCGGACAGGGAATGGTACCTGACAAGGAGACAACAAATGCGGGACGAGGGATTCCCCATAGCACCACCGAGGGGATGTCACACAGAGGTCGTGCGCCAGCAGGTCAAACACAGCAACTACGGGCACAGGAGGTTTATTGCCACGCAAAGGTGCACTTACAGATAGGAATAGTACGTAGTACATAGTCGTACCCGGAATTACGTTGTTACAAAAGTTGCTCAAATTGACGACCACTACATTCAATGCAGGTATTGCAGAATCGCAGGAAATTCTGGCGAACCCTGTCAAATATCCCTGGCATGGTACACACCTCGGCCGAAGCTGCAAGTATCTGCGCTACCAATGTTTCCTGGTCAGGCACCGGGGTCTCGTAGACGAGTGTTTTCACATGGCCCCACAAGCAGGGACTGCGAACCGAATTTGAACTCGAACTGAAACATGCTCCAGTTCGACTTATAGTTCGCACTCGAACCTGAACTGAAATGTTTCGCTATATTCCGGTGCACCATAACCCTCCGTGTACTTTCAGTTTCAGTTCAGTTCCGGAATGAAACCTCATTGTGAACACTTTTGGTTCGCACCCGAACCTGAACTGAAATGTTTCGCTTCATTCTGGTGCACCATAACCCTCCGTGTACTTTCAGTTTCAGTTCAGTTCCGGAATGAAACCTCATTGTGAACACTTTTGGTTCGCACCCGAACCTGAACTGAAATGTTTCGCTTCATTCTGGTGCACCATAACCCTCCGTGTACTTTCAGTTTCAGTTCAGTTCCGGAATGAAACCTCATTGTGAACACTTTTGGTTCGCACCCGAACCTGAACTGAAATGTTTCGCTTCATTCTGGTGCACCATAACCCTCCGTGTACTTTCAGTTTCAGTTCAGTTCCGGAATGAAACCTCATTGTGAACACTTTTGGTTCGCACCCGAACCTGAACTGAAATGTTTCGCTTCATTCTGGTGCACCATAACCCTCCGTGTACTTTCAGTTTCAGTTCAGTTCCGGAATGAAACCTCATTGTGAACACTTTTGGTTCGCACCCGAACCTGAACTGAAATGTTTCGCTACATTCTGGTGCACCATAACCCTCCGTGTACTTTCAGTTTCAGTTCAGTTCCGGAATGAAACCTAATTGTGAACACTTTTGGTTCGCACCCGAACCTGAACTGAAATGTTTCGCTTCATTCTGGTGCACCATAACCCTCCGTGTACTTTCAGTTTCAGTTCAGTTCCGGAATGAAACCTCATTGTGAACACTTTTGGTTCGCACCCGAACCTGAACTGAAATGTTTCGCTTCATTCTGGTGCACCATAACCCTCCGTGTACTTTCAGTTTCAGTTCAGTTCCGGAATGAAACCTAATTGTGAACACTTTTGGTTCGCACCCGAACCTGAACTGAAATGTTTCGCTTCATTCTGGTGCACCATAACCCTCCGTGTACTTTCAGTTTCAGTTCAGTTCCGGAATGAAACCTCATTGTGAACACTTTTGGTTCGCACCCGAACCTGAACTGAAATGTTTCGCTTCATTCTGGTGCACCATAACCCTCCGTGTACTTTCAGTTTCAGTTCAGTTCCGGAATGAAACCTAATTGTGAACACTTTTGGTTCGCACCCGAACCTGAACTGAAATGTTTCGCTTCATTCTGGTGCACCATAACCCTCCGTGTACTTTCAGTTTCAGTTCAGTTCCGGAATGAAACCTCATTGTGAACACTTTTGGTTCGCACCCGAACCTGAACTGAAATGTTTCGCTACATTCTGGTGCACCATAACCCTCCGTGTACTTTCAGTTTCAGTTCAGTTCCGGAATGAAACCTAATTGTGAACACTTTTGGTTCGCACCCGAACCTGAACTGAAATGTTTCGCTTCATTCTGGTGCACCATAACCCTCCGTGTACTTTCAGTTTCAGTTCAGTTCCGGAATGAAACCTCATTGTGAACACTTTTGGTTCGCACCCGAACCTGAACTGAAATGTTTCGCTTCATTCTGGTGCACCATAACCCTCCGTGTACTTTCAGTTTCAGTTCAGTTCCGGAATGAAACCTAATTGTGAACACTTTTGGTTCGCACCCGAACCTGAACTGAAATGTTTCGCTTCATTCTGGTGCACCATAACCCTCCGTGTACTTTCAGTTTCAGTTCAGTTCCGGAATGAAACCTCATTGTGAACACTTTTGGTTCGCACCCGAACCTGAACTGAAATGTTTCGCTACATTCTGGTGCACCATAACCCTCCGTGTACTTTCAGTTTCAGTTCCGTTCCGGAATGAAACTTCATTGTGAACACTTTTGGTCCACACCCGAACCTGAACTGAAATGTTTCGCTACATTCTGGTGCACCATAATCCTCCGTGTACTTTCAGTTTAAGTTTTGTTTCGGAATAAAACTTCGTAGTGAACAATTTGGTATTGGTATTTGGTATTTTATATACCTAAAACTTGTATGAAATAAGTGTAAAAAATGACACCAAACACGAACTCATTGCTTCCAATACACTACATAATAATATGGATACGTAGGTATTACTTCTGAGTGGCAATATGTTTGTAATTCGTATATCTTGGTCGTGTTTGGTGTCATTTTCATATTTTATAGCCCAGATTTCAATTATAAGAAAATAAATGTAACATTGTTACAACATAAAAATAATAACATTGTTGATTCAAATAGTCAGTAGGTGACTCACTAGTCACTACGTCCGTCCGGTCCAGTTCCTATTGCGTCACCGCCTGTAGGAAGGGAACAGGAAGTATGTATTTTCCAACAGTGCCTTACATCGCATTGCATTCCCGTTCCCAACCAATCACGTAGCCTCCTACCCGACTGCCATGCCATGTTTAAATCCAGGTACTATAAATAACCCTGTTCATACAAGATATTAATCAAATCCACATTGGAATCGTGTTTTTCACCACCGCTGCAGCGCAATTCAAGAAACAATTCTCATATCGGCATTGTGCAAGAGTGGTGGTCATTGGTTCTGCGGTCACGAAAGAAGTTTGATCGACACACTGTCGGCTTAAACCACAATACATTTTCTTTCAATGGGTAACTGGGGAAGGCAAGTGCAATGCGCATTTTTCCCACTTTTCATTGTGGTTACTCTTGGGAGGGCGCATTTTTCCCACTTTTATTGCGAGAGCGCACTTTTCCGGGCGCATTTTTCCCGACACCTGTGGTTTTGGCTGCACCAGCCACCCAGGTAAGCGTGGAGCGGTTGTTCTCAAGTGTGAAGTTTGTAATGTCAGATTTGAGGTACAACCTTTCCTCTCCAACACTTGATGATCTCATGGTCTTGCGGACGAATGTTTTATTCCAAAAGCGTTCTGATCAGCACTTGCCAGCCTTAAATCAAAATGAAAATTCTTTCAGTTCCTCCATTAGCACCAGTAGTGTTTACGAGTTCGTCGAGGAGGAAGGTGAATAGTCATTGTCTTTCATGCTCACATGTTTGCTGTCGTTTTTTATAATTCTAGTTTGGAAAGACATTTAAAAGATTAACATTGTAAGATTTATGTATGACCTAATTTCCTTTTTTATTCAAAATTTAAATAATAGCTGTTAAAGTGCAAATACTATGTTACATACGAGGAGGAGGACCTCGTACTACAAAATTATGACATGTATCATTTACAATCAACCAAAGTTTGTGAAGCATGTTTTTAAGTGCTTTTTCTTTAATCCATGGTTATTTGTAGGTGTGAAAATATCCATCGAGGATAGATGCTTATTTTCATAAATTAACAGTTCATACACTATTTTATTTTAATTTTCTATTTTCAGGAATTCAGAAAACCATACAAAATTATGTAATTACATACAAAAGAGTAAATGCCATTTTCCATGAATTGGAAAATTTGCTGCCATACGAAAATCTAATGTGTATTAATCTTATTGATGTAGTATTGCGCGAAAATGGACACACTTATGAAGCTAGCCACAGCTCACATAGAATTGTATCTGTTTTATTAACTACAGTTTGGTTGCTGTACTGTGATTACATATGCTACTTTCATAAATGTATTTGTTTAACTACAATTTGGTTGCTGTACTGTGATGACATACGCTACTTTCATAAATGTATTTGTTTAACTACAATTTGGTTACTGTACTGTGATGTCATACGCTACTTTCAGAAATGTATGTTTGATTAACTACAATTTGGTTACTTTTTTCACAGTTAATTTTCATCCCATTGTTTGATGCCATTTTGAACTGAATCAACTGAGGTAAAAGTGACGCGGCGGATTCATATAAACTTTTCGTTTTCATTTCACAGATAATTACAAAAAAGTACAATTGTCAGTACAATGTGAGATACAGTTCTTAAATGAAGAAGTTATAAAAGTTACTCAGTATTTTTCTCGATTTCAAACGTAGCAAAACGCGCCCAGATCCTTAACATTTGGGTCTGGAATCGGTTTAAGTTCGAGAACTGAAACTGAACTGAAAACTTTCATTCCGGGCCAAACTAGAAGTGATAGTTCAGACCATCCAATTACAGTTCGGGTAGATATACTCCGGTTTCGTTCCCATTTTAGTTCGAGAACTAAAAATGAACAGAAGGGTTTCATTCCGGGCCGAACTAGAAGTACAACCTCAGATCATTCTAGTTACGGTTCGGATAGATATGCTCCGGTTTCATTCCAGTTTCAGTTCGAGAACTGAAAGTGAACCGAAAGGTTTTATTCCGGGCTGAACTGAAACTAAAACCCCAGATCATTCCAGTTGTTGTTCGGACATATATACTCCGATTTCATTCCAGTTTCAGTTCGAGAACTGAAAATGAACCGAATGGTTTCATTCCGTGCCGAACTGGACGTAAAACATAAGACCACTTTATGTAAACTGGTCTTGCAAGAGGTTGTTTTCACTAACGAACTCTAGGGTTAAATATAAGAAGTAGAGATGACGTCAGGCGTGATCTGATTGGTGCTGCACAAGACGAGCTCGAGTGTTCAAGAGCGACCAGGAAGGCTGAAACACTCGAGTTCTGGGTAGCACGCCGATCAGATACACTGCACGTGCACTAGCGTTATTCATGTAAGGTAGAGTTCGTTAGTTCTAATTGGTATTTGGTATGTGTCTTTAATGTAACTTATATGAGTAATGGAACGATAGAATGGTTCCAAAATATTTTTGTTAACATTATAGTTTTCAATTTGTTTTCAATACCGTGCAATAAAACTCATGTTAATATATAACTTTATCTGGTTTCTTTGAAACATGCTGGTTTTAATTGTAACATCTGTATTTTTCAATGAACATTCTCGAGACGCATAGGACTCTCTATAGCATGCTCCACTGCGCGGTCACATCAGCCTCGTTTCCTCACGGGAGTTTGCTTATCTCGAAGGAACCGAGGGTGGTGATAAACATCAGATCATTCCAGTTCTGGTTCGGACATATATACTCCGGTTTCCTTCCAGTTTCAGTTCGAGAACTGAAAGTGAACCGCAATGTTTCATTCCGAGCCGAACTGAAACTAAAACTGAAAGTAGGTTTCAACTGCAGTCCCTGCCCACAAGAAGAAATCCATTGGTGTGAGGTCAGGCGAACGGGCGGGCCAGGGGACGGGGCCCGCTCTGCCGATCCAGCGCTGTGGGTAGGTACGGTGCAAAAGGGTTCGCACTGTGCCATCAAAATGTGCAGGCGCTCCATCCAATTGAAACCACATGCAATGTCGCACGTTGAGGGGTACATCTTCTTGCAGCTCTGGAAGGACTGATGCAAGAAAGGTGCGATAGGGGCGGCCATTTAAACATGGTGGCAGCAGGTATGGACCGATATTCTGTTCATCGATGATACCTGCCCAGATATTCACTGCAAACTGGGTCTGATGGTGCACCTCGACTGCTGCATGTGGATTTTCATAATCCCACACATGGCTCTTTCGGCAATTGAAGATGCCCTCACGGGTGAATGATGCCTCGTCCGTGAAAAGCACATGGCGCAAAAAACGGGGATCGTCGGTACAAAACTGCAACAGTCGTTGACAGAATTCCACACGTCGTGGGTAATCCCCAGCCAGCAACTCGTGGACTCGCTGTGGATGATAGGGATACAGCAGATCATCATGAAGAACACGCCACACTGTCAACTGTGATACTCCCCCTGCACGTGCAATGCTACGGGTGCTAGTGGACGGTGTGTCGTCCACGCGAGCAAGTACGTCCTCCTCGACAGCCGCGGTGCGCACATGTCTTGGGTGACCGACATGATGGCCTGCACGTAACACACTCGATTCACCAAGGGTACGGTGCACGTTCGAAAACAACCTGCTGTCGGGGTGTCGCCTGTCCGGATACCGTTCGCGATACAGGCGTGCAGCTGCTCGACCATTGCCATCTGTAAGGCCGTAGACAAAATGCATGCCCCTCAGTTCTACAAATGTGTAGCGTTCCATGGTACGGTGAGTACAGTGTCAATTATGGAATACTGTACTCTAATGCACAGGTGGCACACATACACACACTGGTCACAACGGCTTCGAAACAACGTACTCAACTGTCGTACGTCAAGCACACCACCACCGCACTGGCTCTTTCACTGACATGCTCCCTGACGCTGCACTTCCAATCTGGCACTGTGTACACAGAACAGACGCCTGCAGCCCACACTTCCGCACGGCGCTGTGGCACAATCAGCTGACGTTCCCGAGCCACCCGTGCCTGTGCTCTTCAGTACCTGACCACTGCCGTCAGGTGGGGCCATGTACTCGGGGCTTGTCATCGTGGAACACATGTAACGTCCTTCATTCTTGCCCCATTCACCCAGAACACGTACTTCGTCCGTCTTGCTCGAGCCGACGGGGAGTACTAAGTACGATCGTGTGGTGTTTGTGTACACCAATGTGGGGTGACCCAGCAGTTGAACAGACGTGCATACCTCCAAGTAGCTTCATTCCACGGCTGTCCCACGCAGTTTGTCTATCCAGCCTCGCTTGGCCAGGTCTCACACCCACGCGCAGTGTGCGGCTGCGGTGGTGTGAGGCCACGGTTGGTTTTGGAACAGAAGGCTGCGGCCGAGGAGGGACTCGAGTTGTTCGGCTGGGGTAATAATATAGAAGTACAAATCGAACCATCAACAGAAGAAGAATTTAAAAAAGTAATGGACAGACAGAAAAGGAATAAGGCACAGGGAAGAGATTCCATACCCAGTGAACTATTCAAAAAAGGAGGACCGGAATTAATAAAGGCAATATACCAGTTGATATATAAAATCTGGGAAGAAGAACATATGGCGGAAGAATGGAAGAATAGTATTATATGCCCTACTTATGAAAAGGGGGATAAGTTAACATGCAGGCGCGTCGCCTGATAATGTTCGCATGAGCATGTGAACACTCACGTGTATGTTCTAAATTACGTACATATTAAATGCACACACACACACACACACATACGTGTAAACGTGGTCTTATAAGGCCCGAGTGAGTGTACATATGTTGTTGGAACCACTATAATTTGATAAATTAGCTTAATCAAATTCATTTTAAAATGTCGAGACCATGCATGTGATTACAAATACCACCGTGGTTTTTGAAAATTATCATTTATGCAGTTTTCCTGACGAAAAAATTGTTACTATTCTTGTTGGAACCTGGTACCAATATCACCTGTCTAATTTACGTGTTGTAATTTTAATACAATTGCATCCGTTGTGGGTACCAATCAATATTGCAAAACCCATCCAACCAATCACAATTCTTGTAGGTCACATGATTTCTTCCTGTATGTCAGCAGCTACGTGCCATACCGAATTGGGCAATAATTGTGAAACGCGCTTTACGGCGTCAATTGAGAGCGCGTAGCTTGCATGTATGTGTCTCGTCGCAGTGCATTAGAAAGGGGGAGGGGAGAAAGCAGAGTTCCTCTCGCGGCGGAGTTAGGAAGGGATTAACTGCGGCGCAGTCAGTGGCGTACTTAAGGAGTTTTTGCCCCACTGTGGATATGAGAAAATAATCACATTTACCCTAATCGCTGAATCTTAATTTTTACTTTGCATACTTTTATGTGTTGTTTGATGATTTCAGAAATCAAAGAAGGCTTGTGCGGCCTATCATGCGGCAACGGTGTGAAACGAAGCTCTTTATTGGAACGCTACCAAGCGAAACACAATAGGTAACAAGCGACAAGAGATACGTATCGCTTGGAATTGAACCCTCAGTAATCAATTCGACCTTTCGCATTGATGCGACAGGGCAAGCTGCACATGTCGCTTGCGGGTCGATGCATTAGGTTTTTCGAGCATGAGCGGTGAATTTCTTGCTTTAGATTGAAGTCGCCAGTGTTCGTGGGTGTCCGGAAGGGGGCAAGGGGGGCCGTACCCCCCCTGGAAAATGAAAGTCAAACAAATTATATATTTCACACATATAATTTCATTTAAGCCACAATAATAAGTGTTTATTAATGCACGAACATGATAAATTCAAATGTAAGCAATGTTTTTTGAGGAAACATTGGAGAAAATGTGGCTTATTTGCCCCCCTGGAAAAAATACCTTCCTTGCCCCTCCCTGGAAAAAAAAACCTGCTGACGTCCATGCCAGTGTTGCCTGTCGGTTGTCGCCTGCCAGTTGTTGCTTCGATCTGAAGTCTCCTTGAAGGGGTCAGGGTAAGAATTCTGACGGAGGCGACAAGCGACAGTGTGCTTCCACATCGACAAGAGACACGGGTCCCTTTTGTCTTGTAGACTAAAACATTCACCGCCCGTGCACGACAACAAGTGGAGGCGTCACGATGCGCAACATTGATAAAATAGCAAGTTTGAGTGACACAACCAAGCGACATGCAATATTTGCAGCTTACCGTGCTGTATCAGTTCGAAACGTAGCATTGATTACCGAGGCTTGTCGCTTGTCGCGTTACGCTTCGGTCTGGAATCTGCTTAAACGGCAGGCGACTGGCGACATGGAGATTTTATACCAAAGCAACAAGCGACATTAGACTATTCAATATAAGGCAAAACATTCACCGCGCATGCGAGAACAAAAGTACGAAGCGACATGATGCACAGTATTAACAAAACTGGCAAATCAGAGCGACACGCAAGCTACAAGCGACACCTGCATCTTGTTGTGTCGCTTCTGTTCGAAAAGCTCAATTCATTACTGCTGGTTCGCTTCCAAGGGACAGGTGTTGGTTGTCGCTTTCGTGTGAAATCTCCCTTACAAAGCAAAAAAACTGCAAACGACAGACGACAAGTGACAGGCGACAAGCGACACGGAGAATTCACACAGAAGCTACAAGCGGCAAGCGACACTCGCACAGTTAGTTTAAATTCAAACATTCACCGCGCATGAGCTAACAAGAGCACGGTATTGAGAAAATTGCCTAATCAGAGTGACACATGCAACTTGTCCTGTCACTTTCTGAATGCTGGTTTGCAAGTTAAGCGTGTCACGTGCCGCTCACCTCTGAAAGTTACACCAAGCCATTGTTTTATTCAATTCTCCTCAGGGAAGGAAGAGAATGCTTATACAAATACAGTCTCCGCAGATCATTTGAAACTCTATTTTCTGTGCACACTCAGCGTGCACTATAATCTACCGAAGCGGCCCTAACAATTTATTTGCTGGAACTAGGATCTCACTTTCTTCATCGTTGTGAAGGGTCACTCGCAATAGAATCGTTACGATTTTATCTCTCTGGTTCAGAACAGAATTTGGAGACTATAGTCGACAAAAATTTTATTTCTGTTGGAGTTATTAGATTGGGGGAGGAGGGTGGTGCTTCAGATGGCTGTTCCATGTAGACTGTACATTTGAACAAAACGAGCAAAGGAAAAGTAACTTATTTAATTTCTTTGTAAAATGAATTAAGTGTTAATTTACCAGAAGTCCAGTACAGTAAAACTATCCAAGTATATAATGGTGTGAGTCTTAATCGACATTTTAATTAAACCTTTCTTCACAAACTGATTCAAAATTGAATGGGGCAGTGATTCCCAAAATGTGCTCCGCGGCGCCCCGGGGTGCGATATTTTCACTGAAATGCCACTTGTTAGTCTACAGATGGTTTTAGATATGATTGTTCCAAACATTTGCTTATTTAGTCCTTTTTACATAAACAATGTTTCTGAATTTGAAATATGTGCTTATTTTTTTAACTCAAGGCAAGCAACCTAACAACACTAACTTAGCGTTGCAAGTTTTAGATAGGCCTATGCCTACATTCTGACTTGGGCGCCTCGGAAAAATTTTAAAACTACAAAGTTTGGGATCCCCTGAGATAGGGCATAATTGTAATACTCGTAATGAATGATTGACGTATAAACTTGATGTGAAGCGTACAGAAATGTTTGTTTCGCGAATGGAGCGAACAATAAAACGTTTTATAAATCTCATTCCTTGCAACCACCCATTCACAGTAACTGTTCATCAACTGACCTCTACTTCCACGTCACCAATCAAGTCTGCAGGTGTTTCTTTGCGTCCTAGCAGAAGCATTTCGTTTTCGCACCTTTTTTACCGGACGCCCGGTCCTTTCTTACTTCGGTAGTTCTTCTCGTAGTCAAGTAGGAGGGGTACGAGTTCCACCTAAGGCCTCCCCGATGGCCATGTCGACCTCCGTGGCGGACTGGTTAGAACGGCGCGCTACGACACCAGGGGTTCCGGGTTCGAGTCCCGGGTAAGGCACGGGTATTTGTGTTTGTCCAAATGAGAAAAATTGAGAATAACCGAGAAATGAAAATCTTGAGAATATACTGAAAAACGGGGGATACTTCCGGTTAGGGGTATTCCTTAAAAAATGACGTAGTGGTTGCTTCGTCGCCTTGTAATCAAGGAAGGGGTCCCGGGTTTGATACTCGGTGGAGGCATTTCGTGGTTTGGATTCCACTTTAAACTGTAGGTCCAGTCACGATTAGCCTTACTGTGTATAAAGCGGACTTAAAACACCAACTCAAACAAACGAGTTCCACTTGCACCAAAAGCAAGCATACAGTCAAGAAGTTTAAACATCGTATGTCTTCATGTCGTTAGCCAGTCTCAAACGCAGGATAAAAAAAAAACACGATTAAGAAAAAGAAATGAACCAATGTTCTCGAGGCCGAGTTGGAAGAAGTATATTATGGTAAATAATCATATTGTAGTCACGGACACTTTTGTGTTGTAGCAACACAATTGACTTTCAATGGAATCATTACTACCCAGAAGCGTTTCTGTACAACCCTAAACTGATGTTGCGTCACATTTTGTTGGTATGTCGAATAAGAAACTCTCATAACATGTCGCAATAAAACAAGTGGCTTCACCAAACTGAGGTAGAGGCGAACACGCCATTATTCTGCACTGTTATCTCAAGAGTCCGATATTAGCAACAGAGGGAGACATTTCTTAGTCACAAGAAATGTTTTTAATTCACTACTTATAAAAAGTATATGGTGTCGTCTTGGCAGAACGAACTGACCCGACTACAAAAGCACAAGAAGCTAACTGTCTCGATTATTGCGATCATACGGTCGTTTCATTATTGTGTGTAGTTTTACCAACTAATCTTGAAAGAAACAGTTTGGATCGACGTATACACGGAACATTTCCAACTAATGGCAGCACAAAACATGTCGCTACTAATACACAGCGACTTAGTGCAACAAAACAAGGCTACGAGCACAAAATGAACAATCTCTATTTTATGGTGGTATTTTAAGACTTTAGACTTTAATGTCGTTGGAAAGGTGTAGAGTTCTTAACACAAAAAATACTAATAAATAATATGAATGTGAAACATGCAAGGGTAAAGTAAAGTGCATTACAGCGTTGCATGGATGTAGTTGTAAGGGGTCACATATTATATCTCACTTAATGTCCCACTATTTTGGAACATTTCTTGATTTGGGGCAGTTATTTGGAAAATATTGTCCGTCGACGAAGCTGCTATGCCTGCAGTCATCTGTAGAAGACACAGAAAATCTCAGTCCGGATACGAGTGCATCAGCTCAATCTATGGCGTAAACTCGTTCCGACTTTTGTAATTGTTAATCGGCCCAGATTTGAAAGCACCACTGATGCAAGGCCTCTTGTTGAGTGAGCGTGTCATCAGTTTCTTTTTCTACCTCCTAATTTATGATGGCGGACCTCACGCAAAAAGTGCATAATTTTAAAGAGTGGGAAGTTGCATGAACGTTTACTATACAGGGTGTCGCAAAACTCTTTCAACAACGCTTGGGAGCTGTTAGATATCATAAAAACAAGTAACTTTTCCCTATAAAGTTTACCTCGAAAGCGCTTAGTTTCTGTGCTATAAGCGCTTAAAGTCTATCCTGTACGTATGCAACCCAACACAGCAAACTCTTGCTCTGACATAACTAGCAGGGGCGCGTGGCAGGGTTGCCACTAGCGTTCCTCGTTAAGAGTGACGACTTAAAAACAACAACTTGGGAGTCTTGCCTGAGCAAAATCGAAAACATTAACGATACTTGCGATGTTGTAAGAAGGATTCACAGTATTTATAAACTGACCAAAACAAATAATGGGCAGACTGAAATTCAAGAGTACTCATTCTAAAATATCTTCATAATTGATTGATTGATTTGGTTTATTTTAATTCGCTTTTCTGCCACCTTTGGCTAATCGCGAAGATGAGGATGATATGATGAAATAACGAATGACATCAATGTCTAGACCAGGATTTAAACCCGAGACACCTGGCGCCGTAGCGAGCTGTGCTAACCACATAACCACGGAGTGTTTCGTACATCATGCAATATCAACAATTGCAAGGGACACGTGATATAGGGGAAATCCACGAACGAACAAATGTAAGCATGATGTGTTTGCTGCCTCGTTTCGAACACGCAGACTGAAATGTAGAAATTTTCAGGGAAAAATGCAGGCTCGACCAGGACTCGAACCCGGGTTATTACAATTTATTTGAAAATTATTCCTATCTGTAATAGCGTTATTGCTAATCGTGTTTGTCTCATAAGAAAATAATTGCGAGGCTCTTTTCATTTAATGATTGATTGATTCATTGCTTGATTGATTTGCTTTATTTTACTTAGCTGTTTGTGCCACTTTTGGCTAATATACGAAGATGGTGATGAGTGACGATATGATTAAATTGATGAATGTACACTCACAAACATACATGCCCAAGCCGGGATTCGAACCCAAGACCCCTAGCTTATTTTAGAAAACAGTGGCAACCTATAAATTTTACCGACAACTGATATGCATGTAAGAAAAATTATGTGTTTCAAAAATTGGTATCAAGAAAATTCCAAGGATTATTTGCAATACTAGGAACATGCGAATTAAAAACTTTCTCTCCCCCCTCTCTCTCTCTCTTTCTCTCTATCTCTCTATGTCTCTCTTTCTCCCCACTCAAACTGGTTAATCTTGAATGCTCTATTAAAGAAGTTGTAGGAAGAAATTAATATTTCACTGAAAGGAATTACATTGAGTTCGGTGCATACTTACTGCCTGTACTAGTTTGTTCTGCACTTCACGATATCGTTTGATATTGGTACATCAAGAGAAATCCTCGTAATTTACACTCTCTTCATGTGTGCGAATTAGTTTTCTCATTTTGTGTCTTTGCTTAGCATTCTTATCATGGAACGTGAAAAAAAATAATCAAAAGGAAACCATTGAGTACACGTCATAAATTGTACATATTTATCATTCATTGTAGCAACTTGATATCAACATTGAAATGTAAGAGTAATATTTTCGGAAGGCACCAAAATGTCAACTTTTAGTTCACCCTGGAAACAACGTTTTGTAGCAAACGAGCGAGATTCTGACATCTAGATGAATTTCCGGAATAATTCATGTGAATTTATATTATTATCATTCTACGTAATTTTCCTACACTTTCGGGCAAATAGTAAATACGAGGACATAAGATTCAGTGACATTTTTGTCCAGGTCGAAACTCGTGTCCGGAACATTCGGTAGAGAGGGATCATGTGTTGATCACTAAACGTACTCAGTCACCGAAATGGCTCAAGAATATTCATCTGCCGGTGATTTTTGTTTCTTTTCAGCCTGCTTTTTATAACGAACTCGATTTGCAATAGCGCTAGTTCACTTTATTTCTAATAAATAAATTGTAATAACATTACAGTCTGCGTGTTTGAAACGAGGCAGCAAACACATCATGCTTACATTTGTTCGTTCGTGGATTTCCCCTATATCACGTGTCCCTTGCAATTGTTGATATTGCATGATGTACGAAACACTCCGTGGTGATGTGGTTAGCACAGCTCGCTACGGCGCCAGGTGTCTCGGGTTTAAATCCTGGTCTAGACATTGATGTCATTTGTTATTTCATCATATCATCCTCATCTTCGCGATTAGCCAAAGGTGGCAGAAAAGCGAATTAAAATAAACCAAATCAATCAATCAATTATGGAGATATTTTAGAATGAGTAATCTTGAATTTCAGTCTGCCCATTATTTGTTTTGGTCAGGTTATAAATACTGTGAATCCTTCTTAGTTCTTAAATTCTTATTTATATTTTATTGCTCGAACAAATTAACATTGCTCAAACAATTACATTACATTTACATGTAAATGTAACGTAATCGTCTATTTCGAGTGTTTTGTCGATTTGTAGTACCTGAAAAGTTTCAAAAAATGAACAGAATAGTGTGTTAACTAACTGCTACGATCCTAGCTGGAGTTCAATACCAATTCAGGATAACAAAACTGTTGGAAAACAAACTTTCTATCGAAACTTTCCAGGATTTATACATGCTCTTAAGCCGCGTTTACACCGGGGTTGCTCACACATATTACCAGCAAATGTCGTTAATATTTCGAAAAACGCTTGTGAATTTCTTATCAACATCTCGTTTTCAACAGATTTCCCGTGTTGGAAACAGAAATGTTGTTATCCACTAGACGTCGGTACAGATCAAAGGGCACTTCCCCTACAATTAGCTCCTGTCCGCAGTGAAGGTCTCACCCAGAATCTTCGGTCTCCTCTGTTTCGACAAAATGACACACGCTGCCACAGAGAGTACAACGTCCTCCACGGTCGGCATCTTGCAGCCAAATTGTTAACAAAAGTTATTAACAAAAGTAAAGTGAAAGTAGTGTTATGTAGATAGGAGGCACCTGGGAACAAGTTATCTTATCACTCGAGATAAGATAAGATAAGAGCGGCGTACTCTTGTAGGGCATGTTGGAACCTAGGTATGACGTAATCATTGATAAGATTAGAGTAGCCTTTCATGGGTTAAGTAAACCTTACTGGTGATTAGCGTTAAAATTGGAGTAGTAATTTGATCCGCCATTTTGTTTTTCCTCTGTATTCGGAACAATGTTTGTGTTGTGTTTGATGAGATGATAGTAGCAGGTCATGGGATGAGTAAACCTCAGTATGACGTTGTATGCATGTCGCCAGTATGTCTGTATCGATGAGAGTTTTTGAGGTCACGGTGTGAATGAACTTTTGTAGTGGCGTCAAGCTGTCTGGGAGTTTCGATGCAGGTTGTATCAAGTTTTGTTTTGACTGTGACGTAGTTGATAATGTAAAATGGGGAGTTTGGAATAGACGTGGGTTGTTTACAAGTCGGTGGATGGAAGTTTTTAATGTTGTAGGATATGAATAAAGATGATCCGCCATTTTGTTTTTCCTCTGTATTCGGAACAATGTGTGACGTCACGTGTTGGTAAGGCTGTGTCTGCCACTGTAACTGAGGCATGTTCCAGCTTGATGGGACGTTATGACGTCAGAATGGTGATGTGATTTTCATATTCTTCGCAATATGTGTATGTTTCCGCGGCCATTTTGTTTTCTTTTCTGAATTGGGAACAAGTTGTGATTGGCTGATTGTTTTGTATTGTTGTCAGGCTGTCTGATAGTTCCGATGCAAGTGTGTACAAGTTGTGTGACGTAGTTATTTCCATCTGGGTGTTGGTGTGTGCAAAGCCCAAGATGTTTTAATATGCGAGAGCATCGCTGGAAAATGCAAGGCGGGGGTTTCACTTCGTATTTACCACTATGAAATTAACAGCGTGAGGAATTTTTGAATATGAAAGAAGAAATAATGGAAGATTTCAGTTTAACGTCAAGGAACCCGACCCTATTTTAAACTGTACAGAATCTCTATGAATCAATTACTCCATCATGTTTACAACCAGAAATAATAATAATAATAACAATGATGATAATAATTTTGCAAATACGTTAATTGTATTACAGTGGGAATTCACAATGTGAACGGTGATAATATTTATTCTTGCTGTATATTCCCTATGGGGTTGTATTGTTATTTGATTGAGTTGGTGTTTTAAGTCCATTTTATGCACAGTAAGACTAATCGGGACTGGACCTACAGTTTAAAGTGGAATCCGAACCACTATATGCCTCCGACGGGGTATCGAACCCGGGACCCCGTGATTACAAGTCAACGACGCTACCACTGCGTTATCTCGGAGGCCCAAGAGCGTCGTTAAAACTGCAACGCACGGGCAGTACTTTATATTTACCACAGCATGTTTCAAGGTGTTTTAATATACGAGAGCCTCGCTAAAAAATGCAAGGCGGGGGTACACTTTGTATTTACCACTATGAATGAATAGCGTAAGGAATTTCTAAATATAGATGAGATATTTAGTGTTACTATGCATAAATTGAACTTAAAAAACAACAAATACGTTAATTGTATCACGATAGTAATTGACAATGTAAACGGGGATATTTTTTTGTCGGATTAAACTTAAAATTTTAACTTAATAAATGCGTAAAAAAATGGAGATATATGAATTATATTACAATGGAAATTCAAAGTGGACTTGAAACAACAAGTCGAAAAATGAACTTAAAACAGCAATTCAATCAAAAATAATGATCTGTTCTACAGATACGTTAATTGTATTACAAGGATGAAGGTGGCTAATTCCGGATAAATAACTTCAATGTGAGTTCTACTTCGTAAACGTCTACTCTGTATTCACCAGGATAAATTAATGTGAATAAAACATGGGAATATTTTAAATATGTGTTTTGTTTTTGTCAACCTGATTTTAATATTATGACAGAATTTTATTTTATTATAGTTAAATCATGTACATAGTGGAGTGCGGTATTTTCAAGTGTAGCTGTCGTACAAATTGCCAATGGCTTCTAATTGTACGAGAGTTTCACTAGAAATTGCAACGCGCGGGCCCCACTTCGTATTTGCATTAGCTATGTAATTTTTACAAAAAAGTAAAATAAGAAAAAATAATGAAATAGAATGAAAGTGGGTGAAATCTTCATTTTGTAATTTTTTGTGACGTTGATGCTCCTACAATTTGATTTTCTAACTATTTTGTAAATAGGTTGTTTTTTTTAGAAGAAAATTATATTTTACACTGGTCAGAACCTTATTACCCTTTAAAGACAGCTTATATGTTGAACTGTAATTGTTTAGCAACAATATATATATATAGAAAGTTGAAATTGTATAATTAGAATATATATATATATATATATATATATATATATATATATATATATATATATATATATATATGTTTTGGATTCAAATAGACCACTCGAGTTAAGTTTTTTATTTAATATACAGAATTTACATATATGAAAAATACTCTACCATAAAGCAAAAGTCACATAGGTATTACAATTTAGCCGGTGCTGAAAGTCTTCCATGAGGGATTCATGGTAAGAGAGAAATTTTCTCCACTGTTCCACATTGAGCGTGACTCCACCAGAGATATTGGAGATTTCCACTTTTATGTTTTCTCCGCTACCCTCGAAGTTGAAGTAAAGTTCTCCTATAATGTTTATAGATCACTACACACACACATATAAGATATAATCTGTTTTTATTCTGCAACTCTGATGTTTTTTTCCACTCTGGTAATTTTTCCTTAATATAATATTGTTCACTGTACACTATAAAATCCATATTTTTTTTATTTTGCCACAGAATATAGATTTAATCATTCCACACTTTACAATTTATTTTAATATTTTTTGTCAGTCCACTACATTTTTTTTCAAGTTTTTTTTTCTCTTTTATACACACACATATAAGATATAGTCTGTTTTTATATCTGCAACACTAATGTTTTCTTCCACTCTGGTAATTTTTTTTCCATGTATATGTTTATACTCTCCTGAAAGAAAAAGAAAACTTCTTAATAAAATATATTATTGTCTAAAACAGAACAAGTATTAAATAAGATATTTATATATGTAAATTGAAATATATGAAATACTTTACCTTATGGAGCAAATTTGAAGTTGTAAGTTCTTGAAACTGCAGTTCTGGTTTTTTTTTTAATTAGAGGTGAAACTTTGCTTTTGACATATGTATCATTCCATGATGTATTGTTTCTGAAGTGATTGAGAAAGGAGTTTAAATATTTGCCCCTTGCCCGGTGGAAAATGTAAAACAGACAATACTGACCACATACATCACTACCAACACCTTGTACTTGGATAGGGTTATATAAAAATGACAAAGTGTTGTTTTGAAGAAAGTTCCGCACATAAGTTGATTGTGGTGGTATTCCGAAACTATCGAAGTATTCTCCTCTTCTAAAACTATCTATGTAGATAGCAACCCAGTGTGTTCCAGGTTTGTAACTGGGATCTGTGTTAACAATAATAGCTGCTGGAGTATTTACATTGTGCGGAATCATGTTAGAGGGATATACACCAATGTGGTTATGGTTTTGAAGCTGTTTGAGAGATGATAGCAGTTGAATTGTATTAATGTTTCCAACGTGCAACCAAATAAGCGTTTGAGAGTGAACAAAAGAAATTAGATGTAAGATGTGCAGAATGGAAACAACGAGGTGCAAATCGATGTTTAAGTATTTTCAATGAAGGGCAGCTTACAAGGTCTTGAACTGGTCTACCAAGTACAAGTGTTAAAAAATTACTTTTTTCTAATCCTTTGCAAAATACTGTCTGGTAGGAAGAAAGGTTATACCGTAGAAGAGTGTGCAATGTATGGAAGGGGACTGTTCCGTCAGACCAGGACAATCCGTGATAGTTTTTTTCTAACCAATGAACAGACTTTAAATCTATGTCAGAAAGATAATGTGTAGAATATGGTGGCTCAAGTAACCAGTACTGACACTGGCTTCCATCACTACAGTATATAGCTACTTCTTTTGCTAAGAAATTACCATTAACCTGAAAACCTTGTAAATCAACTACTACAAACACCATCTTGTAATACAATGAAATTATGCAATAATTACCTTACCTTTTATGCTTTCAACTTGAGTAGTCAATGATGATATTCCGACCCTTGTCCACTTCAAGAAGGTTCTGGAATTCTCCGTAAATGATGCTGTTGACGGTCTCTGGCAGGGCTGTCTTGAAGTGTACCTCCATTCTGACGGTTCCATGTCGTACAAGGTTCCAGTGTGTTGATGTATGAGCAGACATGTCAGGAGTTAAATCGAAAGCAAAAAGAGTGTACCCTTTACCGTAGTCTTCTCTGGATATTCCATTTCCTTCATTATTGTATTGATTCCAGTATTTTCAAACAAACCCTGATATGATCTAATAAATAGATTATTTTCAAAATCGGGTTTTAATGGTGTGGCAGGTATTTGTTTACCATCCATATACAAACACAGAAAATTAATATTAAAGTGGCTGAAGTTGAATGGGTTTTTACTGTAATCCCCATTAAATGCTGTGTTTGTCACAAAACCGAGGATGACACGTTTAGGAATCTGTCCAAGAAACAAATTATCAATGGTTTTGTTTAGAATCCCTCGTGGTAATGTAATTACTTTCGTGTGAACACGATTTATAGGATACTTTGCTGTTGTTTTCTGTAGTATATGAGAATGAGCTATTTTAATCGTCGGATTCAATGATACTTTCCTTACAAATAAAGTAGCATCATCGATTTGAATCTTGACTGTGTTTCTGTCGGCCATAAGACAGAATGAATCTTTGGAGCGAATTAACTTCACACGCATCTCAATATTGTTTAGAAGCAGACGTTCCAGGTTAAAAATGTCACAATGTAGATGTCCTATAAGATCAATAGACTTTTTGTTTGTAATAAATAATTTCCTCTTCTGAAAACCTATATTTTCATCACCGATTAGAGAATCCATGTATCCTGGTGTATCTCTGTACCATAAACATGAAGTCAGATGAGATTCCTTCGCTGTATTGTTATAGTTGAGAAGATTTTCAATATAAGCTCTGTATGGATATGTGTGAGAGGGTGATGAAACAAGTTTCTGATTAAGAAAAATATCTACTTGATTGAACAGTGAGTGTGTAAAATTATTGATCGGTGCAATCTGATCTGCTGTAGTTATTGGTGTATTATCTGCTCCCAAAATTTTAAGTTTCAAATCAAGATATGTGTGTGGAAGATCCAAGTAATCCTCACCATGTCCAGGAACTGTGAATTCTATAGGAGCATCAGCTGTTAGCGAGGCTAGTGGTTTGTAGGAAATAAACTGTCGAGACTGGACACTTGTCTGCGTCGGAGGAATAGAAAATATGTCCAATTCTGAATTCGCACACTCACATGAAAGATTGTTAATAAACGACATATCGTAGAGAACCTCACCCTTCAACAATCAAATTACTACTGAGTTTATACTATATAGTGCTGAATGTTATGAAAAGAGTAATAATTTTTTATCCAAATATATCCCTATCTATTTTGCTGTGTTTCTGCTTTTTCTTTTTACTTGCACCTTTTTTCTTTCCTGTGGATTCTTTTACTTTTAAGTTCCTTTGCTTTTTGTTTGTTTTACTATTCGATGTTTTTCTTCTTTTTCTCCCTGAACCAACCATTTTGTCAATTTTTTCTTCAGCTTTACGTTTCAGTCTTTCTCCTGCTTCTGAGACTCTATTTCGGAATGACTGTTTAATTGGTTGGTTCTGAGAAATATCTCCTAATACATTAATACCGGTGGTAAGCATTTCTCTACCAACAGCTTTTGCTCCTTTTGTTATGAGTAGGATTACAGATCTGAAAAGTCCTCCAAGAAAACTACCAATACCATGTCCTCTCTGGAAAGATGTTCCTTGATATACATTCGAAACACCTTTTCCGCTAAGTATATGATAATGATGTACATACGGGTTCATTATTCCTGGGAGCGTTTAAAGTGTAGTTTTAATGACACCTCTCCAAACATAAATGGTACTTCTTGACCGGTATTGTCTCTAATATCTATTTCCACAGTATCAAATTGCTTTTTCATAAGTGGAATGTAGTGTGGAGAGGGAAATTCTGTGTGTGCATCACTTCCAAATACAAAATGTCGAACATTGGTTCCTACTATTTTAAGGAGAGGTGCGAAGGTGTCTCCTACAATCTGATGTTCCAGTATATCACAGTAGATAAACATTTGCGGGGGTACGCCGAGAGATAAATTTGTAGGAGAAGACGAATGTATACGTTGATCGTCACCAAGTTTGATTGTCTTAAAAGGATCAAACCCCAGTTGCGTGGCGAGTTTTGGTGAAAACCTTATCTCTGTTATTAATACCTGGTTTTGATCTTTAGGTAATTGTCCATTATGTCTTATAAGAATATGTTGGTCGTCTAAAAGAGACATATGAAAAGGAACATTTGTATTTTGGATAGCAGTTACTACTTGTTGTATGTTTCGATAATATCCTGCCTGTATTTTTACTTTTCTCCAATCATCTATTTTTTGGTTAACATTGTAGTAGATTACATTTTGTCTTTCTGTTATATTGTACATGAAATTAGGGTAATGAATTTCGACTGCAGCAACCTCCCATGTTCCTAGAAGCTCTATCTGTTTCGGAAGTTTCGTTATAAAGTTCGATAATGTATTGTTTGGAAATAAGTTCATGGAGTTGTTACTAGGTAAAGTTATGTAAAAAGATGACTTCATGGTATTTTTTTCAAAGTAGAATATGGGATCCAGGAATTGAAAGACGACGGATAGTTACTCCACTTTACAAATACTTTTTTTCTGCTTCCTTTTCCAGCTGTCTTTTGTATTTGATCGATTTTAAACTCCGTTGGTAGTTGAACTTTTTGAAGTTCTTGGCGGTAAAATGTTCCATCGATATTCTCCTTGTTGAGGTCTTTAAGTTTGTAGACATGTGGTGTACGACGAATAACATTATTAACTGTGAAAATTTCTTCAGACCATTTTCCTATATATCCTTTCTCGAATGGAAGACGTTCTCTGCTGATTCTTACATAATCACCCTCTTGAAGTGTGTGTCTTATTTTACCTACATATACTTTGGTTTTGATATTTTTCATATTTCTCCATACTTCAAGAACTTTGTCAGGTTTTACATCAATAGGTGCCATTTTAATGGTTCTGTGTTTAGATTTGTTGTAAGATGCCAGAATTTTAGGTAACACATTAATGTAACAATATGTATTATTTCCAGTGAAAAATTTCCACATTTTTCATATTTCTCCATACTTCAAGAACTTTGTCAGGTTTTACATCAATAGGTGCCATTTTAATGGTTCTGTGTTTAGATTTGTTGTAAGATGCCAGAATTTTAGGTAACACATTAATGTAACAATATGTATTATTTCCAGTGAAAAATTTCCACATTTTTTCTTTGAGTGTTCTATTAAATCTCTCTACAATACTAGCTTTGACATCTGGGTTTTTTGTTGTAAAATGATGAATGTTATTGTTTTTAAAGAATCTCTGAACTATTCCATTCACAAACTCTTTTCCTTTATCAGTTTGAATGCTAATTGGTTTTCTACCCTTTCCTTGTTTCAATATATCCTCAAATGCTTTCACTATACAGTTGCTCGTTTTCCTAAGAACAGGAACTGCCCATGCGTATTTCGAAAATACATCTATAACAGTTAAAATATAGTTAAAATTATTGTTATGAGCATTTATACTTCTCAAATCAGTAAGATCTGCTTGCCATAAGTCGTCAATGTTATTTACGTAACGGTTTGTGTAATGTGTATGCATCTTGCCCCTGTAACCATTTTCCGACTTCATTTTTAGGATATTTCTTAGAAGTAGCTTTCCATAAATTATCCACTGTAGAATATCCAGCCGGATTTGCGACATCATAGTAAACGTTGTTTAAAGTAGATATCACGTTAGTACAATAATATAAATTCCTAATGTTGTGACGTTTAATATTTTACCCATGTACTTTTTCTTCCTTCTTCCAAATCGTTACTTCCTACATTTCCTGATTTTATTTTTTCTATTAATTCCCATCGTCTGAGATTCCCAATAGCTTCGTGTGGGATATTTATATCTGCAAGAAGTTTCGATAAATTTTTGTACCCTTTAGGGTTACTGGCTTGACGATTTCTGATCATATCACTAACAAGATCTACAATATTACTTCCATTGATCACATTATTGTAAATGCTAGTTTCTCCTTGAGAATCCCGTTTTATATTACTGTTATTTTTCAATCGACGGTACAATATTTGTACTTTAGAATGAAATTTTTTTGGTATGGTAGCTAACATCTCATCGTAAATAGGGTCGAAAATCATAGTACTGTTTTCTTCTTTACCAGTCCCACTTACTTTAGTAGCTTGATTAGTTATTTCTTCTTGTTTATCTTCTTTTGAAATTATCGGAATTTGGATAGGAGTATTTAAATTACGTACAAAATGTAGGTAACGATTTAGAACTTGTTGATACAGATCCCATTTTTCCACATCAGATATGTTTTTCTTTTGTAGTATTGAATTCATTTGCTGATCAAGATCTGATAATGACGATGCAGAATACTGATGTTGGTGATGAAGTTTTTGAATAGTGTCCTGGGGTACGAGTATCATTTTCTTTGCGTGATCCATTATTGGAATAAACTTGAAAAGATTCCACTAACTAATGGTCCTATGAGATACGGTAAAAATCCACCGGACTGAACAATAAATTCCTTCTTTTTCTTCCAGGATATTCCACGCTTTACTAACTTTCTTAGCACATTCTTGTAACGAGACAATCTTCTTTTCTGAACTGGTTTTAATGGTACGTTGCCTTTTAAGGTGTTATGTGCACATTCACATATATCATGTATTAGGGAAGAATCTGCATTTTTTAGTATACCATGTCGAACTGTAGGTTTGCACTTGGAAAGGACACGGAGTAAGTCAGAGTTCCTAATCATTGGAGACATAATAACAAAATGATAGATTCTCAAAAATATGCATATACTTATTTAGGAACATAGATGTAATTATGTTGATCATCGGGAAATACACAAGTCTGATATCTCAAATTTTCCGGAGTAGACTGTTTAAGATTAAAGAAGAGATAACCATAAGCTGGAGTAGTAGCATCCTTATATATTTCGAGCAAGAATTTTTTGTTCTCTGGACAAATTTGGTGTGAAAGATGTTGAATCTGTCCTTTATCCCTTGGATTCTTGAAACATACTAGGTAATGGCAATTCAGTGAAATATCACGTCGACCTTTTCCTTGATGAAATATATTCTGTGTTATAAATATTGTACTTATATTTTTATGGTGACATCCTTTTGTAAATAGGTCAACAACTCTGTTGTCAGCCTCCCTCATGAGATCATCAAGAATAATTAAATGAGGTCCTTCTTCTGTTTGATAAGTTTCCAAGGTTGGAAGTCCTTTATGGAAGTCAATATTTGATAATGTATATTGATACAATGGCTGCCACTCACTGTAACACCAGGTTATATTGTTAAAATTAACACTTACTAAATCTTTAAGATTTTCTAAAACTCTAGACACAAAATTGGTTTTGCCACAGCCAGAAGGTCCAGCCAGAATCATGGAAAATGGATGTATCCATGTGTGTGGCATATTTGACAATGATAGTTTTACATGAGTCGTTGTTTCTTTTGAGGGTGATGATATCAAAAGGGCACTGTGTTGAATTCTTCTACAATTCTTTTTGTGCTGTATACTACCATAAATCGTTTGCTTTCGGGTTTGTTATATACTATAAAATCTCTGGTTCTGGATATTTTTCTTTGTTGATGAACTGTTATTGTTGGTGTTTCATAAAGTACCAAGTTTTTCAGTGAACACATATTGGTTAATTGTCTGTTTGCATAATTTAGTTTTAATATGCGAGAGCATCGCTAGAAAGTGCAAGGCGGGGGATCCACTTCGTATTTACCACTATGAAATTAACAGCGTGAGGAATTTTTGAATATGAAAGAAGAAATAATGGAAGATTTCAGTTTAACGTCAAGGAACCCGACCCTATTTTAAACTGTACGTCCAGTCCCGATTAGTCTTACTGTGTGTGAAACGTACTTAAAACAGAATCTCGGTGAATCAATCACTCCATCATGTTTACAACCAGAAATAATAATAATAATAATTCTGCAAATATGTTAATTGTATTACAGTGGGAATTTACAATGTGAACGGTGATAATATTTATTCTTGCTGTATATTCCGTATGGGGTTGTATTGTACAAGAGCGTCTTTTTTTTGATTGAGTTGCTGTTTTAAGTCCATTGATGCACAGTAAGGCTAATCGGGACTGGACCTACAGTTTAAGGAATCCGATAAATGTATTACCACGAAAATTGAAAAATGTAAACTGGTATATTGTTGTCTGATTAAACTTAAAACGATAACTCGAGAAATGAATCAAATTAATGTTTTGGAAATATATGAGTTGTATTAAAGTGAAAATCCACAGTGGATATAAACAGCAACTCAAAAATGAACTTAAAACAGCAGTTCAATCAAACATAATAATTTGTTTTAGAGATACGTTAATTGCATTACAGTGGAGATTCACAAGAATGAAGGTGGATATTTCAGGATAAATAACTTTAACGTAAATTCTACCCTACAAACGTCCATGTGACCCTGATAAATTTGTCTGTTTCCATAGACTCTCATAGTTTAAATTGTAGTACTAGATTCCAGTCTATGAGAGACACCCACAAAATGAACAACATTAAACCCGAAACCAGATTCATCATCGACGAAAACATGGATGTTATCATTCGAGGTATTTTCACCGAGACTGAACTGATTTTGAGACATGAAGAAAATTACGTTGTCCTAAATAGAGAAGAGTACCCATTATGCGTCTACAGATCAGATGAGATCTTCGACACTTACAAAAACAGATTCCCCACACGAAAAGACAGATTTAGATCTATAAACATTATAGGAAAACTTTACTTCAACTTCGAGGGTAGCGGAGAAAACATAAAAGTGGAAATCTCCAATATCTCTGGTGGAGTCACGCTCAATGTTGAACAGTGGAGAAAATTTCTCTCTTACCATGAATCCCTCATGGAAGACTTTCAGCACCGGCTAAATTGTAATACCTATGTGACTTTTGCTTTATGGTAGAGTATTTTTCATATATGTAAATTCTGTATATTAAATAAAAAATTAAAAACTTAACTCGAGTGGTCTATTTGAATCCAAAACATATATATACGAGGGGCGTTCAAGTCAATCGGGGACTTTTTTTTTTCCAGGTTTAAATAGATGCCTAGGCTGGACGTTTTGTATGCAGTAGGAAATGGCAACTGTGTGCTGTTACTGGTAGGCGGCGCTCATATCCCACGCTTCTGCATAGACCGTTATTCAAGATGGCGGACAACAGTGTGAACGTCTACATGGAACAGCGTGTTGTGATGAAGTTTTTAGTGAACGAGGACAGAAAACCTGCTGAAATTTACAGAAGACTTCAGGCTCAGTACGGTCATGAGACACTCTGTCGCAGTAAGACATTTGAATGGTGTAAGCGCTTCAAAGATGGCCGTATCTCTATTACTGACGATCCCGGTCGTGGTGGATCACAGTCCACGGAAGTCATTCCTGGGAATTCAGCGCGTGGAATGTGTCTTTTGGGATAAACAGGGGATTATTCCCATTGATTTTTTACCCCATGGTGTCACTATCAACAGTGAGTATTACTGCTGTGTTCTGCGTGATATGCATAAGAGTTTACGGAAGAAACGTCCGGGTTTGATCGCAAAGGGTGTTCTCTTTTTGCAAGACAATGCACGACCGCATACCGCTCAACGCACATTCCAAACATTCCAGGAAATCGGCTGGGGGATATTACCCCCCCCCCCCCCCTATAGTCCTGACTTAGAGCCAAGTGATTTTCACCTGTTTGGACCCCTGAAGGAATTTCTTGCAGGAAAACATTTCAACACTGATGATGAAGTGAAGAATGCTGTCCTACAATGGTTCCGCCGTAATGATAAATCTTTCTATGCCAAATCATTCCAGGCGTTAGTTAAACACTGGGATAAGTGTATAACTGTAGCAGGAGGTTATGTGGAAAAATAAATCCAGTTACCACACTTTGAAATTTGTTCTTCTATTTCTTAAAAAAAAAAAGTCCCCGATTGACTTGAACGACCCTCGTATATATATATATATATTCTAATTATACAATTTCAACTTTCTATATATATATATATTGTTGCTAAACAATTACAGTTCAACATATAAGCTGTCTTTAAAGGGTAATAAGGTTCTGACCAGTGTAAAATATAATTTTCTTCTAAAAAAAACAACCTATTTACAAAATAGTTAGAAAATCAAATTGTAGGAGCATCAACGTCACAAAAAATTACAAAATGAAGATTTCACCCACTTTCATTCTATTTCATTATTTTTTCTTATTTTACTTTTTTGTAAAAATTACATAGCTAATGCAAATACGAAGTGGGGCCCGCGCGTTGCAATTTCTAGTGAAACTCTCGTACAATTAGAAGCCATTGGCAATTTGTACGACAGCTACACTTGAAAATACCGCACTCCACTATGTACATGATTTAACTATAATAAAATAAAATTCTGTCATAATATTAAAATCAGGTTGACAAAAACAAAACACATATTTAAAATATTCCCATGTTTTATTCACATTAATTTATCCTGGTGAATACAGAGTAGACGTTTACGGAGTAGAACTCACATTGAAGTTATTTATCCGGAATTAGCCACCTTCATCCTTGTAATACAATTAACGTATCTGTAGAACAGATCATTATTTTTGATTGAATTGCTGTTTTAAGTTCATTTTTCGACTTGTTGTTTCAAGTCCACTTTGAATTTCCATTGTAATATAATTCATATATCTCCATTTTTTTACGCATTTATTAAGTTAAAATTTTAAGTTTAATCCGACAAAAAAATATCCCCGTTTACATTGTCAATTACTATCGTGATACAATTAACGTATTTGTTGTTTTTTAAGTTCAATTTATGCATAGTAACACTAAATATCTCATCTATATTTAGAAATTCCTTACGCTATTCATTCATAGTGGTAAATACAAAGGGTACCCCCGCCTTGCATTTTTTAGCGAGGCTCTCGTATATTAAAACACCTTGAAACATGCTGTGGTAAATATAAAATACTGCCCGTGCGTTGCAGTTTTAACGACGCTCTTGGGCCTCCGAGATAACGCAGTGGTAGCGTCGTTGACTTGTAATCACGGGGTCCCGGGTTCGATACCCCGTCGGAGGCATATAGTGGTTCGGATTCCACTTTAAACTGTAGGTCCAGTCCCGATTAGTCTTACTGTGCATAAAATGGACTTAAAACACCAACTCAATCAAATAACAATACAACCCCATAGGGAATATACAGCAAGAATAAATATTATCACCGTTCACATTGTGAATTCCCACTGTAATACAATTAACGTATTTGCAAAATTATTATCATCATTGTTATTATTATTATTATTTCTGGTTGTAAACATGATGGAGTAATTGATTCATAGAGATTCTGTACAGTTTAAAATAGGGTCGGGTTCCTTGACGTTAAACTGAAATCTTCCATTATTTCTTCTTTCATATTCAAAAATTCCTCACGCTGTTAATTTCATAGTGGTAAATACGAAGTGAAACCCCCGCCTTGCATTTTCCAGCGATGCTCTCGCATATTAAAACATCTTGGGCTTTGCACACACCAACACCCAGATGGAAATAACTACGTCACACAACTTGTACACACTTGCATCGGAACTATCAGACAGCCTGACAACAATACAAAACAATCAGCCAATCACAACTTGTTCCCAATTCAGAAAAGAAAACAAAATGGCCGCGGAAACATACACATATTGCGAAGAATATGAAAATCACATCACCATTCTGACGTCATAACGTCCCATCAAGCTGGAACATGCCTCAGCTACAGTGGCAGACACAGCCTTACCAACACGTGACGTCACACATTGTTCCGAATACAGAGGAAAAACAAAATGGCGGATCATCTTTATTCATATCCTACAACATTAAAAACTTCCATCCACCGACTTGTAAACAACCCACGTCTATTCCAAACTCCCCATTTTACATTATCAACTACGTCACAGTCAAAACAAAACTTGATACAACCTGCATCGAAACTCCCAGACAGCTTGACGCCACTACAAAAGTTCATTCACACCGTGACCTCAAAAACTCTCATCGATACAGACATACTGGCGACATGCATACAACGTCATACTGAGGTTTACTCATCCCATGACCTGCTACTATCATCTCATCAAACACAACACAAACATTGTTCCGAATACAGAGGAAAAACAAAATGGCGGATCAAATTACTACTCCAATTTTAACGCTAATCACCAGTAAGGTTTACTTAACCCATGAAAGGCTACTCTAATCTTATCAATGATTACGTCATACCTAGGTTCCAACATGCCCTACAAGAGTACGCCGCTCTTATCTTATCTTATCTCGAGTGATAAGATAACTTGTTCCCAGGTGCCTCCTATCTACTGTTATGGTTACCAACATTTTGACAACATCTGTTGTTAACCGTGTTGGTAACAAAAGGTTGATAACGTTTGCAGGTTTACCCATCCCGTCCCCCTTTCTCCGTAAAGGTTGCCATTTGGCAGACACTCTGTCTTTATTCCTCGAACCCCTACACATGTAGGATCTTCTGTGGCTAAAATTTATACACGCACGTTGCATAACTGCACTGTCGTGGTTTTTGAGAAAAGAATTGTTGTAGAAAGGACGTTAAAATTCCCGTGATGAGAGTATTGATCGAGGCAGATACTGTAGTTGAACCTGAGACGCTTTGTTATACTGTAGTTAGGCCTAGTGGCCGTAGCGGTTAAAAATTTGGGTGATTTGTTAATTAAAAAGAAAAAATGTTTTTCGTACTTTTGTAAAGCGCCGAGATCACGCTTTTTTTTACTAGCAAATATCTGTGTTCCTTATAACTATTCTATTCTATTCAAACTTACGTAGTTGTGGAGCAAAAAACTGTGCATGATGACTAATTGCGACTTAAGTATAGGGAGAAATCCAGAGCTCATCCTCATCTTCGCGATTAGTCAAAAGTGACAGAAAAGAAAAGTGAACTACACCAAAACAATCAATAATGTCCAATTACCATCCTTTTCTCCGTTATTTAGTTAACGATACGATACGCAGTCTCAAGGTCATGTTTCATGATGCCGGGGAAAAGATATTCAGCTTCTGAAATGTCACTTAAACACGTGGGTAATAGAATTCAAAACTATACGCTCTCCTATCCCTTCCCCTCACACACATATGCAACCGCAGACTAATTTATTTGGGAGTGTTAAGGGGTGTTTCAGTAGCCTATCTGGACAATGTTACCTTAATTGTCATACGTTCATTTCCCCCTTTCACAGAAACCATTTTACCTTATGGTTTATGGGTATGCATTATCACCTTAGCACAGGTTTTGCTATTATTGTGACGGTATTTATACTATTTATATGTGCCGCCACTGAAAATCGAGTCCGAGACATCTTGATTACGGTGACTGCTATATCAGTTTTGCACCCCCCCCCCCTCGCTGAGGAACTGATTAATGAGGCTATATATAAAACCAGTAGCTTAATTTCTCGTGCAGTTTGTAGTACGCTAAATATTTACACATAAAGAAATCTAATTAGAATTCAGTAATACAATTGTTATGCAAGAAAAACTGCATGCTATGTCGAATAAATTGAATAAGAAAAATATAGTCGAAATTATCTTGTACTTCGCAAAAATGTGTGTCTTGGAGTCTGACCCTGAACTGCATTTATTTATTTATTTATTTATTTATTTATTCCTTGTTTTGGATGGCGAAGTTAAGGCACAAGCCTTTTCTTCCACTTAACCATCTCTACATTACATTTTATAAATTGATTTTTATAGCTAACTGTATGTTAAATATATAAAAAACTAAATATTTAAGATACCAAGAAATGAAATCTATAAAAACTAAGAACATTGAGATACCAAAAAAAAAAACACAAGAAAAAATAAAAGAGAAAGAGCAAAAAACAAAAATAAAGACAAAAATACATACACACTAAGTAAAAAAAATACACGTAAAACATAAACACACACGCAACAAACATAGTCAAATTACAGAAAAAGTCGCTGGGTGTTGGTCCTACAAGTTTACACGAAGGTTTAATTTTATTTCCCTGTTTTCAGTTCTGGTAAGTTGACTCCAGAAGATGATTTGTTAATTTTGATTTGAATTGGAGAAGAGAAGAAGAGTTTCTTATGTCGTTGGGGAGATCGTTCCACGCTCTGGTAGCAGTGACCGTTAAGGAATTTCCATAAAACGTTGTCTTGTGGGAGGGAATGGCGAGCAGAGAGTTGTCTCTCGAACGGGTGGCAAAGGTGTGTGCTGAACTTAGGGGTTGAAATCGAGAAAGTAGGTAGGACGGCTCTCGTGAGTTTACTATTTTGTAGAGCGCTGTAAGAGCGTGAAAGCGGCGGCGAGTGGAAAGGTCGAACCAGCCTAGGTCCTTGAAAGCCGGGGTCAGGTGGTCAAAAAAATTGATATTATAAATGTAGCGCACACATGCATTTTGTATTCGCTGTAGACGTCTTGCTAGTTCACCGTTGAGGTCAATATATGTCAAGTCACAGTAGTCTATATGAGACAGAACTAAGGACTCCACGAGTGTTTTTTTTACTTCTTGTGGTAAAATATTTTTAAGGCGGTACAGCGAGTGTAATGCTGCGTAGGATTTTTTACATATGGCCTTCACATGGTCACTCCAAGTGAGGTTTTCGTCCACGACGACTCCCAGGTCTTTGACCGAAAGCGACAACGAAATGGGGTTTCCTTCGACAAGAATGTCAGGGATGGAGGACTTCTCTGTTGTGGAAATGAGCTGACGTGAGCCAATTAAAATACATTTCGTTTTCTCAGCATTTACTCGCAGACCGTTTGCCTGAGACCACTTGCAGACGTTCATAATATCATCGTTTAGGGCTTTGATGGCCATATTGATGCTTGTTTTAGGGAACGACAAATAACATTGGACGTCATCAGCGTACAGATGGTAATTTGTCGATTGAAAGTTTCCAGATATATCATTTACGTACATGGAGAACAGCAGCGGAGACAGGACGCTACCTTGGGGTACACCGCAATTCGTCGGCAGCCACGACGACTTATTGTCAGAAATGAATGTGCGTTGCTGTCTGGCTGCTAAATATGAGCGAGCCCAGTCAACAGCGGGTTGGGAAAAGTTGAAATAAAATGACAATTTCGCCAGAAGGATATCGTGGTCTACGGTTTGGAAGGCTTTGCTGTAATCGAGGAGAACTAGCATTGTCAAATATTTCTTATCCATCGCCGACCTTACATCATCCACCACTTTAATGAGCGCTGTGCTGGTGCTGTGATGTGGGCGGAAACCGGACTGGAAGGGGTTTAACAATTTTTTCGATTGCACATAGTTAAAAATTTGCTCGTGAACGATGTTTTCAAATACTTTTGACAAAGTTGGGAGAATACTGATCGGTCGAAAATCTTCAGCTCTTACTGGGTTGGTGATTTTAGCCAGGGGGCGTATGTGAGCGAGTTTCCAAATGCTTGGGAATGTGCCAGTGTACAGGGATGTGTTGAAAATATCTGCAATTGCGGGTGAGATGTAGGTAGCGATATACTTTAACATGTTAATAGAAATTTCGTCTGCTCCGGTTGCATTGGATTTGATTTTATTAATTGTAGTTTGGACCTTTTCATGCGTTATAAAAGAGAAATCGAAACTATTGTTGTTGTTGCTTTTATGAACACTTATGGAGTCGATTGTACGTTTCTTAATTTCAGGATTTATACCTGATACGTTTTGGAAGTTGCCATTTAGTTCTTCTGTGGAGATGCCAACAATTTCATTACTATCATATTTTTTCCCAACGCCGAACATTTTAAGTTTATTCCACAGCGATTTCGGCTGCGATCTGTAGTTTAATAGTTGTCCCGCAAAGCAAAACTTTCTCTTTCTTTATCAGACTAACGAGTGTCTGGTGCCTGGGTTGTGTCGTCCATATAGGTTTCTGATTGTCACTTCATCAATCTGATCGTATTTCCATCCACCCTAATCTTCGCAATTACCGGCAATAAATATTTGAAAGAAGCGCTGGTCCAGAAACTGCCTGTTTTCATTTCTTCAGCTTTGGTTTCAAGTTTGGTAATGAAAATTGGTTAACTCGGATTTGCGACCAGCCAAAGGGATGGCCTTTTTCCTCTGGCCCATTTCTTTCAAGAACTTTAATAAATAGTCGGGCTGTTTGCTTTGCTTTATATCCAGTGTAAACTCACTTTTCTCGGGGGCCACATATCTTCGCTTAATTACGAATCTTTGAATCCTTTATTAAATCTGTTTACAATTTTAAATCTCCTCTCCTTGCCTTCTTTCGTTTATATTTGAATTAAACTTTCAATTTTACTTCCAGGTTATTAGTTCTTACTAGTGTTGGGCAATATATAGTCACGATATTTTAGAACATATATCGTGTCAGCGATATATCGTCACGGCATTTGGCGATATACCATTTGCCTCCCCCAAATAAATCAAGATTACATTCTGATCTACCAGCAGCCTCTTACGGTTAACAACATTTTACTGTAGTATGCAATTTTAGACTAAATATTTGGTCAAAATTGCCTGCTTTACCCTCAATTTTGCAAAAAAATATTTCTTGCTTGCTTCGATTGTACACGTCACATTATTTTGAAAGAATTTGCGACCTATTTAATTAAAATGTTTCCTATAAAGCTATTTCTATTTTTTTTTTATTTTACGTCACCGATCTATTTCGTGGATGAATCCAGACAATGATGTGGAATGATAAAATGTTGAAGGTAGAATTACGATGTCCATGACTCCATATTATCGAGTCTATTCTTTAGATTTAGCTATACTTTGTATAACATGTATTAACGCAATCTTTCAAACCAGAATTTTGGTAACTCTTTGAGACCCTCAACATTGGCCCATGTACGCAATTGGATCTCCGACGCTGTTTTTTCTTGCTTGTGGGCTAGGGGCCGTCAAGGAAGGGGAGGGAGTGGGTGACGCCGTTTTTGGCTGATTCCAGGGTTGTCGCTTGAAAGTACGGAAAGGAGGGAGGCTATGCCATTCCTGTTTTCTCTGTGTTGGTACTATTTGAGGGCAATTGACCTGAAAGCGAATGATTGTCTACAGTCGGATTAAACATTATGGAGACTCGAGTTTGAGCTCCAATCAAAAAATTAACCAGTAGAGCTACGTATTTAAATTTCGTCACGATTGGACCACAAGTTTTTTAATTACAGAATCTCAAAGAGACCGTAGTTTGAAAAACACCAAAAAAGCGGAATTTTATTTGGTTCTCACGAGGATAAGAAATTGAAGGCATAATTGAAAAAAATAGTTATTATAGCTTAACTCACAATTCAATAAGTTAACTGGTTTATTTTTAATTCGAGAGCAAACTCGAGTAGCCATAATTTTTAATTGGACGGTAGTTCGGCGGAATCTTTCTTTATTGTTTCATTTATGACGCAGTGTTTGTGCAAGAGATCGTGATGATTAGATATAATGAGATATCGCTGTTCGGAACAGCACATGTTAACGGCTTGTAAAGCAATCGCCTGTTCTCTGTCACCCTAGCACATTTTAAGTCTTAGCGCCTTTCAACTCATTCAGAAAAGTGTCGTGATGTTTTAACTTGATATATAAATAGCAGATATTAACATATTAATTAGTTTAATAATTTAAATGAATGATAGAAATATGGGCACATAACATGTACGCAAAATTAAAAACTATTTAATAAATTGTGTTTCAAATCGGAGAAACTTGAAATCAATTTATCATCATAATTATTTTCATTCTTTCACTTTCCGATCTCGGAATGTAGTCTTGAGGCTTGGGCCCCCTTCTCTCGCAGTGCGGTGTGTGCACCTATACCACTAACACTGCGTATATTTTTCGGGCGAAGAGAGACAGCATAGAATTGTTGCAGTAATCAGGTCATCTTATCATATTATGCCCTATAACTCCACAGTCCACACTACCGTGATATTCAGTCATGGCGCAATGCACAGGGAACAGCTGTACTTTACTGCATAGACAGGTCCCTAGCTTCCCCCTTCCCTGCATTGAGGGAGCTGCTGCTATGCCACTGGTCACTCCTGAAACCTACTTTGTTCTTTTTTATGACTTATATTTTGTTCAGTTATAAGCCCACGAAATGATTCCCTGTTCAAAAGGAACGTGGGGGGGGGGGGGGGGGTTATGGACTGTTAGGTTAATTTGTGCAGTTATGGACAGTACGAAGCTTTGTCGTCTGCTAGGCCAGTGTCTTTAGAAGTTATTTGTATTTGATATTTATTATTTATTTTACGTCGCTTTTCTTCCATTTTTGGCAATTCACGACGATGAATCTTGATCATGTTAAATGGATGAAAAGACAATCGCAAAACAGCCTCGTCCAGGCTGACGGGACTCGAATCCGGAGTGTACGATCACCCAACGCACTCAACAACAGAGTCGAACTTTTATAAATGGGGGAATTAATCTTTTCGCACCATATTTCTAAGGAAATTACGTTACGACTATGCGTCAATCGGTGACTGAAAATATGAATATATGTTAATAATAAGTTGAGATAGGATTATTTGTGTGTAAAATATTTGTGTTGGACGTAAGAAAGTGAAGAGAAAAAGCTGTACAGTTTGATCGGGGGAGCAGACTTTTTCGTTGCAGCTGTAAGGGATTAAGGGATTAGCGAGCTAGCGATAAGTAGGTCAGTGGTACAAACATGGTTCGAACGTCGATCTCTCCTTCTCAGGACGAAACAGCGGAAATAGGCTAGAATAAAATACATGAGTGCTGCGGCAATGTACTTTCTTATGAGGGAGCAATAGAATGTAGTTTTTTTTTATGTGGTACACTTCCCAACATCTTATTTGACCGCCCCGAAAGAATTCTAAGTCCCGAAATCGTAAACTTAGCAACATTGCACTTCAGCTCCAGGTGAGAGTAGCCAACTTTGAGTAGGTCCTTCCACTAGACGAAAAACGCTGCGGTGATAGGTTTTCAATTTAACACTTTCCATGAACTTAGAAACTATAAACGGCTATTATAATACACAATCAAACAGAAATAATAAATTTGAAAAAGAACCTTGAAGGATATTTACGATTCTGCTTGCTCGACTTGAAATTTGGGGGGTTTGAAACACTGAATAGAGTTTTTCTCCACCTGGAGGAAATTGCCATCAAGTTTGTGCAGAAAGAAGCAAATTTGTGAGGAGTTTATGCGACATTTTATTTACAATACCTTGCATAATATCGAACAGTTCTCAAAAACATATAATTTACACTTGTCGAGAAAATGTGCTTGAAACACAGGAAGGTGGGAGTCTTCATACACGTCAATATGTTTTTAAGGTTATAACGTCATTAAGTTAACGTAGAGCAGTTGGTTAGGCGCTGCATCCTTATTTTTCATCAAGTGTGAAAGGTCGCGGGTTCAAATCCCACCCTCTCCACTTTCTTTTTTCTTTTTTTTTGTTTGCTGAACAGATACCGTTGATATTAGAATATTTAAAAAATGAATCCGATGCACACTTGAGGGACGTCCCTTCTGTGCATATTTCTCCTTAGAAGCGGGAGATTTTCAGGATTTAAGTTAAAACTTTTCTTTTCAGTTATTGTTCTTATGTTGTGTTAACACACACATCATGATTAATGCACAAATCACGTATGTATTCAGAATGCAAAATGTAATGTTATTTAAGTTATGTATTGTTTGTTCTTCACCGACACCTAAAATATTGATTATTTGATTTCGATATACAAAAAAAAATATACAGTTATGTTAAGTAGTAATGTAGTGCAGTACTGTAAAGAAGGAGAGCGTTTAATGAGTTCAAATTGCTAAGATTGGTAATTTTATGTCCGTTCCTTCGTAATGACTTGTCAACCCCCTCACCACCATCTTACCATGCGTCTAAAACTAATAGTAAATCGCTAATTAACATAAATAAATTGTTATTGCGACGAAGGCCGATTCGATAAGAAATTACTAATAAGTATTTATGTAGTGAGTGACAAACAAAAAATTCAAAACCTCATAATGATCGTTAATTCCTCACTGCTTTGTATCTAAAATGTTTGTCTTCTTTGAACAGAAAGTACGAGAATCAGATATAACAAACTTTCCGCACTAACTTTGCAATATTCGAAACCACCATTACAGACTTAGCTCGACGTAACTTGATTCTGCGCATTCCACGTGGCATGTGACTTCCTCCTATCGTGAAATACAGAGACCAATATTAACTTCTTAGCACGGTGGATAAACTTTACACCCAACGATATACTCCTGAAAAAAACTCTGCCTAGGTGGAGAATCGAACCTACGACCCCCCTTGTAAGTATCAAGTACCCTACCTCTTCTCCGGGTAGCTAATGTTAAAATTTGCTACCAGTTTGAAGAAACAAATTCACACATATGGTCATGTCATATCTATAATTTCCTCATGGCAATTGTCATGAGGAAACGAATTCAGAGAAAATCGAGAAATGATGAAAGGGAAAAATGATGAACATTTCTATTGGCGTTTTGTCATATTTTGAAATTGTGTTAAAATTCCGTGTTTTGAACAAGCAATCGTTTAGTTACGAAGTATTTTGTTGTTTGTTTAAAGTAGGAGAGCAAAAATGAGTCATTTGAACCAGACCCCGTATGACAAGAAACTTCAGCTTTTTTCCAAAGACTGTATGAAAAGAGAGAGGAACGTATGAAATATAAAATATGTGTGAAATTAAAACAATGGAAACCTTGAAAGATAATACTAACGAACTTCAAACTATGAAAAACATATTTTCGTGGTGGAAAACTCCAAGTCATTTTCGAAATATGAACTTTACGTTTTTCTTTATTATGAAGTGGAGATATGGGACGATACGATCCCTTAGCAAGAAAATTTTAAGTAAGCTACCTCCAAATTTTTCAATTGTCATAATTACTAATTAGGGTCCGGAAGTTGATGGAAAATCAACTTTTTTTCTGACCCTTAAAAACAATGCTAAACCTGATATGTCAGTTTCCCTTGAGTTAGAGCCGGAAAACACTTTATATTTTACTTTTTTTTTTCATTTTTCGGCCTTTTTTGGCTTTTAGTTCATTTGTCAGTATTTTTAACAGTTTTTGTTGCATTTTCACTTATTTTTGAGGTTTATTTTTCTCCTCCCCTGTTGTTTCGTGCATTTTAAATGCATTTACTAGTAAAACTTACATATTTAGATATCTTGACATGGTCCTTTTAGCAAATTCACCATGAATCGAAAATACGGTCAATGGAAAACCATAATATTATTCTTAACTGAAATGTTTGGCAATGGATTAAAATACTTTGTGTGAAGATCTACTTTGAGGTTCTTTTTCTGGACACTATTATCGCTTTAATCTGTTGTTTGAAAGTAAAATTAGTCACAATATTAAATGCAATTACACTCTGGTATACGCGAAACAGAACTGTATTTTCGGATGCTGGCCGACTACATTATCATAGAAGGCCCACTCTGAAAGGAGATGAATTGGTTGATTTGGTGTTTTAAGTCAACTTTATACATAGTAAGGCTAATCGGGACTGGACCTGCAGTTTAACGTGAACCGTGTTGGTGTTGGGGAATCGTTTGCTTATGGAATGAAAGGTCATGGGTTCAAACCTACTTCTTTGCAAAATACTTTTCGGGAAGTAAACGGCTTTGGACGAGAATGCTTGTCTACGTTAATTGGATATTTCCGTTGATATTTATGCGATTTATGTAAAGCATTTCCGGATGCAGAAAGTTGACATGTAAGTTCTTAATATGTGTTAACTTATAACAGCTGAATGAAAGGAAAAGTATTTCCTAAAATCCTACCAATCACTGAAAGATTAAAAACATTAGTAGAAGCATTACTTGAGGCATGCACAGTGGCGACGATTATGGAGTGTGGAGGGGCAGATGACCCCGCACTATGCTAAACATTATCTACCAAGGGAAAGAAACTGTCCTTGCCCTCCCCCCACTTTGGCCCATCAGTTTTAAAACCCAATCGCCGTCACTGCATAAATATTTACAGTATCATATAATATTATATTACGTTATTAGAACACTTCGTCTTCGGTAAATAAAAAGGAAAAAATAATAAGGAAAGGGTGGGATTTGAACCTACGATGTTTCGATCTTGACGAAAACAGTAAAAAAAACGAAAGTTCTGTCATCTAACCAACTACTCCAGGAGATTGCTAACATAAAGCTCAGTAAAGCACGTTAATCTCAGTTGAAGCAACATTGTGCCGGAGTTTCGAACCATTTTTCGCCAAGAACCAAGGAAAAGACACACTTTGCAGAATCGTTTGGTGTTGTGCAAGGTATCTTTACTAAACATTTCGCATAAAATCATCATATATTTGCCTTCTTTCATTCAAATGTAACCGCAATTCTTTCCAGGTGGATGAGAACCTGTTCAGTGTTTCACAATGCACATACATTTTCCTATTTTCAAATTCAGAACGAAGAATCTTGAAATATTTTCAACATTCGTATTTCTACTTAACATTTTTTGTCTACTCATATATTTTATTACTGCTTTAGGGTATCTTTACTTTATGGAATGTGAAAGAATGAAAAAAAATCACGAGCGTTTTCATTCAGGAAGAAGAAATGTTGCAAAGTTGGCTACTCTTAGTTGGCTCTGAAGCGCTATGCTGCCAAATTTACGAATTTCGGACTTTGAAATTTTTCAGGGCGGTCAAATAAGATGTTGCGAAGTGTACATACGTAAGTCATACACCCAATGTTAGCCCTGTCCAAGTAGATATTTTTAAACATAGAAACAACAAACGGGGTGCAGTGTTGTTCATGCAGTGTTGCCAAATGTAAGTGAAAGTGTAAATTTATTTTTCCACAAAGCATGGAAAATTGCATGTCAAACTTTCGTACGGAAATTTGGACGTCAATTTCCACCTTGGGTAGGTGGACTATTTCGCATGGTTGCCAGGATTAGGTAAGTAACACTACTTTCACCATAATTTTCACTTTCTTTTTTTCCTGTTTCCAGTATTTCCATGTCTTAGACCATCACTAAACATACCTTTTGTTGCATTCAAACTTCAACAGTGTTGCCACTGTACCTCATATTTTTTTTAAAACACCCATTTGGGCCGGTACGCCTTTACGAGGCATTTCAGGATTGGCTATACGCGAAAACGATCGGTTTTCTTCTCTGAACTATAGATGGCGAAATGGTCCACCTACCCAAGGTGGAAATTGACGTCAAAATTTCCGTACGAATGTTTGACATGCAATTTTCCATGCTTTGTGGAAAAATAAATTTACACTTTCACTTACAATTGGCAACACTGCATGAACAACACTGCACCCCGTTTGTTGTTTCTATGTTTAAAAATATCTACTTGGACAGGGCTAACATTTGTTGTATGACTTATGTATGTACAGGTTTCGGTTACAAGTAACGCCACTCTTAATTCCCAGTTGCGCCGTTCGTGGGACACCCTGTAGTATATATTTCGAGAACTAGACGAGCATTTACAATCCCTCCACACTCTTTAACTGCGGTGGGGCTACAAAAGTATTTCGCCTCTTCGCTTCCTGTAGCGCTTGTCGTTTCCTCATTCCCTAACGGAGCAGCGAAATAGTTCAATTAGATCGAGTGAACGGGAGAGCGAGTTTTATACATTCAGGGAAAGCAACACGAGTGAGTTGTAAAAGTAAGGGAAGCAAAGTAATAATTACTATCAGAGCAAAAGTTAAAATGGGATTAGCAACAGTACATAAACGATCAAGCGCATTGTTGGCTCTGAATATAAAGGAGAACACGTTGCCCGGTAATTAGACCTGCGAATACAAGTTTTTGGACATAGAAGTGCGTTAAACGCTGCGAAGAAAGAAAGGTGCAAAAGTGAATAGATAGCGCTATGGATCTTGTGTCGCAGATCTTTGGTGATTTGATGTCCGTCAGGACCAGGCTGCAAATTCTCAGTCGAGAGACTTCAAGTGCATTTAATCCCCCAATTCGGAGAAAACTGCTTGCGGGACTTTGCTATGATGTACATAGACATATACGTCAAGCAGAAAACTACTTAAGAAAATTTCTAAATTTGGACGAGCGTTACTCGCATCATGCGTATCACATACAAACAACCCAGTTCTTCACACTATGGACTTTTCAGGATCGTCTTTACAGCTCTTCTTTCATCTATCGACTCCTGTCGTATCAATCTTCTTCGGTTCTGAGATACGCTTATTTAATTCAGATGGACGGCCAACCAAGAGTAATCTTTTCTGTCAGCATTAGAGAAATTTATAAGATGACTGACGAAACGCTACGAGTTAGAGCTTTCGACGTGCTGGTTCATGGTTTCCACAAGATTGTTGAAAGTTCAGTGAAAGGTAAGGTAAAGTGTTCCCCTGTGCATAGCACCACGCCATGAAGGCGTATAGGGGGTGTGGGGGTAACGCCCCACACTTTCTTGATCCGGTCGTGAGTGGGGGTGATGTGATCAGCATCACGCCCCTGACCGCCTTTACCCCCTAGGGTTTCCCCCAGGTACCCATGTTATTCGACGCTGGGTGGGCGCCGGGGCCGCTTTCACCGTTAGAAAAGTTCCCGGATTTGAACCGGCCGGGGATCGAACCCGGGACCTTGAGCATGGTAGTCAGACGCGTTACCGACTGAGCCACCGCGGCCGATAAGGAGTAATATGGAGACCAAAAAGGAAGCTGCTGTTCTCACCCAAGACGAGCACGTCAAGATTACGGAGACGATTGAAACCGATAGAATTGTACTCAACAAGGATCCAATCTTGCTTACCATTGAGAACAATGAAAACGTTACGAAGAGAACGAACATTGCTTTAACAGAAGACGATATTCTACTAGTTAATGCAGAAGATAGGCATTGGGACCCCAACTCACATTCGCACCCAATACGTGGCCAAGAGATACATTTGCCTGAAGGAGAAGCCCTGGTCGTCACTCTTTCTCCTGCATGGAGGGTGAAAGATAATGAATCGCCAGGTGCATACATTGTAAATGACGAGCGTAGATATGGCATCGCTGCTAGGGCACTGAGCACTTCGCAGTCGCTCAGAAAGGCCACCGACCAGAATGAGTGCACTGGAAAAGAAGAGAGCGTCAAAGGGTCACGCAGCCACTTGCTGCGGAGAGATTTTAAACCAAATCGTGATTTGCCGATAAAACCCCTGGAAATGAACTCTGTTATAGATTGTGCAGCACCATGTGCTTGCTGCGACAGATATTTTGAAGGGAAAGCGAGGAGAACAATACAGGAAGCAACCAGTATTCCTCACAAGGAAGAACTTGACAAGATGGCCGAGGCCGTGACTTGTCAGCTGGCAGAAGACCGTGGCAGAAGACCCACGGATCATGACGAGAGGGAACCGACATCTGAGTATTCTTCTAGCTACGTACACGAAAGCGGTGACATTTACTGCGAACTCTTGTCCCACGGCGTACAGTTTCCTTACAATGCAAGAGAACTTGAAAACATGGCCGAGGCCGTGATGCATCAGCTGACGGAAGACCGCGCAGGTCCACGCACGAATCATGGAGACGCTCTGTCTGCCGATGTGAAACCACCTGGAGAAGCCAGCACATCGAAGGAAGGAAGCACTGCTAGGAACGTCTACAGAAGAGGCGACGACTACAGTAGAATTTCTTCCCACGGCGTGCAGGTCGCTCGAAAGGAAAAACGACATCATGAGAGGATTTATGAGGCCACGACACGTCAACTGGCAGAAGATCGTAAGGAATCGACCACGAATAATGAAGACGCTCTGGTAGTTGATGCGATCTCGCCCACAGACATTCAAGATTCGGGAGACGATGCAACGCAACACGGAACTACTAAAATGGATCGCTTTGATGGAATTAAGGTTCAAGTAGAGGAAAGAAACAACGCCCTCGCAGCTTGCAGATGAAGATTCGCGCTCTCGACGTGGCGAAAAGTTCATCAGGACTTACGTTAGTGCTGAGTGGGAGGACACGATGGTGATGGTTAACTGCGCTGTTCAATCAAAAAAATCCTCTTCAATGAAGAGCTTGAAAGGGAAATTTTTGAAGAAAAGCGCGTTAACCGTCTTCCAGAAGGAGGTTGCCAGCTTGGAAGCAGCATTAGTATGGAGGTGCGAGGAGCTGCAATCGAAACAGGAGGAAGAGCTGCAATACTTCCTGCTCTCCAAAAAAAACAACAGAGCACATTACACATTGAAATTTGCTACTTTCCAATGCAAGACTGTAAAACTGTTCAGGAGGAATCTAATGAACCACATAGAACGAGAGTTCAGACGGATTCTGGAAGAGAGAAGTTCTACGAGATGGTTGGGAAGAAAAAGGAGAAGCCGCTTATGCCTTGTTACTGTTGCATTCAGTGTCGGCGGGGCTCCGTGGGAAGTCCACCACAAGAGGAGCGAACCCCCCCGGCACCTGAGATTTTAACTTTCGCAGGGAAGAGAGGGCAAATGATAGTTGTCCATACCGAAAACCAGAAGAAGAGAAAGGCAAACGGCGACAAAGAAGCTGAAAAGAGCGAAGATAGTCCCATATCCATAGTTTATAACAGTGAATGGAAGCGTGCGGAGGAAGAAATTAGTCAGTTCGTGGACTCCCAGAAGTCCTCACTGCAGAAAAAGCTGTTTTCTACAAGTGCGCTATCTAGATTTGACAAAAAGATCGAGGATTTGGAAGCAAGCCTTAAACGAAAGCTTTCGGACGAACAGATGGCTTCCGAAAACAGACTCAAATGTTATTTTGAACAACCCAAGCGACTCGACCACGAACATGCTGTGCGGTTCATGAAAAGTCATTGCCTGTCAATTAAGGAAACGAAAAAGAATCTGATTGAAGAGCTGAAGTTGGATTTTAGAATCCTTGAGAAGGAGATGGAGTTCTATAAGGTCAAGACAGGGTGCTGGAGAAGATTGTCATGTGTCTGCCGCAGGAATTTCTGCTTGTCGAGTGAAAGTGACTTATGAACATATAATTGCACGGATTCCGTTGCAGTGATATTGTTATTTCTGAGGTAGATAGATGAAGAAGCATTCAAATTGAGATTCAAATCCGTCTGTAATTATAAGCAAATAAAGAAAAATCTTTGTTATGTGTTATCATATGAAGGGTGTTGAATATCATATGCCTAAGGTTCTAATGCTACAATTATATCTTGAAAAGGATAATCATGAATTTTACGACATTGGCACTAATGTCCACTTTAGTTTTAGTTTTCGTTAATACACCATGTAGCTATATTATTATTAAGAGAGTTTTTATAAACTATTTAACAAATATAATTTTAAAATTAAACGTGCCCCATAAAATGTTTTAGTTTTCGGCACATTTTAAGAATTTCGCAGAAATTTATCTATTTTGCATTAATTCTTCTCCCTGCCTGTTTCTAAACAACGTAACTGGGCGTACACTTGACTGTTTCGTTGACATTTTTTCTCAATTCTGGAAATATTACACTGCGGAAAACTAAGTTAGAAGTTTAAGTCCGCTTTATGCACTGGTAGGCAAATCGGCGCGGGACCAATAATTTAAAGTGAGACCCGAACAACTATATGCCGTTGGGGGTATCGAACTCGGGGGGTCTTTGTTTACCACTACGGAATCGAAGAGGCCCTCGAGAAACAAAACGAATTAAAGTGAAGAAGGTTTGGCCGGCAATATTTCCATTCAATCCCAACAGTTTTCTGATTTTTTCTTTTGGGGGGGGGGGGGCAGGGGGCTTATAGTGACTTCAATTTCTGGATTCAAATATAAAAAGGAAATGCATATATTTGGAAGGAAATGTATTTTTTTAATGGGGGAGTAGATTGTTGCATATTATTTATTATCAATATTACTGGTAGTAATAAGTAGAAGAGAACATTAAAATACATACATACAAAAGAGATTTTCATTAGGGCGCTAAATGATGAGACGACCAAACGAAAACAGAATGGAAGAGATGAATCTCTGGTACAAGATTGTGAAGAAGGAGATGAAGTTCTGCAAAGAAAGAAAACGATGCTGGATCATCGCTCTGCCGGCGCCATTTTTGTCTTTGGTAGTGGGCGGTTGTTTACGTGATGTTTAGTGGACTATGTCTTGTGTCATGAAGACGGTCATCCAGAGATTGAAAGGAAGAGGAAAATAAGAGAATTAAGATAAGAAGCAGAGGTAGAAGACGACGGAAATGAAACAGCGAATACCAAGAACGAAATTATGCTAAATCAGAGTTTGGAACTATCATCATACTCAATTTCCTTTCTTTAGGAATTAATCCCATGTTATGTACACTATGTGTCCTCCTCCGTAGTCGAGCGGGTTAAGGCGTTCACTCGTTTTGAGATCGTTTGCTGCGGGACGGGGTAGGTTCGAATCCGGCTCTGGTCAGAATTTATTCGGCCTGCGTATAGGGCCGGTGGCAACCCACCATCGTGAGGAAATTGGGGAGCTCCGAGTGAGTGAGCGTAATCCGGTCGAGAAGATCTACTATAACGGCTGGGGATACGCCGGGTTGACCCCCCGACTATTCCAATACTGGTTGAAGATCTCCACGCTTAGAGGTGACGAAGGAAAGCGTGGGAGGGAGATCGGCAGTCGGTAGGTATGCCTAGGCCCTTCATGGGCTGTTGCGCAACGGATTATTATTATTATTATTATGTACACTATGTAGCCAAAAGTCACCGGACACCCAAGTGAACGTGACGGTCAGGCCCAGGCAAATATATTAAATTCCTGATGGGACAAGTATCATGGCTGGGGAACGGATTTTAAGGTGCAGGCAGCACCATTCCAAAAATATAGCTCCTTTCATAACGATCGTTTGAGATATGTATTAAGTAAAGTGAACACACACTGTTTAATCTTTTCGTTATATTACCTTTTTTCATTCTTTCGTTATATTACCCCCTCTTTTTTGTTTCAGCACATTTTTCCTACTCTTTTTTCATGTTTGGTGAAAAATATTGGACAGAAAAAAAATCACTCTTTTTGAGCAGCTATATAAAATCCTATAGTCTCATTTTGTAGAGCGGAACGAGAGCTATAAAATAGTACAATATAATCATTGCAGACCCAATAGTTCTTAAGATAATGTAGCAAAACCCGCGAGAGAAAACACAAACTTCAACGTAACCTATTCGGCAGAACCACCGTTCTCTATGCGGTCCGCGCGCATTATATACAGAATGCGGGCGCTAATTAGTCCCCCATCAAAATACGCCGAATTGCAAAATCAAAAAAAATTAGGAACCAAAGACCCATTGTAAATTCATATACCTGTCTTGAAATTTCCTTGTACACTTCGCAACATCTTATTTGACCGCCCTGAAAAATTTCAAAGTCCGGAATTCGTAAATTTGGCAGCATAGCGCTTCAGAGCCAACTAAGAGTAGCCAACTTTGCAACATTTCTTCTTCATGAATGAAAACGCTTTTGATTTTTTGTTCATTCTTTCACATTCCATAAAGTAAAGATACCCTAAAGCAGTAACAAAATATACGAGTAGACAAGAGAAATGTTAAGTAGAAATACAAATGTTGAAAATATTTCAAGATTCTTCGTTCTGAATTTGAAAATAGGAAAATGTATGTGCATTGTGAAACACTGAACAGGTTCTCATCCACCTGGAAAGAATTGCGGTCACATTTGAATGCAAGAAGGCAAATTTATGATGATTTTATGCGAAATGTTTAGTAAAGATACCTTGCACAACACTAAACGATTCTGCAAAGTGTGTCTTTTCCTTGGTTCTTGGCGAAAAATGGTTCGAAACTCCGGCACAATGTTGCTTCAACTGAGATTAACGTGCTTTACTGAGCTTTCTGTTAGCAATCTCCTGGAGTAGTTGGTTAGATGACAGCACTTTCGTTCTTTTACTGTTTTCGTCAAGATCGAAACATCGTAGGTTCAAATCCCACCCTTTCCTTATTATTTTTTCCTTTTTATTTACCGAGTACGAAGTGTTCTAATAACGTAATATAATATTATATGATATTACTGTAAATATTTATGCGATGCATGCTTAGTGGCGGCGATTGGGTTTCAAAACTGATGGGGCAAGGAGGGGGAGGGCAAGGACAGTTTCTTTCCCTTGGTAGATAATGTTTAGCATAGTGCTGGGTCATCTGCCCCTCCACACTCCATAATCGTCGCCACTGTGCATGCCTCAAGTAATGCTTCTACTAATGTTTTTAATCTTTCAGTGATTGGCAGGATTTTAGGAAATACTTTTTCTTTCATTCAGCTGTTATAAGTTAACACATATTTATGCACTCGGTTCGGATTCCACTTTAAACTGTAGGTCCAGTCCCGATTAGCCTTACTATGCATAAAGTTGACTTAAAACACCAAATCAACCAATTCATCTCCTTTCAGAGTGGGCCTTCTATGATACTGTAGTCAGCCAGCATCCGAAAATACAGTTCTGCTTCGCGTATACCAGAGTGTAATTGCATTTAATATTGAGACAAATTTTACTTTAAAACTACAGATTAAAGCGATAATAGGGTTCAGAAAATGAACCTCTAAGTAGAACTTCACACAAAATATTTTAATACATTGCCAAACATTTCAGTTAAGAATAATATTATGATTTTCCATTGACCGTATTTTCGATTCATGGTGAATTTGCTAAAAGAACCATGTTAAGACATCTAAATATGTAAGTTTTACTAGTAAATGCATTTAAAATGCACGAAACAACAGGGAAGGAGAAAAATAAACTTCAAAAATAAGTAAAAATGCAACAAAAACGGTTAAAATACTGACAAATAAACTAAAAGCCAAAAAAGGCCGAAAAATGCAAAAAAAAAATGTAAAATAGAAAGTGTTTTCCGGCTCTAACTGAAGGGAAACGGACATGATATCAGATTTAGCATTGTTTTTAAGGGTCAGAAAAAAATTTGATTTTTCATCAACTTCCGGACCCTAATTATGATCATTGAAAAAGTTGGAGGTAGCTTATTTAAAATTCTCTTGCTGAGGGATCGTATCGTCCCATATCTCCACTTCATAATACAGAAAAACATCAAGATCTATTTCGAAAATGACTTGGAGTTTTCTATCACGAAAATATATTTTTCATAGTTTGAAGTTCGTTAGTACTATCTTTCAAGATTTCCATTGTTTTAATTTTACACATATTTTATATTTCATACGTTCATCTCTCTTTTCATACAGTCTTTGAAAAAAAGCTGAAGTTTCTTGTCAAACGGGGTCTGGTTTAAATGACTCCTTTTCGCTCTCCTGTTCCTACTTTAAACAAACAACATACTTCGTAACTAAACGATTGCTTGTTCAAAACACGTAATTTTTACACAATTTACAAAATATGACAAAACGCCAATAGATATGTTCATCATTTCACCCTTTCAGTGTTTCTCGATTTTATCTGAATTCGTTTCCTCATGAAAATTGCCATGAGGAAATTAATGATATGACATTATGTGTGCATTGGTTTCTTCAAACTGGTAGCAAACTTTAACATGAGCTACCTGGAGAAGTGGTAGCGTGTTTGATTCTTACGAGGGAGGTCGTAGGTTCGATTCTCCACCTAGGCAGAGTTTTTTTCAGGAGTATATCGTTGGGTGTAAAGTTTATCCACCGTGCTAAGAAGTTAACATTGGTCTCTGTATTTCACGAGAGGAAAGGGAATAGTAAGAGAAAGTTATTTCGATGATAGGAGGAAGTCACATGCCACGTGGAATGCGCAGAATCAAGTTACGTAGAGCTAAGTCTGTGATGGTGGTATCGAATATTGAAAAGTTAGTGGGAAAGTTTGTTATATCTGACACTCGTACTTTCTGTTCAAAGAAGACAAACATTTTAGATACAAAGCAGTGAGGAATTAGCGATCATTATGAGGTTTTGAATTTTTTGTTTGTCACTCACTATATAAATACTTATTAGTAGTTTCTTATCGAATCGGCCTTCGTCGCAACAATAATTTATTTATGTTAATAAGCGATTTAATATAAGTTTTAGACGCATGGTAAGATGCTGGTCTGAGGATTGACAACAGTCATTACGAAGGAACGGACATAAACTTACCAATCTTAGCAATTTGAACTCATTAAACGCTCTCCTTCGTTACAGTACTGCACTACATCACTACTTAACATAACTGTATATTTTTTTTAGTATATCGAAATCAAATAATCAATATTTTAGGTGTCAGTGAAGAACAAAAATACATAACTTAAATAACATTACATTTTGCATCCTGAATACATATATGTGATTTGTGAATTAATCATGATGTGTGTGTTAACACAGCATATGAACAATAACTAAAATGAAACGTTTTAAATTTAAATCCTGGAAATCTCCAGCTTCTAAGGGGAAATATGCACAGAAGGGACGTCCCTCAAGTGTGCATCGGATTCATTTTTTAAATATTCTAATATCAACGGTATCTGTTCAGCAAACAAAAAAAAAGAGAGAGAGAGGAGAGGGTGGGATTTGAACCCGCGACCTTTCACGCTTGATGAAAATTAAAAATAGCAGCGCCTAACCAACTGCTCTACGTTAACTTATTGACGTTATACTCTTAAAAACATGTTGACGTTTATGAAAACTCCCACCTTCCTGTGTTTCAAGCACATTTTCTCGACAAGTCGTGTAAAATATATGTTTTTGAGAACTGTTCGATATTATGCAAGGTATTGTAAATAAAATGTCGCATAAACTCCTCACAAATTTGCTTCTTTCTGCACAAACTTGATGGCAATTTCCTCCAGGTGGAGAAAAACTCTATTCAGTGTTTCAAACCCCCCAACTTTCAAGTCGAGCAAGCAGAATCGTAAATATCTCTCAAGGTTATTTTTCCAATTTATTATATCTGTTTGATTGTGTATTATAATATTTATTGTGTATTTATAGTTTCTAAGTTCATGGAAAGTGTTAAATTGAAAACCTATCACTGCAGCGTTTATCGTCTAGTGGAAGGACCTACTCAAAGTTGGCTACTCTCACCTGGAGCTGAAGTGCAATGTTGCTAAGTTTACGATTTCGGGACTTAGAATTCTTTTGGGGCGGTCAAATAAGATGTTGCGAAGTGTACCATAAATCTTGCGCGGGAATGAGCGAAGAAGAATTTACGAAATTTGAGTTGCATATAGAGGAAATGTTTTCTTGCAAGATTTGCTGCGCACTGTCAGAAAAGGAAAATGTCAGGGTGTTCAAAAATTAACTGACGAAAATAAAGAGAGCGTTAGCGTCACGACACTGTATTATTTATGAAGCAGAGTAGAAAAGAGGATAGGCAAGAGTAGAATAAAAAAATTGACATGTTGTATCAGAATGTGGAGGAAAGTAAACGAACCATGAAAGAAGAGAGTGTCCGGCTGGAAGATAAATTGGATAAGTTAGAAATTAAAGTATATTTATTGAAAGAGTAATGTAGTTTAATGTAGAAAGATAGGTCCAATGTTCCATTTGTAACATTTTGACTATCTACTCCGTCCGCAGTCAACCACCGGTCACAGGTCTTCTTGTACTGCATTTGACATGTTTAACTCAATGTAGTTCGGCGAAAAGAAAAAAAGAAGCAAGCACTTCTTATCGCTATCTTGCAGGAGGGCGAGGGACAGAGCAGAAACGATTTTAATCCTCTTAGCTTCTTACAGAAGGCCTGATTTTCCTGCATTTACTTGGGCATCTCCGATGGCGCAGTGGTAGAGTGGTTGTCTTGTAATCAAGGGGCCCCGAGTTCGATACCGGATGGAGACACACAGTATTTCGGGTTTAAACTTTAGGTCCAGTCCCGATTTGCCTTACTGTGCATAAAGTGGACTTAAAACACCAAATCAATCAATTCTGCCTTTACTTGAAAGGCAAAAACGTATCAGCAGCAAAGGAAGTGAAGAAGTAGATATAATAATTTTGATTTTGATGTTAGAGCTTGAGCAAGATGAGGAATTCACTGGCGCTGTTACAAAATTGTCAACTGTAAGGGAGTTGCCAGAGCCTGCTTGACGCAATGAGCTCTTTACCATGTAATCCTACCTCTGCGTTGCCAAAATGTTCAGCATTTTTCAACAGATGGTAGTCACCTTTATTCAGTATTAAACAGTATAATCATGAAGCTTACGCATCGAAAGTAGAGATGTGATGTTTATCGTTGTTGAAGCCTTTGTCGACGAAAGATTGATGGAAACTGGCGACGTCTCGATACTCGGGTGAAGGCTATACGGAAGGGAGGAAAAAAACAATTGACTGTCAGTAACAGACATATTTTGGATCCATCGCAAAACATTACTTAATGTGCCTTCAATGTAAAACACACGTAATTGTGAACTGAAATGCAAAACTTCTACTGCTACTAAGTTTCTTCAGTGTATGTATGTTGTTTGTGTGTGATTTGATTTTGTTATTTTGCATCGCTTTGATATCACTTTTGGCTAATCGCAACGATGAAGATGAGTGATGATAGGATGAAATTACGAAATTGATGCAGGAACACTCACAAAGAAAACAGATGTCGTTACCATTGGCGTCGTAAACTCTCCTAATCACTCCGTACGGAGGTCGGCATATCTGTGGATCTTTTTTACGTATAGTTTCAAGTCCACTTTTATGCACAGATAGGTTAAACGGGACTGGACCTACAGTTTTAAAATAAAATCCGAACCACTATGTCCCTTTACCGGATATCGAACGAAAGTAGAATTGTAAAGGTAGAGTTTTGCAAAATAATGTGCAGATGAAACTTTCCATAAGTCACTTACGACAGATGTTTAAATATACAATTCAGCTGGAAATGATGGACCAATAACTGGTTCATAATATTTCTACATTTGCGCACTTTTAATTTCAATTTGTCAAGTTTTGGGCTGGGTATGCAGTTCTGGTTTTGTTGTATCCCCGGGATTTTCGTCCTTTGCTCCGCCTGTCTGTCACAATTACAAGTATTATACATTCATTGGACAAACCATGCGTTATATTAATATGCACGTTCTCTCCAATAACCAAGTACGAAAGTTAACTTTTGCATTTCAAACTCCCTCAACCTTTGGCTCAGGGCGGTTAACAATTTGAAATAAGACATTCTTACTTTTGTTTGTTTGCTTGTCCTTGTAAATACAAGATTTAAAAAAAAATATTTGTAAAATAATAATAAATTTAAAAAAAAACTGGGAACGAAATGTTCGATCACAGGCCAGTTTCATAAGTAAAGCGTCAAAGAAAGGCAAACGCTGCCTGTTAGCTATTGTCTTTGTTTTGATTCATAGTTCTTTACTTTGCTATCTCATTGTTGCTAACTTTAGCGAAAGGGAAAACTATTTCACTTTCCAAAAGAGCAATTCATAAATAATCTCTAATAATAATCGTCATGTTATATCGCATGACTGATTATTTTGTTAGACTTTGCTTGTAGCCTGGAGCAAAAATTAGATACCGGTCAAAATAATTCTTACGCACTACTCTGGCAGCCCGATGAGTGGAAGAAGGGGAACGACTTGACGATTACTGCAGCAGATAACACTCACTTGTGCAAGCAGTAGAAGCACTCTGCCGTTGAAATATCGAACTGGGCCATTTGTACAGTCACTGGCTCTTCTGGGTTGTAATTATCCAACTGAAAGTCAATGAAATCGTTACAACCCAGAACTGTTAGTGACTTGTCATGATGCAACAAAAGACAAGTACAAAGGCATGCTTTTCTAGGATTCGAACCCTGAAACGTTACCCTTGCGTTCTACACGTAAACAAAGACGGACTAGAAGTAAAATCTAGATCTAGCATTTTTGTTTTTCAGACTGTCCAGTATTTGACGAAGAGAAACATTCCTGTTTTAATTTTTTATTGAAGTTTGTTATGAGGAGAGCGTATAAGCAGCAGATCTTTGGCTGCGACTAATGCTAATTCCGTGTTAAAGAAAGGAACATGCTAGTATTAAATTCTGTGAAGTTAGGTATTTTTTCGTGTTAGTGTAGTATTTTTTTTGTCCCTAAGTAACTTGGAGTTATGAATTATAATTTGGCTGCTATATCTGTAGGGCCTCCCCGATGGTGTAGGAGGAACGTCCTTGCTTTGTAATCAAGGGTCCTGTGTTTGATGGAGACACATAGTGTTATGATTTAACTTTAAATTGTAGGTCCACAATGACTAACCTATTTATATATAAAGTGGGTTTGAAATAAAGCTCAAGTCAATTTAACTCACCTGATTCATCTAACCTATTAAGCACAAAACATTAACAACATTCAGGACAGCTGTATTATTCGTAAATCCTCGTAACTTCTTTTTCTCTTAAATTTTACAATTATTTTACACTTCTTCTTACAATCCAGTAATATAGTATTTTTCCCAGTGCTGACATTTTTCTGTACATATATTAATAGTGGACAAAGAACGCTGTCACTTTATAATCAAGCTTTGTAAGCAAGTGGTCCCGGATTGGATGTCAAGTGGAGGCACATAGTCCGGATCCCATCCAGTCCCGATTAGTTTATCTGTTTAAAAAGCGGACTTGCAACAAATCTTTAGGTCTTTACCTGAGCAGTAAGTTGTTGATCTGAAATAATTCTACACATGTTTATGTAGTTTATTTATTTGTATTAACACCATTAGAATTAAATGCAAAATTAACATTAAAAGTTTTCCTTCTAAATGCTTTGAATTCAAAGCTTTATTCTTCCATAGCATTTGAGCTTCAGAGGGAAGCAGGCATGAGAAGAACGCTTGGCACCTCGAAGTCTGGACAAGACTCCGCGAAGATTAGGGATGAACAAGCGAAAATAACAATTATACCAACACAAAATTAGATTTATTCAATTACTTTAATTTTGTTACTTCCAGTTTCCAAATGCAGCAGTAGGCAAGTTGTCCATCATTGTGAATATTATGCACATTGTTGTATGCAACAAAAAACGAGGATTGAAAGAAAAGCTCTAAGAAAACCGAACACAATATCAGAATGTCAAATAACAGGCCGACAGTAGTGATAAGAGAGATGGGAGAAGATAATGTAACGCAACGTGCACACGTCGCGAAAATTGGCTGCTAAGGCCAAAGAGCCTTAAACCTGCCCTCCTAACCTAACAACGTAGGCAGTATTAGAATTATAATTGTAAAAAATATATACCTGCTAGTTGCTTAGGAGTGTTAAGTTTGGTGCAGTAAGTAAATTTTATCATCACTTGATCCCGAGCGGCGTTCACCGACAAGAAAAACATAGACCGGCTCTATTTAGTGCCCACATCAGTGAATTTCGAGTTCAAATTTTGTCATTGTTGACGTGCATTTTGTCTATATCGTATTTTTTTTTTTAAAAAAAAACAACAACCGACACTGTATAAAATCTCAGGAGCTTAGAGACCACCATCGCGGGGGCGGCTGCTATGCCACTGTCTTAAAGGAAAGAAATCGCTATCTTCAACTCAAGGTTTTTTCCTTCCCCAAAGTTTCCTGGTGGGGACCATTACCAAAGGTACATTCATTGTTCTCTCTGTTGTCTTGTATATAGGAAAATGTATTATACGCATATACGAGTATCAATGCTAATATCCCTGCGTAAGTATTTGTATGTTGTTTCTTTATATTTTTACTTTGAATGCACACATTTAAACAGAAAGTTCGGCAAAAGACAACGAGTTTTGGGCGCGGCCTTGCCAGATGGAGCTGGAATACTGTGACCAAGGATTATAGAGTATTATAGAAAGAGCATTCCGATACACAGCGGTCTCCCATTGGCCAGGAGCCGCTACAAGCTCTGACGTGACCAAGAGGTATGTCAAGCGTGCGAGTCTCGCGTAGCAAGGCAAACTTACGGGAAATGTATTAAGTTTAATCGTACATATCTTGGTTCTATCAACCATTTACAGTAGGGTACTAGGCAAAAAGCAAGGAATAAGACCTAGGCAATAATATGAAGAAGTTTACAGTCTGTAATAACAATAAATTGCGTTACGCAAATCAAGCAAAAATAATCATGACTATCATCAAGTATCAAATATCAAAAAGTAATTACGCTACATTGAAATCTAAAGTTGCTTGTGGGAAAATAAATGCAATTTTACGTATGAAATATTTCGCTACGCCACCAACACTTATTATCCTTCATACCTTCAAATTTCCACAGATGTTTGTTATTTATAATAGCGTGTTCATAATAATTTATATATGTCTAGTATATGTAGGATGCAGCTGTTGATATTTGACGTCGCTTTCTACGTCTTTATGATAACCGCAACATTAAAAATGAATGATGAAATGATAAATTTGATGGGACCGTAGGCAAGATGAGTGTGGACACTCTGTTCAAATCAACATTTCCCACGTAATTCACTGTCCACAAACTATGGGAAAACTGCAGAAATATTCTACCTGAAGTGATTTGTGTTTAGAAAACCGTAACTCAGATATATTTTATTTTTGAAAAATTGAAATATGTCTTCTAGACATTGTAAAAGGATAGAATCTAATGTCGTGGGAAAACATAATCCATCAATAAAAGATTAACTTCCTCCTCCCTTTGTGGATGAATTACTCGTGCCAGCTCGATGGCCAATGTGGTCAAGTGCGTTAAGTGTTTGATTTTGGATCCCGTCATTAAAGTTCCCGAGTTCGAGTCACTCGTGGGCATGGATATTCTTTGTGACTGCCCTTTCATCAATTTCATGTGGTCATCACTCATCGCCGCGATTAACCAAAAGTGGTTAATCGCTTGCCGCCTGTTACGTGTCGTTTGTCGCTTCAGTGTGAAATTTCCCTTACAAAGCGAGAAGCTGGAAGCGACAGGCGACAAGCGATATGGAGAATTCACACAGAAGCTGTAAGCGACAAGCGACACCATGGACGGTATTGAGAAAACGGGCCAGTTTGAGCGACACACAAGCTTCAAGCGGCACGTGCGGTTTGTTCTGTCGCTGCTGTTGGAAAGGTTCACTTGATTACTGGGGGTTCGTTTCAAAGCGACTCGTGTCGCTTGTCGTCTGTCGTTTGTCACAAGGTGTGAAATCTCTCTAAAGCTAAACATTCACTGCGAACAACGGACTGAGACAACAGGATTATAAAAGCCCAATTCGAGCAATACGCGAGCGACAAGCGACACAGGCAGCTTCTCTTATCGCGTGTTTCTTTCCTCTCGAAGCTACATTAAGCTATTATTGTATTGTCTTCACCTAAGGAAAGGAAGAAAATGCTTACGCAAAGGCAGTATCTGTAGAACTTTTGCAAAGCTACTCACTACATATTTTCTGTGCACACTCAGTGTGCACTATAATCTACTGAAGCGACCCTAAAAAAATATTGCTGAAACTAAGTTTTCACCTTTTTCAACGTTCTGAAATGTCAGTCACAATACAGCTGTTAAGATCCTTGCGCCCTGGGCGTGATCAGATTTAGGATACCCTTCAGTCAACTACAATAGATTGATTGATTGATTTGCTTTATTTTACTTCGCTTTTTGTACCACTTTTGGCTACTTTGCGAAGATGGAGATTAGTGATGACATGATGAAATTAATGAATGGACATTCACAAACATCATGCCCAGGCCGGGATTAGAACCCGGGACCCCCGGCGTCGTAGCTAGTGTTGCCCACGAGACGAGACGAGACGAGACTTTGGTCTGTCCCGTCCCGTCTCGTGAAAATGTTGTCTCGTCTCGTGTCTCGTCTCGAAAATATTCGTTTGTCCCGTCTCGTGTCCCGTCTCGAAGGGTTCTGTCTCGTCTCGTCCCGTCTCGTTTTGTCCCGTCTCGTCTCGTAAAAGTGATCCGGGATATCATGCCAACAAAAGTCAAAAGTAGCAGAAACACAATATTTTTCCGGAAAGTGGGATAATGGTCCAAATATTTTACCCATTGCGTGGTGAGAATAAATAAGGTTCGTTAATCATGAGGACATTAATATTAAGAATGCAGTTTGTTAGTTACTGAGTGCTAGGTATCTTATGAAATCTACCTTGTGGTTTTTCTCGCTTCATACAACTGTCTATCCATCGTACATTTATACCGGGCAGCGAGGAGCGAATGGAAGCCAGAAGAGAGGAGCTTACGTAGACGCTGTTGTCACGTTGCGTATTTTAATTTGCTGCCTGGCTTCGGCTTTCCCCAGCACGGAGTTCAGGCGGTCTTCAGAAGCAACACCGCTTGGTTTATGCTAGAAAAGCCAGCAATCAGCTAGCGCGGGAAGCCGGACAGGTTGTAACAAACATGGTATAAGTGAGTGCTCTTTTTCATTACTGCTATACCTTTTGGAAGTCTTGAAATGTTTTCCAATAGACTTTGTTTCTTTCTGAATGACAAACTTCCGTGCACTATGAAAATGTACATTTTTTCTTTAAATTCTAAACTTGGCGCTGGGGAGCAACAAAAAAGTTTTTAAATGTGTAGTACGGACACAAAAAATTTAAATATTTAGTATATTACAAATAGAAAGCATTTATTGTTCTTAATATTGTTAAACATCTTCTATGACATAAGTTTCAAAAAGTGTTTCTTTGTGATATTGTGCTGTTTCTTATGCCCAGCTTATGACGCACACACTTCTTTGTTTTCCCTTTAGCCTCTAAGTCCGGTACCACCACCGCTTGATCTAATTTATCCTTCGGCAGGCACGCATCTAGAAATATACGTCGGGGGAGGGTGTCTGAGCCAAGTGTTTCAGAAAAAATGATAATAATAACATTAACGACAACAATTAAGCAAATGTTTAAATTAATGCATTAATATAATTCATAGGTCTATTCACTTGAATATGTAAATTAATCAATTCTATTATTGTTATTGCATGAAATGTTACAAAGATGTTAGAAGAATAGTAATGTAACAGCAGGAATATTAGCTAATATCTAGCTTACGTGTAGTTAAGATCGTCAAAATCTGCATAAAAACAGCTGTCCTGGCAAGAAAATTAATGTCAAAAAAGGTGATGAATTGAATATTTGCTGAATAACAAAAAAAGATGTTACATCCAGTTCCTGATTAATATTTTATGCTCATTATTATAAGTAGTAGCGTACATAAAACTTCATTGATACTGTCATTCAAAGCAGTATGATCCCAATAGAATCCTTGTTTTCTAGTAAGTTCAGCAGGAATATGTAACCCTCGATTATGCTAAACAAATATATTTTTTGTTTAGCTAGAGCAAGGCCCCAGGAGGATGCAAGAAGCCTTTCCTGCAAAAGTGTATGTTTTACGAAGCGAAGAAACGTGACAAAACCACCACGTATGGAAGGCAAACCTGCATTAATTTTATATCGCACATTTACAGAGCCGTGCCTCCTGAAGTAATAAAAATCCCAATTTCAATGATTCTTTTAGACATGCTATAGTTGAAAAAAATATGTTTAGATGCACCCAAAGTGCATCATTATCAGAATATGCATATAACGTGTTATTGGAATCAACATATTTGTGTAAATTGGGTGCGTATGGCGTAGTAATAACGTCGAGGTCTTGTAAAGAAGGGTCCTCGCGTCGATACTCAATGGAGGCACAAAGTGGATCGGATCGCACTTTAAACTGTAGGTTGGTTCGAGATTTAGCCTATTTGCGAATCAAGTGGACTTAAAAAAAAAAAAGAATATTAGAATCCACTAAATCACCCGCAGGTAAGTCAAATTTCACATATCCTTCTTCACCCTCGTTCATAGACTTCCTGCAATACTCTTGTGTTGCATCCCACCAAGTGCGAGAAATGTGAAGTTATTATTTCCCCGTACCGCGTTATTTCTTTTCATAAGAGTAAGGCTAAATTCTCGTTTTATCTGAACTTTTAAAAAATGTGCAAAATACGTCTCTATCTTTAAACAACCACCCTTTCCCATGTATGTGTAAAATAATCCCACTCTGTCTCAGAAAACCTCTTCCTACGATCAAATGAAGGAAACAACTCTCAAGTCTCAACAATTATAAATTTTTGCTTAAATTTTCTATCATTCATACAAACAGTAGCACATATCACGTCCTTTGGTGCAACACTGTCAACAGCTAATGTTACTTTCCTCGTCCTAATAAATTTACTTCCAACCAGTGACGGCGCCAGGGAAATTTGACTGGGGGGCGGGGAAGGCTGGCAACAAAATATTGTAAGGGGGCATTCACATTAAAACGCCCGAAAACACTACGCATATATATATACTTATATAATAATAATTATAGTAATTATTATTATTATTATTATTATTATTATTATATTCATGTATGGTGTTTTGTGTTTGTCTTTTATTTAGAGTGGACGTTTACTGGCTAAATTTACTTCTTGATTATGAGTTTATCTCCACATGATTCGTTTTAATAAAGACATTAATTCTTTTTTATTGGTAAGTTGCGTTGTCTCTAGTGGCCTATTTCAGTATTGAAAGACATTCATAATTTTATAATTCATCGTCTTTCTTGAGATGACACTACTGATATAAATATTTAAGTTATAAGATAATAATATAAATGATGAAAATAATGCTTCGAAGAGTTTAATTTTCTTGCAAAATAAACGTGACGTTGGAAGAAATGAATCTTCTTAAGTATTAGAAACAATGTGAAGCACTTAGTGAAGTGCAATTCTCCTCTAGGAGAATTCTGCTCTATGTGCTTTGAAGAACACATTGCGCACCTTTGGTACGTCCAGGACTTGGCATTTCTTCTCAATGGCAAGAACAGCCAAATGAGGCAGTTTGCATCCAGCATCCTCTTTCGAGCAAGCCTTTTCAAAGATTTTAAGAACAACCATCTTCGTAACGCTGAAGAGTTGTGGGCAAAATTTGTGTTTCACCTTTCAGGGAAATGTTATCACAGGATACAAAATCAGACAAAGGTTACAGTTATCTCATAATTCAAGAAATATTCTGACCCTGGCAATACTTACTCTTACTCTATCACTCCAACGTATGTCTGTGCTACCCAATTACAGGCACCTAAGATTGAAGAGTGGCAAATCCTAATACCTGCCCGCGATATGTTTTGAATCGAATTTTAAGTGTAATTTGCATTTTAAGGTTCATGTTCAATACATTTCCAAATAATATCCCCTCATTAGCTTCAAGAGTATCTAAGAAATCCCCTTTGTTAAGGTTTCCTCAGACTCATCATCTCGAAATTCAAGTCCCTGAATAGTAAGAAACCGCGATGAATCCACAACAACTGACATGGAGTGTCGGGTTTTCTTCGATCACCTTTGGTCCTAGGTTCGATACCCAGTGGAGGCACTTTAAACTGTAGGTCCAGTTCCGATTAGGCTTACTGTGCATAAAGCGGACTTCAAACACCAAATCAACCAACCAACCAAATCTTGAATCAACTTTGAATGTCTTTTAATAATTTGCGTTGTCAACCCGTACTACAGATGATGTCTTGTGGTCCTGAAAATATTCGTGATGTTTTAAAACCATCCACATTCAACACTTTTTCCCAGTTCTTAAGACTGGTTAAAACTTAGGTAATCTCGGCTATTACAGGACATAAATGAATGAGAAATAACCTATGCCCAGGTCGGCGCTCGAATCTTGGACGAAGCAAATTAATATTTGTTAATCAAGTTGGTATTATAAGCAGGAAAGTGATATCATGCAGAATACACCACTTTCAAAAGGTGAAAATTGTCATACTCTTATAAATGAACTCTCTTATTATTCGATATTTAATTAATTTCAGATGGGGGCCCGGGTGGGGGGGGGCGAAGTGTCTGACATGGGGCGTCCCCCTGCCCCCCTCTCGTGTCGCACTGCTTCCAACCCTCTAATAACTTCGCTGCTGATAGCCTCACCTTCGAAATGGAAGCTTGTGTGTCGGCGAATAATACAAAGAACTTGTGTTCACTGTCCCTCTTTCATTCAAAGTCTGCCGTTTTCCTTTTCAGCTTTTCCTGCAAAACTTCCTGTCAGCAAGCAAACCAAATTTCAGAATTTTTATTGCCCCTCCCTTGCATCAACTTTCATTCCTACTTTAGGCCTGGATTTATGGCACGTACCCGCTACTGCAGGTCAACCTCGCCCTATGTTTGGTGTTTGCTCCCTGAAGCAACGGTGTCCATTGTTCAAAGCGAAACCTCTGTCAGTGGGGAACGGCAAAAAAATACTCGGAATACACCCTGGTCGTAAACAAGCTCCCGCCACCCTGACATTGCTGTCAGCTTCCCTCTGAAGTTCGATAAAACTACTTTGTGAAATGTGTTTAGTAACGAGTGAAAATGTAGACAGTAGATACTACATGTATTTTCCTCATAAACTTGAAGGCTAAATTTACAGAAAAAAAAGAACAGCTACAACAGTCCTTCATCTGATTTACAGAAAGGCTAATCGGGACTGGACCCACAGTTTAAAGTGGGGTTCAAATCACAATGTGCCTTCACCGGGTATCGAACCCGGGACCCCTTGATTACAAGGCGACGACGCTACCACTGTACCATCGGGGAGTCCCCTCATAGAACAAAGTTTCCTTCTACGACGATTATACAGAACTTAGTGCACTTCCTTCATTTGACATATATTCTATATCAGCCTCAGTATTTCGTTATTACAATCCAAGGAATAGTATTCTCCTTAAATAAGAAATAACGAAATAAAAAAAAACATTGGAAATAATCTTCAAACGGACGTAAAACAATCGAATCCAACCACCTGTAGAATGCCTGAGGGAAACAACAAGAATTTTCTCAACAAAGACATATCCGAAATTTCCATAACATTCTAATAATTTCGCAACCCGTGCAAATAATCATGTGGTAAAATCTTGTCGTGGTTCCCTGTAAACAATTAAATCACCAAATTACTTCTTTCCATATTTCCCGTATTTTCTCCTCCTCTTGAGCTCTCAGCTGCTTGGAGTGGGATAATGCAATATTATTTGTCCCTAATTATCTCCTTCTCTTAGTCTTGCTAATATCTTGGACTCCCTAATAACTTTCCCAACAACTCCTTATCAATTTGTACTGCCATGTTTCCTACAATGCTTTTCCTACTTCCTAATAACATTCACTTCTGTACACCCTTTGATGTAAAAATTAAATAATAAAAATAAACCATATGCGTCGGTCCGTTTATCTTTCCAACCTATAGAGCTGAGACTATTTACAAGATAAACCTCGGACGCAGACATTCCACGATCTTTTGTTCCCTCCTTCCACCTTCTCTACCTGCCCTTTTACTTGATGTTATTCAGAATTGTATTAGTATCTGGAGTACTATCGTAACATAAAGTTATTAACCTGGAATATTTTTTTAAAAAAAATGGGGAGTAACGCTGTGTTTCGAAAGAGTATGGGAAATGAGTTTAGGTATTCATTCATGCCTCTCTCTAGAATGGTCTTCTTATTTTGACTTAATACACGCTTATCAACGTTTCTAATTGAAATACTTTATTCCAAGCAAACAAGTATTTGCAAATGATTAAAAATTTTGCTTTTATTTTTTCGAGACATTCGAGATGAGACGAGACTTTTCAAGAGCCGTCCCGTCCCGTCTCGTGTCTCGTCTCGAAAACGAGACGAGAAAGGCATTCCGTCTCGTCCCGTCTCGAATTTCAAAAGGCTTGTCCCGTCCCGTGAGCAACACTAGTCGTAGCGCGATGTGATTGATTGATTGATTGATTTAGTTTATTTTACTGCGCGTTTTGTGCCTCTTGGATAATTTGCGAAGATGGAGATGAGTGACGATATGATGAAATTGATGAATGGACATTCACAAACAACCAAGCCCGAGTGGGATTCCAACCCTGGACCCTTGGCATCGCAGCGCGATGTGATAACCACTTCCCCACTTAACTAAAATTTTACCTCTGTTGGAATTATTTGCTTGGGGGAGGAGGAGGTCGTATCACGTGGCTTTTGCGAATATACTATATTTCAACAAAGAGAGCGAAGGAAAAAGTCAGGGGAGCACTTTACCTTTTGATAGTGTTAATTTCTCAGAGATCCAGTACAGTAAATTTACAAGAATAAAATCGTGTCTCTTAATGGAAATTTCAATAGAATCTTTCATCTCAAACAAATTCAATATTAATTGAATAGTGCATAATTGAATAAATATTTAATTGAAAGTAGAGAGTATAAACTTGATGTGAAGTTTACAGAAATGTTTGTTTCGCGAGTGGAGCGAAGAAGAAAACGTTTTCTAAATCTCATCCTTTGTAACCACCCAATCACGATAACTGTTGGTCACCTGACCTCTACTTCCACGTCATCCAAGAAATCTGCTGGTGCTTCTTTGCGTCCAAGTTCATAGACAATTAGCGCCACCTGCGCCAAAAGCAAGCATACAGTCACGTTTAAATATCGTGTGTGGATGTCGATCCCCTGTCTCAAACGCGGGATACAATAAAGAACCCTTTTTACCACCTTGTTGCCTCGAAACACTTCATCCTTGCGATAGGCAACCGCAGGGAGCAGGCAAGGTTGAATGAATGAATCATTCATTGCGCAGGCAAGGTTGAGACCAACCTCTTCTCAGCCTTTCATATACAAGATTATGAAACTTCGAGTAACGTTATGAGGTAGTAACATTGCAGCAATGTGTCCTCTGCGTCTCTGTGTTGATTCAGTGACATTTTTCTTTGGAATCTCTTCCCGTCAGCATGTCATTGTAAAATACGAGTGTATTTGTTCTGACAGACAGTTGTAACTCGTGTACAGTAAAATATATCACATATTCCTTTATTCTTCCTAGCTTACTAGAAACATACTTTGTACATTTTTCAAACTTTACAAAATATTTCCTCTTTAATATGCTGTTGCAACTTACATTTGAAACTTCTTTCGTGTAATATTCATTTTGTTGCAGCCCACCTCCCCCGTGGCGGAGTGGTTAGAACATCGCGCTACAACGGCAGGGGACCCGGGCTTGAATCCCGGCCTGGGTATGGATATTTGTGAATGTCCGTTCAATCCTCCGTACTTTCACGTGTCGCCAAAATAGAAAAACGCAAATACAATCTATACTTGGACTCCCTTTTCGGTTGCCATGTTCTTGTGGATCCCTCGCTATTCTTTTGTTTTCAATCCAGCGCGTCGTTAGGTAGTAATATACAGGTGGGTCCCTTATACTTGTTTCGGCGATTTGAAGTGTGACGTCAGCAGGAGTAGGTTATTACGTACTTTTGAATATCAAATTCAATTAACGGTTTCACCTTATTAATGTTGTGTTATATATTTAATATTATTTTCTAATTATTTTTTTTTATTTTCTACCTATTAAAAAGAAATTGTATCGATAATGATGCATGATTTTTATATGAAGTTCACCTCACAAATGAACCAACATGTCCTGATCAAGACTCGAACCTTTAAACTACAATTTCGCCCGACCCTGTGGCCGAGTGGTTAGCACATCCCGGTCGGGCTTGGTTGTTTGTGAATGTCCATTCATCAATTTCATCATTTCATCACTCATCCCCATCTTCGCAAATTAGCCAAGAGGCACAAAACGCGAAGTAAAAAAAAACTAAATCAATCAATCAATTTAAATTACAATTTCGAAATCGCGAGTCGACCACTCAACCAACCGAAGCGACTGCCAGAGGCAGTGGCGGCGTTTGGGTTCCAAAATTAGGGGACAAGGTGTAAAAAGTGGGCTTGGGGGCAAGGACAATTTACTTTCCCTTGGTACACTTCTCAACATCTTATTTGACAGCCCGGAAAGAATTCTAAGTCCCGAAATCGTAAACTTAGCAACATTGCACTTCAGCTCCAGGTGAGAGTAGCCACCTGTGAGTAGGTCCTTCCACTAGACGAGAAACATTGCGGTGATAGGTTTTCAATTTAACACTTTCCATGAACTTAGAAACTATAAACCGCTATTATAATACACAATCAAACAGAAATAATAAATTGGAAAAAGAACCATGAAGGATATTTCCGATTCTGCTTGCTTGACTTGAAATTTGGGAGGTTTGAAACACTGAACAGAGTTTTTCTCCACCTGGAGGAAATTGCCATCAAGTTTCTGCAGAAAGAAGCAAATTTGTGAGGAGTTGATGCGACATTTTATTTACAATACCTTGCATAATATCGAACAGTTCCAAAAAACATATATTTTACACGACTTGTCGAGAAAATGTGCTTGAAACACAGGAAGGTGGGAGTGTTCATAAACGTCAACATGTTTTTAAGTGCATGTTGTCAGTAAGTAAACGTAGAGCAGTTGGTTAGATGCCGCTAGCCTTATTTTTCATTAAGCGTGAAAGGTCGCGGGTTCAAATCCCAACCTCTCCTCTTTCTTTTTTCTTCTTTTTTTTTGTTTGCTGAACAGATACCGTTGATATTAGAATATTTAAAAAATGAATCCGATGCACACTTGAGGGACGTCCCTTCTGTGCATATTTCCCCTTTGAAGTTGGAGATTTCCAGGATTTAAAGTTAAAACTTTTCTCTTTAGTTATTGTTCATATGTTGTGTTAACACACACATAATGATTAATTCACAAATCACATATATGTATTCAGGATGCAAAATGTAATGTTATTTAAGTTATGGATTGTTTGTTCTTCACTGAGATCTAAAATATTGATTATTTGATTTCGATATACTAAAAAAAGATACACAGTTATGTTAAGTAGTGAAGTAGTGCTGTAACGAAGGAGAGCGTTTAATGAGTTCAAATTGCTAAGATTGGTAATTTTATGTCCGTTCCTTCGTAATGACTGTTGTCAATCCTCGGACCAGCATCTTACCATGCGTCTAAAACTAATAGTAAATCGCTTATTAACATAAATAAATTGTTAGTGCGACGAAGGCCGATTCGATAAGAAACTACTAAGTATTTATATAGTGAGTGACAAACAAAAAATTCAAAACCTCATAACGATCGTTAATTCCTCACTGCTTTGTATCTAAAATGTTCGTCTTCTTTGAACAGAAAGTACGAGTATCAGATATAACAAACTTTCCGCACTAACTTTGCAATATTCGAAACCACCATTACAGACTTAGCTCTATGTAACTTGATTCTGCGCATTCCACGTGGCATGTGACTTCCTCCTATCATCGAAATAACTTTCTCTTACTATTCCCTTTCCTCTCGTGAACTACAGAGACCAATGTTAACTTCTTAGCACGATGGATAAACTTTACACCCAACAATATACTCCTGAAATAATTCCTGCCTAGGTGGAGAATCGAACCTACGACCTCCCTCGTAAGAATCAAGCACGCTACCTCTTCTCCAGGTAGCTCATGTTAAAATTTGCTACCAGTTTGAAGAAACCAATTCACATATAATGTCATATCTATAATTTCCTCATGGCAATTTTCTCCCTCCCACGCTTTCCTTCGTCACCTCTAAGCGTGGAGATCTTCAACCAGTATTGGAATAGTCGGGGGGTCGGCCCGACGTATCCCCAGCCGTTATAGTAGGTCTCCGTGACCGGATTACGCTCACTCACTCGGAGCTCCCCAATTTCCTCACGATGGTGGGTTGCCACCGGCCCTATACGTAGGTCGAATAAATTCCGACCAGAGCCGGATTCGAACCTACGCCGTCCCGCAGCGAACGATCTCAAGACGAGTGAACGCCTTAACCCGCTCGGCTACGGAGGAGGACCATATTTTGTAAATTGTGTAAAAATTCCGTGTTTTGAACAAGCAATCGTTTAGTTACGAATTATTTTGTTGTTTGTTTAAAGTAGGAACAGGAGGGCGAAAAGGAGTCATTTGAACCAGACCCCGTTTGACAAGAAACTTCAGTTTTTTTCCAAAGGCTGTATGAAAAGAGAGAGGAACGTATGAAATATAAAATATGTGTGAAATTAAAACAATGGAAACCTTGAATGATAATACTAACGATCTTCAAACTGAAAAACATATTTTCGTGGTGGCAAACTCCAAGCCATTTTCGGAATATGAACTTGATAATAATCCAATAGCGCAACAGCCCAATATCGGGCCAAGGCTTACCTACCGACTGCTGGCCTCCCTCCCACGCGAGCCACCAAGGGGGCGTGGAGATCTGCAGCCAGACTAGGGGGACGGGTGGTAAGCCCGACCGACCCCCAGCCGTTGTAGGACTTCGCGACCGGATTACATATATTAATATTATTCTTAACTGAAATGTTTGGCAATGGATTAAAATACTTTGTGTAAAGATCTACTATGAGGTTCTTTTTCCGGACACTATTATCGCTTTAATCTGTAGTTTTAAAGTAAAATTAGCTTCAATATTAAATGCAATTACACTCTGGTATACGCGAAACAGAACTGTATTTTCGGATGCTGGCCGACTACAGTATCATAGAAGGCCCACTCTGAAAGGAGATGAATTGTTTGATTTGGTGTTTTAAGTCAACTTTATGCATAGTAAGGCTAATCGGGCCTGGACCTACAGTTTAAAGTGGGATCCGAACCGAGTGCATAAAATAAAGTGAACCGTGTGGTATAGGGGGATCGTTTGCTTATGGCATGGAAGGTCATGGGTTCAAACCTACTTCTTTGCAAAATCTTTTTCTGGAAGTAAATGGCTTTGGACGAGAATGCTTATATACTTTTCTTGGATATTTCCGTTGATATTTATGCGATTTATGTAAAGCATTTCCGGATGCAGAAAGTTGACATGTAAGTTCTTAATATGTGTTAACTTATAACAGCTGAATGAAAGGGAAAGTATTTCCTAAAATCCTGCCAATCACTGAAAGATTAAAAACATTAGTAGAAGCATTACTTGAGGCATGCACAGTGGCGACGATTATGGAGTGTGGAGGAGCAGATGACCCAGCACTGTGCTAAACATTATCTACCAAGGGAAAGAAACTGTCCTTGCCCTCCAACCACCTTGCCTCATCAGTTCTGAATCCTAATCGCCGCCACTGAGCATGAATCGCATAAATATTTACAGTAATATCATATAATATTTTATTACGTTATTAGAACACTTCGTACTCGGTAAATAAAAAGGAAAAAATAAGAAGGAAAGGGTGGGATTTGAACCTACGATGTTTCGATCTTGACAAAAACAGTAAAAAAACGGAAGTGTTGTCATCTAACCAACTGCTCCAGGAGATTGCTAACAGAAAGGTCAGTAAAACATGTTAATCTCAGTTGAAGCAACATTGTGCCGGAGTTTCGAACCATTTCTCGCCAAGAACCTAGGAAAGACACACTCTGCAGAATCGTTTGGTGTTGTGCAAGGTATCTTTACTAAACATTTCGCATAAAATCATCATAACTTTGCCTTCTTGCATTCAAATGTGACCGCAATTCTTTCCAGATGGATGAGAACCTTTTCAGTATTTCACAATGCACATACATTTTCCTATTTTCAAATTCAGAACGATGAATCTTGAAATATTTTCAACATTCGTATTTCTACTTAACATTTTTTTGTCTACTGATATATTTTATTACTGCTTTAGGGTATCTTTACTTTATGGAATGTGAAAGAATGAAAAAAATCACGAGTGTTTCATTCAGGAAGAAGAAATGTTGCAAAGTTTGCTACTCTTAGTTGGCTCTGAAGCGCTATGCTGCCAAATTTACGAATTCCGGACTTTGAAATTTTTTAGGGCGGTCAAATAAGATGTTGCGAAGTGTACATAAGATTTAGCATAGTGCGGGGACAAAAGTTGGAAAAGTCGACTCCCTAATCGACGCCACTGGTCAGAGGCTTTTTCGAGTCCCTTACCTCTACCTCATATCGCTGATGGAACCAGTCGGCCTAAAGGAATACGTAGAAAGGTAAACTGAAATGACATCCATCCCAGTCACTAATGATTACGTCCATGATATCTGAAATCGTATCCAAGTTAAACGATTTATGCTGAGCCCTGAATGTCTATGGTACAGAGGGATCCATGAGTATTGCCCTGCAAATTGTCCATGACTATTTTCATTAATTTTTCTCTTACATCATATGTGTTTTTAAGCGATGGATTTTTATGTATGCTGGTGAAGAAGTTGTCAAAAACTTGTTTTGAGTTTTCTTTTAATTTTTGAAGCTGTTATTTGGTCAAATAATGTGCACGAACATGGTGATGGACAATTTGCAAGGTAATACTCATGGATCCCACTGTACAGTGATTCGGACCCCATTTTCAACTCTATATCCAGTCCCAATTAACCCCGATTAGTGGCTTTAATCGGTTTGGCGTCTGACTGCCACAAGGGATACAAGAGTTCTATTCCCGGTGTGGGTGATCTAAATTAGGATTTTTTTTTCCGGCCTTGTCACCGAATTAAGCGGCTCTGGGCGCTATCCAGCTTCAAATCAGTGTGTACATTTCGCAACATCTTATTTGACCGCCCCGAAAGAATTCTAAGTCCCGAAATCGTAAACTTAGCAACATTGCACTTCAGCTCCAGGTGAGAGTAGCCAACTTTGAGTAGGTCCTTCCACTAGACGAAAAACGCTGCGGTGATAGGTTTTCAATTTAACACTTTCCATGAACTTAGAAACTATAAACCGCTATTATAATACACAATCAAACAGAAATAATAAATTTGAAAAAGAACCTTGAGAGATATTTACGATTCTGCTTGCTCGACTTGAAATTTGGGGGGTTTGAAACACTGAATAGAGTTTTTCTCCACCTGGAGGAAATTGCCGTCAAGTTTGTGCAGAAAGAAGCAAATTTGTGAGGAGTTTATGCGACATTTTATTTACAATATCTTGCATAATATCGAACAGTTCTCAAAAACATATAATTTACACTTGTCGAGAAAATGTGCTTGAAACACAGGAAGGTGGGAGTCTTCATACACGTCAATATGTTTTTAAGGTTATAACGTCATTAAGTTAACGTAGAGCAGTTGATTAGGCGGTGCTATCCTTATTTTTCATCAAGTGTGAAAGGTCGCGTGTTCAAATCCCACCCTCTCCACTTTCTTTTTTCTTTTTTTTTTGTTTGCTGAACAGATACCGTTGATATTAGAATATTTAAAAAATGAATCCGATGCACACTTGAGGGACGTCCCTTCTGTGCATATTTCTCCTTAGAAGCGGGAGATTTTCAGGATTTAAAGTTAAAACTTTTCTTTTTAGTTATTGTTCTTATGTTGTGTTAACACACACATCATGATTAATGCACAAATCACATATGTATTCAGGATGCAAAATGTAATGTTATTTAAGTTATGTATTGTTTGTTCTTCACCGACACCTAAAATATTGATTATTTGATTTCGATATACAAAAAAAAAGATATACAGTTATGTTAAGTAGTAATGTAGTGCAGTACTGTAAAGAAGGAGAGCGTTTAATGAGTTCAAATTGCTAAGATTGGTAATTTTATGTCCGTTCCTTCGTAATGACTTGCCAACCCCCTCACCACCATCTTACCATGCGTCTAAAACTAATACTAAATCGCTAATTAACATAAATAAACTGTTATTGCGACGAAGGCCGATTCGATAAGAAATTACTAATAAGTATTTATGTAGTGAGTGACAAACAAAAAATTCAAAACCTCATAATGATCGTTAATTCCTCACTGCTTTGTATCTAAAATGTTTGTCTTCTTTGAACAGAAAGTACGAGAATCAGATATAACAAACTTTCCGCACTAACTTTGTAATATTCGAAACCACCATTACAGACTTAGCTCGATGTAACTTGATTCTGCGCATTCCACGTGGCATGTGACTTCCTCCTATCGTGAAATACAGAGACCAATATTAACTTCTTAGCACGGTGGATAAACTTTACACCCAACGATATACTCCTGAAAAAAATCCTGCCTAGGTGGAGAATCGAACCTACGACCCCCCTTGTAAGTATCAAGTACCCTACCTCTTCTCCGGGTAGCTAATGTTAAAATTTGCTACCAGTTTGAAGAAACAAATTCACACATATGGTCATGTCATATCTATAATTTCCTCATGGCAATTGTCATGAGGAAACGAATTCAGAGAAAATCGAGAAATGATGAAAGGGAAAAATGATGAACATTTCTATTGGCGTTTTGTCATATTTTGAAATTGTGTTAAAATTCCGTGTTTTGAACAAGCAATCGTTTAGTTACGAAGTATTTTGTTGTTTGTTTAAAGTAGGAGAGCAAAAATGAGTCATTTGAACCAGACCCCGTATGACAAGAAACTTCAGCTTTTTTCCAAAGACTGTATGAAAAGAGAGAGGAACGTATGAAATATAAAATATGTGTGAAATTAAAACAATGGAAACCTTGAAAGATAATACTAACGAACTTCAAACTATGAAAAACATATTTTCGTGGTGGAAAACTCCAAGTCATTTTCGAAATATGAACTTTACGTTTTTCTTTATTATGAAGTGGAGATATGGGACGATACGATCCCTTAGCAAGAAAATTTTAAGTAAGCTACCTCCAAATTTTTCAATTGTCATAATTACTAATTAGGGTCCGGAAGTTGATGGAAAATCAACTTTTTTTCTGACCCTTAAAAACAATGCTAAACCTGATATGTCAGTTTCCCTTGAGTTAGAGCCGGAAAACACTTTATATTTTACTTTTTTTTTTCATTTTTCGGCCTTTTTTGGCTTTTAGTTCATTTGTCAGTATTTTTAACAGTTTTTGTTGCATTTTCACTTATTTTTGAGGTTTATTTTTCTCCTCCCCTGTTGTTTCGTGCATTTTAAATGCATTTACTAGTAAAACTTACATATTTAGATATCTTGACATGGTCCTTTTAGCAAATTCACCATGAATCGAAAATACGGTCAATGGAAAACCATAATATTATTCTTAACTGAAATGTTTGGCAATGGATTAAAATACTTTGTGTGAAGATCTACTTTGAGGTTATTTTTCTGGACACTATTATCGCTTTAATCTGTAGTTTGAAAGTAAAATTAGTCACAATATTAAATGCAATTACACTCTGGTATACGCGAAACAGAACTGTATTTTCGGATGCTGGCCGACTACATTATCATAGAAGGCCCACTCTGAAAGGAGATGAATTGGTTGATTTGGTGTTTTAAGTCAACTTTATACATAGTAAGGCTAATCGGGACTGGACCTGCAGTTTAACGTGAACCGTGTTGGTGTTGGGGAATCGTTTGCTTATGGAATGAAAGGTCATGGGTTCAAACCTACTTCTTTGCAAAATACTTTTCGGGAAGTAAACGGCTTTGGACGAGAATGCTTATCTACGTTAATTGGATATTTCCGTTGATATTTATGCGATTTATGTAAAGCATTTCCGGATGCAGAAAGTTGACATGTAAGTTCTTAATATGTGTTAACTTATAACAGCTGAATGAAAGGAAAAGTATTTCCTAAAATCCTACCAATCACTGAAAGATTAAAAACATTAGTAGAAGCATTACTTGAGGCATGCACAGTGGCGACGATTATGGAGTGTGGAGGGGCAGATGACCCCGCACTATGCTAAACATTATCTACCAAGGGAAAGAAACTGTCCTTGCCCTCCCCCCACTTTGGCCCATCAGTTTTAAAACCCAATCGCCGTCACTGCATAAATATTTACAGTATCATATAATATTATATTACGTTATTAGAACACTTCGTCCTCGGTAAATAAAAAGGAAAAAATAATAAGGAAAGGGTGGGATTTGAACCTACGATGTTTCGATCTTGACGAAAACAGTAAAAAAAAAACGAAAGTTCTGTCATCTAACCAACTACTCCAGGAGATTGCTAACATAAAGCTCAGTAAAGCACGTTAATCTCAGTTGAAGCAACATTGTGCCGGAGTTTCGAACCATTTCTCGCCAAGAACCAAGGAAAAGACACACTTTGCAGAATCGTTTGGTGTTGTGCAAGGTATCTTTACTAAACATTTCGCATAAAATCATCATATATTTGCCTTCTTGCATTCAAATGTGACCGCAATTCTTTCCAGGTGGATGAGAACCTGTTCAGTGTTTCACAATGCACATACATTTTCCTATTTTCAAATTCAGAACGAAGAATCTTGAAATATTTTCAACATTCGTATTTCTACTTAACATTTTTTGTCTACTCATATATTTTATTACTGCTTTAGGGTATCTTTACTTTATGGAATGTGAAAGAATGAAAAAAATCACGAGCGTTTTCATTCAGGAAGAAGAAATGTTGCAAAGTTGGCTACTCTTAGTTGGCTCTGAAGCGCTATGCTGCCAAATTTACGAATTTCGGACTTTGAAATTTTTTAGGGCGGTCAAATAAGATGTTGCGAAGTGTACCTGGAGGCAAACCTACAGGTTAAAGGCGGCGCTGGTGCTGATCACAACACCTCCAAAATGGCCGAGATCGAGAATGTGTGGAACCCTAACCCAGTTCCCCTGAATGTGGCACGGTGCAGTATGCACGGGGAAGTTACCTTTACGTTACAAAATCCTTTCAACTATTCAACTAGACAGAGATACGAACAGAGGGTCTGTTAAAAAGGTTGTTATGTATTATTACAATATAACTTAATTCCAATCGGGAAGGACGCGGACGCCTTGTAAAAAATGAGTACCAGGTACGATTCCTAGCGAGACAGATTGAACCGTGATTTGAATCCGACATTTGAGAATAAAGTGAATTTGAAACAAATTTGGCTAATCAGAAAGACTAATCCCAGCCGTTCCGGTGGTGGCCGCGGTGGCTCAGTCGGTAACGCGTCTGACTACCATGCTCAAGGTCCCGGGTTCGATCCCCGGCCGGTTCAAATCCGGGAACTTTTCTAACGGTGGAAGAGGCCCCAACGGCTACCCAGCGTCGAATAACATGGGTACCTGGGGGAAACCCTGGGGGGTAAAGGCGGTCAGGGGCGTGATGCTGATCACATCACCCCCACTCACGACCGGATCAAGAAAGTGTGGGGCGTTACCCCCACACCCCCTATACGCCTTCATGGCGTGGTGCTATGCACAGGGGAGCACTTTACCTTTTTTAATCCCAGAATCACGTAAAGATTTCTCAAAATTGTAAGGGCAATTACGCTGTAAATGTATGGGAATTACAAATCTATTTATTAATTCTATAATATAACACATGGGGGAAAAATGTAAGGACAGATAGAAGAGGGAGAAAGAAGGGTGGAACAGAGAACACTGTAACCTACGCATCGTGATTCCGTGGCGCCGTCTTGTCCGAATCGAATAACAGTTGCGAGAGGCTCAACGAGTTCGTATTTGAGGGATAGTTTGATAAGGTCCCATCTGCTGCAGCCTGACTAAGCTTTTCTGTTGTTTGGTGTAGTCACTTCAGGCCACTGGCGTACGCACAAGGAGGGGGCTAAATGGGCTACAGTCCCCGATATTTTTCTAAAATAAAAAAATGAAAGCAGAAAAGTCGGGAACCCCCCATTAAAGTAATCCCCGATAACCATTGTTGTCTTTCAATAACTTTTAAAACGAAGGTTTAAAATCGTATTTGGAGCTCATATCTGATAAAAAAAGGGACATTATCGAAATTGACTTACAGCGATGTAGCTTATTCTATGATCCAAGAAAAGATGTAATCTCTGAACCATCGTTCATATTCAGCTGTAGATATTGGAACAATTTTGATATAATTCACATAAACTTTGAGTGACGTGGCAATGTGTTGTGGAGTTTCTTTGTAGGTGCGAAGATTTTTAACTACTGACGCACACATCCTTTCGCTTACAAAGTTTGCCTGACATCTCACACACCTTCACAATTATCTAAATACCATGTATTTGCGTTTTATGGGACTGTATGCGAAAATATACCTGAGTCTTCAAACCGGCTATTCATATTATTCACGAAAAAAGAAAATGCTTTGGAACATGGTTATCCTTAACTCCGAAACTATCGTCCTTCAAGGTGAATCAATTGTTTTCAATGCGTAAAGAGTAGCCATGTCTAAATATCTAAGAAACTGAACTGACGAGACGGAACTGAACGGTTCCAGATAATCACGAACCGGAAGCCGTTCCGGTCGGCTACGGTCCATTTCGAGCCCTGACCTCACCTTATGCTTCGTCTGTGTTTGTAAAATAACAATCTACGTGTAAATATTTTGTGCCAAACTTCCTTTGTTTTCGTTTTTGTAATCGGTGTAAAATAGGCGCACAGTACTGTAGGTACTAGATAAATAAACAAATAATGTGGTGTCCTGAACTACGTTATTTGGGTTAAAGGTATTTTACCAGTATTGTATGAAAGACGGAATTGTCCATTTCCATCATGAAACTGTGCGCAAGGGCAGGAAACAATAAACTGAGAAAAGAAGAGCGCGTCCAACAGCAAGGCGCCTTGAATGCCAGAGGTTAGGTTACGATGAACAGAAATGTATAGCTTACACTACGTACAACACGGGTTAAATATTGAAATAATATATAATAGTATTTTAAACGTAATAGTTTTGTAAGACAGTAAATACATTCTCAAGTCCGACTTCGCCACCCACCAAACACCCCCTCGGGTCCCAGCTGTGAGTCGCGCCCCATAGGTTGAGAAACGATGCGATCCAATGCCTTATTCCCCTTAGCATTTGAGTCGGACAGAAACAAGTTTGGGAAGAATGCTTCTGCAAGCTGTGTCAGTGCATGGCTCCTGGAAGTCTGGAGAAGGGTCGGCGAAGAGTAGGAATCAAGGAAGGAGAAAGATAACGTTTGCTTCCACAAATTAAACTTGCAGTCAGTGGCGTGCCCAAGGGGGGGGATTAGTGGCGGTTATAACCCCCCGTTTGGCCCAGCATTCCTAAAAGAAAAATGTCAAAGGTAGGAAAATATGACAAAATGAGGGCAGACTGCCAAGACAAAGTATACGTAACTTCTCCTTTTGTAAACTCCTGGGCACGCTACTGCTTGTAGTAGCATCCTTTTACTTGCATTCTCTTATTTTAAGTTTGCAGTTGCACCAGCAGGCAAGTTGTCCTTCACTATGTTTATAACTATGCCATATGCAATACAAAATTTAAGGATTGAAAGAAAATCGCTAAGGAGACCGAGGACAACGGCAGAATATAAAATTGCACGGCGTACTTCGGCGACAACATAAAGGGGATGAGTTCTATACAACCTCTCACCTCACTGAAAGCAAGTTCAACATAAGTACAATCAATAAACGATCTTTCAAACCCATATATTTTATCTTCATATGTTTTTATGGGTATGTCCAATGATATTCTGTCCCCAAAATACACACCCTTCTGTATCCCTATTTTTCCTGGTGTGTTTTCTGGTACAATGGAAATATTCCGGGACGGTTTCCTTAACTTCATATTTACCATGGACCCTGCAGTACGTGCTCAAGACACTCGATCCAAATTCTTTGTGGTTAACTGAAAGTAAGCGAATTAAATATATCTAATGAAACCTATCATTTTAAGCAATTTTATTGGCATACGTACATTAGGCACAGACGATTCATTGTGTGTAACACTCGTGAAAGAATTCATTCCCTATTTATTAATGATGATAATTTTATTATTTGCAACAAAAGAAGAAATTATTCATTAAAAAATTGCTTCTTGAATTTTAATGTTAAAAAGTATCAATATCTATTCATGTTACTGATTGGGAATGATCTACCAAAAGCGCGGATTTTCATAAATGACTAGCATGTGAGTCAATATGGGAAAACAACCGTCTCCTCGAATTAATAGCACGGAGTTAGTGTAGAAACTAGAGCCCCTGGTAGCAGCAGATTTTTCATTTATCCTTTATTAAAGTTCAAGTTGCTGCTTCTCATATAGTACATGCATGCGAAATATTGAGGACAGAGTGCTGAAAACAATTCTCCCCTCTTTCTTTGTTGCTACTAGCATTTCTAGTTTTAGATGAGAGTATTTACGTTTTGAACGAGTTTCCCCTCTTCCCTTGAAGCAACAATGCGGCGAATTCAGCAGTCTTTCAACAACCACCCCTTCGCCCTCTGTGATGTCCCCAACTTAAAATATATATTAGCTTCAAGTACATTAACTTGATATTTGTGTGAAAATGTAAAACAATTTACCAATTGATTTTAGGCGAGTTTAACCACAAATATTTAATTTTCGCTAGCTATAACTGTGAAAGTCAGTTAACAAAGCAACACCTTAAATCCACAATCATGCAATTATCATTTCTTTTATTTTACGGTTGTCCCATTTTTCATATGTCCCTGGTCATTAACACTGTGTTACACATACATATCTGTAAGTTGGACGGCAGAAATACAACAACTTGAAGTATGGGGGCATACATACTATTCACCTTGAAACAACATCAAGTTGAGGTATTGATACCGATATGGTTGAATGCTCGGCAGAGACCTGAAGGCGCCAATGCAAGTCTTATTCATCTTGCCACTTATATCGTGTGCGTCTCGAGAATCACTCCTGCAAGCACAAAGTATTTCAGGTCGGCTCTGTGGCTGAATGGTTAGCGTAGCGTGCAACAAAACTCGGTGTCCTAGGTTCGCATCCTGGAAAACCTGGACATGAAATTATTTTTGTTCCAACAATCTGTTTCATCATTCATCCTAACCTTCATGTTTTATGGGATATTTGCGAGAGGAATCCTCAATTTGAGGAAGACACAGCCATTTGCTGGTGTTATATAGAGATTAATTACTTCTCGCTTTTGTCTCTTATGGTCAATCGCTAAGATTAGGATGGAATTGATGCGAGGGCGATAACGAGAATGTATGGGCAGTACGCAACAAACAGACTGAATCTGAGTCTAGACGCGAAAGCACCGATTGTCTGCAAAATGTAGCCCATCCAGAGCGGGATATATAGAATTTGGACTATCCTTTATTTTGGGCACTGTAGACATTTTTATTAATAATTTGTTCTCATGGTACTTAATTTTCACTAACTGCATCATGCTCTGTACTAATAACACTTGTAAAGTTCAAAACATTGATACATCTGATTCAAAATTACTCATTAAACTTCGTTTTCCTTTGAAACAGCCACTTTCAATATATATTTCGCCAGACAACACTAATATCGCACACGCACTAAAGGAAAACGAATCAACACTACCTTATGGTAGCCACACTGCACGCGAACCGGTAAATCGGTAAACAATAATGTTGATTTTGGTCGCCAATATCCCCCCAATTGACTTTTATTTGTTGGCATTCAAAATGTTTACATTAGTTTTTTTCGAGGAACAATTACTTATATTCGAACAATAGAGTTGTACATACTGTTTGTATGATCTAGGTGACGTTTGAAAATAGGCCATGGTGAAATAACTTATTTAATTGCTAGATAGTCCTTCGTTAACGAAATAAGCAAGTAAAAGGATTTGGCATGTTTCAATTTGCCATGGTTTTCACTTCTGCCCCTTCAGCATCTCATTTTTGTCTGGCCCTAGGTTATAGCCTAGGATAGCCTAATGGCAACCCCCCTTCCTCCCTGAGTCCAGGACGTGGAAGAGAGGTTTACATTTAGGCTCTTGCAGGAAAGCCATGCATTACACCCCGCTTCTGTTATCGTTATTTAAGGAACCCTCTCCATTTTATTTGCGGGCAGTATTCCCCACGCTTTCAGTGCCGTACTCATAAATGCAGTAAAGGGATGTGAACATAAGGGAGTTATAAAGGAGTCCCGGGTTCGAATCCCGGTGGAAGCACAAGTGGTTCGGATTCCACTTTAAACTGTAGGTCCAGTCCCAATTAGCCTTACTGTGCATAAAGTGGACTTCAAACAACAAATCAAATCAAATCAAATCATAAGGGGTTATCAGATATTTCTTACCACTCCTAGATCATGCCATATTTTCCTAAATTTGATTTTTATTTTATTTTAAGGAAAGTTGAGCAAAAATAAGACTACCTAGCTCTAAACTTCCTTCTAAATACGCCACTGTTCTTAACTTTACATCTGACATATCATAACACCCATCTATCACCCAGTAACAGAATTCACCTCCGATTAGCGTGAAACACAATAATAGCATGTTTTGTTAATATTTTCACGCCAATCTTATATAAAATTAATCATCTCCATAACAGCTACGATGAAAAAACTCCGTGGCGAAACGGCCATGAATAACAAAGGCCTCTTAAGTGGTTTCCTTATAAGTTGACACGTGGTCAGCACATCGAATCCCTTTGCCGCTGTTATGTTTATCCTCTATTTCACGTAGCTCCCAAATTGCCTTCAAGAAACCGAAATGTTCGGTAATGGAACCTGTGATCACGCTAAATTGAGTTCTAAGTCTACTTTATGCAAAGATGGGCTAATCGGTGCTGACCTATAATTAAACGTGGTATCCGAACCACAACGTGCGTAAGTCCAACAGTAAGGGAGCGGTCGGAGCGTGGGTGACGCAAGCAGCTCTTTACAATGTCATGTTACCCCTGCGTTGTCAAAATGTTAAGCATTCTTGAACAGATGGTCGTCGCCTTTATTCAGTGCTAAGCATTTGTATCATCATGAACCTTAGACATCGAAATAAGAGATGTAATATTTTTCTTTTTTCAAGCTTTTGACAACGTAGCAATGAAGGAAACTGGCAACAAGGCGGTACTCGGCTAAAAACGATGTGGAGAGGAGAAAACAAATGACTGTCAGTGACGAATCTACATATTTTTGGCCCATCGCAAAGCATTATTTAAGTTGCCTTGAATGTAAAACAAACACACTTGTGAAAGGAAATGATAAAACATTTCCTCCTGTTCAGTTTCTTCTATTTATGTATGTTGTTTGCGTGTGTCTGCAAAGATTTGATTTTGTTATTTAGCATCGCTTTTTTACCACTTTGGCTAATCGCGACGATGAGGATGAGTGATGATAGGATGAAATTAGGAAATTGATGCAGAAACACTTACAAAGTACACCCACGTCCAGGGGGAGATGCGAACCGTAACCATTGGCTTCGTAAACTCTGTGCTAAGCAGTCCGTGCGGAGATCGGAATATCTCTGGAGTTTTTTAATGTATAGTTTTAAGTTCACTTTTTTGCACAGATCGGTTAAATGGGACAGGACCTATAGTTTTAAAATGGCATCCGAACCACTATGTGCCTCCACCGGATATCTAACATGGTATACCTCTGTAGAGGGAGGTAGAATTGGAGAGGTAGTGTTTGGCAAAATCATGTGCAGATGAAACTTTCGATAAGTCACTTGTGAGAGATGTTTAAGGATACAATTCAGCTGGGAATGATGGACCAATATCTATTGCATAATATTTCTGCATTTGCTCGCTTTTACTTTTAATTTGTCGAGATTTGGGTTGGGTATGCAGCTGTTGTTAGGTAACTAAATCACGTTTGATGGTTCCCAATGTAAATAGTACTTTCGTTCTATCCACGGGATTTTCGTCCCTGTCGCAATTATTAATCATTCATTGGACAAACCATTCGTTAACTTAATATTACGCACGTTCTCTCCAAGAACCAAGTACTAAAGTTAACTGTTGCATTTCGAAGTCCCTCCCACCTTTCGTTTCACGCTACGGGGTTAAGAATTTCAAATAAGACGTCCTTATGTTTCTTTGTTTGATTTTCCTTGTAGATACAAGATTTAAAGAAGAATAATATAATATATAATAACGAAATATTGGATCACAGGTCTGTTTCCTAACTAAATCGTCAAAGAAAAGCAAACGCTGTTATTAATTTCGTTGATTCATAGTTCATTCTTTGCTATCTTCTTTATGTTAATTTTAGCGAAAGAGAAAACTATTTCACTAATTAATCTTTAATAATAATAATAATCGCCATGTTATAACACATGAGGTATAATTTTGTTACACATTGCTTGCAGCCAGCAGCGAAAATTACATACCAGTCAAAATAATTGAAAGCACTACTACTCTCGCAGCCTGGCAGGTGGAACAAGGGAGTGTAGATTACTGAAGCAGATAACATCCACTCCTGCAAGCAGCAGAAGAGCTCTGAAGTTGAATTATATCGAGCTGAGGCATTTGTACATCTTATCATGATGCAAGAAAGGACAAGTGCAAAAACATGCTTTTCTGGGTTTCAAACACTAAAACTTTAAACTTTCGAGCTACACGTAAACAAAGACGGACTGCAAATAGAGAAACGCTCGTTTTTTTTGTTTTTTTTTTAAATTTTTAGTTGATCTTTGTTATGAGGGAAAGGGTATATGCAGCAGATCTTTGGAAACACTCATATAGTTTGCAGGTAATGATAATTCCGTGTTAAAGTATTATATTCTGTGAAGTAAGGTATTTTTTGGGGGGTCAGTGTAGTATTTGTTTTGTCACCAAGTAACTTGGAGTTCTAAATTATAATTTGACTGGTACAGTCCGGCCAAGGGAAACGAAACTAGCTGGAAAGTACGATTCCAAACGCGAGAAGGGAAGCAGGTAGAACACCACCCTGTGGCTCTTGCTTGCTATAGTAAACCCACAAGCAAAAAAACCTGCTCAGACCAGCAAAGACTGTGCACCGTACTCCTGCGAGGAGAGGAGGGGGAGAGTGGACCAGGCTTCCTTATGGCACGAGCTGAAGGGAAGAAGGGAAAGCTGCGCTGGGACATTTCGTCCATGGTTTTTTTTTCCTTGTGGTCGCTCTGTAGGGTTCGCTTGCTGTGTTCATTACTGCTTTCTGTGTTGTGTTTGTGATGTCTCTTACAATTCGTAACAAACCGTTTCGAAGTGGAACAAAGAAAACAAAGACGCATTGGTCCCTGTTGCACATTCTACAAAACACCCTTGATATAATACACAATGCCACAAACCAATCAGTTACTACATGTTCTTTACTGTATTTATAATAGTTTGCATAATAATACTGTTGATACTATTCTGATTACTGCTGTGTACATTTGTGCTAATTATACGATTTACTAAGGATACCAATTTAATTGAATGACCGAAAATGAAGTTCCATGTTTACAAACAATTTTATCTACTAATGTGACGTAATGAATACTTTCCTGATATGTTCAGTTTGCTTATATAGTATATGGATGGTTATTTTTTTTAATTCTGTACCCTTACATAATTCGTAAACATCTATACGTATTTTGGCGGCGATGTTACTACCTTTGAAACTTCATTGTTTTTTCAACAGCTGACGATTTTCACGAAACCCGCTTCCTGAACAAAGTGCCCCTATTTTGCCAATGCGCACTTTCGTCCATGGTCTCAGCTAAGGTAGCCAGACAGTATGTCTGTAGGGCCACCCAGATGGTGGCAATCTCGGTGCCTTGTAAGCAAGGGGTCCTGTGTTCGATGGAGACACGTAGTGTTATAATTCAACATTAAACTCTAGGTCCACCATGACTAACCTATTTGTACATAAAGTGGATTTATAATAAAACCTGAAATCAATTTAACTGGTTCTTCTAAGCTTTTAGGTCCAAAACATTAACAAAATATAGGATATATATTATTCGTAACTCCTTTTCGCTCTTAAATTTTACAGTGATTTTATACTTCTGCAATATATATATAAATCCTGCAATATTGTATATTTCCCACTATTGAAATTTTTCTATACATATATTAATGCTGGACTAAGAACGCCTCAATTTCCAATCAAGCTTTGTAATCAAGGGGTCCCGGATTCGATGTCTAGTAAACACACATATTGGTTCGGATCCCATTCAGTCCCGATTAGTCTATCTGTTCACAAATCAGACTTGCAACAACCCATTATCTCTTTACCTTAATATCCAGGAACAGTAACTTGTCGATCTGAATTCTAATTTGCTAATTCTTCACATGTTTACATAGTCTACGGTATTCTTTTGTATTAAAATCGTTAGAATTAAATGTAAAATTTACTTTAGTTTTCCTTCAAAACGCTTTGAATTCAAATCTTTATTCTTCCATAGCATTTGAACTTCATTGAAAAACAAGCCTGGGAAAAACGCAGCGGGCTGTTTCCATTGCATGGCGCCTCGAAATATGGACACGAGTCCGCGAGGAGTAGCGATCGACAAGCGAAAATAACAATTATACCAATACAATATTAGATTATAGCAGTATACATTGACTTGCATTTTGTTACTTCCAGTTTGCAATTGCAGCAGTAGTCACGTTGTCATTGTGCACATATTTTGATTGAAAGAAAAGCTATAAGAAAACCGAGGACAATGTCAGAATGTCAAAGAACACGGCACACATGAGTAGCAAGAGAGAGGGGAGAAGGTACACGTCGCGAAAATTGGTTGCTATTGCTAAGACCCTTCATTCATTTCTGACATTCACTTGCATCCTCGCAATTAGCCAGAAGTGGTTGAAATGCGACGTCAAATAAACTAAATAAACTAACAATAAGTATAAAACAATTGCACAAAACATGCATGACGCTTCGAAATATGGATTTTTGAATTTAGTAATCCTCTCTCAACAGTGGCGTAGCAACATATAGCGAAGCCCTGGTTGAGATTAGAATGCGAGGCCCCAATCCAATGGCAGAAATTAAATGGAAGTGGGGGTGAGCAGTCGCTCCCCTCTTTTTTCAGAACTGTGCTAAACCTTATCTGCCAAGGGAAACTAAACTGACCTTGTAATTTTTGTTTTCTAATCATTGATGCGTGTTTACAAGACATTCCAATTTAGTCGGAACAGTCTATTCTTTCAAATCCCTGTCCCAATTTCTTTCAAACTCAAGTCGTAATTTGACTAAATGTTTCGAGGTTTTATTTTGGAGGGCGTTAACCCCCATTTAGACATGTTCTTCATTTTAATAATGATTGCTAATTATTAATAATTAATTAATTAATAATTAATAATGATTTCTTCTCGATATTTTGGACCTTAACATTGCAACTCTACAATTCTACAATTAGGAAAGATAATAGTAGGTAAATTGTTCACCACCATTTTAATTCTCTTATTACTATCCTGTGTTCTTCTAAGGGGTCATTGATTCTTTTGATGCGAAGCTTATGTTGACTGCGTTTCTATTTCAACCCATTATCATGACACTGGAAAACAGACTGAATGAAAATACAGTGGAGATGGACATATTGCTTTTACCGTTGGGTGTACACTTAGCACTATACGAGCTACGAGGTAGCACTAGCTCGTACAATAATACTAAAGAAACATTGGTGGTCACATCCAGGACTCCCAACAGCATTTCGCCGACCAGGGTCGACCACCTGGTTAGCACAACGCGCTACGACGCTGTGGGTTCCGGGTTCGAATCCAGGGTTGGGCATGGACGTTCTTTGTGAGTGTTCCGTGATCAATTTTCATCATATCATCACTCATCCTCATCATCGCGATCAGCCAAAAGTGTCAGAAAATCGATGTAAAATAACCTAACTCAACAAATCCAATAGCATTTCGGATGTTCTCTTTTGTTCCACATTTTCGGATCTGTCTCCAACCTCCTCAAAAAAATTCTGGATACGGGCCAGTTCTAGGAAGGAAGGAAACAACGCAAGCGTTTAAATGTCTCGCGCTTGCTTCGTGCCAGTTAGAGGTGTTAGTTGTTAACTTATTAAAATCGGGGGTGCAAGGTCAAGAGATTGAAGAGAATACAAGACAAAGGACGTTCTATTCAATGAAAGAATAAATGTGTAAAAATGTCTAAGCAAGTTATCGTAAATTTTTCCTAACTGTTTCACATGAGAAATACGACGATCATTTTTTACTTCTTTCGTGCCCCTTAGACTTAAGACCTGACTGCCTGTATGTTATGCCTCTGATTTGACGTATTACTTCAAATTATAACGTTTAACTAGAATTTAAAACCAGATAAATACAGAATATTTTAATATTACTGCCCACAAAAAATAGCATTTTCCATGCCCCCCCCCACTTCTATTTATAACATGTTTCGTATCAAGCTCCTTCAAGCGCAAAGTCCCGTGCGGTCGCGCACTTCTTCAACCCCTTGCTACACCCCTGCCTCTCAATGCCTTGGATTGCCTCGAAAGTGAATATTCTTTACGTTGCTAAACTAACATTTTTCCCTAGGATAGTGAAATGATCCACATTAATGAAGCGACTGAAGAATGGAACGTATATTTACGTTAATTTTAAGCGTTTTTCTACGTCGTAGGTTAATCGTTAATGAGCATTAATGGTGGAATCAGAATGAACACGATGATACATATATTCATTCCTCACCCAGGATTCAAAAGTAGGGCTTCTGGCTTCGTAGCCACTTTTTCATGGAGGCTGGAAGGTAAGTAATGAATACATTTGATTAGATGATTTTTAGCGTCGCTTTTTTCATTTTTGGCTAATCCAAACGACGAGGATGAGTAATAATATGATGAAATTGATGAAGGGCACCGTCAAGGGAACACCATGCCATGTTCCTCCACCGCGTGTCGAACCCGCGACCCCTAGATACATCAGAGCGTGGTGTTGATCATTCATGTATCCTTCACTACGGCAGAGATCGAGAATGTGTGGAGCCATATCATTTGCTCGAATGGTGTCACGGCAGACTGCCATACACAGGGGAGAACTTTACCTTTTGTAGCAGTCGCCACATATATTTTGATGGCATAAAATCTTCGCTGTCCCTTCAAGTACATTTGCTTCTGTAACTTTGTAAATATTGTTATATAAAGACCACACTGAGGGAAGAATACGCTATCTTTCACTAAATCTGAATACTGTGTGACCATTTACTTCATTGCATTATTAATTATAAAATGCAATCAAATACACGGCTATAAATTATCAGGTTTAGAAACGGGAAGAGTATTTATGTCGTTTACATTTTATTTTGCCATCTAGAAAGTAATGTTTACTACAGTGGATTTAATATTTTCGTTAAGGTCATAGAAGGCAAATATGTTGTTTCCAGGCATTATATAAAAAATTAAATCGATGTCTTCAACTCGAGCTTTTTCCCTCAAAGTTTTCTGGTGGGGAACATTATCAAATGTACATGTCATTGTTCTCTCGGTTGTTTTATGCATAAGATGGCGCAGTGGTAGCGTCGTTGCCTTGTAATCAAGGGATCCCGGGTTCGATAACCGGTGGAATCTCATAGTGGTTCGGATCCCACTTTAAACTGTAGGTCCAGTCCCGATTAGCCTTATTCTGCATAAAGTGGACTTAAAACACCAAATCAGTCAATCAATTATGTATAAGCAAATGCATTATAAGCATATAATAATGCGAATATCTCTGCGTAAGCATTTGTATGTTATCTTTTTACATTTGAACTATGAAGAAACACACGCAAACCGAAGTGACGAGCAGGACACAGTTCCTACTTTGTGAAAATAACGCAATGGAGAGATCAAGCGTAAGATACCGTGACAACAGACAGGGGGAAAATGCGCGGTGAACTTACTACAAGCAGGGAATCGATTGTTTTGCCCCTGCGACGTTGTCGGGTGAAGACTTTCCCCTCTCGTTTAGTCGCACGTTAAACAGAGCGAGCGAGTACAGAAGACGTCAAATACGTGTAGCATGCAACGTCGCAAAAAGACATCCACAGCTTTCTGTCCACGGTTTCGGCGCGGCTGCAGAGGCGAGAGTGAAAACTTCGCTTCACTTATCAGTGTTGCCAAACACGACTGTTAAAAAAAGAACTGCATTGAAATTAAATGTAGTTAAGGATTGCAATCAAGCCGTTAACTTTGAAAAGTATAAAAGTTTGTCTTCGTGTTCTACGAATTGGGATCCTATGTTCGAATACCGTACGAGTCTTGGGATGCTTCCAGACCGAAGCGAGAAGCGACACGTGTCACTTGGAAACAAACACTCAATAATATATGCTATGCTGCACGGGTAGTGTTACTTCAGTGAGAAACCCCTCGTTGCTCGTCGCTTCGTCCCAATGGAACTTTCGTACCGAAGCGATAAATGGCTTTGGAAACAAAAATTCTTAAATAAATAAAACTTTCTAACAAATGTGATATGACAAACTACACGTGCCACTTGCATGTTTCACGCACTGGGGGCGTTATCGTGTTGCTTCGGTCTGGTGGTCATGCCTACGCATTGATTGCTTTCTTGCAGAGAGATTTTAAACCGAAACGACAGGCAACAAGTAGCAAACGACGGCTGCAAATGACACTGAAGTTCATACCGAAGTGACAAGCGAAAAGAAAGACAAGCCGTGTCATTCTAAAGAATGAAGGGATCTGAACCAGTTGTTTATGCAATTAATTGCTGGGGTGATGTAAATTGGTCATCATTCATCCTTGATGAGACCACTCGTCATTAGCATGGCGAGTTATCGCTTGGCAATGCGAAAGGTACAAAGTTACACTAAGGAACTAGACTACAGAAAAGACAATGGTCACTCGTTGGGTTTTGCGAACCGTTGAACCTGAATCATGGCTGGGTGTAGGATAATTACCTGTCTATCTGAAGTCTTTAGCTGAATCAAAATAGCGAAGTCCTCTGTAAGCTTCTCTCCTATGCTGACCAAAGCGTCCTTCCACCTCTGACCTACCGCCTTGCTGACCACCTTCCCTCTCTCAACTCAATCCCAAAAGTCAGTCATCTCTCAGCTTGTCTCCCCTCTATATTCCCAGACCATCGAGCTCTTCCTCTATGCCGAATCGTGTTTATTATAATTGCTACCATGCAAACCGCTGACTCTATAACCAGAAGTATTACCTGTTTCCTGAATGCTCAGGAGGTTTGCATGGCACAACGCAATGCATTGTAAACATGCCTAAGAGGCTTGAGACAGCTGAGAAAATCAAGTAAATGCCCTGGTCAACGTGAAGTGTTCAGAGAGACTTAAATAAAATAAACATACAATCTTAGGGATTGATACGTTCGCCTCCGCGGAGAAAAATTTTCCCCATTGAAAATTTAAAAGTCAAATCGCAAAGCTTGACATGACCCAGGTTCGCCAATTCCATATATTTTCTTAGAAAAACCAAATATACAAAATAAAAACCACCAAACATAACTTTCTCTTGTTTGCCGAATCCCGAAAGAAAAAAATTTCCATTCCCTAAACATGACAATTAAAAATAACAAATTCGTATGTTTATATGATATAAAACACAATAATATGTACTATTGTATGACTAGGAATCACAAGAATTCGTGTAGTTAAGCGATATAACTCTCAATGTACCACATTTGTGTGTACGTAATGTTTATTATGTAGAATTGTTCATTCCGCGACCACTCCGTCAATAGTCTGTGCAAGGCGTGACTTGCCATGTAAACAAAACCTGAAATGGCTGCTGTTCTTACCAGGAAAACTACGACAACTACGACTGCCATACACCGATCTACTCCCACGCGTACGGAAAAAAATCCAATCAAATTGGGATGCTTGGTCTGTTCAAGCACTTGCCAAACCACCACCTACAAAGGGGTAGCACAAATCGGTACCAGGAACCCCTGGTTCCGCTCACTGACCTTGCCCAGAGAAGTAATAACGCTTGCAATCCGCCTACGCACAGGCCATGTACAAACTCGACAACACCTGGCGAGATTGCAGATCGCACCCAATCCAACGTGCGGCTGCGGCACCGATATCCAAACTATCAATCATATCTTTTTCCAGTGCCCGTTACGAGAGCAAGCACGAACCACACTTTATCAGTGCCTGGCTAGAATAGGAACACCATTCCCTTTGTCCATTTCGACCTTACTACATAACCCCAATCCTGCAGTCCTGTGGTTTATATACGGATTCATCCGTAAACACAACAACAGGTTGTAAACACGCATTTATTGATCAACATTGCCTACCCTCAAGGTCGAGCGATCATTGAAAAGCAAGCAGATCTCCAGAGCGTGTCCGCCGGGAGCGGATGAAAACGGATCTTGGAATAAGCAGAAGAGGGATCTGGAACAGATCTCTTAGTGCGGGTTGCCAGACATGGTCTGTCCTCCCCTTCAGTACCCTTGTCCAAGATCGCCGCAGTTCAGGTGATAAGGGACATAACCAAGAAGAAGAAGAAGAAAACTCGTTCCCAATGCTTTTAGAAATTGAAGCCCGTAATGGACCCTTCAAATAAACTACCATACCTTAAAAAGGTGCACAAGTAAGTAGAAACGTAAGTAGGAATGTAAAACATTGTCACAATATACACATCTCACTGTTTTGTCTGTGTGAAAGCCTGGTTATACCAAAGTGTAATATGTTTTGCTAACTGCGTAGCCACTTCACTCCTGACGTCGTCAAATATATGAACTTTCACTGGCTATGTTGCACATTCCGATGTATTATTATACAATATTCGATGCATATAATTAGTTACACTGAAAACTGTCGCTGGAAAAAAAACATAAATATAGCGTTCAGTTTTCTCAATTATGTTAATATATATACTGTAATATAGCCTTGCATTTATATAGCCTTGTAACATATTGATATATAACTGCACAAAGAAGAAAAAAAAATCTTGCAAGTGTCAAAAACTGTGTTCTCGAATTATAAATATCAGAAAATGTTCTGCGAACAAATGTGTCGCTTTTGATATTCCATATTGGTGAAAAAAAAAATACTGCTTGGGATAAACATATGCATAAAACATTGGCACTAAAGCATGCTTTCTAAAATGTTCGAAAGTGCTGTAGTTATGTTTTTTATTGCTTGCATGTCCGTTTATTTATTCAAAGTGCAAAATTTCTTCTTAAAAAAATTACACTAGTCGTTGCTAGCGCTAGTTAATGGACACAACTGGCGCTTGTCGCCTCCTTGTAGTAAAATAAGAACTATAATGCATGTACAGACTGGCTAGCATGCATGGTACTGCACTGAACATGGGAAGAAGGGCTATGAAAAACTATTCTTTCCCATAATGCATGTGTATATGTTGAAAACCACTGTAGCACAACTTGAATCATAACTCTGTAGTTGTTGTTGTTGTAACAAAACTGCTGCTTGTGAGATATATCTTCTTGCTGCTTCTCTTCTTGTATTATTGTAGGGCAGTGTAAAAATGTAGGAAATTACCCGTAGAACTTGGGAAATGGGAAAAAATGTTGTGCCAACTGCAAACAGAGTGGAGGGAAATTATTATCTGGTTCCTTCACTAGGTGTCGTTGATATTGTATAGTCCGCTAGACTGGGAAATTCCTGGTTAATTGCATCCTTCCTGTAAAAGGTAGTCTCCGTGAAGTAGTAATTAGAAATGTCTGCACGTCTCCCTCGTAGAATGGTGATGAATCTTTCTGTGTAGTAATAGACTGCCTGCGAATGTCCGTCATCAAAATGCCCATGGATGGTGTAGGCATTGCTTGTCCACGTCGTCCCGTATAGATAGGTTAGGTTAAAAGGGAAAATTATAATAAAGAAAGGAAATTGCAAAGGATGGGTGGATATAATTCACGTTTTTGCACAGAAAACCAAACTCATTTCCATTGCCTTTTCTTAAAATTAAATTAAATTGCCTCATCAAAATAAAATATGATTAAAATAAATTGAATAAATAATTGCCATAACTCTTTGAAAATAAATAAGGAAAATTTAAATAAAATATCCAACCGTAATTAAAATATTAATGTCCATGATTGATGTGTTGCCTTAATTATTAATTATTACTGTGCTGCTCTGATTGAACCTGTCTCGTGAGTTGATAGTGGTTATACAAATAATACCCCAGGGTTATCGTTAGCAATAAATTCTAAATAACAAATACTAATATAGACATGGGCAAAGGGTTTAAAACTAATTCCTGAAATGAAATGCCCTTACTAATCGATTGATTAAGTTGCTTTAAGGCAAGTTCAAGCGGAGTCCATTGGGGAATAGTGAAATCAGATAAATTCTTGGGAATATTAAGTAATAATTCAATTTTCTTCATTTTTACTTGTTCGAAAGCTAAAATTCTTGTATGTAAAATTTGTTGATCCACAATAATCTGCGAAAAATCCTGATAATTAAAAAATATAGATTGCCCTTCGTTAATCTGAATAGATCTGTGGGTGTTCAAATTATTATTCAAATTCTGAATGACAATGAATTGACCTGAGCCTGATATTAAAATACCATTACGTGTTCTGATAAACTGAAATAATTTATTGTCAGTAATAGACTTCACTTCAAAATTAAAAGAAACTGATCTATTGTGTAAAAGTAAATCTTCCAAACACTGTACATCTCTATCGATGGTAACTTCACTATGCGAACAGAGATAAAAAAAAGTTTTTAAGCTCGCATGCAGTTTCCACAATTTGCACTAATCGTGGACTTCCCTTATGTTGCATACTGTAAGTTAACTCTGGGATTCTAATGCGAGACCATGAATTGTTATGCAAAATGCCTAAGTTAACTGCTCTAAAAATAGGTGCGATGTCATTCATCTGTACTAAAGGTGTTTCTAAAAGTAAATGAAATGATCTACTACTGGGTTCATAATTAATCAAATATACTTTGGTCAAAGAATAAAATAATCCTATGTCTGTTTTATAAAGTGAATCTTTAAAATCGGTGTTGGAGATTTATCTATAAAAGTAACCATGTTTATTCTCTCTTTATATATTTTATATTGCATATAGCTTCAATTGTTTATTTGTGTATTTCAAATGCCTTAAGTAACCTGCACTCCCATTGGCTAATTCAATCTTAGCGCGGTGTCTAGTTGCCGCCATCTTAGCGCGGTAGTTACTTCCAGCCAGTGTGCGTAGAGAGGCCACTCGGGACACAGCCAGAAACCGTCGCGGACAATTATGGATACCGTAAGCCCAACGTGGCTACGTTTCATTAGTGGTGCGTTGTTGTAACCCCAGCTGCAACTTCGTGTAAACAGTTTCCCCTAGACAGGAGTGCATGGGAAGTGTAATCAAGTGTTATGTGCATATACCTTATAATACATAGTTATAGTTATCAGTGTGTGTGCCTGTGTTTTCTTTACAACTACCAAGAGGATCGCGGTGAACTTTGCCCTGTAGCGACACAATCCATACCAGAGAGATGTAAGTGGTACCTACAATTTCACTTACATTTAGATCCTACCGGTTTGGATCATCATTCATTTCTGGTCCTTCACAGCCGGACAGGTTCTACATTCAGTTTTGGTCCTGTACGGTCCGTAACGCAAACATTTTGGTCCTCCGCAGGCCGCGATCTCCTTTGTATTGAACATGAGGTACGTTACTATCAGTGATTTTAGTGACATTGTGTTTTGCAAACATTATTTTCAAGTACAGTAACTACAAGTTATTGATAGCATTACGTCATTCGTTGTAGCGCGCGAAATATTTTCCACGTGGCTGAAGGACGATCGGGACTTCCCCGACCGCCAGCGCTCTCGTTGTTCGCTTGTCAGTGACGTTTCACACTCCGCTCCCTTCGCCCCTCGCGCTGTACGAGGACTTTCGGTCGGCGACCAGTGACATGACGTCATACACCGGTGGTGTGTCCCTGAGTTATTTTTAGATTGCAGTTTTCTGTTCCTTCACGGGACTGGCTTTTCGTTCGTTTTCGTGCGGGAGCGAGGAGAAACGTATCGCGGAGAGTTGCATCAAGCAGCCCACGCGTGCAGACGTGACATCACCATGGCGACCGTGCATCAGCTGTTCCAGTACTCGTCAGTGTCAACGACTACCTGCAGTGTTGCAGCCTAACCAGGATTTCAGATGCCCAGATGGTCCAGTGAATGCCAGATCGGTGAGTACAACAGTGTTTGGTTCAATATTTCCTCATTTTTTCCTTTCATTTCAATACGCATTGCTTGTCCCTCCCACCTTGAGGCATGGCAGACTTAGCACATCTTCTAAAGCAACGTGCCGCCTACAGGGGTCAAATAACGAGATTGCAGTCGTACATTAGCAGTGTTGATCCAGAGGCGCCGAACGTTCAACAGATCAAGGTTCGGCTGGAGCAACTGAACACATTATGGCCCAAGATAGAAGAAATTCAGGATTGCATTGAATTTGAAGCCACAGACGATGAACACACGGCAGTTCGAGAGACAATCGAACTTTCATATTTCGATCTCAAGTCGCAGATGCTAACATTAATTGAGGGAAATCATTCAAATACAGACGGCGCGGAAAATGAACACAGGGCTTCGTGCAAGTCTCAAGTCAAGTTGCCATTAATAGAGCTTCCGCATTTCAGTGGAAATTACACCCAATGGGTATCATTCAAAGACACATTTTCTTCGCTCATACATGATAATTCGGATATTTCAGATATTCAGAAATTCCAGTATTTACGTGTCGCACTGAAGGGTGAGGCATTGCAAATCATTGAAAGCATACCAATTACAGCATCCAACTACGGTGTAGCGTGGAAACAACTCCAAGAGCGTTTTGACAACAAGCGTCTCATAGCTGCTTCACACGTCAATGATATTTTGCATATAAAACCAGTGTCGAGAGAAAACGCAGAAGAGTTGCGAGCGTTCACAAACACAGCTATCAGTTCCATCTCAGCGTTAAAATTATTAGCAGGAGATAGTTCACTATCAGATATAGTGTTAGTTCAACATCTTACTTCTCAGCTTGATGCCACCACACGAAAAGCTTTTGAATTAGAAGTGAATGATTCTGAATTCACCACTCTTGACAGTTTGTTTCAATTTCTAGAGCACAGAACCAAGGCTTTAGAGAAATTCAAACCAATTTCCAATGAAAGATCAACATTCAAACCACAGTTTAGTGGCAACACCAAACAACAAAGTCACAAACCTGCGCATCCTTCTCCTTCAAGATCATATGTTTCTACCGTATCTCCTTCATGCCTGTATTGCAAGGATACTATGAAGAATAATAAGCATCCGCTGTTTGCGTGCAGTTCTTTCAAAGCAGCTACTATAGGTCAGAAGTACAAATTTCTTCGAGAAAACCAGATCTGTTTCAATTGTCTTGGACAGTCAGATCACCAGGGATTTAGGTCAGGATGCAAGGCAGGATCTTGCAAATATTGCGGCGAGAAACATAATTCCCTTCTTCATGAAGATAAGAACAACAGAGAACGTCAAACTCAGAAGCAGTCCAGTAAATCCAGAAGTAAATCGGCAGTAGGCGATGATACTCGTTTTCAGGATAATGATGCCCAGACTAAAGCAACATATTGTTCTGTCAAGAACAGAGAAACTTCGCAAGTTCTCCTAGCCACAGCAGTCATAAAAATCAAGAACGCATACGGCGAGTGGCTCCCATCTCGTGCACTTTTGGATGGAGCCTCGCAGAGTAATATTATGACAGAGCATCTTGCTCAGCAGCTACGCATCAAGAAACAAAAACGCCGAATACCTATCCAAGGGATAAATGAAGCTACAGTCCAAGCCTTTCACACCATGGAGACGCAGATTAAATCCAGCATAAGTGGATTCACCATGGATATATCTTGTCCCATCTTGCCAAACATCACAGGTTCGATGCCAGCGCAGAGGCTCGAAACTTCCACATGGGGAATTCCGAGTGACATACATTTAGCAGATCCTAGCTACCATACACCTGGCAACATTGACCTACTTCTGTCTGCAGATGTGTTCTACACGATTCTCAAGCCAGAAAAAACTTTCAAGACCAGGAAACTATCCAGCGTTGCAAAACACTGAATTTGGATGGATTGTAGCCGGAAGGATTCCCAATGTACCATCTACGAACGGACCTTCGAAGTCATTCTTTGTTCGCAAAGAAGATACAGTCAATTTCCATTTACAGAGATTTTGGGATTTGGAGGAATTCCATGATAAGTTGCCTTCACCAGAAGAAATCGCCTGTGAAAAACATTTCCAGGATTGGATCGTGATCGAGAAGGTCGATACACAGTCAAGCTACCCTTGAAGAAGGACAGATCCGTTCTTGGGGATTCTCTGCAAACAGCGATTTCACGATTTAACCAATTAGAAAGAAGACTTGATCGGAACGTGGAATTGAAAAGAGAGTACACAGAATTCATGGTCGAGTACCAACAACTCAAACACATGCAACCAATTGGGACATTGGAAGATGTATCCAGAGACAAGGAGACAAGGTACTACATTCCACATCACTGTGTGATCAAGGAATCAAGCAAAACTACACGTTTAAGAGTGGTTTTTGATGGAAGCTCGCCCACAACTACGGGGGAATCGTTGAACAGTATACAAATGATTGGTCCCACGATTCAAGAAGAATTGTTTTCAATCCTGCTCAGATTTCGTAGTCACAAAATCGCACTGACTGCAGACACGGCTAAAATGTATAGGCAAATTAACATGCATTCAGAAGACAGACCACTTCAATGCATCTTATGGAGAGCATCACGTGACGAACCAATTCATTTTTACAGTTTGAACACAGTCACTTATGGATTAACTTCAAGTTCATTCTTGGCCACAAGATGCCTCAAGCAGTTGGCAGAAGATGAATCATCAAATTTCACAGTAGCCACTCATGTCTTGACACATGACTTCTACGTTGACGATTTTCTGGGAGGAAATCATTGCATTGAAGGTGCAATAAAGCTGCGTGAAAATCTCACAGAATTACTCCAGAAGGGAGGATTCAATCTACGTAAATGGTGCTCCAATAGCAAGGCAGTGTTGCAATCTATTCCAGAAGAATTGAAGGCAGTACAGGATCTAGTGCAATTCGACACAGAAGGCACAAAAACATTGGGAATTTCATGGCGCCCATCCACGGACGAATTTCTCATGGACAGCAAGGTCTCCACAACAGTGGATGTAGGCTCGTTGAAGATCTTCTCAAAGCGCCAAGTTGCCAGCATAATTGCACAAGTGTTCGATCCAATCGGACTAATATCGCCAGTGGTGATAACATACAAGTCATTCCTGCAGCAGTTATGGCTCCACAATGTAGGATGGGATGATCCGCTTCCTATAGATTTGCAGAAAACATGGCGTTGTCTTCATTCGCAGCTCACATGTATTAACGAAGTAAAAGTACCACGCTTCGTTTTGGCTCCAGGAGACATCCATAAAGTTCAAATTCACGGTTTCTCTGATGCATCAGAGAGAAACTATGGCAGTGTTCTCTTCGTAAGATCAATTGATTCAGAGGGTCACATAAGTGTGAACTTATTGTGTTCAAAGTCCAAGGTGGCTCCGGTGAAGAGAACCACTCTTCCACGTTTGGAATTACGTGCGGCAGTTCTACTAGCCAAACTGGTACACAAAGCATTGTCCATACTGCGTCTATGTATAGACACCATTCACCTATGGACCGACTCAAAAATCGTCCTAGCTTGGCTGGCGTCACCAGCCAGTAAATGGAAACCTTTTGTTGCCAACCGGGTTGCTATGGTACAGGAACTCACACAGGTCAGTGATTGGAAGCACGTTCCGTCAAAAGACAATCCTGCAGATCTGATCTCACGAGGAGTCGATGCAAAAACTATCAGATCACTTCAGCTTTGGTGGCACGGACCCACCTGACTCCAAGAAGAGGAGACACAGTGGCCATCATCCAGTTTAGCATTCCGTCCAGACGACAACACTATTCCAGAGCAGCGTAAGGTAGCAGCTACCACATTGGTCACTCATGTAACAACTGAAGAAGAAATCATATCTAGATATTCAAGTTTATCCAAGCTGCTGAGAGTAGTGTCACTCTGCAAAAGGTTCAACAGCAATTGCAGAAACTCAAGAGAGAAAAGGAGTGAAGACCTTACCACCTTTGAAATTCACGGCGCCACACTTGCCTGCATCAAGATAACACAACATGCATTCTTCTCTCAAGAAATCAAAGATTTGTCTGACAAGCAGCAAGTACACAACGAAAGCATTTTGAGGAACCTTCATCCATTTCTCGACAATGAAAAAGTAATTCGTGTCGGAGGAAGATTGGAAAACAGTGAATTGGAGTTTCAAAGCAAACATCAAATTATTCTTCATCCGAAGAGTCATTTCGCGAAAATTCTGATAGCATCAGAACACAAGAGACTTATGCATGCTGGTCCACAGCTTCTCATATCATCACTTCGTGAGAAATATTGGATACCTCGCATACGACAGGTGGTCAAACAGATCATTCATCAGTGCAACATATGCTATCGTTTGAAGGCTTCAGCCGCCCAGCAGCTGATGGGGCAGTTACCCTCCAGTAGAGTGAGACCCAGCAAGGCAGTCCATCACGTAGGCGTTGATTACGCAGGGCCATACCACATCAAGACCGGAGCCGCAAGAAGCAGATCCACAAGAAAATGCTACATTGCAGTTTTCACTTGTCTTGCCACAAGGGCAATTCATCTAGAGATTGTCTCAGACTTGACATCACAAGCCTTCATCGCTCTACTACGCTTCACCGCGAGAAGAGGAAAGTGTGCAAGTGTTTTTAGCGACAATGCTACGACGTTCCATGGTGCTAAAAATGAATTGCAGGAATTACGTAAACTCTTTCAATCACAAGAATTCAACAAGGACATTAACAGATTTGCAGCAGAAGAGAATTTCCAATGGAAGTATTCTCCACCACGCAGTCCATCATTCGGCGGGATTTTTGAAAGTGCAGTGAAGTCTATGAAATACCATCTTCGAAGAGTAGCAGGAAACGCCGTGCTAACATACGAAGAACTAGTAACTCTGCTATGCCAAATAGAGGCCTGCCTCAACTCCCGTCCTCTTTCCACACTCCCTGATTCTCATGATGAATTCAGCTACATTACCCCTGGTCATTTTCTTATTGGAGGTCCTCTAACCTCATTTCCTGAACCAAACATTACAGATCTGGCTGCCAACAGATTATCCAGATGGCAGCGCATACAGCAGTTCCAGCAGCGAGTATGAAGGAAGTGGTCTCAGGACTACCTGCATAGCCTGCAGCAGCGACAGAAATGGACAGCCGTTCAGTCGAATTTGAAGCCTGGCACACCAGTGCTATTAAAGGAGGACAATCTTCCACCACTCTCGTGGAGAGTCGGCGTCATCCAAGAAGTGTTTCCGGGAAGGGATAACCTAGTGCGCGTAGTCACCGTTCGTACTAGAGACGGAGTCTACAAGAGAGCATTAATCAAAATTGTGCCTTTACCACATTGGGAAGAAGACGCTCCATGAGCTAAAACATTGACAATGTATCCCCTAGTGTTAGGTTGGATGTGAACATTCCAACGGGGGGGAGTATGTTGGAGATTTATCAATAAAAGTAACCATGTTTATTCTTTCTTTATATATTTTATATTGCATATAGCTTCAATTGTTTATTTGTGTATTTCAAATGCCTTAAGTAACCTGCACTCCCATTGGCTAATTCAATCTTAGCGCGGTGTCTAGTTGCCGCCATCTTAGCGCGGTAGTTACTTCCAGCCAGTGTGCGTAGAGAGGCCACTCGGGACACAGCCAGAAACCGTCGCGGACAATTATGGATACCGTAAGCCCAACGTGGCTACGTTTCATTAGTGGCGCGTTGTTGTAACCCCAGCTGCAACTTCGTGTAAACAGTTTCCCCTAGAAAGGAGTGCATGGGAAGTGTAATCAAGTGTTATGTGCATATACCTTATAATACATAGTTATAGTTATCAGTGTGTGTGCCTGTGTTTTCTTTACAACTACCAAGAGGATCGCGGTGAACTTTGCCCTGTAGCGACACAATCCATACCAGAGAGATGTAAGTGGTACCTACAATTTCACTTACATTTAGATCCTACCGGTTTGGATCATCATTCATTTCTGGTCCTTCACAGCCGGACAGGTTCTACATTCAGTTTTGGTCCTGTACGGTCCGGAACGCAAACAATCGGGATGATGCTGAATAAATGTACGGAGCCAATTAGGAGTTAAAATATGATAAGATAATTTTCCTGAAGCTATTTCCATAATTATAAAATCTAAACGCTCAATCATCTCAGAGGCGTGCAATAAAGCAACTATATGTCTCTCTTCATTATAATCATAACAAAATTTAGCAAGTAATTCTTCCTTCAAATGCAAAACTGATTGCTTTAACACTACCAGAATTCTATTAACAATGTTAACCATCTTCACTTGACTTTGTTTCATAATTTGTACTTCCTGAATTATATGATGTTGATTTGCTGCTAAAGTCTTGACTGATTGAGATAAATGATGAACTGACATGGTATTGAAAACAGAAAGTCCTGCACTAAACAAATTTATTAAATTAAGAAATATCTGCCTCTTCTCCCTGTTATGGGTATTAGTAACATTCCGATATAAATTTTGACAATTAGGCCTTACGTCTCCTACTGTAAATTTACATGGGAAATACTGAGAAATTTCGGTAAGATAATCATTAATTTTGGTGCTAGTATCATTATGAATGACTTTCCATTGCGCACATGCGGAGTCATTGTCAGCCTGAATATGCGCATCGATGAATATATTCACAGTTGTAAAAATATTCTTACTGCTATGAATGGTTAACCCTTGTCTCTCATAATATAAGCCTAATGATTTAAAAAATATGTCTTGCGACTGTTCATTGTTGGGTAGGGATGCAATAGAATTAATGAGGGATAGGAGTAGGATTAAAATCCAAAGTAGGAAAGTAATTCTGCTAGTAGCCATGCTTCTGTAATAAAAAAAATTCCTGCATCAGTAAAGCTTGAAGTTGGGATATATACCTTAGACTTAGTAAAGCTAAAATTGTGCTGATGTAATAACTAAGTATGGGATCAGATAAGTAACTTGATCGGTGTTAAGGAGGGGGTGGGAAATAACACATCAGCAATATCATTGGAAAGATGGGAAAGATACCGTGATTCTAAAGCCAATACGCCACCTGGTGACTTACACCATTAGGGATAGGTTTTGTAGGGAGATCAACACCTTGTCCCAATTAAAAGAACTAGTGCGCGAGTACTGGGCCCAAGTACAAACGTTGAAACGGCTAATAGCGACCTGTTCCAACAACCTGGAGAGGAGATTGGGCGCCCTCCAGGTTGAACTGGTTTTGGTAGAGGAGGATTTCCTGTGGTTAAAGAACCTATTCCTAAACTGCAGGGAATGGTACCTGTTCGTGGAGATCGTGGAGTAGGGTGAGTGATCAAACTTTTCCTAACACTAAAAATAATAATAATAATTTCTCAAATTATAACATTGTGGTAAACCACACTGTTTAAATTTGGAAAGGCTAACGGTGCCGTGGCGACTTTTGCTGCACATGCCTGTGCTAATCGCCGAGGCTTAGCCCGGGCCTGTTGCTAACAAATCTGATTACTCTATGTGCATAAAGTACTAAAATTGCCCTTTTGTAAAAAAGTACACAATTCTCCTGATGGTAGACCTGGACGGCGTTTATTCTGCTGACATGTAATACATTCCCTAATTTTCCTTTGAATAAATAATTTCATATTTGGAAAATAAATTCGTGACAATGCAACGTTATAACATTTGGTAAATCCAAGATGAGAACCTCCTATGGGTGAAGCGTGGAGTGTCTCAATCACAGAATCACGTAACGTCATTGGAATGCATAACAATTTCCTGGTAGTTGCTCCTAATTTCTGTTGTCTATATAATACACCATTTTCCAACACATGATGATAAACCTGCCTTTGGATGGATAAAAGTTGTGTTCCATCGTCCCTGTCTGGGTCTTCCAAAACTTTAATAATTGGGCCAAAAAATGAATCCTGTCTCTGATGTTCCGCAACATCTGTGGTTGCATCAAATAATGTAAGTGTCCTGGGTTCGGGAATGTCCTCTTCAGTGTTGCCATCCTCCACATTTTCTCCACATTCTCTGCTAAGGTGATCAGCGATGTTCTCCGTAGTTTTGACATGGATAGGAGTGAATGAAAAATCCTCCAAAAGGTTACTCCATCGAAGAAGCTTTGAGCTTAAATTACGGGATGTCCTAATATACGTAATTGCTTTATTGTCCGTGTGTAAATCAAAATGGCGTCCCACAAGAATCTAAATGATTTGAGAGCATATAAAATTGCTGTTAGTTCTTGTTCAATAACACTCAATCTTTTTTCAGTGTCCGTCAACGTTCTACTGCAGTACGCACATGGCAAGTACTCTCCTTCTGCATTGGGCTGCATTAATACGCCACTGACCGCATGAGATGAAGCATCGGTAAAAACCTTGGTGTTCTTCGCTGGATCGTAAGGTAACAAAACAGGTGCAGTAATTAGTGCTTCCTTTAATTTCTCAAATGCTGATTGTAGTTCAGGACCCCATGTAAATTTCTTGCCCTTACGGATTAAACCTTGTAATGGTGATGCAATGTCAGAAAATTTTTTGACGTACTTCCTTACGTAGCTGCAAAGACCTAAAAACATTTTAACCTTTTTTGTGGTGGTAGGAACCTTATAATTCTTAATGGATGACAGTATTCTATCGCTGATACGGTAACCAAATCTGCCCACATTGTGGCCTAAGGCAATTGTCTCGTAATATCCAAATGAACATTTAGGTACAGCCAATTTCAATCCGGCAGATCGTAAACATTGAAACATTTTCTCTAAATTCACCAACATATCCTTAAATGTATTGGCAAAAACAAACACGTCATCGATATAAAAGACAAAGTTATTGTCATTCATCCCTGCTGTAGAGAGCTGAACACATCGGGTCATCACCGCGGGAGATGTCACATGCCCCATAGGTGTAAAATTCATGGCAAATTGTCCCCTGGCTGGTATAGTACAGGCAGTATATTTTTTCGATTCTTCTGCTAATGGTATCTGAAAGAATCCTTGTTTCAGGTCGGCACTACAGTAATAGCTCTTACCGGCCATATTGTGCAATATTTCTGAAATGTTTCCTATAGAAACTGCATCGAAAACAGACCTAGCATTAAGTAATCGAAAATCCTGCACCATGCGATAAGCTCCTGATTTCTTCTTAACAAGAAAAACTGGTGAATTGTAGGCTGATGTCGTAGGACTGATGACGCCTGCTTCTAGCAAGTTGTCAATTTGCTGATTAATTTCCTTACGCAGGTGTACAGGTATAGGGTAGGCTGGGACGTGAAATTCAGAATCGTCCTTTAACTTTATACGATGCGTATAGTTAGTGGCGCAACCAATGTCCTGCTCGGACCAAGAAAACACATCTACATACCTCTCTAATAATTGTCTAAGTTGCAACTTCTGATCGGGCTCTAGTGCTGGATTAATGTCAAATATAGTAATGTCGTGCACTGGTTTTGTCACGGTGCCAGTCTCCTTGGTCACAATAACGTTAGGTCCTTCGTCATCTGCAATATGACGCGAAGCTGGTACTGGATTTTGCCATGCCTCTGCGGTACCTAAGCGTGCCCCTTTCCTAATTTTAATTTTGTAAGAATTTGGGTTCGTAATCCAAATTAAAAGTGACTCCGGATTTACAATGCCTCGAGGCACCATTAAGCCTGTGTCCATTTGAAACTGTAAATCTGGTTCTAAATAAGTTAACTTCTGATTACTAGAATTTGACAATTTGACAGGAATACACAAATGAGATCTAGGTTTGATTCTAATTTGTCTGGAAGTTACAAATTCCGGCACGTATAAATCCCTGATCAGACTAGCAACTTTTATGGATAAGTCAAAGGTTTTTCTGTGTTCCGTCCTTAACTGGTTCCGCGGAGGAGTACCAAATCTCCTCAATGTGAGTCGATTTTGATCAAAATCCAAATTTGCTTTATGAGCTCTTAAAAAATCATTTCCCAAAATTGTCCCATGTTCAAAATTTGGAATCATCCGAAAAGGATGGGTAAAATTGCGGCCGTTTATTGCAAATGTTAACAGGACAATCTCTTTAATTTCAATTTGTTCTTTTGCTACTCCCCTTATGGCCGTATGAATTTTAAAACGTTTGGCGGTTGAAGGAATACCTCGATCACTGGTAACAGATACTTGGCTTCCGGAATCCACGAGAAACCTCTGACGTTGTCCCCCTAACACTGCGTTAATGTAAATTAATTCCTCATAGGGGAAAGTAGAGACTGATATTTGTTTTCCAACGAAATCTGCGCATACGTCTCTTCTATGGGCAGTCACCGCTCGTTTAAAGTCTCCTTGTTCTGAAAACACGTGGCTGCAGAATGATTAGGATAGTTGCAAATAGAGCAGCGTGGTCTCCCCCGTTGCTCTTCCCTGTCTTCCTGGCCTCGCCCTGCTGAAGACGAGGAACCCCGCGAGTTCTGTCCGCGGAAGTTTCCACGTCCTCGCCATTGTTGGGTATTGCCATATCGCCTATTGCGATCTGAATTGTTATTATTATTATTGCGTCCATTCCTGTACCCCCTATTGTACTGTCGTCTATTATTGTTACCCCGGTAGGAACCTCTATAATTATTACATGACTGATAGCTATCCCTATAATAAGGTTCTCTAAATTGTTTTGGAGTAGATGAGTCGGTGCCAGGGTTCTGTTTTTGATCCTCCATGCTATCCAATCTCAAAGTGAGACTGGCTAATCTCGCTTCCAAACCAGTTTCCTGAGCCTGGACTTGAGCTTTGATATTTTGAGGATTATTAGATAATTTTAATTGCTCAACCTCCTTTTGCAAGGCATTGAATCTTGCCTCAATGTCTGAAGTGGGTCGCGATTGCGCAGACTCAGCAGTAGCCAGATTGTTACTCTGCAGTAAAATCTGCTGCTGTTGCGAAAGTGCTGGTGCATGATGCAAAGGAGAGAATAAACTGTCCCTTTGATCTTCGTACCTCAGTTCTTTCAGCTTGCGCTGCCTCATCAAGAACTGAAGTTTTTCAAAGGATTTTAAATCCTTAAGTAACCCATGCACTGACTCATACTCTTTATGGTGGATATCTTTCATGTAATCCACCTGTAATCCTAATATAATTTGTTTGATCTGTTGTTGAACACTCATTTTGGGGTCTGCCTTAAGTAAAAGTAACTGTTTGTCCCGAACATAATTCGTAACTGGCTCAGTTTCCTTGTGTAATCTGTATCGAATTTGTTCCTCGATCTGGAGTTGATCCAAGGACCCTGTAAATTCATCCTTAAATTTCTGCCGTATCTCCTCGTAAGAAACGTCTTGATTTTCTGTACCATCTTTCCAAATCTGGTACCATCGTAACGCTGGCCCGGCCAGAAGGGCTGGAAATAATTCCTGCTTACGGGTACTGTTCCATCCATTTAGTATGGCAAGGCTATCCACTTTATCTAAGAATTTTGATACATCTTCCCCGGCTATCCCCTGAAATGGGATACCCTCTAAAATAGTTGGGGGAACAAACTGAGACTGAGCCATAGTTGCTAATTGTGTTGGGCCTAAATCTCTAATATCCTGATCTTGTTGCTCTAATTGCTGTTCACATTTCTGTTTTTCTAATAATTGTCGCTGAAGGCGTCTAGTTAAGATTGGGCTACGTTTAAATTTGGGGGCGGAACTTGCAGCTGGACCGCTGACATCTAAATTAAAACTTGTAGTCCCTCGTGCTATATCTAATAATTGATCAATTGTTTCATCGAGTTCATCAGCAAGGTGAAAGCTCGACATCTATCATGGCACAAGTAAATTCTTCTCCCCCATTAATTTTAAAACCTTTAAGCCCTATGTATTTTCAAAATAAAATATGGCAAGGACATACTAAAAAAACTAAACAAATGAACAAAATTTTTGGGGTGGGTAACGAACTTAGGGGTGGTATTGAATTCTAAACTGGTTAACAAACTCTTTTCATTTAAAAAAAAGATGAAAAGGCCTCAAGCACTCCACTACGTGTCAAAATTTGGTGTGGGGTTGAATTTAAAACTGGCTATATAATTTAATCTTTCAATTTTCATTTAATTCATGATGAAATAAATGAAAACCCCAGCACCTCTACCACGTGTCATTCTAAAGAATGAAGGGATCTGAACCAGTTGTTTATGCAATTAATTGCTGGGGTGATGTAAATTGGTCATCATTCATCCTTGATGAGACCACTCGTCATTAGCATGGCGAGTTATCGCTTGGCAATGCGAAAGGTACAAAGTTACACTAAGGAACTAGACTACAGCTCAAGAGGTTTGCATGGCACAACACAATGCATTGTAAACATGCCTAAGAGGCTTGAGACAGCTGAGAAAAACAAGTGAATGCCCTGGTCAACGTGAAGCGTTCAGAGACACTTAAATAAAATAAACATACAATCTTAGGGATTGATACGAAGCCACTTCAGTCTTCAAGTAAGCATTCACTGTTAAAGCCCGAACACCAGACCTAGGCGACCCAATTCAGGATATTGACAAACGGAAGTAACAGGCGAGACTTGCTTCTTCGTTTCGAAACGTGTCGCTTCTCGGCTTCCGCTTCTGAAAGTCATGGATGTCATGCAGCGTGTCGCCTTGGTCTGTTAGAGCATTTGAGAAAAACGCTTGCTTGTAGACAGAGGTATCGTGTCAGTAGTGTAAAATACCCTAATACTGGCGCGATAAATGATGAGCCCCCCTCAGGCAGATTTGGCTACACTTAAAACTAGCTCAAGATGTGCATATGAGCTTATTGCTCAAGTGTGGTACTCTGTCTAATCCAAGATTTTTGTAAAAATGCCCTCGGGAATTTCCCGTGAAATGATGAGCCCCCCTCAGATTGATTTGCCTACACTTACAAAAAGCACTTCTGTGAGATTGTTGTCCATAAGCTTGTTAAAAATATGCCCCTCTTGATATTGTTTTGGCTACACTTAAAACTAAGCCAAAAATGCTCATAAAAACCACACCCACACCCACCCACACATATTTATTTAAATAGCCTTGCCAAAGCACTTGGCATGTCCCATAGAGGTGTGTTCTATTCATGTTCAGGTGTGTTCTATTCATGATTCTCTATATTTTAGGTCTCTATAATTTTTTTGATAGAAGCAATATTTAAGCTGCAAATGCCTAATTTGTGTCTGTTCTATAAATAGAATTTTAGGAAAAGTGCAATATTAACAAAGTTGTTAATATTTTGAAAACTATGCATGCTGAAGCACTCCAACAGGGAAATATGAACTTGAGGTGCCCTACTGAACAACATACTTAAATTTTGAAAAAAAATCAATAATTTTTTGTCTTCTGATTATCTATGGAACTATGAATGCTGGAGACATGGGACTTGGTGATTTGACATGGGCATGTTAAAATGCAGATTTATGCTCTCTATAATTTTTTCAAAAAACTTGTAATTGCCTAGATTCTTGAATAAGTCAAGAGTGGTGCATATCACAAGTGCGGGGGTCTGATATTTGAACTCTGCAAGCAGTTTTGCAAGTTTTTGAAAAAATCGATAATTTTTTACCGGTACACTTCCGGCACATTTCCGGCTTATTTCCGGTGACTTCCGGTCCATTTCCGGTTCACTTCCGGAACATTTCCGGCCCACTTGTGGCCTATTTCTGGTTTATTTCTATTGCATCATGTTGTGCAACAAATTATTATCCAATATTATGCAATAAATTATTAGGGATGTGTTGTTTTCTGATTGGTTGGTTATGACATAATGTGATGATGTGTTATATTCTGATTGGCTTATTGTATCAGATGTTTTCAATGCGGTCCGTGCTTAGGCTATATGAAGAGATTTTGCATTACATATCAGCCAGTATTGTGAGAGTTGTTGAAGAGTAAGGGTATGTTGTTGCAGTGCTCCTCATATTTTTTTAAACACAAAAATATAGCAGATTTGTATAAATTGAATTACAAATCTATTTGATTTAATATACAGATTTTTTTATTATTCATATCAAACATATTTGTAATATATTGAACAAAGGTTTTATATCTGCCCCAGTTTGTTATACATGACACATGGTATTAGGTTATTGTTTTTCTAGGACATGCCTGTGTAAACATGCATTTGTGCTAGGGCAGTGCTTCTGTACTTATTCTATTTTTGTGCATGTAGGCTATCAGCTTTATACAACCTGTCATAGGTTTATTAAGTATAGAGTTTTGATTTGAACCCCAAGAAATTTTATATAAATACCAAACTAACTAACTAACTAACTCTCTAGCCTTCTTAAACCCGAAGGTTCATGGCTGCAGCAACACAGGCCTTCCATCTGTCCCTATCTTGAGCAAGATCTATATACTCTTTTCCATCCCTACCGATTTCCTTTAGGTCCATCTCGACGTTGTCCCTCCATCTTCGTCTTGGCCTTCCTACAGGTCTCTTACCATCTGGTTTCCCAACAAGAATCCTGTAAACTCCTCTTTCCTCTCCCATTCGTGCCACATGGCCTGCCCACCTAAGTCTTCTTGATTTAATTATTCTAATAATATCTGGACATGAAAAAAAATTATGTAGTTCTAAATTATGTAACCTTCTCCACTCACCTGTCTCCTCATCCCTTTTAGGTCCAAAGATTTTCCTAAGGATCTTATTTTCAAATACTCTCAATTTATGTTCCTCTTTTAATGTAAGGGACCAATATAAGAAACCAAATGGCACAACATTTACACAGTCCCACATAACTGAAACTGTAGCAAAAATATTAACACACATACACACACACAAACACAAAGTTTACAAAGCACACTGCTGAACCCAACTGATATTTTTTATTAAGCATAGAGTTTTGATTTGAATCCCAAGAAATTTTATATAATAAACAACAAAAATGCCAAATCAAAAATATTGTAATCAATGCAATAAGAATATATCCAGCCCTAATTGGGCTAGGCACCAAAGGAATTGTGATCCAGACAAATGCAGAACACCCACAAAAATATGCCCAAAATGCCATAGAAAATATAGCATGGAATATTTCACATATAAACATATGGGCACTTGTTCTGCACAGTCATCAACATTGCCTCCACAACCATCTACATCTGGTCTGAAAAGGAAGCATGGAACACCTGTTAATGCTAGACCGGCAAAGCAGCCACGCTTTGAACCCATCCATAGCAGTTTTGCTGGCCAACTTAGGGATTACCGGTTTGTATCAGAGCAAAAATGTGATATTAAGAATTTTTTGAACAGTATAAATCCTGATGTGCAGGCAATTCTAAATGCACAAAATGGCTCTTATAAGCTGTCCCTCAAATTGTTTACACAATATAAGAAACCAAATGGCACAAAATTTACACAGCCCCACATAACAGAAACTGTAGCTGTATATTCAAATGCTAATTTAGACAAAATAATAAGCAGTTTGATAGAGCAATTGAATATTAAACACTCTGAATTTGCAGCAAAAGAATCAGGATGGAGCCTATGCGGAACTCCACACAAGCTCTATGTTAATATTTCTGAATACAACCCATTACAAGGATCTACATATCTGCCTTTACCTGCCAATATCAAAAACAAAAAAGCCGTGGTTAACATAGAAAATAATGATGAGAAATGCTTTCTGTGGTGTATTTTAGCTGCTTTGTTTCCAGTTTTAAGGGATCCAGAAAGAATAAGTTATTATAAACAATATGAACACAATTTTGATGAAGCAATGGAGGGCTTAGAATATCCAATGTCTGTTCAGAATATGGATAAATTTGAAAAAAAGGCCAGGGATATCAATGGTAAACAATTATCTATTAATGTATTTCTTTGTTCTACTGGCCGTGGCAATTGCTTGATAGATCCTCTCAGAATCAGTACACTTGATGATGATTCTGCTGTTCCGATTGATCTGCTCTTAATTGAAGGGGATGACACACACCATTACACTCTGATACACAGTCTTGAAGCTTTAGTCAGAAAACAACTAGACAAATCTAAGACAATATTTAAATTTTGTAGAAGATGTTTAACTGTATTTGATGGTAGAAAAATGGTGAATGGGGTTCGGGAAAAAAATGCAGAAATTGCTAAAAACAAGTTAATTGAACATTTAAAATACTGTGGCAAACATAAACCTGTTCATATGCTTATGCTTAATCCAAGTGAAAATGCTAAATTCAAAAAATTTGAAGCCTTGTTGGAACACCCAGCATATATAGTCTGTGATTTTGAATCAAACCTCAAACCCCTTGCATTCTGCAGCCCAGATCCTGATGAATCTTCAATTACATCATACCAGTTACATGAACCTTCTAGTTTTTATTATGTTGTTGTACAGGATGGTGTTGTTAGTAAAGAATATTTATACATGGGAGCAGATGCCATCAAAGAATTTGCACATAGAATAGAAAATGAGTGCCATGACATAGCATCTAAAATCAAAACCCATGTTGCCTTTAACAGAGGATCAGATTGAAGATTTCAATAATGCAGAAAAATGTCCGGTATGTGATTCTAAATTTTCAGATACAAATATCAAGGTGAAACACCATTCTCATACAGATGGTAAATTCAAAATGGCCCTGTGTAATAGCTGTAATATTAAGATCCAGAGACCAAAATTTGTCCCTATATTTTGCCATGGTGCATCCAATTATGATATTCATCATTTGATCAGGTACTAGGAGTTTGACAAGCAGAATTTTAATATTTTAGCTGAAAATAATGAGAAATATATTGCCATTAGCAAGATAATTAAAGTTAATGGTGTTCCTATTCACTTAAGATTTCTTGATTCATACAGAATTTTATCGGCTAGCCTGGCTACACTGGCCAGTCAATTATCTGATGATCAATTCAAAATCACATGTGCTTTGTTTCCAAATCAGGACCTGAAATTAATTAGGCGGAAGGGTGTATACCCATATGATTATGTTACAGGTTTTTCTAAATTTAATGAGTGTTCTCTGCCACCACAACAAGAGTTCTACAGCAAAATCAGAGCATCTGGAATCACTGATGATGATTATCACCATGCCCAGTTGATGTGGAACAATTTAAAATGCCAGACATTTGGTGATTATCACAAGGCATATTTAAAACTTGATGTCACTGTCTTAGCTGATATACTTCAGGCATTTAGAAAATCTTCCATGAAAAATTATAAGCTGGATCCAATGTATTTCTACAGTGCTCCAGGCCTAGCATGGTCTGCAATGTTTTTGAACACTAAAATGCAATTGGATCTGATCCAAGATCAGGATATGTATTTGTTTATGGAACAATGTATAAGAGGAGGCATGGTGCAATGTTCTCAGAGATATGCCAGAGCAAATAACAAGTATATTCCCAATTATGATCCAGCACTGCCATCAAATTATATACTGTATGTAGATGCCAACAGCCTGTATGGTTATGCTATGATGGATAAATTGCCATATGCAGGGCTTGAGTGGGTTGAAGATTTCAATATTGGAGATCTTAAGGATTTTGATGACAGTAACTATGGCCTGTTCTTAGAGGTTGATCTAACAATTCCTGATAATTTACACGACACATTTTCTGATCTGCCCTAAATTCCTGAGGTTAAGTGTTCACCTGGCCCTAAACAAAAGAAGCTCATGATGACTCTAGAGCCAAAACAGGATTATGTCATATATTACAAAAACCTCCAGTTCCTAATGGATCATGGTGTTCAAGTGACCAAAGTTGGCAAAGTTTTGAGGTTCAGGCACTCAAGATGGTTGAAGCCATATATTGATACAAACACAGAGCTTCGAACATCTGCAATGAGCCAATTTGATAAGACCTTGTTTAAATTGATGGTAAATTCTGTGTATGGCAAAACCATAGAAAATGTCAGAAAACATATTGATGTTAAATTAATTACTGACCCCAGCCGGAGCAAAAAATTGATTGCAAAGCCTAATTTCAATTATAGAAGAATTTATGATGAGAATATGGCACTTTTTAATATGAAAAAAACAAAGATTAAGTTTGATAAGCCTATTTATGTAGGGGCTGTGATATTGGAATTGGCCAAATTACACATGCTGGAGCTCTATTATGATGTGATGAAGCCTTTTTATGGTGATTGTGTAAAACTGATGTACATGGACACAGATAGTTTTATTCTTGATATTCAAAGAGAAGATGTTTATCAAGATATATCACAGCCTGAATTGCTTGAATATTTTGATACCAGTGAACATACAAAGATTCAACCCCACAACAAAAAGGTGCCTGGCAAGTTAAAAGATGAGACACTTGGTGATGTTATTGTGGCATTTGCTGGGTTAAGGGCCAAGATGTACAGCTTTGAAACATGTAGTGGTGTTGTTGCCAAAAAGGCCAAGGCCATTGGCAGAGTAACTGTTGACAAAGAGCTTGAATTTGAAGATTACAAAAATTGTCTCAAATCATGTAACACAATCAGAACATCAGAATGCAGAATTCAGAGTGTGGATCACTTGTTGACTACAAATGTTGTAAGGAAAGTGGCTCTGGACCCACATGATGATAAGAGATGCATTTTATCATGTGGCATACATACTCTACCATGGGGTCATTGTGATTTGAAAAGTGGTAATCAATGCCCAATTACAGAGCATGATTTGAAATAAATAAACATGCCTATGAACTTATTTCGGTTCAAAAAACAGGCTATTATGGACCTGCCAACACCAGCACCCTCTTCTGATATAATATCTAAACTAAGTGCTTTGTTAATTATTCATCTGAACAGCATACTTACAGATGTTGATGATGAAACAGGTAAAATATTGTACATATTTAACAATAATTTAAATCATTACCAATTACCTGTAGGTGGTCAATTACAATTTATTACAACTCCCGAGGGTAATGTCAAGATTTCAATAGGGAAAAATATTTATAGAATTAAGCACTCAAACATGATTTCTGGCACTGTATATACTGTTTCTGCTGGTGACTGCTTATATATTGAGGTCCCTGGATCCTATGACAAGCTTATACCTTTTTTTATAGAATTAAGGATTAGATATTCAATAATAAATAACCACTAAAACAAAAATGCCTAATGATATATTTGGCCATACAAGGCATGAAGATCACAGTGATGAGATTCTGATGCTTGATGTCAGAGTCAAAAAATTAAGAAGTGATTTACAAGTTTACAACCACACTGAATGCCAGTCTTCAACTAGAAATTACAAATTTACAATCACAATGCATGGACCCTCTTCTTAAAATTGACTCAGAACTCAAATTGCTGCTTCAAAAATATACTGACTTGGCTACATTGGATAATTTTCAAAGTTTAGAGGAGGCTGTAGCAGCTCTTCAAGCCAAATTTAAGACCCAGGCCACCAACTCTGAGCAATTGAAACAACAATTGGAAGAGCAGATAAATAATGTCCAGGCACAGCTCCAAACAATTGGCAAAAGCATAAAATCACAAGAAGATTTTGATCTAGTGATTTCCACTCTAAAAGAACAGATTCAATCACTACAGATTCCTAATCTGAGCCCTCTAAACAATGCCATAGCCGAGGTTGAAGAAAAAATTGAGACACTTGAAAATTTTATGAACAACTTGCCATCTTCTGATGCTTTGAGTACTATAACTCGGAGTGTTGCCAACATCAAGCTGCAACTTGAAACATATGAAGATTTTGGAAAAATTCAAAGTACCATAACCCATCTTGAGGGTACAATAGCAGCAGTGCAAAGTGATTTGACAAATGTACAAGAATCTCTAGAATCCCGCTTGCCTGGTATTGTAGACACCCTTGTCAGTGTCCAGCAACAGATCACAAAACTTGAAAACCTCAACACTGAATCTGAGCTATCTCATTTTCATCACTTCATCGATGATATCCAAACAAAGCTTGAAATTTTACAACAATCAACACCCACTCAGGCAGACATATCCCTGCTTCAAGATGCTATGCATGGTGTGGTTGATGCTTCTGAATTAAATGATGTGAAATTGGCACTTGAATCCTTGCAGAATACTGTATCAAATCTGCCTACATCACAGGAACTTAAAAATATAAAGAGAGCAGTGAATCGCATATTGAAATCAGAAGATATCAAGAATATCCAGACAGAGATCAAACAACTTACTCAGACAGTGGCCACTCTACCAACTAATCAACATATTAATGAACTGCATGCCCTGTTTGAGGATATCAGAAGACAAGTCCATGATCTTACTGCTCAAAATTCAAAATTGGCAGTTGTTGAAAATTTACAGCAAATTGTAGCTAATATCAAGCAACAGCTAGGGACCATGGAATTCAATCAAGCAAATGCTTTGTCTGTTTTTGCCACCCAGCTTCAAGAGATTGTGCAACAATACAAGAAACTTGTTGTGGACATAAAGATCAAGCTAGGACTATCAATGAGCACCTTGAATCTGTAACAAGTAGATTGCTTACAGCAGAAAAAGAAATAACTGGCGTAATCGAGAATCCTAAACATACAGTAATTCTTGAATTGTACAGTATCCCCAACAAAGAATATGATTCACCATTTACACCAGGTGGCAAAATATATATGCTGTCCCCTGCACAATTTTATTACCAATTTCTTGTTGGGGTACACTTAGACCAATCAAGATGAAATATTGGCTTCAACCACAGGCACACCACTACCCTACCTTATCAATAACAAATGCTGACAACAAACCAAAAATCACCAGTGTAGAGTTAGAGGATTTTACAGATCCCAATACATTAGAAACATCTTATGCTGAAGATGATGGCTCTCTGGAATTTAATATACAAATAGGAGACAAACTGTATTTAGAAAATCCTGTAGTATCAGCTGCTGAACACCCCATAGTTGCAATATTCTTGTTTACATACTATGTCTAGACAAATTTTTGTTGATGAATTACACAGACAAGCCAGACATAATTATAAGAGATTGCCAGTAGTCACAAAAGGCATAGATGATTTATGGCAGTGTGACTTGGTTGAGATGGCAAGTGGACAGCTGAAAAACTTAGACAAGATCAACAAGGGCTACAAGTATCTACTCACTGTCATAGATACATTTTCAAAATTTGCCTGGCCTGTGCCACTCAAATCCAAGACTGGAAAATATGTTACAGAAGCCTTCAGGACAATCATCAATCAGAGTGGAAGATCACCGCGCTATTTGCAAACAGATAATGGCAAAGAATTCTATAATTCTGTGTTCCAACAATGTATTAAAAGCCAGTCAATACAACATTACTCGAGTTACAGTGATCTCAAGGCCTCTATTGTTGAAAGATTCAACAAAACCCTAAAAAATCATATGTATAAACGATTTACACTTCAAGGTAATTATAAATGGCTTAATATTCTTCCAGAACTTCTACATAAATATAACAACTCGGTCCATTCCACAATCAACATGAAACCCTCTGAGGTAACTTCATCTGATGAGCAAAAATTGATCAGCACTGTTTATTATCCTAGATACCAGCCAACAACAAGAAATGTCAAATACAAGGTTGGTGATCAAGTAAGAATCAGCAAATATAAGCACTTATTCAAAAGAGGCTTTACCAGAAACTGGAGCACTGAATTATTTACAGTGGTTCAAGTTAAACCTGGGACCCTTAACACATATATAATAAAAGATCACCGAGGAGAAATTCTCAAAGGCAGGTTTTATGAAGAAGAACTCAGCAAAACTAAGCAGACTGACACATATCTCATAGAAAAAATCATCCGCAGAAAAGGCAAAAAGATACTGGTGAAATGGCTAGGACTTCCAGAACACAGCTGGATCAAGGCAGACAAAGTGATACTATGAAAACCTGGGAAGTTATAAAAAGGCTGCCAGATCCTGAACAGCAGATTAAGAGAAATGGCAAGCTGCTGCCTGATAATGTTATATGTCTTATTGTTGGGCCATCGGCTTGTGGTAAAACTACACTAATGATTGATAATTTTTTATTGGCACCCAACTGGTTAGACTGGAAAAACAGGCAGTTGTATGTCTTCTCTAAGAGCTTGGAACAATTAAAATATCAGCAGCTGATGAAGCTATATGATGGACTGGATATTGCCACTTTTGAATCAGATGTTAAGCCACTCCATGACTGTCTTGATAACTCTGTTGTTGTGTTTGATGATATTATACTGGATAATCAAAAACAAGGTTAGAAATTTTTTTACACAGGGGCGGCACAAAAACATTGATTGTTTCCACCTGGCACAGACTTTTTCTAAAATTCCGAAGCAGCTGATCCGAGACAACAGGAATTTTATATGTGTGTTTCATCAAGATCATACCAACCTCAAACACATACATGATGAATATGTAGGTGGGGACTTGAGCTACAATGATTTTTCCAAGTTTTGCAGTAGGTGCTGGAATCAGGACAGCTATGGGTTTGTCACAATTGATATGACAAGGAAACCTAATAGTGGCAAATACAGAAATAAAATCAACAATTTTCTAGACATTGAAACATATATAAATAACCATGAAAAGGCCAATCATTGATGATCTTAAATTAAGAGATTATCTTGTAAAAAGATTTAAGGGATGGAAATTAGAGAACCGAGGAATCTATGAACAACACAAGCAAACAGAACAGCCTATTATTGATGCTATTAGTGAATTAGGTAAAAATATCAAAACTGTTACAGAGCAAAATCAAAATTTGATCACAGAGCTTGTACCTGTAGCTGCAAGGAACATATTAGATTATCCAATCACCCCACTTTCTAGTATTCATACACCTAGTCCTGTTGCTCCTCGAAGAATTGAAGCTACTCAGGATCCTATTGAATTGGGTCTTCTTGCTCAAAAATATTTAAGCACACCTAAAGACAACAAAGATGAGGTCTTTGGCTTATATGCTGACACAGAACGTGATGGTAGCATCATACATAGAATTGGCAATTTCAGAGTAACATTTATGGGAGATGATCTAATTGTATATTCAGAATCTCATCTTGGAGAAAGAGGTGGTTTTGTTAAATATCCTGGCACACCTGGATTGTGGGAACTGATGACTAGGAAGATACCTGGCAGCTATACAGATCAAGATTATGAGCATTACAAAGAAATATTAATAAAATCAGATGCTCTATACCAGAACAATGATCCTACACAAAAAAGAGTCAAGTCTAGCAGTGGAGCAAAATACAACTTAATCAAGCCCATATGGTCACAGATCAAGACAGGTAGTGGAATCAAACAATACAACACCCTGCCTAAAGAATTTGTGTGGGTTGATGATGTGAGGAAACTTGTAGATAGGTTGCTGGTGATAGCTGGGGAGGAAAATGCTGGCAACCACAATTTTTACAATGAAAAGGTTGGAATTATGGACATGATAAGCACAAAATTGTCTAATTTTATAGTGAATGACACTAAGGGGATTGGATATCTTATAAAAATTATTAATACTCTACCACCTAAATTTTGGAATATCTCTGAGGGTCGGGGGCTGGTTAATGACATCATAAACAAGCTGCCATTTGAACTACACATTCCAGGCTATCAATATTGCGGTCCAGGCACAAAATTGGACCATAGATTAAACAGAGGGGATCCTGGTGTTAATCCCCTAGAAGCTGCTTGTAGAGACCATGACATAGCATACAACACACATTCTGATCTTGATAGGCGACATGTTGCAGACAAGAAATTAGAAGAGGCTGCATTTGGCAGATTTGTAAGCAAAGATGCTTGTTTAAGTGAGAGAATAGCAGCATTGGGGACCACCATAGCTATGAACACCAAACAAAAACTGGGGTGGGGGTTGTGAATATATATATAATAAACCTACAATGAAGGCCAAGGGTGTTATGTATCAGATACCTTATGCAGGTCTTAAATCTCTTAAAACTATTGATAGTCTTTTAACCAAAAAGCAGCGCAAGAAAAAAAAGCTCTTGTCTTGCCAAGGGCCATGGTATGAAATTGTTGCTTAGTACCCCTCAATTAAAAAAAATACAGCAATCTAGAAAAAAATTGCATACAGGTGGCTTCATATTTACTATCCCGGCCATCTTAGCAGCACTTGGGGCTGTTGGGAGCTTGGCTGGGGGATCAGCTGCCATAGCAAAAACAGTAATAGATGCCAAGAAAAATAAGGCAGAATTAGATGAATTGAAGCGCCATAATCTGGCCATGGAGAAACAAGGCAAAGGTGTTAAAAGAGCCATGAATAAGTTTAAAAAAAACAAGAGCCGCTTACAAACCAAGATATTGAAGCTTTAATCAAGCCACTGTGCATCAAAAATTTTAGAGGTGTGTACATGTCTGATTCTTTGCCAGAACAACCACTCAACAAAGAGTGTGGCATAGTTAATTTGGATAAGTACAAAAATCAGGGCACTCACTGGATCTGTTATCTTAAATATTTAAAAGATGAGGCATTTGTGTTTGATTCATTTGGAGGTATTCCACCTGAAAATTTAGTAAAATATCTAAAATCAACTAATCTTTATTACAATAATGCCCGTGTTCAAAATTTCAAAGATGTTAATTGTGGACATCTGTGTTTATCTGTTCTTAGATATCTGTCTCAAATAAATAAACCATCAATTGAAGATTTTCAAAAAGCCCTGTGGTATCTGAAACATCATGGGGGTATTCCATCTCACCAGCCAAAATTCAATATTGAAACTTAGTTTACATTATGATATAGTGTATCCCAAAACAATAGCTCTCAGAGCATTTTATGGCATGTACTTGATCCCTAATATTACACACCACAACAATACAATTGCAGTTGGTGATCAAAAAATTGTCATCACTCCTGGGCAATATAATCTATCTACTCTAAATGCTCAGTTTCCCAGAGGTATAGTGTTAACTCAAAACTCTGTCACTCACAGAGTAGAGATTGTGTCTGCTACAGAGACAGTGGATCTAGGTACTATAGGAGAGCTGTTAGGCTTTGAGAACAACACAAAACTTGAACCAGCCATCAAACACACTGCTATTAATATACCTAAATTCTTAGCCATAGAGACTCTGAATATTCACTGTAATGTGGCCGAGGGTATGATCACCAAATCAAATGGCATAGGCACTCACAAACAAACTGGCATCATTGCAACATTCAAACCTAACTCTGAATTTATGGAGCCCATCATCTACACTCCATCACCAACATTATATTTTCCTGTGTGCCATAATAGAATCGATTATATTGAGTTGATGGTCACTAATGAAAAAGAAGAATTAGTTGATTTTGCTGGAGCCACAACAACTGCAATCATAGAAATTAATATTTAAATAAAAATACATACAAAAAAAAAATGGAAAATATTGAGAGTTATGAGTTACAATCATTCCCCCCAAACAGGAGGACCTTTGCAAATTTAAATCAACCCAACACAGAGATTGAGGTTGATCTTGATGTAGGGGATGGCTTTATACACCCCCACAGAGCAGATCTATACATGATGTTGTAAAGCTCGATGGTACAGATTATCCGGCAAATTCAAATATAAGATTGGTAGACAATTTTGTGCCAAATCTGTTCTCTGAAATTGAGATCAGAAAACATGGTGTTGTTATAAACATAGTAGATTACCCTGGCATTACCTCTACAGCTTTGGCCACACTAAAATTATCCAAAACCGAGGCATCATACTACAAAATAGGTGGATTTGAGGCTGGTGATAAAATATTATCCAAGAGCCACACAGTGCTGTTTCCCATGCGCCTGTTGCCAGGATTCTTTTCAGATAACAAAGATATTATGTGGAAGAATATGTTTAAGAATCGCATTTAGAAGAGCTGCCAATGATAATAATGCTTTGATGAGGTACAGTACATTAAACTCTACAGGGGAAGCTCTGCCTAATACCCTACCTGATGAAGGCAAGTGCCTTATTCAGACTATGGAGCTAAGAATTCCAGTAGTTGAATATGAAGCCAGTTATGCTCTTAAATACAAAGCAGATATCCTAAAAATCCACAGGTGCCTTTACAATTTTATACATATCAATGTGTGCAGAAGCCTGCCACTGGTAGCTATTATGAATTTGATGCTAGAAATTCATTCTCCAGTATACAATATGACATGCCAGATTTTGTGGTGGTACTGTTTCAGACTGGAAGAAACAATAATCAGGAAAAAAATTCAAGTAAATTTGATAGCTGCAACATCAAGAACATATATCTCAAAAATGGCAGAAATGAGGTGTTCCCCAGAGAAAATTATAATTTAGACATGTCCAAGGATGATTTCCTTAAATTATATGAAGCATTTACAGCATACAAAAGGGTCACTACTGGCAATACTGACATGTATTACACACCAGATGAATTCAAAGCACAGAGACCCATGTTTGTCATCAACACCTCAAAAAGGAAACAAGTTGTGGTTAATGACAGGACAAACATTAAAATTATCTGTGAATTCCATGATACACTCCCCGATGACACCATATGTAGTGTTATCCTTATAGGTGAAAAATCATATGTTTATGATGTAAGAAATGAGAGAGTCACAGAGCAATTCTAGAAGGCCTCTGCATATTACATTGTCTTAGTACTAGATATGCAAGTTGAGGCTGGTGTTCAATTGAACTTAAACCAGAAGGAAATATGTGTGGGTGTGGGTGGGTGTGGGTGGCTTTTTGGCTTAGTTTTAAGTGTAGCAAAAACAATATCAAAAGGGCCATATTTTTAACAAGCTTATGGACAACAATCTCTCAGATGTAGCTTTTATAAGTGTAGGCAAATCAATCCGAGGGGGTCATACTTTCACGGGAAATTCCCGAGGGCATTTTTACAAAAATCTTGGGTTAGACAGGGTACCACACTTGAGCAATAAGCTCATATGCACATCTTGAGCTAGTTTTAAGTGTAGCCAAATCTGCCTGAGGGGGGCTCATACTTTCTCGGGTTTATAATATTGTATTTTACACTCGTGTCACTTGTCACTTCGATATGAACACCCCCTCCCTTTTGCGGGATCGCTTGTCGCCTTGGTCAGAAATCTCCATTCTTATCCTCATCATGGCCGAACGGAGACAAGTAACGAGTTTCTACTGATAACATCTGATAACTCTACTCTTTGTTTCCTGGTAATAGAAGAAAATGAGCTTTACAAATGGATTTCTGTTTACCAGTATTATAGTAAAACCCAACTAATAATTTGTTATAGTCACATATAGAAGGGTCACATTTGGAGGAATAAATTCTATTGTAGCATTTTGTTTGATTGCAGGATTAAAGCCGACCCCGTGGTGGAGTGGTTAACACATCGCGCTACGACACCAGGGTTCCCGAGTTCGAATCCCGGTCTGGGCATGGATGTTGTGGGAGTCGATTCATCAATTTCATGATATCACCACTCATCCCCATCTTCGCAAATTAGCCAACAGTGGTACAAAAAGCGAAGTAAAATAAAACAAATCAATTACAATTACACTTGGAGGGTTAGAAGATAATAGAAAAACAGATCTGGTTCCAAAGTTTTAAGTTGGCAACATTGACAGCTCGGAAGCAACAAGATGGCCAGGCGAGAGGGGAAGCCCGTCGGCATCCGCACGTACCTTTCCTTGCCTCTCAACCCCCTGCGATGTTCGGTACCAATACATGCGAAATAGATCCAAGATTTTACACACCCACACTTCCTGGTTCCAAGAGATGCGATTAAACACCACACTTTTACACAGACGTGAAGCTCCCAGAGCTGGCAGAGTTTAACACACAAATCGAACAAATAGCGACTTTTTGGTACCTTCGAAATACTTCGCGTACATGTCGAAAGGGGTCTCAGGAGTCTCGCAATGGTCTTTTCTTTGTTGGGAACGGCAAAAAGTCCCAACAATTTTTTTGGTCCCATTAAGAAAGGTGTTTAAACATACGCTGGTTCCCACAAGAATATATCTGCGTACTCATATATTTCTTCGAAATAATACTTTTTTGATGTTCGAGTATACACACACAATTTACTCTGACACGACGTCTTTCACGTCTGATAACTTTTTTAGATAGCTGGTAACACTGACTCCCACAGTGTTCCACAGATTGCGATGAACACAATTGCTGTGTTGTGTGTTGTGAATATATATATATATATATATATATATATATATATATATATATATATATATATATATATATATATATATATATATATATTTATATATATATTAGGGTGTATCGAAAAAACTTTTTTTCGAAATGTTAAGGTGGCTAGTGCGGAAAAGTGGCCATTTGTGACCAAAAACATGTCTGATTTTTTTCAGATTTTTTGGAGGTTGTTTAAGTGGCACGTATCAACCTTGAAGTTTTTGATAGTGATTTGGTTATGCAACGCACAACAATTACACAAAAATGTCATTATTTGGCTATTTCATGTCTTTTTTTCTGCATTATGGTCATTTATTGTTTTGTTTATGACAAATATGTTACATTCGTGCCTTAGGGGTAGTTGCCTATGCTGTTTACGTATGCTTTTGGTCAAAAATTGTCAATTTGAGGCTAAAAATGCCATTTTTTCTATTGATGGTTTCCGATTGGTTTCGACTTTGTGTTTTATTCGAAAGTTTTCCGATATAAAAGACTAAATAAAATATTTTGGCTTACTAATTGCTAACAGTTCCTCAATTACTGTCCAGCGCTTCGCTTATTTTCATAGCTTATTATGCTTTGAAAATAACCCAGAGCTCACCACGAGGAGGTGGCTGGACTGCGAGCTCCACCCAAACACCCACCCAAATTATGTTGGCAAACATAATTTTACAAAGGGGCAGGCCAAGGTTTTCTTCTAGTTTTCTTCTTGAACTTTAAAGTCACTTTTCGTTCGAAATGTCGGCTAATGTTCTCTAGATTCCAATTTCGCTTTGATGTAGCCATCACGTGAGCTGGCGCCGAAAACGGAAGAAGCAGCCTCTGTGATGATTTTCACAAGTCGCTCCACTCCTTGTGTGTGGCAGGGGAAGTCTTGAATTTCTGCAATTTTTTTGTTTTTAATGTAGTCATGTACTTCTTCATTTGTAATATTATTGGTCAACGGAGGCTCGTGGAGGGAGCATGAAGCCCAATCAACCATGTCATAGTATTGGTCTGCATTAAAATTGATGGTTAGTAAAACAAAAGTGCAAATTATTTTGCCTTTTTTCAATCCTCTTGCTTTCTTAATTCTTTGCCAACCAAGACTTCTTATTTCTGGGTTTTGGTCGGTTATTAAAGCCAGCAGGAGATTTTCAGGATGGGCGAAGAATGCGTTGAATGACCCTATTAATCAGATCTCTCAAGTGGTGTGGGAGAATCGGGACAAGTGGATCAAATTCCAGAGGTGTCGGGTCCGTCAGTTATCGATGGTTCCTTCCCAAACAACACATACTACATAATGAAGGTGTACGCACCGGTGTGGTTTGGGATCAAGAAGGAACCATCGATAACTGACGGGAAAAAAAATCAGACATGTTTTTGGTCACAAATGGCCACTTTTCCGCACTAGCCACCTTAACATTTCGAAAAAAAGTTTTTTTCGATACACCCTAATATATATATATATATATATATATATATATATATATATATATATATATATATATATATATATATATATATATATTATACAGGGTGTCATTTTAATGGCGCCCACGGACCATGGAAACGTACAGAGTACATGGAAACAAACAACTTTTCTCAGTAATTTTTTTCTCGTTAGTGCATCTTTTCGGCGCTACAGTTGTTAAAAAAAGGCCCGTTTTGCCGCCTCAATGCTGGCAACTACACACAACATTTGATTGTATTTGTGACGTCATATTCCGTCGTGAAGCGATGCATTCCAGGTTTGCCAGAAACACACATATTCTGTGAAAAATGACATAGCTACAATCAGCCACATTATGTCCCTTAAAACAAAATGAGAAAACACGTTGTGTAACCTAACAGGAAGTAAAAAACGATACGAAAAATTGTAGAAAGAAAATAGAATTCAAGTGGAAGTGGTTATATCGAATTTTGTCTCAGCTTGCATGCCAAATATTTGCAAATCTAGTTACCATGTTGGCACGTACGATTTAGTCTATCCACTTTGTCCTCCTGATACTAGTTGTCTGTGACACACTGAACAGATGACAAAATAGAAATGAAATAACTCAAAATTGCAAAGGTAAGCAACACATAATATAATGTATATTCAGGGCATTATGAGGCAAGGGACAAAAATGGTTGAAAATACAGGGATTTAAATAGTAGTAAAACAAGCTCTTCGACGACTGTGTTTATCTATGCACCGGATACACATGTAATAGTTTGCAACTGTGAACAGGGCAGTATATTCGCTACTGATTCATCATTAGATTGTTACTGTGGTTGTACGTGTCTTAGCCGTAATGTAACAACGTGAACCTCGGATACTTCCGTTATAAGCACACGAGTACCACAAGGCATCTGGACACAAACCTGTATATATCAACCTTGCAATAAGATTTGGAAATATTTGATATGTAGCTGGGCGTAAACAGCCACATGTAAGCTGCAAGTCCAATAAAATTATTGTTGTTGATATTTGACATGTAGGCTGAGACAAAATCCGATATTGACACTTCATTTTGAATACGCTTTTTTACCATTTCTCATATCGTTGGGGAGATCGGGGGAAAAAAATGGCGTATTGGTTCAATAAGCAAGATTGTTCGCTAGATTGGATCGAGTGTTGTTTGAATTTAATTGAAGGACTTGTGTAGTAAGAATAAGTAGTGTTTAGATTATAATCTATTGTGAAAGAAAAGGACCAAAGTTGATTGATAATAATCAAATCAATTACAATTTTAAACGTTCAATATCCCTTTGGATTGTATAGATATGTGCTTTAACTGTCTCATTTATTTATCATAATGGATCAAAAGGGAATTACTGAGGACGGACATAGTGCGATATGCAATAATACTATAACCAGTGATAATATGGATATAATATCATCTGATTCAAAACAAGAAGAAAATGATGGAAATGATGTTATGGACACTTCACACAAAGTAAATGGGCCGAATAAAAGAAAGAACAATACAACACAAAATGAAATGGGTAACAAAAGTTCTAGGATGGAACACACTTCCAATCATGAAGACAAAATATACCAATATGACATAGGTGCCAATGAACCCTATTTAGTGATAATAGAAAGTAGAAACCAACAGTTAAGAAATTTCTTGCAGTTAAAGTTGGATATATGTTGATGGATAATAATGTGAAAGTAAAGTATGTAGATCAAAGTGGACGAAATAGAGTTCGAGCATTATTCAACACGTCACAAGAAGCTAATAACTTTGTGAAAAATAAAGTGTTATTAGACAAGTTAGGAGTAAATGCCAGAATTCCTAAATCTTTAGTGGAGAAGGAAGGTCTTGTATTTGAAATACCCACAGAGTTTGAAATGCAGTATTTGGAAAGCAGTATAGAAAGCCCAATGCTAGTGATTAAGATGAAAAGAATGAAGAAGAAAATATGGCGGAATGATTTGTCATTTAAGCTTGAATCTACTCTAGTCTTATGTGTGACTTTTAAGAGGATAATTTTACCACAATACATAGCAGTTGGAAAACAAATAGTTGAGGTAGTGTCACGTGTGAAACCAGTGTTGAAATGTATTAGATGTTTCAGATTTGCCCACACAGTTCAACAGTGCAAGGGTAAAAAATTGTGTTATAAATGTGGCCAAGATTATCACAAAGGAAACTGTGAAATGAGTGAAACATGTATAAATTGCAAAGGAGATCATAACGCTTGCAACAAAATGTGCTCAAAATATCAGGATCAAAGCAAATTCAAATTATTATGGCCGAGAAAAACATCTCATATTTTGAAGCAAAAGGTATGGTGACGGGAAATAATTCAAGAAATATATCATGTGAACAAAAAATTAAATTATATAGGGATCAATTTCAACATGAAACTGTTCGAAGAAACGGATTGGAATTCCCTCCCATCAAAAAGAGTTATGTGAATGAGAAGAATGCACCTACAAGTGATAGTTGCAAAGAGGGGAGAGAGAGTTATTGTGCGAGTTCTGTAACTCAAATGGCGGAACGAAAGAAAATATCATAAGAGAATAATGGTCAAAAAATGAGAGTACAATACAACAAAGTTGTTACATCACCTCCAAAGAAGATTATGAAGACGGCTACAAGATGTATTGTGCAACTCCCACGGGAAAACGAAAAGGATGTGAATGTAGATTCTTCATCCTCATCAGACACAGAAAAAGAACAAATAAAATACAAATATCCAGTATATTTGAGAGAATATGTCTTTTATAGTGCAATGGAATATAAATTCATTTACAGCTAGAAGTTTAGAAGTATTGCAAATTATAGATGAGCATCATTCAGGTATATTGAGTCTGTCCGAATTTCGTGGTAGACAGCATCAATATTATCAAATACCTCATTACGAGTTAATATCTAATTTACATACTATAGATACGAGAGGTGTAGGTTTATATATAAATGAAAGTATAAAATTTTAAGATAGTAACATTACCAGAATCATTAAGGTTGATAAAATTATTTAATGTAGAATTAATAGCAGTGAAAATTAAGATGAACACATTAGAGTGTACAATAGTATGAATTTATATTCCATCGAGTTACAAATCTCAACATATTAAAGTAACGTACTTTAATGAATTATTATATTATGTCCAGGATAATGTCATTATCACAGGTGATATGAATCATGAAGCATGGCGTTGTAACTATAGAGATGCATTAGGATGTAGTATTTGGGACTGGGTTGATGATCGATCATTACATTTCATGAACGATGGGTCAGCTACTCATTATCCATGGAATGGTTAATCACCAACAGCCATATATTTAACTATTGTGTCAAATAATATAATAAATAAATTATTTTTGGAAGTAGATTTTGTGAATAGGGGTAGTGATCATTTGCCAATTTTCATTACACTGTTAAATGATGTACACTCAGTACCTAAAATATATTCATTACCAATTAGAAGGTGGCAGGTTAAAAACATTGATTGTGAATTATATTCTGTAATTTTAGACTCTTATATCTCAATGGAAGATATTAAACAGGAACAAAATATAACGTGTCAACGTAATTTACAATTAATAACGTATGCAATGGATATTGTAGCTAAACCCAAGAAAATTAATAATAAAAACAACTTTCCTACTGTAATTTGGTGGAATGATGAGTGTCAAGATGCAAAAGAAGAAAGAATAAGATTGTCTGAAATATTTGCTGAACAACCTTTGTAAAATAATTGGATAAATTTATAACAAGCAATAGCTAAAGCAAAACGTATATTTAATCATGCAAAAACGCAAGCATGGGAAGAATTCTGTGAATCATTATCACCTTCTGTTAAAACAAACACAATTTGAAAAAAAAAAAATCTTAGGACAGGACATAAAACTAGAGTTTCATCTATAACAACAATTTGGCAAGACAATTTTGAAAGCAAGTTTACACCTTGTTATGTAAGAAATAAAAAACCCAAGATTATAAATAATATATATTCCAGTGATGAATTTTATTCGGAAATAACATTGCAAGAATTAAGAGAAACCCTAAATAATATAAAATCAACTGGCCCAGGATACGATGGAATAACATATGAAATGATAGGACATCAATCGGATAATGCATTAAATGTACTTTTAAATATTTATAATAATATTCTGAGAAGTGGAAATGTACCACAAAACTGGAATACACTTATGATACTACCTATACTTAAACCAAATAAAGATCCAAAAGAAGCTGAATCATATCAACCTATTACGTTGGCTCCTACAATTGAATAGATATTTGAAAGTATTACTAAAAAGATTAGAGTAGTATTTTGAGAAAGAACAATATTTTTATCCAAATCAGTTTGGTTTTAGGATAAACAAGGGTTGTATTGATGCATTAGCAACATTAACATTGCATGTTCAAAATGCAATGTATATGAAACAATATACGTTTACTCACTTTATAGATATACATGATCCTCAAATAATAATTGATATGTTAAATCAGACAAATACTCCAAAAATAATTATGAAGATAATATGGAATTTGATGAGAAATAGGAATATATTGTTTTGGTTTCAGGATACACTTAGTGGGCCTCGTACCACTTCACAATGATTACCTAAGGGAAGCCCACTCAGTCCATTATTATTTAATATATATATGAGAGGAATATTTCAATTTCATAATTCTACAATAAAAATAATTCAGTATGCAGACGATTTGTGTATATTAGAATCATTTTGTAATCCATATGAAGGTATTCAGAAACTAGAAAATAATTTTTATGAAGTGAAATGTTGGCTAGAGGGAATGAACTTTATCATATCACAGAACAAGTCAGCAGCTGTATGTTTTAATAACAAAAGTGAACATAAATTTCCAAATACGTTGACACAAATTGCTGGTATTCCATTTCAAAATAAAATAAAATATTTAGGAATTAATTTTGATAGAAAATTGATGTGGATGGATCATATAAGGTATTTACAAGCTAAAGGTGAAAAAATTTTCAGCATGCTAAATATTTTAGCAAATACTAATTGGGGTGCTCACCCAAGAATAATGCTGTTATTTTACAAAAACTTTTTTAGGCCTAAGTTAGAATATGGATGCAGCATATATGGAAATCCTACAGAAAGAATTCTATGCAAGATAGATAGTTTAGAAAGGAAAGTCTTGAGGAGATCATTGGGACTCATGAATTCAGCTCCCAATGTTGGAGTTTGTTTAGAATCCATAGAGAAACCTTTTAAGTATAGATGCAAATGGATTACAAATAACACAAGAACACCCAGTTAATAAACCTATGCAAGACCAATGGACTTTATATCAAGAGAACAAAATAAAGGGACAATATTCAACTTTCCTACAATGTAAAATAGAATTTCAAGATTTATTTTCAACAATACTAACATCCAATTTATGATATTTCATATGACCAAATACCAGTAAGAAATGTTTCATTAACAAGTTATACAAATATTCAATCATATTTATAAAATTGGGAGAATTATAGATTCATATACAGAGATGCATCAAAAAATAAAGAAGAAGTAGGAAGTGCTTTTATTGACTCTTCTAATGGAAATATTATAAAGTTTAGACTGCCTGGAGAGTGTTCTATTTTCTCGGCAGAAGCATATGGAATATATCGTGCATTGATGTACATCAACAACATTCCAGAAAAAAGAATACTAATATTAACAGATGCTAAAAGTGTTTTATACAGTGTACAATCATCATATAAAAAGTTATATAAGGCATCAGCATTGGTGCTTTACATAATAAGATTATATGATAAGTTAACTACAGAGGGAAGGACAATTCATTTTGCATATACACCAGCACATTCAGGGTTCCATTATAATGAAGTGGCAGATAAAAATGCTAAAGAAGCAAGAATAATGGATCACAGAACGAATATATATAATTATCATATACAGATATGTTAGCAAGAGTAAAAAACAAAATTCAACAAGATTGGGAGATATGGGTCAAACAAAAATTTACATATATGGGTCATTCATATAAAAAAATGTACTAAATTTAAAAAATAAGACTTCGTGGTTTTATACAATTAATATACCCAGAAAGTTTTTAGTTTTAATACTAAGATTGAGATCAGGTCACATACGTATAAATCACCATTTATATAAAATTAATGTAGTTAATTCACCTATGTGTAAGTGCAATCTAGACCAGGAAGATACTAACCATGTTATATTTCAATGTCCACTTTATACCACTCAAAGGGAGATCTTATTCAAAAATTTAATAAAAAAAGGATTACCTCTCCCAACTTCTTTATCCTCTTTAATATCGTCGTCACCAGATGTAACAATTGTATTTATCATTTTTAGATTTTTCATAATACTAATATAGAAATATGAAAATTGTAAATATTCAAAATGTGTAACTTGATATAGTCACCAGATATAACAATTGTATTTATAATCAACTTTAGATTTTGCATGATATGATGTATATGAAAACTGTATATAGCTATATTCAAAATTTGTAATTTGATGTAACAGTATCAAATATGACATATTTTTAGGACACTTGGTGTAGAGTTGGTATAACCAGGCCTCCCGCACTGGTGCAAAAATCCGAATTCATTTGTTCGTGCATGAATTAACCAGCTACCAGTTGGCATCACCATCGATATTAAATCCTAATTTTCTCATTAAAAATTTAGTTTATGTATCTATTAATCAATGATGATCACTTGTACGTGATTTTGTATTTTATTAAATGCCTTTCCCTTCTTAAACATGTATAAGAAAAATCGTATTTTTAAAGTCACTAAATAGTTCTACATGACGTAACATCGTTCCATATGATCTGTCATGGACGTACACTAACTATTTTAATAAGGATGTAGAAGAACAAAAAATAAAAACAATGGCTTATTGAGCAGATTTTTATTGTAAAAACTGTCAGAAGAGGAATCCAGAGCTGTGTTCGTGTTCTGTCATATCCTGAAAGGTTAGTTATTTATGAATTCTGTTCGCTCTTTATGTAAAAATAATTTCCATAAAGTTAGTTTCCACGGAGAATAATTCCTAGCATGTCTTCGTATTTTGCTTCATTTAAGTAAAAGGACATGTGTTAAAAAAAACGTCTGAAAGATTAAAGGTTCGATTTTGTAACTTAATATTATTTATAAGTTACACAGGAGGATAGGAAGCCAACAAGAATAGTAGGAATGACTTGAAGTTTGTTTGAAGTTCGGAAAAGCTCATTTGTGCATGTTATAATGCAGAAAGTTGCAAGTTATCGCGCTCCTATTCGCTTCTGCATGAAGTTTATTTCTTCTAGCATTTAAAACTTTGTCAACATGTACAGGAGATGAAAAAAAGCGTGTAAATATTAAAGCAATGAAACCAAAGGTAACGGTTCCTATCGTTCTATGATTTTTTTAAAAATTCTCTTAGCAGGAAGACTAATTATCGTAGAATATTAGCAATCATTGTCGCACGAAATTTGAACCTTAAAGTAATTAGCATTCTTTGGATTTTTTAAAAAAAATATTTATGTTGAAAAAACAACTTAAAAATTACCTTACGCAAGCTTGCACGCTTCCCAAGGACAATGTATTTTCCATTGACAAGGGACTGTACGTATCGTAGACTAGTGGGAATTAATGTAGAAGTAAATCGGAACCTTAGTAAAATGAATTTAGGTAATTTATTTATAATGCTAAGAGAACCAAACCTGGCCTGCCTAACCTAACTACGAAAGCATACATTGAACCAAATCATAAGTAATTACTAGTTTTGGAAACGAAATGATTGTAACTAACCTACATGTGCAATATATGCAAAATATTTTACGAACATTTACACATGTGTTACTGTAAAGAAAAATCCTTTCGCACTGGTGCCACGGGAGGAAGATTTTGTGTTTCAAATCGCATTTTAATCTATCTGCTTTAATCCAACCCTACATAATTATGGATGTTACTCCTATTATTAATAATAATATATTTTGTTGATGGAATCATCTAATTATACCTGCAGTTAATATTATTGCTGTAATAGCTCTTGTTGTTGGTCATGGGCTTTGATCTACTAGATGGTATGGGTGATTTTGATTTGTTGACATATTTCCTGTCCTGGTATCTTCTTCAGAAATATGTTGTGTCATAACATTTTTCTTGAAAGCACTCCCGGGAATAGATTCCATGATCCATTTAATGACAAAAATTGCATTGTTAGCCAGTTGTAGGTTAGGCAGTAAGCTTCAGGGACTCTTTCTAAAAGATAATGTGGTAAAACTTTGCTTCATATGTTAGGAAGTTTAGTGCAATATCTATAATATTTTTTTTATTTGCATTACCACACACTGTATGGTGCCATAAGAAGTAGTTACGATGAGAAATAATGTGAAAATTGAGTAAAAATAAATCAATTGAATGGTGACAAGCTCATAAGATTTTGCGCAATTGTTGAAGGAGCTATCATAGAATGGACCCTTATACATTTGACAATAATTTATTCAACAGATGCAGATAGTGATCTAATGCATATTCATTTTCAGTAACTTTTCTTTGTGTTGACATGCTTTGACCTTAGCTCACTAACAACTCTTGCATCTTGGAATTTATCTTTTTTGAGTGACATAAAATGCAGAATGCTTTGTCTTGCATAGTTATATGTTTCTAAAATAATTTTTCGTCTTTTATTTTTCTCGTAGAGCTGAGATATAGTTGGAGAAAATATGGCGAAAGGACTTAAGGCACAAAACATACAAAAGTTATAGAGTTTGTGGAGACAATTTTTCAGAGAAAATGTTTATGAATTCTAATAGAAATAAGTTAGTGCATGATGCATACCCAGATGTAGAACCAAGTAAGTATATTGCATTTCTTATGGAATAACATTGTCATCAGTTATGTGGCTCATGCATAAGAAATTGTATTTTCCCTTTTCTGCATTAAAAAAATATGTGCTTTAGACATAAATTTTGCTTAAAGTACATAACACCTAACAACACGATACATTGCTTGAGGATGTTTTAAACAAATGTATTTAATGTTTCACTAAATATTCCAAGCAGGATGGATGAAAAAGATATGATTTTCAGCTAAACAGTCCTGTAAAATATTTGAAAAGTTTGATTAAAGGAAATAAAATGCACATATTTTTCTGTTTGAGACTGTACATATGTGAACCTACTATGGAAATGTGTGTTGAGTGTGTTAACGATGCTTTAATAATTTCAGTAACTTTTATTCCAGTGAAAGTCTGTAGAACCTCAAAGAGATTATCATACCTTATGCAAAATATATTAATTACTAGTGATTCAATAAATATATATATACCTGAATAACAACGTATTTGTTTATTTTCCCTTACATTTGTTATTAGCAATAGAATATAATGTTTTACATTTCCACAGTATGAGTATTAAATCATTAAGAGGAAGGAGCTATCATTTTCAGTAACTTACTCTGAAACTGTTCTCTTCTTCTGGAGTATTTCAACATGTAAATTCATTCTTGGTGAAGTATAACATGTCACCATAGTGAGTGTCCGACCAAGAAACCTATCAGTATGATACAATGGTTTGTCTAATGGAATTTCATTAACAATATTATGATAATATTCAATACAGTGGAAATTATTTGATGTAGGGTTTTAAGGATTTCTTATAGTCTTTTACTTTATATTCCATATGTTTAATGCTAACAATATAATTTATATGTGTAATTGGAAGTAAGATGCTTGAAATAAATTTTGGGACTTGTAGGCACAATGACCATATTGGGCCATTCAATGTATGTGAGGAAGAATCCTCTTATCTAATATCCTTACTTGAGTTCGAACTATCTTTTAGGTCTACTTTATGCACAGAAAGGCTAATTTGGTTGAAACTACCGTTTAAAGTGGGATCCGAAACACTATTGAACCCATACCTGAGTTAAAAAATGGGTGTGAAGAGCCCCTTGAGAAAGGTTGAAAGTGAAATATTATAAAGACTTGCAAAGAATATACACAAAACTACGAACTTCCTCAGAGGCAGTATAAGAGCCCAGCTCTTCTCAAAAAGGTAATGACATCTTAAAGTGATTTCATTATCTCCCAACCTGGTCAATAATTGGTAAGATCAAAAGTTTGAGGAAAGTATAATCTACACATTAGGTAGGAATAAGCCAATCACTTACCATTTACTAGACATGACACATTGGATGGTCTAGCCCTTGCAGAAAAACATCATGAGTGAGACACCTATGTTCAATACGAGGCCAAGTTGAATTTACTTCTTGATGGAAGGGATGATATGAGAAACATGCACCAATGATCGACCTGATAGTGTGAAGCTTGAAAGAATGATTATTTATTAACTCTTTATGTTCACTTTCTTTTAGACTGACTAGAAACATGTGTGACATTATTTAGAAGTAGCAGGGATTTTGTCAATATGGCATCCACTATGAGTGAAATGTTGCTTTTCATTGGTTCATTTGCAAGTGGCATATGTCACATGTCACTTTGGTGTGAAATCTCTCTAAATTGCAAAAAAATACTGTTGGTTTCTTTGTCATCAGCTGGAAATTTGCAAATTTCTTTTGTTTTTTAATTAGCTTTAAAAAATTCATGTGCAATATTTATTCTGAATGCATGGATTGTATCATCTTCAGTACTGTATTAAGTATATGAATATATAAAATACATATCTGTGCAGGATAAGATCTTTCAGTGGTTTATTTTTAATTCCATTGTGTGTGTGTTTAGGAGTGGGGGGCTGGGAGTGTGCTTATCTAGCTTGATCCTACATACTCAATGACTGCTTTGATTTTTATTCTAAGACATTCATATTTCTAGTCCAGATTTTTGTGTAACTATGAAATATGTAATGCCATATGATGAAATTGTAGTCAATATGTAGAGTGGTTCCAGTAAGTAACTTCGAACAAAACTCGCTTGTATGACATACTCCTACTCCCATTCTAGATTAAAAATTAGGGATTTTTGACAAATACTAAAATGAATAAGCATGCAGTGATTAGTTAATAATATATCTTACAAACATTCACATGTTTTTAGAAATGGGTTGAAATTACTCTCATGCAAACCAGAAAAGTGAAATTTCATACAACTTCGATTGATTGATTGATTTGGTGTTTTAAGTCAACTTTATTCACAGTAAGGCCAATCGGAACTGGAACTACAGTTTAAAGTGGAATCTGAACCACTATGCGTCTCCATATAGGTACAACTTCGAGATGGGGTGGTTGCATTCCAGGTTAACTTGTGTAAGGTGTGACCTTTTCTTACTCTATTTTCCTATAACTATTCATTATCACCATCATAGTAGTTTTCACAGAGAAATAGACTCGTAGAATTAAAACAATTACAATTTTATTCCAAAAATTATTCTGTTTGATAACTTCCCCAATGAGCTGTGTCACTCATAACTATTATTTTATTCTATTCTCTCATGGCAGATGACACTGAACTAGTTTCTATGTCGTATTGTCCAAAATACTATTTCATCTACAGAACACTGAATGTAAGTTGTGATATAAATTAACTGTAGTGTAAAATATTTACTTTCATCTACAGCATAACATAACCCATGGTTCTACAGAACAGTTTCTCAACCTATAGGGTGCGACCAACTCCTGGGTCCTGAGGGGACATTTGGTGGGTCGGGAAGTTGGGTTTGAAACTTTGTTAACTGGGTCTTAAAAACCTATTACCTTAAATTACTTAGATATATTGTTTTAACAATTTAAATTCAGGCCGTGTTGTTGTAAAAGAGCAAATATATGATTATAGACTAGGTGCACACCCCTACGAAGTAATTCCGCTTGTTCCCATCTTATGGGTCCCATGAAGTGTAATATCAAGGTGGGTCCCCAACTGAAAAAGGTTGAGATCCACTGCTCTACAGCCCTGGAAGGTCCTTGGCCTATCAACTGACTGCCAGTCTGCCTCCCACAACCCTACCTAGAGGTGTGGAGATCAACCAGTAATGGGGTGACGTAGGGTCAGCACATCGAACCCTCAGCTGTTATAGGAGATTTCCCAGACTGGGTTATGCTACTCACTTGTAGGTCCCCAATTTTCTTAGGATGGTGGTTAAGTTTGGAAAACAAGTACTGACTGACTATATGTATATATCTTTTATTCCAGTATATTTCATACCTACAAGCCGCCAGCCGATTTGTAATGGTTTCGTTAGATGAATAGCGTTAATGTTCCATCAGTAGTTTTTAATATATGTTTTATGATTTATTCTTATTTCCTGAGACAAAATCTTCGAATCCTGTCTTTTGTTTCCCTGGCATTTTCAGCATCAAATCCCCCCCCCCTCTCAGGGTACTCCACTGATATCAATTGCAGAGAAAGTGGATGCATTTGTCTTTCGTTTTATGAGGCCATAGACAGATGAATGGAATTTTCTCCGTTGGTAAATCAGAAGTGTCTACATCTTGCGATTGAATATGGTAGGCCTACACAAGGGAGAAAATTACAGTGACGGCACCAGAAACAGTTGCTGGTATTAAGTATGCTGTATCGTGCAGATTGCCACCCACGTTAAACTGTGCAGCAATTGTTATGAAGAGAAAGTGACAATTTGAGAAATGTTGCAACATGGCTCGAGCGCCCTTTAGAACACTTTGGGTAGCGCAATGATCTGCTCACCCCACCCTTCCATTCCTGCTTTTATTTTCTGCTAATAATTCGGGACATATCTCGTAAGGTCGTATTAATTATTCTATTTAAGTGCATAAAAATGTTCTACAAGGATAAATACCATTGTTCGGTTAATGCAGGGGTCCTGGGTTCGAATCCCTGTTAGAGCTTTCTTTGTGTCATCAATTTTTCATAGCATCGTCGCGATTAGCCTAAAATTGAAAGAATGCGATGCTAAATGAACAACGACGAGGGAGGGGTCAAACGCATTGATCTACGAACAAAATAATCGCCGTAGAGTTTACACAAGATAAAATCGCGATTTGCCCAAAATGTCAGAAAAGCAACGCATAATAGGGAGAATACGACATAAAAATACTTATTACCACAGATAATACACGGACCATTTTTCATGCACAACGGAATGATTTACGTGCTGGAATTTCAGGAACTTGAAATTATTTTCGTATGTTGTGCTTCTGGGCTACTTATTCTGTATATCTCGTAACTTAGATATAGAAATCATTCAAACGTAACGTGCATTAACTGAACAATGGTATTTATCCTTGTAGAACATTTTTATGCACTTATATAAAATAATTAATTCGACCTTACGAGATATGTCCCGAATTATTAGCAGAAAATAAAAGCAGGAATGGAAGGGTGGGGTGAGCGGATCATTGCGCTGAGACGCATTCAACTGTCACTGCCAAGATTAAGATATGATTGGCGGAGAGGTTGCTATGACAACGCTTTACGTTTCGAAACAGCCGTAGGGTGGATCCACATGTCCGGTTTGGTATACGCACAAATTACAAAGGAGAGATAGGAAGTAAGCGATCTTATTAATCTGTGGTATAACAGCTAAAACCAATAAAGTATGAATGAATGAATCATATCGTTGGTTCACTTCCTCCTTCCCCTGAGACGACTGCTGATCTTCTGGCTGGTAGGCTATGATGTTCGGTCTACTGGACGAGTTTCTTGCTTCGTTTTACAGCTAATAATGTGATTGGGAGTTTGAAATTTTTCACAAAATTTGTGTGTTCCTTGCAACCCTGTCGTGAGCTGTTTTGCAGCAGGAAATGACGTCACAGATACGATTAAACGTTGTGTTGGGTTGCCAGCATCCAGGCGGCAAAACGGGCTTTTTTTAACGACTGTAGAGCCGAAACGACGCACCAACGATAAAAATGTTACTGAGAAAAATTGTTTGTTTTAATGTCCTCTATACGAATCTGTGGTCCGTGGGCGCCATTAAAATGACACCCTGTCATATATATATTATCTAAATGCGATTTTTTTCTTGTGAGGATATTTAAAACAAAAGGTGTACGTGAATCGACCCCACACTACTGAAGAGCTGAAGGAATTCATAAGAGCTGAAATTCAGAACATTCCACTTGAGATGCTGCGCAAAATGATGGAATATGTTATGCAGTGTTCAGAGATATGCTTCCAGACACTGACATAATTTTACAAATCGTAAACCCCAAATGAAATGCTTTTGAATGTACCTTCCAGCAATATAAGTGTTTGATCATCAGTTTATATTATAATACATAGTTTTGGAATTGCAAACTGTCTGATGAATTCTGCCGCACCTTGTACAGTGGGATCCATAAGTATTGCTCAGCAAATTGTCCATGACTATTTTCGTTGGTTTTTATCTTCATCCTACGTATTTTTAAGGACTGTATATTTACGTATCCTGGTTCTGAGGTTGAAAACAGTTTTTTTGATGTTTTGTGTCAGTTATTGAAGCTCTCATTGTGTAAAACAAAGGGAGTAAACGTGGTGATGGACAATTTGCTTGGAAATACTTATCGATCCCACTGTACGTGGTACGTACCAACATGCTCTCTTTCGGAAAAAATCATGGTGCTTTTAATTTAGGTCTACCTTCCTATCACGTTCTTAACACATCGCAAACCTTTCGGTCGGATATAGCCACAAGCCACATTCATAGCTTTCTCCAAGTTATTAGCTTGAATACTACAGGAAGACATGGACATTCAGGTTTACTAATTTTATATATGGTTAACAACATATTATGGCAGTAGCGTACGCAGGATTTCATCAAGGGGGGTGTTATTTCTAAAACTTTTTTTCCAAATTCACATTACCATTGTTTTGTTATACTTTAATTAAATAATAATAATCACAATTAATTAATAATACTTATAATTAATTAATTAGCTGACTTAATACTAATAATACTACAAATACCAGTACTACTACTATTAAGTAGTAGAGATCTACATAAATATAGTATTTATGAAAACAATAGAACGAAATTACTTTCTAGTCATTCGATTTTTATCAAATCCTGGGAGCATTGTTTTGTTTCTTTGTTACGAAATAATTGTCTGGTCAACGAGGTGAGACATTTTAAGGGTGATGAAAATCCATAAATACAAGAAAATATATTAAAATAAATTGAAATAATCAAAGTATGGAACTCATCCAAGGAGCTGCGGTGATCTGGTCGGTAGAGCGCCTGACAAGTGACAATCACGAGGGAGATCCGGATTCGATTCCCAAAATTGGTTGGAATCTTTCCGGCTTTTCCCCCGCATAAATGTCCCCGATAATTCACATCTGGATTATCTCGCTGTTCTTACCAACAAAATATTTTACAATAGTTAGGCTTATTGTCGTTTTAATAATTGTCCAGTCAACAAGGTGAGACATTTTAAAGAGAGACATTCAAACGAGCTGTGGTAAACAATATAATGGGAAGACGAATTGATGGCTGTATTCTTGTCTGCCTAGCCTTTGTCTATACATTAGCCTCTTACAACGTACCAATAACTTTATTTAGTTAATTCTCATTGTACACACAAAGAATACATGTTCGTTGAACACTGGCGTACATAGAGGGATGGCCGATGGTGTTCCAGCCCCTACAGAAATTTTGATAAAATCAGAATTTTCAAATAAAAATCCGTGAAGAACTTTAAAAAATCAAAATATGTAAAAGCGAAGCCTCTTTTAAAGTGAATCCCGATTACCATTTTTGTCTTTGAATAAAATTTTAATGGACTTAAAAGCTCTAAAAATACGAAATATTATATTATGCATCCTGCCCTCCAAATCGAAGCCATTTGCTATCCACATTTACTATTCCAGCCTGAACATTCTTGCAACTGAGATACAAAACAACTTATTTCTCTTTTAAATCATAGTTACCCTAACAAAACCTCATAAACTCGTGGTTATTTTCAAGGCATCACTCTGAAAGACGCGTGTGTTTGGAATGTTGTGCTTTTCTCCATGCTGCATGGAAATAATAATTCAAATTATATTATTATTATTATTAGTAGTAGTAGTAGTAGAAGTAATAGTAATATTATTGTCCCAGATCTTTGACTATGAAAAATTGGCCATTTAATTTTTTCCACAGCATTTTTCATAATATTTCACTAGCTCAAGGGGGGGGGGGTTAACTTGATGAACTTGACCCCCTGCCCCCGAAGATAAACTCAGAGTTACACCTATGCGTGACTGTACTTCTGAACTTCCATTTCCTGCGCCACTGACTCTAAAATACTCAAAAGGTAGAATTAATTTATTAATTTCTTTACCTTCCCCATACACATATGACATCTAAATTATCACATATCATTTAAGATATATAATGCTATATTGAACGTGGAACCTCATGCACTTAGTTCTGTGTTCGCCTTTGATTACAAGTAAATAATAAGTGAGTTGTATTATTAGTTATTATTATTATTATTATAATATTAATATACTACTCTTTTCTTCAAATTCTAGAACTTGGGCCAAATTAAAAAATAAAAAAGAAGTTGAAGATGTTTGAAAGTTACTTCAGTTGAAAGTGGAAATGCATGTTAACACGAAAGCTCATAATTGTGAAAATATGGGATTCTAAAAAAAGAAAATTTTGGGTAATTTCTTATTTTTGTTTTCAAAATCATACATGAATGAAAATTATTTTACCTAAATGCCATTGAGTGAACTTATCTCAGCATAATGTCAAACATGAATGACCATACCTTTATTTTTCACCTTGGGCATTTATGATATATAATTTAAGGCTATTGTGAATGAGCACATATCTCAAAGCTGTGTTCACATGAAGAAAGAAAATAATCAATACTCATATTTATTCTTTATAAACTAAAACATCGAGAAAGGATAGGATGCTGCCGAGGACAATTTTGGTAAATACATGAGCTTATTAATTTTCAACGTTAATTTTATTAGTAGAATACTTAGAAATATTATTACCGGTAAATGTCTGTTATACGGCAAACACATTTCTTCATTTTTACAGAAGAAACTACTTACGGAAATGAGTTTCTGTAGCATTTTGAAAGTTCGTGGAGGTATTTTCTGTTGCTGCACAACAAGAAATAAGCACTTTTGATATAATAAACTTGCATTTTGTGCAAAGCGACAACATTACGCTGTTGTTTCCATTATGTACCTGCAGATGGCGCGAATGTCGAAAGTCACGCTGTCTTGCCAGTGTTTCCAAACGTGCCTTTTTCTTTACAAGAAAACGCTTTTTTAAACTATGTTTTTTAACGTAACCCAACCTAACCTAACCTTGCCGGAAATGGTCCGTGAGGCTATCGTGAATGGTTTTTGGGGCTATCGTGAATGGTTCGTGGGGCTATCGTGTATGGTTTTTGGGGCTATCGTGAATGGTTTTTGGGGCTATCCTTCAATGGTAGTAGTGCTATTGGGGCGCTTCAAAATAGTACTTAGTAGGTATGGTCTTTTTTTACCAATTGAATATCACTTTTTAACATACTTTGACAATTTTTTGTCGATGTTTTAGCGTTTAGCGATGTTTTAGTACAAATTTTCACTATACTCATTTTTCCCCCACTCGTACTTGGTAGGTATATCATGATGTTACGTGATACAACTTAACCTATCCTTTTTTTACGATTATCAATCGAATATAAGTTTTTGACATACTTTGACAATTTTTTGTCGATGTTATAGCGTTTAGCGATGTTTTAGTACAAATTTTCACTGCACTCATTTTTTTTCCCTACTCGTACTTGGTAGGTATATCACGATCTTACGTGATACAACTTAACCTATCTTTTTTTTTTACGATTTTTTAATTTTCTTACGATCCTAAGTGATATAACTTAACCTATCATTTTTTTTATTTATGCACCGAACTAACCTACAGGGGGGACTCTGTTTGTTTTAATATTTCAGTATTATAAGGTTTTCACAAATTTTATATAACCTAAAATGTGTTGGATGTTGATTTTTAGTATGTGGCAATTTTTTATGAATTTAAAACTGTTCCGTCACCCTCTCGTTCTTCACGTCGTGGACGAAGGACTTCTCTGCAATTAGGATGACGCTGCATAGAGTATCGGCAGGCAGCGCGTCGTGGAACTCGCAAACACCCACTCTACAAAAATTCTACTATATGATCTTTCACTGACTAAACTAACCTACAAATAGGAATTGGCAGCACTGACTTATAAACCCACTGGGTCTTCTTGGCATGTTTTTTCATGATGTGTTGCCAGGCTATTGCGCATCTTGGCGTATACAGTGTATATATTTTGAGAGGGGGGTTATAGCTTTTTATGCTGTACGAATACTAAAAACTTGACAGTGACAACCAACAGAGTAAATAAACCTACATGCAGAAACTAACAACACTAGTTTCTGACAGTGAATTTGAAATAAAATATTAAACAAAATACATGAGTAAGCACTGTGATTACAAATAATACCAGTGTTATTACACATTCATTCTTATTTTTCGAAGTTGAATGGAAGCACGTGTTTTTTACGCTCTCGTAATACTGACCTTGCCCCAGTGATTTTAAATTGCTTCCATCCGGTTTTTTTTTCTGTGTTATTTCCGCATGCACGCAACATTCGCTTTCAATAGTTTAATGAAATACAGAAGGAGTGTTAGTTTAGCAGGCTCCGAGTTTTACAATTTATTAAATTAAACAATAATTTATGTAAGAATATACTTGTACTTACCGAACACAAAATAATAAAAGCACATGTGAATCTTTGCGTGCGTTCATGTTATATGACGACTGAGTAAAAAATAATGTTGACTCCCCGAAAGATAAAAGTTCCTGGTTCGACATCAGATGCATGCAAATTTTATGTTTTGCTCTCCAAAATCTTGATTTCTATGTTTGTGCTATTTGCCATACAGCAGAGGAGAAGAGGGGAGAGGGGAGGAGAGGGGGTACTATTAGCGCCATCTATTAGCAAACAATAGAAATAAAAAGTAGCGTCAAACTTTTTCAACACCCAAAAATTTTAAACGTCCTCGCGTAGTAATACGATCTAGCTGAAGATGTTTGAAGGAGTACTCTTAGTCGACGAAGCTAATTGCTAGGGCCCATATATTGCTAAAATGTTCTTTGATTTGCATATTTCTCATATCGCCATATGTTGTTCTAGTTGACTTCTTCCAAAAAAAATGCTAATTAGCGAGAGTTAATTAAGCAAGGCAAGTAAAAGAAGCAAATAGGACAATATGTGGTGGCGTGAGAATATGTAAAAATTCGATAAAATTCGAATTAAAATTGGGGGATATTTTGCATTTTTTCCCTATAATGTACAAAACATTTACCGTACATAATCTTTTCCATTTACAACAGTATAAAATAAGAGGAATGTGTGACAATATCTATATTAATTAGGAAAGTATGTTCTATGCTAGGTTAGCTAATTGTGTCTTCTACAGCTTTATTGTATAGACGGTGTTAAAGGCGGAGCTACTGCGGAGCATGCGCACTCGTCTGCCCCCCCCCTCGAACATCCGGTTATGCTTACAATATTATGGATGTTAATATGAAAGGGCAAAGTGGAGATTCTTTTACAAGGAAATAGGGTGTCAGCTGCGTAGCATATGGTTGTACAGTTTGATTGGGAACAAATTTATTGAATCAAGTATCACTTCGTAGGTTTCCGAAGGACGTAGACAGACGAAACCTGTTGATACAAGCAAAACGAGAAAGGATTGGTACCCGGGAAAGAATATTTGCGATTTGCATTTTGTTACAAGCATGTTGATCGTTTATCTGCGTATTGTGTTGTGGTGAAAAGCATGCCTTTTAGTGAGGCTTCAAACCGAAGCGACACAGGCCCATTTAGTCTATAAATAAGCATTTACCACTCATGGTAAATCAAGTCTTAGGCGGCACAATACATGCCATTGGGAATCTGAGCGACACGTGCAGCTTGTCGTGCTTCGATTACACACCGAAGCGACAAGCAACAGCCTTTTTACTCTAAATGAAACAATTCATCTTGCATACGAGTACAACAGAGCGAGGCGACACGATGTATTGTACTGAGAAAACAACAGTCCAGTCCAAGCGACAAGTGCATTTTCTCGTGGTGAATTGGTTCGAAAGGAAGCTTTCAGACTGCTGCGATACGTCTCTCTTGGAAACCAACATTAAAAAATAAACAACACCTTCCGAACGACAAATTGCAGGTGTCGCTTGTTGCTCGGACTAGACCGTTTTATCAATACCTTACATTGTGTTGCCCCGGCCTGTTATTTGTGCAAATGTGACTGATGAATTGTTTGCTTTAGATCGAATGCTTCTGTGCGAAATTCTGATATCACTTGTTGCTTCAGTCTGAAAACTCTCTTGTTGCTTGAAGTAAATTCGTGCGGGTGAAAGTGGCATGCCATATCATAGATTTTTCCTAAATCCCTTATGCAGAAAGGAGACGTTGAAAGCATATATATTTACTAGCATTTGTTATGTGTCATTACAGCTGCAGATTTGTTGGCAAAGATTCACTTAAGCATATTTTATATCATATAATAGTATCATTAGTTTTATAGAATTATCTTTCCCTTACTTTTCTATTTATAAAATAATTTAATATACTGTATAAATGTTCGTCGTACATGATATATTTGTATGTACGTAGTGTGTTATAGAATTGGCGGCTACAAAGATAAGTCATATTTTAATAATCTGTTCTGCAGTTGATCATTCGATGGATTCTAGACGTCCATTTCTTCATAGTAGAATTTTAACAAATGCCTTTCTTGATTATCGTCGCACAATTGATTAAAATAAGCGCCCATTTCTTACTTCGTATGCCGGTGAATTTGCACTGGCAATAATAGGGATTGACTTAAACCGGAAGTTACGGGAGGACCGGGTAAGACCTCACCAATGTTTATGTTTACATTTTTAATACGATTTATAGAGGGAAGATGGAAAAAGAGAGCTCTACGGAAATTGACGCTCTTAACAATATTGTACGCCCGTGAAAATTATATATATAAATAAGATTTAAGCGTATTATCTGCTTTCATGTCAGATTTTCCCAACTTGTGAGCTGTAGTGTTTAGGTGATAAGCGATCTGCTCAAATATGATATTGTTGATAATATTGTACGCCTGTGAAAATTACATATAAATAAGATTTAAGCGTATTATTTGCTTTCATGTTAGATTTTCCCAACCTGTGAGTTGTAGTGTTTAGGTGATAAGCGACTTGTTCAAATATGATATTGTTGACAATATTGTACGCCTGTGAAAATTACATATAAATAAGATTTAAGCGTATTATCTGCTTTCATGTCAGATTTTACCAATTTGTAAGCGGTAGTGTTTAGGTGATAAGCGACCTGCTCAAATATGATATTGTTGACAATATTGTACGTCCGTGAAAATTATATATATAAATAAGATTTAAGCGTATTATTTGCTTTCATGTTAGATTTTGCCAACTTGTGAGTTGTAGTGTTTAGGTGATAAGCGATCTGTTCAAATATGATATTGTTGATAAATATTGTATGCCCGTGAAAATTATATATAAATAAGGCATAAGCGTATTATCTGCTTTCATGTCAGATTTTCCCAACCTGTGAGCTGTAGTGTTTAGGTGACAAGCGACCTGCTCAAATATGATACCCCACCGTTCGGTAGGGACGCTAATGTGGCAATATAGCACGGCGTAGTGCTTGCTTCTTTTATGCAGTGCATGTTCATTGGCTAGCTAGTAACTAGTGTTGCCAACTGTAATAATGAAGCACTATTTCTGTCATGGAAGGGGAAAAGGCAGGTAAAGTGGCGGTGAGTTTTGTTGGATTGGAAGCACCATATTTTTATTTTATACTAAGTATTTGACCGGTTTGACGTTGTGTGCGTGTATTGCGTGTGTGTATGTAAAAGTGTGTGTTTGCTAATGAACGTTAAATTCCATAATGCCTCCAGTTCTGTCGAAGTTGAAATCAAAAACCTTGCATAGCCAAGCTCGGGAAATTTTAAGCAACGTGCACGAGTTCATGAAGGAGGAAGCCAGTCATGGTGTTAGCATCCCAATAAAGCATTTTGGCAAGAGAGCAGCGAACAGCAGCAACAAATTGTTCATATTTCATAATTTTGGAATTATTCAAAATAAATAAATTATGTAGCTCCAACATTATTTCAACTCTGGCTCCGGCACGTGTTCTTGTAGAAATTGCATAGAGGAGGCTGTTATTTTTGCTGCTTAATGCGATACATATTGTTTTCTGTGTTAAAATTGCCATGTTTTGATGGGTGATAAGCCTATTGAAAACTGTGATCGAGCGAGATATTTTTTTGCGCTGAATAGTATTGAAATAGCATAAGAAGTCTTATTATTTATTTTATATTTTGATGTTTTAGTTAGGAATATATTGATTTTCAATTTTCTGTTGCTGCGTAATGACCGGGGGGGGGTCGAAATAGAGCGGCATCTGCCGCTACCTCCCAGGGAGGCAAAATGACTAGTGCCGGCCCTGGTTCATAACAAAAGAAAAAGCCGCGCAGCTTATCGTCTAGTGGCAGTATATGTACTTGTTATTGTTGTGGAAGCCGGCATTTTTTGTAAATGTACAACAAAGGCAACCGACTGTCGCCGATCTCAGAGAGGAAATAATAATACTGCTTCAGGAGGAGTGTTATGGTGCAATTGTAGCGGTTTAACACGTTGGCATGTTATTATCTGCCGTTGCAGTTCCATACCAGTGTATACGGGTTTTGGAAGTGAAAAGTTAGAACGCCACCAGTGCCATTAATGCAATGAAAAATAATATATATATTTTTTTATTTTGTTTGAAATCACTCAAATAAGGAATCGTATGAAGAAGTCTTCTTTGCAGCATTTTTGGTAATTTTACTTATGTGTTAGTTCATATTTTGCGAATTTTTAGTCCATATGTATGTAGCTACATACAAAGTTACTTGTTAGTACATATTAATCCTAGTCCTGGTATAATGCATGACGTTTAAAACTCAACGTTAGATAGACCTGAATTCTCTAATTTTATTGTTGTACGTAACAGCTGTGCATCGGCGCACTGCAGCGATTTTTCTATCTGCTCCATTACCAACACTGCTTCTTTAGTTGTTTCGCGCATCGCACGGCAGAATTATCTGCGCTGGACTCTACCCAGTGCGGCGACCTGTTCACCCAGCGATGCGTCTCTGCTCACGAACTTTTCGAAAGCTGCGTGCTCTAACTTTCTGTCTGCTTCGTGACGTGCATCCAGATCCGTCTGCGTGGTGTTGTAAGCGATGTCGTGATTTTTGCATGCGGCGTCCAACGGATTCACACCCTTGCCCCCTCTCTCCAATTTTTTCTCGAGTTTGGTACCCGGTCCGCAGTACTGGTAGCCAGGTAAATGCATCTGAAAAGATAACTTGTCACTTTTTGAGAACAGGCGCCTGTACGTGTTCTCGAAAAGTTTGGAGCAATCCAAATACCAGCAACTGATGAAACTGTACGATGGTCTGGACATTGCAACGTTCCCCCCTCGGAAATAAAACCACTCGACGATTGTCGTGAAAATTCAGTCGTTGTGTTCGACGACGCCATCCTGGAAAATCAAAATGAAATTCGCAACTTTTTCACGCAAGGTCGTCACAAAGGAATGGATTGCTTCTACCTAGCTCAAACGTTTTCCAAAATTCCAAAACAGTTACTACGCGACAACGCTAATTTCATATGTTTGTTTCGTCAAGATCATACCAACCTCAAGCACGCGTACGATGACTACGTAGGTGGAGACATGAACTACAATCAATTTTCGGAACGCTGCTGCTCTACTTGCTGGAACGGTGACGATTTCGGATTCGCGACGATCGACATGACGAGGAAACCCAACGACGGAAAATACAGAAACAAAATCAACGACTTTCTAAACGTTGCAACGTTGTGAGAAACGACGTATATAAATAACGTCATGACGAAACGAAAAATCGAGGACGAAAATCTCAAGCTTCGCGATTACCTCGCGAAACGCTTCAAAGGTTGGAAATCCGAGAATCGCGGATTCTACGAAGAGAAGAAACGTCAGGATCAGCAGTCTAGGTAAAGAAATTAAAAGTGTCACGGAACAAAATAAAAATTTGATTAATGAACTCGTACCGCTCGCAGCTAAAAGTTACGCCGTACCCACACCCATTTCGAGCATTCGAACTGAAGGATGCACCGGCACGACGTCGAGCCATAGGCAGCACGTCTTCGGATAAAATCGAGTTGGGGCCTTTGGCACGAGACTACCTGAGCACGGGATTGTATCCCAGCATGGAAACCAGCGAAGGCGGCGGTGTGGTGTGGAAGATTGGGAAATCGAAGGTGACCTTCGAAGGCAACGACATTAAAGTCAATTTAGGCGACAAGGATAGTTGGAACAGGTATCCGGGTACGGTGGGACTGTGGGAACTCGTCGCCAAAAAGCAGCCGAAAGATTACACCGACCAAAGTTACAAGGAAATTCTGATCATGACGGATGCCTTGTACCAGAACAACGACGCCTCGCAGAATAGGGTGAAATCGAGCAGCGGCGAGAAGTACAGGAATCTCATCAAACCGATTTGGAACCAGGTCAAAACAGGGAGCGGCGTCAAACGCTACAACACGTGGAGCGTCGTCGTTAAATTTAGAACCATCACTGACATATTCGTAAGGATAAATCCCTTTACGTCTAACGAGTTCTACGTCTACGTTGGGAAAACTAGCTCTAGTTATTTTAAATTGATCGTCGGTGAGTTTGTTCGCTAAAGCATCCAGACTTGCAGAGAGAAATCTATACGAATCCAGGAAGCGCATCTCGATTGTATTTTTCGTTCCCGGAATCGACACTTGCTTGCTGAGACTAATGTAGCGTTCTTCATTCTCGGCCAAGACACCTATACGTTTCGGATCGTAGCCAAGATGTCTCACCAGGTGGTGAAAATCATATCCGCTTCCGTTGTGAAAGAATATGGGGATGAATTTAGGTTTTTGGATTTTAAGATTGCACGTGTTGCAAATTCCACCTATGTAGTTTCCGCTGAAATGATCGTGGTGGAATATTTTTTTGTTCTCATCAGTGAAACTTTGATCACATACCGGACACACCTCAGTGGAATTGTAATTTTGAAGTTCATTTTCAGTTAAAGGTGCCATCGGTTTTGATGTAAGCAGTACGCTACCAATTACCTCAACCTCCTCCACCATTTTTTCCAGGAAGTGTTCGATTACATTTGGCCCGCGGTATATATATGCTTCATTTATTTTATCACGTCGCACAACAACATAGCCGAAACTATTAGGTTGATGAAGCTGGTACGGCGTTGTGGAGGAAATTTCAGGATCCGGTTCGCAGTAGGAGAGTGGTTTCAGGAAAGACTCGAAATCTGCGACGATGATTGCGGGATGTTCCAACAATGCCTTGTGCATTTTGAATTCTTCGACTTCGTTCGTTTCGGGCATCAACATTCTAGCCGGTCTGTTGTCGCCGCAATAAATTTTATGTTCAGCAAGTTTCTCGATAGCAATTTGACGACTATGAAGATTTTGATGATCACGTCGGTCACGATCGTCGAACGTGGTTAGGCATCTCGGGCAAACTTCGATGCAATGTTTATGCTTGGTTGATTGACTTCTGACCAAACGTGATAGTGAACGAATTAGCGTGTAGTGATGAACATCCTCGTTTGAAATTAGAAGGAGATTTATTACACAGGCATCGTCATCGTCGATATCGCTTATCCTGACAGGGTGCACGAGATATTTATCTGACGTGAAGGAATACACATTAATAGCGATGCGTTTTCCTGTACAATTTTCGAACTTTGTTATATCCGACAATGTCACCGGGTATTCGATGTCAGACATTACACTTTGAAAGTCGGTCTCGTATTGTTTGTAATGTCCAACCCACTGTGGATTATTTTTGCAATGAACAGGATGCAGTGCAGCCAACACACACCAGAGAAAACACTTGTTATCGCTGTTCTGTATATTTAACACAGCCCTCTTGTGTTGAATGTTCGGTGGAAGAGGAACGTAGCTGGAGGCGCGAAGAGGCGAGAATTGATTCACGTAAACAGTTAACATGTGAGGACTTCCACATAGAGACCATCCCGACCCTTTAGCCTCGAAATCGTCATGTTTCTTAACCAGCTCGTTGGAAACTTTATAATAGAAGTTGTCCAAATTTTCGACGTCCGCCAAATAAAGAGTCTGGTTTTTTGTACGATGATAAAAAATACTTGTTGTGCCATCAACTTTCTTGTATTCAGAAAACAGAACAACGTATACTTTTATAGAGTTGTTTTCAAGTTTATCTTTTAAAATATTTAGTACAGATGTTTTCGTTTCATCCAAGAAACTAAGGATGTCACGACCTGGTTCTGACTTAATTGAAAAATCCTGGAGTTGGTCGTTAAATGCAGATCTAATTGGTTTGCGTTCATTAGATAATTTAATTTGCTTGGAAGTGGAAGCTTCCGTTTCTGAATTATCAATTTTCCTTTTCGATGTTCCTTGTTCGGTCGATGGTTTGCAAATTTTGAGATGTTTACTTAAATTTGTAATGCTGATCATCTTTCCGCATCGAGCACAGGGCTTAGAAGGTAACGAACGATTAATTCTCGAACCTGTTTCGCTACATCTTGCCCTGTGTACCGATAAATTGTTCCTTGAGATTAGCTTCCCACAAGTAACACATTCAGTTTTATCATTTTTACGATTGAAACTGGTGGTGGATGCCATTGCTTTCTCCAAAATCACAGAAATCAAAAAGTCTAGTATATAGCGACACAATTTTCAGGTATGTTATTTTATATAGAATTTCTTGGAGTGATTACAAAACTCAAAAATTCAATCTACTGTAAATAGAATTTCAGGTATGTTATTTATATAGAATTTCTTGTGTGCGAATACAAAAACTCAAGAATTCAATCTACTGTAAATACAATTTTCAGGTATGTTATTTTATATAGAATTTCTTGGGGTAATTACAAAACTCAAAAAATGAATCTACTGTGAATATAATTTTCAGGTATGTTATTTTATATGGAATTTTCACGGGGCGTACAATATTGTCAACGGTATTATATTTGAGCGAGCCGCTTGTCGCCTAAACACTACAGCTCACAGGTCGGGAAAATCTGACATGAAAGCAGATAATACACTTATGCCTTATTTATATATAATTTTCACGGGGCGTACAATATTGTCAACGGTATTATATTTGAGTGCGTCGCTTGTCGCCTAAACACTACAGCTCACAGGTCGGGAAAATCTGACATGAAAGTAGATAATACGCTTATGCCTTATTTATATATAATTTTCACGGGGCGTACAATATTGTCAACGGTATTATATTTGAGCGAACCGCTTGTCGTCTAAACACTACAGCTCACAGGTCGGGAAAATCTAACATAAAAGTAGATAATACGCTTATGCCTTATTTATATGTAATTTTCACGGGGCGTTCAATATTGTCAACGGTATTATATTTGAGCGCGTCGCTTGTCACCTAAACACTACAGCTCACAGGTCGGGAAAATCTGACATCAAAGCAGATAATACGTTTATGCCTTATTTATATGTAATTTTCACGGGGCGTTCAATATTGTCAACGGTATTATATTTGAGCGAGCCGCTTGTCGTCTAAACACTACAGCTCACAGGTCGGTAAAATCTGACATGAAAGCAGATAATACACTTATGCCTTATTTATATATAATTTTCACGGGGCGTACAATATTGTCAACGGTATTATATTTGAGTGCGTCGCTTGTCGCCTAAACACTACAGCTCACAGGTCGGGAAAATCTGACATGAAAGTAGATAATACGCTTATGCCTTATTTATATATAATTTTCACGGGGCGTACAATATTGTCAACGGTATTATATTTGAGCGAGCCGCTTGTCGTCTAAACACTACAGCTCACAGGTCGGGAAAATCTAACATGAAAGTAGATAATACGCTTATGCCTTATTTATATATAATTTTCACGGGGCGTACAATATTGTCAACGGTATTATATTTGAGCGAGCCGCCTGTCGCCTAAACACTACAGCTCACAGGTCGGGAAAATCTGACATGAAAGCAGATAATACGCTTATGCCTTATTTATATATAATTTTCACGGGGCGTTCAATATTGTCAACGGTATTATATTTGAGCGAGCCGCTTGTCACCTAAACACTACAGCTCACAGGTCGGGAAAATCTGACATGAAAGTAGATAATGCGCTTATGCCTTATTTATATATAATTTTCACGGGGCGTACAATATTGTCAACGGTATTATATTTGAGCGAGCCGCCTGTCGCCTAAACACTACAGCTCACAGGTCGGGAAAATCTGACATGAAAGCAGATAATGCGCTTATGCCTTATTTATATATAATTTTCACGGGGCATTCAATATTGTCAACGGTATTATATTTGAGCGAGCCGCTTGTCGTCTAAACACTACAGCTCACAGGTCGGGAAAATCTGACATGAAAGCAGATAATACGCTTATGCCTTATTTATATATAATTTTCACGGGGCGTTCAATATTGTCAACGGTATTATATTTGAGCGAGCCGCTTGTCGTCTAAACACTACAGCTCACAGGTCGGGAAAATCTGACATGAAAGTAGATAATGCGCTTATGCCTTATTTATATATAATTTTCACGGGGCGTACAATATTGTCAACGGTATTATATTTGAGCGAGCCGCCTGTCGCCTAAACACTACAGCTCACAGGTCGGGAAAATCTGACATGAAAGCAGATAATGCGCTTATGCCTTATTTATATATAATTTTCACGGGGCATTCAATATTGTCAACGGTATTATATTTGAGCGAGCCGCTTGTCGTCTAAACACTACAGCTCACAGGTCGGGAAAATCTGACATGAAAGTAGATAATGCGCTTATGCCTTATTTATATATAATTTTCACGGGGCGTACAATATTGTTAAGAGCGTTAGTTTTTGTAGAGCTCTCTTTTTCCATTTTTCCTCTATAGAGTGAAGTTGTAGAAGACACAATTAGCTAACCTAGCATACAACACACCTTCCTAATTAATATGGATATTGTCGCACATTCCTCTTATTTTATACTGTTGTAAATAGAAAAAATTATGTACGGTAAATGTTTTGTACATTATAGGGAAAAAATGCAAAATATCCCCCAATTTTAATTCGATCCACCTCTGAATCGAATTTTTACATATTTCCACGCCACCACATATTGTCCTATTTGCTTCTTTTACTTGCCTTGCTTAATTAACTCTCGCTAATTAGCATTTTTTTGGAAGAAGTCAACTAGAACAACATATGGCGGTATGAGAAATATGCAAATCAAAGAACATTTTAGCAATATATGGGCCCTAGCAATTAGCTTCGTCGACTAAGAGTACTCCTTCAAACATCTTCAGCTAGATCGTATTACTACGCGAGGACGTTTAAAATTTTTGGGTGTTGAAAAAGTTTGACGCTACTTTTTATTTCTATTGTTTGCTAATAGATGGCGCTAATAGTACCCCCTCCCCTGCCCTCTCCCCTCTTCTCCTCTGCTGTATGACAAATAGCACAAACATAAAAATCAAGATTTTGGAGAGCAAAACATAAAATTTGCATGCATCTGATGTCGAACCAGGAACTTTTATCTTTCGGGGAGTCAACATTATTTTTTACTCAGCCGTCATATAACATGAACGCACGCAAAGATTCACATGTGCTTTTTATTATTTTGTGTTCGGTAAGTACAAGTATATTCTTACATAAATTATTGTTTAATTTAATAAATTGTAAAACTCGGAGCCTGCTATACTAAAACTCCTTCTGTCTATTGAAAGCGAATGTTGCGTGCATGCGGAAATAACACAGAAAAAAAAAACCGGATGGAAGCAATTTAAAATCACTGGGGCAAGGTCAGTATTACGAGAGCGTAAAAACATATGCTTCCATTCAACTTCGAAAAATAAGAATGAATGTGTGCATACAGAACACATATGCTTTCTTTTCACAGTTGTAAAATCATATAAATTGTGCATGAAGTAAGTTGCGGGAAGGCTCTCTCAATTAGGTACAAGTATTGTACAATTAGGTACAAATTGTTGTACAATTATTTCCCCCAGTTGCCCAGTTGGAGTTGGGGGCATAACACTGGTACTATTTGTAATCACAGTGCTTACTCATGTATTTTGTTTAATATTTTATTTCAAATTCACTGTCAGAAACTAGTGTTGCCAGTTCCTGGATGTAGGTTTACCTACTCTGTTGGTTGTCACTGTCAAGTTTTTAGTATTCGTACAGCATAAAAAGCTATAACCCCTCCCCCTCAAAAATATATACATTGTATACGCCAAGATGTCCAATAGCCTGGCAACACATCATGAAAAAAACATGCCAAGAAGACCCAGTGGGTTTATAAGTCAGTGCTGCCAATTCCTATTTGTAGGTTAGCTTAGCCAGTGAAAGATCATATAGTAGAATTTTTGTAGAGTGGGTGTTTGCGAGTTCCACGATAGGTTAAGTTATATCACTTAGGATCGTAAAAAAAAAGATAGGTTAAGTTGTATCACGTAAGATCGTGATATACCTACCAAGTACGAGTGGGGAAAAAAATAAGTGCGGTGAAAATTTGTACTAAAACATCGCTAAACGCTATAACATCGACAAAAAATTGTCAAAATATGTCAAAAAGTGATATTCGATTGATAAAAAAAGAGGATACCTACAAAATATGATCCTCAAATAATAACGTTCAAACAGTACCTAAATAAAAAAAATGATAGGTTAAGTTATATCACTTAGGATCATAAAAAAATTAAATAATCGTAAAAAAAGGATAGGTTAAGTTGTATCACGTAACATCATGATATACCTACCAAGTACGAGTGGGGAAAAAATGAGTATGGTGAAAATTTGTACTAAAACATCGCTAAACGCTAAAACATCGACAAAAAATTGTCAAAGTATGTCAAAAAGTGATATTCGATTGATAAAAAAAGAGGATACCTACTAAGTACTATTTTGAAGCGCCCCAATAGCACTACTAATGGTTCGTGGGGCTATCGTGAATGGTTTTTTAGGGCTATCCGTCAATGGTTCGTGTGGCTATCGTGAATAGTTTTTGGGGCTATCCATCAATGGTTTGTGGGGCTATCGTGAATGGTTTTTTGGGCTATCCATCAATGGTTTGTGACTGATGACATAATGAACACGAATGTAGATATTTTTCGGTTAAGAAGGTGGAAACATTGCATACCCACTCCAAATAAAAAAAAACACAAGCACGACGCGTGATGATCCACAGCTGTGTGCGCCATATTGCATGTTCCGCAATGGAAGAAAGGAACCAAAAGAATTACTCGTAATGTGAAAATCGAAGTTATTTTCGTGTAAAAAGCATAATGGCACCTTCAACTATGTTCCGCAATACACAATTGGTAAGCACGAACCATCCGAAATGCAAAATATCCGATTTTAATGTGTCTTCGATATAACAGAGATTTACCATTACGAGTAACAAAATTTTGGACCCTTGTTAATGGAAAGGGGGGAGAGACTGTGAAAAGAGAGGAGGAGAAAAAATCCCAAAATAAAAACACTAACCTTTTATATGAGCTGGAATGCAGAGTGGTTCGAGAGCAAGTTGTGCTAAGGGTGTTGACGTAGAAAGGCAAATGGTCGAAGGAGAAGACGGGAGTAAGGGAGTTTGATTAGAGACAGGAATGAGAGAGCATAGATGAGAGGAGAAGGTCCTCACAAAACCCAGGTTCGTGTTGTGTTGTGGGGCAAGCAAGGTATTTTTTTCCAGAGGAACAATTTCCCACATAATACAAGGTATCATATATTTAAAGGGAGTGGTGGCATCTTGGGTAGTGACAGGCACGTATCCAGAGGGGGGGCTTGGGGGGCTCGAGCCCTCCGAAAGTTTTAAGTTTACACTAGATAAAATGAGGTTTTTGGTTTCTTGTGGTGTGAAATAAAATAATGTGACAATAATTTAAGGAGAGAAATAATTATCGAGGCAAGACGGAGAATATTCCGTAACTCTGTTATTGATAATAGCACGTATCCAAGATGGGGCACAGGGGCTCGACCCTCTCTCCAGGAAATATTTCAGTTTATGTTAGATAAAATTAGGTTTTTGGATTCTTGAATAATGTGAAAATAATGTAAGGAGAGAAATAATTATCGAGGCAAGATGGAGCATGTTTCATACCCCTGTTATTGTTAATAGCACGTATCCAAGGTGGGGATGAGGTGGCTCGAGCCCCCCCCCCCCTCAGGAAATTTTTCAATTTACACTAGATAAAATTAGATTTTTGGCGTCTTGAATAATGTGATGATAATTTGGGAGAAATAATTATCGAGACAAGATGGAGAATGTTCAATAACCAGGGACGTCGTTAGGGGGGGCACGCGGGGGCACTGGCCCCGGCAAACGTCCACGTGGCCCCGGGAAACTGTTCTGTATTTGCTGGAAATTTTACTTTGATGACAAATATTGCAAAATAATTCTTCAGTAAATTTTGCTTGCAGTTTGAAACACTTCTTCAATTTTCAGTAGCACGAAATCAAGCAAGGCATTTCTTTCTTATTTCCCTGTTTCTTGCTTGTTGAACACAAACAGATGATTGGGAGGGATGCAGTTAATGGTTTTGTGGTCCGCCTCGGTCAGGAAAGTCTGAGACCTATTGAAAATTGACTTTTCCTTCCTGCTGCACACCAGATCCAGGATCCCCCCAAAACCCGCACTTTCTCTTCATCTGACCCTGCACAGGCTCCATGGGCACCGAAAGGACGACACAAACAGGGAGATTTAGCTACGGGTGGCTAGAACTTTCTGCGTTAATTATTTTATGGTTCAGAAAAGATATCCCCATGCGTTTCAAATTCCAAGAACAGAATTCTATTGCTTGTCCCTTTTTCGGCACGGGAATGAATGACATAGCGGTTCTTCTCACATGCACTCAACCCTCCTGCTAATGAGCTGCCCTGCAAGGAGGGAAAGGCCACTTTCTGAAAATTCGGAGAAACATCGAAGCGGTCGGTTCATCTGTTGATTTGGTGGACAGTTGATATCTGTCAGTTTGAAGTAGGATTTGTTGTCCGAGCGGTGGTAAGGTAAACTTCTGTAAACGCGAGAAGATAGCACCTCGAAGTGTTTGTGATCTCAAGTAGTGGGATTGACTGTATTACCAGCACCACTTACAAGTGTAGAAAGTATGAACCCCCCTCAAGCAGATTTGGCTATACTTAAAACAAGCTCAACATGAGCATATGAGCTTTTTGCTCAAGTGTGGAACCCTGTCTAATCCAAGATTTTTGTAAAAATGCCCTCGGGAATTTCTCGGAAAGTATGAGCCCCCCTCTGGCAGATTTGTCTACACTTAAAACAGGCTCAACATGCCCATATGAGCTTTTTGCTCAAGTGTGGAACCCCGTCTAATCCAAGATTTTTGTAAAAAATGCCCCTCGGAAAGTATGACCCCCCTCAGATTGATTTGCCTATACTTATAAAAGGCACTTCTGTGAGATTGTTGTCCATAAATTTGTTAAAAATATGCCCCTCTTGATATTTTTTTTTGCCACACTTAAAACTAGGCCACCCACACCCATACACACCCACCTATACACACCTACACCCACCCACACCCACCCACGCACACTTCCGGTCCACTTCCGGTCCACTTCCGGTCCACTTCCGGTTTGCCTACTTCCGGTCCACTTGTGGCCAAGTTGTGGCCTATTTCTGCTTTTTTTATCCAGCATAGAGTTTTGATTTGAACCCCAAGAAATTGTATATAAATACCAATACCAAAAATATCAACACACACACACATACACATACACACATACACATACACACACACACACACACATACACATACACACACACACATACACACACACATACACATACACACATATATACACACACACAAAGCACAGTGCTGAACCCAACTGATATTTTTTATCCAGCATAGAGTTTTGATTTGAACCCCAAGAAATTGTATATAAATACCAAAGCCAAAAATATTAAGTGTATACACACATACACACATACACACAGCACAGTGCTGAACCCAACTGATATTTTTTATCCAGCATAGAGTTTTGATTTGAACCCCAAGAAATTGTATATAAATACCAAAGCCAAAAATATTAAGTGTATACACACATACACACATACACACAGCACAGTGCTGAACCCAACTGATATTTTTTATCCAGCATAGAGTTTTGATTTGAACCCCAAGAAATTGTATATAAATACCAAAGCCAAAAATATTAAGTGTATACACACATACACACATACACACATACACACAGCACAGTGCTGAACCCAACTGATATTTTTTATCCAGCATAGAGTTTTGATTTGAACCCCAAGAAATTGTATATAATAAACAACAACAAAAATGCCGAATCAAAAACATTGTAATCAATGCAATAAGAATATATCCAGCCCCGATTGGGCTAAGCACCAAAAGATTTGTAACCCAGACAAATACAGAACTCCCACAAAAATATGCCCCAAATGCCATAAAAAATATAGCATGCAATACTTCACATATACACATAAAGATACTTGCTCTGCACAGTCATCAATATTGCCCTCACAACCATCTACATCTGGTCTGAAAAGAAAGCATGAAGCACCTGTTAATGCTGGACCTGCAAAACAGCCACGCCATGCACCCATCCATAGCAGTTTTAACGGCCAATTAAGAGATCACCGGTTTGTATCAGAGCCAAGATGTGACATTAAGAATTTTTTGAACAGTATAAATTCTGATCTGCAGGCAATTCTAAATGCACAAAATGGCTCTTATAAACTGTCCCTTAAATTGTTTGCACAATATAAGAAACCAAATGGCACAAAATTTACACAGCCCCACATAACAGAAACTGTACCGGTATATTCAAACGCAAATTCAGACACAATAATAAGCAGCTTGATAAATCAATTGAATATTAAACACTCTGAATTTGCAGCAAAAGAGTCTGGATGGAGCCTATGCGGCTCTCCACACAAGTTATATGTTAACATTTCTGAATTCAGCCCATTACAAGGTTCTACATATCTGCCATTACCTGCCAATATTAAAAACAAACAAGCCGTAGTTAATATAAAAAATACCGACCAGAAATGCTTTTTGTGGTGTATATTAGCTGCTTTGTTTCCAGCTTCAAGAAATCCTGAGAGAATAACTTATTACAAACAACATGAACACAAATTTGATGATGCAATGGAGGGTTTAGAATATCCAATGTCTGTTCAGAATATTGATAAATTTGAAAAAAAGGCCAGGAATATCAATGGCAAACAATTATCTATTAATGTATTTATTTGTTCCACTGGCAATTGCTCGATAGAACCTCTCAGAATCAGTACATTTGATGATGATTCTGCTGTTCCGATTGATCTGCTCTTAATTGAAGGGGATGGCACATATCATTACACTCTGATACATAATCTTGAAGCTTTAGTCAGAAAACAACTAGACAAATCCAATACAATATTCAAGTTGTGCAGAAGATGCTTAACTGTATTTTATGGTCAAAAAATGGTAAAAGGGGTTCGTGAAGAGAGTGCAGAAATTGCAAAAAATAAGTTAATTGAGCATTTAAAATACTGTAAAAATCATAAACCTGTTCATATGGTGATGCCCAATCCAAGTGAAAATTGCAAATTCAAAAAGTTTGAAGCCTTGTCGGAACACCCAGCATATATTGTCTGTGATTTTGAATCAAATCTGAAACCTCTTGCATTCTGCAATCCAGATCCTGAAGAATCTTCAATTACACCATACCAGCTACATGAACCTTCCAGCTTTTGTTATATAGTTATACGGGATGGTGTAGCTAGTGAGCCACACTTATACATGGGACCAGATGCCATCAAAATATTTGCGCATAGAATAGAAAATGAGTGCCGTGACATAGCATCTAACATCTTATTAAAATCAAAACCCATGTTGCCTTTAACAGAGAAACAGATTGAAGATTTCAACAATGCAGAAAAATGCCCGGTATGTGATTCTGAATTTTCAGATACAAATATCAAGGTGAAACACCATTCTCATACAGATGGTAAATTCTTAATGGCCCTGTGTAATAGCTGTAATATTAAGATCCAGAGACCAAAATTTGTCCCCATATTTTGCCATGGAGCATCCAATTATGATTTCCATCATCTGGTCAGATATGAGGGGTTTGACAAGCAGAATTTAAATATTTTAGCTGAAAATGATGAGAAATATATATCTATTAGCAAAATAATTAAAGTTAATGGTGTTCCTATTCACATAAGATTTCTTGATTCTTACAGAATTTTATCTGCTAGCCTGGCTACACTGGCCACTCAATTATCTGATGATCAATTCAAAATCACACGTGCATTGTTTCCAAATCAGGACCTGAAATTAATTAGGCGGAAGGGTGTATATCCATATGACTATGTTACAGATTTTTCTAAATTTGATGAGTGTTCTCTGCCACCACAAGAAGAGTTTTACAGCAAAATCAGAGGATCTGGAATCACTGATGAAGATTATCACCATGCCCAATTGATGTGGAACAATTTAAATTGCCAGACATTTGGTGATTATCACATGGCATATTTGAAACTTGATGTCACCCTCTTAGCTGATATATTGCAGGCATTCAGAAAATCTTCCATGCAAAATTATAGACTGGATCCAATATATTTTTTCAGTGCCCCGAGCCTAGCATGGTCTGCAACGTTTTTGAACACTAACATGCATTTGGATCTGATCCACGATCAAGATAAGTATCTGTTTATGGAGAAATGTATAAGAGGAGGGATGGTGCAATGTTCTCAGAGATATGCAAGAGCCAACAACAAATATATGCCTGATTATGATCCAGCCCTGCCATCAAATTTTATACTTTATGTGGATGCCAACAGCCTGTATGGTTATGCTATGATGGATAAACTGCCGTATGCAGGGCTTGAGTGGGTTGAAAATTTCAATATTGAAGATCTTAAAGATTTTGATGACAGCGACTATGGCCTATTCTTAGGGGTTGATCTGACAATTCCTGATGATTTGCACAATAAATTTTCTGATCTGCCCCCAATTCCCGAGGTTCAGTGCTCACCTGGCTCTAAACAGAAGAAGCTCATGATGACTCTGGAGCCGAAACAGGGTTATGTCATATATTACAAAAACCTCCAGTTCCTGATGAAACATGGTGTTCAAGTGACCAAAGTTGGAAAAGTTTTGAGGTTCAGGCACTCAGAATGGTTGAAACCATACATTGATACAAATACAGAGCTTCGAACATCTGCAAAGAGCCAATTTGATAAGGGCTTGTTTAAATTGATGGTTAATTCTGTGTATGGCAAAACTATTGAAAATGTCAGGAAACATACCGATGTTAAAATAATTACTGACCCCAGCCTGAGCAAAAAATTGGTTGCAAAGCCTAATTTCAATTACAGAAGAATTTATGATGAGCACATGGCACTTTTCAACATGAAGAAAACAAAGATTAAGTTTGATAAACCTATTTATGTAGGGGCTGTGATATTGGAATTGGCCAAATTACATATGTTAACATTGTATTATGATGTGTTGAAACCTTTTTATGGTGATAATATAAAATTGATGTACATGGACACGGATAGTTTTATTCTTGATATTAAAACAGAAGATGTTTATCAAGATATGTCACAGCCTGAATTGTTTCAATACTTTGATACCAGTGAACATACAATAATTAAACACCACAACAAAAAGGTGCCTGGCAAGTTAAAAGATGAGACACTTGGTGATGTTATTGTGAAATTTGCTGGGTTAAGTGCCAAGATGTACACTTTTGAAACATGTAGTGGCGCTGTTGCCAAAAAGGCCAAGGGTATTGGCAAAGTAACTGTTGAAAAAGAGCTTATATTTGAAGATTATGAAAATTGCCTCAAATCCCAGAATTTAATCAAAACATCAGAATCTAGAATTCAGAGTGTGGATCACTTATTGACTAGCAATATTGTAAGAAAAGTGGCCCTGGACCCACATGATGATAAGAGATGCATTTTATCATGTGGCATACATACTCTACCATGGGGTCATTGTGATTTGAAAAATGGAAATCAATGCCCAATTACAGAGCATGATTTGAAATAAATAAACATGCCTATGAACATATTTGGGTTCAAAAAACAGGCTATTATGGAGCTGCCAACACCACAACCCTCTTCTGATATGATATCTAAACTGAGTGGCTTGTTAATTATTCATCTGAACAGCATACTTACAGATGTTGATGATGAAACGGGCAAAATATTGTACATATTTAACAATAATTTAAATCATTACCAATTACCTGTAGGTGGGCAATTGCAATTTATTACAACCCCTGAGGGTGATGTCAAGATTTCAATAGCGAGAAATATTTATAGAATTAAGCACTCAAACATGATTTCTGGCACTGTTTATACTGTTTCTGCTGGTGACTGCTTATATATTGAGGTCCCTGGGTCATATGACAAGCTTATACCCTTTTTTATAGAATTAAGAATCAGATACTCTATAATAAATAACCACTAAAACAAAAATTCCTAATGATATATTTGGCCATACAAGACATGAAGATCACAGTGATGAGATTCTGATGCTTGATGTCAGAGTCAAGAAATTAAGAAGTGATTTACAAGCTTTACAAACTACACTCAATGTCAGTCTTCAATTAGAAATTACAAATTTACAATCACAATGCATGGACCCTCTTCTTAAAATTGATTCTGAACTCAAAGTGCTGCTTCAAAAATATACTGACCTGGCAACATTGGATAATTTTCAAAGTTTAGAAGAAGCTGTAGCAGCTCTTCAAGCCAAATTTAAGACCCAGGCTAACAACTCTGAGCAATTGAAACAGCAATTGGAAGAGCAAATAAATAATGTCCAGACACAGCTCCAAACAATTGTCAAAAGCATAAAATCACAGGAAGATTTTGATCTAGTGATTTCCACTCTAAAGGAACAGATTCAATCACTCCAAATACCTAATCTGGACCCCTTGAACAATGCCATAGCCGAGGTTAAAGAAAAAATTGAGACACTTGAAAATTTTATGAACAATTTGCCATCTTCTGATGCTTTGAATGCAATAACTCGGAGTGTTGCAAACATCAAGCTGCAACTTGAAACATATGAAGATTTTGGAAAAATTCAAAGTACCATAACCCATCTTGAGGGTACAATAGCAGCAGTGCAAAGTGATTTGACAAATGTACAAGAATCCCGCCTGCCCGGTATTGTAGATACCCTTGTCAGTGTCCAGCAACAGATCACAAAGCTTGAAAACCTCAACACTGAATCTGAGCTATCTCATTTTCATCACTTGATCGATGATATCCAAACAAAGCTTGAAATTTTACAGCAATCAACACCCTCTCAGGCAGATATAGCCCTGCTCCAAAATGCTATGCAAAATGTGGCTGATGCATCTGAATTAAACAATGTGAAATTGGCACTTGAATCTTTGCAGAATACAGTATCAAATCTTCCCACATCACAGGAACTTAAAAATATTAAGAGGGCAGTGAATCGCATATTGAAATCAGAAGATATCAAGAATATCCAGGCAGAGATCAAACATCTCACTCAGACAGTGGCCACTCTACCAACCAATCAACATATTAATGAACTGCATGCCCTGTTTGAGGATATCAGAAGACAGGTCCATGATCTTACTGCTCAAAATTCAAAATTGGCAGTTGTTGAAAATTTACAGCAAATTGTAGCTAATATCAAGCAACAGCTAGGGACCATGGAATCCAATCAAGCAAATGCTCTGTCTGTTTTTCCCACCCAGCTTCAAGAGATTGTGCAACAATACAAGAAACTTGTTGTGGACATAAAAATCAAGCCAGGCCATGATGATGTTGTTAGGACCATCAATGAGCACCTTGAATCTGTAACAAGTAGATTGCTTACAGCAGAAAAAGAAATAACCGGCATAATCGAGAATCCAAAACATACAGTAATTCTTGAATTGTACAGCATCCCCAACAAAGAATATGATTCACCATTTACACCAGGTGGCAAAATATATATGCTGTCCCCTGCACAATTTTATTACCAGTTTTTTGTTGGGGGCACACTGAGACCAATCAAGATCAAATATTGGCTTCAACCACAGGCACACCACTACCCCACCTTATCAATAACAAATGCTGACAACAAAGTAAAAATCACCAGTGTAGAGTTAGAGGATTTTACAGATCCCAATACATTAGAAACAGCCTATACTGAAGATGATGGCACTCTGGAATTTCATATACAAATAGGAGACAAATTATATTTAGAAAATCCTGCAGTCTCAGCTGCTGAACACCCCATAGTTGCAATATTCTTGTTTTCATATTATGTCTAGAGAAATTATTGTTGATGAATTACACAGACAGGCCAGACATAATTTTAAGAGACTCCCAGTAGTCACAAAGGGCATAGATGATTTATGGCAGAGCGACTTGATTGAAATAGCAAGTGGACAGCTGAAAAACTTAGACAAAATCAACAAGGGCTACAAGTATCTACTCACTGTAATAGACACATTTTCAAAATTTGCCTGGGCTGTGCCACTCAAATCCAAGACTGGAAAATGTGTTACAGAAGCCATCAGGACAATCATCAATCAGAGTGGAAGATCACCGCGCTATTTGCAAACAGATAATGGCAAAGAATTTTATAATTCAGTGTTTCAACAATTTATTAAAAGCCAGTCAATACAACATTATTCGAGTTACAGTGACCTCAAGGCCTCAATTGTAGAGAGATTCAACAAAACCCTAAAAAATCTTATGTATAAACAATTTACCCTCCAAGGTAATTATAAATGGATTAATATTCTTCCAGAACTTCTACATAAATATAACAACTCGGTCCATTCCACAATCAACATGAAACCCTCTGAAGTAACTTCATCTGATGAGCAAAAATTGATCAGCACTGTTTATTATCCTAGATACCAGCCAACAACAAGAAAGGCCAAATACAGGGTGGGTGATCAAGTAAGAATCAGCAAATATAAGCATTTATTCAAAAGAGGCTTTACAAGAAACTGGAGCACTGAATTATTTACAGTGGTTCAAGTTAAACCCGGGACCCTTAACACATATATAATAAAAGATCACCGAGGAGAAATTCTCAAAGGCAGGTTCTATGAACAAGAGCTCAGCAAAACTAAACAGCCTGACACATATCTCATAGAAAAAATCATCCGCAGAAAAGGCAACAAGTTATTTGTCAAATGGCTAGGACTTCCAGAACACAGCTGGATCGATGCAAACAAAATAATAATATGAACACCTGGGATGTTATAAAGAGGCTGCCAGATCCTGAACAGCAGAATAAGAGAAATGGCAACTTGCTGCCTGATAATATTAGGTGTCTTATTGTTGGGCCATCTGCTTGTGGTAAAACTACACTAATGGTTGATAATTTTTTATTGGCACCCAACTGGTGAGACTGGAAAAACAGGCACTTGTATATCTTCTCTAAGAGCTTGGAACAATTAAAATATCAGCAGCTGATGAAGCTATATGATGGATTGGATATTGCCACTTTTGAACCAGATGTTAAGCCACTTCATGAATGTCTCGATAATTCTGTTGTTGTGTTTGATGACATTATACTGGATAATCAAAACAAGGTTAGAAATTTCTTTACACAGGGGCGGCACAAAAACATTGATTGCTTCTACCTGGCACAGACTTTTTCTAAAATACCGAAGCAGCTGATCCGAGACAACAGCAATTTTATATGTGTGTTTCATCAGGATCATACCAACCTCAAACACATACATGATGAATATGTAGGTGGGGACTTGAGCTACAATGATTTTTCCAAGTTTTGCAGCAGGTGCTGGAAACAGGACAGTTATGGGTTTGTCACTATTGATATGACAAGAACACCCAATAGTGGCAAATACAGAAATAAAATCAACAATTTTCTAGACATTGAAATATAAATAAATAAACATGAAAAGGCCAATCATTGATGATCTTAAATTAAGAGATTATCTTGTAAAAAGATTTAAGGGATGGAAATCAGAGAACCGAGGAATTTATGAACAACACAAACAAACAGAACAGCCTATCATTGATGCTATTAGTGAATTAGGTAAGAATATCAAAACTGTTACAGAGCAAAATCAAAATTTGATCACAGAGCTTGTACCTGTAGCTGCAAGGAACATATTAGATTATCCAATCACCCCACTTTCCAGTATTCATACACCTAGTCCTATTGCTCCTAGAAGAATTGAAGCTACTCAGGATCCTATTGAATTGGGTCTTCTTGCTCAAAAATATTTAACCACACCTAAAGACAATAAAGATGAGGTGTTTGGCTTATATGCTGACACAGAGCTTGATGGCAGCATCATACATAGAATTGGCAATTTCAGAGTAACATTTATGGGGGATGATCTGATTTTTTATTCAGAATCTCGTCTCGGAGAAAAAGGTGCTTTTGTTAAGTACCCCGGAACACCTGGATTGTGGGAACTGATGACTCGGAAAAGGCCTGGCAGCTATACAGATCAAGATTATGAATATTACAAAGAAATATTAATAAAATCAGATGCTCTATACCAGAACAATGATCCCACACAAAAAAGAGTCAAGTCGAGCAGTGGAGCAAAATATAACAACTTAATCAAGCCCATATGGTCACAGATCAAGACTGGCAGTGGAATCAAACAATACAACACCCTGCCTAAAGAATTTGTCTGGGTTGATGATGTCAGGAAACTTGTAGATAGGTTGCTGGTGATAGCTGGGGAGGAAAATGCTGGGAACCACAATTTTTACAATGAAAAGGTTGGAATTATGGACATGATAAGCACAAAATTGTCTAATTTTATAGTGAATGACACTAAGGGGATTGGATATCTTATAAAAATTATTAATACTCTACCACCTAAATTTTGGAATATTTCTGAGGGTCGGGGCCTGGTTAATGACATTATAAACAAGCTGCCATTTGAACTACATATTCCAGGCTATCAGTATTGTGGTCCCGGTACAAAATTGGACCATAGATTAAACAGAGGGGACCCTGGTGTTAATCCCCTAGATGCTGCTTGTAGAGACCATGACATAGCATACAACACAGATTCTGATCTTGACAAGAGACATGTTGCAGACAAAAAATTAGAAGAGGCTGCATTTGGTAGATTTGTAAGCAAAGATGCTTCTTTGAGTGAAAAAATAGCAGCATTGGGAACCACCATAGCTATGAACACCAAACAAAAACTGGGGTGGGGGCTGTGAATATGTATATAATAAACCTAGAATGAAGGCCAAGGGTGTTATGTATCAAATACCTTATGCAGGTCTCAAATCTCTTGGGCCTATTGATAGTCTTTTAACCAAAAAGCAGCGCAAGAAAAAAAGGCTCTTGTATTGCCAAGGGACATGGTATGAAATTGTTGCTTAGTACCCCCCAATTAAAAAAATTACAGCAATCAAGAAAAAAAATCACATGTGGGGGGATTTATATTTACTATCCCGGCCATCTTAGCTGCTCTCGGGGCTGTGGGGAGCTTGGCTGGGGGATCAGCTGCCATAGCAAAAACAGTAATAGATGCCAAGAAAAATAGGGCAGAATTAGATGAGCAGAAGCGCCATAACCTGGCCATGGAGAAAAAAGGCAAAGGTGTTAAGAGAGCCATGAATAAGTTTAAAAAAAACAAGAGCCGCTTACAAACCAAGATATTGAAGTTTTAATCAAGCCACTGGGCATCAAACATTTTAGGGGTGTGTACATGTCTGATTCTTTACCAGAACAACCACTCAACAAAGAGTGTGGCATTGTTAATTTGGATAAGTACAAAAATCAGGGCACTCACTGGATTTGTTATCTTAAATATTTAAACAATGAGGCATTTGTGTTTGATTCATTTGGAGGTGTTCCACCTGAAAATTTAGTAAAATATCTAAAATCAACTAATCTTTATTACAATAATGCCCGTGTTCAAAACTTCAAAGATGTTAATTGTGGACATTTGTGTTTATCTGTTCTCAGATATATGTCTCAAATAAATAAACCATCAATTGAAGATTTTCAAAAAGCCTTGTGGTATCTGAAACATCATGGGGGTATTCCATCTCACCAGCCAAAATTCAATATTGAAACTCAAATTGCATGATGATATAGTGTATCCCAAAACAATAGCTCTCAGAGCATTTTACGGCATGTACTTGATCCCTAATATTACACACCACAACAACAAAATTGCAGTAGGGGATCAAAAAATTGTCATCACTCCAGGGCAATATAATCTGTCCACTCTAAATGCTCAATTACCCAGAGGTGTAGTGTTAAGTCAAAATTCTGTCACTCACAGAGTAGAGATTGTATCTGCTACAGAAACAGTGGATCTGGGTACTATAGGAGAGCTGTTAGGCTTTGAGAACAACACAAAACTTGAACCAGCCATCAAACACACTGCTATGAATATACCCAAATTCTTAGCCATAGAGACTCTGAATATTCACTGTAATGTGGCCGAGGGTTTGATCACCAAATCAAATGGCGTAGGCACTCACAAACAAACTGGCATCATTGCAACATTTAAACCTAATTCTGAATTTATGGAGCCAATCATCTACAATCCATCCCCAACATTATATTTTCCTGTGTGCCATAATAGAATAGATTATATTGAATTGATGGTCACTAATGAAAAAGAAGAATTAGTTGATTTTGCTGGAGCCACAACAACTGCAATCATAGAGATTAATATTTAAATAAAAATACATACAATGGAAAATATTGAGAGTTATGAGCTACAATCATTCTCCCCAAACAGGAGGACATTTGCAAATTTAAATCAACCCAACACAGAGATTGAGGTTGATCTTGATGTAGGGGATGGCTTTATACACCCCCACAGAGCAGATCTATACATCAAATTTGATGTTGTAAAGCTCGATGGAACAGATTATCCGGCAAATTCAAATATAAGACTTGTAGATAATTTTGTGCCACATCTGTTCTCTGAAATTGAGGTCAGAAAGCATGGCGTTGTTATAAACAGAATAGATTATCCCGGCATTACCTCCACAGCTTTGGCCACATTAAAATTATCCAAAACCGAGGCTTCTTACTACAAAATAGGTGGATTTGAGGCTGGTGATAAAATATTATCTAAAAATCACACAGTGCTGTTCCCGATGCGCCTGTTGCCAGGATTCTTCTCAGATTACAAAGATATTATGTGGAAGGGTGGTTTAAGAATTACATTTAGAAGAGCTGCAAATGATAATAATGCTTTGATGAGGTACAGTACATTAAACTCTACAGGGGAAGCTCTGCCTAATACCCTACCTGATGAGGGCAAGTGCATTATTCAGACTATGGAGCTAAGAATCCCTGTTGTTGAATATGAGGCCAGCTATGCTCTTAAATACAAAGCAGATATAGTAAAAAATCCACAGGTTCTTTTACAATTTTATACATATCAATGTGTACAGAAGCCTGCCGCTGGTTCTTATTATGAGTTTGATGCTACAAATTCATTCTCCAGCATACAATATGACATGCCTGATTTTGTGGTGGTACTGTTTCAGACTGGGAGACACAATAATCAGGAAAAAAATTCAAGTAGATTTGATAACTGCAACATCAAGAACATATATCTTAAAAATGGCAGAAATGAGGTATTCCCTAGAGAAAATTACAATTTAGACATGTCCAAGAATGATTTCCTCAAATTATATGAGGCATTTACGGCATTCAAAAGGGTCACTACTGGCAATACTGACATGTATTACACACCAGATGAATTCAAAGCACAGAGGCCCATGTTTGTCATCAACACCTCAAAAAGAAAACAAGTTGTGGTGAATGACAGGACAAACATTAAAATTATCTGTGAATTCCATGAGGCATTACCTGATGACACCATATGTAGTGTTATTCTCATAGGTGAAAAATCATATGTTTATGATTTAAGAAATGAGATGGTCACGGAGCAATTCTAGAGGGTCTCTGCATATTACATTGTCTTAGTACTAGATATGCAAGATGAGCCTGGTGTCCAATTGAACTTAAACCGGAAGTGGACCGGAAGTGGACCGGAAGTGGACCGGAAGTAGGCAAACCGGAAGTGGACCGGAAGTGGACCGGAAGTGGACCGGAAGTAAACCGGAAGTGGACCGGAAGTGGACCGGAAGTGGACCGGAAGTAAATATGTGTGGGTGGGTGTGGGTGGGTGTAGGTGTGTATGTATGGGTGTGGGTGGCCTAGTTTTAAGTGTGGCCAAAAAAAATATCAAGAGGGGCATATTTTTAACAAATTTATGGACAACAATCTCACAGAAGTGCCTTTTATAAGTATAGGCAAATCAATCTGAGGGGGGTCATACTTTCCGAGGGGCATTTTTTACAAAAATCTTGGATTAGACGGGGTTCCACACTTGAGCAAAAAGCTCATATGGGCATGTTGAGCCTGTTTTAAGTGTAGACAAATCTGCCAGAGGGGGGCTCATACTTTCCGGCACTGGTTATATCACAAATACAACTACTATCTCATTTTCCTACATCGCGAGTAAAATGTCGAATGAGACGCTGCCAGATTGTCTTCCTCTGGAAACAATGGATCAGAATCGACTGATCGACCAAATATCCAACATATTGGCATTCTAAAATAGAGTCTGACTACCGCACAAGATCCTGGGTTCGACTCCCAGGGTGGTTGATCTCATGTATAATGAAGAATAAACCACGTTTCAATTAAGGAAGGAATCTAGGTATGTAGCAATTGTATTTACAGCCGTCTGCATGCTCTATAAGTATAATGTTACAAAATTTCTATATATTTCTGACTTTCTGTGATTTTTCTTCATTTAGCCTCCACCTGCATATGCGGAAGCTGCTGCTGCTTAGGTGGCTAGGTTGGCTAGACATACAAATATAATTAATCCCTAGTCATACAGCGAATAATACTTATAATATAATCATGAGTTATGGAGAAGCAAATAACTTATCAAGCATTTTCTGTTTCTATTTGTTGTGCAGTTGTTAACAAGGTGCATTATGATGCCAGGGGTCCTGGGTTTGAATCCCGGACTGGGCGTGTGTGTTCTTTATGATGGTCCTCTCATCAATTTCACATCACTCATTGTCATCTTCATCTTCACGATTAGCCAAAAAGTTTCAGAAAAGCGAAGTAAAATAAACCAAATCAATCATTTATAGTATAGGGTAAAAGAAGGCATGTTCGTCATGCTGGGAATTTCGCCGTACTTGTGGTTTTTAACACGTAATAACCCTGTTATTGTTAATAGCACGTATCCAAGGTGGGGTTGAGGTGGCTCGAGCCCCTCCTCCAGGAATTTATTTTATTTTACACTAGATAAAATTAGGTTTTTGGCTTTTTGAATAATGTGACGATGATTTAAGGAGATAGACAATTATCGAGGCAAGACGGAGAATGTTCTATAACCCTGTTGTTGATAATATTGCATGTAAACTTTTCTTGCGCTTTTGGTGTTGCCGCAGCGCACTTGATCACTATGTAGAGACTTGTCAGCATTTGGAAGCTGCACAACAAAGGTAGCGCCACACGTAGGGCGATTCGTTGTAATTTCTAATCTCTGGAAGGCGGGAGAGGGTACGTTCTTGAATGAGAGAATGAGTCAACTACTGGCAATATTAACGAATCGTTTTTATCTGCGGAACGTTCTAGAATATAATGAGGATATAAATACGCAGATTCAATTTTTCTGTTATCTGTACAAAGAATCGGTTAATGAGATTTCAGAGGTAAGTGTGACAATTCATACAGTCGATTGGTGATCAGATCAGTCAGCGTCCTCTGGTTCCTTTATAAGATATAGTGATTTGAAAATGAAGACATTGACGACAGCAGAACTTCCGGGGACTCAGTGTAGTGCTAGTTCGATTCGAGAGCCGAAGAGATCATGGCCTCTCTCTCTGTCTCTCTCTCTAAAGTGAATATTTCAGCAGTATCGGATATTGGAGTGGTTTATTAAAACAGAAATAAGCTGCATAGATCAACTGAAAATCGAAGTTTTGAGTGATGATTTAGTTTTGCCAGAATTGAATTTCGTATATACAGTCCGAGAATTTCATGGTATAAAAAATACTTTTGTTTAAGCCTACTGGGTTCGAAACACATTCAAACACTTAACTACCATAAAGAGACAGCCGAAAATTTTATGAATGTCGAGAAGAGAAAGCAAGATGTTGCATATGTAGACATTTTAGGTGGAAATTGCAGGCTCTACCAGGACCCAAATCAAGGCTCTACCAACTGAGCCACCTAGCCATCCTTGACTTCAACCGATTTTTCGTTAAAATGTCTACATAGTACATGTCCTGTGTATATCAAATCGTACGGTGTTGCCTGTATAGTGAACAAGTACAGAAAATATAGGAGAGAGAAGAAAACTGAGGAGCATTCGCACCGGTTGAGAAGAATTTTTTTCTGTGGTCATCAAGAGCTACTACTTCGAGGTAATAATTACAGTGGCCTAATACGGGAGATTTCACACCGTGTTGCCTGCAGATTAGGTTTGTGCGGCCATTTGTGTCGCTACGGTGTGAAACGTTGCTGTTGATTGGCCCATTCCAATCGACATGTGTTGCGTGTCCCTTCGGTCTGAAACCTTCCTAAGTCTTGAAAATCCAAGTCACAAGGATGGAAATTAGGGCCTTGTTAAGGTTAGGTGTGAAAGCAGGCAGACGACAGCACTCTAAAGGATCATATCCAAACCTGCAGGAAGAACGCATCTTACTTCAATCTCCAATACGGAATGATAAAAACTTCTGGTGAGTTGATTTTAAAAAATGTGTCCGAGATAAAGAGAGGCGTGCCCAGGATTTTCGGAAGGGAGAGGGGTTACGCATACTATTTTTGGTGGTCAGTCCTGATTTTGCCATTTTTTTTCCTGTCTTTGATGGTCCTCTTTTTTTCCTTTTTTTTAAAAAAAGGAATACTGGATCAAATGGGGTTATGACCTCACCAACCCTCCCTTGGGCACGTCACTGGAGATAAATGAGTAAGCATTTGATCATACTGGGAGACGAAACATTAGATGTGTTGGGAACGGAAGGGTTTTCACTGTGCATTAATTGTTTCGTGATCCACCTGTATTCGAGAAGACTTCCTTTGTTTCGTGCCAATATATGACAAGACAGCGGAAACTGTGACAGGCATTTTTGAACACTTGTGAGTGCTAAGGCCTGAATCTGAACAATTTGGTGGGTTTCGGCTTTTATAAGAGCTGCAAACATGGGAGGACAAGACACGTTAGTGGTGTTTAGGCTCGAATCAGATAGAAATATTCGAGAGCTGTCTGCATCCAGTTCGCAGCCCAAAATTTGAATATCGTGTTGTCGAATGGATTGTCCATCTTGTGCATGTGTAACAGCTTCGTAAAAACACTCAAAGACACCGTAGATGTTTTTTATGCCTGATGAGAAGAAATGGACAAACATACATACTGAGATGGTTCCGACACACAATGTTAATGCATGGAAACAGAGGAGTCGAGTGGTAAAAAATGTTCCAATTTCACGTTCTGATTAAAATGACAGCCTTGCAGTGACGACGATTTAAGAGATAGTTGTTCCCCATTTTTTATTTTCTTGCCTCAACATTATGGCCTCTTAATGTTAAGCCTTGTCTACCAAGAGAAAGTAAACTTTCCTTGCAACGCCCTCCGCACCCCCCCCCCCCCGTTTTGGAACCCAATTGCCACCACTGGTCTTGAACATACAATTGTGAGGTTCTTACTATACCCCTTAAAAAAATGTTGTTGAGCCCCCCCACCTCCGAAAGGAATTCCTGGATAAGTGCCTGGGTAGTGAGCTCTCATGATCTCAACTGTAGTTTCTGTGTTCAATCCTGATGTGGATGCAGATGTTCCTTGTGGGTATCTCTTCAACAACTTTATCCTAACCATTGAAATTAACAAAAAATGTCATAAAAGTCATGCAAATAAGAAAAATACAAATGCACGCAATGAGGAATATATTTCAGAAAACGAATTTATAGATTATGCATTATTTGGTTTTATATAATTATTGTTATTATGTACTAAATATTCTCATGAAGCATGTATGGGTTTTTAGGGGTCAAACTTTACCCACAAACTCTAGCATATATAATTAATGGAAGTTCAGAAATGAAAATAATTGTCATTTAACTCAAAGCCAGACAAAATTATGTAAGGGGAGACCAGTTGTATAAAATGCTGAGCTCAAGGCAGAAATTTCAAACATTTGGAATTTGTGAAACTTTTGCAAAACTGGTTTTATTCTTGGAAAAACAGGTAATTTGTGATCAATTTTTCACTCTCACTTCTGACCATCCTCCTATCGGTGTTGTTCCTGCTTCAGACTGAAAATTCCCTGTATTGTTCGATCAGGTGCTCACAAGAGTTCGAACCTGGGAACTTTGACTTCATGATGCATTTACACTCACCATTTCCTCACAGTGGTGCATGTAGTATGTGGTATTTGAAAACTTTGGAGAAGGAATTCAGGTAACTACTATAGAAACGGGATATTATATAAATTATGTATATAACTACTATAAGAACCAAAAATGAATAACCGGAGGAATGGATACATGAACCAGAGAGGAAAGTTCTTCTTGTATATTGCACAGTAACTGTATATAATACTGTTAAATATGTGATTAATTATGGGTCAACCGCCAATCCCAAAAGTTTTTTTCTGTCTATGCCCATGGAATCATGCAGCTTTGAATTCCTTTGTTCATAGTTGTATTTCATTGCAGTTGACGAAACTCATGAAAGCTCTGTCACTCAGGAGCAGCTCAAGATAATATTTTCACCCAGGCAAGATGGATTTAGCTGGTTCCCTCCCCATCTTTCTATCCCTACTTTCCACCTTCCTCCAAAAACAAACATGATCATGTTATGTATTTACCTTTTTAATGATGAAAAATAATAGCCTTACTTCAAAAATACTACAAGCTTTACTGTTAAAAACATGTTTATTGTAGGTATGTGTTTATTTAACATCTATGTAATGACATCAAAATGTTAGTAATCTCTCAGCTTACATTCATACCTAATTTTGCAATATACGTGTTATGTTATGCAGCAATAGCTTCAACTAATCCTTGTCAAGAATAAATCCAACTCTTTTAAAAACAAATAGTCGCCACCCAGTTAGATCCCCTACTAAACTGTGGGTCCAGTCCTGATTAACCTTCTGTGCATAAAGTGGACTTAAAAATAAACAAATAACTATGCTTATGTAATCAGAAATAGGGTTTTGTTGTGTGGCAACCTGGGCAGTAGCTCAGGTCGCCTGAATCATAAGCCACCCCAGGCGGCCACTGCTTTCCATTCTGCATGAATGAACTATATCAGATGAGAAGTGTGACTGAATGTGAATCCAACTGAACAGACTCAAATATATTTACCTAGTTTGAGCAGGCTTGCGTGAATTTGGTGAACTGAGAAAAGCTGACAAGAGTGATGTGAGTAACTAGTTAAGTGAGTTTGTTGCATGGGTTGCATAATATGTTAGGAATATTACACTTGCAAATGGGTCTGTTCAGAATCTCTTACAGGTATCATGTAGTGAGTTATCAGTTTATAATTTCTGAGCTAGTGGCTTTTCTATCTTTTCTATATTGTTCAATAATACTGATCTCCTCTGGTTAACTTTCACCTAATAGAAAGACAACTGTGAAATATTTCTGATGCTACTATGAGAATTCATAAATCTGTTATTTATAAATATTCCTTGAATATGTTAGCATGACGATTATCAAGTTTAAAAGTCAACAAGTTTAAAAGTCAATGAACACATTGTTATAATAAAAGATAGATTAATTTGCAAGTAATGAATTTTTATTTTATCACTTTTAGCCACAGAGGAAATCTCTCAGTGAAGAGTTTGATGATGAAGAAGACACACAGAAAACAGCAGACCTGAATTCCTCAATAACTATTAAAATATGTGACATTGACAATTTGGTAAGTGTGAAAATATCTAGCTTCATTCAAATCTTGATTTAGGAAATCTTTTACCATGTGCAAAGAAAAAATTAATACTGAATTTGCCTTTTTTTGTACACATTTTTGTGGAAAAAGCTTAATCACTGAATTTATAATTAATTAATAGTATTTCAAACATAAAGTAATATGTAGATCTACTTTCAACAAATAACTTACCTCATTTAACTAGGAAAGAATGCTTTTTAATCTTCTTCGTCGCACACTGAAATGGAGCAAGAAAGAAATTGTCTAACTCAGAACAGAGAAAATATCCAGAAATGAAGGTAATAAAAAAGTGAGTGTCAGTGTTGAGCATTTTTACAGACCTAAAAATAGGTCTGAAAAGGAAAAAATGTGTGTCTTATACATAATGAGGCAGTCAAACGGGAAGATTAAAAAAAAATCACAAAAAATATAGAGGGCAAATATTATGTATTTTTTGAACATGAATGTACTGTACATAAGTAGAAATTACTAGTGTACCTGGAAAATATTAATTTTTTCAATATGGTGTCAGTAAGATGGCATCCTTGGTTTTGCACACATTGTCGGAGTCTCCACACACTCTCCATGAAACGCCTCTCCATTCAGAAAAAGTAACAGTGTGGTGTGCTTTATCATCTCATGGAATCATTGGTCCCTACTTTTTCGAAAATGAACACGGTAACATGGTGACGGTAAGTGCTGGACGTTATGCTGACATATTGGTAACCTTTTTCCTGCCTGCCCTCAATGACTATGACCCAGATGAAGAAACACTCTTCCAGCAAGATGGTGCAACTAACCATACTGCCAGAGTGTCTATGGATGTGCTTAGACTCGCATTTTTTTGCTCGTCTCATCAGCAGATTTGGTGATATTCCGTGGCCTGCCCGTTCACCCAACTTGAGGGTCCTTTGTTGTTATCTCAAATCCAAATTATTCAAGGACAACCCTCCAAGAACCATGGATGATTGAAGGATCAATTTTGGCAAGAGATCCACAACATTCCATTGGAGATGCTATGCAACATCATGGGCAGATTTACTCTGAGACTCCGACAATGTGTGCAACACCATATTCAAAAAATGAACATTTTTCAGGTACACTAGTAATTTCCATTCATGTACAGTACATTAATGTTCAAAAAATAAATAATATTTGCTCACTCTATTTTTTGTCAGTTTTTTAAATCTTCCCATTTGACTGCCTCACCCTGTATGTCAGCAAATATATTATATTTTTTGTGTGATAATAGAACTTCAGGTTGCATAGCTAATGTTGTTTACCCAATCCGCACAAATTGAACCCTCAGCAGTTATTACCTGCAGGAGTTACTCCAGAATTTTTCAATGGGAGGAGGGGGGGGGTGCGGTGATAAGTTTGTATTTAGAGGTGTAAGGCTAAATTAGAGACAAGAATGTCATATATTGGGCCTTTGTGAACAAAATTAAAGAATGTGTTCAGGAAATTTGGGAGAGGTGTTAGGGGGTGCTGGGGGTGTGTGTATAAATCACTGCTTAGCACTAGTATGTATTTATATTTGATTTCATTGTAATTCAAATTGATTGTATGGCAAAAGTTCAAAAAGTGTGCTTTAAAAAATAATGCTTTTCTTTGCTTTTCTGTGCATACAGTAGTTCAATACAATTTGATGTAGTGCATGCAGATTTCACATTTTCTTTATATTCAACATCACATCCCCTAAGTTTCATTCCACACCCCCTCAAAACCCATAGATGATTAATCCTGGCACCACTACTTGGAGGATGGGGTTATAATTCTTCCATGACATGCTACTTGCAGATGGTAGCACGTCACTTCTTTGGCCCAGGAACTAAAAAGGAAGTGATGCACTATCGTCTCTTCTCCAGATGCCATATCCTTAGTGAATGAAGGCAGTGAGCCTTCGAAAATAATCGAAAAAAAAATATCCAATTGTGCAACAGAGAAACACAAAACTGCACATAGGTAACACTCAAACCACATTTACCGCATCCATCATGAATTCTTCTTTCAGTTTCCTTAGGCCTCAAATTACAAATGGCGAAAATGTACTTTTGATGCTATAGTTGATGAATCAGTCACAGAATCTGAATCAGAATCTGAAAAATTTTGCACAGATAGATGCAGGTATAGTTTGCACAGTTTTCTGCACAAAATTTTGCCCCATTGTGATATGAGACCTTTTGCCCCACATCACTGCTGTTTAGTTACCAGCACATGCTGTCATTTATGGAAAATAATTTGAAACATTTAAAGCATTTTGATACATACCACAGTGTATACAATATATGTGGTCAACGATTTACTGAAGTTCATTTCTTGGTATGAAACACAGTATACAAATTCCTCTCTGAAATTAAGAGATTTTGCTCTCAATATTTCATCATTAATGTCAAACAGAATCGTTTCATTCCATAAAAATGAAAATGATTAAAACTTAGGATTTTTTTTTCACCATGAGAATTTAAACCTGCGACCATTAGATTGCAAATCGAGTATGGTAACTACTACATGGTCATATTACTACTTCAGTCATGCTTATAAGGGAAATGAGCATTATAAATATACTGAACCTGATATTACATTTTGTAAAGAAAACACAAATTCTTCTTTGAAGTCAGTGTAAATCATCATAAAATATTGATGCACCACAAATGCATATATATTTGACTGTTCTTTGTTGTTTATTTAATGTTATACTTCATTATGCTAATTGGGATGATGAGGATGAATGATTGTTGGATTAGAAGTAAGAACAATGACAATGAAATACTGAAGTGACTTGGAGTATAGGGAAACCCAGAATGTCTGACAGAGAGAAGTATGAGCTATTAAATGGTTGTAGTGTTTGGTTTGTAGCTTATAAATGACAGTTCTCTCTGAACTCTAAAATGAACTAAAAATACAATTACAGAATTAAATAGGGTTACCAGACGTCCAGTTTTTCCCAGACATGTCCTACATTTTAGCCTTATGTCTGGCGTCCGGGAGGAATTTGAAAAATATCATAAATGTCCTACATTTTGAGCATCACATAATATTAATTAGGAAAATATGTAACACGAAAAAAATCATGTAACTTACAATTCAATTACTGCACTTCCAAACTCAATAGTGAAATTTATTTTGATTCAGTCATTCATCAGTTGTTGTATGTATATCTTGCTGTAGCTTGAAAAGGTTCTGGGAAATCAGGACGAAACATTGCAGATAAAAAATAAAAAAACACTAAAAATAACTGTGTTTGATTATTTTGCATCTACAAAACGTGGTTATGTGATCCTTTAAGAAGAACATAGATATTCAGTCATTGCCAAAAAAGAAAATAAATGTTTGTCCCACTAGAAAATAAACGGGAGTAGTGGGGTTTATGCTACGGACAGGACCGGAAAGGAAGAGCATCCCCTCAAGCAGCTTTGCTATACTTAAAACTTGCTTAACATGAGCATATGAGTTTTTTGAGCAAGTGTGGAATCTTGTCTAATCCAAGATTTTTGTAAAAATGCCCTCGGGAATTTTTCAGAAACGAAGAGCTCTCTTAGATTGATTTGTTTATACTTAAAACTTGCTCAACATGTTCATTTGTTTAAGTGTAGCACCTGCCTAACCCAAAGAGTTTTGTAATTCGGAAAGTATTAACTCTCCTCAAGCAGATTTACAAAAATTGCATCAGCCAGTCTATAAACTTGTATCCATACCAACCTATACATATTTACTTCAGGTTTAAGTTCAATTGGATACCATTCAATTTGATTATCTAATATTAAAACAATGCAATATGCAGAGCCTACCTCTAGAATTGGTCCGTGTTTGCATGTTCCTTCCCCCTCTGCGTCAGTGTGTGGAATTCCCGAGACGGTAGTATTGATTTTTTTCCTCAGCGCAAGTATTTACAGAAATTCCTGAATATTGCATCAGCCAGTTATGTGAGACTGACTGAGGGGGACAGACGTGTTGATACAGTGCTTCTCATACTTACTGGTTTAAATTCATATTGAGCAATATAAAATCTGATATTTGTTGTAATCTACTCATATTTAGAGTCAAGCTTATATTTGTCCCAGCCTGTTATACATAACAAGGTTATTGCTATTCAAGATAAGCATGTTCGTGCAGGCATTTGCGGAGGGTCAGTGTGAATGATTTTCCACTTGTAAGCTATTGGCTTTACAACCTGTCATAAGATTAATATTAATAATATTAATCCATAGAGATTAGATTTGAATCCCAGGAAATTTTATATAAATACCAAAGCCAAAAATATTAAGTGTATACACACATATATACATATACACATACATACAAATCACAGTGCTGAACCCAACTGATATTTTTTATTCAGTATAAAGTTTTGAATTGAAACCCAGGAAATTGAATATAATAAACAACAGCAAAAATGCCGAATCAAAAATATTGTGACCAATGCAATAAAAATATATCCAGCTCTAATTGGGCCAGACACCAAAAAATTTGTAACCCAGACAAATACAGAACTCCCACAAAAATTTGCCCCAAATGCCATAGAAAATACAGCATGCAATACTTCACATATACACATAAAGATACTTGCTCTGTACAACCATCTACATCTGGTCTGAAAAGAAAGCACGAAGCACCTGTTAATACCAGAGCAGCAAAACAGCTACGCCATGCACCTATCCGTAGCAGTTTTAATGCCCAACTTAGGGATTACCGGTTTGTATCAGAGCCAAGATGCGGCATTGAGAATTTCTTGAACAGTATAAATTCTGATCTGCAGGCAATTCTTAATGCACAAAATGGCTCTTATAAGCTATCCCTCAAATTGTTTGTACAATATAAGAAACCAAATGGCACAAAATTTACACAGCCCCACATAACAGAAACTGTACCGGTATATTCAAATGCAAATTCAGACACAATAATAGGCAATTTGATAGATCAATTAAATATCAAACACTCTGAATTTGCGGCAAAAGAGTCAGGATGGAGCCTATGTGGCTCTCCACACAAGCTCTATGTTAATATTTCTGAATTCACTCCATTACAAGGATCTACTTATGTGCCTTTGCCTGCTAATATCAAAAACAAAAGAGCCGTGGTCAATATAAAAAACGCCGACCAGAAATGCTTTTTGTGGTGTATATTAGCTGCTTTGTATCCAGTTTCAAGCCATCCTGAGAGAATAACTTATTACAAACAACATGAGCACGATTTTGATGATGTAATGGAGGGTTTAGAATATCCAATGTCAGTTCAGAATATTGATAAATTTGAAAAAAAGGCCAGGCACATCAATGGCAAACAATTATCTATTAATGTATTTATTTGTTCCACTGGCAATTGCCCGATAGCACCTCTCAGAATCAGTACAATTGATGATGAATCTGCTATTCCGATTGATTTGCTTTTAATTGAAGGAGATGATACATACCATTATACTCTGATACATAATCTTGAAGCTATAGTCAGAACACAACTAGACAAATCTAATAGAATATTTAAGTTGTGCAGAAGATGTTTAACTGTATTTGATGGTCAAAAAATGGTAAATGGTGTTTGTGAAAAAAATGCAGAAATTGCTAAAAACAAGTTAATTGAGCATCTGAAATACTGTGGGAACCATAAACCTGTTCATATGGTGATGCCCAATCCAAGTGAAAATTGCAAATTCAAAAAGTATGAGGCCTTGTTGGAACACCCAGCATTTATTGTCTATGATTTTGAATCGAATCTCAAATCTCTTGCATTCTGTAGCCCAGATCCAGAAGAATCTTCAAGTACACCATACCAGCTACATGAACCTTCCAGTTTTTGTTATGTAGTTGTACGGGATGGTGTTGTTAGTGAGCCATACTTATACATGGGACCAAATGCCATCAAAATATTTGCACATAGAATAGAAAATGAGTGCCGTGACATAGCATCTAACATCTTATTAAAATCAAAGCCTATGTTGCCTTTAACAGAGGAACAGATTGAGGATTTCAACAATGCAGAAAAATGCCCGGTATGTGATTCTGAATTTTCAGATAAAAATATCAAGGTGAAACACCATTCTCATACAGATGGTCGATATAAACAGGCCCTGTGTAGTAGCTGTAATATTAAGATCAAGAGACCAAAATTTATCCCCATATTCTGCCATGGAGCATCCAATTATGATTTCCATCATCTGATCAGGTACGAGGGGTTTGACAAGCAGAATTTAAATATTTTAGCTGAAAATGATGAAAAATATATATCTATTAGCAAAATAATTAAAGTTGATGGTGTTCCTATTTACATAAGATTTCTTGATTCTTACAGATTTTTACCTGCTAGCCTGGCTACACTGGCCTCTCAATTATCTGATGATGACTTGAAAATCACACGTGCATTGTTTCCAAATCAGGACCTGAAATTAATTAGGCGGAAGGGTGTATATCCATATGACTATGTTACAGATTTTTCTAAATTTGATGAGTGTTCCCTGCCACCACAAGAAGCATTTTACAGCAAAATCAGAGGATCTGGAATCACTGATGAAGATTATCACCATGCCAAGTTGATGTGGAACAATTTAAAATGCAAGACATTTGGTGATTATCACATGGCATATTTAAAACTTGATACGACCCTCTCAGCTGATGTATTTCAGGCATTCAGAAAATCTTCCATGCAAAATTATGGACTGGACCCAGTGTATTTTTACAGTGCCCCGGGCCTAGCATGGTCCGCAATGTTTTTCAACACCAAAAAGCTATTGGATCTGATCCACGATCAAGATAAGTATCTGTTTATGGAGGAATGTATAAGAGGAGGGATGGTGCAATGTTCCCAGAGATATGCCAGAGCAAATAACAAATACATGCCTGATTATGATCCAGCACGGCCATCAAATTATATACTTTATGTGGATGCAAACAACCTCTATGGTCACGCCATGATGCAAAAACTGCCATATGCAGAGCTTGAGTGGGTTGAAGATTTCAATATTGAAGATCTTCAGAATTTTGATGACAGTGAACATGGTCTCATCTTTGAGGTTGATCTGGTATTTCCAGATCATTTGCACAATAAATTTTCTGATCTGCCCCCAATTCCCGAGGTTCAGTGCTCACCTGGCTCTAAACAGAGGAAGCTCATGATGACCCTGGAGCCGAAACAGGGATATGTCACATATTACAAAAACCTACAGTTCCTGATGAAACATGGTGTTCAAGTGACCAAAGTTGGCAAAGTTTTGAGGTTCAGGCACTCAGAATGGTTGAAACCTTATATTGATACAAATACGGAGCTTCGAACATCTGCAAAGAGCCAATTTGATAAGGGCTTGTTTAAATTGATGGTGAATTCAGTGTATGGCAAAACAATTGAAAATGTCAGGAAACATACCGATGTTAAAATAATTACTGACCCCAGCCTGAGCAAAAAATTGGTTGCAAAGCCCAACTTCAATTACAGAAGAATTTATGATGAGCACATGGCACTTTTCAACATGATGAAAACAAAAATCAAATTTGATAAACCTATTTATGAAGGGGCTGTGATATTGGAATCGTCCAAATTACATATGTTAATATTATATTATGATGTGCTGAAACCTTTTTATGGTGATCGTGTAAAATTATTGTACATGGACACGGATAGTTTTATTCTCGATATTCAAACAGAAGATGTTTATCAAGATATGTCACAGCCTGAATTGTTTCAATACTTTGATACCAGTGAACATACAAGAATTCAACCCCACAACAAAAAGGTGCCTGGCAAGTTAAAAGATGAGACACTTGGTGATGTTATTGTGGAATTTGCTGGGTTAAGTGCCAAGATGTATAGTTTTAAAACATGTAGTGCTGTTGTCAAAAAGGCCAAGGGCATTGGCAGAGTGACTGTGGAAAAAGATCTCCAATTTGAAGATTATAAAAATTGCATCAAATCACAGAGTTCAATCAGAACATCAGAAAATAGAATTCAGAGTGAGAATCACTTGTTGACTTCAAATATTGTAACAAAAGTGGCTCTGGACCCACATGATGACAAGAGATGTATTTTGTCATGTAACATACATACTCTACCTTGGGGGCATTGTGATTTGAAAAGTGGGAAACAATGCCCAATTCCAGAGCATGATTTGAAATAAATAAACATGCCTATGAACTTATTTGGGTTCAAAAAACAGGCTATTATGGACCTGCCGACACCACAACCCTCTCCTGATTTACAATCTGTAATGTCTAAACTGAGTGGCTTGTTAATTATTCATCTGAACAGCATACTTACAGATAATGATGATGAAACAGGTAAAACATTGTACATATTTAACAATAATTTAAATCATTACCAATTACCTGTAGGTGGTCAATTGCAATTTATTACAACCCCCGAGGGTGATGTCAAGATTTCAGTAGGGAGAAATATTTATAGAATTAAGCACTCAAACATGGTTTCTGGCACTGTATATACTGTTTCTGCTGGTGACTGCTTATATATTGAGGTCCCTGGATCCTATGACAAGCTTATACCCTTTTTTATAGAATTAAGAATCAGATACTCTATAATAAATAACCATTAAAACAAAATGCCTAATGATATATTTGGCCATACAAGACATGAAGATCACAGTGATGAGATTCTGATGCTTGATGTCAGAGTCAAGAAATTGAGAAGTGATTTACAAGCTTTACAAACCACACTCAATGCCAGTCTTCAATTAGAAATTACAAATTTACAATCACAATGCATGGACCCTCTTCTTAAAATTGATTCTGAACTCAAATTGTTGCTTCAGAAATATACTGATTTGGCCACATTAGATAATTTTCAAAGTTTAGAAGAAGCTGTAGCAGCTCTTCAAGCCAAATTTAAGACCCAGGCCACCAACTCTGAGCAATTGAAACAACAATTAGAAGAACAGATTAATAATGTCCAGACACAGCTCCAAACAATTGTCAAAAGCATAAAATCACAAGAAGATTTTGATCTAGTCATTTCCACTCTAAAAGAACAGATTCAGTCACTCCAGATACCTAATCTGGACCCTCTGAACAATGCCATAGCCGAGGTTAAAGAAAAAATTGAGACACTTGAAAATTTTATGAACAACTTGCCATCTTCTGATGCTTTGAGTGCAATAACTCGGAGTGTTGCCAACATTAAGCTGCAACTTGAAACATATGAAGATTTTGGAAAAATTCAAAGTACCATAACCCATCTTGAGGGTACAATAGCAGCAGTGCAAAGTGATTTGGCAAATGTACAAGAAACTCGCCTGCCTGGGATTGTAGATACACTTGTCAGTGTCCAGCAACAGATCACAAAACTTGAAAACCTCAACACTGAATCTGAGCTATCTCATTTTCATCACTTGATCGATGATATCCAAACAAAACTTGAAATTTTACAACAATCCACACCCTCTCAGGCAGATATAGCCCTGCTCCAAAATGCTATGCAAAATGTGGCTGATGCTTCTGAATTAAACAATGTGAAATTGGCACTTGAATTTTTGCAAAATACAGTATCAAATCTACCTACATCACAGGAACTTAAAAATATTAAGATATTATAAAAATAAGATAATAAGATAATAATAAGATAAAAATAAGATAAGATATATTAAAATATAATAGGATATTGAAATCAGAAGATATCAAGAATATCCAGACAGAGATCAAACATCTCACTCAGACAGTGGCCACTCTACCAACGAATCAACATATTAATGAATTGCATGCTCTGTTTGAGGATATCAGAAGACAGGTCCATGATCTTACTGCTCAAAATTCAAAATTGGCAGTTGTTGAAAATTTGCAACAAATTGTAGCTAATATCAAGCAACAGCTAGGGACCATGGAATCCAATCAAGCAAATGCTCTGTCTGTTTTTGCCACCCAGCTTCAAGAGATTGTGCAACAATACAAAAAACTTGTTGTGGACATAAAAATAAAGCCAGGCCATGATGATGTTGTTAGGACCATCAATGAGCACCTTGAATCTGTAACAAGCAGATTGCTTACAGCAGAAAAGGAAATAACGGGCATAATCGAGAATCCAAAACATACAGTAATTCTTGAATTGTACAGCATCCCCAACAAAGAATATGATTCACCATTTACACCAGGTGGCAAAATATATATGCTGTCCCCTGCACAATTTTATTACCAGTTTTTTGTTGGGGGCACATTGAGACCAATCAAGATCAAATATTGGCATCAGCCACAGGCACACCACTACCCCACCTTATCAATAACAAATGCTGACAACAAACCAAAAATCACCAGTGTAGAGTTAGAGGATTTTACAGATCCCAATACATTAGAAACAGCCTATGCTGAAGATGATGGCTCTTTGGAATTTAAAATACAAATAGGGGACAAATTATATTTAGAAAATCCTGTAGTATCAGCTGCTGAACACCCCATAGTTGCAATATTCTTGTTTACATATTATGTCTAGACAAATTATTGTTGATGAATTACACAGACAGGCCCGACATAATTTTAAGAGACTCCCAGTAGTCACAAAGGGCATAGATGATTTATGGCAGAGCGACTTGATTGAGTTGTCAAGTGGACAGTTGAAAAACTTGGACAAAATCAACAAGGGCTACAAGTATCTACTCACTGTCATAGACACATTTTCAAAATTTGCCTGGGCTGTGCCACTCAAATCCAAGACTGGAAAATGTGTTACAGAAGCCATCAGGACAATCATCAATCATTCAGGAAGATCACCGCGCTATTTGCAAACAGATAATGGCAAAGAATTTTATAATTCTGTGTTCCAACAATTTATTAAAAGCCAGGCAATAAAACATTACTCGAGTTACAGTGATCTCAAGGCCTCAATTGTAGAGAGATTCAACAGAACCTTAAAAAATCTTATGTATAAACAATTTACCCTCCAAGGTAATTATAAATGGATTAATATTCTTCCAGAACTTCTACATAAATATAACAACTCGGTCCATTCCACAATCAACATGAAACCCTCTGAAGTAACTTCATCTGATGAGCAAAAATTGATCAGGACTGTTTATTATCCTAGATACCAGCCAACAACAAGAAGGGCCAAATACAGGGTGGGCGACCAAGTAAGAATCAGCAAATATAAGCACTTATTCAAGAGAGGCTTTACGAGAAACTGGAGCACTGAATTATTTACAGTGGTTCAAGTTAAACCCGGGACCCTTAACACATATATAATAAAAGATCACCGAGGAGAAATTCTCAAAGGCAGGTTCTATGAACAAGAGCTCAGCAAAACTAAACAGCCTGACACTTATCTCATAGAAAAAATCATTCGCAGAAAAGGCAACAAGTTATTTGTCAAATGGCTGGGTCATCCGGAAAACAGCTGGATCGATGCAGACAAAGTGATAATATGAGCACCTGGGATGTTATAAAAAGGCTGCCAGAACCTGAACAGCAGAATAAGATAAATGGAGTGCTGCTGCCTGATAATATTAGGTGTCTTATTGTTGGGCCATCTGCTTGTGGTAAAACTACACTAATGGTTGATAATTTTTTATTGGCACCCAACTGGTTAGACTGGAAAAACAGGCACTTGTATGTCTTCTCTAAGAGCTTGGAACAATTAAAATATCAGCAGCTGATGAAGCTATATGATGGATTGGATATAGCCACTTTTGAACCAGATGTTAAGCCACTTGATGAATGTCTCGATAATTCTGTTGTTGTGTTTGATGACATTATACTGGATAATCAAAACAAGGTTAGAAACTTCTTTACACAGGGCCGACACAAAAACATTGATTGCTTCTACCTGGCACAGACTTTTTCAAAAATACCGAAGCAACTGATCCGAGACAACAGCAATTTTATATGCGTGTTTCATCAAGATCATACCAACCTCAAACACATACATGATGAATATGTAGGTGGGGACTTGAGCTACAATGATTTTTCCAAGTTTTGCAGCAAGTGCTGGAGCCAGGACAGTTATGGGTTTGTCACAATTGATATGACAAGAACACCTAATACTGGCAAATACAGAAATAAAATCAACGATTTTCTAGACGTTGAGACATAAATAAACAACCATGAAACGACCAGTCATTGATGATCTTAAGTTAAGAGATTATCTTGTAAAAAGATTTAAGGGATGGAAATCAGAGAACCGGGGAATTTATGAAAAACACAAACAAACAGAACAGCCTGTCATTGATGCTATTAATAATTTAGGTAAGAATATCAAAACTGTTACAGAGCAAAATCAAGATTTGATCACGGAGCTTGTGCCTGTAGCTGCAAGGAACATATTAGATTATCCATTCACCCCACTTTCCAGTATTCATACACCTAGTCCTGTTGCTCCTCGAAGAATTGAGGCTAGTCAGGATCCTATTGAATTGGGTCTTCTTGCTCAAAAATATTTAACCACACCTAAAGACAACAAAGATGAGGTTTTTGGCTTATATGCCGACACAGAGCTTGATGGGAGCATTATTCATAGAATTGGCAATTTCAGAGTAACTTTTATGGGAGATGATATAATTGTTTATTCAGAATCTCGTCTCGGAGAAAAAGGTGCTTTTGTTAAGTACCCCGGAACACCTGGGTTGTGGGAACTGATGACTAGGAAAAGGCCTGGCAGCTATACAGATCAAGATTATGAATATTACAAAGAAATATTAATAAAATCAGATGCTCTGTACCAGAACAATGATCCCACACAAAAAAGAGTCAAGTCGAGCAGTGGGGCAAAATACAATAATTTAATCAAGCCCATATGGTCACAGATCAAGACTGGGAGTGGAATCAAACAATACAACACCCTGCCCAAAGAATTTGTCTGGGTTGATGATGTCAGGAAACTTGTGGATAGGTTATTGGTGATAGCTGGGGAGGAAAATGCTGGCAACCACAATTTTTACAATGAAAAGGTTGGAATTATGGACATGATAAGCACAAAATTATCTAATTTTATAGTGAATGACCCTAAGGGCATTGGATATCTTATAAAAATTATTAATACTCTACCACCTAAATTTTGGAATGTTTCTGAGGGTCGGGGCCTTGTTAATGACATTATAAACAAGCTGCCATTTGAACTACACATTCCAGGCTATCAGTATTGTGGTCCAGGCACAAAATTGGATCATAGATTAAACAGAGGGGACCCTGGTGTTAATCCCCTAGATGCTGCTTGTAGAGACCATGACATAGCATACAACACACATACTGATCTTGACAAGAGACATGTTGCAGACAAGAAATTAGAAGAGGCTGCATTTGGTAGATTTGTAAGCAAAGATGCTTCTTTGAGTGAGAGAATATCAGCATTGGGAACCACCATAGCTATGAGCACCAAACAAAAACTGGGGTGGGGGCTGTGAACATGTATATAATAAACCTACAATGAAGGCCAAGGGTGTTATGTATCAAATACCTTATGCAGGTCTCAAATCTCTTAAAACTATTGACAGTCTCTTGACCAAAAAGCAGCGGAAGAAAAAAAATTCTTGTCTTGCAAAGGGGCATGGTATGAAATTGTTGCTTAGTACCCCCCAATTAAAAAAATTACAACAATCCAGGAAAAAATCACATGTGGGGGGATTCATATTTACCATCCCTGCCATCTTAGCTGCTCTCGGGGCTGTTGGGAGCTTGGCCGGGGGATCAGCTGCCATAGCAAAAACAGTAATAGATGCCAAGAAGAATAGGGCAGAATTAGATGAGCAGAGGCGCCATAACCTGGCCATGGAGAAAAAAGGCAAAGGTGTTAAGAGAGCCATGAATAAGTTTAAAAAAAACAAGAACCGCTTACAAACCAAGATATTGAAGCTTTAATCAAGCCACTGGGTATCAAAAATTTTAGGGGTGTGTACATGTCTGATTTTTTACCAGAACAACCACTCAACAAAGAGTGTGGCATTGTTAATTTGGATGAGTACAAAAATCAGGGCACTCACTGGATCTGTTATCTTAAATATTTAAAAAATGAGGCATTTGTGTTTGATTCATTTGGAGGTGTTCCACCTGAGAATTTAATAAAATATCTAAAATCGGCTAATCTTTATTACAATAATGCCCGTCTTCAAAACTTCAAAGATGTTAATTGTGGACATTTGTGTTTATCTGTTCTCAGATATATGTCTCAAATAAATAAACCATCAATTGAAAATTTTCAAAAAGCCTTGTGGTATCTGAAACATCATGGGGGTATTCCATCTCACCAGCCAAAATTCAATATTGAAACTCAAATTACATGATGACATAGTGTATCCCAAAACAATAGCTCTCAGAGCATTTTACGGCATGTACTTGATACCTAATATTACACACCACAACAATACAATTGCAGTAGGGGATCAAAAAATTGTCATCACTCCAGGGCAGTATAATCTGTCCACTCTAAATGCTCACTTACCCAGAGGTGTGGTGTTAAGTCAAAATTCTGTCACTCACAGAGTAGAAATCGCATCTGCTACAGAAACGGTGCATCTGGGTACTATAGGAGAGCTGTTAGGATTTGAGAACAACACAAAACTTGAAGCAGGTATCAAACACACTGCTATGAATATACCTAAATTCTTAGCCATAGAGACTCTAAATATTCACTGTAATGTGGCCGAGGGTATGATCACCAAATCAAATGGCATAGGCACTCACAAACAAACCGGCATCATTGCAACATTCAAACCTAATTCCGAATTTATGGAGCCAATCATCTACAATCCATCCCCAACATTATATTTTCCTGTGTGCCATAATAGAATAGATTACATTGAGTTGATGGTCACTAATGAAAAAGAAGAATTAGTTGATTTTGCTGGAGCCACAACAACTGCTATCATAGAGATTAACATTTAAATAAAAATACATACAATGGAAAATATTGAGAGTTATGAGCTACAATCATTCCCCCCAAACAGGAGGACATTTGCAAATTTAAATCAACCCAACACGGAGGTTGAGGTTGATCTTGATGTAGGGGACGGCTTTATACACCCCCACAGAGCAGATCTATACATCAAATTTGATGTTGTAAAGCTCGATGGAACAGATTACCCGGCAAATTCAAATATAAGACTTGTAGACAATTTTGTGCCGCATCTGTTCTCTGAAATTGAGATCAGAAAGCATGGCGTTGTTATAAACAGAATAGATTATCCCGGCATTACCTCCACGGCTTTGGCCACTCTAAAATTATCCAAAACCGAGGCTTCTTACTACAAAATAGGTGGATTTGAGGCTGGTGATAAAATATTATCTAAGAACCACACTGTGCTGTTCCCGATGCGCCTGTTGCCAGGATTCTTCTCGGATTACAAAGATATTATGTGGAAGGGTGGTTTAAGAATTACATTTAGAAGAGCTGCCAATGATAATAATGCTTTGATGAGGTACAGCACATTAAACCCTACGGGGGAAGCTATGCCTAATACCCTACCTGATGAGGGCAAGTGCATTATTCAGACTATGGAGCTAAGAATCCCCGTTGTTGAATATGAGGCCAGTTACGCTCTTAAATACAAAGCAGATATCCTAAAAAATCCACAGGTTCCTCTTCAATTTTACACATATCAATGCGTACAGAAGGTTGCCACTGGTACCTATTATGAATTTGATGCAACAAATTCATTCTCCAGTATTCAATTTGACATGCCCGATTTTGTAGTGGTACTGTTTCAGACTGGAAGACACAACAATCAGGAAAAAAATTCAAGTAGATTTGATAACTGCAACATCAAGAACATATATCTTAAAAATGGCAGAAATGAGGTATTCCCTAGGGAAAATTATAATTTAGACATGTCCAAGGATGATTTTCTTAAATTATATGAGGCTTTTTCTTCCTTCAAGCGCGTCACTACTGGCAATACTGACCTGTACTACGCACCAGATGAATTCAAGGAACGGAGACCCATGTTTGTAATTAACACTTCGAAAAGAAAACAGGTTGTGGTTAATGACAGAACAAACATTAAAATTATCTGTGAATTCCACGAGACTTTACCAGATGACACCATATGTAGCGTTATTCTCATAGGTGAAAAATCATATATTTATGATGTGAGAAATGAGCGGGTCACAGAGCAATTCTAGAAGCACGATTCAGGGCTTCCCCCATGGCGCAGTGGTAGCGTCATTGCCTTGTAATCAAGAGGTCCCGGGTTCGATACCCGGTGGAGGCACAAGTAGTTTGGATCCCACTTTAAAACTGTAGGGCCAGTCCCGATTAGCCTTACTGTGCATAAAATGGACTTAAAACAGCAACTCGAACTAGAAACACGATTTAAACACAGAAACCCTTTGGATATAAAACAATACTTTACCGTCAGAAAATATATTACCTACCCATTTTATAGCTTACGAGCAGAAAAGCTTTTACCTACTAACACAGCACATTTGCCATTGCAATTATTCTGTTGCGACAAGATCAAACCTAAATGCAATTCAGTTTGCAATGACAATATCCAGAAGACAATATTAGTATTTTCCTCAATATGATGGATGGTCCCTGAAAGAGTATATAGTATAGATAAGAATTTCTCTTTGAGTTCCATGACAAATGACATGTAATTTCCCTCGGAAACGGCACAATAGAGGTAATATCAACAGATATAATCTAATAACGATGAATAATATGTTATTCCTCTCTGAAAAGACGCAGTATAGATTATATCTGTTGGCATACAACCCCCGGCCATGCATAATTAATTGTTGGCCGAAACATGGGACTGATCAAAAGATTGGAAAGAACATGCAATGTTTACTTGACCTCCATTCTATTGTATTGATTATGCAGTTTTGCCCCGTATTGTTGTTACCCAGATAAGAAAACTCTGGCGATTCTTAATAGAGAATAGAGAATTTTTTACCAAATTTAAGATCTGGGAGCTATCAACAGGGCAAAATCTCACGTATGGAATGCCACATCTCTCAGGACTCGAACCCAAAGCCCCTTGTTTACAAAACAACAATATTAACATTTTGCCATCAGATTTTATGAGGACTCAAACCCGAACCTTTTGATTACAAGGCGATGCACCACACTCCACTCGGTCTCAGAACCCAATAGATATCAATTCAAGATTCCTGGGATTTTGACAGAAAAACATACTATAAGCTTAATTTCTGGTGTAGCCAAAAATTGACAAGCTTATGAACAAAAATCTGGCTGACGCAACTTTTATAAGTATAAACAAATCAATCTAAGAGAGCTCTTCGTTTCTGAAAAATTCCCGAGGGCATTTTTACAAAAATCTTGGATTAGACAAGATTCCACACTTGCTCAAAAAACTCATATGCTCATGTTAAGCAAGTTTTAAGTATAGCAAAGCTGCTTGAGGGGATGCTCTTCCTTTCCGGTCCTGTCCGTAGCATAAACCCCACTACTAACGGGAAAACGGAAGCAATTAATGAACAAAGTTTTGGGACCACTTACTGCTGATGTCACTGTTCAATGCCTGAGTGGAATTTTTTGCCTTAGGGTTTATACTGACTCAATATTTAGATTGTAAAGCAGGAATATAGAGAACAAAGATATTCAGGGTGTTTGCAAATCAAGAAAGTCATGGAAGTCAAGGAAAAGTAAAGAAATCAAGAAGTAGGTCAAGAAGTCAATAAAAAGGCAATAAATTATTCTTGTGGTCAATATTTTTTACTAACACAATGACTGATTGGTTGATTTAGTTTATTTTACTTAACTTTACTTTTCTGCTCCTTTGGGTAATGACAAAGATGAGGTTGAAAGGTGGTAAGATAAGATGGATGAAGAGACAGTCACAAACATATAGGGACAAGCGCCACAAAGCCCCATCTGGTTGTGAGTCCAGACGCTAAAGCCTCGCTGGTCTGCCAAATACAGTACAGGATGCATTAACAGATAAAGCAGGTTTAATTCTCTTCTTAAATACAGCTTCATTTTCATCTTAACTGGGCCTTTCATTAAATAAATATTTATTTTCTTAATTGCAAATTTCCAACTTTACCTAAGTCGGAGTCGTTTAAATAAACGTTAAGAAAAACGAAAAAAAGGTCAAGAAAAGTCCAGAAAAGTCAAGAATTCTGGATTTGTCATTTTGGTAGAAACCCTGTAATTGAACTAAAAACTACTCAAGATGAAACTCTGGAACCACTTGAAATTATCGTAAGTGCTGAATATTTGTTTGCCATTACAGGTCATAATGAAAATGTTGAGAGAGTACTTTTGTTACCATCAGCACAACAGACTCATGAGCGAAATGATTTTTTCATAAAGCCTGTAAAATGTTTGGTACTGGTCCCTATAATTTCAAAGAGTTTGACTGCCCATTTTGACTAAACCTGAAATTTTGAAAAAAAAAATTGGCTCCTCTGAGAAGTACCACTTAAATCATGTAGTAAGAGGTACATTGTTTAGTATGATTGCAAGTTTTGAAATTTTGCATTTAAAAACTCATTAAGAATTCATTCTTTTAAACTGAAAAGTGTAATTTTTAAATTACTTTGTAACATGTTCTATAGAAATATGTATTATTTATTGTGAATGTTTTGTGTCCTACATTTTGACTTAATTTCCTACATTTTTTGACATGTCCTACATTTTCCTTATAGCGATCTGGCAACCCTAGAATTAAATGTAATTAAGTTTCTAACTCATGTCCAGCTGGCAGTAGGTTTAGTGTTATAAATTCAATCTTATTCATATAGCATAAATTTTATTTTATTTTTAGAATAACTAGTGAATGGTGGCATGGCAGAGGGTTCATACTTCAATACTACAACACCAATGGCATTGTATTCTAGGGTGTTGCCTAAAATTTTAGGAGGGAGGGTTAGGGGGTGTTGAGGATGTGTGGGTAAATCCCTGCAAGAGTAACAGGGGCTTACACTTGAACTTTTGTAATTGAATTGACTGCTGCATTTAATGTCACCTTCATGTACAATTTTTGTCTTCTTCATATTTTAGAAAGAAAAAGGTAATCAGATCTTTGATGTGCGAGTGAAAGTTGAATTCATGGGGAAATTAGTTGGAATGTCACCACGTGTCAAATGCCAGGAAATGAAAGCTGAAGTCAATTTTGAAACTGTGCTGAAGTTTGATGTTCGTAAAACTGGTTGCTTCGATGAACTTACTGCAAATCCTCTACTAAGTAAGTAATGGATAGACAACTAGTTTAATTTTATTTGTAAGTAGTAAGTACAAAAATGGGGCTCAATTGTGAAGGTAAACAAAAATCATACTAATATTTGGTTAATGTAATAAACAGAAGGTATGTTAAAGAATGTGCCTCTATTGTCCTTACTATGAAATGACATGTTAAAATAACATGACAATTACAGATTCAGAAGGTATTCAATATAATTTCCTCAGAAGATCATAAATAAAATAGAACTGTAGTGTATATAATAATGAAAATGTCAATATTTTTTGGATGATCATTATGATGATAATGAGACATGACAGTAGACATGAAGCTTGCTACTTGGAAAAGGACAAATTACTTTTTGGGATTTTGGTTTCAGATATTGATACCTATAATCAATCACGATAATATGATGCTGCTAAAACAGACAGTTGTGGAAATAGCTGAAAGTAGTATGAAAGTATATAATATAAGGACAAAAATTTTACAAATGAAGAGCTTATATGATTAAACAGCCCGATTTGCCTACACTTAAAACTATGCCAAGATGCCCTTATTCCCCATTTCTTCAAGTGTGATATGCTCTCAATCTCAAGAATCTTGAATCCTAGTGTAGAAAAGAAGAACCCTCAATAGACAGATTTGCCTACACTTAAAACAATGTCAAGGGGGGCTTATACCCCAATCGACCATGTGTGTACATATTTAAATCTAAAGAATTTTGAATTCTAGTGTAGAAAAGAAGAACCCCCCTCAGACAGATTTGCCCATGTGTGTAAAAGCTACATCTCTCAGTTTGTTGTCCATAAACTTGTCAAAAATATGCCCCCCTTGATATTGTTTTGACTATACTTAAAACTAGGGCAAAAAATGCTTATAAGAGCTTTTGCTTACACAATAATATAATGTAATATATGCTTAAATACTTGTTACCTGGAATAAGCTCAATATTTTAATTGGACACCAGCCTCAACTCATATATCTAGTACTAAGACAATGTAATATGCAGAAATCTTCTAGAATTGCTCTGTGACTCTCTCATTTCTTACATCATAAACATATGATTTTTCACCTATAAGGATAACACTACATATGGTGTCATCGGGGAGTGTATCATGGAATTCACAGATAATTTTAATGTTTGTCCTGTCATTAACCACAACTTGTTTCCTTTTTGAGGTGTTGATGACAAACATGGGTCTCTGTGCTTTGAATTCATCTGGTGTGTAATACATGTCAGTATTGCCAGTAGTGACCCTTTTGTATGCTGTAAATGCTTCATATAATTTAAGGAAATCATCCTTGGACATGTCTAAATTATAATTTTCTCTGGGGAACACCTCATTTCTGCCATTTTTAAGATATATGTTCTTGATGTTGCAGTTATCAAATCTACTTGAATTTTTTTCGAGGTTATTGTGTCTTCCAGTCTGAAACAGTACCACCACAAAATCCGGCATGTCATATTGTATACTGGAGAATGAATTTGTAGCATCAAACTCATAATAGGTACCAGTGGCAGGCTTCTGTACACATTGATATGTATAAAATTGTAAAGGTACCTGTGGATTTTTTATTATATCTGCTTTGTATTTAAGAGCATAACTGGCCTCATATTCAACAACCGGGATTCTTAGCTCCATAGTCTGAATAATGCATTTGCCTTCATCAGGTAGGGTATTAGGCAGAGCTTCCCCGGTAGAGTTTAATGTACTGTACCTCATCAAAGCATTATTATCATTTGCAGCTCTTCTAAATGTAATTCTTAAACCACCCTTCCACATAATATCTTTGTTATCTGAGAAGAATCCTGGCAACAGGCGCATGGGAAACAGCACTGTGTGGCTTTTAGATAATATTTTATCACCAGCCTCAAATCCACCTATTTTGTAGTAAGAAGCCTCGGTTTTGGATAATTTTAGTGTGGCCAAAGCTGTGGAGGTAATGCCGGGGTAATCCACTCTGTTTATAACAACACCATGTTTTCTGATCTCAATTTCAGAGAACAGATGTGGCACAAAATTGTCCACCAATCTTATATTTGAATTTGCCGGATAATCTGTACCATCGAGCTTTACAACATCAAATTTGATGTATAGATCTGCTCTGTGGGGGTGTATAAAGCCATCCCCTACATCAAGATCAACCTCAATCTCTGTGTTGGGTTGATTTAAATTTGCAAATGTCCTCCTGTTTGGGGGGAATGATTGTAGCTCATAACTCTCAATATTTTCCATTTTTTTGTATGTATTTTTATTTAAATATTAATCTCTATGATTGCAGTTGTTGTGGCTCCAGCAAAATCAACTAATTCTTCTTTTTCATTAGTGACCATCAATTCAATGTTATCTATTCTATTATGGCACACAGGAAAATATAATGTTGGTGATGGAGTGTAGATGATGGGCTCCATAAATTCAGAGTTAGGTTTAAATGTTGCAATGATGCCAGTTTGTTTGTGAGTGCCTATGCCATTTGATTTGGTGATCATACCCTCGGTCACATTACAGTGAATATTCAGAGTCTCTATGGCTAAGAATTTAGGTATATTAATAGCAGTGTGTTTGATGGCTGGTTCAAGTTTTATGTTGTTCTCAAAGCCTAACAGCTCTCCTATAGTACCCAGATCCACTGTTTCTGTAGCAGATGCAATCTCTACTCTGTGAGTGACAGAATTTTGAGTTAATACTATACCTCTGGGTAATTGAGCATTTAAAGTAGATAGATTATATTGCCCTGGAGTGATGACAATTTTTTGATCCCCTACTGCAATTTTGTTGTTGTGGTGTGTAATATTAGGGATCAAGTACATGCCAAAAATGCACTGAGAGCTATTGTTTTGGGATACACTATATCATCATGTAATTTGAGTTTCAATATTGAATTTTGGCTGGTGAGATTGAATACCCCCATGATGTTTCAGATACCACAAGGCTTTTTGAAAATTTTCAATTGATGGTTTATTTATTTGAGACATATATCTAAGAACAGATAAACACAAATGTCCACAATTAACATCTTTGAAATTTTGAACACGGGCATTATTGTAATAAAGATTAGCTGATTTTAGATATTTTACTAAATTTTCAGGTGGAATACCTCCAAATGAATCAAACACAAATGCCTCATTTTTTAAATATTTAAGATAACAAATCCAGTGAGTGCCCTGATTTTTGTACTTATCCAAATTAACTATGCCACACTCTTTGTTGAGTGGTTGCTTTGGCAAAGAATCAGACATGTACACACCTCTAAAATTTTTGATGCCCAGTGGCTTGATTAAAGCTTCAATATCTTGGTTTGTAAGCGGCTCTTGTTTTTTTTAAACTTATTCATGGCTCTCTTAACACCTTTGCCTTGTTTCTCCATGGCCAGGTTATGGCACTTCAATTCATCTAATTCTGCCCTATTCTTCTTGGCATCTATTACTGTTTTTGCTATGGCAGCTGATCCCCCAGCCAAGCTCCCAACAGCCCCAAGTGCTGCTAAGATGGCCGGGATAGTAAATATGAAACCCCCCACATGTGATTTTTTCCTGGATTGCTGTAATTTTTTTAATTGGGGGGTACTAAGCAACAATTTCATACCATGGCCCTTGGCAATACAAGAGCTTTTTTTCTTGCGCTGCTTTTTGGTTAAAAGTTTTAAGAGATTTAAGACCTGCATAAGGTATCTGATACATAACACCCTTGGCCTTCATCGTAGGTTTATTATATACATATTCACAGCCCCCACCCCAGTTTTTGTTTGGTGTTCATAGCTATGGTGGTCCCCAATGCTGCTATTCTCTCACTCAATGAAGCATCTTTGCTTACAAATCTACCAAATGCAGCCTCTTCTAATTTCTTGTCTGCAACATGTCTCTTGTCAAGATCAGAATCTGTGTTGTATGCTATGTCATGGTCTCTACAAGCAGCATCTAGGGGATTAACACCAGGGTCCCGTCTGTTTAATCTATGGTCCAATTTTGTACCGGGACCACAATACTGATAGCCTTGAATATGTAGTTCAAATGGCAGCTTGTTTATAATGTCATTAACCAGTCCCCGGCCCTCAGAAATATTCCAAAATTTAGGTGGTAGAGTATTAATAATTTTTATAAGATATCCAATCCCCTTAGTGTCGTTCACTATAAAATTAGACAATTTTGTGCTTATCATGTCCATAATTCCAACCTTTTCATTGTAAAAATTGTGGTTGCCAGCATTTTCCTCCCCAGCTATCACCAATAACCTATCTACAAGTTTCCTGACATCATCAACCCAGACAAATTCTTTAGGCAGGGTGTTGTATTGTTTGATTCCACTGCCTGTCTTAATTTGTGACCATATGGGCTTGATTAAATTGTTGTATTTTGCTCCACTGCTAGACTTAACTCTTTTTTGTGGGGGATCATTGTTCTGGTATAGAGCATCTGATTTTATTAATATTTCTTTGTAATGCTCATAATCTTGATCTGTATAGTTGCCAGGCCTTTTCCTAGTCATCAGTTCCCACAATCCAGGTGTGCCGGGATATTTAACAAAAGCACCTTTTTCTCCAAGATGAGATTCTGAATATACAATGATATCATCTCCCATAAATGTTACTCTGAAATTGCCAATTCTATGTATGATGCAACCATCACGCTCTGTGTCAGCATATAAGCCAAAAACCTCATCTTTGTTGTCTTTAGGTGTGTTTAAATATTTTTGAGCAAGAAGACCCAATTCAATAGGATCCTGAGTAGCTTCAATTCTTCGAGGAGCAATAGGACTAGGTGTATGAATACTAGAAAGTGGGGTGATTGGATAATCTAATATGTTCCTTGCAGCTACAGGTACAAGCTCTGTGATCAAATTTTGATTTTGCTCTGTAACAGTTTTGATATTTTTACCTAATTCACTAATAGCATCAATAATAGGCTGTTCTGTTTGTTTGTGTTGTTCATAAATTCCTCGGTTCTGTGATTTCCATCCCTTAAATCTTTTTACAAGATAATCTCTTAATTTAAGATCATAAATGATTGGCCTTTTCATGGTTATTTATATATGTTTCAATGTCTAGAAAATTGTTGATTTTATTTCTGTATTTGCCACTATTGGGTTTTCTTGTCATATCAATTGTGACAAACCCATAGCTGTCCTGGTTCCAGCACCTGCTGCAAAACTTGGAAAAATCATTGTAGCTCAAGTCCCCACCTACATATTCATCATGTATGTGTTTGAGGTTGGTATGATCCTGATGAAACACACATATAAAATTGCTGTTGTCTCGGATCAGCTGCTTGGGAATTTTTGAAAAAGTCTGTGCCAGGTAGAAGCAATCAATGTTTTTGTGTCGGCCCTGTGTAAAGAAATTTCTAACCTTGTTTTGATTATCCAGTATAATGTCATCAAACACAACAACAGAGTTATCAAGACAATCATGGAGTGGCTTAACATCTGGTTCAAAAGTGGCTATATCCAGTCCATCATATAGCTTCATCAGTTGCTGATATTTTAATTGTTCCAAGCTCTTAGAGAAATCATACAAGTGCCTGTTTTTCCAGTCTAACCAGTTGGGTGCCAATAAAAAATTATCAATCATTAGTGTAGTTTTACCACAAGCCGATGGCCCAACAATAAGACATCTAATATTTTCAGGCAGCAACTTGCCATTTCTCTTAATCTGCTGTTCAGGTTCTGGCAGCCTTTTTATAACATCCCAGGTGCTCATATTATCACTTTGTCTGCATCGATCCAGCTGTGTTCTGGAAGTCCTAGCCATTTGACAAATAACTTGTTGCCTTTTCTGTGGATGATTTTTTCTATGAGATATGTGTCAGGCTGTTTAGTTTTGTTGAGTTCTTCTTCATAGAACCGGCCTTTGAGAATTTCTCCTCGGTGGTCTTTTATTATATAAGTGTTAAGGGTCCCAGGTTTAACTTGAACCACTGTAAATAATTCAGTGCTCCAGTTTCTTGTAAAGCCTCTTTTGAATAAGTGCTTATATTTGCTGATTCTTACTTGATCACCCACCCTGTATTTGGCTTTTCTTGTTGTTGGCTGGTATCTAGGATAATAAACAGTGCTGATCAATTTTTGCTCATCAGATGAAGTTACTTCAGAGGGTTTCATGTTGATTGTGGAATGGACAGAGTTGTTATATTTATGTAGAAGTTCTGGAAGAATATTAAGCCATTTATCATTACCTTGAAGTGTGAATTGTTTATACATATGATTTTTTAGGGTTTTGTTGAATCTTTCTACAATTGAGGCCTTGAGATCACTGTAACTCGAGTAATGTTGTATTGACTGGCTTTTAATAAATTGTTGGAACACAGAATTATAAAATTCTTTGCCATTATCTGTTTGCAAATAGTGCGGTCTTCCACTCTGATTGATGATTGTCCTGAAGGCTTCTGTAACACATTTTCCAGTCTTGGATTTGAGTGGCACAGCCCAGGCAAATTTTGAAAATGTATCTATGACAGTGAGTAGATACTTGTAGCCCTTGTTGATTTTGTCTAAGTTTTTCAGCTGTCCACTTGCCATCTCAATCAGGTCGCACTGCCATAAATCATCTATGCCTTTTGTGACTACTGACAGTCTCTTATAATTATGTCTGGCTTGTCTGTGTAATTCATCAACAATAATTTGTCTAGACATTTATTTATTTATTTATTTACGACTTTGTTTACATGGCGAAGTTAAGGCATTAATGCCTTCTCTTCCACTTAACCATTAATTACAGGGATCATTTTTTTCTTTGCAGTAAATTGTATATAATTAAAAAATTAAAAAAGATAAATGAGAAATAAAATAATAAAAGAAAAGTAAAGTAGTGAAAGTAAAATGAAACTAAAAATGAAAGCAATACAGTTTGAATACGAGCAGTCAAGCCCTGGATTAACCATTAATTACGTACATTGCTCATTATTTTTACTAACACAATGAAAAAAAGTAGCTTAGAAGAAATTAAAAATAAAAGCAATACAGTTTCTACATGCACACACACACACACAAACACACATTCACAATCAAGTACCTACATAGAAAGCATATTTCGTGGGCTAAATATATAACGTATTTCTTTCTGGGAATTTAATCTAGGTCCAATTGTTTAGCATGAATAATTTTAATTGTCTTTTGAATGTTACAATTGAGGAGGAGGCTTGGATTTCGGGGGCAGTCTGTTCCAGTGTCCTGCAGAGGTAACGGTAAACGAATTGGCGTAGAAGTTAGATCTGTGGATAGGGATGGATAACAGAGATTTTTCACGTGATCTGGTGTTGCGGGAGTGAAAGTCCGAAAGATATTGAAACCGCCCGGAAAGGTATTTTGGATCTTTTATTTCTAGGGCTTTGTACAGTAGGACAAGGTTGTGGTAAATCCGTTTATCACTTAATTTCAGGCACTCGACCTTCGCATAATACGGTGTCAAATGTTCTGAATATTTTATGTCGAAAACGAAGTGGACACAGGCGTTCTGGATTCGCTGAAGGCGTTTAGCTTGCTCACAATTTACGTCCGAGTAAACAGTGTCACAGTAATCAATAATAGGGAAAACAAGAGATTGAACAAGTTTGGTTTTTATACGTTCGGGGAGGAAGTTTTTAAGCTGGTAAAGAGAGTGTAGTGCACCGAAAGCTCTTTTACACACGGAGTTTACGTGTTCTCTCCAGGTAAGATTATAGACATAATATGAAAACAAGAATATTGCAACTGTGGGGTGTTCAGCAGCTGATACTACAGGATTTTCTAAATATAATTTGTCTCCTGTTTGTATATGAAATTCCAGATATATCTTCAGCATAAGATGTTTCTAATGTATTGGGATCTGTAAAATCCTCTAACTCTACACTGGTGATTTTTGGTTTGTTGTCAGCATTTGTTATTGATAAGGTAGGGTAGTGGTGTGCCTGTGGTTGAAGCCAATATTTGATCTTGATTGGTCTCAGTGTGCCCCCAACAAAAAACTGATAATAAAATTGTGCAGGGGACAGCATATATATTTTGCCACCTGGTGTAAATGGTGAATCATATTCTTTGTTGGGGATACTGTACAATACAAGAATTATTGTATGTTTAGGATTCTCGATTATGCCGGTTATTTCTTTTTCTGCTGTAAGCAATCTACTTGTTACAGATTCAAGGTGCTCATTGATAGTCCTAACAACATCATCATGGCCTGGCTTGATTTTTATGTCGACAACAAGTTTCTTGTATTGTTGCACAATTTCTTGTAGCTGGGTGGCAAAAACAGACAGAGCATTTGCTTGATTGGATTCCATGGTCCCTAGCTGTTGCTTGATATTAGCTACAATTTGCTGTAAATTTTCAACAACTGCCAATTTTGAATTTTGAGCAGTAAGATCATGGACTTGTCTTCTGATATCCTCAAACAGGGCATGCAGTTCATTAATATGTTTATTAGTTGGTAGAGTGGCCACTGTCTGAGTGAGTTGTTTGATCTCTGTCTGGATATTCTTGATATCTTCTGATTTCAATAAGCGATTCACAGCTCTCTTAATATTTTTAAGTTCCTGTGATGTAGGCAGATTTGATACAGTATTTTGCAAAGATTCAAGTGCCAATTTCACATTATTTAATTCAGAAGCATCAGCCACACTTTGCATAGCATCTTGGAGCAGGGCTATATCTGCCTGAGTGGGTGTTGATTGTTGTAAAATTTCAAGCATTGTTTGGATATCAAGGATCAAGTGATGAAAATGAGATAGCTCAGATTCAGTGTTGAGGTTTTCAAGCTTTGTGATCTGTTGCTGGACACTGGCAAGGGTGTCTACAATACCAGGCAGGCGGGATTCTAGAGATTCTTGTACATTTGTCAAATCACTTTGCACTGCTGCTATTGTACCCTCAAGATGGGTTATGGTACTTTGAATTTTTCCAAAATCTTCATATGTTTCAAGTTGCAGCTTAATATTGGCAACACTCCGAGTTATTGCACTAAAATCATCAGAAGATGGCAAGTTGTTCATAAAATTTTCAAGTGTCTCAATTTTTTCTTTAACCTCGGCTATGGCATTGTTCAAGGGGTCCAGATTAGACATCTGGAGTGATTGAATCTGTTCCTTTAGAGTGGAAATCACTAGATCAAAATCTTCTTGTGATTTTATGCTTTTGACAATTGTTTGGAGCTGTGTCTGGACATTATTTATCTGCTCTTCCAATTGCTGTTTCAATTGCTCAGAGTTGGTGGCCTGGGTCGTAAATTTGGCTTGAAGAGCTGCTACAGCTTCTTCTAAACTTTGAAAATTATCCAATGTGGCCAAGTCAGTATATTTTTGAAGCAGCAATTTGAGTTCAGAATCAATTTTAAGAAGAGGGTCCATGCATTGTGATTGCAAATTTGTAATTTCTAGTTGAAGACTGGCATTCAGTGTGGTTTGTAAAGCTTGTAAATCACTTCTTAATTTCTTGACTCTGACATCAAGCATCAGAATCTCATCACTGTGATCTTCATGTCTTGTATAGCCAAATGTATCATTAGGCATTTTGTTTTAGTGGTTATTTATTATTGAATATCTGATTCTTAATTCTATAAAAAAAGGTATAAGCTTGTCATATGATCCCGGGACCTCAATATATCAGCAGTCACCAGCAGAAACAGTATATACAGTGCCAGAAATCATGTTTGAGTGCTTAATTCTATAAATATTTTTCCCTATTGAAATCTTGACATTACCCTTGGGGGTTGTAATAAATTGCAATTGACCACCTACAGGTAATTGGTAATAATTTAAATTATTGTTAAATATGAACAATGTTTTACCTGTTTCATCATCAACTGTAAGTATGCTGTTCAGATGAATAATTAACAAAGCACTTAGTTTAGATATTATATCAGAAGAGGGTTGTGGTGTTGGCAGGTCCATAATAGCCTGTTTTTTGAACCCAAATAAGTTCATAGGCATGTTTATTTATTTCAAATCATGCTCTGTAATTGGGCATTGATTACCATTTTTCAAATCACAATGACCCCATGGTAGAGTATGTATGCCACATGATAAAATGCATCTCTTATCATCATGTGGGTCCAGAGCCACTTTTCTTACAATATTTGTAGTCAACAAGTGATCCACACTCTGAATTCTGGATTCTGATGTTCTGATTGTGCTACATGATTTGAGGCAATTTTTGTAATCTTCAAATTCAAGCTCTTTGTCTATAGTTACTCTGCCAATGCCCTTGGCCTTTTTGGCAACAGCGCCACTACATGTTTCAAAACTGTACATCTTGGCCCTTAACCCAGCAAATGCCACAATAACATCACCAAGTGTCTCATCTTTTAACTTGCCAGGCACCTTTTTGTTGTGGGGTTTAATTTTTGAATGTTCAGTGGTATCAAAATATTTAAACAATTCAGGCTGTGTTATATCTTGATAAACATCTTCTATTTGAATATCAAGAACAAAACTATCTGTGTCCATGTACATCAGTTTTACATGATCCTTATAAAAAGGCTTCAACACATCATAATACAATTTTAACATTTGTAATTTGGCCAATTCCAATATCACAGCCCCTACGTAAATAGGCTTATCAAACTTAATCTTTGTTTTTTTCATGTTGAAAAGTGCCATATTCTCATCATAAATTCTTCTGTAATTGAAGTTGGGCTTTGCAATCAATTTTTTGCTCCGGCTGGGGTCAGTAATTATTTTAACATCAATATGTTTTCTGACATTTTCTATTGTTTTGCCATACACTGAATTGACCATCAATTTAAACAAGGTCTTATCAAATTGGCTCATTGCAGATGTTCGAAGCACTGTGTTTGTATCAATATATGGCTTCAACCATCTTGAGTGCCTGAACCTTAAGACTTTGCCAATTTTGGTCACTTGAACACCATGATGCATCAGGAACTGGAGGTTTTTGTAATAAATAACATAATCCTGTTTTGGCTCTAGAGTCATCATCAATTTCTTCTGTTTAGAGCCAGGTGAGCACTCAACCTCAGGAATTGGGGGCAGATCAGAAAATGTGTTGTGTAAATTATCTGGAATTGTCAGATCAACCTCTAAGAACAGGCCATAGTTACTGTCATCAAAATCCTTAAGATCTTCAATGTTGAAATCTTCAACCCACTCAAGCCCTGCATATGGCAATTTATCCATCATACCTTAACCATACAGGCTGTTTGCATCCACATAAAGTATATAATTTGATGGCAGTGCTGGATCATAATTGGGAATATACTTGTTATTTGCTCTGGCATATCTCTGAGAACATTGCACCATGCCTCCTCTTATACATTGTTCCATAAACAGATACATATCTTGATCTTGGATCAGATCCAATTGCATTTTAGTGTTTAAAAACATTGCAGACCATGATAGGCCCGGAGCACTGTAAAAATACATTGGATCCAGCTTATAATTTTGCATGGAAGATTTTCTAAATGCCTGAAGTATATCAGCTAAGAGGGTCACATCGAGTTTTAAATAAGCCTTGTGATAATCACCAAATGTCTGGCATTTTAAATTGTTCCACATCAACTGGGCATGGTGATAATCTTCATCAGTGATTCCAGATGCTCTGATTTTGCTGTAAAACTCTTGTTGTGGTGGCAGAGAACACTCATCAAATTTAGAAAAATCTGTAACATAATCATATGGATATACACCCTTCCGCCTAATTAATTTCAGGTCCTGATTTGGAAACAAAGCACATTTAATTTTGAATTGATCATCAGATAATTGAGTGCCAGTGTAGCCAGGCTAGCAGACAGAATTCTGTAGGAATCAAGAAATCTTAAGTGAATAGGAACACTATTAACTTTAATTATTTTGCTAGTAGCAATATATTTTTCATTATTTTCAGCTGAAATATTTAAATTCTGCTTGTTAAACCCCTCGTACCTGATCAGATGATGGAAATCATAATTGGATGCACCATGGCAAAATATAGGGACAAATTTTGGTCTCTGGATCTTAATATTACAGCTATTACACAGGGCCATTAAGAATTTACCATCTGTATGGGAATGGTGATGTACCTTGATATTTATATCTGAAAATTCAGAATCACATACCGGGCATTTTTCTGCATTGTTGAAATCTTCAATCTGTTTCTCTGTTAAAGGCAACATGGTTTTTGATTTTAATAAGATATTAGATGCTATGTCATGGCACTCATTTTCTATTCTATGTGCAAATTCTTTGATGGCATCTGCTCCCATGTATAAATATTCTTCACTAACAACACCATCCTGTACAATCACATAATAAAAACTAGAAGGTTCATGTAACTGGTATGATGTAATTGAAGGTTCATCAGGATCTGGGCTGCAGAATGCAAGGGGTTTGAGGTTTGATTCAAAATCACAGACTATATATGCTGGGTGTTCCAACAAGGCTTCAAATTTTTTGAATTTGGCATTTTCATTTGGGTTAGGCATAAGCATATGAACAGGTTTATGGTTGCCACAGTATTTCAGATGCTCAATTAACTTGTTTTTAGCAATTTCTGCATTTTTTTCCCGAACCCCATTCACCATTTTTCTACCATCAAATACAGTCAAACATCTTCTGCACAACTTGAATATTCTATGAGTTTTGTCTAGTTGTGTTCTAATTAAAGCTTCAAGATTATGTATCAGAGTGTAATGATATGTATCATCCCCTTCAATTAAGAGCAGATCAATCGGAACAGCAGAATCATCATCAAGTGTACTGATTCTGAGAGGTGCTATCAAGCAATTGCCATGGCCAGTAGAACAAATAAATACATTAATAGATAATTGTTTAGCATTAATATCCCTGGCCTTTTTTTCAAATTTATCAATATTCTGAACAGACATTCGATATTCTAAACCCTCCATTGCTTCATCAAAATCATTTTCATGTTGTTTATAATAACTTATTCTCTTTGGATTATCTAAAACTGGATACAAAGCAGCTAAAATACACCACAGAAAGCATTTCTGATCATTATTTTCTATGTTAAGCACAGCTTTTTTGTTTTTAATATTGGCAGGTAAAGGCAGATATGTAGATCCTTGTAATGGGCTGAATTCAGAAATATTAACATAGAGCTTGTTTGGAGATCCGCATAGGCTCCATCCAGACTCTTTTGCTGCAAATTCAGAGTGTTTAATATTCAATTGATCTATCAAACTGCTTATTATTTTGTCTGAATTTGCATTTGAATATACCGGTACAGTTTCTGTTATGTGGGGCTGTGTAAATTTTGTGCCATTTGGCTTCTTATATTGTGTAAACAATTTGAGAGACAGCTTATAAGAGCCATTTTGTGCATTTAGAATTGCCTGCACATCTGGATTTATACTGTTCAAAAAATTCTTAATATCACATCTTGGCTCTGATACAAAACGGTGATCCCTTAATTGGCCGTTAAAACTGCTATGGATAGGTGGTGCATAGCGTGGCTGCTTTGCCGGTCCAGCATTAACAGCTGCTTCATGCTTCCTTTTCAGACCAGATGTAGATGGTTGTGAGGGTAATATTGATGACTGTACATAACAAGTACACTTATGCCTTTTGTAATAAACCTTGCTTAATATTTTATGGCATCTTGGACACATTTTTGTGGCCTTTCTGCATTTCTTACGGTCACAATTAACCGATGCCTAGACCAATTAGAACTAGATATATTTTTATTACACTGATTGCAATATTTTTGATTTGGCATTTTTATTGTTTATTTATATAAAATTTCTTGGTCCAAAAAAACAGAACTATGGATAATATGCCAAAACAATTATAACAGCAGTTAGTGGCTGAGCTGATGCTTTTATACCCAGACAACAGCAATAACTAGGCTCTGGTGATCCCCAATATAAAATAATTTTGCTCTATTATGCTGTTGTATAACACACTTTACCAGGTTTCAGATCTGGGAGCTATCAGTTGTATATCAACTAGCAGTGAATATTCTCAAAATCTCACTTGTGGAGATATTATTTTGCCACATGTATTTCAATCTTACACATTTTATCAGGCCTCAAACCCAGAGCTCTTGTTTACAAGGCAACAATATTAACACTTTGCAATCAGGGGAGGCCTCACATTTTACCAGGACTCAAACCCAGAGCTCTTGTTTACAAGGCAACAATATTAACACTTTGCAATCAGGGGAGGCCTCACATTTTACCAGGACTCAAACCCAGAGCTCTTGTTTACAAGGCAATAAGCCATGGGACTATGTCCATATTCTATTGAGCATCAGAACCCAAGAGTTATGAGCTCTATATCAGCTAAATACAATTCAAAGTTGGACTTTGAACTGTGCAATGAATATTCTGTAAGTCTCACTCGGGTATATATTATCAGAACAAGGCAAAACCTGAATCCAATTCAGGCATATATGACAACATGCAAGAGGCCAATGTTCTTTTTACTAAGAATTTCCCTTGGAGTCAATGACATGATGGCATGTATGGGGAATTTTCCCTGAAAGGGCACAGTGTAGATTTTATCTCATGCATGCAAGCATATAAAATCTCCCAGGCGTGCATAATTTATTGCTGGCCGGGAGATGAAACTGATCAAAGATTAGAAAAAACATGAAACCATTTTGCTTGCCTGCCCTTGTCCTATTGTATTGATCTGTAAGTTGTAGAGGATGAGAATATAAGCATTTTTGCCCTAGTTTTAAGTATAGTCAAAACAATATCAAGAGGGGCATATTTTTGACAAGTTTATGGACAACAAACTGAGAGATGTAGCTTTTACACACATGGGCAAATCTGTCTGAGGGGGGTTCTTGTTTTCTACACTAGAATTCAAAATTCTTTAGATTTAAATATGTACACACATGGCCGATTGGGGTATAAGCCCCCCTTGACATTGTTTTAAGTGTAGGCAAATCTGTCTATTGAGGGTTCTTCTTTTCTACACTAGGATTCAAGATTCTTGGGATAGAGAGCATATCACACTTGAAGAAATGGGGAATAAGGGCATCTTGGCATAGTTTTAAGTGTAGGCAAATCGGGCTGTTTAATCATATAAGCTCTTCATTTGTACAATTTTTGTCCTTATATTATATACTTTCATACTACTGCTGAAGAAGATACTGCAACCTATGAAGGAGAAATACAACTGGGGATAACTAATGTGCCTCTCATTTCAATTTGCTAAGTTCATTGAACATTTATTTTTGGCTTCACTTCTAGATGTAATCGCTTCTTACTGTAGTTTGAATTCAAATTCAAGATTTAATTTAATTTTTATGTGTTATAGGTTAGGGATGAGGCAATCACCCTACACTCATTTAACTTACAAATGTATTGAGCATTATCATGTCACACCTACTTTCAAAATTTTTCCTGGCTACAGCAGGCTAATTTTATCTCTGTCAGGTATGAACATATCAACTCCTATCCTTATGTTTGAAAATATACTAATTTACCTGACATATAATGTCTGCACTCACAAACAAACAGACATGCATACACATATCAAATTAATAATTGGTACTCGATAATGTAAGTTAGGTGATATACAAATACAACTAAAAACTGAAATGATAGTCTAATTTGACTTAATATTAGTTAAAGTGCTTGTTAGTGAAGTTAATATTTGTGCACACTTCCAGTCACTGTCGTCGAAGCCCTAGGAATGCCTGTAAGTGTTAAGGACAAGAAATCCCAACATCCACCAGCACAAAAGGAAGAGCAAAGTAATATAATAGGAAGGTGTAACATGGATTTACTTCCTATTCTTTTAGGTAAGTGTATGAGCAACTTATTATTTGTACAGATAAAAAAAAGGTAAAGTGTTCCCCTGTGCTTAGCACCATGCAATGAAGGCATATAAGGGGTGTGTAGGTAACGCCTTACACTTTCTTGATCCGGTCGTGAGTGGGGGTGATTTAGAAGTTCTTTGGAAAAACAGCACACTTGAACTGAATTTGTTCTGAATTCTAATGCATACTACTGAAGTCAGATTTATCTTAATAAATACCTAACAAGAGCTCTTTCTTGAGAACCAACTCGATCTTAAAGGAGCTAGTAGTTGGAATAAATGTTCATATTAGTTCTATTTTTTGCAATATGAAATTGCCATGGTTATTCTTATGTGTATGTAATGCAATTGGAAAAATTAGCAATCTTTTGATCAACTAAGTCAACGTCGACAGTGTTTTGTTTGTTTATAACTTTGTCAAGTGTTGTGGGTGAGATTCTTTGTTTTACCTAATTTGTTGCTGTTTTTGCATGTATAAAGGAAGAACAACATGCCAATTTATGACTGAAGAAGTATATTTTTCGATTTTCTATAAGTGTGTTAATCATAATGAAAAACACGTTAAAGACGTATATTTAAAAAAGTTTTGTATGTGAATGTTTTTCTAAGTTACAAATTCCACATGCTTTACCAGAGATTTTTTTTAGTTGTTTTATATCATTTCTGCATTGCATTTACAGTTGTATAGATAAGAATTTTTCATAAGCAATATATTGAAAACAATAAAATACTTTCCAATGGAAACCAATTCATTACAATTGACCAATCAGTTCCGATACACCAATCGGTTCCGATAGACTAATCGGTTCCGATTGAGTGTCTAAAAACTCATATTGGCTATCGGAACCAATTGGAAAAATTTCCAGCTGGATATCGCAGTATTTACTTTCCCAAATACACAGTTAATTAAGAAAAATGCATTCTGTGTTATGATTAGGTACAAGAATAGAGAAAGAAGCATGGGACTACTCAGTATCGCACGCAGGATTTCATCGAAAACTTTCTACAAATTCACATTACCATTGTTTTATTATACTTTAATTAATTAATAATACTTACAATTATTAATTAGTTTATTTACTACTAACAATACAACTAATGCAGCTGCTGTTACTACTTATATCACTACTATTATTAAGTAGTAGAGATCTACATAAATATATTTATGAAAGCAATAGTACAAAATTACATTTTTTTTGTTTCTTTGTTACAAAATAATTGTCTAGTCAACTGTTATTTGTGCCTAGGTATATGATAGGTGAGACATTCTAAGTGTGAAGAAAATCCATAAACAAGAAAATATATTAAATTTATTGAAATAATAAAAATATGAAACTCATTCAAGGGCCAGCGGTGGTCTAGTCTGACAACCTCGTGGGAGATCCGGGTTTGATTCCAGGAATTGGTTGGAATTTATCCAGCCTTGTCTCCGCACTCGGCCTCATATCAATGGGTACATGAGAGCAGCCCTGGGGGATAAGGGCTGCCGGAGCATGGTGCTGATCACATCCCCTGCAAAATGGCTGAGATCGAGAATGTGTGGGACCCAGCACATCACTACATGTGCCTTCATGGCACGGTGCTATATGCACGGGGAAATTTACAATACCTTTACCTATGGAACTCACCCAGGATGATGATGAGGCACGAGAATACATGTTGCCAAATTCCACTGAGTCTATGTTTTCATTCAAAAGTAGACATTCCAACACATTTATCACTTCTAGGTGATTCACAAAGCACTTCTTCAACATTATTTAATGATGTGGATGTAGACTCAGCATCACTTGGGAGTTCACAAGGGGATGCAAAATCAGTACTGGGAAGAACGTTTGCAATAACGTTGGCACACTGTGATGAAGCAAGGAATTTTCAGAATTCTCGTGAGAGACTGCGCGACCATTTGCAAAATTGAACTTTGTGGCCGCTTAGATTGTGTTTGGAATGTTGTTTTTCTCCATGCTGCATTAGAATAATAATTCAAATTATTATTAGTAGTATTATTATTATTATTACTGTCGCAGATCTTTGACTGTGATAAATTAGCCATTTTTAATTTTTTCTATAACATTTTCCATAATATTTCCCCCCCTTGCATACGCCACTGGGAATACTGTAGTCCTCATGTTCTTGAGTGATCGAAAAATTAGGTAGGTTTTCCACATGAATGTAAGCTACTTTTAACTTCAATTGTGAGCATCTGTTGATTCATCTGTTACCTCACCTTATGATCTTATGAAGAGCCAAAATTTAGAATGTTTTGGCTATCACTTGAATTCTAAAGAGATAAAAGAAAAGAATGAGAAAACAAATTGATTATCTTAGTTCAGTATATAGCAGTGAATTGTGGTGGATGGTGTTGTTGAGCTCAGAGTTGAAAAAGGAGAATAGAAGAAAGAAAAACTGGAATACTTTTTGACTATTTCAAGAAGAAATCCAAAAATATGAGTAGTAACTTGGTTTGCAAACTCGCATATAAAACTTAATTGACTTATTAATAATAATTAAAAGTAACAAAATAACACAAGAATGATTAGCAAATTAACAAAAAATAAGTAAAAGATTGCACTACTTGATATTATTAACAAATGTTTTGCCTAATAGAAGACCGAAAGGCAAGCTTGGAGGAAAATATATTCATACTTGAGGAGAGATCATTGAATTGTGTGTCAAGTCTTTAAAAGAGAGATCTTTTTTGAATTTGTAGTCTGTTTTTTTTAAAAAAATAAACTTGTGTTGAGTGTTGTGCGCATGGGTACACGAAAGTGGAATTCCTCAAGGAGTGTGTTACATTGAATTTTGTATAAATAACTGAAATCATTCCTCAAACGGCGTTGAGATGCAGTCTGTAAATTTGGAAAAGACAAGAAAAATTGAAAAATTGTGTAAAGAGGGAACCCTGTAACAAACTATAGCCAGGAAGAAGTGAAAGACTGAATCGATTCTAGAGATCTGAGTGAGACAAGCCATGGACCAGACGGAAGAGCAGTATTCTATTATTGGAGAAATGAATGACTTGAAGTATAAAGTGAGGGCTGAGATGTCACTAATTTCAGTGAAACGGTACAGTAAACCCAAGAGATGCATTGCCTTTTTTGTGGTGCCTGTAATATGTTCCTGAAATGCAGTGACGTGCGGTGACGTCGACACTTGGGGTAGCAATCAGTGGCGTGCTCAAGGAGGGGGGGGGGGGGGTTGGTGTGGCTCATACCCCTCCCCCTGTTTAGGGTCCAGTATTCCTAAAAATAGAACGTCAATAACAGGAAAAGGTTACAAAATGATGAATGAGTACTAAAAAAAGTACACGTAACCCCCACCACCATTTGAAAATAAAAAAGATTTGATTTGACTACTAAGCGAGAGATCCTGGGTTCGAATCTCAGCTTGCCCATGTGTAGCTATTCTTTGAGTGTGCCCCTTCATCAATTATATTGTATTTTCTTCGCGATTAGCCAAAAATGGCAGAAAAGCGAAGTAAATTAAACCAAATCAAGCAATCAATCAATGATTTGACTTGATTTTTGTTACTTAGCGTCGCTTTTTTCTCACATTTGGCTAATTGCGAAGATGATACGATAAATTAATGAATTGACACACACAAAGAACACCCATGCCCAGGTCGGGATTCGAACCCAAAACTCCTGGTATCGTAGCGTGCTGTGATAACCACTCCCCCACGGTTGTTTGATTTGGTGTTAAGTCCACTTTATGCACAGAAACAAAACAGGTAACAAAACACACTTTTTTGTAGTTTCTTCAATAATATTCATTTGGCTTCTTGAGTTCTGAGATATATTTTTCATTTCAAATTATTTCATTATTCACTGCAGAGTACAACATATAGGAACAGGAATGTGTGCTCATCCGGTTCGAATCCTGGCCTGGATTGTTCATATGAGGTCCCTTCATCAATTTCATCACATCATCACATTATCCTCATTTTCGCGATAACCAAATGTGGCAGAAAAGCGAAGTAAAATAAACCAAACCAACAACAATATGAATGTGCGTTCTCTTGCACAAGTAAATTCAGTCGTTGGAGGCCAAGAGATTAGTATATTTAAAAAAAAAAAACACTACTAAAACGAGAGCCAGAGAGAGCCTGAGCAAATATTTGTAATTTAATCATTATATATTCCATATTTGAAAAAAAAAATAAAAAATAAAAAATAAAGGAAGCATAACATTATTGTCTACACGTAACACGTTCCCATGTCATAAATAATAAAACTACATACCATATTATACATACATATTGTACAACGTGTAAAATGTTGTGTAAATACAGAGAACATAAGTACTGCAGAAAATTTTCGCTTGAGTTCTTTAGAGGATTTACAAAGGAATCGAATGGAAACCAATCCCCTATCTGTCCTATAGCAGATAGACTGAGGGACCTGAAAGCACGGGCTTTCAACCATTGCAGCAGGGGCAAGGGAGGGAGAGGCAGAAATCTTCCCTTTTCCTTAGGAAACCCGTTTCTACCTGGAACTGCTAAGGCTGAAGAAGAGCGAGCTAGGCCAGTTTTGCCCGCGGATCACACCGGGGAAAGAGAAGCGAGTGAAAAAGAAAATGTTGCATTTGAACTGTGGCTTTAACAAGACAATAAATATTGTGATTTGAAAATAATTAGAGATGTGACATTGATTAATCTATCTCTGCTAGACTAGCTACTCCTCAGTGCACCTCACTGCTGAAATGTGAGCTTTTCATGGAAAACAATGCCTAAATTTTTGTGAGAACATACTGCTTTGATGTTATTGCCAGAGATCAGAGATAGAGTAAGATGACTTTAACTGGTTCTTCTTGAGAGAGATAGTGAGAGTGATACACTTTTCAGGATATAATGTAAGGCCCCATGTCAGACACCAGGAAGTAAATGTTGTTATGTCATTCTGCAGTAAATGAGTATCGTCGTAAGTGGAGATTTCTCTGAAAATTTTACAGTCATACGAAAAAAGAAGGTAATTACTAGTGGGAGCTGTGAGGTGGTCGGCAAGGTCGTTGACGAATAATATGAACAACTACTAGAACACTTCCCTGTGGAACTCCACAGAGCACAAGAAGAAAGCTAGATGTAGTTCCTGAAAGAATGACACGTTGTTGGCGATCACTAAGGTAATCTGTGAGAGGGGTTAGAAATTTGCCATGAATGTTGAATCTATTGCATAATTTGTGAATCAGAAAACGATGACTAACAGTGTCGAAGGCTTTGGCCAGATCAAAATATATTACATCTAATTGTGAATTATTTGAAATGCATTTCATAACATGTGAGAAAAAAAAAAACAGACAGGTGTGTAAGACAGGAGCTATCAGGAAGAAAACCATGTTGGTTTGAGCTTAAGTAAGGAGAAACAAATTTATAGAGTCTGTCTTTGATAATTTTTCACAAATGATGCAGTGGCGGGTCGTAGTGTGACCTTATGGGTGTGCACTTCAGACCTGTGTCCAGAATAAGTTTTATCAACCCTCTCAAATACTCACACCCGTTTTTGCGTACATAATGATGCTAAATGTATTTGCAACCCAAGTTATAACCACCTTTTACTGAAAATGAGGCTATGAGAGAGTTTTATTTCATGAAAAATATAAAAAATATTAATATATATAAATTGGAAATACTCGGTGAATTTTCTGTCAATCACGAGAAGAGCGATGTTATTGGGTATAGATAATTCAATATACAATAACATGACAAAGTCACTATAAACATAGAAATACCAATCTATAATATTCAATATTATTATTGATTTGCAAAATATTTTGTAAAACTTTTCTCCTTCGCTCCACTGATAATAGTGAACAAGAATAACATAATTTGCATACACCAAACAAGCAGGGCCAGTCAATTATCCGAGGTGCCAAACCGAGGATCCTCCTTGATTAGAGGCAAATCCTAACCGTGGCTATTTGATTCTTTGTTTGAGTTTATTTTTTAGATCCACTTTATGCACAGAAATGCAAATAGAGAACACCTACAGTTTAAATTGGGATCCGAACCACTATGAGCCTCCACCATGCCCGTGGCTTTTTGTTTTCAAAACAGTTGGATTTATTGTTGAAAAGAATTAATTGAAGTTACTGCTGAATATCTAAATAAGTATATTGCAAAATCATGTAGCAATTTAAGCTAACAGATTTTTGTTGAATTTGATGTCATTATGTAGATATTAATTAAACACATACCTACAATAAACATGTTCTTCCACAGTATTGAAGTGTTTTTAAAATATGGTTATTATTTTTTGTCATTAAATCCGTAAATATATAACATGGTTATGATTTATATTGGAGGAAGGTGGAAGTAGGGGGTGCCAAAGTTCCACCTTACCTGGGTGAAAATTTTATCTTGAGCCACTCTTGAAAGGTGATATCCAGAAAATCAGTTGTAATCTATCTAGCAGTTGTGTACTTCTAATGACCGACAGAAGCAAGCGAAATGAAGAGAATAATAAATATTAAAGAAAATAACAGTACTTACTCAGTCCACTCCACACTGCCCTCTTTGTACTTCAAACTTTTCCTTTCCCTTCCGCTATCCGTATTATTACTACAGTTGCTGCACGCTTTGTAGCTAATTTCCCTCCAAAAATTCAACAATGTTAAATATTACGTCTCTGCTTTCGCTATGTACAGTTTTCCTTTCATTATGAGAGCAAACATTTTCCACTGAAAGAGGAACGAGCTTTTGACAGTGCAACAATTTTGCAATACACGAGCAGGCACAGCTGACTGATCCACGGTTCTCCTGCGTGGGTTGATAATTCGACTACAGCGCCACAAGGGCAGTTTATTTTGACTAAGCTGCACTAAACAAAAACAATGCAATACATTGTTTAAAGCATGCGTTTCGCTTTCAGTCCTCCCTTTCCATTCTCCCTGCTGAAAACAGTGTGGACGAAAATACCATAGAAATTCCATTTTCCAAAAAAAAATCCCTTGATTTACGACGCTGTGTGGGTTGCCTCTACTCTGCTCGCTACACGATCTCGAATTGAACAGGATTGCAACACTGCTGTATCGTGAACACAATGCTAGCAGTGTGAGTGAAGCCCAAAATGCTGCGATCCAGAAGAGGGAATCACTTTTCTTTTCTTGCATGCTGCAAACAGCAGCAAATAAGCACAGGGCCATTTGTGTTCCGACCAAACGTATCTCAGCGGCAGGCATTGGTAATGCGAATCCGATGGGGTGATTGGGCTTCGGAACGTTTGATGTTTTGAAGGCGATGGTGTTCAGTGAATAAGTATAATAAAAATTAATTGCATTGCTGATTTATTTGGGTGTGCACGTGCGAATGTGCGAATAGGCAGTAGCTGCTACTGAAATGATGGACAGAGGAGAGAGTAAGGAGATTGGTCTGTAAGAAGAAACAAGATTTTTGTTACCACTTTTGTAAATCGGTGTGATGTTGGCTTGTTTCCAAGCATGAGGAAAGACACCTTCTGAGAAACATCTGTTCAGGAGAGTGCTGAGGGGGATAGCACAGGGATTCTAATGTTTTCCTGAGGAACACAGTGTTGAAATCATCCTATCCTAGAGCACGGCGAGCAGAAAGAGAGGACAACAGATTTTTCACCTCATTGGGGGTAGTGGCAAGCATCGTTAGAGAGGAGAAACAGACTGGCCTTATGTTTGACAATGCTGCAAGGGAGGACGGCAGGCAGAAGTTACGAATGGGGATATAAAACTACAAGGAACATGTTTTCGCACCTGCAAACGGCATTAAAGTGGCCTAATCTTGTCCCTATTTCAGAGAACTAAAGTATTTTGTGGAAATACCAGTAAGATAACAATTTGGTGGAATATTAATTATCTAAATTGAACTATTATCCAACAAGGATGGTAAAATGAATAATGGATGATATATGTTTTTAATTTATTATGATATTATCAGTGGCGTGCATACAAGGTAAGCTACCGAAACACTGCTTCGGCATGCAATTCGAATTTTGCATAATTCCCAGGATACCAAAAGTGTCGAGAGGCATTTTTGCGGAGGCCGTGAAAGACTAAAATGACGCAAAGCAGTGGCGTGCGGTGTTTTTATCAAGGCAAGCCTGCACCTTGATGTACTATTGTTTACTTAGAAATTATATATTCAGTGCTTCGGCTATCTAAATGGTCACCTCACTCTGCTGGATATTATCCTCATTTAGTTCTGAACAGGTCTATAAATGATACCCTGTAGATATTCCATGTTGCGATTAGTACCCATGGTGCACAGTTAGGGCAACTATTCAGGAGGGATTTATAAAATTTAGGCCCCTAGGCTATCCTTTATTTTGGGCCCTGCTGACATTATCATCATCATTATCATCATCATTACTTCCATTAATTGCATAATCTGTGTTAATAACACTTTTAAACTTTGTAATATACACACATCTGAGTAAAATATTTGACGAATTTAGACTTGTATGGGTTTATATGCAGTACTATAAAGAGACGTTATTTAAATGCTAGAAGCCCTTCCTTCTGCCTTTTTTAATGTAGAAACAAGTAAAAAGATTTGACATGTTGATTTATTTCGTTATTATTACAAATTTAAGGAATTCAATAACAATGCTGTTTGTCACTTCTGCCTCTTCAGCGTCTCATTTTTATGCAGCCCCTTCCTGGCCTAGCGGCCCATAGGTATTGTCTAGGATAGTCCAGTAGCAAATACCCACTGCTATTATTTAAGAAAAGCAGTAAGACTAGTATGCTTTGCTTTTATGTTATATTTTTCTTCCGAGGCTAAAAGTAGTTTGTTCATTGCATTGCCTCAAGAGCTATTTACGAAGAACGATGGACCAAAAGCTTCTTAACTCTGTGGCACTGTATCAAGTGCATAAGGAAAAAACTGGATAATACTGACACTAAAGGGATCATGAAATATTTCATTGATTGTTGTTTCCCTTTGTAAAAGTAGGGTAGCAGTTGAAAATATTCTGTTTTGCAAAATGCGACTGTTTTATTTAATTAGGATTAGTAAATTTGTTACTTCTACGTGATACCAGTAAACATAAGTGTGCTACTTCATACTGCATTACTGTGGGTAGTGTCACTTATACAATGCGTAATGAACGCATATATATGTGTGAGCATGTGCGAAGATATTAAACTCCCATAAAGGATTGTGGGAGAAGGTACAGTATATAAACAGTTTATGATAATCAAATTTTCAATCAAGAGTTGCATATAAAATATTATGTTACATAATTATGTAATTGCAATGTAGAGATTTTTTGTCCAGCTCAAAAAGTTCGGTGTACAGACACCTCAGAAAGTAGTCCTGCATCTAATCTGATAATGCTGTGCTATGCTAGCTAGTAAGAAAACATGTCCGAGGCCTCATTTCCACCCACACTGGCTACCTGCTTATTGCTTGAACACGATTCAAACAAGACCTTGAATGATCATGATAGACACAACCAACAGGAGAAGGGGGAGGGGGTGCTTAGATTTGCTGATGTTCACTGAGAAGCATGACTTCTCTTCAATAGCCGAAGGCATTACGTGGTCGATTTTCGATCGTGCCACCTAAGTTCCTGGGTTTGATTCACGGCCTGTACATGGATTTTTTAGTTCCCTTCGTCAATTTCATCTAATTATTATCCATCAAAAAAATGGTGTTATACTTGATGTATTGTTGCCGTCACGCATGAATAAAATCAGAACACATTCACGGGTGTGCACACGCAAAATGAAATTTATATATGTTCACCATTTTCTTTACCTTAAGACAACTTCATGCAGATCTACTAATCGCGACTTATCTACAGTTAATTACAGGATCATTTCACTGTAATGTTAGCATACTAGGAAAAGAAGCGCAGCTTTACAAATGGAACACGGAAATGAATCTACCTGTGGGAGTGAGAATTTCTATATGATAATGACAAATGTGTTTATTTGGTGTTTTTGTGTGCGTTCACACACCCACGTAATCTCTTAGATGAGTTAGTGTCAGTTTGAAAACAGCATTGGACGTGTTGATCTTGTTACAAATAATATGTTCATTACAACTAATGTAGGGGAATTAGAGCTAAACCAAGACATCTGAAAACAAATGGACATCGTAATGTGTTGCAAAGCCAGAGTCCCAGGTTCGAACTCTGATCAGTCATGAATGTCTTTGTGCTATCGTCATTCCATCAATTTATCCTTTCTCATCATTGAGATTAACATGGGAGATAGAAAAGCGATGTATAAAATAACAAAAACCTTTGCTGCCTTAGTTGTCTCTTCACAATCTCGTCAACGAAGGTTCCGGGTTTGAGTCTCAGCTTGGACATAGGCATGTCCATCGGGAGTGCCCTTTCACAAACCTCACCCAACAATCGTTCATTTTCATACTTGCGGCTGGGCAAGAGTGGCAGAGAGAAGAGACGTTAAATAAGAAAAATGCCAGTTTCTAGAGAGATAGAAGACATCTCAAAGCCTGGTCCAAGGAAAATAGTAGTATTGTGTGTCAGTGTAGCCTAAATTTTAAATATATACCTAGTTAAATTATTAATTAGCAATCAGTGTTTGGAAGTAACTAGTTACAAGTAACTCAGTTACAAGTAACAGTTACTATTTTCGAAGAAATATAACTGTAACTAGTTACTTTTGAAGTCGAGTAGCTGTAACTGTAACAGAGTTACTTTTTTTTCAATAGAAGTAACGTTTCAACACTTACTTTTATAATTACTTCATGACACTTAAGTTGCTAAATAAATGTCATATATTATTGGTGACTTAGGACTTATGAGCCGGAACCATCGATAAACTATTACTTTCTGCAGCAATAAAAATGTCCATCCTTTGTTACATCAATTCTTGAAAATAATAGATGAAGAGGAAAAGGGAAAGTTGTTGAACTAAATTTGTCCCCTGTCGATGGCTAGACGGCAGGCTCCGGGTGATAGGTTTATCGGATGTTTCATCTTTCATTTGGTAGTCCTCAATTCCAAAGCGATATGCACTGTGCACACAGGATATGCATACCTCCGAAGGGGGGTGGATTTCCCAGAAGCAGGAAGATGAGATTAGGAGGAGAATTCTTTTCTATTGCTGATAGTTTGCCATTGTCAGTTGTGTGCTGTGAAGTGTCTCTTGTTTCTGTATTGATTGATTTATTGATTTGGTGTTTTGCATCCACTTTATGCACAGTAAGGCTAATCGGAACTGGACCTACAGTTTAAAGTGAGATCTCAACCACTATATGCCTCCACCAGGAATCGAACCCGAGTCTTGTTTCTGTAGTTTGTTAATCTGTGGCCTTATAATTTTCCCCCTTGTGTAAGCAGCATCTGTTAGTTTTTTTTTTTTTACTGGAATAAAATGAAAAGGAACATATTGCAATATTTCAATGTTTTTACGAAATAAATATGTAGATGGTACTGGTACAGCCAACAACAAAAGAAACAGCAGGTGAATTGTCCACCACCATTTTCATTTGATCTGAGTTACACAATGTGTTGACAATGAATTGAATTAAAGACGTCAATAAGCAGAGAACAATGCCTGCTTCGAACCAACATAGTTTAATTCCTTAAAACAACAACATGTTATTCCTTCAGCGTCGAATAACATGGGTACCTGGGGGAAACCCTGGGGGGTAAAGGCGGTCAGGGGCGTGATGCTGATCACATCACCCCCACTCACGACCGGATCAAGAATGTGTGGGGCATTACCCCCACACCCCCTATATGCCTTCATGGTGTGGTGCTATGCACAGGGGACCACTTTACCTTTTTTACCTTTTTAAAACAACACAGGATGTAGTATAAAAAAGTAATGGAAATAGCGGTGGACAATTTGCTTACCATTATCTTTGCCATTGACTGTACTATGATTGAAACTGAAGAAGACGAGAGCCAGCAAGTGGACATATGAATGGAAAATAATGTAATTGCTTCTACTTGCTTTGATTAATATCAATTCCTGGTAATTTTAAAACGGGAGTAAAACTATTTCCGGTTAGAATTCGCTAATTTACGATTCTTCAGCATTTCTGAAATTTTTGAAAAAATAATATATTTTGGTAAGTGCTGTTCGTTTAAGATGTTAATTAGAAGCCAATTTGCTGAAATTACAGATATGACAGATCTTTACTTTGGAATCAGTCATGGACATCCAGAAAGGGGGGGCAAGGGAGGGCCACGTCCCCCTCTGGATAATGAAAGTCAACCAAATATTATATTTCACACATATATTTTCATTTCAGCCACAAAAATATGTATTAATTATTGCTTGAACATGATAAATTCAAATTCAAAATTATTATGTGGGGAAATGTGCCTTGTTTGCCCCCCTTAAAAAGAATACCTTGTTTGCCCCTCTCTGGAAAAAATCCTGCGGACGCCCTTGGAATGAATAATAATAATAATAAACGGCATTGTGATTGTTATACAACAACGAATTACAATAATCGTGCGGCAAACCAACGAATCAGGATGACCCTTAACCATCATTCTCGCTTGTTTATGTAATCGTTTCATAGGAAGCTTCTTTTGAAGATAAGTGACTCGTAAAATGGAAATACCTCTAGCAGACACAAAGACACAGACACACACACACACACACACACACACACACACACACACACACACACACACACACATACATGTGAGCGAGTGAGAGAAATTGGTATGTTAGATGGTATAAAATCGTTATTTCTACAGTTTCTAGAATTCCTCCCCAATGATAATTCCTTAAATACAACAATGACAATAAATATAAATATATGTAGACTTATATTATGTACCAGTAACATAAGTAAAACACATGTAAGTCTTCACAAATAATTATCTCAATTAATGATGATCGAATTTTGAAATTTGTTTCAAAATTATTATGTGGGGAAATGTGCCTTGTTTGCCCCCTTAAAAAGAATACCTTGTTTGCCCCTCTCTGGAAAAAATCCTGCGGACGCTCTTGGAATGAATAATAGTAATAATAAACGGCATTGTGATTGTGATACAACAACGAATTACAATAATCGTGCGGCAAACCAACGAATCAGGACGACCCTTAACCATCATTCTTGCTTGTTTATGTAATTGTTTCATAGGAAGCTACTTTTGAAGATAAGTGACTCGTAAAACGGAAATGTGGTTTGAGGTGCCCGTATCCCCCTGCATACCTCTAGCAGACACAAAGACACAGACACACACACACACACACACACACACACACACACAAACACACACACATGTGAGCGAGTGAGAGAAATTGGTATGTTAGATGGTATAAAATCGTTATTTCTACAGTTTCTAGAATTCCTCCCCAACGACAATAAATATAAATATATTATATGTAGACTTATATTATGTACCAGTAACATAAGTAAAACACATGTAAGTCGTCACAAATAATTATCTCAATTAATGATGATCGAATTTTGAAATTTGTTTGCAAGAAAATTTCCAGGAGAAAGTAACTGTAAAAGTAACTGTAACTGAGTTACTTTCTAAAATGAGTAACTGTAACTGTAACTACTTACCTTTTAAAAAGTAACTTTTCGAACACTGTTAGCAATATCCATGAAACTGCAATCTGTGAAGTTAAATCTGGTGGTGACCAGACATACTCTTTTTAAGAGTATTATACTCTTTAAGAGGTTCATATACTCTATACTCTTTTCAATTTGCAAAAATCTCCAAATATACACTTTTCCTTGCTATTTATAATAATTTCATTCATTATTTTACCCTTAAAAATGCGTTAAAATCCACAGAACAGAAAATGCATTGCAAGTAGGGTTCCCAACTCTGAGCTGAACAATTCCTGGAAAAGGTCACCCCCCCCAAATCTTAGGAGTATTAAAAAAAAAGTCTGAATGCATTTTTAAGCTATTTTAATAATCTGATACCGATACTTACAAAAAATGCAGGGACAGCAATGCTTCAGTTGCATGTTGCATCACTCGTACTGGATGTGGCAGAGGCAGCCATCACAGCTGATACTTTAAACCTGTATTTATCTTGAGATTTGGCTCATTCACTAAGTCAGGCCTACCCTGATGCAGGTCATGTTGTAGTTTATTTTTACCTGTATTTCAGCTTTTAGTTGATTCTCACTTAATCTGTTTCTCGTTTCCGTATACCCATTACACTAAACACTTGCTCACAAAATGAATTTTCTAACAGGCACTGACAACACAAATGATACTAATTTTAGAAGTTCTTTCCATTCTGGAGCTTTTTCAAAGAAAGATATCCACTTTTCTTCCACAGTTTCTTTATTGAGGGAGTCTATTGTTCTTCTCAGAACACAAAAATCTTCATACAGCTGATCTAAATTTATGATGATCTGCAGGCAGTTAATCAACTCCTCAATTTCTTCCCATGTGGGTGGTTGCGTAAAGTAAAACAGCCATTTTCTTAAAAATTGAATCTTCAAAATTATAAAAAAAGGTAAAGTGCTCCCCTGTGCTTAGCACCACGCCATGAAGGCGTATAGGGGGTGTGGGGGTAACGCCCCACACTTTCTTGATCCGGTCGTGAGTGGGGGTGATGTGATCAGCATCACGCCCCTGACCGCCTTTACCCCCCAGGGTTTCCCCCAGGTACCCATGTTATTCGACGCTGGGTGGGCACCGGGGCCGCTTCCATCGTTAGAAAAGTTCCCGGATTTGAACCGGCCGGGGATCGAACCCGGGACCTTTAGCATGGTAGTCAGACGCGTTACCGACTGAGCCACCGCAGCCACCTTCAAAATTATACCACTTTGAAATGTACATTAGCGCTTTTTCAAATAAAGCATTTGCACTTCTTTCAAACTTCCTTTTGCCTTAATTTTTCATATTATTTAGCATTCTTTTTGCTTCACTGCCATAAAATTTATCATTTTGTTTGCATTGAATCTCAGATTTCACTTTACTCATTAAGGTATGCAGTTCAGTGGACTTTAAAGATTTGTTTTCTAAATGCTGAATGCTGGTATAGAATAATTTAAGCACATTATGGATAAACCATAAAGTACACAAATGAATGGAATCATCATCCTCACTTCCACCGAATACGTCCACAGCATGTTACTGCACTCTCCTTCCCCTTGGGATGAAAAGTAAGACTTAAGAGCTTTCCAGTTTAACAGAAGTCGTTCAATAGCAGAATACAATGAAAGCCAACGTGTAGGCACGTGTCTTAGAACTGTTTTATATTCTACATCAACAAATTCAATAAATTGTTTTAGCTCCTCGTTTCGTTTGGCAGATGAGGAAAATTCATTATACACTTTAATGACAAATGCTTCGATATCAATATACCTAAATGCTTTTACGGCAGACTTTACGCAATTATTTAAAATTTGGTACTTTCAGTTTGCTTGTATAATGTTTTTGTTATGTAACAGTAACTTCTGATAAACTGAAACATGTTTCCCATAATTTACAGAGGCATTGTCAGCCGAATATGCAGAAATATGGGTTATATCCAAGTCATTGTTGTTTAAAATGGTTGTGATGTGATTACAAATACCTTCACTACTTTCAATTGAATCTTGGTAAAAATCTAGAACCCCATGATTCACCCCAGTTTTTGGATTGGAATATTGAACAGTTAGAGGAAAGAATTTTTTATTTCCTACATTTGAGGCATCCGAACTAATGCTAAAATAACCGTTCTAGGTTTTTAAATTTTGAATGAGACATTCTTGAGAATGGGGCCTCAAAACATTCTCAATAATGCTTGCACTTTTAGTTCGACCACAAGAATTTTGCTTGGAATTTCTGAATCTGGTGTGAGTTTCGGTAGCAGTTTATTTCCACAATCTTGTGCATTATAGCTTATGCCGTGAAAAACACCGTGATATGATGATACTATTTCTGTCACTGCAGCGTAAATGTCAGCAGTGTAATCGTTCACTTTCCGAATCCATTTACGCCATTCCTCTTTTTCTTTTAGCCAGTCGTCCTTAAATATACAATGCCTTTTAAGTTTCTTTTCCTTGGGCAATGGACTCGAATCTGATACCGGCCTTAGAGACACCCTTGACGATAAAAAAACACTTGTACACAAGAGAAATAGTTCGCAAATCACAATAATAATAGTCCAGTTCTTGGCACTCACACACTGCGTAGTAACAAGCCTGGCCAGTCGCGTTCTCTTGTTTCTTCATTTCACATTTGTGAGATGACGCTGACAATGCTTCGTTGTTGATAAAATCAAGGGGGGAATGTACACAGTGTTGCAACATGCTGCGCATGAGGATCACCTACCGCAAGAAGAAAAAAATCATTTGAAAAATCTCGTTTACTAATTACTGTAATTGCGGGATTTCTTGCATCCCAGAAATATAAAAAAAATCTTCTGGAAGAAGGTAAACGATTCCTGGTCAATTCCGGACAAACCGGGATCGTTGGGATAGTGATAGATGGAAGAGTTGTGTGGCTGTGGCAATAAATCTCTAGGTTTAGAATGCCAGAGAGTAAGTTATATTTTGTTCAAGAAACTTATTTGATATAAGTTTCCGAAATTTCAGTTGTTTAAAGTCTGCAAGGGTTCCATAATTCTGAATATATTTATGCACAGAGTGTGTCAAAAGTCAAACAACATAAAATATGATTCCTTCTAATATGAAAATTGGATGAGATGTTTAAATAATATTTCTTCATTATAATAACTTATCCATTGAAATATTTTCAAAAACTTTCAATGGTTTATTTACCATATGGAAGTTCCAGAAATTAACTAATGGTTCAAGACAATTTTCTTCGAGAAGGCTAATTTTATGGCCATAATTTGAAATTTTCTACTGATAGCTTGCTAACCTGTGAATTATGACCAATAAGGTTCATTTGCAGCACTTTATGAGTTTGGAAATTCCATGGATAAATGAAAAAGTGACATTTAAGTGACAAAATAAAATTACAAGTATTGCACATTAACTCTGTTTGTCGCAAAACAATAATTTTATTATAGGTATTTATTTCTTCATTTGATTTCTTTACCAAATTGTCAATAGATGAAATAGAGAGTTATACACGTAATCAGGCCCGCACCAATGGGGGACCAAGGGGGCCATGCCTCGCCTCGAGCCATGAAATATTTTGATGCAAACCTACAAAAATAACATGAATAATTTTTAAGATTTTGCAAGAATTTAGATTTTTCTTCTCATATAAATGAATGGGTTGTCTCTGGAGAGAGGCAAACTGCAGAAGTCTGCAGTCTACTATATTTAGTAATTTTAGTTTTATAACCATTTATAAACTTTAGGCTAGAAGATTAAAAAATCAGCAACTTACGTGTGTGAGTATGAGATTTTTCGTACTACGTTTCGGAGGTTACACTACCTCCTTCTTCAGGTTGAAACGATGTTATTCAGACACCTGACATGGTGCCTCGTCGTGAAAGTGAAGGTTAAGGATTTAGGTTAAAAAGTTGCATGAAGGACACTTTCTAAAAAAGAATATAAATTACACATCTAAAACCGCGCAATACTATAAAAAACAAAAGAACGTCCAAGGCTGAAGTCGGCGAACTGCCGACCAGTGCTCGGGGTAGGCGAATGCACGGTGTCAGCCCATACCGGGGAAAGAAAACTTCCCCTCCTCATTCCTTCCAAACTGGGGCTCGGGAGTCACCAATCCAAGGAGAAGTCGACTTCCACCTCGGCGGCTTTCCTAACCTCAGGAGTAACACGGAAGCCCATCTCGTCCCTATTCACTGCGGCTTTATCCCATTTTTTAAAGAAATTAACCCAGCCGTCTTCTAAATTCCCATCGTCCCTATTAAGTTTGTTCCAATTTTTCGCGCATATATAGGCAGCTTCATATACGTTTCTGTCCAATTTATTGTTAACCTCCCTAATAACTTCCCTTTTAGCAATCTTATGTCGGTTAGCCAATATGTGTTCAGATAATCCTGTTTTGGGTATGCCCTCCTTTACGTCCTTATCATGCTCTCCCCACCTAACTTGCATACTTCTCCCGGTCTGTCCCACATATTCCTTTCCGCATTCACACACTATCCTGTACACTCCCTTCCGCTCTTCAGGGTTATTGCGCCTATCCCCTCTCCCTTTCTTATAGGACGTAAAGTGCTTTTCAATACTCCGGGGCGCTCTTACCCCACATTTTATTCCGTAACCCCTCACGGACTTTTCAATTTTCTCTGAGACCCCCTTAAAATATGGGGGACTAGGGACCAGTGCTCGGGGTAGGCGAATGCACGGTGTCAGCCCATACCGGGGAAAGAAAACTTCCCCTCCTCATTCCTTCCAAACTGGGGCTCGGGAGTCACCAATCCAAGGAGAAGTCGACTTCCACCTCGGCGGCTTTCCTAACCTCAGGAGTAACACGGAAGCCCATCTCGTCCCTATTCACTGCGGCTTTATCCCATTTTTTAAAGAAATTAACCCAGCCGTCTTCTAAATTCCCATCGTCCCTATTAAGTTTGTTCCAATTTTTCGCGCATATATAGGCAGCTTCATATACGTTTCTGTCCAATTTATTGTTAACCTCCCTAATAACTTCCCTTTTAGCAATCTTATGTCGGTTAGCCAATATGTGTTCAGATAATCCTGTTTTGGGTATGCCCTCCTTCAGTATGTTATAACCATTTATGCACAGCTACTAAATGTTCCAATTTCGTTGGGACAGTTCACCATATTTACTACCTGTTTTGACTTTTTTTGAACTGCAGTCTTGATGAGAAAATGTCCTCTTTTTGTGGTTAATTCACATTCAGACATGTTTTTCATTATAAGGATAATTCCATAGCGTTGGTGGTCACATTCAGGGTACGTATTCCCATGGTGGAATTCCCTTCCCACCAACGATCATGTTCTATTAAAATTTTTCCCCCATTAAATTTTCCAAGGGTAAGAGTTTGTGTTATAACAACAAAGATAAGAAATTAGTTTGGACTTCAAACATACTTTACTAAAAATAACATCATAAACACATACAAAGACGGAATAACAAAGAATGTCTTCAGTCTGTGTGTGAATGTTGCATACATCTCTTGTTCCCTCTCTCTCTATCTCTCCCTCTCTCTCTCTCTCTCTCTCTCTTTCTTTAGAGTTGGTAACAGCATGGGGTAAAAACGTACTTCTACAGTCATAGATAAGATTTTAAAATTATATCAAATTGGACTAGTAAGAAATGGCACCGTAGCTGAGAAGGTGGTCGTCATTGCCACCCTAGACCCCTGGAACATAGAAATTAGACTGACCTGTCATTTCCCCTCCATTTCTCACCTAATTTTGTCGGGAATAAAACAGAGCACTTGCATGTTAATTTAATAGGAAACTAATGTATTCTTAAAGTTTCTCATTTTGTGTTCATCCACCTAGTTATCTTTAATTTGCAAGCAATTTTGCAGATGTGCTTCAATGTGTGGGATGCACAATTGACTGTCCTTTTATTAGACACATTTCTTGAATGCTAAATTCTCGGATTCAACGGAAAAGAGTAAGTATGTAAAATTTCTACAATGTCTAAGTATGCCAGCTACATCTAGGTGGGGGGGGGGGTGCAAATTCAGTGCAGGCGGTGCGAAAATCATTCTCGTCCTGGGTGCTGAAATCTCTAGCTACAACTCTGATACGGATATATTTCCTTTCGGGAGACCATTCATAGATTTACACCATTATAAAAACATAACACAATAAAAGTATGCAAATTTAATTATAATCTTTAATAAAAAACAATAATAATATCTAACACTTATTAAAAAAATTTCACTTACTTGACATTTTGAACCAGTCGTTAAAGGAATTAATTTGCTAGTTTATAAGTGTAGCAAAATTAATTTGTTTATATATGTATATAAATATATATAAATTAATTAATTAATAATACTACTTGATTGTTTAATAATTGACATATATTTCATGATAATTATATATATGTATATATATATTATATATTACAAAAAACCCTGGGTATGGGCCTGCACGTAATGATCATGAGTAATTCAAATCAGATACTAGTAGCAATGTATAAGATGTGAGTGACATTAGCTCCGGAAAGCTAAGAAACTTAATCAGTACTTACCTGGCCAATATCCAGCAAAAATCTTTTTATTAATCACACCAGAAGGATACTTCAAGATATATTTTGTCACTTTCTTTCTTTTTAGGTGAAAGTTGGTTTGCAGAGACCATTATTATTGAACAAGACAAAAAGGTTCTGTCTCATGAAATCACAGTGTGGCCAGACCTAGCACGCATAAATGTGGAAATTCACACCAAAGGACCTTTGATTCCACCTCCAATTGTGAAGGAGTGTGATGTATTTTCCATAACAATTGAATCCCTGTATAATATCTTACCAAGAATGACAGATGTATATGCATATTCTGCTGGGATGCCATTGCCCATAAATTCACAGGTATGTTTATGCTAAAATGAAAGAAACAGCTAGATTTTTATGAAGGAATTTACATATTTTTGTGGGTTGTGTAAATGGACAGATTATAAACATTCTCAGAGAGGTATATAGTAACACACATTAACACACACTCACGCACACATAGAAGTGCCAGTATAATCAACTGTAATTGAATATATACAGTGCTCGAAGTAAGGGGGGATGGTATCCCCCAGCTAGCAAAATTTTCACAAACCATCCCCTCAGTTGGCTCATTGTCACCAAGGCTCGTCCAAACATCCCCCAGCTAACATTTTCTACTTCAAGCGTATATTAGGGTGGTCCTTATCGGGACCAACAATTATTTTTTTAGTTTTTCAGTGAGGCACCCTGTGGTTAGATTCTTTGTCAAGAGAAAGTAGTATGGTATTTTTTTCATAATTTTTATAAAGGTTCTAGAAGTTGCTACCACATCATGGAATTTTGTATTACAAATGACGTAATACGGCTGTTCGTAACTTTATTATAAGCAACTTAACAACAATATTAAAGATTATTTGTAAGCTGAATTAGTAAAAACATCAGAATTTAAACTTAAACTTACTGGAACTGTTACGTACAAAACTATAAACTTAAAATATATGTATATAATAATCATAGTATGTAGATGTATATACATTACAATAGCTAGGTGGATTTGCGCGCATCAGGGTATTTTTGTCTGTACTGTTTCACCAGCAACAAGTACTGTTTCTATTCTTCATCTGATGTATGCAATTTATTGTATTATTCCATCAACACCACTCCTCGCTCTGCAATATCGTTGACAACTCTCATAGAACGAACATGTTCTCTACTTGCTTGATATTTCTCATCTTCCTCCCATAAGTCTACATTATTCTTGAGAATCTCTGAGGAAATACCTGTGATGTTGAAAAATCAGAGCGTATTGGCAGAGACAAAATCTTCTAGACTCATCTTATCTATGAGATCGACATCTAGTGTTATACACTTTGGACGATGATCGAGTCCTTCGCCATGCAAGGCATCTACCATCTTCTCTTTCGTTTCGAGAGTAACTTCATCATCGAAAAAAGCAAGCACAACCAACTCTTCTGACAAGTACCACAGATGATGGCCTGTAAACTTCTTTAGAGAAACTTTGGCCATCGTTTGATTGATTTTTTTGTACCCTTTTAAATCTTTTAGAAGCTGCAGGTCATTTCTAAGTGTGCAACAACTAGAGACAGCTTGAAACCAGTATCTCAGGTAAATTTTTATTGTAAATACACAAATATCATGAACTCCCTGCCATCCATAATGCACGATGTAGTCCCACAGGTGCTCTAAAAGATATTCCTCCTTTAGGTATCCCTCCTAGGAATATAATTGTAAAGCTTAATAGTTCATTGTAGTCATCTCGCGGCTTACCAAATTAAACTGTCAAATAGATTTGATGTTTTGCAGGATTTACATGATGATGAAAATATAAATGAAACAGACGTAAATAAGAATTGGGAGCACATACGTAATGCAATAGAATCAGCAGCTAAAGAAAGTATAGGATACCATAAACCGAGAAAAAGTAAGCCATGGTTTGATAATGAATGTCATAATCTAATAGAAATAAGAAATCAGGCTAGACTTAGGTGGTTAAATAACTCTGATGATACAAATCTAAACAATTATAATAGAATAAAGCGAGAAGTTAACCGCACGTTTAGAAGTAAAAAAAGAGATTACTTGAAAAGCCAAATTAACGAAATTGAAACAAACAGCAAAAATAAAAATATCAGAGATTTATATAAAGGTGTAAATGAATTTAGAAAGGGGTGGCAACCTAAAGTAAACTTGATAAAAGATGAAGATGGTGATTTTCTAGCTGACCCAAGCGATATTCTAAATAGATGGAAGAACTACTTTAATGACCTTTTAAATGTTCATGTAGGAGATAAATCAGCAGAACCTTTAGTTCCAGAACCTAACTTGAATGAAGTAAAAGATGCTACTAAAAGGCTAAAGAATAACAAAGCACCTGACATTGATTTAATATCAGCTGAGTTAATTAAATATGGTGGAAATTCATTAATATGTCAAATTCATAAATTAATTTGTTTAATATGGAATAAAGAAGAAATCCCTCAACAGTGGAATCCATAATTGTTCCTGTGTTTAAAAAAGGTGATAAAATGAACTGCAATAATTATCGTGGAATTTCTCTACTCTCAACAACATATAAAATATTATCTAACATTCTTTTAACAAGACTAACCCCATATGCTAATGAAATTATAGGTGATTATCAATGTGGATTTAAATGTAACAGATCAACTACAGATCAAATTTTTCACATCAGACAGACACTTGAAAAAAAGTGGGAATATAATCAAAATGTCCATCAGCTATTCATTGATTTCAAAAAAGCATATGATTCGGTGAAAAGAGATAAATTATATAATATATTAGTAGAGTTTGGAATACCTAAGAAGCTTGTTAGTATGATAAAAGTATGCACCAGTGAAACAGAAAGTAAAATTCGTGTGGGTATTAATATGTCTGACAAATTTACAATTCATGATGGGTTAAAACAAGGAGATGCATTATCTCCATTGCTCTTAATTTTGTCTTAGAATATGCTGTAAGGAAGGTAAAAGAAACTAACGAAGGACTAAAATTAAATGGTGTGACTCAGTTGTTAGCATATGCAGATGATGTAGACTTACTGGGGGATGATGTGAATACAATTTTTTTTTTTTAAGCCACAATTTTTTTATTGGCCTTTAGAATGTATACACACATACATATTCATACATATACAGGGTGTTTCTAAAGGTCGTTTACAACGCTTGGGAGGTGATTCCTCACACGAAAACAAGCAAAAAGTCTAAGTTCCATTTTTACGACTGAGGCTTCGTTTCCGAGATAGGAGCCTCGCAAAAGGTGACAAAGTGAACGTCACACCTAACTGGGACGAATACTATCACAGATAGAGAGGCGGTTCCAAGGGAATCATAAAGGAATCGTATGTGCTCAGTCCGGAAGTCACTATGAAAAGTTCACTGCACGCATGCGCAATGGAGTCCTCAAAGGAATTGGGGATTTCCAGCAAGAACAATGCATGGAAAAGGTATGTAACGCAGCAAGAAGGACCGTGACAATGAGAAATGCGTTCAAGACAACACATCCCGACCTCAAACATCAAAACATGAGCACCGAACACAAAATCCGAAAAGTTGAGCACGGTTGCATACCCCAGTTACACGCGAGGAATGAACGAATCATGTCATGTGGCATACGAGAGACAGGAGGAGGGAAAGAAAAACACAATATCAGATGATTGCGACAACGTGTATTTTTACACGCGACAACTACGTAATATCCCCCCCCCCCCCACACACACACAACAAACAACAAATGCTACAATATCTTACGCACAGACAGTCCGTGTCACTGTACACCAACTGAAGATGTCACTTTCACCACACAAAGGGGGTGGGGAGCAATACCAAAAGTGTTCGCACGCGATCATTGTGACGTAAAAGAGACCAGTTTTGGAAGCGCTGCACAGGCAAGTCTGGCTCTCGTAGTCTACGTTTGACCTTCATGACTGCTGTTCCCGCGAGAGGAGCTCGAAGGGTTGGTTCTCTCCGGCAGTCGTCCCAATCGTGTTGCAGGTGCTGGGATATGATCAGCAGTTCGCTCTAGGTTGTCATACGCATTGAAGAGTACTAGTATGTTGCATTGAAAGAAGTTGACGTGGTGGAGTGGGCAAGTCAAGTATCGCAACAATTGGTCTGTGGTGTTCGTACGGTGATACGGCCAATTTGTGCAGTGTGCCAGTGTTAAACAAAAACAATACTTTGCAGTTCCAGCTCCCTATTACACAGATGGCTGCGTATACGACCCAGCAGCTAGCAGACATGCATCTCATGTATGGGGAGGCACGTGGTAATAGCCGTGAGGCAAGGCGTCTTTATGGAGAACGATTTCCACATAGACATTTACCGTCTCACACCTTCTTTCAGGTAGTGGACAGTCGACTGCGTGAAACAGGGTCAGTGTTACCACCGCGACAAGAAGTTGGAAGACCCCGAAGTGTACGCACACATCAGTTTGCAGAAGATGTGTTAACAGCGGTCGCAGAACATCCTGGCACCAGTACGCGAGTGCTCGCTCGGGCACGAAACACGTCTCATGTGAATGTTTGGCGAGTGTTGTCAGATGAAGGAATGCACCCTTTTAAACTGCAGAAAGTACAAGAACTGTTACCTCGTGACTTTCGCCCTCGTATGGAGTTTTGCCAATGGTTGTTGCATCAGCTGGACACAAACCCTCACTTCGGGGCAAACGTATTGTGGACAGATGAAGCCATTTTCACCAGGATGGATGTCTTCAATAGTAGAAACAGTCATGTATGGGACTTTGACAACCCACATGCACTTTTTGTGGCCCATCACCAGCACAGGTTTTCAGTGAATATGTGGTGCGGGATAGTACATGATCATTTAATTGGACCATACATTCTCCCTGTTCGCCTGAATGGTCGCACGTATCATGCATTTCTTAGTGAGGTTCTGCCTGAACTGTTGGAGACCGTACCTTTGGCACTGAGGCAAGAAATGTGGTACCAACACGATGGTGCACCAGCTCATTTCGATCGTAATGTACGACATTTCCTGCATGACGTGTTTCGCAATAGGTTCATTGGTAGGGATGAGCCTGTGCCTTGGCCACCGAGGTCGCCTGATCTCAACCCTCTCGATTTTTTCTTCTGGGGAGAAATGAAAACCCTCGTATACGACACACCTGTCACATCAGCTGAGGACCTCGTTGCTCGCATCAACGTCGCCGCCGCGACGGTAGCAGATACACCTGGCTTGTTTGCTCGTACTCGACAATCCTTGATTCGTCGCTGTCATCTCTGCGTAGAAGTAAACGGCAGACATTTTGAAAACCGTCTGTGATTATTGCCCTCGGCAAATACCAGTGAGAACACTTTTGGTATTGCTCCCCACCCCCTTTGTGTGGTGAAAGTGACATCTTCAGTTGGTGTACAGTGACACGGACTGTCTGTGCGTAAGATATTGTAGCATTTGTTGTTTGTTGTGTGTGTGTGGGGGGGGATATTACGCAGTTGTCGCGTGTAAAAATACACGTTGTCGCAATCATCTGATATTGTGTTTTTCTTTCCCTCCTCCTGTCTCTCGTATGCCACATGACATGATTCGTTCATTCCTCGCGTGTAACTGGGGTATGCAACCGTGCTCAACTTTTCGGATTTTGTGTTCGGTGGTCATGTTTTGATGTTTGAGGTCGGGATGTGTTGTCTTGAACGCATTTCTCATTGTCACGGTCCTTCTTGCTGCGTTACATACCTTTTCCATGCTGGAAATCCCCAATTCCTTTGAGGACTCCATTGCGCATGCGTGCAGTGAACTTTTCATAGTGACTTCCGGACTGAGCACATACGATTCCTTTATGATTCCCTTGAAACCACCTCTCTATCTGTGATAGTATTCGTCCCAGTTAAGTGTGACGTTCACTTTGTCACCTTTTGCGAGCCTCCTATCTCGGAAACGAAGCCTCAGTCGTAAAAATGGAGGAATCACCTCCCAAGCGTTGTAAACGACCTTTAGAAACACCCTGTATACATACACATATACACATACAGCACATATACATATCTAAAGGGGGAAACCTCCCGAAGTAGCCCGCCTCCACCCGCGTACTTTCGAGGGTATGCTCTCAATGTCCTGGTACCTTTAAATAAACCAGGACGTCAGTTTCCTGAATTTAAACGGTTCCCCCGCCTTTTTATCCTACTTCTTCTCATCTTTATTTTCATACATAAAATACAATTACAAAAAAATGAAATAAAATACATGGAGATTCTATACATAGCTACATTTAATAATTTTTAGTTTGTATTATTTTAATAGACCGTTCTGGTGACTGGAACAAGTCTTAAAGATTTCTTGTAAATTTACTGTGCATTTGTATGATTGGTAGTTAATTAAATTTGTTAATAGTAGTTATGGATTAGTTTATGTTAGTTTATTGGTTAGTTTTAGTTATCGTATAGATAGTACTATAGGAAATGCTACGTACAGGAGGGACAACCATTCTGGTATCCAGAACTGTTTTAAGCTTGAGGGGATAGTATGATGGGGTGAGAGTTTAGATTGGGGTGAATGATTGCTTGGATTAGTCTGCACGGACGCAAGTTCCCTGTCTGGTTTCCAGATCAGGCTTTATTGTAGTGTATGGGGAGAATTTGCTATTTGGAAGTTAAATGCACTGAAATACTGGGCTAGTTCATTAATTTAGTGGATGTCGATTCCTAATATACACTTACTGTAAGAGGTTTTGTAGTTCCTTATTTATCTCGCCGTTGTTTCATTTATGTGTTGAGGACACACGCCCGATAAGATACTGGCGTCAGCACTCCGTGTCAACTTGGTTATGCGACACGAAGCTGACTCTGCATTCCACGGGAGCGACAGTGGCCGTGCGAGGTTCAATGTCCGTGCAGACTGAGGCTGCTATGAGATCTCAGAATGAAATCACAGCCGCACAATTTAACGTGAATTAACGGGTACTAAGTTTTGATAGAATGCTAATTATGCGGAAACTGTAATTGTTAGATATGTAATAGATAAATAAATATGACATAAAAAACGCAAATAATTATATGTAGACTTGATAATAATAATAATAATAATAATAATAAAAAATTTAAAAAGGAAAAAGATAAACAAACTTTTATATTAGATTATATTAATTAATAATAAGTATATAAATATATGTTCATGGTTTTTACTACACTTACATTGTTAAAAAATTATTTTTAATTTAATTTGTTTGTTCGAAATTTCCTTTTATATTAAGTCTCTTTGGTGCCTACTGGATTCCAGCAGATTCCAAGTCTAGCAATTTTCAAGTTAAATTTTTAAGAGTTTATGGCCCCTCATCTTGGATGTATTATTAAAGAAACTTTAGTCACGATTTAATGTGGGGTTCTGATATTACTTTTAAAGATGTTTTTTTTTTTTTTCGTTGTTATGCTATTGTATTATTTTATCCCTAGAGATGGTTTTTAGGTCATGTTCATCTTCGACGACTTCTCTCCGGGCAACCTTCATGGCTCTCTCCAGGCTGATTGGACGGGGGTAACCCTCTCCTGGCGGCGGCTCCTCTTCTCCCAGTGGACACTCTGAAGTTTCTCCTTCGGGTTGAATCTTCCGGTGCTGACTCCTCTTCTTCCTGTGGTATCTGCTCCCGACGCGATCGTGACGGTCTCCGGGGAGGGGGTGTGGGGACTTGGTTTCGTATCCTGCTGCTTCTGCGGGGCTCCTGTTGAGGAGGGGTGGCTGGTGGACGCCGGGTTTCTGGTTCCGTCAGGTACCTCCGCAACTCGATATTGGACACTAAATCTGCGAGGTCGCATAACTTATCAGTTCGAAGATGTTGTTATTCGGCAGGTCTCTTCTGGCCAATATTATATGTTCATCAGAGGCGGGGCAGGAAAAAACTCTATGTTCTGGCGTGTCTCTTTCCATCCGGCAGTCTCGGCATACGTCGGTTTCCCTTTTACCTATTTTTGTGAGGTAACTCCCGTATGGTCCGTGCCCTGTTAGAAGATGTATCAGCCCTCTGGATGGCGTGACGTCCCTGTTAAAAACGTTCTCCTGCGTGCAGGGGAGGAAGTTATACAGTCTTCTACCCTTCTCGCACTCGTCCCATTCTCGCTGCCAGTCTCGATGAATCTTCGCCTTGATCTCCTGGACGGTGGGGAGGAATTCTCCCATTTGTTCGGTTATCTCCCTCTCGTTCCCACGTTTGAAGTGATAAGTCATTGCCCTCAGCTTAATTTGATAATCAATTGGCAAAGTTCCCATCATGACAAACAGCGCTTCCGACGAAGTAGTTTTAAAAGCCCCGGTAACTCTGAGAATTACTTTCCTGTAAGAAGATCTTAGCTTACGAACGTACGTTATTTTATGCAATGACGATGAGGCCCACGCCGATGCCCCGTAAGTGATGATTGAAAAGTAGATGGACACTAGATAAGTTTTAATAACTGACGGAGGAAGTCTGTAGCTGTTGGATGCAATGGTAGCTATTTTGTTCATGAGAGCTTCCCCTTTGGAGGTTATGTTCTCAATGTGGCTTTTGAAAAGCAAGCCCTCTTCCAGTGTCACTCCCAAGTATTTAATCTCAGTTACCCTTTTTATTGATTTGCCTTTCATTCTTATTAATGGATTCCGATGTTGGCTAAATTTTCCTTTCAAAACTATGTATTTGGTCTTTGTATCCGATAATTTTAATTTAGCTTTATCACACCATTGTGTCAATTTTTGTAACGCGGTGGTAGTATTTTTCTCGATTTCTGCTCTTGAGTTTCCTGTGGTGATAATTATCAGATCATCGGCGTAGGCTATGCACTTAACTACTTCCAGTGTTTCTTGCAAGGTCTTGATGCAAGGTTCGAAGTTCACGTTCCATAGATGGGGTCCCAAAACGGAACCCTGTGGGCAACCCTTTGTCATTGTTTTAGCGATATCTTGGTCCGGAATATGTAGGGTGACTTTTCTATCCCTGAAATAGTCCTCCAGAATTCTATACAGGGTGCCCGGGCATTTCATTTCTCTGAGAGTACAGAGTAAGTGAGGCCACCACAGATTATCAAACGCCCCAGTTATATCCGCCAGTGTTGCCACCACGTATTTGTTTTCGTTCAAAGCGACTGTGTTTAATAAAGTATTTACTGCATCCTCCGTGCATCTCCCTTTTGTGAAGCCGTATTGGAGTCCTGTATTTGGTTTCAAAGCAAGGAATTCTAATAATCTTTTTGTTATCATTTTTTCAAAGACCTTTCCCAGAACATTTATGAGACAGATTGGGCGGTACGATCTCGACTGCGTTTCGTCACGATCAGCATCCTTTTGTATTATAATAACGTTAGCCTCCTTCCAGGGCGTGGGAAATTTTTGAACTTCCAAGCATCTGTTAAAAAAGGACGTTAGGTTTGGAATGAGCTTCTGCGCCACCATCTGGATTATTTCTGCTGGAATGTTATCCGGACCCGGCGATTTTTTTCTTTTCAACGTCATTATCTGGAGAGCTACTTCTTCCTCCACGAAAGGTAGAATTGGATCGTTGTTGTAAGTCTCCTGGAGTTTCAATCTTGTATTTGTGTGGTAGTCGTCCTCATTCTCCATCGCATCGTCCGGCAGGAGTCCATGCAGGAATTGTTCTGTCGTCTCTCGCAAATCTATTGTGTGTGTTCCATCTTCCTTCTCTAGTGTTGAGAGAGCTTTTCCTAATTTAATTTTCCCAGACGCGATTTTATACGGCAGTCCCCATTTATCAATTGTTAATTTGTTTGTAACGAAATTTTTCCAGTGTTTACATTTGTAGGATCTTAGTTCATTTTCATATCTTTTTTTGGCCGCCCTGTATAATTCCAAGTTTTTAATTCTCATTTCATTAATATTTGTTTTTTGATAAATTTTCCGTGTTTTTCTCATGAATGCTCTGAGCTTAGTTAGCTTCTTGTTCCACGGCTTGTTGTTATGTTTAATCTGTTTTTTAGGCGTTGCAATTTCTATTGCGTTTTGTATAGTTTCTGTCACCACTCTTGCCCATTCGTTTATCGTTTTCGTGGAGTCCGCCTGTTGGGGGAGGTGTATTGATTCAATTAAAAGTTGTTGATTTGTTCTTCCCCAGTCATATCTTATTTTTGGTGATCTTTCTTCTTCAGTTGAATTTTTGGATATTTTAAAAGTAATCACATTGTGATCGCTGGTAGTTTTCATGTCATTCACTTTCCATTCTTTTACTTTTCCCAGTAATCTATTGTTGGACAAAGTTACGTCGATGTTACAGGATGCCCCCACCCTGCCTCTATAAGTTGTAGGATTGTCTGGTAGATTCTCCACAAACAGATTATTTCCTGCCACGAATTCCTCCACCAGCTCTCCGTTGGGATTCGTCTCACACCCCGTGCCACCACGGGGAGGAGGAATTCGCATCCATTGTTATTAGGAGACCTTTGTTGCTACAGACGTTGCACACGTCGCCCATTTTTCCAGAAACTGTTCGATATTATGGCTATATTGGCAATAGCAGTTTATAATTATGAATGATAAATTTTCCAAGGATAATTCTACACAGTTAATGTGACTGGTAGAAAATTGAGCGATTTTAATTGGTACAATCTCTCTGTTTAGAATAACTATTGCAGATTTGGCATTTTGATGATGCATTATAATTCTCGCCCCTATCGGTGCAGATGGAATTTTGTTTTTAAAAATATATGGTTCCTGCAAGGCCAGAATATCCAGTTTTTTGTTTTTAGCGAAGTCAAAAATTTCCACGGTTGACAGTTTTGCCCCCATTAGGTTTGCCTGTGCAACGCTTACGTACCTTTCCATTAAGGGTGTCTCGCTATCTGAAAGCACTGCGGCCATTCTGTTCTTGGGATAAACACCACCCTCCCGTGAGCCCTCGCGAAGTCTGAGTAAATTTCGTTTATATCCAGGGAGACGCCTCGGCGAGCAAAAACTTTTTCCAGCAATGATGATAATTCCTCCGTTTCAGTAGGAATATTGTTAGACTTTAGAGTTATCATGTCAACCGCCTCCGGGTACGGGAAGGTGATAGATTTTCCCTTTTCGTGCTTATTTCTAATCAAAATCCTCAAAGCCGTGACCAAATTTTCTTTTTCCTCGAGCCTGCTTAGTCTCAGCGCTTCTTCAAAGTTGTTGTAGATTTTTGCTGGATTTATTTTACATTTCTCTTCCACGACCAGACCCGAAGGCGGTTCAGCACTCGCCGGAGAGAATGGCGGATGAAGAGTCTGCGGTTTACTGAAATTACTATACTTGATCTCCGGATGAAAGGCACGGGCGTTCGGATTTAATTTCGTCGTTTTCTTCTCTGACATGTTAGTGTAAGTGGGGCCTGCGTCGCTCACTCCTGGATGTTGATCTCTCTCTGTGCTTGTTACTATTATTTCCTCTTGTATCCCACTTTCAATTTCGTTTTCAATTTCGTTATTGAGCGGGAAGGGTGGTTCGGGAACTACTGGGTATCTAAAGAGTCTTTCATTAAGAGGCGATTCTGGGGGGGTTACAAAGGGGTTGTGCAGAGTTATGCCATCAGGTAAATAGGTAAAAACACTTGGGGGAAGGTTGGGTATTTTTGAGCTAAGTAGAGGCTCTCATGGCTGTACTGGTGTTTTAATGTGGTTCGAATCTAGATATATTTTGTTCTTTAATATGAAGTTTATGGTTCTTTCATTTCCCTGCGTCGTGAAGGCAGAAGATTCTATATGTTCGAAAAACGTTTCTGGTAGTTTTATGTTTTGATAATTGTCCATTTTATTCTTCTCAATTTTGGCTAGCAGTAGCTTAATTTCCTTTATTTTCCTTTCCCTGTAAGCTGCTGTTCTAGCCGCGTCGCGGCGAAGACAGCTGGGAGTTTTCCTATTTTTGTTTTTCTTTGTCATTCTAAAATTCACAGTCGATTTACAATCCATAATCTGTCCTTTCTATTAACCTTTGTAACTGTAACTTGTAAGTGGGGCAGTCCTTGCCATTACATTCTTTTTTTCTTTTCATGCAAGGAATGCATATCTTTGGACCATCTTTTTTAGGACATTGCTCCTCCTTAGAATGGCTTTCCAGGCCACACTGGGCGCAGATTTCCTTTCCTTTACAAAACCGGCTCAAATGTCCATAGTCGCAACATTTATTACACTTTGGGACGACAATGTAATCTTTAAGGGATAAGGACAGGAATGCGACGAAGATTTTTTCATTTTTCAAAAGGATTTTTCTTAAATCTGGAGCCACCTCGAAAACACAGTGGCAGGTTGCCCTATTTCGTGGACCAGTCTTGAACTTCAAGTGAAACTTTTTAATGAACTCCTCCCAGGACATCTTGTCTTTTAAGTTTAATAAATATATCTCCTCGTACAGATCAGTTTCTTCCTTTTGTGCAGCGACTTCGTATAGTATTAATAATGGGTGCCTTTTTTTGGGGAGCTCTGCCCTGATTTTATGTTTGGCTAGTTCCCCATGGTTAATTATTTTGTCCGCCTCCTCTTTTGTATCTGTCTCCACAATCAGCATTTTGTTTGTTTGTCTCATTTGATTAATCCTTATCCCGTCTCTGATGGGATTTATCACTTTTGTGAATGTTTCTTGAACCTTTTTTGCATCTTTATTTCTGTTCTCATCTGAAATGAAGACAGTGTATTTCAAATTTTGAACAGTTTTTTGAATTTGAGCTGCCCTTCCTGTTTGCACGATAGCTGGTGACGCCGCTGTTTGTGCGTAGGATGGTTTAGCGTTACCTTCTGTCTTTGCTGCACTTTGAAGTAAGTTGCAGGCGGTTTTTAACGATTTGTTTTCAGCCACCATCTCTTGATGAACCTGACCCATTTTGGCTACTATTTCGAGGATTGTTGATTTATTTTCAGGAGGAATGTTTCTATCTTTAGCTATAATGGTATTTAATTCGAGGGACAGCTTGATAAACAAGCCCAGTTGGATATCAGCTGTATCCGGGATATTATCCATTGCAACGTTCATCGTATCTTGACCAGCAGGAGCACCAGCACTTGGGGAAGGGGGGGTCTGGGAGCCGTCACTCCTCAATAAGTTTTTTCTCTTCCTGGGATCCTCTAGAGTTTCTGGGGATCGTTTCCTTTTATCGTTTATCGCATTACACACGAGTAAGTTCAAACCGGATCGGTCCGAAACCGGGCCTCCTATTACAAACGAGGGAGTGTCATTCTGTTGTGATTTCTGACTTTGGGATGTTTGATGCTTCGAGCCCCCTTCTTGGGGCATTTGCAGTTTTTTCACTTTAGTAAAATTCAGAATTTATCGTCCTGGTTCAATAAACCATATCGCATAACAGCACGCGGCTGTTTTGCTGACTGTTCAAAGTGCTTCGCGTTAGCTTCCTCGAACGTGGGAAGATATGGAGGGCAGTTCACATAAGTAAAAAGTGTGTAAAAACACAGTACTTACCAGAATTCTCTGGGAGAGTATCACTCCACCCTTCACCAACACACGAACACTCACACACACTCACATATACTCATTCCCAGTACACTGAAACGCATAAGTAGCCGTTATCTCGGAACGAAAAGGCGCAGAAACGCGGAGGTCGGGCACGTACGTCTGCTTTCCTTCGCGTCACTCTCGGAAGTCTGTGAATACAATTAAGAATAAAGCTTAAATATTTTTCAAAACTGCTTAAGAGATAGGTTTGGAAGTTAACAAAGGGAAAACTAAATATATGCTTACAGGCCGAAACCAAGTGTTAGGTAATAATCAAAATCTAATTATTGATAACAACTCGTTTGAACCAGTTTCCAAATTCAAATACTTAGGAGTAATATTAACAAATGAAAATTATATTAAAGAGGAAATAAAAAGTAGGCTTAATTCAGGAAATGCATGTTACTTCTCTCTTCATAAACTTTTGTCTTCTCGTTTAATATCTAAGAAACTAAAAGTTAAAATATACAAAACAGTAATTTTGCCTGTAGTATTATATGGATGTGAAACTTGGTCCCTTACATTGAAAGAGGAACATAAATTGAGAGTATTTGAAAATAAGATCCTTAGGAAAATCTTTGGACCTAAAAGGGATGAGGAGACAGGTGAGTGAAGAAGGTTACATAATTTAGAAGTACATAATTTGTATTCATGTCCAGATATTATTAGAATAATTAAATCAAGAAGACTTAGGTGGGCAGGCCATGTGGCATGAATGGGAAAGGAAAGAGGAGTTTACAGGATTCTTGTTGGGAAACCTGATGGTAAGAGACCTGTAGGAAGGCCAAGACGAAGATGGAGGGACAACGTTGAGATGGACCTAAGGGAAATCGGTAGGGATGGAAAAGAGTATATAGAACTTGCTCAAGATAGGGACAGATGGAAGGCCTGTGTTGCTGCAGCCATGAACCTTCGGGTTTAAGAAGGCTAGGGAGTTAGTTAGTTAGTTAGTTAGTTAGTCATCTCGCGGCTGGAATTGTTCAAGCTGATACTGGGCAAAGGATATCATAACTGTCATAATATTTCCAATCTGTTTTATGGCAGAAGTATCAGTGGTAACAGTTTTAAAGTCAGTTTTCACTATTGTGCTCCAAGTTTTCTTAAATCTTTTGAAAATTAATATTTCTGGACCAGTGGATGGGCCAAGTCCCTGAAGAACTATTGCTTCTAGCATAATTTCTATAATGTGGTGGCGATAAGCCAACCATAACATGTCCTTTTCCATCTTCTGCTCGAACAAAATACATGCTTTATTCCTTGGACCAGTATTGGCTGATGTAGTGTCAAAGCTCATGCATTTTATTTGATTGCAAAGTCTCCACGCTAATAATGTCTCATAAACTGCTGAAGCAGCTGCTTCTCCTGTCCCAGAAGCTAGTTTTGGCACTGCAAGTAGCTGATCCATACTCTTACCTGACACTAGAATTGGAAGACGATCCACAGTTTCATGTCCACACATATCTATAATTTTCCATCCCAGTGAATAGTAAGTGGCACGTTTGGTTTGAACACATGTTTTTAAAGACTATGCAATCTTCTGTCGAAACTTTATTCTTTCTCAACGAATGGAAGACTTGTTAACATTGTGTTTCAAAGGATCACACCCAACGCATTTAATAGTAGTTGTGAGGATGACAGCTGCCTTTTGGTTGCTTAATTTTGCAACATTGAGACTAACAGCCAAATTAGTGTCAATAAGTTTCTTTCTACTTCCTTTCTTCAGAGGCTCTTCGGAGGTTGAGGGACCTGGAACTGAATATGAATCTGATAAATCTGATTTTGCTTAGTAATTGATTAAATACTCTGCTCCTCTCTCTCCAGCATTCTTTTTCATACGATCCTCTTTCTTTTCAGCCTCAGCTTCTTTCTTTGCGAGTGGTTTATCTAAGCCTCCAATTTTACCAGGGTGCCCTTTTGTAGCTGGGAAATCACAATGTTCCACTGAAAAATCTTTACTTGAGATTTTAGAAATTCATTGTAACTGAGGAAAAGGAAACAAGTTTTGAGAGCGCAACAGTAGTTTTTGGGGGAGGGGTAATAATGTGATCGCACATTGGCATTATGTTAGCTTTATTATAGGAGAGCCAGGAAGAGCAAATGAACAAAGTGTTATGTAACAGACCCAAGCAATACTCTGTGCTGTCAGAGTAGCAGTTAGATGTGTTCGGCCCAAGTGAAAATTACTAATTATGAAAAAACTTTGATCCACAGTAGCAATCTCTAAAACGTAATGAAATGTAATAAAATTTTACTGGGTCTCATCTTTCAAGTAGGAGAAAGGAATGGCTTGGTGCCCTGGTAATATTTTAGAAGTTGGATTTTAAGGACCACCCTAATATATATATATATATATATATATACAGTTTGAGTTGGTGTTTTAAGTCCACTTTATGCACAGTAAGGCTAATCGTTACTGGACCTACAGTTTAAAGTGGGATCCGAACCACCGTGCCATGAGCCTCCACCAGGTATCAAACCTGGGACCCCTTGATTACAAGGTGACGACGCAACCACTGCACCATTGGGGAGGCCCTTATATATATGCAGGGTAATTCAAAATGAATGGTGCAACTTTACACAGGTATTATGATGTTACTATTTATGATAGAAAATCAGACAAGGCATCAATATAAAGAAAAAAACTGGAAGTTTTATTCCCACTTAGCGGGCTTATTCTGCTTAGTCAATGCTCCACCAGGATCGCCAGTGTTGCAAAATTGTTAATTACCAGTAGAAGGCGTATTGTGTGCTGGAGCTATCGATAACTGATTTAATCACAATGGTGCAAAGACACTTCCTCATGTATTTTGGTAGTAATCCATATGTTTCACCCTTCCGATAGATTTGCCAAAATTACAACTGCAAATTGTTAGTGCCTTCGAAACCATTGACAATGAATTGCTGTCTTGTGCATAACAAGTACTTGATTATCGTTTGGACCTTTTCCATGTTACACATGGTTTCCAAGTAGAATCTTTATAATGTGAGTCATGTGAGTAAAACGTCCAGAGTTCTTCTTTATATTGAGACCTTGTCTGATTTTCTCTCATAAATAGTAACATTGTAATAACTGTGTAAAGTTACACCATTTATTTTGAATTACCCTACACACACACACACACACACACACACATATGCACTTATTTATATTTGTTTGTTTGTGTATGGGGAGAATAGGGGAGGTTATTAACACCACTTCACTATACCTGCTGTTTTTATTATTATGAAATTGATCCTTCTAATGAGAAAAACTAATCAAAAAATTGTAGTGACCAATAATAGAATATACATTGTGTCCCAATAAATTGTATACACACTTTAAATTATTATAAAGTCAGTGTTTATTAACATACAGTGCATTTTCAAAATTGAAATGAATTTACAGGAATCAATATTTTTTTGTCAAGTCTGTTTCTAAACTAATGACTAAACAGCCGAGGCAATGCTGGAAACACAAAGCAATGGAATTACAACAAGAATCACTTTATTCAGTGTGTGTGTGCATTCTCATTTAATGGTTGCCTTTAATTTGTTGACTCTTGCTGGTTTTGTACAATGAACTGTATCTTCTTTGTATCTCCATAAAAAATATATGTATATAGTGATGAAAGGTCTGGTGAATGGCATGAGTATTCTTCTGTCCAATTCATTTGTTTGGTGCATTTTGCCAAGTGTCTCTCACAAAACTTAATCCATGCTCACTGAGAGAGCATGGACTCCCCTTGAAATGTAATTCTTCTATGCCAAAGCTTCAATATGCGATGAGCACTCGATTGTGAAAATCCTATCTCACAACATGCTTGCCACACAAATTTTCTTGAACTCTTGTGAAACCTTTCCATCACCCTTTCTTTCCTTATGGAGCCCCTTTGATATCCACAGTCTTCCAGAATGTTTCTTGTTGACATTTTGAATAGTTCCATCTGCTTGAATTATAGAGAAGGTAATACATGTAGGTGGATCTGTTTGAAACTCTTTCCTAAACTGTCCTTGCATTTCAACTGCATTTTCAAACTTCCAGTAACACACTAGGATAAATTTCCTTTGTTTAAAGCTTAGTCTGGCTTCATCCATCTTTTCAAATTTATTAAAACTGAAAAGGTCAGATAATTATGTGAGTTATCAGCTGCTAAAGTGTGTATATATTTTTAATAAATTTGCTTGCCTTATACAAATAATATGTAATGCAAAGAACAATTCTGTTCTGTTTATATACTGTGTTTATAAGAAATAAACTGATACATATGGATTAATTTCCAAAACAAATTTTGCAGAATAGAGACTGCATGTATGAAGTAAGAAAGGGTATACATTATTCAGGTTATTAATAAATATTTAACATTATTGGTTGTGGATATTAGTAAAGTTTGTATCAGTTAAAATTCCCCTCCTCATGCTTGCTTAATCTCTTCCAGAATTTTGAACATATTTTATTTCCTCCTGGAACTCGTGTAGACAAAAGAGATGTGGAGAAGATTAAAAAGTGGAGCAGTTTGGTTCAGTTTGAAGGCAGAGTATGCAACTCTAAATACAGGTACATATGCTTCTACAGATAATGTCTTTACCAGCTGAGGTGTCAGGATAAATCATCTAGGGGTGTTAAGGGGGGTGTGGAATGAAATTTTTGGGGGTGTGATATTGAAATAAAGAAAACCTGAAACATGCATTAGCCATTTCATCAAATACCAATCAACTTCTAGTAAGCTTCTATGAAAATATGTCAATCAAAGTGAAGGCTACTATGCTGAGTTGAATTATTTTTGCTTGCTTTGACTACAACAACCACATGTTTTGTAATTTGAAATGAACAAAGCTTGTTTAGGCAGGCCAATGTCATATATTGTCTTTTACAAAAGAAAGAACAATTCATAAGAAGTATAACGACAAAAGGAAGACAACAGCACCTGATGATCGAGATTACCCCCACCCAGTATGAAAAGTAAATGTGACTTCTCTTGCAGATTACACAGGCCTGCATTTTTTAATTTTATGTCTGGGGTTTGGAAAATTATTGGTGATATTTACTAATTAGACAGCACTGAGTTCGAAAATGACATCCTTTTCTCTCCATCACGTAAGGTTTCTTCACAATCATCATTATCATCATCATCATGAAATTAAGTATTAGGTTACTGTCAAAGCTGATAAGCAGTGGCGTGCCCAGGGGGGTTTGGTGGGGGTTAAAAAAAAACATTTGTTTTGTCATTTAAAAAAAATTCAAAGCAAAAATAAATTTTATTTCATAAATGTGTTTGAGTACCAAATCGCCAATATTGTAAAATGTTTACATTTGGAAATGAGAAATGTATTTGCTTCTTCAATTACTTTTGATAATATTGGAGTTGAATTACAGCAATGCACAGGCATTCATTCATGCTTTAGTCACAGAAAAGGAAGGAGAATTTCCTTCTCAGTATGGTCAAGAAAAGAGCCGTAACCATTGGAATGCAAACTGAAGGAATCACTCCTCCCCTTTCTTTCACCCACGATGACCCTCTTAGGAGAATGACCCTCTCTTTCCTGTTACGACAGTGCTGTTAACTTCCCTTTTCTTTCTTTCCCCTTCTTATACCATTTATGCCAGCAGAGCAAAGTTCTGTGAGATTTGAATCACTACAATAGGTTGGCAAACTAAGTCAAAATCTTATATCACACCTGGATGCATATTTATTTCAAAATATCAATAATTATAATAATAATAATAATTGTTGCAGGCAGTAACAAAGCATGGTTTTACGAAGGAGGCAAGCGATGTTTTGTACAATAGCATGCCGGGAGGAAGGGAGGGGTGAGGGATGCGTTATATAGCCCAACTGGCCCAGTCAGTTTCATAAACAAAATAAAAACAATTAATATGCCAAAATATTATACGATTTACTCTTGTGCTCTTTACAAATTAGATATTTTTTTCTCAACCAATTTCCAGCCTTCAGTTTATTGAATTTTCTTGTAACATTTGTGAAAGATCTCACTTGAATTTCTGCGTAAATAATTTAGCAGTTGCCAACACTACTGACACTGACACTACTGGTTGCTGTCAACACTGGTGACGTAATTTGAGCTGGACCAAGCTGGATGTATGGTTCAGGCATTCAACTTCCCGGAACCACAAACACTCTCCCCGTATCTTTGTCCCAAGTCCTGGTGTTCACTGGGCTTGTATCGAGTTGCAGTCTGCTAGGTAGCAAGTCGAAGTGGTCGTGTTGTGTGTTACGTTTCTGCATGTGTAATAGATTTTTGACGTGGAATTAAAGATGGATAGAGAAAAGAGGAGAAATACATTATTAGATTATTTCCAAAAGAAACAAAAAATGGAAGTTGAAGCTTCACCTTCCACAAATAGAATGTCAGAATAGGTAGATTTAAGTTCAGAGGAATTCCATCCAAATTGCAAGAGTGAAACATGCAAACTTTCAGACTCTGATATTAAAAAAAAATAGAAAGGCATAACAGAAGATATTGGAAACCTTGTTGCAAAATTATGTCAAGGAACTCACGAGGTAAGTGATGTTCATTATTTGATAGCAGATATATCCATAGGCGGATTTAGAATTGTTTTTCTGGGAGGGCACAGCATGTGCTGTAAGCTTACAAACGTGTGTGTGCAGGGGAGGGGGTTGCCCGCATGTGTATGTCTGGAAGACGTGTGTAGGATATCACCCTATATCACCAATAAACTTTCACATGGCGAGAGAACATGAAGATGAACAATTTTCCTCAATGATTTTAGGGGCCTCACCGATGGTGGTGTAATCAAAGAGGTCCTGGGTTTGATCCTCTGTGAAGGTGCATTGCACAGTGGTACATATCCCGATTTAAACTTTAAGTCCAGTCCCGATTAATGTATCGGTATATAAAATGGACTTTAAAACAATTTATTTTTTGTTTTGTTCACGAACCCTCGGAAAACGATATTACCTATCCTATAGATCCACCAAGGCATTTGAAACCATGGCATCGGAGCAGTGGCACTAGTGTCGCTGGTTAAAGCCACGGGGAAGCCTATGGTTCACGTATTTTCCGAAGTCCCAGAAAGCTTGGTGCTACTATATATGTATGCAACCACATTATAAAATCACGGTTGCCATGGACAGTTTTATTATTTTGTAGGAAAGGGATAAAATTTGTATTAGGACACGGGATAGACTAGGTTGGCATCCTATTAACTGTAAATATTCCTTACAAATCTTCTGAATATTTCTCTTGTACAAACGCAACAAATACAATAAGTAATATGTGTGTGCAGTAATAAATTCATTTTCCGAAAGCATCTTTTCTGGCATCAGTGGTTGAAGTAGGGGATGCTGCCTCCAGTTAAGAAAGTTTCACAAAGCATACCCCCAATTAGAATAATTTGCATATTGAGCATCCTCCACCTACTGTATTGTCTCCTTGTTGATCCATACAAGGGTGTACCCCCTCGTATCTCCAAAATCTATCAAACATACCCTCCCTTTCCGGCTAGGAATTTCCATTTCGAGCACTGTCTGGCAAGATTTTGTCGGGCTCAGTGACAGATATTGCGGTGCGGTGCTGGGCTTCGGAGGGGTGGGGGGAGTGGCTCCTCCAACAGTTGGTTTTGCAGTTCCATAACGTTAACAACATACAAAATTCCTCTCCATAGACCTAATATGAAAATGAATGTGACACATTAATGACACTGTAGTAGAAAATGTTAATTACTGAAGGGGTTCGTATTTGTTTGTCGGCTGTCAAACAAATGTTTTGACCAATAATATAATAATACAATGCCAAAAATGTACACAATATTTAGCAAAATCATCTCCACAACAAGTACAATGTTGATTGAATTGATATTTTAAATCCACTTTATGCACAATAAGGCTAATTGGGACTGGACCTAAAGTTTAAAGTGAGATCCGAACCACTATGAGCCTCCACTGGCTATCGAACCCAGGACACCTTGATTACAAGGCAACGACGCTACCACTGAAATGTAACTGTGGCAATGCAAACATGTCCAGTAAATGCTCTTGAAGCAATTGATATGTGCAGTGAAGTAATATTTCCCTGGGTAAACACGTTTGCGCATATCATGTACAATCCCGGTAACAACAACATCAAATGAGAAATCATTCCCAACTTTGAGGCGGTTGAAGACCTATCTTCGAAATACCATTTGCGAAGAAAGATTAAATGGGTTAGCTGCTCTGAACATTCACTGGGATATAAAAGTTACTTATGGCGACATATTGTCAGAACTTGCACAGAAACCTCGAGCCCTAAATTTCAGAATTTAAATTGTTGAACTGTGGTACCTTATTTATTACTGTCTTTAAGACATCAAGTAGTCTTAATCTCTTTAATGTTGTTACAATGTTGAGTGTACATATTTTTTGTTTAAAAATTATATTTGAGCAATTAAATATAAAATATTAATAATTTGGAAATATTCAAGCAGGTGCTTTTATATGATGCAATAAAAACATGAAGCATCCATAGCAAATACATTGATTGCGTTCATTGGGGTAAAATCCAAGTATATTAATTATCTAATTTATTACAAGAAATTTGACCTGTGAACTGGAAAATGTGTTTAATTCATAACCCCCCCTTACGAAAATCCTGGGCATGCGCCTGCTGATAAGTAACTTTTATTCAATCTAATACAGCAACAAACGCACAGGAAACAAATATTGAAGTTACATTTAACCAGAACCTCAGGAAGTATCATTACAATAGTCATAGTCATCATCATCGTCATTACTGTGCCTATTCTCTTTCATAATAGGAAGTGTTCACACAATAACTTTTGTACAAGTGTTCAGTTGGAGTGAAAAGTTTCTTTCACGGAAAAGCATACAGTTGAAGTGTTCCTTTGAAAATACGTTTGGTTCTCTTACAGCAAATAACATAAAGAGTATCATGGAAAGCAGATAAGACACTACATTACAAAATATGCACCACATTACAAATAATGACATTATGTTCCTGAGTACATTACAAACTATACAACATATTAGATTTGGAATTATGTTAATGAGATGTGATAAAGTGAGTGAGTTTATTTTTAAGTCCACTTTATGCACGAATAGGCTAATCGACACTGGACCTACAGTTTAAAGTATGATCCGAACTACTATGTGCCTCCATAAGATAGGGTAATACAAAAATCACAGTTCACTTGTCAGGTATGTTTCAAGTCAGCAGTACACTTCAGTAACGAGCCCTTTTGTTTTGGAAAAATCGTTCATCCTTGATTAACATTCTTATATCTGTGCCTAAAATACAACTTATTTCACCTTGGCGAAGGATACTGTCAAATTTCTTGCGGAGATACTAGAAACATTCACTGGGTCACTGCTAATTATGTCACCCCTGCTTCTGAAATTCCTGACATAGCATCAGGAAAGCATTGTTGCTACACTTATATACTTACAACAACAAAACACAGAACTATATTCAACAGAAAGTTCACAAAACAATACATTGCAGGCAAGACAAAATGAATATACGTGTACTACATATTAATGACATGATAGCTGTAGAGCAAGAACTATGGGCGAAGGAATAAAACGGGTGTCATTTTCATGTTCAACACCACGGGTATACTAAAATACCACCATTACTTTTCAACCCCCTGAAACATGCAAGCCTGTGTTATTGATGTGGTTAGTTTGATGTATACAATAACAGCTGTCACTTCAATACCAAAGAATCTAAGAACCAGTGTTGGATCTACAAGCCACAAAACCCCGGAGACAAGTAAGCCTTTAGGGAGCCCTCTGCCATTGACTTAGTAAAGAGTTCATACGTGCGTATGTAAAATTAGATGTAGTTACTCAGGGGTACAGAAACAAATCTAAATAGGTAAAATTAAAATTCCCCGTGCATACAGCACCATGCCATGAAGGCACATTTAGGTAGGCTTACCATACATCCGGGATTTGCCCGGACAGTCCTATTTTTTTAGTGTTGTTCGGGGTGATGTCCGGGATTGCAAAATGTCCGGGATTTTGAGAATCTGAACGTGAAAGTAGCTACGGGTATTGAATATTCACGACCAGAATTTATGACTGGTAAGGATCGATCGATTATAAGGATCGATTATACCTTTTCTACTTTTGAGCATTTCCATTTTGGTACTTCCTTGAGTGTCTTGGTGGTCTTGCAAACATGTGAAGTAACTCGTCTACACGTTTTTGATACAAGGAACATTTGCTCCAGTTGAGAGAGTATTTTCAATTATGGGGAATATTTGGTCTGCAGAAAGAGGTAGACTTTTAGTATCCACTGTTAAAGATCTGCTGAATGTCAAAATTAATTCAGAACTTTCATGTTGTGAATTCTTTGATGTTATTAAAACAAACAAGCCATTTCTGAAAAAAAAAAGTCATGTCTAGTGAAACAGAGAGGTTTTCCAAACATCAGAAAATGTATTATTCAATTAAAGATTTGAAAATTAATTGATTGATTTTAGAAAATGATGTTAATATTTTTTCTTGTTCAATTTATAGTTTAATATTCCAATAAAATGTTAAGGCTTTTAAATAATTTCAATTTATTTTTGTAAAAAAAAAAATCAAATTCAGCAGTAACGAGTTGATCGTGAATATGTCCTGGGTTGGACCCAAAAAAATATGGTAAGCCTACATTTAGGGTATATGGAGATAGGGCCCCACATATTTTCAATGTCAGCCATCTTGGAGGTGATGTGATCAGCACCATGCTGCAGCCATCCTAGAGCCGCATTATGCGGGGACAAGCCGGAAAAGATTCCGACCTTAGATCACCTACTCTGGGTTTCCAGCGTGGCAGGCAGACTAAAATCAAGTCAGGCTAGAATTTCACGAGAAATGTAGTGGTGAAGGTTTCTTCAACCTTTATGTTTGCATGATTGTAACAAATGTAGGTGTGAGAAAAAATGTGTCATGTAAACATCACATCATCCGTTTCCCATTTAATAATTTTGAATTGAATTCATTATGGCGGACATCTTCTTGGAACACACCAATGTGGTTGGTTCCCCCTTACTCTAGCCTGTTTTTATCATCACCAATTGTATCCAGCCTAATTCCATTACTTTGTATGTGTGTGTGTGTGTGTGTGTGTAAAGGTAGGTAAGTAGAGGGGGCCTTTGGTAATATTTTGCAGGTGACCCAAGATTTGTAGATCCGACACTCCTAAGAGCAATATTACAACATCGTTTCAGTAAGTCATAACACAATTTATGGCAATGAAAGAGAAAATAATGTTTTCAGTTGAAAATAGGTTTTGAAAAGGGGATGCAGAAGAAAATTAAGGGGTGCGCAAGCACTCCCTTGCATCCCTTAGTGCCGCCCCTGGTCTTTACATATTTTAATTGAATTGTAATGTGTTTGAAATGCAGATTGACAAGATATTCCTGTTTTAGAACATGGAAAGGGAAAATGTATGTTCACCTATTAGTTACCAGTACTGCAGCACTTCTCAAATTTTGACTCATTCAATATTTCTTCAGGAGATGGAGATTATCTGGAACTTATGAATAGTTTAGGAATGCAGTTCTTTGAAGAGATTGAGCTTCAAGATTTTAAGTGTTAGGTTCTGTTCTAATGGAGCAGTATGCTTGTAATAATCAGTGTTCATGTGCATGAATTGTAAACTTATTCAGTGTCAATGAAAATTTGTACCGAAATGTGGTAGATATATATAACTTTGTTGTTTTTAATAGCAACTTGTGAAGAAACTAATGTATTGCTACATGCAGAAATGTATGAAACATAACAAATATATATAAAACAGATGACAATATCAAGTATAATAAAGAACCACAACTATCTTAATACACAATACAATGTCAATACTTTCATTAATTTTAAAATATGATGTCATCATTTCATGGTTGAATAGGGTAATGGTATTTTTTGTTATCAACTAATATAATATCTACACACTATACATCCTTAATAATTCATTATTCTCCTTTTTCGTAGAATTGCTGAGGATGCTTGTGATTTAAGATTTTCTCAAGAACTGCGTGCAGAGGAGAAAATGAACATTGATGCTCCCAGGGTAGAGTGGAACTATTTTAGAAGATGCTGGCTTCAGCCTTCAGCTCTTGAAAAATTTCAGGCCATTTTGGGAAAGTAAGTGAACAGGAAATTATTACTAGAATGCATTATGCTGTATATACATAAGAATTTTCAAACTTGCTGTTATTCATTATCAGCTTAAAGTAAGTTTTTCAATGTACACTTAATTATTTACTTATTCAACAACAGTGCAACAATTTCATTGACAAAATAGTAATAGTAAGAAAAGATTTTGAAGTGCAAGGAGTAAAATGAAAAAAAGAAAGAACTTGCCATGTAGCCTAATTTCAGAAGACATGATTTGCAACAAATGTTGGAGAAATTCAAGACTTAAAATAAGCTTTCAGTAATCAGTTCTATTCCTTGTGTAATAAATTCTTATATAGGAATGTAATTAATAAATAATGGAAACTCACATTATGTAGACGTAGATGGACTTCTTTAACTTTGTCATCTTGTTTTACTGCACAACTATATTTCTCTTTGCTATGGATTTATAAGCAAATTCCTGTTCTTGGAAATCAATGTATGAAACTGAACGCATGATAATTAATAAGCAAAACATAATCTTCAAATACCAACATGGTTCCTATAAAGCAATATTCAAATGTATTGAACATATAGAACCAGGGGCGGCCGCTCATAAGGACAATACGGAAGCCGCACTGCCGTGTGTAACCACAAGTGAACAAACATTACATTCACATTTATATTTTAGCTTTTACATTGTCTGAATTGTAAAGATTCCATTTCTTATAGATCGTTGGTTAGACGGTTCTGTATTCATTCTTCCGCGACAATTGCGATGTTTGCATGCCACCGTGCAGGGGAATACGGAACTTGGAGAGAAATGTGGCGGGGCGCCGTCCTCCCACTTTACAAGACGTAGAGCATTCTCTGGCACGGTCGCGAGGGGTTAGAGGCGAGGGAACTGGCTGAATAACACGTGCGAGATCTGTGTCTGGGAGGACGGAGGGTTTGTCGTCCGAAACCCACCCCTTAGGCAAAACTGGCCCTCTCTCCGGACAATGGTAAACAATGAAGAGTTGCCAGAAGCAATGAAGTTAACATAAGAAAGAAAATTACCAACCGTTGAAAAAAATCATTCTGTATTCCATAATGTTATTCACTTATGACATAAGAGTAGAGCAATGAATAACGCAATTTCCAATGAGGAAAGAAAATATCGGTAACTGAAAATGTACAGATTCTTGCTTGATTTTTGTTATTTACTGTCGCTTTCTGCTACTTTTTGGTAATCACGATGATGAGGATGAGTGATGATATAATGAAATTAATTGAAGAGCACTCACAAAGAACACACATACCCATGACGGGATTCGAACCTAGGAGCCCTGGCTTGTAATGCGGTATGCTAGCCACGGAAGTCGGCTATAGATTCTTGTTACATGCAAAATTATCATATATATGCCTTGTATTTTTTCTGAGTTTAGTGAAAAGTACATTTGGACTACAATGATGTGGAGTACCTCATGTAGATTTAATTACATGTTTTGATTAGCACGTTTGAAAAAATCCTGATAATGTGACAAAGTTGTCCAATTTCTTTTCAAGACGGTCGTTAAATAAATTAAAAACTCGTCATCTAAACTCACCAAGAGCTGCTACAGGAACCTGTGAACTACAAATTTCTTAAAATTTGGCAAAATTATCTGGCAACCCCAAAGCAATAAAACGACCGGATGGGAAGACGATAGTATTGACACTTGTTGTTTCTTGGTTTTCCATGGGAAAGTGAAGCTTTTTCGGTACTTGTGTGCTGTAGTTGTCCATTTGTCGCCGTCGCGATGAACAGTGTTGAGAAATTCTTGGTGCGAAGTTTTTCTTCCAGAAGTCTGAAGTCTGGATGAAAAAATAAACATAAAAAAAACCTAGGCCGAATTTGAATCTAGAACAAGTGTCAAAGAAGGGAGGTCGTGAGTTCACTCTCAAATTTCGCGTTGAAAGACAAAAGCATTAATTACAAGCATGTCTGAAGAAGATTTCTGGTAAGTTTGAAGTTTTTACTGTAGAGCTTCTGGTAATGCAGATACCACCTTCCCAGTGAGATATTAATTTTGGTGTATATCAATTAGTCATGTTGGACAGGAACTTTTTCTGTGTAACTTTCTTACTAGAAATTTTCACGATCAATGCACGTAAATTTTCGTCATTGTGCTTATCAAGTTGGGTAAAAATTAGTTAATAAATTAATATCCTTTCTTCTGAATTTTCCCCTCTGTTAAACGACTAAATCTGTTAGAATTCTATTTCTTTTTACATCTTCTTCGCATTACTGTTAAATAATTATTAATTTATTATAATATGTGCAAACGCATGATATTCGGTAAACACGAACGTATCAAATTCTTATCACTTTGGCTGTTATACGAAATTCATCATTTATGGCGCCAGGGGTCCCAGGTTCGAATCCCGACCTGGGCATGGATGTTTGTGAGTGTTCATTCATCAATTTCATCATATCACTCATCCCCATCTTGGCAAATTAGCCAAATGTAGCACAAAAGGTGAAGTAAAATAATGCAAATCAATAGAGCAAATTTGTGAGCAATCGCCCCTCCACTTTGGTTCACCATGAGCCGCCACTGTATAGAACAAGATATTGGGCATCAGAGAACATTGTGTCGATCTCTTGTTTATGCTTATCAAAAGCATTCTATTCGACCTTGTCTCTCATGATCAAGTACATGAAAAATTACAGTATTATGGTATAGGAGGTGCAGCAAATTATTGATGTTCACGGACGTATATATTTGCCATTGCTGCTCTTCCACCCTGTAGGAGCTTGTGTAGGTCATCTGAAATAAATGACAATATATAACTTCATGTAAACTTATGAGAATGACAAGACATTCAGACCACTTGTACATATACAAGTACTAGCCATACAGTAAGCAGAACCTCATTTCAAAAGATTGAATTTTTTTAATATATATATATATATATATATATATATATATATATACACACACTGGTCAAAAAAATTAGGGGAGCAAGCAAGAATTCCCAAAACCAAAGTTGGTAAGTCAAAAGTAGCAATGTATTTTGATTAGGTGAGTGTGTCCTCAACCAGTACAATACATGTCTATTGAGTCATTAGCACAACAGAGTTCTAGGGGTGATTTCTGCAAGGTACTGCACAAAATCAGGAGAACAGCACGGTGATAAGACAACAGAAATGGACAGATACGCAACAGATCTATACCTCTAATAAGGCGTGTGATCGCCATGAACTGCTATGACAGCTGCACATCTGTTTTGCATGGAACCAATAAGGTTATCAACGACAGCCTGCGGGATATTCACCCATTCGTCCAGAAGGGCCATTTCCAACTGTTGCAGCGTTGTAGGCGGCGCTGGCCAAGCAGCAATGTGTCTTCCAATTGTGTCCCACACATGTTCAATGGGATGCAAGTCTGGGGAGGATGCTGGCCATACCATTCGTTCGATACCCTCATCCCGTAGCATGGCGTCAACCAGACGTGCTCGGTGAGGTTGGGCATTATCGTCCACAAAAATGAAACGATCACCGATATCTGCAGCTATTGGGACAACATGAGGCCTGAGGATCTCATCCCGGTACCGTAAGGCTGTCAAAGTACCATTCCGGGGGGGGGGGGGGGTACGTTGACCAACACTGATCCCTGCCCATACCATTAAGCCACCGCCACCATACTGAGACACTTCGCGCAAATGTGCGGGATAATTGCGAGTACCACGTTCCCTCCAGATGAGAATGCGTCGATTATCTGACTGGAGACTGAAACGCGACTCATCCGAGAAGAGAAATGAACTCCACTCTCCATGTCCCCACTCACGATGTTCCACCCACTGTCTGCGGCCCCTACGGTGTTGGGCATTCAGAGGGACACACACCATTGGTCTTCTTACATAAAGACCCTTTTCCTGCAGGTGATTTCCTACAGTTTGGCTCGAGACTCTTTGTCCTGTTGCCAAAACAAGGCCGCGTTGCAAGTCAGTTGCAGTTTGCTGCCTATTCCTGCGAGCCGACAATGCTAAGTACCGGTCTTCCCTAACTGTTGTTGACCGTGGGCGACCTTGCCCAGGCCTCTTTCGTACTGTACCTGTCTGTTGAAATCGTGTCCACAACCTGGAAATGACACTGTGTGACACACCAAGGGCTGCAGCCACCTCACGTTGTGTTTGCCCTGCTTCCATCCTCCCAATGGCTCTCCATGCGCTAGATTCCCCTAAATCGTGTTGTTCTGCCATCGTTCCTATTCAACACTACTCAACTGAATCCCACCTGCACTTACGGTCTGCCAACACCAAACAACCGGTGTTCCCAAGTGACCTCGTGATTGCTCCTCATATCACAAATTCTGCCACGTGCCTTATGGTGTCACTAGAGAGCTCTTCATGCTGATGATTCATCACAGATGAATTGTACTGGTTGAGGACACACTCACTTCATCAACATACATTGCTACTTTTGACTTTCCAACTTTGGTTTTGGGATTTCTTGCTTGCTCCCCTAATTGTTTTGACCAGTGTATATATATATATATATTAACAAATTCGTCTATGAATTTCATATTAAAATGGCCCTTCAGAGTTCGTATTGGAGATGCAGTAATGTGCTATGCCCCACTGAAATATACTGGGAGAGGGTACCTTGTTCCTCCAAAGTCACTACCTATGCCACCATGAAACATCAAGAAACAAATCACTGGAAATTTCATTATCAAAGTTTCAATGCTTCATTTACAGTTCAATTTATTTTTTGTACATTACAAATGATGTAGCTAAAATATTTAATACATTGAACACTTTCATGCAGTGTTTTGTTCTGGAAACATTTGCCTTTTGACCCTGTCTTCGTTAAAAGTTATGAAACTATCAAGGGGAGGTCATTTTTAAGAAGTTACATTAGAAATGAGTATAAAATGCCTTTGTTGCAACACTGCAACACTGGAAGGATATGAGAAACAGGCTTTGCTCAAGTACTCCTGGTTAAGCAAGTCAAAGAAAACGACCAAATGAATATTATGATTATTGATTATTCATTTTCACTCCATGAATAAAAATCATTTTCTCTCTACTTCAGGTTCAACTGCTGGCCTGTGGAGTTAATGATGACATCCTCAGGACAGGTTGTTGAATCACCAAAATCGGCAAGCAAAGGAAAAGATAAAGGGAAGGAAAAGGACAAAGACAAGGAGAAGGAGAAGGAGAAAGACAAGGAGAAAGACAAAGAAAAGGAAAAAGAGCCAGCTAACCACTACCTTCATTTTGTTGCCTATTTAGATTTAACACCACTTCTCTATCCAGGAGGTAAGAGGAAGCTTTAATATTTTTTAATTAGAAGTTGCTTTTAGTACACAGAGAAACTGAAACAAGTTAATGAAGAAATGACAAAATTGTGGATCTTAACCTGAGGCCCTGATGTTCTGTGCTAGTTTCAATTTCAATTTCAATTTCAATTTCAATTTTTCCTTTATTAAAGGGCAAGGTTCAGCCTGCAGCTGTTCTACCACTTAACAACAATGGATACATACATATACATACTAAATGCATTCTACATACTAAATGTTTGTACAAATAACAAACAAACAAACAAAAAATGAAGGAAGAAAGAAACAAGAAGACACAAAAAGAACAAATGCAAAAGTGAGAACAAAGCCTCGTCTACACACTCAAAAAAAAAAAAGGAAAAAATATTGAAAACAAATACACAAATTAATTATAACACCATTAAGCCTTGTTTCCATGATATGAAACCTCAATATGTTGACCAAGGCAGAAATTTATTTTATTATAAAACATAAACTAAACATAACGTTTCTACCTTCTAGCAAGGTCTTCTTCAGACTCTGCTCCAAGTACAAATGAAACAAGGTACAAGCAGGACGAAATATATATACACAAAATTTACTCCCCTCCAGACACAAGACTTTTAGAAAGTTGTTTTCCTGGAACATTCCAGCAGGTGCCCTTCCCTTGTCAACTGTACTTTCACCTGACAGGCGATTTAGCTAAACATTTTCTTTCATCTGGAAGGTGGTTGGACTCTTTATCTCACGCTCTTTTTCCTGTTTTCCTTTCTTTCTTCATTCTTCTTCCTTCTTCCCTCCTCTTTCTCTCTTGTCCTTTCCACTCTTTCTAACACCTTCTTCCATTCTTTGTTCATCTTTAGTACCCCATTCCAGTTCATTGTGTCTTCTTCACCATCTTTCTCTATTTCCTTGGCCTCCTTCCATTTTCTCACTAGTATTCTCTTCTCTATTCCTATTTGCTTAGTCTCATCCCACTCTATGTCATGTTCTGTTTCTCTTGTGTGTTTAAATACAGCATTTCTCTCTCTCTTAAGTCGTACATCATCCCTATGTTGTTTCAACGTGTCTTTCAGCCTCTTTTTCGTTTCTCCTATGTACACACTCTGACATTCTTTACATTTCACTTCGTAGATAATCCCTTTCTCTTCCTCTTCTCTGTTTTCCTTGTTTGCATTCTTCGCTAATCTTAAGATGCTTCTCCCTCCCTTCCTGTAAGTTTTAATACCTGCTTTCCTAAGCACTTTGCATATCTTTTCTGTGGTCTTTCCCATACTCCTTATTCCAAACCTCCTCTCTTTTTCTTTCTCTTCCTCTTTTTTTTCTCTTCCTCATCTCCCCTGCCACTTTTCCTCCTTCTGTTTATGCAGTCTATCCTCCTTCTCGTAGCCATTCCTTTTCCAGCTGTTCCCATACGCTATTTATTTTGCCTTCCTTTTCACATTCTTTCGTGCATATTTTCTTGATTTTGTCCTCCATATCCTTTATAAAATTTATTTTTGTCACCTCACTTACATCACTTCATTTGTGGCAGAATGAACCTGCTGCACACTTCCTCTGATGCCAAGCGGTTTCAATTTCTTGTCCTCTCTTCCCTTTCATCAATATATCTAGGTAGCTTATCTTGTCTTCTTCCCAACAATATCCCTCTTTTTTCATCTTGTATTTCTTTGGCAAATATGTCGAGCTGCCTTTTCGTTCCTTTCCATATGCCAAAACAATTGTTGTTTGCCAAAGAAATACAAGAAGGTGGAGATAGAGCTCCATGCATTCACAATCTCAGCTATTTGTAGAGATTATATATTCAGCACCATGCTGCCGGTCACTTTTACCCCCCCCCCCCCAGATATTCATTTATTACATACTGGAAGAATGTCAGAGCCACTGCATGTAGGGTGAACGTTTTCCACCTGAGATCACCCACTGCATGTGCACATATACCGAACACTGTAACAATGAAGATGGTGAAGAATATAGGCAGGAAATTATTACAATCTAGATGTACTCCATGTAATTAAATTAAAATCTGTGTAGCTGTACATAAATTGTGCACACAGTATGTTTTTTTTCAATAAAACTTTGTGAATTTGTCTTCCAGTTGTGTGCCTTGTAGATGTATTATGCAGTAAACCCTTTATTAGGTGCATGGGGTACTAGCGTCTCCATCAATATTAATTGCGAAATTGCAACACTGTGAACTAGAAGTACAACTACTGTGATATTTTATTTACCATATAGCTATTTACAATGTCTTCTTACAGTTATTATACAGTTAACCCTCTATTAGATACATGGGGTACCAGCGTCTACATCCATATTGATTGTGAGATTGCAACACTGTGAACTATACTGCATATGGGTGTTTTTTTGTGTAGCTGAACATTCTTTCTTTATCTTTGTTGTAAGCTCAGCTGTGTTGTTCTGTTGTACTTCTAAGCCACACAGGAGGTAACGTCAGTTGCATACTTGGTAGACAAAATACATCAGAAGAAAAATATCAAAGCGAGAAAGACAGAGCACACAGAAGATTCAGATGTTATACGGAAGTGGGTTAGTGAGGAAGAAGAGGACACATAGGTATGTGTTAGTGACAAAGTGAACACGAAAGTGACGAAGCGATGAAGTGACTGAAAGTGAACATGACACTGCTTAGGTTCTTGTGAATTTAGGCAAATGGGGGATCACTGTCTCCCATGCATGTGACCTATATTAACTTCATAGTATGACATCATTTCGAAAGTGTAGCAGAAAATTATAGCTAATCTTAGGACAAAGACAAAGAATGTTCAGCATGCATGCACAGTATAATTCATGATTTATTTCACACATTAAAGTGTGGAGGATGGATGTACCCCATGCACATATGCATGTTATAGAAAATGACATGTCTAACACAAGGCTAATAATATGTTTATTGCATGATTTATATAACTAAGCAAAAAAAAAATTCCTTGTCACGGAATTTTTAATTAATCTTTCAAAACACATACAAACTTTCAGTTATTCAATCCAGCTGAACATTTATGCACCAATATGCTCATGATTATTAAACTGCAATTTTTCTCACATAATATTTATGTTCCCGTACACTTGCATGTAACACAATAATTGATATATCTTGTTCAAACAGTATATAAAATTTAAATCTATTTCCAGTAACAAAAGTGAGAGTAGCGAGTCCATTGTTCATTTATAACCACGAAGACTATTTCCAGAAAACTGGGATTCGTAGAGCAGTCTTCTACACTGAGACTTCTGGAGGTGATGATGTGTCAAGAAAAGATTTGCGATCTGGAACAAAGGTTCGTTTCATTATTTCTCATGAAAATTAGTATATTAGAGAATAATGAATCTAATTAACTTGGCTATATATAGAATTATGTGGAATATTTATTTTTATTGTTATTGTATAAACATTTCATAGATATAAACAATTCCCTAATTAAGAATACATATACATTCCTTGGAAGTAACTGTTACTTTTGACATAAACATATCACATTTTTATTTGTACTTCTGAAATATTTGTGAGATTGATATCAATATTCACATGGTATACTAGGATGACCCACCTTAACATGGGGATCTTTTTTGCTTCAATTCTAATGTAAAGTTGCTAATTTTATTCTATTTGGTACGGACAGTGGCCAATTTAGTGGGAGGAGCATGGGGCATGTGCCCTTCTCAAAAGGGATGACTAAATATTATACTACAATAATGAAAAATGTTTGAGCAGTCCTTTTCCACGTGTCAAAAGAATAGAACAAAGTCTACCAAAAATATATTAGGCAACCTCTGTGGTAGAGTGGTTAGCACATAAATCTCACCCTGGGCATTGGTATTCTTTGTGAGTGTCTTCATCAATTTCATCATATCATTGTTCATTCTTATTGGGATTAGCATAAAGTGTCAGAAAAGTAAAGCTAAATAACAAAAATCAAAGACAATCAAATGTATCAGGATTAGATTTACTAGACACTTAAATATGTCTATACTGGAAATTGAATCATTGATTTCTTGGTTACAAGATAAAAGCATAGGCGTAACTTGGTAGAGGAAAGGGGAGTACTAGCCCCCAAAATTTTCAGGTGTTATATAAAAGAGAGGGGTTTGTGCCACCTGTAAAATAGTGGCAGATTAACAACTTACTCTCAGAAGGGCAGATGCTTCTGTGCTGTAGCTCCCAAACTAAGAAAAAGAAATATATTTCTTGTCCTCAACAATCCCTATTCCTTGTCTAAAGTTATTTTCAGTATCCCGATTTTTTGCCCCCTCCCATATCTCTCAGTGCCCATGGCGCAAGCTATGCCCATTTAGCTGCAACCTCGCCATGCATGTTGTAAATGTCAAAATGTTTGCTATTTTTCATTCTAACTGCATAAATTATTCTTCAATATGAAACGGTTCGGTGCACATTGACTCACCCATCCTGGATCTTTCCTAAAATTTTGCCGAGTTATTTAGAAATATTGATGGATGCATTTAAGACACTTGCCCAAATGTCTGTTTCACATACAGTGCAGATCATGACAATTTCCATCTGAATGAAACCAACAATTGGCGAAACATCATAGCGGAGAAACCAACTAATTTGATGCAAAATCTTGTTCAGTGCAACAGACAATTTTTGACCAAATGCTTTACGGACTCTTGTAGCTCATTCTTTCACCACTCGGAGAGATTGATCTCCATCCTATATTGATGAAAGTTGAGGAGGAAAAGGTACCTAACAATGAGAACTGTGCATGCATTACACCAGAGGAAGTGTTGAATATATTTAAAAAAAAAGCCAAAGCGCATACCTTTGTAAGGAGCATAATTTTAAATGTTTGAAAATTACAGTTGAAATTAGGGATGTGTGGAATTGTATTAATAGTTAGTATAGTGTGTATTGTGACAGATACATTGATAGACATTGTTTCAGCACTTACTTAATAAATTTTCCAAAAACATATATTTTTTAGTCGGGGGTTCCCCATGCGAAATAAAATTCTGGCTATACCCCTACCTGTGGTACAGGCCCCCTGCTGCCCCAGAACTATGATGTGGAAAGGAAACAAAAGTCAGGAGGCTGAGGTGTGAGGAATGTTTCTTGGAGCTAGTTACAGTTAGTATAGCTCTAAATAATATACAAAAATGTCCGTTGGCCTTAAAGAGCATTTATTTATGTAGTTTTACTGTTCGCTGGAGGGGATGGTAAGGGGACAGGTTGGTTGATTGGTGTTTTCCTTCCTGCTCCAAGGGGCTGTCACTGTTTTTGCATATGTGCTGTAAAATGCTTCAGTGTTAATTAGATTTTATTCCATCTGTGTGAATTATTTACCAATACCTTAAAAAGAAAAAAAAGCCTTGGGCAGTTTCTCCCTACACCATTCCCAAGGTCTTTTGGGGGAGGTAGGTCATTTCCAGACAACTTGAATCCATTTTTGGAGCCAGACGTTTATTATAATAACCACGCTACAGGCATTTTACACTTTGATCTTAACCAAAAGGCCGAGTAAGGTTAGTCCTTCAACAAAGTATTTTTAACTTCCCCCAGCAATGCCATCTCTCAACTCCCCCCCATCTTTCACGCCTCAGCTTCCATGGCAATTGCCTCATATTGTTCCTAACTGCTACCTGGTCATGTGTGTTGCAAAGTGTCTTAGTTTGTCATTTGCTTTCATTCATTCCATCATTTCAAATTATTTACCAACATCTGAAAAATAAAGTAATGCCCTTCTAAGGCTTTCGCCCATGAGACCCCTCTTATCCCCCTTTAATCTGTGCTTGTGCATGCCTTGAAATGACATAATGTGTGTTGCATTTCAGTCCAACTGTGCAAATTGTAATTTATCAGTAATTATTTATTATAAGAAAAAATAAAATACAACCTGCCCTCAAGTGCTTCAGGGATGTTGTCTTGAATGAGTGCAATTAGCCACACTGATGATTTAACCCAATTTTTTTCTTTGTGGAAGGTTATTTTACTGATTTTCGAATTTAAATAATAATCTTCGAAAAATTCTTGACAGTCCCTGTGAATTCAGCAAGTTTTTAGTGCTCCTTTATTGTCTCCGAAGAATCAGGACTTGTAGAGGCAGCACTATTGGACAAGAAAGATTTTACCACCTGATTGTTTTATGTACTGATATCTCGAAGAGACTAAAGACTGCAACTTCATTTGGACTAGAAGCTTCAATCACACTTGTACATCATAATGTGGTATCTGTCATGCTTGCCTTAATTAAACATACAATAACTTGTATTTTGGACAAACTTCAGATTCAAGCTTATAAATTGTGTCTCTTACACAAGTCAAACTTTATTGTGTTTTTAAAATTTCTATTGCGCTTGTTAATTTTCCAATAAATAATGCTTTTTAGTGTTGAATTAAAATGGTATGTTGAGATGAGCATTACTTAAGCAAAGTAATTTCTATCACTTAGCAAATGGGGTACTTATGTAGGAAAATTGTCGTTGACACTATTTTTATGAGATATAAAACTTATCAATTCTACCTCACCAAAGTAAGGCCAGCGTCACCTTGTAATCAAGGAGTCCCCGGTTCGATACCCGGTGGAGGCACATAGTGGTTTGGATCCCACTTTAACCTGTAGGTCCAGTCCCGATTAGCCTTACTGTGCATAACATGGACTTAAAACACCAAATCAATCAATAATAAAAAAAAGTTAGGCCAGAAGTTATGCTCATGAATAATATTGATTGATTGATTTAAAAATTGTTTGGGTGGGTCGGCACTAAAGGCCATTTTGCACCTTCTATGTATACGGGGAAATAGCCCCTTACCTAAAATTCTGTCTCAAATCTTAAAAAGGGGTGTAAATAGCCCCTTGGGAAAAAAATAAAAGTGCAAGGTTGTAAAAAGACCTGCACGAGACAAACACAACACATTAAAAAGTCAGAACAAACAAACTAGAAACCTCCTTACAGACGGTGGAAGAGTCTTCGTAAAAAACTAAAAACATTTGATAAAATACTGCTGTCATCACCCAAGAGGGATGACAAACAGCCGGTAAGGTCTGCCGGAGGTAAGCAAGATCGACACATTCAACGAGAATGTGACGAATGCTTAAAACGACATTACAAACACGACACAACGGAGGGTCCAGCCCTTGCAGCAAGTGACCATGCGTTAGACAGCTGTGTCCTAGATGCATGCGGGTAAGAATGACTTCTTCTCGCCGAGAGGGACGGGACGAGGAATGCCAAGCACCTGTGGTGGGCTTAATAGCATGAAGCTTGTTCCCCGTTTCCGTATCCCACTCGGCCACCCAAGTGTCAAGAAGGTGACAACAGAACACGTTCTGCAGGTCGCTAGCTGGCAAAACGTGGACAAGAACATCGCCGTCTGCATCAGCAGACTTGGCGGCAGCATCAGCTGCTTCGTTCCCCTGAATGCCCACGTGGCTAGGGACCCAACAGAAGTGTACATCGGCACTGGCAGATAAGGACACAAGCCGTCTGAGTATGCGTTGCGCTACCGGATCCCGGGAATACAGCAAATCCAGGGTCTGCAATAAAGAACACCATATGGCCACGGACGCCCCAAGAATGGAGCTGCTTTATGATGCAAAAGTGCCACATTGTGTCATAAGCTTTTTGGAGGTCAAAGAAAACTGCAACTAAATGTTCCTTGTTGAGGAATACGTCCTGAATATGTGTTTCCAGCTGAACCAGATGGTCCAGTGTGGAATGGTTGGAGCGAAAACCACATTCAGGAAGTGGGGAAAGAGTCTTCCAACCAAAGCCTGTTGAATACCGCCAAAAGGAAATTTCTTGCTCCAATGGGCAGATGACGAAGCATCTCATAGTGGATCTTGTTCACTCCAGGAGCTGTATTCTTAGAATCTCGAAGCGCCTGATCGAACTCCCGTTTGGTGAATGGAGAGTTGTATGGCTCTGTGTTATGACTTCGAAAAACTAAAGGGCGTCGTTCCTGATGGTCCTTCTCACGGCGGAAACGTGGTTCATAATTTTCAGAGCTAGACGCATCAGAAAACTGCATGGCCAAGATATTAGCTATGTCTCCGGAATCGGTGTACAACATCCCATCATGCTCCAGAGTGCTCAGAGGAGTAGATGCACCCCCTGGATGCGACGTACTTTGGTCCAAATGGCTTTCGACGAAGCCTGCTTATTCAGAGAAGACACGTATTGGACCCAGCACGCCTTCTTACTGGCTCGAATGAGCCGACGGGCACGGGCACGCTTAATGCGGAACTGCTCAAGGTTTGCGGCAGTGTGGTTCCTATTGAATCGATCTAGGGCATGATTGCGGTCCTTGATGGTTAAACTGATCTCCGCAGTCCACCAGGGGACTGGGCATTGCCTCGCAGGTCCATTGGGATTTGGAATGGAGGTGCGTGCAGCATCATGCACTCGTGACACAAAGATATATAAGGCGTCGATGGCTGGCAAAGTCAACGCAAGATCGACTTCAAGGTCCACTGCACGCTCGAAGGCACCCCAGTCAGCCCGACTGAGATGCCAGTGGGGGTGTTGTTCACGTGAGTGCTGAAGATGTTCGAAAGTAAGAAAGAGTGGGAAGTGAACACTCCCACAGAGATCAGGGTGAAGGCTCCAAGATGTGGTAGGAGCAAGGCTGGGACTGCAGAAGGAAGTCCAGTGCAGAGTGTTTGCCTGAGGAAGGACTGAAATATGTGGGAGTCCCATCGTTCAGCAACGTTAAACATGACGCCCCACGGAATTGATCTACAATTTGACCCCGGGGCTCTGTGCGAACGGAGCACCACAAGCGATGGTAAGAATTAAAATCGCCCAAAGGAACTACAGGAGACGGAAGTTGTTTGAATATAGAAAGGAGGTCCTCAAGAGAGAATCGCTCCTCCCTTGTGATGTAGACACAGCACACAGATATTGGCTGTGTTAGATGGACCCGCACGGCGACAGCTTGGAGGGGGGTGGTGAGAAAGATTGGCGTTGAGTGGATGTTATCTCGAACACCGATTGCAACACCACCATGTGCACGACGACCCTCAGGAAGCTTGTCGGTGCGGTAAAGCGTGTATCCGTTGAGACTCACTGATTCATTTGGACGAAAATGTGTCTCTTGGAGACATATGATGGCAGGGTCAAATTCAGATATTAAGATTTGCAGTTCCTCGAGATGCGTACGGAAACCGTTAAGGTTCCATTGGAGACAATAAGCCATAGCTGTAGGTATGATAGTTACCTTTTGAGGCGTACTCTATTTCTAGGCCCTGTCACCTTGATAAATTCTTCATCCGCAGCTTCGTACTGTATCATGTCCTCGGGTAAGGACACAGAGGGCGAAGGGAATGAAGAAGGAGGAGTGGGGGTGGGTGCTTTGAGCGACGGCCGGGCAGCTTTCAGCTGCGCTTTAAGTCTCAGGGTGGTCGATGCTGCCCTGACAGGAGAGCTAGTAGACTTCAGAAAATATTCTTTGGTATGCACCTGCTTGAACTTTTTCTCTGTGGAGCGAGGAGTGGTTCTTGGTTTCCTCGAAGCAGGGCGAGCTACTACGGGAATCATTGTTGTTTGAGTTGACACGTCGCTGGTTTGTACCCCTACACTGCGACGGGTAAGAGCAGCTGCAGCAACTGTAGCGAATGGCACAGGTAAAGTGGTGCATATACTTTCGCGGAGACGTTGTTTTGCTTCACCAGCGGAGATTTTCTCTGTGATGACCAACTCTCTGATTTTCTTCTCTTGTTGTAAAGAGGGGCAGTCACGATACAGACTGGGTGCTCGCCTTGGCAATTAATGCATTTGGGACCAGAAGAACAAGGTTTGGTCCCATGATCAGGCAGACTACACTTACCACAAAGGGCTGTAGTGGCCTTGCAGGAAGGTTGAGTGTGCCCAAAGTGCTAGCATTTGAAACATCGCATCGGGTTAGGGATGTACGGCTGGACTTTTAGTCTCAAATATCCAGCCCGTACCCTATCTGGGAGAGTGGTCATTTGAAAGGTCAGTATAATTGAAGCAGTTGGTAGAAGTTCTCCGGATTTTCGCATCTTTATTCGCTGCATTGCGGTGACATGTTGGTCTGAGAGTGCTTCAAGGATCTCTTCCTCCTCAGCATTTAGCAGATCCCAGTGGCGAGTCACACCTTTACTACTGTTAAGTTGACGATGGGGTTCAACATTAACAGGGAAGTTGCCCAAACATCTTAACTTTAAAAGGTTGTTGGTCTGGCGATCTGTGCTGGTCTGGATAACTAGACTCCCGTTTCTCAGCTTTTTTATTTCTGGTACGTCTGAACCAGCGGTGTAGTCTAGCTGTTTCTTTATCTGAAACGGTGACAAGTCCTTTAATGTAGCAGCTCCATGTTTCTTGGTTGTTGCAGATTCATCATTACTCTTGGTCTTCTGCACAATACTAATCACAAGATAACGTGGCATTTTACTTGTATTTTCCAACAATTGAAGCGGGCTCGAAGGCCGTACTCGTTTTGGAGGTTTCCCCCCATTTGAGTTGTTTTTTGTACCCATATACAAAATAATTTTATATGTCCATATTTAATTATTGATAACAACTCGTTTGAACCAGTTTCCAAATTCAAATACTTAGGAGTAATATTAACAAATGAAAATTATATTAAAGAGGAAATAAAAAGTAGGCTTAATTCAGGAAATGCATGTTACTTCTCTCTTCATAAACTTTTGTCTTCTCGTTTAATATCTAAGAAACTAAAAGTTAAAATATACAAAACCGTAATTTTGCCTGTAGTATTATATGGGTGTGAAACTTGGTCCCTTACATTGAAAGAGGAACATAAATTGAGAGTATTTGAAAATAGGATCCTTAGGAAAATATTTGGACCTAAAAGGGATGAGGAGACAGGTGAGTGGAGAAGGTTACATAATTTAGAACTACATAATTTGTATTCATGTCCAGATATTATTAGAATAATTAAATCAAGAAGACTTAGGTGGGCAGGCCATGTGGCACGAATGGGAGAGGAAAGAGGAGTTTACAGGATTCTTGTTGGGAAACCTGATGGTAAGAGACCTGTAGGAAGGCCAAGACGAAGATGGAGGGACAACGTCGAGATGGACCTAAGGGAAATCGGTAGGGATGGAAAAGAGTATATAGATCTTGCTGAAGATAGGGACAGATGGAAGGCCTGTGTTGCTGCAGCCATGAACCTTCGGGTTTAAGAAGGCTAGAGAGTTATAGGAGGGTCCATAAATTGTCGCCTCAACATGCCCTCTATGCCGAGGAAGGCCTACCCCCAAAAATGGAGGCTACTCGAGGACCAAACCGAAATCCCCGAGGCCACGTTCGCGACTGCAGCTACCCCTGCAGCCAACACTGTCCCATCGGCACGTGCAACTCACACCTTGGGATAGGGTTTTTTTATCGAGGTTGTCTCCTCTAGCAGGACCCTTAGTTATAGGGAGGTCAAAGATATGGAGATGAATGACGTGATGGAATGGTGAAAACGTGAGATATGAATGTGAAGAATGAGTAAAATGATGAGATGAAAATGGCCTCCCTACCTTAGTTATAGGGAGGTCAAATATATGGAGATGAATGACATGATGGAATGGTGAAAACGTGAGATATGCATGTGAAGAATGGGTGAAATGATGAGATGAAAATGGCCTCCCTACTAAGCCCCCTTGCCCCGTCAAGGCAGTCCTACATGGAGGGGGTCATGAATAATAGCTTTAACTGATGCACACAAAGTAAGATCATTCTAGGCCAAGTATTTCCCATGTTTGTGACAGTTTCAACTGAGGAAATGAATTCTCAAGCTTACAGTGCCATGCAAAATTTATCAGCATCAAGTTTTTTGCCTACAACTTTTTCAAATTTCCTTAAGTGAAATTTGTATATGCTGGGGAGCAAGATAGGTTCATCCATATCAACAGGTGATAGAAAAGTTTGGACTATTTACAAGATTAATAACTTTATTCGATTTTTTGAACCTGGCAAAAAAATTACGCTTTTATTCTTATCACCGCAATGCATGAATGCTTTGAGGAGTAATCACCAAACTAGTCACCAGTATCAACCAACTCTAGTACTTGGTCTGAAAGCCCTTAGTATCAATCACAGCCTGGCACTTGCATGACATGAGTTCATCCATGTGTTGATCACCGACTGAGGGGTCTTGCCTCATTCTTCCTTCAGGTGGATGAACTTCTCCTGAGCATTCGTGGCTGTATTGTGCTTGAAAAGTTGCTGCATCCCACATGTGTTTTATGGGATTCAAGTCCCGACTCCAGCTTGGTCACTTGGTACGAGTCATGTCATGGTGGTCAATCCACTCCTGCGTGACCTCCGATCAGTTTATCGGGTCCTCATCCTCCTGCAGGATGAAGCCGTGTCCGAGGTGATGAAGAGCAAATGGGTACATAACATTTGTAGAATGTCTCTATACATATACCGGTCCATGTTGCCTTCGATATGGTGGAGGGGACCCATCCCAATTGTAGAGAAGCACCCTCACACAATCACAATCCCACCGCCATACTCGATGGTGGACAGTTGGTTCTTTGGGGTCAATAATGCTTTTGGCTTTGGGACATTGTCCCAACTCCCTACCATCTGTTTCAAAGAGAAGGTACTTGATCTCATTGGTCAACAGCATGTTGTTTCACTTGGTCCGTGTCCATGTCAGTTGTTCCTTCACCCACTTCAGTCTGGCCTTTTTCTTCTTGAGGGAGATGAATGAATTCTTCACAGCCTGATATGTGAACAGTCACCCCGTCCTCAGCTGCTTCTTCACAGTGTCCACGAATGGTGAGTTTACTCCTAGCACTGTTATTTCTCAAGTAATGTCCTTGGAAGATCGAGGGAGATAAGCATGGGTAGCACACAGAATGCTCCGATCATACAGAGAATCCATCACACATGGCTGCCTGGATGTGGACATCTTAACAATGTCTTCTTGTACCTTGGCGCACTGTAGAAATCCACAGATGAACGATCTTTAGATGCCAAGCAGCCTCTCGAGCTGAAGAAAGAATGGAGAAGGAACCTTCCTTCAGTGATCGACTATACCATGTGGGTGAAAGGCTGTGATTGATGCTAAGGGCTTTGAAATCAAGTACTAGAGTGGGTTGATACCGGTGACTAGTTTGGTGATTGCTCTTCAAAGCATTCATGCATTACGGTGATAAGAATAAAAGTGTCATTCCTTTGCCAGGTTGAAAAATCGAACAATTTTTTTTAATAATCTTGTAAATAGTCAGGTTTACCACCTGTTGATACAGATGTACCTACCTTGCTGCCAAACATATAAAATTTTCACTTGAATATAGGATGTTAGAAAAACATTATCACGGATAAACATGATGTTGAACTTTTGCACAGCACTGTATCTCTTTCCTTCTGTAATCATTGCTAATACAAATAAAGTAGGATCACACGTTACAGTGCAGGTCTAGTTCCGATTAGCCTCTCTGTGCATAGAGTGGACTCAAATAAACAAATGAAACAAATATGTAATGTAGAAGTACAGGGTGCGGCAGAACCAACTAAGCAGTTTTAAGGAGCAATAAAAAGTTAATCTGGATATATAGAGAAAAATGTATTTGTTTTCTAAATTAGTACAATATACCATTTTACATTCATTTAGTTTTGAAAATAATGTCCTCAAGATGGCAGCCGTCAGCATCAATACATTGTTGTAGACGATCCATGAAGTTCCGAGCAGCTCTTGCACACATATCGCGGGGTATGGCATTCACTTCGTCAACAATCCGCTCTTTTAACTCTGGTAGGGTGTGAGGGCGGCTTTTGAAAACCTTTTCCTTCAGATATCCCCAAAGAAAGTAATCACAAATGCTGAAATCTGGTGACCGCGCAGGCCACCGGACATCACCCCTCAAAGAGACGAGGCGTCCCGGAAACATTTCTCTCAAAACATCAAGTGAAATTCGAGCTGTGTGAGCAGTAGCTCCATCCTGTTGGAACCACAAGTCCCCCAGTCCATGTTCTTCAACAATCTCGTCCATTCTTGGTTGCAGAAAATTTTGCAACATTGAAACATAACGTGTGGAATTCACAGTCACTGTCACTCCTTCCTCCTCAAAAAAGTAAGGGCCTACCACGCCAAATTGTGATATGGCACACGTTCAGCCCAGTAGCGAAAGTTTTGCTTATTCACGCACCCACAAAGATGAAAATGTGCCTTGTCACTACTGAAGAAAGCTGCATTCGGAGGGATCTGAGCAAGCATTTGCTCACACAGATTTTTACGGTTGGCGTAGTCTGCTGGGCGTAATTCTTGACCAATCATTATTTTGAAAGGATGGAACTTCAAATTGCAGTGCAGAATCCTTCTCAAACTGCGGTCTGAAATCCCCAATGCAACAGCATGTCATCGAACAGAACGTTGCGGCGATTGTTGAACTGCTGTTCTCACCTGCTGCACATTTTCTGGCGTTCTGGTGGATCTGCGTCGGCCATGTGTATCTCATCTTAGTGTGCTACCAGTTTCCTCCAAGTGCCGAACTCAGGACCGAATTGTGTTTGCATTAGGAATGGCATTGTTGCGTGGAATGTTGAACTGGCGCCGAAAAGCTCGTTGTGTAGCGATCACAGATCTGTTGTTTTCATAATACGCACGAACGGCAAAACCACGATGTGCACCGGTCCAGACCATCTTAGCTACTGAAATGGGGTCAACGCCTGAACAAAGGCAGACCACGTGCAACTGCCTACCCCCACCACAGCTCCCGCGGTAATCGATAGAAACTGCTTAGTCGGTTCTGCCGCACCCTGTACTTCTATTTCATAAAAAATCTACTTGCATCACATGTGGGGCCAGGTAGAAGCATGTGAGATGGTGAGATGGTTTGCTGTATGCAAATTACAAATATTTTATGTTTAATGGAAAAATTTTTACCAGCAAAGTTATGGATTGTTAATGGAAAACCCAGTTTATGGAATAATTTAAAGCATTTTTCTTTATTAAATTGAATCTCCAATTGTCAATCAAATAGGTGTAGACTCTTCCTTAGATATGTAGATATAATTGCTAAAAGGGAGAATGTCATCACTCATGATGTACTTATATTATTTAATGAAGCACACCCTCACGTAAAATACACTTGTGAATATATGAAGAAGAACATAATTTATTTTTTAAATCTGAAAATTGAGACAATTATTGAAACAACAATTCAAACATCTAGCCACAGAAAAAAATTGTTGGGGAAGAATACAATCATCTTAATTCAGAACAATCTTCTATAACAATGGATGTGTTTTTTTAATTTATTTTCTTAGTGGACAAAGATTATTTTCAATCAGTGGAGGCGATTGGGTTCCAAATCTAGAGGGGCAAGGTGCAAAAATTGGGGGGGGGGGGAAAGGACAGTTTGCTTTCTTGGTACATAAGGTTTAGCATAGTGCATGGGCAATAGTGGCAAATTACCCCCTAATTGCCGCCACTGTTTTCAATTAATGAAGATCGTATGAAAGAAGCAGAGAAACTTTACAATATAGTGAAAGAAAATGGTTTTAACATGAATGGAATAAACTAAATTAAAAAGTGCATTACAAGAAAACTAAAGAACACAGGAAAATGGACAATGATGAGAAACCAGTTGGAAAGAAATTAATCTGTAATCTGGTTTTTCATACAATATTATAAAAAATGTTGATAATTCAACTTCAAAATTGTTTTTAAATCGACAAGAAATTGTAACGTACATTTAATGATTATAAAATGAGAAAACCAATGCCAGATGAGGAATCCACAGGAATAATAATATAATATGTTCATGTAAGGTAAAAGATAAAAGAGGTAAGGTTCCCCGTGCATATAGCACCATACCATGAAGGCACATGTAGGGGATGGGGGAGGGGGCTAGGGCCCCACACATTCTCGATCTCGGCCATTTTGGAAGTGATGTGATCAGCACTACGTTCCAACTGCCTTTACCCTCTTAATTATAATAAATAAAAAACAAGTAAGTGCCACATACATAAGACACTTCACCCAACTATACATTACCAAATCCTCATAAACCTAAGGGAATTGAAGGAGGAGTAATCTAGAGTCTACATCAGAGGAGAGTGAGGTCCAGAACAGCCAAGTCGCATGATGTCACTTTTATCCTATACTATGAGAACGCCTCCTCCCTTTACTCCTGGGAAATGAAGAATTTTCATTTCTTTCTCAAAGAATTGACCTTTGTGATGTGCAAGTGGCTTCAATATGCTTACAGCATAATCTATGCCCCTCTCAGAAAAAAATTATAGATCACCTATGGGTACAAATTTACTATGTACACAATTTTGTGGCAGTAGAAAAATATTTAGGAGTCGCTCAAAGCTCTCAAACATTTTCCCACATATTAATATTATTTTGCCATCAAAACAAGCAGATTATTTTGTACTATTTCTTATTGGTTGACTTATTGTTTTAAGTCCACTTCGTGCACAGACAGGCTAATTTAGACTGGACCTACAGTTTAAAGTGTGATCCAAACCACTGTGCAATGTGCCTCCACCAGGTATCGAACCTGGGTCCCCTTGATTACAAAGTACGAAGATATCACTACACCATCGGTGAGGCCCTGTATTATTTCTTAGTGTTCAAATAAATTTATTCAGTCTACTAGTGAGATGAAATAAGTGTGCAAAGCAGCAAAAAACACCACTTGATAAAAAGTCCTACAACAGGAATATTGAGGCCAGTGTATGCAGTTTCAGTCAAAGCTTCAGGGAGAGAAAACATAAGGGACTGACTGTTAAAAAGACATACTGAGACAGAAGTGACTATTTTAATAAATTTCATCCACAAACCAGTTCATTGTTTTAAATTTTTGTGATAATTTCTTGTACAATTATAACAAGGCACGGTTCTACCCTTAGATCTCATTTTCATGGTCACAATATTGCTGAGACCCAACACTTGAGGTGCTGTTTTACGAATCCCTGCTAGATGGTGGCTGGGTCCATTTGCCATGCCTTACCGAACAAAAGGAAAGGATGGAACTTGGGAAGAAGGAGGTGGGGAACTATTCTCAAGGTTTGATGTGCTTTGAAAAGTTTATATAAGCTGGTGAGGCCTTTACTGACGAGTTACTGTGCACATGAAGTTACAGCAAAATGAATCATATTGAATGAATGATATCAATGAATGATATTGCGTATCATGCTGATATTGTGTATTCCCTTCAAATAGTTTGCGTGAGAACATCTCCCTCTCAGTTGCTTTCAGTTTTACCTCCGATGTAGTAATTGCGATAGAGCTCTCGTTGTTGTTGTTAAAAACAAAAGAGTTTTCGTCGGAAAGTTACTGAGAATACTGGACTGCGCTAGTGTTAGGAGCACAGAGTTGTGCTCCCTAGAACGTTTTATTTCAGGACAGGACCTCATCTACTACGACCAGCAGAAAAGAGCCTCTCTACAGAACTACAGGTATGAACATTCCTTTATCATATCCTCACCCTTCCCTGCCCAGTCAGTAGAGACTTATATTAATTATTATTGGTGTTCCATCATTTATCTGGGGTGTCACCCCCTTTTGCTAAGCAAGTGAGTAGCTTCAGTCAGTCATAGCCATAAGGAATGATACCCAAAATCTACCTTGGATTTTATACGATTGCAAAGTCAAATTTTAAATTCTATATCACCAAGACCGATTGTTGGCCAAATAATTCAGCCTACCAAGACCACAGCTTTGCCTAAATGAAGTGTTCAAAGATTAAGATAAAAACAGAACATGCAACAGAAAATTTAATAAAAATATACAGTATATGAAAGTGGAAATGGATATGCGGGTGTTCTGTAGCTAATTCCTTTTTTTTGTATTCCATGCATTTTATTCAACAGAAAAGACACATTCATTGAGAAATTTGCTACAACCAAAAATAGGATAATAGAACTGATACTTGATAAATGCAACAAGGTAAACTTTTGTATAATAATACAAACATTTTTCTTTTCCTCAGGTATCATCAGCAAAATCTGTGGAATTAATTTTGAGTTCGTCTGAGTTAAATCAAGGAGATCCAATGTTCATTGTGGTAGATATTGAGCTTCATAGGTCTGTTGTTCTAAAAAGATCACGTGAAGAACTCTCTGAAATGTGAGTTTGATAATATTTTTAATTGTGCTACATGTCAAGATGTATATAAAACTGAATGTGAATTAATTATGACAGGGAAACACAAAATATCCATGACAAACTAAGATTAATTTACTTACCTGTGCTTTGTGCTGCTTGCTTTTCCGTGGCAAACACGTGGGTATCATTACGAAAGCCAAGCAGCAGGTATACAAAAAAAAAAATGCAAGTTATCAGCATCAATAAAAACGACGGAGGAAAATTGCTTTTCCTACAATGCAGACTATGGAAGAACAGCTGTTTTAATATCAATCTGATTAAGATTAAGATGTGTAATAAACACACAAAGAACCCAACCCAAAGATAAATCTTTTCAGTGAGGCAATACCGCCAAGGCGAATGTTCCAAGCCAAAAATACTCACACAATTGTTTTTTTTTTTGTTTTTTTTGTAAATCTCATGAAGCGTGCTTTGAACTTGCAGAAAAAGCAGAATATTCAAACATATTAATAGAATCAATTCCAAGTAAAAGCAAATGTGATTTGAACCTCATCAAAACTGCATTCAGTGCTGGAAGTAGTAATCTTAATTCTAATTTGCTAATCTACTTCTAGCATAAGTCTACTTCTATTTTCAGATCAGGTTTTAAGAAATCAAAACAAGTCGCTTTTATTGAAGAAGTTTTACAGGCAATCAGCCAGGTGATTTCCAGATAGGCACATGGCACAGTGGTTCTTATCCCACTTTAAACTGTAGGTCCAGTCCCGATTAGCCTTTCTGTGTGTCAAGTGGACTTAAAACAAAAATCAATCAATCAATCTTACAACTTATTTTAATTTAGATCGTTCGGTGCCCAGGGCCGACTCCTGCCACCCCCGAGCTACAGTTTTGAACATGATAAGACTAAGAAAAGCATTCATTGTGAATGAAGTGAGTAAGAACATTTTACGAAAAGTATTTTTATTTGCATAAAATTTGAAGTTGTGAGTGGTAATTGCCCTTTGCAGGTACACTTGGCCATCAATATTTGCCCCCTTGCTCCCCCCTAGAACTCATTTCAGTCCAAGGTTGGGGGGGGGGGATGCACCTCTGTGGTTGTGCCACTGGAATTATTTAAGTCCTTTTAAGTTTTTCAAAACATAACAATCATCAGAGATTTTTCTTATCATCATAATAAAAATTCTCTAATTTCGTAATGGCAGTCCTGATATAATGCTGCTTTTAAAAGCTACTTTCTACTGAGAAAAATTAAGTTTCTCACTGTGCATGACATAAAAATAGATCAATATTGAAATGGGTTGAGTTTAATGAGAAGAGCAATTCAAGTATTAGTTAAATAGATTAAAAAAAGTTTGCTTTTAAATTGTTTGCAAGTAAAAAATTTTCTTTAGAATTTCAGACTATATTCCAGAAAGAATAAAATTGAATGAGAAAGTGATGTCGGCAGCTTTTGCTGAAGAACATTTTGCAAGATGCATCCGCAAACTCTCTTATGTAATAAGTGAAGATTTTAAAAAATATGAGCATAGGCTTTCAAAGAATATACCATATCCAACTGTGGATAAAATGAGGAATGAATTTCTGAATTTTCTCGTACACAAAGGAAGTTATCAGGCAATCAAGCAAACCATCAGAAGGGAAATTGCTTTGGTCCTGAGGGAAAAGTGTGGTCATGACTTGAAGTTTAACTCAGAATATGAATTTCAGGTAAGAGAAGTATATTTTGAATTTACTAGAAACTGCTTCTGCAATGTAGAGAAGTTACACAGATTATAAAAATATGTAGAAGAAAGATTTGTGGATATTGTGAGTAACCAGAACATCCACCCGAAAACACTAAACAATCCATAACAACATTCTGAACGTGTTGTAAGGAGTCTCACCACTTATCCCATCATATCCCAGTATGCTACAAATAGGATATCGTATTTTGCAATTTTCATTGAATTTAAATATCAAGGTATTTTGGAAATTACAAATGCTGAAGGGGTCGAGTGGCAGTTTCTTTGAATTTGAATTTGAATTTTTGGGTGCATCAGCACTTAAAGGCTATTTTGCATCTGCCATGTTATACGGGGTCTAGTCCCTTATCTTACCTAAATTAACTGTAATGTCGTTTATTAATATATTAAAACATTCTGACTTCGGTTAAAAGCTGAGGCTGTACAGGGACACTCAGCACACGTATGGACAAAACGCAGACTCCAGAGCCTCGTTAGTCTGCAAAATGCAGTCCAGGGTGTACTATGTGGAAGTGAGGTTGACAATCGGGTGTCCTAAGTGGAAGGATCACCTCTTACACCCCAGAAGCTTATTTGAAATTACTAAATTTCAAATTACTTTTGTAGAAAACATTTTCTTTATTCGTTCAGCCAAGATTTTTAAATATATAATACTTCCTGTATTTACTAGCGGAATAAGAATAATTTTTGAATGGGCACCCACAAAACTGCTCTATTGTTTTAATAGGTGTTTCTTATTTAGAAACTGTCTAATATTACAAAAACAGAGGGGTAGGTATAAAACAATTGTATGCCATCATAGAAGCTGTCCAATGGCAGTATTATTTATAATTCATGGATCTCCATGGAAGAGGCGTGCCTTCAAAGTTCCTCCAAAATTTTATATAGGGAAGGGCGTTATGGCAATTTGTTGGATAGGTTTCTTAATGAGAACATCTTTCTTTAATGTTGTCCACTGTATTTTATTGAGCACTCAAAAGTACTTTTCCACAATCACATTGTTATGATTTTGAAACCTACAGATATTGACCAGATGAGACCAATATAGCCTGAGAAAATATTTTCATCATTTGTCGCCAGGACTTACTTCATACAGATATAATGTTATGAGCACTTCATAACATTATTATAACATGCATTATAAGATTGATTTATTGAGTTGATGTGTTAAGTCCACTTTCTGCACAGTAAGGCTAATCGGGACTGGACCTACAATTTAAAGTGGGATCCGAACCACTATGTGCCTCCACTGAGTATCGAACCCGGGACTTCTTGATTACAAGGAGATGATACAACCACTGCTCCATCAAGGAGGCCTATGCATTATGAGAGTTTGGACAGGCAATCATAGGGATTACAAAATACAAAAGAACTAATAATTTGTATATTCTCTTTTTCTGAATCATATCACAAATTTAAATATGCCTAGAAAGCTTAAATAACTTTTTATTTGCCTATACAAACAAGATGGTCTATACAAAAAGTAGTAATTGCTTCAAAAGTTGTTTAATAAGTAGTTCTACAAAACAGGATCTAACTCGACTACCTTTGCCTATTACAATGCTCTAGGTACTCTCAGCTCCTCCCTAGCAGGACACCACATACATTCAAAATATCACCTCTACACTCACCTAATTTATTCTTTGCAAGGTGGCATTGATAGATTGTGCTATATATATGTGTGTGTGCATGTACTCTTGCCTATTCTACATATTATTACTAGAGGCATGCATATTTCATTTTTGAAAAAAAACACGAAATGTGAAATAACTCATGGTAATGTTAATTTTTCATGTTTCTGAAAGGTATGAGGTGCATTTTCCTACCCTGTTTTGTCATGAAATGATGTGACTGCAATAGACTCTTCAACACGAAATTTATAGTTTATTTACTGAACCGACACTTTGTGAAATTTGAATTATCCTATGAGTTATGCAATTTACAGAAAATTCATAAATTCTGCTGTAAATATTTGAGAGGAAAAAATTAATTGCTTTATACAGGAATAAAGTTAATACTCTGGTAACTATATAAGTGTGCTATTAGAAGGGATATGTTTATTTTGTGTAATAAGTGCAGTTCTTAAATTAAATTTAGTCAGCCAAGATTTTTAAATATATAAAATTTTATATATTTGTCATTTTATATACCGTCTTTGATTCGATTTCTCACCACTATAAAACCAAAATCTTATTTTATTTACCACTTTTAAACCCGAAATTAACTCTCTTTTTGTATCAAAATTTTGCTTTTTTATTTACAAAAAATTTCTGCCTCTAATTATTGCTGAATTCACATAATACAATTTCAGGAATTACTTCATTTCCTGTGAAATGTATTATCAGCATTGAGTATACAATAGAAAAATAATAACTAGTGAAAGTACAGAATAAAAAAAATATTTTTCTTAAATCTATATTTTTAACACTATTTGAAACAAGACAATTTTGAACTGCAAACTTTTCCCTGCTGTGGACATCGTAAAAGAAAAAAGTTTTTTCATTAATTAGAGTTAACTCGAACTAAAATATTTATCAGATGCTTAGTTTGTACAAACTTCATGGTAATTTTACATTTCAGAAGTTTACATCAGATATTTATATATTCCTAATTGAAGTAATGCATAGAGTGCTAAATACTCGTGTAGCTGGGGAAGATATTACTGAGCCACAGTTAGAATTTGTTACATGTGATGACTTAGCATATTTTGCAAAGGAAGCCACAGAAAATGATAACTTCAACAGTGCTGAAAAGCTGTACCTAGAGGTAAATGAGACATTAGTTCTATATGGGTCAATTTGGATCCCTGATATTTGAGTAGCAAGTTTTATTCTTGTATAGAATGTATGTATGTATGCTTGTGTGTTTTCACTGTGTGAAATGTCTACAAGAAGATATTAAAGGTTATAATATTAGGCGCATCTAGAAAGTAAGTTTCCCACTCGCCCACAAGTGGCAGGCCATACATATTGAAACCGGTTTTGCGTATGCATGAGAGGCACATGCCCTAGCTAGTGAATATCCTAGAAGATGCCTTCCAAAAGTCCTCAGTAGCGTCACGGCAGCGATGAAACGTGGCGACTCTTATTCTATCTCCCGCCGCGTGTGAGGTTCGTTTGGTGATCAAGTTCTTGAACACACAAAACATACAGCCATTTTTGGTGTAGGACATTTACTGAAGGCCGGCAAAATGTGCAAGACAACGAGCGCAGTGGGCGGCCAATGGCCGTAATGGACGAGCTTGTGGTGCAGGTGCAGCAGCGTATATTATAGGATCGTCTCATCACGATCAAGGAACTCAGCAGCCATTCGCTCAGATTTCTCGGTCGTTGTTGCACAACATTGTTACCAAACGCCTCTTGTTCTGAAAATTTTGTGCCCGGTGGGTGCCGAAACAGCTGATGCACGAACACAAAGGAAAATGCATGGGCACGGCGCTGACATTTCTGCAGCGTTAACATGATAATGACGATTTTCTCAACCGGATCATCATAGGGGATGAGACATGGGTTGCATACAGCACACCAGAAAGGAAGCAGCAGTCCATGCATTGGCGTCACAGTGGATCTCCATGCAGGACGAAGTTCAAACAGACTGTGTCGGCACGAAAAGTGATGTGCACAGTGTTTTGGGACAGATAAGGCATTCTGCTCATCGAGTTTCTACCCAGAGGTGAGACTGTGAACGCTAACCGTTACTGTGAAACACTGGGGACATTGCGATGAGCCATTCAGAATAAGCAACGCAGTAAGCTCAGTGCTGGGGTGATCTTGCTGCATGACAATGCGAAGCTGCATATGGCTAGGTGCACTGCAGCCCTTCTGGACAGGTTTGGTTGGGAGGTATTTGATCATCCATCGTACAGCCCGGATCTCACTCCCAGTGTGATTAACACTTGTTCTTGCACCTGAAAAAGTTCCTGTTTGGTCAACATTTTCACAGCGACGAAGAGGTTCAGACGGCTGTCACACAGTGGTTCGGTGCCCAGGCGGCAGACTTCTAGGATGCAGGTATACAAAAGTTGATCCTACTCTATGACAAGTGCCTGAATTCTGGCGGGAATTATGATGACAAGTAACTGGACAAGTGCTGTATCTGTGGCAATAAATCATTGAATGAAATAATGTTTCCTTTTTGTGCACGACCCCAGGGAAACTTACTTTCTGGATTCACCTAATATTATACCTGAATATGAGACAGTATTAAAATACTGAAATGTTATAAAAATATAAGTATTCTCTGAAAAACTAAAGCTACTTATCAACAGTAGCAGCTGCTGCCTATTCGCATACTTGCACATGCACACCCAAATAAATGTGCAATTTAATTAACTTTTATTATATTTATTCATTCTTCAAAACATCAAATGTTCTTCCGCCACATCACTTTTCACTTACTTCCTTATGACAGTTTTTCTATCTGAACATCATGCATCGAGTGTACATGAACAAAATTGAGAAGTGCACACAGACTCTCTTCGCACCAAGAATTGAGACATAGTAGTTATGGGCATGCGCTGTTCCCACTTCACCGTGTAGTGTTGGAATCTGTCCATTGCTTGCCATGTGATGGATTTGAGAACAACCCACGCATTGAGGGATTTTTTTTTCAGCAAATTTCAAACTCTCCCACCTCACGCTGTTCTGAGCATAGCATCAAGGAGAGGGTGTGGCATGTAGTAACGAGCGTATTCATTGATGCAAGACCAAATGCGATGAGTGGAATACGTTGATACAGGTGGTGGAAAAATAGTTTAAAAAATGTCTGAATTAAAAACATTCATAATGTCCTAGGAATTGGTGTCATTTAGACACTCTGACCTGTATTTGGAAGTTCAACGAAAATTTCAAATAATCAGAGTTCAATCTTGTATTTTTGTCACAGAACAGTGTTATTCAGTGCATGTGAGAATCAGATTTGACATAATTTTTGTAAAAGTGCTGTCAACAACTAGTTGCATTTGATTAGGGTTTCAAGGATCATAATGACAATGACTAAATTGAATAACTACATTAAAAATGATAATTAACTTAAGTGTATGATGAAATGTTTATGTGGCATTAAACTTGGGTTTCTGATGAAACACATTTTTATTAAAGAAAGATAATATATGTTGTTAAAACACGGATATTACACAAAATACTGGCGATATTATTATCCCTTACAACCATAGCAGTTTATCGGTATAGCGTTGTGAGTTATATTGTCAGGCCTTCAAATACTTAATTTTCTGCAAGTCATGAAAGTGACCAAATTACACACGTTCTCTCGTGATCAATTGAAGAAGTCACTGGGGTGTTACATGTTACAAATTTGTAATAAACGTTATTTTTATAAATTTTCATTAAATATAACTCTACTATCATCTCATTATCAGGGGAAGGTGCATCATAACTTACATTGCCAATACGATTAGCAGAAACTGGCGGGAATAATTGGGTGGGAGTAACAACACTTCTTCTGGATGGAAGGCTCAGGTGCACACCCATAGACCCAGACCACCAGGCACCACTGCTTATCAACTATAAAAATTACACTACCCAAAAAATTTTAAACTTTTATTCTGTACAACACACTGATTTAAAGAAATAGATCAAAAAATTTGCACAAGGTACGTGCAACATTTCACATTTATTGGGTTGACCCATAAGTTCATAGCATTTGTGTTCAGTGTGGCAACACTATGGTGTGATACACTGAGTATCAAATAAAATGCTTTGGCCATGGTAAATAAAAATGCTATAAACTTAAGCATCAACCCGATATTTTCCCTGGAATTTGCCATACAAAAATAAGAGTCATTATAGTGGTTAGTTTGTTGTGGCCAAATTGCAGGTACAGAAAATATTCTTCTATATCCTAAACAATATTGTATCTTATAATTTTGCCCGATTATTACCTAATATCCTAGGGGTATCTTCTTGTACACACATAAAGTAAAGTTTACATGATGTGGAATTTGCAGAGAGACAGAGGTTGGATTAGTAGCTCAATTGTAGAGCACTGCCATCGAACACTCTGATTGAATCATAATTCTCATGTAATCTTTCAGAAAGTTGAAATGTGCCAAAATTATTACATATATCTCATTCCGTTAAAATTTACACGATTTTATAAAATACCATAGATAAATGCATGTTTACTTCAAATAAAGCAACTTTTCTTAATCTAATGAAGCTTAATGTTTGCATGTTTTTCAGAGAATTGCCAGAGATAAGGAGAATGCAGATTATTGGTTTGATATTGCAGTGTACTTTGTCAGAAGGAAAAATAATGAGAAAGCAATGGAGTGCTTAAAGGAAGTTCTAATCATAGATAGAAACCATAAGAAAGGGTTTGTGGAATGAAATTTTCCTTATTTATTTTAAGGATTTTCATCGAATAACTTAAGAATAGCTGAATTCTTCTGGTAACAGAGTGCATTCACATTAAGGGTTCACTCATGATCATATCTTGGAAGGTTCTGGGTTCAAGACCCAACACATGATTGCATTGATTATTTTGTATACTTCAATTAATCATCATTCATCCTGAATATCATGATTGGCCTGACAAGGCAGAAAGTATAAACAAATGGCCAAAATACAATAAAATGCAAAAAAAGTGAGGTTTGATGGGATGCATGGGGATGTCTTCTAAATCATTTAACTTAATTTATACTACACAAACTTATTGTTGAGGAAGATGGAAAGTGTACTTTTCAATAAATTCACATTTCATTCCTTCAATGATTGTCATTAATCTTGCAATAAAAGAACAGTGTGTCTCATAATTCTCACTAAGCATTTTGTGAGTAACGTAAATCAGGTTTTGAGTAGAATAGAAGTACTTTTCATTGATGGTGTAGAATACAGAGGAATTTTGCAGTATTGAACTCTAAGGAATCATGCAGTTCCTATTTGCACATAAAAAATACTCACACAAAACTTCATGAATTATGATTGAAACCTTGGGTAACCATTGCCCATAATTTTGAATGGTGAAGAAATGGAATGCCAACTTTCAGCAGGGGAATTTTTCGACTGAAGATGCTGCAAGATCTGAGAGGCCCATAATGGCGTCAAATCTTGATTTTGCTGTGTTCATGATATGATTTTGGAAAATCAGTAAATCTCACTCGAAACAATTGATGAGAATTTACAGACATCATAGAAACATGTTGCATTCATGATCAGTTGGATATGCACAAGCTTTCGACTAAGTGGACACCAAAATGTTTCAATGACAAAAATACCAACAAGATAACAATTCCAAGATCATTTTGATGACTGCTGTTGCACCACTATCATCCAGTGACCAAAAACAGTTTAGGAGGTGTCACTCGAATTCTCCACATCTTAAAAAAAGTCAAAGACCCAGAAATCAGCAGGAAATGCCATGGCCACAACTTTTTGGAATAAGGAAGGTATTTTATAAACATACTATCTTTAAAAGGAGCAAACAGTAAAGTACATGCAGACTAACATTGTACCTTGCTAGGTAAATTAAAGTAGGCACTGGGAGAAATGTGGCAAGGAAAGCCAGGAAGGTGTACTGTTTTTGCAGGCCAATGCTCCCTGAAACATGCTTGGCAAGACACAAGCAGTTTTGAAGGAGCTGGGGTTGCAATGCATAGATCATCCACCACACTCACCAGATTTTGCTCTGTCTGACTATTATCTATTTCCTAAACCTTAGAAAGACACTGAAAGAACAGGAATTTTACAAGGATTAAGAGGGGATAGCTGCAACAGAGCAGTTTTTAGCAGATTAGACAAAATAATGATTTTTGGGAGGGTAAAAGAAACTTGAGATATGATGTGCCAAGTGTGTTGAACTTTGGGATGAATATGTGGAAGCAGATAAATTTCATGATTCCAGATCATTTTCTTCCTGGCCGGACCGAGAATCTTCAACCCTTCTTGGTACATACAGCAGAAACTTTATTCATAGAATCTAACACTGCTGAAATTAAAGGTGCAATTGTGAAGCATCCAAGGTGCAAAATTGTCATAATTATGTTATTCATAATACCAGTGTTCATAGCATTTGCTCCATTTAACAAATTTGCTGTCAAATATTCTATTTGTATGAATAGTTTAAATTCAGAGAATTAGTCTTCCAATTCAACAAGTTAGAACTCAAGCAGAGACTTGAATTTCTTGCATTTATTTATTGCAAAGCCCTGTGTCAATTTTCTTATTTCTCGGAAGATTTGCATCTTCTAAAAAAAAGACCTGAATTCAGAATCCATGTTCATTTCTAATTTCTTGTATACACTTTAGAACTTGAGTAACAGAATTCCTAAATTAATCAACATAAAACTGCTCTGGAACTTTAAAAAAAGCCTTGTTTACAAATACAGTGTGGAAAGTACTTCTATTCTACTTAAACCTGATTTAAGTTATTCACAAAACACTCAATGAGAATCATGAGACTGTTCCTTTATTGCAAGATTAATGGCTATAAAAACGTAATTAGCTGATCTAACAATTTTACATGAGATTTAAAAATCACTTTTTATGTAAACTTGAGCTTTCATTAGCCGAATGATATAAGTCATTTCATAATCAATCCCTGGTGCTAGCTCCAGGCTTTTGCTGTTGGCCAAGCATCACGACGACAAGTGAGGTGATATTTGAAAGCAATTGAGGGGGTCTGTGCAACAGTGTTCTAAGCCACTCCAACAGGCAAAATGAGATAATGCTGCCATCTGTTGGCAATCAAGGTGTACTATATTCCTACCATGTGGATTAGACCAATTCACCACATATATCCTGGTTAGAAACCACTTATTTTTGTCCCCGAACAAAATTCCGTGTTGTTTGAGTGCAAAATTGATCCAACCTCAAACTGCCAATGAGAGGTCAATGTAATAACATCAAAGATGGTTGACGTTCAGGATTTTGTGTCAAGTATTGTTATTCAGATGCTATAGAGCAAGGTACATATGTGAATATTGTTAAAGGACCAAAGAATAGGGATAAACACACTCTTGAACTACAACATGTTCAGCTAATACCAAAATATTCCAATCCAAGACCAATAAACCCAAACAAACTTAAAGATATTCATGACCTTTTGAAATATGTTCCACCGATTCACTATTCATTTTACAATAGTCTGGTATCTCAAAATAGAACTGAGGAAGATGAAAATATAGAACATATGATTGAGGATGATAGTGAAGATATGTTTGACATTCCTGATTATGTGTAGTACTGTGTAATCATGCACAAAACATACTGGAACAGTATGCAAAGCTTTTGCTTGTAATGATACAGTGTATACTCTAAACATTTTATTAACAGAACCACATTGTGTACTATGTAATCACTTAAATAATATTGAAACTTATAAACAAAATATTAGGATGAGAATATGTTTCTTTGCACTATATTTCTTCAAATATTTTTTTCTTCCTTCTCTTGTACAAACACATGTCAGTGTAACAGTGGTCTAACCAAGGAAGGATGTTGCAGGTTCCTCATAAAAATTACAATATATCTAAAACTACTTAACAAAACACTATATCATTGTAGTTACGTTAACCAAGCATCATGGCACACACCACTACCAAAAAAATTGGGATTTCCAAATTGCAAGAAAAAACACAATTGTCTAACTTTAACTTGCAGTTTCTCTATTTTTTAAAAATGTGGCTTAGACCACTGTTGCGCTGAACCCCTCAATCGTAAACACTACAGTCTAGAAAGCAAGAAAACATTCACCAGTCCAACTGGCTGTCGAGTCTTGGATTCAAAGGCTGTCATTCCATTTATATTTTAAAACTTTTTACAGGCAAACTAGCTACTAAATAACTATTGAAAGCACGTAAACATGTAATTTCAAGCTGCCACATTTATTTCATTGACAGATTTATTATTGAATCATGCCTAGCTGCAAAATGTTCAAATTTTGTGGTATGTTTAAATATAAAAATGTAAAATGTGGTGAAATTCATGAGAAACACTAGAAATATTAAAATTTAATTCATGTTGAGTTAAAGTAATGAAACTTAAATAATTAAATATTTTTTGAATAAGTTGACACATTGTTATTGTTTTTACATACATTCCAATTACAAACTGTGAACTACAGAGTGCATTTATTTATTTATTTATTTATTGATCTCCAGTACAGCAGAAGCCATTTTAAACCGGAAAGAAACAACAGTAAAACAGTACACTAGTGTTAAAATGAACACACGAAACAAGATAAAATAAAATAAAATAAACAAAATATAAATATAAACATAAACAAGTCGAGACAGTTCCAAGGTAAACAGATGTGTTTCACAAAAGCATTACTTATATACAATTTTTTCTATGTTGGTGATAAAAGATGGATATGAACTGAATATATCGGTTTGGTTTGAGATTACATTGAACTGATTTGGTAGCCTATGAAATAGTGAATGTTGAATGAGTGAGAGTCTTGGAGTTGCAGTGTGGAAAGTTTCCTTGCTCCGTGTTTTGTGTCTGGGCACTCTGAGGGAGAGTTCGTGGAGTGGGATGCTGCATCTTAGGTTTCCATTAATTATCTTATGTAGTAATTTCATATCTGCAACGTATCTACGTGATTCTGGAGCATTTACGTTTAAGTTTATAAGCAGATCTCTCTTAGGTCGGTGTCTCAGGGCCGGCACTCTGTATCGAACGATGGAGAGGAAAAGAACATTGTCGATCTTGGAGGTATGAGAAGGGGCAGCCATGTTCCAGATGGGTGAACAGCATTCTAGAATGGGGGACACAAAAGTTTTGAAGTAAATGGAAAGTGCTTTCGGGTTATGGATTTCGGTGAACCTGTAAAGTAAGCCTAGCATACGCATTGCCTTTTTGTGATTGGTTGATATGTGATTATCGAAAGTTAGTTTTGAATCTATGAGGATACCTAGATCTCGGTGTTGTGCTTCTTTTGTTAAAGTGATGTCGGTGAGTGTATAATTACCTTCAAGAATGTTTTGCTTCAATGAAATTGTTATGTAAGAGCATTTCGAAGGGTTTGTGGTCAGTTTCCATCGCTTACACCATTCAGAGAATCTATTTATGTCATTTTGGAGAAGTTGCATGTCTGATGGTTGTTTTATTTCTCTCATAATCTTGCAATCATCAGCAAACATTAGAATTGTGCTTGAGATTGGGGAATTAAAGAGGTCTGTGAGATCATCCAGATATAATACAAATAACAGAGGGCCAAGAATGCTTCCTTGCGGCACACCAGATATAACAGGAAGCCAGTTAGAATTAGTTCCAGGAAGTATAACACGTTGTTGTCTATTTCTTAGATAGTCTTTCACTATTTTTAACGTGTTTCCAGTTATATTAAATCTGTTAGCTAATTTATGCAATAAATAATGGTGATCCACTGAATCAAAAGCTTTGGACAGATCAAAGTACACAACATCCAACTGATTACAATTAGTAATTGCTTTTATGGTATAGGATTGCATACAAGACAGATTGGTAAGGCATGAAGAATTTGGAAGAAAGCCGTGTTGTGCTGGGTTAATGTAAGGGGATGTGAATTTCAGAAGTCTATTTTTTAGAACCTTTTCACAGACAATAGCAAGTGTGGAAAGGAGAGAAATGGGCCTGTAACGTGTAGTATCGTTTGCATTGCCAGATTTAAAAATAGGAATGATATTTGCTTTCTTCCATTGAGTGGGAAAGCAGCCTTCAGAGAAGCACCTATTGTATAACATTGCAAGAGGAGTAGCTAGTGAGTGAGCTGTTTTTTGAAGGAAAATAGTAGGAATATTGTCTGGTCCAGATGCTCGGTGAGAAGAAAGGGAGGTAAGGAAGTGCAATACTTCACCTGGCTCTGTAAAGACGGTAGAAAGAGAGTGAAAACAGATAGATTTGATAGGCGGGTGATCCAAAACATAATTTGAAACAAAATTATTTTGAAATGTTTGATTGAATAGTTCAGCTCTATCATTACCAACAGCTGAAATGCCATTGTGTGTTGCTTCCAAAGGGATGCGTTTGGTTTGTCTCCATGAATTTATCAATGTCCAGAATCTCTTTGGATTAGTAAGAAGTTCATTTGTGACTGTGTTTACATATTCTGTGTATTTCTGTTTCATACGGTCTTTACTATGCTTACGAAGTGTTTTGAAAGTGTTGTGTGTGTGGGGATTGGGGAAACTTTTCCACAGCTGCCATGCTCTCTTTTTGTTGTGCAACAGATGCTGCAACTCTTTATCGAACCACGGGGGAAACTTTTTACTTTTCATTGTTTTATGTGGCACATAGTCCTGAATTAGGGCATGAATAACGTCTGTAAACAGTTCGACAGCCTCGGTCACGGACCCTTCGGAAAGCAGGTTCCAGTTGAAAAGGTCAATGGCTCGACGGACGGCGTCCCACGGCGTTTTCTTCCACAGCGGAATCTTATGCCTGGGGGGTGCAGAAGGGGAGCCTCCTGCTTTCACCGACCACGCAAATGAATGTAGCTACGTAGCTATAGGTTTCAGAATCAACATATCAAAAATACCAAACAAATGGCAGCTTAATTTAATACAAATAAGACAAGCAAAATATTTTTCAATTTGCCTGATGGAAGCTCTGTATGCAAATATGAAATATCGATAGATTCAATTTGAAACATTTTTATTGTTTTTATTTGTATTGAATTTAATGGTAGTGACAAGAATGAGCAATCCACACCATCACATTTTTAAATAACAAATACATAAACTTTCACTCACTATTTAAACCTTGCTTTCGTATTGGTTTTTACAAAATGTTTGAAAAATAAGCTCTTTTATTTTTAGATTATTGCTGTATGCAATTTTACTGCATGCTCAGAATGATTACTACAAATCAGAAATTTTCTTTGAATCCCTGACAACCAATTTTCCAGAGTTCTGCGAAGGTTGGGTTTGCTTTCATATTTATTACCTTTTGGTGGAGAATAGAATTGGAGCAGAAATTACTTTAAAAGAAGGTAATTGAACTGGCATGTATATTTATCTAACTTGTGATTAATATCATTAGGTTAACTTTGCTTTCATAGTAACTAAAATCCTTCAATTTACTCTTAGCATTGCAATGTACTGTGTATTTATTTAACTTGTGATTGATATTATTAAGAGAACTTTTGTTTCCTCAGTACTAAATTTCTTCAACTTACTCTCAGTATTGCAATGCACTGTGTATACATTTTCCTCAAGAATCAAGAAATTTTGCTTAAGATCTATCATTTCAAAGATTACTTTACTTGCGTTTACTTAAGATTCTTCTTGTATGTCTGTAAAGTTTTAATTATCACCATGGACTATATGAAACAGAAACTTTATTTTAAGTTGTGATCCTTAAGACTACTCTACACAGTTACCGTGCAGATGCACACCTTTCTCTCAGCATTTCTTGACCTTCCACAGGCCGTCATTGTAGTACAAGTCCTCATATTGCATGGAAAACTGGTGTCCTACCTCTTGCATGACATTTGTGTTGTCGAATCTCTGCCCCGCAGTGAATTTTTCATTTCAAAGTACAAGAAAAGTCACTTGAGTTAAGATTGCTTGCATGATTATGTGCAGAGTTACTTGTCAGTCTTCAGGATGAGATCCTGCACTTTCTTCACTATAGCCACATTATTCGTGAGTAATGGTCATCCACTTTTTTTGGCTAGTCTGTGAGCGACATGTTGCAACTTTGGAAATTCCTCTTCCACCTTACAATAGTGTCATATGATGGACAATCGTCACCATAGACATCCTTCATTTCATCATGAATTTGCCCTTCAAATGCAGGAACTTAATCACACTACAAGCCTCAGTCTTCTCCATCTTGCAGGTTACTGACATCTACCATCACCTGTCAAGAAAGTAAGCAACATGCTATGAACATTTTTATACCATCATGCATCACGCATCATGAAGAAGGAATTAAGCAAAAAGACAATCTTGTTAACCCTCGTAATCCACGCGGCAGCACTGAGTACCGCCCTTTTTTAAAATTTTGAATTATTTTCGTTACCAGCGTAATAATGGCCTTGAAAGCACTAGGTAACTTAACTTCACTATTCCCCTGAAAATATAGAGTTGTTGGCGCCTTTTTTTTGTCATTCTTTCAATTGCTTACACGCCTCTGAAGTGACTGGTCCCCCTTTGGTGGCACTCAGTACTGCGTGAGGGAACATTTCATATCTTAAATCACAGCATGCCAGCCATTAATTTTGGGGGAAAAAATAATAATAAAACAACGGTACGAAGTTCGAAATGCAAATTATTTGTATGCAGAAACCATTGCAGTACCCATACGAAATATCGGAGTTGTCAAAATATCGATATTGAAAAGTGACAACATATGGTTCCTTATATTTTAGTCAGTATGTCTTTTCTTACGTATACCTCATAAGAGTACAAGAAACAAATTTATATTTGAAAATTTTAAAAATATTTTGTAAGTTTCTTTGAGGTATGTTTTCTACATTTGATTGCTTTTTTTGTGAGTCAGTAAGTTTTTGACAAAGTTTTGGAACAAATTGTTCCTATCTACAACCATATTAATTGTACGATTTCAATTTGATTTGTAAATTACGTTGAAAATTTTTGAAAGAAATACGTTGAAATTTTTTGAAAAATAAGGTGAACATTTTTGGAAAATTCTTTGATAATTTTGTGAATGGTGAGTTATTTTTGTAGTGCTTTCATTATATGCCAAAGTTTTAATAGAATAATATTTTGGTGCATTTACTTCAAGAGTCTAAGAGACACTTTCATTTTATTACTTTTCATTTAATAGCTGATAAAAATGTCTGAAATAGACATGTTTGCATTCATGTATATTTCGCCTGATTTCCAGTAAGTGCTAGTGTAATTCAACCTTTATTTGCATAAAAAATTCACGTAAATAACTTTGTTTTTGATGAGGCGTCACTGAGTGTTGCACGCAGGACATTTGTGCTGCAATGAGGATGTGGATGACGAAGGGTTAATAATGTTACATTGTTTGAACCTAACAACTCAACTTTGAACCAAGCAACGTTTCTCTACTGAAGGTCAATCAAAATTTAATAATCAATCACAAGTGCCATCAGTACAAAATCTTTTACTCCATAAAGTCTCTTGATCTCTTCAGTTCGATTAAATTTCCAAGATGGCAGCTTAACCCACTTATAAAGAAATGAACTCTATATTGCCATTCTCATTATTTAATTTCTTCCAATGTTTTTCAACAATGGATATCTTCTCGATATTTGTGTCGAAGTTCTGGATATCCATATAATATCCAGGAATGTCCAGTAGACATCTATTATGTCCATCTAGAGAATACCATTTGATATCAAGGAAGGAATGTAGATGTTCTCTGGATATATTGTGGACATTCTGTGGAATTTTTTTTAATACGTTTTAGAGATTCTGTGGATCATTGAACCCAATTCATTCTGATACCTTTATTGGTCATCCAATTGAATCCAGTTGAAACAAATTCAAACCAATTGAAATTTCAATTTGAACCCATAGATATAGCCAGCTGAGCACGCTTGCTTTCACTGGGAAATCCTCTATGCCCCCTCCCAAATATATCCAGAATAAAATTAAACTTTACTAATTATTATATGATGGCTTAAGTCTCGTGATTCACTCAAAGCATGTATCTCCAAACATTATCTGAGTCACAGTATGTTCCAGAAAGTAAAACAAATGTGGCATCCACATCTTGGTGTTAGAGACCTCACCTACGGTAAACATGACACACGTGTCACATGTAGGCTTTTAGGGGTAATAATCCTTGTACTAATGAGTTTCAATACACATTTTAAATGTGAATTTCAGTGAATATTTAATGCATATCTTGTCAGTTTTCCAACTTCTAGCATTCTTTTTATTTTAAGTGTCTACATTTTCAGAGGGGGCTCAAGCCCAATATACCACTTTGAATACAATGATAGATTTATGAGTGTAGCTATGTAGTCACACACAAAATTAATGTTTAACAAGTATTTATAAAGCAATACACATGTACTTGATTAATTTTTTTATGTTTTCCAAAGCAAAATATTGCTATGAAGACATCCAAGATAAAATCATAAATCCAGAGGTTTTTGACAAGGCTTTGAGCTGGAGTTGTTTGAATGAAGAGAAGAGCATGTTTATTCTGGCAGCTACATTGCTTCTTACACTTAATGCTTACAAGGTAGGAAAGCCATTCTTCCGGGTAATATAATATGTACATCAGAATATTTATTTAGAGCATAGATTAATTTAAGGTAACCATGATTTAAAACAATTTACATTTTCTTTGAAATATTATTATTTATTTAAACTTAAAATAATTTTGTAAATGTTTCACTTTATGACATAACAGGTCTAGTCAGTTGTGTGTCTGACAGCCATGTGGGAGACCCCCAGGCTCAATTCCCGCAAGGTATTTCTGACCATGTCCCCTCATTAAGAAGCTCTGAGGGACACCCAGCCTCAAATCAATGGGCACGTGGGGGCAACCCTGGGGATTAAAGGTGGCCAGAGCATGGTGCTGATCACATCACCTAAAAATTTACTGAGATCGAGAATATGTGGGGGCCCTACCCCCACATCCCCTAAATGTGACTCCATGGCAAGGTGCTATGGGCATGGTGAACTTTACCTTTACCTATTTACCGCATATTAATAAGAGTTAAGGAGTGACATTTTAAGACACTCAACTGTCAACTTCCCTTCCATGTAGTGCATCATGGACTGCATTGTGCAGACTAACAAGCAGGGGCATTGCCTGATAATGTTTGCATGAGCATGTGAACACTCATGTATATGTTTTAAATTACGTACATATTAAATGCACACACACACACACACACACACATATATATTTATTCGAAAAAAATCCTTATTTGATGTTCGAGTATATACACACAATTTAATCTGACATGACGTCTTTCGAGTCTGATAACTTTTTTAGATAGTTGGTAACACTGACTCCCACAGTGTTCCATGGATTGCGGTGAACACAATTGCTGTGTGTGTGTGTTGCATCAAACTGGCAGCTAAGGGGCTGTTGGTCACTATACCCTCAAAATGTTCACTGTGCTGTGCGCACACGGTGGTGCGAGCCCTGATGCAAGAGGCAATACTTCTTGCATTCGGCACCAGAGCACAGCATATACAAAGCATATCTAGGGGGACTCGAGACAGTCTGCACTACATAGTTGCATATGTAGAATTTAATTTTACTTATTTCTTTGATATCGTTATTAAGTGCATTGTGTGTCAGTGTGTAGTGTTCAATTACTTGACCCAAAGTGAGAATTTTATTTTCTGTGTAATATCTAGAGCTCAATTATTGGCTTCGGCCGGCCAGTCATCCTTCAGGAGCGAGTTTGTGTGCAAATGTATCTATTGCAAACAAGACTACTTACTAATAGTTTTTCTTGTATGTACGCATTGCTTGCATTATAGAATTATTTTCCTGTAGTTTACGGTTTACAAACTATCCAAATATTTAGTTGAAAGACTTGCTACAATTAAACAACAAACACCATTCAGTGTTAAAAATGCATATGAAGTGAAACAGAAACTAAAAAATATTGTTTGGAATAATGAGTTTTGATGTTGAAAATTTATATCCTAGTGTCCCAATAGAAGGTACCACAGATGCATTACACAGATGGCTTATTGAGATGAAGGTTAACCCAGTAGAATCATGGGAAATGGTTTGATGGATTACTGTATGTACAAATTACAATTACTTTATATTTGATGGCAAAATCTATCAGCAAAGTAATGGTCTATCAATGGGAAACCCAGTATCCGGAATCATCTCCAGCATTTTCCTTCATTACATAGAATCTCCAATTGTTAATGCGATAGGTGCGGATATCAAACTCTACATCAGATATGTAGATGATGTGCTAATTATTGCTAAAAATGAGAACACCATCATGGACGTATTTAAATTGTTAAATAAATCACATCGTCGCATAAAATTCACTTGCGAATCCATGAATAACAATGTAATTTCTTTCCTTGAACTGCAAATTAAGGCAACTGACTCAACAATTCAAACATCAGTCCATAGGAAAAAAATAGCGGGGGAAAAATACATTCATGCCAATTCAGAACATTCGCGTATAACAATGGATAACATATTTTTAATTTTTTTCCTGAGAGCACAAAGACTATGTTCTAATAATGAGGATATCAAAAATGAAGAAGAAAGGCTTTTTAATATAGCAAGAGAAAATGGCTTTCACACTAACAGAATAAACCAAATCAAAAAACAAGTCGCAAGAAAACTAAAGGAAAAGAGAAATACAGACAAAGATAAAAAATCTGTTGAAAAGAAATGTGTGTGCATTCCATTCCACATAAAATTGCAAAAAATTTTTAGAAGTTTTAATTTCAAAATTGTTTTTAAATCACCAAGAAGTTTGGAATGTACATTTAATGAATTCAAAATGAGAAACTCTCTACCAGATGTGGAAAGCACAGGAATATATAATATAAGTTGTTCATGTTCAAAGGATTATGTGTGAAAAACAGCAAGGAAAATGGCAATAAGATGGCACGAACACGATTTGGACATTATGAATCTAAACCCAAGAACAGGTTTGTCAACTCATATCATCGAAGAGAAGCATTTGATTAAAAAGAGAAGGGTTTTTAAAAAGATTAACGGGAAACACAGAGTTGAATGTCTGGGAAGCTTCGTTCATTGCAGAAGAACACTGGAATAAATTAAATAATGAAAATGGTAACATAGATCCAGTATGGAGTTTTCTTTTTCACAAATGGAGTAAGCCACCATCTTTAAAATTTAATGTAACAGAAAACATCAAGAAACTTTGTGAAAACAATGATGAATTACCTGATGATATTTGGGATTCATAATTTTAAAAAATCTGAAATAAAAATAAAACAGACTGCTTTTTTCACAGTTAAGTTGCTATATTACAACAATGTAACATTGACAACATCCATTATATAACTGATTCCTTTTGTTTAAAAAATTACTAACCATTGTTATAACTGTATCTTTAGTCAAAATGAAAATAAATGTCTGATGAAAGGAGCATTTGTTCTCCTGAAACGTCACAAAGAAAAACTGTTTTCTTATGCTTGTAATAACCGTAAACTACAGGAAAATAAGACTACTTACTGATTTGCCCAAATAAGTGGCTAAAGAACACACACTAAACATTCAATTTCTGTAGCCAATATATCTATTGCAAACCTGTAAGTAGTCTTGTTTGCAATTGATACATTTAAAAATATATATAAATATATCTAAAAGATAATTGTTATTCTATTTTCATCGAACAGTTCATGTAATTGATCAATTCACTCGAATGCATGGATGGGTAAAGGACACATCCTGGTCATATGTACCATTGGCACATGTACAAGCGACTCACTTCCAAAAGCCTGTTTCTGGAATGATTCGTTTCGTGCAATGCATAAGATCAAGGATGGTGAATACATTTGATTGATTGCTTTGGTGTATTAAGTCCTCTTTATGCACAGCATGATTAATCGGGACTGGGCCTACAGTTTTAAGTGCCTCCACTGGGTATCAAACCCAGAACCCCTCAATTACAAGGCAATGATGGGTAAATATGTTAATGAACAGATGTTACTATACACTTTACATCAGTGTTTCCCAAAGTTTATGCTGCGGCATCCTGGGGCACCGTGATTAACTTACAGGAGTGCTGGTTGACTTACAGGGGCACTTCGAAATGTTCCAATATTTTCACTGAATTGTTAGTCAATGCTATGCAGGTTCAAATATGTGCTTATTTAGTACATTTTTAAATATGAATTGTTTCTGAATTTGAAATAAGTGTTTAATTTTTAACTTAAGGCATGCAATCTTACAAGTAACTGAGCGTTGCAAGTGTTTAGGGGGGGGGTACATTCTGGGCACCGCAGAAAAATCTTGAAACACTTAAGGGTGCTGTGAAGCAAATAAGTTTGGGAACACTTGCGTTAAATGGTTGAAAATGAATCTCTATGAACCATGACAAAATTATGCTTGGAGGAAAAATACGAAACACGAGGAAAGAAGGAATATGAGCAACATTACATTGACTGACACTTCAATCATAAGCATCGTAACAGTTATTAAGATCAGGGGCATTCTGTATAGTACCCAAATATCTTAATACACAAAATCCATTTTTTCTGGACTGGACGCGTCCTCCCCTCTGTCCCGCTAATGATGCACGTGCTTTCAATGTTGAATGAATGTCATTGGTTAACATATGGTTGGTGTAATAGAAAGTAGATTGTGAAGTATGGTAGTCTTTTTAATGTACATACCTGAGATTGCTTGTTATACTAATTAGTTTGCACTAGCCATTACTAATTGTAAATTATGTAATTAAAATTGGTGTGATATTGGGGGGGAAATTGTTGAATATAAGTTGAACTGTTATTCTTATTTTTTTCAATTGAAGATGACGTTACAAGGGAGAGGAGTAAATCTCCATTGAGTATAAACATTTTATTGTGAATACCCGTATGTGAACCGCACGCGACACCACTGCTAACAAGGCTCTGCTTTCTGGACTCACAGCCAATATAATCCTCTGTGGAGCTTGTATTCTGTCCTGCCCACTTGTGTATTTTATTGTCCCTTCATTCAATACATTTTATGACCATTTATTCTCGTTCTCATAATTAGTAAAAGTAACAGAAAAGCAAAGTACGGTAAATTAATCAATCAACCACATATCAGTGACATCAAGAGTATTTTCGAATTTTTTTAAGTTTAGAATCTACCATCTTGAAACTTGTTAACATATTTTATTCCAATGCAATTGACAGTACTCTAAGGTTTTGACCAACCCTCGTATATCTAACCTTTACATTCTTTAATAAGTTTATAAAGTTACATGAAAAAGACTGCTATTAATAACCAAAATTAGCAGAAAAGCTAACTGAAATAAACTAAATCAATCAACAAATTCAATATTCTCTTTAATACAATTTTCAATAGTAAATATTATACCTAAATATTTGAGTTTAGTAACTGACTCAAACGTACTATTATCCATAATTAGGTTTTAATCAGAGGCAGAAGCGATGATGACTTAACAAAATAATAAAGATACTGCATTTTAAATATTTTAGAGAAGAAGGAAAAAAAATAACTAACTAACTAACTAAGTCTCTAGCCTTCTTAAACCCGAAGGTTCATGGCTGCAGCAACACAGGCCTTCCATCTGTCCCTATCCTGAGCAAGATCTATATACTCTTTTCCATCCCTACCGATGTCCTTTAGGTATATCTCAACGTTATCCCTCCATCTTCATCTTGGCTTTCCTACAGGTCCCTTACCATCAGATTTCCCAACAAGAATCCTGTATACTCCTCTTTCCTCCCCCATTCGTGCCACATGGCCTACCCACCTAAGTCATCTTGATTTAATTATTCTAATAATATCTGGACATGAATACAAATTATGTAGTTCTAAATTATGTAACCTTCTCCACTCACCTGTCTCCTCATCCCTTTTAGGTCCAAAGATTTTCCTAAGGATCTTATTTTCAAATACTCTCAATTTATGTTCCTCTTTCAATGTAAGGGACTAAGTTTCACACCCATATAATACTACAGGCAAAATTACTGTTTTGTATATTTTAACTTTTAGTTTCTTAGATATTAAACGAGAAGACAAAAGTTTATGAAGAGAGAAGTAACATGCATTTCCTGAATTAAGCCTACTTTTTGTTTCCTCTTTAATATAATTTTCATTTTTTAATATTTCTCCTAAGTATTTGAATTTGGAAACTGGTTCAAACGAGTTGTTATCAATAATTAGATTTTGATTATTAGCTAACACTTGGTTTTGGCCTGTAAGCATATATTTAGTTTTCTCTTTGTTAACTTCCAAACCTATCTCTTTAGCAGTTTTGTAAAATATTTTAGCATTATTCTTTATTGTATCATCCCCTAATAAGTCTACGTCATCTGCATAGCTAACAACTGAGACACACCATTTAATGTTAGTCCTTCTTTAGTTTCTCTTACCTTCCTAACAGCATATTCTAAGGCAAAATTAAAGAGCAATGGAGATAATGCATCTCCTTGTTTTAACCCATCATGAATTGTAAATTTGTCAGACACATTAACACCCACACGAATTTTACTTTCTGTTTCACTGGTGCATACTTTTATCTTACTAACAAGGAAAAGAAATAAGTCAGAATATTCTCATATTTGTGTGAAATAAGCCAAGCGACACCATGAAACAGCTACAAATATGCAAGGGATTCACTAAGTTTAGTGCATCGATATGACAGCCCAGTACTATTCCCCATAGACCACACTCCCGCTATGTTTCTTATTGAGAACTATGGGTTCACAGGCTCAGGTCATAGCAGAAAATGTGCGAATCTCTGTACCTGTTTGGAAGACACACAACGACCACTTGAAGGGCTGGTCATAAAAGGCCTTTTTTCCAGCTCACGTGTTTATGACAGGGTTTCTCTGACGTCATCAGGATTAAAATTTTCCCAAGTGCTATTTCCATCATTGTAAAGCATGCAATGCAGTGATCTAATACACATAATTAGTGATGTTGTGAGTGAAACAAATTTTAAATAAACTGAAAAATCGAACTTTCTTTCAATTATGTTAGACGTACCATTTAACGTTAACAGTAGGTCCCAATTGTCAACTGTCTTGAGATCTGTGCATAAGGACGAGGGTTGTGTGAAGGAACAATTTATTGGTTTTACTGATGTGAGTGCCGATTGTATATTTGACGGTTATTTGTTCATGTAAAAATTGTCAATAAGTACAGACTGGAGGATAAATTTATTGCTCAAATTTATGACGGGGCAGCAGTTATGTCGGGACATCTAGCAGATTTGTAAAAGAAGGTCCAGGATGAGTACCAGGATGAGGATGAGGTGTTTTTTATGAGTTGCTACGTTCAAGTATAGATTTAGTGCTGTCCCAGGGAATGAATGAAATACCATGTATTCTTTCTTATATACTTTGCCACACAAGAACGTTAAAAGAAAGCAATCTCATCCTTTTCACAACCAAGGTAGTGTTATAAATCACGCTTAGTTAACAGAATTGAACAGTACAGGCAGCCAATAATTGACTTTCTTTCTAATATTTGATGACAACTGAAAGGGACCAGGCAAGTGTGCACAGCATAAGGACTTGTACTTGTGTACTTTTGCAATGCTTTCAAACAATATTTTTACTGAAGACATTTTCTCCTTTGATGAAAAGATTCTCTTGGGCTATCGACCAGGTGAGTTGTGGAAAGGATTCAAAGCTCTAGAGAGCTAACATCACTTTCATTAATCAGATTTCAAAATTATCATTGTATGGAATAGCATCATTTGTCTTTTGTAGTCGTAAGGTCTATGGTACTGCAGTGATATTTTACATCGAATAGGCAATGACCTTCACGTTTACTGCAGATAAATATTGTACCCCCCCACCCCCACCTACCAGGTTGGAAAGATAAACCCTGACATTTGATAAGTCTTGCGATGAATACGTAAAAATGTCATGCTTCGCCACTGGTTTTGATAATTACCTACTACTTGGTTTTGGTTGTATGTATGTATTTAGTTAGTTAATTATTGTTGTGGTAACCTTACCTCAATTACCTCTACAACTTTTAAATTTCAGTTTGTAGAAAGTGCACTGGCACAAGAGCTTCTCAACATTCAGGGCAGAAGCTCTGTTTCGTATTCCTACTACCTGGCAGTCAGCCACTACCTTGAAGAAAGATACAAGGATGCTCTTGTCCACATCCAAGAAGCTGTCAAAAACAGAGACTATGGAGATAATGTAAGTTGTAATACATTCAAGTTCTTTATCAATGCACTGAACTTTTCTTCTCATGTAACATGATTAGTTCAAAGGAAATGCATAAAAGATGTGGTCTACATTGTCATTATAATGTATGAATGCAAACATGTTATGGAATCACAAGTAAATACCACTGATGAAGCTAGACAACTGGTTTCAAAGAAACAATTTCATTCTCAGTACAAACAAAACAAACTGTATAAACTTTACAGCCTACCAAAGTAAGAAGTGCCTAAACATCAAAATGCAGACTTAACACTAGCGACAGATGTAAATTTCTGGGTATTAAACTGAAATACACAGACAACATGAGCCATGCCAAAAATTTTCGACCAGGTGAACAAAAGCTGTAAATTGATAAATCAGGTGGGCAGCATAAATGTAATACATTATTTATGAGTTTATGAATATGTATGTGGTTTGTTAGGAAAGTAATGCGACTGGCAACACTGTGCACGAGCCGGCAACGCTGCTGCCCCCACCTTCACACGGCAGGTAGGTGAACGCTTGCCGTTGACTCAGTACAAGTTTCAACTTGCTACAGTTGCTACACGATTGTTGAGAGCGTCTGAAGTGAAGTTGTGTTTGTGAGGTGCATTATGAAAATGGACTGGCAAAAGTTTGAACAACGTTGTGCCATAAAATTTTGTGTTAACCTTGGTGAATCTGCCACTGTGACTTAGGAAAAGTTACAGAGGGCTTATGGAGAACATGCACTATCTAGGGCACAAGTGTTCAGATGGCACAAGTCCTTTTTAGAAGGCCGAGAACAAGTGGAAGACGAACCTCGTGCGGGAAGAACTTCAACCTCAAAAACGGATGACAATGTGGAAAGAGTGAGGTCTCTTGTAAGGTCAGAGCTTCGATTGACGGTGAGAATGATCATTAATGAGTTAAATTTGAACGTGTGTACCGAATGAAGTCCTTGCAAGACTCAGGAAAAGGGTTGCACATGTGTGACCAGACATTGCACACACTTGGATGCTGCAACACGACAATGCAGCATGTGACACGGCAGTCTCCATCAATGAATTTTTGGCAAAAAAAAAAGCATTCCTGTGGTTCCTCAGCCTCCTTATTCGCCGGATCTCAGTTCATGTGACTTTTTTTTTTATTCCCCTTGCTAAAAAACCACTTGAAAGGATGCCATTTTGATGCTTTGGATAATATCTAGAAGAGCGTAACCGACGAGCTAAAAGGTATTCCAGCAGAAGCCTTCCAGCACTGCTATGAACAATGGAAACAACGCCTCCATCGTTGTTTAGCTGCCAAAGGGAACTATTTTGAAGCAGATAACCTTGGTTTGTAAAAATAATAAAATTCATCATTTCAGAAAATCAGTCTCACTACTTTCCTAACAGACCACATATCCTATCCCCTCTTTCTCTCTCCACACTCTCCACATTTTTCTTTTGCCTTTTGTAGAAATTGATTTGGACACAAGCAATTCATTAAAGTTGATAATTGAACTTGGTAATTTGACTCTTTTACACAGATTACTCGGGCTGTAAGGGTGATGTATTCGAACAGAGCCAAATGTCAACCTCTTTCCTGTTTATTACACCCTGGAAACTGCGTTGTCGCAGGCCAATGAGTCTCTGGCAGCTGGAACCTCAGTCAAGATAATCCATTGTCGGTTTTGTGTTTGAGTATCTTTGTGTGTATGTGTTTAACTCTTTATCACTTGCTTCTAATCACCAATTAACTTCATCATCGCCATTATCCACTGCTAGTTCTTTTTTAACTGTACTTATTCTAACACCACACCACCACTTAGTGCCTCATAGTCAACTTCTAAAGAAGATAAATCAGTATGGAATAAGAGACAAAGGAAATGATTGGTTTTGATCGTACTTACAAAACCGTATCAGATCAGGTAGGTAGATGAAAAAAAAAGCAGATGCACAACAACATGTGTCTCAGAACAATGTAAAAATAACATGTGGAGCAGTGGCGTCTCGTCCCTTGGGGCTTCCAGGGCTTAGCCCCTACAGAAAAATGAACATATTCACGTAATTATCAATCACCATAACGCATAACTATCACACAGTCTTTTAAAAGGCGATTTTTACCAACGTAAATTCATCGTCTGTTGCAATGGATACGACAGAGCTCCTAGCGGCATTGATGTCAATTATCGCTTTCCGGGGCACGTCGCAAAGGAAGGCATGGCCTACACCCACCTATGCTACAGTGAAGGTCACGTGCTAGCAGAGAGAGGAGGGGAGAGTGCAATGGATTTGAGTGCTGATTCGGGGATACTTCCGTTGCGTCGCGTTCGATCTCGTGTGTTGTTCTATAGTGTTTTGGTGGCTTTCATTCGCTATGTTTGAGTGAGTTTGGCAGGGTTGATGTTCGAACACAAATTGATGAAGGACATAGGCTGTCAATTACAAGACACAATGAATTTGTCTGGAAAAATAGGCATATATTAAATAGAATTATCGATTGCTTAAAATTCTGTGGTCGACATGAATTTGCTCTACGAGGACATAATGAAAGAGAACAATCTTTAAACAGAGGCATCTTCCCAGATTTATTATCCCTTCACAGAAGAGGTAACTTCGTGTTCTTTATTGTAGTGAAGAGTTGAAAAACATAAACTCTATCAATAGATTGCATTCATTTTTTATTTAAAATTATTTAGAGGGTACCATTTCAAAAACAGTAAAAAATGCCAAACATAGTTTTAATAACTCCAGTGGCAACATCTGAATCTGAACGATGTTTCAGCACATTGAAGCATATTAAAACCTGCTTAAGAAATGCAATGGGACAAGACAGACCAAATGCCTTGGCACTTGCTTACAATAGAGATAGAATACATTTCAAACATAGAGTAAAAAGTAATAACAAAATTTGCTGAGCAGAAGAACAGGAGTCAACGTTCGTAGAAAGGTATGTTTCACAACAATACCTGTTTCTTTTGTAATCATGTGAATTGTCATTATATTTTAAATTCTTTAAAAAAAATAAGCCCAGTTTTGTAGTTTAGAAGATAAATACCCATTTTTTTGTAATTCATGTAATTTGTCATTACATTTTAAATTCTTTCAAAAAAGTAAGTCCAGTTTTGTAGTCTAGAAGAAAAAAATACCTGTTTTTTGTAATTCATGTGAATTGTCATTATATTTTAAAGTCTTTAAAAAATAAGCCCCGGCCAAATTTGAGGCCACGAGATGCCACTGATGTGGAGTTCCCCAGATCTATACTGGGACCAATACTGTTCGTGTTATACATAAATGACTTACCAATAAGCCTAAGCTCTGCGAGATCTGTCTTATACGCTGATGATACAAGTGTGGTGATAACTGGCTAAAACAGTTTACTTCTTTCCAACAATAGTTACACAACAGACAATCTCAGTAAGTGGTTCTTAACAAACAAACTAAAACTCAATGTTAACAAAACTGTAGCAGTAAATTTTCATCATGCAAGGAGCAAATCAGAAGGTAACCCTTCCATCAAAATAGAAAATAATGTTGTATACTATGAAAAATCTGTTAAATTTGTTAGGCTGTGGATCTATGAAAATCTGAGTTGGGAATCACAAATCAACTATTTGGCAGGCAAAGTGATCTATGCTGTCAAAGTAATAAAGGCTACCACAAATTTGGAGACAATGAAAATAATTTATTTTAGCCTATTTCAATCCTTGTTAAAATACGGGGTAATGTATACAACATTAGGCAGATCTTTATCTTACAAATTAAAGTTGTATGAATCATGATGGGGGGAAGACCAAAGGTCATCGGTAGATGTGGCGATGACCAAGCTAAATATTAAAAATATTGCATTTTAAGAATTTGAGAGAAGAACTAAAAAAAAAAGTCAGGATATTCGCATATGTGTGCAAATTCAGCCAGGTGATAGCATGAAACAGTTCGAAATATGCAAAAGAGATTCACTAAGTTTAGCACATCGAAATGAGGGCCGGCACTACCCCTCGCACCGAATCTCTATGGTCTCTGCCGGTGCCGAGAACAGTCGAACGCTTCTGAACAGGCAGACTCTACGACATCTTCCAACAAGCTCTACTTCCCCCCACTCTTGAAGGTCTGAGTCATATAACAGGCCTTTTTCCAGGTCCCATCCCCATGTTTACAGCCACATGGCAGGGTTTCTCTTGAGGCATCAAGATTCTTCCTAGTGCCCAGTGGCATGCTCTAGAAGGGGTTGGTGAGGGTCATAATCCCTGCTTAGGTTCAATATAAAAATAAGATTGTCAAAGGTAGAAAAAGATGGCAAAATAAGGAATGATTACTAAAAAAAAGTACACATAATCCTTCCTTTCAAAAATCTTGGGCACGCCACTGCGAATGTCTGCTATTTCCACTTGTTAAGAGGAAAAACATATATTGAACGATATAATCATATTTAATAATTCATTATTGTAAAAGCAAATTTCTATGAATCGTTTAGGTGCCACCATGACATACACAATTATAACACAAGAAATAAAACTAAGTTACTTATACCTATACACAATACAATCTTATATGAAAAAGGACCTAGGTACACAGGGATTCTCTTGTATAACAACCTACCAAACCTAAAAACAATCAAAACCTGCAAAACGTTTAACAGAGAACTATACAAATACTTACTGGAACATTGCTTTTACTCAATTGATGAACATGTAAGCATGCAATAATAATAAAAAAAATGTTTCTTTTTAATTATTTTTATCTTTTTATTTCTTCTTCTTTTTATTTCACTGTATACATATATTGTATTTGATTGTTATACTCCATGATATTTTATTATATTCCACTGTAATAATGTGGAAGCAAATTGGTAACATTTCCATTACAGTATTTCATTACATTTGATTATATGTCACTATATATTACTATATTTCATGTGTACATATATTGTATTTCATTGTACTATTATATTGCAATATACAGGGTATTTCTAAAGTTCATTTCCAACGTGTAGGATGTGATTCTACAAGGGAAAATAAACGCAGAAGTTCATGTGTTGAAATGCCGAAAACGGCACCCATTCGGATTTATTGAAGTGAGGAAAAACTGCGAAAATTATGTTTACAAGGAAATAGTGGCACAACGACCAACCATATGACTGCCATGAAGGGTGTTACACAAAGAAATGTGGCATGCCCTATTCATGACCACACATGTGCAGAGCAAAGAGATTGGGTGCAGAGGGTTGAAGAAGTCTTAGTGGGGAACATGGATGGGGGAGGGGGGGGTAGCCATGCTGGTCATAAGACACCAGCCGAGCACATTTTTGCTTGGCGCAATGAGGGAACTTTCGCAGTGTTGACATAGTTGCCACCTTCAGACATAAGTCGCTAAATATGACTGATTTGTAAGACCCGTTGGGGAAGTAATTCGTGAGAAAGGTATTATCTACTTTGTGCCTACTTTTGGAGAAACGAAGGTAGTATTTTTCCAAAGTTAAATGAACATTAAGATAATAGATAGATGCGCTTAAAGGGCAATACAGACTTTTTTAAAAATATAAAAGTAATAAATCTTAGGGTGATGTGAGTTTCCATTGACATTTCGACAATTTCTTTTACAATAAATGTCTAGGATATGTTCGATGTGCAGTTAGAATACATGTGCATAGGGGAGGAGAAGGTGAGAGGATTTGTTTTTCCATTCCTCTTGTAATTGTTGTGTTTTTAGGAAAGTGTCCTGTAGTGTATTAAAGATAGGATAGTGAGTGAACATGAATCGGATTAGCGTTATTACTAGACCTCAGATTTTAAGGTTCCAAAAAGTGTGGTTTTAAGTTCCTAAAATAGGCTCAAAAATCCTAAAATAGGTTTGAAAAACCCTAAAATAGGTTCTAAAAATCCTAAAATAGGTCCTAAAAATCTTAAGTTTGACTCGAAAAATCCTGAAGTAGGTTCAAGAAACTTAAAATAGTTTAAAATTCCTGATAATGCTGATTAGGTGTAGTCACTGGCAATGAAAATGAGACACCTATATTCTGAAATATGCACTATCTTACATAACGTTATCTGTGTTGCCTAACCCTATGGTGATGGCAGAACTTAACATTGGAAATTTGCTATTAAAATCCACTCTTCGCCGCATAGTTAGACAACAATTTTTTTCCATGTTATCCACAGTCAAACTCCGCAATTTTGTCTGCGAGGATCATGTTATACGTATGCTGAATATAATCTTTCAACCAAAACATAGTCAGTGGGGGTGTAAGGGGTGCTCTTTCCACGTAGTGCACCCAATAGTCAACCTCACTTCCACATAGTACACCCTGGATTGCAGACTAACGAGGCTCTGGCGACTGGCTCCCTGGCCAGTATAATTTTGTTTGTGTTGTCTTGTGTTTTGTCCTTATTTGTGCTGAGTGCTCCTTTACAGCCTCAGCTTTTAACGAAAGTCAGAAGATTTTAATATTTTATGATTTTAGTTATGCAACATTAGAGTTGTTATGTGTAACGATAAGGGACTGGACCCCGTATAATGTGATGGGTGCAAAATAGCCTTAGTGCTGATGCATCCCAAATTTTAAATTCAAATCAAAATAGTCAGTGGTGCAAACATCAATGCTGAAATGTTAGTTTGCAAGTCGTGAATGTCACAAAGCACCAAAGTGATGCAAAAGTGAGCAAGACCACACAGATCAGACCACTTTGGATTGTACAGGTAACAGTGGCACCAGACACTTTGCTTTGTTTACGGCTTTGAAAAATCACCATGAACTTGGAGGAAGGGAAAACGACAGAGACTACAGTAGTGGTATTTACGGTAGGGACAGTGCGGGAAAGTATGAACCCCCCTCAAGCAGATTTGCTTACACTTAAAACTAGCTCAACATGCCCATATGAGCTTTTTGCTCAAGTGTGGAACCCCGCCTAATCCAAGATTTTTGTAAAAATGCCCTCATGGATTCCATGAGAAAGTATGACCCCCCTCAGATTGATTTGTTTACACTTACAAAAGGCACTTCTGTGAGATTGTTGTCCATAAACCTGTCAAAAATATGCCCCTCTTGATATTTTTTTTGGCCACACTTAATATTAGGCCACCCACACCCACCTACACCCACCCACACCCACCCACACCCACCCACACCCTCATATATTCACTTCCGGTCCACTTCCGGTCCACTTCCGGTCCACTTCCGGTCTACTTCCGGTCCACTTCCGGTCTACTTCCGGTCTACTTCCGGTCTACTTCCGGTCTACTTCCGGTCCACTTCCGGTCCACTTGTGGCCAAGTTGTGCCCTATTTCTGCTTTTTTTTATCCAGCATAGAGTTTTGATTTGAACCCCAAGAAATTGTATATAAATACCAAAGCCAAAAATATTAAGTGTATACACACATACACACATACACACACACACACAGCACAGTGTTGAATCCAACTGATATTTTTATCCAGCATAGAGTTTTGATTTGAACCCCAAGAAATTGTATATAAATACCAAAGCCAAAAATATTAAGTGTATACACACATACACACACACACACAGCACAGTGTTGAATCCACCTGATATTTTTTATTCAGTATAAAGTTTTGAATTGAATCCCAGGAAATTGTATATAATAAACAACAACAAAAATGCCAAGTCAAAAATATTGTAATCAATGCAATAAAAATATATCCAGCCCCAATTGGGCCAAGCACCAAAAAATTTGTAACCCGGGCAAATACAGAACTCCCACAAAAATTTGCCCCAAATGCAAAAGAAAATACAGCATGGAATATTTCACATATACACATAAAGGTACTTGCTCTGCACAATCATCAACACAACCATCTACTTCTGGTCTGAAAAGGAAGCACGAAGCACCTGTTAATGCCAGAGCAGCAAAGCAGCCACGCTATGCACCCATCCGTAGCAGTTTTAACGGCCAATTAAGAGATCACCGGTTTGAATCAGAGCCAAGATGTGGAATTGAGAATTTTTTGAACAGTATAAATCCTAATGTGCAGGCAATTCTAAATGCACAAAATGGGTCTTATAAGCTGTCCCTCAAATTGTTTGTACAATATAAGAAGCCAAATGGCACAAAATTTACACAGCCCCACATAACAGAAACTGTACCTGTATATTCAAATTCAAATGCAGACACAATAATAAGCAGATTGATGGATCAATTGAACATTAAACACTCTGAATTTGCAGCAAAAGAGTCTGGATGGAGCCTATGCGGATCTCCACACAAGTTATATGTTAACATTTCTGAATTCAGCCCATTAAAAGGTTCTACATATTTGCCATTACCTGCCAATATCAAAAACAAAAGAGCCGTGGTTAATATAAAAAATAATGACCAGAAATGCTTTTTGTGGTGTATTTTAGCTGCTCTGTTTCCAGCTTCAAGAAATCCTGAGAGAATAACTTATTACAAACAGCATGAACATGATTTTGACGATGCAATGGAGGGTTTAGAATATCCAATGTCTGTTCAGAATATTGATAAATTTGAAAAAAGAGCCAAGCACATCAATGGCAAACAATTATCTATTAATGTATTTATTTGTTCCACTGGCAATTGCCTGATAGCACCTCTCAGAATCAGTACACTTGATGATGAATCTGCTGTTCCGATTGATCTGCTCTTAATTGAAGGGGATGGCACATATCATTACACTCTGATAAAAAATCTTGAAGCTTTAGTGAGAACACAACTAGACAAATCCAATACAATATTCAAGTTGTGCAGAAGATGTTTAACTGTATTTGATGGTCAAAAAATGGTGAAGGGGGTTCGGGAAGAGAATGCAGAAATTGCCAAAAACAAGTTAATTGAGCATCTGAAATACTGTGGGAACCATAAACCTGTTCATATGGTGATGCCTAATCCAAGTGAAAATTGCAAATTCAAAAAGTTTGAAGCCTTGTTGGAACACCCAGTATATATTGTCTGTGATTTTGAATCAAACCTCAAACCTCTTGCATTCTGTAGCCCAGATCCTGAAGAATCTGCAATTACACCATACCAGCTACATGAACCTTCCAGCTTTTGTTGTGTGGTTGTACAGGATGGTGTTGTTATTAAAGAATATTCATACATGGGACCAAATGCCATCAAAATATTTGCACATATAATAGAAAATGTGTGCCGTGACATAGCATCTAACATCTTATTAATATCAAAGCCCATGTTGCCTTTAACAGAGAAACAGATTGAAGATTTCAACAAAGCAGAAAAATGCCCGGTATGTGATTGTGAATTTTCAGATACAAATATCAAAGTTCATCACCATTCTCATACAGATGGTAAATTCTTAATGGCCCTGTGTAAAAGCTGTAATATTCAGATCAAGAGACCAAGATTTATCCCCATATTTTGCCATGGAGCATCCAATTATGATTTCCATCATCTGATCAGGTACGAGGGGTTTGACAAGGAGAATTTAAATATTTTAGCTGAAAATGATGAGAAATATATATCTATTAGCAAGATAATTAAAGTTAATGGTGTTCCTATTCACATAAGATTTCTTGATTCTTACAGATTTTTATCGGCTAGCCTGCCTACATTGGCAAATCAATTATCTGATGATAAATTCAAAATCACACGTGCCATGTTTCCAAATCAGGACCTGAAATTAATTAGGCGGAAGGGTGTATATCCATATGACTATGTTACAGATTTTTCTAAATTTGATGAGTGTTCCCTGCCACCACAAGAAGAGTTTTACAGCAAAATCAGAGGATCTGGAATCACTGATGAAGATTATCACCATGCTCAGTTGATGTGGAACAATTTAAAATGCCAGACATTTGGTGATTATCACATGGCATATTTGAAACTTGATGTCACTCTCTTAGCTGATATAATTCAGGCATTCAGAAAATCTTCCATGCAAAATTATAGACTGGACCCATTATATTTTTTCAGTGCCCCGGGCCTAGCATGGTCTTCAACGTTTTTGAACACTAAAATGCATTTGGATCTGATCCACGATCAAGATAAGTATCTGTTTATGGAGGAATGTATAAGAGGGGGGATGGTGCAATGTTCCCAGAGATATGCCAGAGCAAATAACAAATATATGCCTGATTATGATCCAGCACGGCCATCAAATTATATACTGTATGTAGATGCAAACAGCCTCTATGGTTATGCCATGATGCAAAAACTGCCATATGCAGGGCTTGAGTGGGTTGAAAATTTCAATATTGAGGATCTTCAGGACTTTGATGACAGTGACTATGGCCTCTTCTTAGAGGCTGATCTGATAATTCCTGATCATTTGCACAATAAATTTTCTGATCTGCCCCCAATTCCTGAGGTTCAGTGCTCACCTGGCTCTAAACAGAAGAAGCTCATGATGACTCTGGAGCCAAAACAAGGTTATGTCACATATTACAAAAACCTCCAGTTCCTGATGAAACATGGTGTTCAAGTAACCAAAGTTGGAAAAGTTTTGAGGTTCAGGCACTCAGAATGGTTGAAACCATACATTGATACAAATACAGAGCTTCGAACATCGGCAAAGAGCCAATTTGATAAGGGCTTGTTTAAATTGATGGTTAATTCTGTGTATGGCAAAACTATTGAAAATGTCAGAAAACATACCGATGTTAAAATAATTACTGACCCCAGCCTGAGCAAAAAATTGGTTGCAAAGCCTAATTTCAATTACAGAAGAATTTATGATGAGCACATGGCACTTTTCAACATGAAGAAAACAAAGATCAAGTTTGATAAGCCTATTTATGTAGGGGCTGCAATATTGGAATCGTCTAAATTACATATGTTAACATTGTATTATGATAAGTTGAAACCTTTTTATGGTGATAATATAAAATTGATGTACATGGACACTGATAGTTTTGTTCTTGATATTCAAACAGAAGATGTTTATCAAGATATTGCACAGTCTGAATTGTTTCAATATTTTGATACCAGTGAACATACAATAATTCAACCCCACAACAAAAAAGTGCCTGGCAAGTTAAAAGATGAGACACTTGGTGATGTTATTGTGAAATTTGCTGGGTTAAGTGCCAGGGTGTATAGTTTTAAAACATGTAGTGCTGTTGTCAAAAAAGCCAAGGGCATTGGCAAAGTAACTGTTGAAAAAGACCTCCAATTTGAAGATTATGAAAATTGCCTCAAATCATGTGGCACAATCAGAACATCAGAAAATAGAATTCAGAGTGAGGATCACTTATTGACTTCAAATATTGTAAGAAAAGTGGCCCTGGACCCACGTGATGATAAGAGATGCATTTTGTCATGTGGCATACATACTCTACCATGGGGTCATTGTGATTTGAAAAATGGCAAACAATGCCCAATTACAGAGCATGATTTGAAATAAATAAACATGCCTATGAACTTATTTGGGTTCAAAAAACAGGCTATTATGGATCTGCCGACACCACAACCCTCTCCTGATATGCTGTCTAAACTGAGTGGCTTGTTAATTATTCATCTGAACAGCATACTTACAGATGTTGATGATGAAACAGGCAAAATATTGTACATATTTAACAATAATTTAAATTATTACCAATTACCTGTAGGTGGGCAATTGCAATTTATTACAACCCCTGAGGGTGATGTCAAGATTTCAGTAGGGAGAAATATTTATAGAATTAAGCACTCAAACATGATTTCTGGCACTGTATATACTGTTTCTGCTGGTGACTGCTTATATATTGAGGTCCCTGGATCATATGACAAGCTTATACCCTTTTTTATAGAATTAAGAATCAGATACTCTATAATAAATAACCACTAAAACAAAAATGCCTAATGATATATTTGGCCATACAAGACATGAAGATCACAGTGATGAGATTTTGATGCTTGATGTCAGAGTCAAGAAATTAAGAAGTGATTTACAAGCTTTACAAACCACACTCAATGCCAGCCTTCAATTAGAAATTACAAATTTGCAATCACAATGCATGGACCCTCTTCTTAAAATTGATTCTGAACTCAAATTGCTGCTTCAGAAATATACTGACCTGGCAACATTAGATAATTTTCAAAGTTTAGAAGAAGCTGTAGCAGCTCTTCAAGCCAAATTTAAGACCCAGGCTACCAACTCTGAGCAATTGAAACAGCAATTGGAAGAGCAGATAAATAATGTCCAGACACAGCTCCAAACAATTGTCAAAAGCATAAAATCACAAGAAGATTTTGATCTAGTGATTTCCACTCTAAAAGAACAGATTCAGTCACTCCAGATACCTAATCTGGATCCTCTGCACAATGCCATAGCCGAGGTTAAAGAAAAAATTGAGACACTTGAAAATTTTATGAACAATTTGCCATCTTCTGATGCTTTGAGTGCAATAACTCGGAGTGTTGCAAATATCAAGCTGCAACTTGAAACATATGAAGATTTTGGAAAAATTCAAAGTACCATAACCCATCTTGAGGGTACAATAGCAGCAGTGCAAAGTGATTTGACAAATGTACAAGAATCCCGCCTGCCCGGTATTGTAGACACACTTGTTAGTGTCCAGCAACAAATCACAAAACTTGAAAACCTCAATACTGAATCTGAGCTATCTCATTTTCATCACTTGATAGATGATATCCAAACAAAACTTGAAATTTTACAACAATCCACACCCTCTCAGGCAGATATAGCCCTGCTCCAAAATGCTATGCAAAATGTGGCTGATGCATCTGAATTAAACAATGTGAAATTGGCACTTGAATCTTTGCAGAATACTGTATCAAATCTTCCCACATCACAGGAACTTAAAAATATAAAAAGGGCAGTGAATAGGATATTGAAATCAGAAGATATCAAGAATATCCAAACAGAGATCAAACATCTCACTCAGACAGTGGCCACTCTACCAACCAATCAACATATTAATGAACTGCATGCCCTGTTTGAGGATATCAGAAGACAGGTCCATGATCTTACTGCTCAAAATTCAAAATTGGCAGTTGTTGAAAATTTACAGCAAATTGTAGCTAATATCAAGCAACAGCTAGGGACCATGGAATCCAATCAAGCAAATGCCCTGTCTGTTTTTGCCACCCAGCTTCAAGAGATTGTGCAACAATACAAGAAACTTGTTGTGGACATAAAAATAAAGCCAGGCCATGATGATGTTGTTAGGACCATCAATGAGCACCTTGAATCTGTAACAAGCAGATTGCTTACAGCAGAAAAAGAAATAACAGGCATAATCGAGAATCCAAAACATACAGTAATTCTTGAATTGTACAGCATCCCCAACAAAGAATATGATTCACCATTTACACCAGGTGGCAAAATATATATGCTGTCCCCTGCACAATTTTATTACCAGTTTTTTGTTGGAGGCACATTGAGACCAATCAAGATCAAATATTGGCTACAACCACAGGCACACCACTACCCCACATTATCAATAACAAATGCTGAGAACAAAGCAAAAATAACCAGTGTAGAGTTAGAGGATTTTACAGACCCCGATACATTAGAAACAGCTTATGTTGAAGATGATGGCACTTTGGAATTTAATATACAAATAGGAGACAAATTATATTTAGAAAATCCTGCAGTATCAGCTGCTGAACACCCCATAGTTGCAATATTCTTGTTTTCATATTATGTCTAGACAAATTATTGTTGATGAATTACACAGACAAGCCAGACATAATTTTAAGAGACTCCCAGTAGTTACAAAAGGCATAGATGATTTATGGCAGAGCGACTTGATTGAGTTGTCAACTGGACAGTTGAAAAACTTAGACAAAATCAACAAGGGCTACAAGTATCTACTCACTGTGATAGACACATTTTCAAAATTTGCCTGGGCTGTGCCACTCAAATCCAAGACTGGAAAATGTGTTACAGAAGCCTTCAGGACAATCATCAATCAGAGTGGAAGATCACCGCGCTATTTGCAAACAGATAATGGCAAAGAATTTTATAATTCAGTGTTTCAACAATTTATTAAAAGCCAGGCAATAAAACATTATTCGAGTTACAGTGATCTCAAAGCCTCAATTGTAGAGAGATTCAACAGAACCTTAAAAAATCTTATGTATAAACAATTTACACTTCAAGGTAATTATAAATGGCTTAATATTCTTCCAGAACTTCTACATAAATATAACAACTCGGTCCATTCCACAATCAACATGAAACCCTCTGAAGTAACTCCATCTGATGAGCAAAAATTGATCAGGACTGTTTATTATCCTAGATACCAGCCAACAACAAGAAAGGCCAAATACAGGGTGGGCGATCAAGTAAGAATCAGCAAATATAAGCATTTATTCAAAAGAGGCTTTACAAGAAACTGGAGCACTGAATTATTTACAGTGGTTCAAGTTAAACCCGGGACCCTTAACACATATATAATAAAAGACCACCGAGGAGAAATTCTTAAAGGCAGATTCTATGAACAAGAGCTCAGCAAAACTAAACAGCCTGACACATATCTCATAGAAAAAATCATCCGCAGAAAAGGCAACAAGTTATTTGTCAAATGGCTAGGTCATCCGGAAAACAGCTGGATCAATGCAGACAAAATAATAATATGAGCACCTGGGATGTTATAAAAAGGCTGCCAGAACCTGAACAGCAGAATAAGAGAAATGGCAACTTGCTGCCTGATAATATTAGGTGTCTTATTGTTGGGCCATCTGCTTGTGGTAAAACTACACTAATGGTTGATAATTTTTTATTGGCACCCAACTGGTTAGACTGGAAAAACAGGCACTTGTATATCTTCTCTAAGAGCTTGGAACAATTAAAATATCAGCAGCTGATGAAGCTATATGATGGATTGGATATTGCCACTTTTGAACCAGATGTTAAGCCACTCCATGAATGTCTCGATAACTCTGTTGTTGTGTTTGATGACATTATACTGGATAATCAAAACAAGGTTAGAAATTTCTTTACACAGGGCCGACACAAAAACATTGATTGCTTCTACCTGGCACAGACTTTTTCTAAAATACCGAAGCAACTGATCCGAGACAACAGCAATTTTATATGTGTGTTTCATCAAGATCATACCAACCTCAAACACATACATGATGAATATGTAGGTGGGGACTTGAGCTACAATGATTTTTCCAAGTTTTGCAGTAGGTGCTGGAACCAGGACAGTTATGGGTTTGTCACAATTGATATGACAAGAAAACCCAATAGTGGCAAATATAGGAATAAAATCAACGATTTTCTAGACGTTGAGACGTATATAAACAACCATGAAACGACCAATCATTGATGATCTTAAGTTAAGAGACTATCTTGTAAAACGATTCAAGGGATGGAAATCAGAGAACCGTGGAATTTATGAAAAACACAAACAAACAGAACAGCCTGTCATTGATGCTATTAATAATTTAGGTAAGAATATCAAAACTGTTACAGAGCAAAATCAAAATTTGATCACAGAGCTTGTACCTGTAGCTGCTAGGAACATATTAGATTATCCATTCACCCCACTTTCCAGTATTCATACACCTAGTCCTATTGCTCCTAGAAGAATTGAAGCTACTCAGGATCCTATTGAATTGGGTCTTCTTGCTCAAAAATATTTAACCACACCTAAAGACAACAAAGATGAGGTGTTTGGCTTATATGCTGACACAGAGCTTGATGGCAGTATCATACATAGAATTGGCAATTTCAGAGTAACATTTATGGGGGATGATCTGATTGTTTATTCAGAATCTCGTCTCGGAGAAAAAGGTGCTTTTGTTAAATATCCCGGCACACCTGGATTGTGGGAACTGATGACTCGGAAGAGGCCTGGCAGCTATACAGATCAAGATTATGAATATTACAAAGAAATATTAATAAAATCAGATGCTCTATACCAGAACAATGATCCCACACAAAAAAGAGTCAAGTCGAGCAGTGGGGCAAAATACAACAATTTAATCAAGCCCATATGGTCACAGATCAAGACTGGGAGTGGAATCAAACAATACAATACCCTGCCCAAAGAATTTGTGTGGGTTGATGATGTCAGGAAACTTGTAGATAGGTTATTGGTGATAGCTGGGGAGGAAAATGCTGGCAACCACAATTTTTACAATGAAAAGGTTGGAATTATGGACATGATAAGCACCAAATTGTCTAATTTTATAGTGAATGACCCTAAGGGGATTGGATATCTCATAAAAATTATTAATACTCTACCACCTAAATTTTGGAATATTTCTGAGGGCCGGGGGTTGGTTAATGACATTATAAACAAGCTGCCATTTGAACTACACGTTCCAGGCTATCAGTATTGTGGTCCAGGCACAAAATTGGACCATAGATTAAACAGAGGTGATCCTGGTGTTAATCCTTTAGATGCTGCTTGTAGAGACCATGATATTGCATACAACACACATTCTGATCTTGACAAGAGACATGTTGCAGACAAGAAATTAGAAGAGGCTGCATTTGGTAGATTTGTAAGCAAAGATGCTTCTTTAAGTGAAAAAATAGCAGCATTGGGAACCACCATAGCTATGAACACCAAACAAAAACTGGGGTGGGGGCTGTGAATATGTATATAATAAACCTACAATGAAGGCCAAGGGTGTTATGTATCAAATACCTTATGCAGGTCTCAAATCTCTTAAAACTATTGACAGTCTCTTGACTAAAAAGCAGCGCAAGAAAAAAAGCTCTTGTATTGCCAAGGGGCATGGTATGAAATTGTTGCTTAGTACCCCCCAATTAAAAAAATTACAGCAATCAAGAAAAAAATCACATGTGGGGGGATTCATATTTACTATCCCGGCCATCTTAGCAGCACTCGGGGCTGTTGGGAGCTTGGCTGGGGGATCAGCTGCCATAGCAAAAACAGTAATAGATGCCAAGAAAAATAAGGCAGAATTAGATGAGCAGAGGCGCCATAACCTGGTCATGGAGAAAAAAGGCAAAGGTGTTAAGAGAGCCATGAATAAGTTTAAAAAAAACAAGAGACGCTTACAAACCAAGATATTGAAGCTTTAATCAAACCACTGGGCATCAAACATTTTAGAGGTGTGTACATGTCTGATTCTTTACCGGAACAACCACTCAACAAAGAGTGTGGCATTGTTAATTTGGATGAGTACAAAAATCAGGGCACTCACTGGATTTGTTATCTTAAATATTTAAACAATGAGGCATTTGTGTTTGATTCATTTGGAGGTGTTCCTCCTGAAAATTTAATAAAATATCTAAATTCAGCTAATCTTTATTACAATAATGCCCGTGTTCAAAATTTCAAAGATGTTAATTGTGGACATTTGTGTTTATCTGTTCTTAGATATATGTCTCAAATAAATAAACCATCAATTGAAAATTTTCAAAAAGCCTTGTGGTATTTAAAACATCATGGGGGTATTCCATCTCACCAGCCAAAATTCAATATTGAAGCTCAGACTACATGATGATATAGTTTATCCCAAAACAATAGCTCTTAGAGCATTCTATGGCATGTACTTGATCCCTAATATTACACACCACAACAACAAAATTGCAGTAGGGGATCAAAAAATTGTCATCACTCCAGGGCAGTATAATCTGTCCACTCTAAATGCTCAATTACCCAGAGGTATAGTATTAACTCAAAATTCTGTCACTCACAGAGTAGAGATTGTATCTGCTACAGAAACAGTGGATCTGGGTACTATAGGAGAGCTGTTAGGCTTTGAGAACAACACAAAACTTGAAGCAGGCATCAAACACACTGCTATGAATATACCTAAATTCTTAGCCATAGAGACTCTGAATATTCACTGTAATGTGGCTGAGGGTATGATCACCAAATCAAATGGCATAGGCACTCACAAACAAACTGGCATCATTGCAACATTCAAACCTAATTCTGAATTTATGGAGCCCATCATCTACAATCCATCCCCAACATTATATTTTCCTGTGTGTCATAATAGAATAGATTACATTGAGTTGATGGTCACTAATGAAAAAGAAGAATTAGTTGATTTTGCTGGAGCCACAACAACTGCAATCATAGAGATTAACATTTAAATAAAAATACATACAATGGAAAATATTGAGAGTTATGAGCTACAATCATTCCCCCCAAACAGGAGGACATTTGCAAATTTAAATCAACCCAACACAGAGATCGAGGTTGATCTTGATGTAGGGGATGGCTTTATACACCCTCACAGAGCAGATCTATACATCAAATTTGATGTTGTAAAGCTCGATGGAACAGATTATCAGGCAAATTCAAATATAAGATTGGTAGATAATTTTGTGCCGCATCTTTTCTCTGAAATTGAGATCAGAAAGCATGGCGTTGTTATAAACAGAGTGGATTATCCCGGTATTACCTCCACAGCTTTGGCCACACTAAAATTATCCAAAACAGAGGCTTCTTACTACAAAATAGGTGGATTTGAAGCTGGTGATAAGATATTAACCAAGAACCACACAGTGCTGTTCCCCATGCGCCTGTTGCCAGGATTCTTCTCAGATTACAAAGATATCATGTGGAAGGGTGGTTTAAGAATCACATTTAGAAGAGCTGCCAATGATAACAATGCTTTGATGAGGTACAGTGCGATAAACTCTACAGGAGAAGCTTTGCCTAATACCTTACCAGATGCAGGCAAATGCATTATTCAGACTATGGAGTTAAGAATCCCTGTTGTTGAATATGAAGCCAGCTATGCTCTTAAATACAAAGCTGACATCCTAAAAAATCCACACGTTCCTCTGCAATTTTATACATATCAATGTGTACAGAAGCCCGCATCTGGTTCTTATTATGAGTTTGATGCCACAAATTCATTCTCCAGTATTCAATACGACATGCCTGATTTTGTGGTGGTTCTGTTTCAGACTGGGAGACACAATAATCAGGAAAAAAATTCAAGCAAATTTGATAACTGCAACATCAAGAACATATATCTTAAAAATGGCAGAAATGAGGTATTTCCTAGAGAAAATTACAATTTAGACATTTCCAAGGATGATTTCCTCAAATTATATGAGGCTTTTTCGGCTTTCAAAAGGGTCACTACAGGCAATACGGATATGTATTACACACCAGATGAATTTAAAACACAGAGACCCATGTTTGTCATCAACACTTCAAAAAGGAAACAAGTTGTGGTGAATGACAGGACAAATATTAAAATTATCTGTGAATTTCATGAGGCATTACCTGATGACACCATATGTAGTGTTATTCTCATAGGGGAAAAATCATATGTTTATGATGTAAGAAATGAGAGGGTCACGGAGCAATTCTAGAGGAGTCTCTGCATATTGCATTGTCTTAGTACTAGATATGCAAGATAAGCCTGGTGTCTAATTAAACTTAAACCGGAAGTAGACCGGAAGTGGACCGGAAGTGGACCGGAAGTAGACCGGAAGTAGACCGGAAGTGGACCGGAAGTGGACCGGAAGTGAATATATGAGGGTGTGGGTGGGTGTGGGTGGGTGTGGGTGGGTGTAGGTGGGTGTGGGTGGCCTAATATTAAGTGTGGCCAAAAAAAATATCAAGAGGGGCATATTTTTCACAGGTTTATGGACAACAATCTCACAGAAGTGCCTTTTGTAAGTGTAAACAAATCAATCTGAGGGGGGTCATACTTTCTCATGGAATCCATGAGGGCATTTTTACAAAAATCTTGGATTAGGCGGGGTTCCACACTTGAGCAAAAAGCTCATATGGGCATGTTGAGCTAGTTTTAAGTGTAAGCAAATCTGCTTGAGGGGGGTTCATACTTTCCCGCACTGTCCCTACCGTAAATACCACTACTGACTACATTTCAAACTCATTTGTCATTGAATTTTTTTGTGACCAAACACAGCAAATGACTCTGTGTGACATTAAATTCCTGTAGAACCTTTAAAAATATATAAAACCTAAAAAAGGCTTGATTTAGGTGCATAAACCTAAAATAGGTTCTAAGAAGCAAAATAGGTTTTTAGGCACTACAAAACTTCATCAGTTGTTGCACTTTTAACGAAACACTGACTTAACTTATTATTTCTTACATACCTGAGGTCTAGTTATTGCTTATTACATACACCTTTTTCCACGTTATCAATCAAGGATAAATTAAAAGTTAAACATCTTGACCAATGGCACAACCTCAAAGAGGGGGCAAGGGGCAAGTTTTTGTTCCTTCTTTTTCGATTTCTTGATCACATTGGCACTACCCGTCATAGTTGCCGCCGGCTGCAATTTAATCAACCACATTTCCAGAGAGTACCTCTTCTAGGACAGACCTGTGCATTTATTACAAATCCAGTGTGCTAACCAACTACTCTAAAAGCACTAGATAATGGTTAATGCCCAATTAACACTGCATGCTAATCAAATTCCTCCTGTAGCTCCTTATAGCATGTTGGACTCAATTTCTGTTACACACAAAGACAGTGTTCAATCAGTGTGTGCACATTGTAGAAATTGACTCTGATGTGTTACTAGGAGATTCAAGAAGTATTCGATTCACTGTTTGGATTGCACATGCGCACTCACTGTTTCTAGTGTTTGTAATTTTATAACTTTGCCATGAATGCTGTAACTTTGTAATTTGGTAAAGTGTACTTACTGCTTTCCTTTCATAAGTAGTAATTGTGTTTACCTCTGCTCATAAAATGTTAATAAAAATTATTGAAATCGGGAACATAATTTTAACCAACCTGTATATTAAGCAGCAGTTATACATATTTTCACAAATGGCTAAGTAGATTTTCTGGAGGATAGAGTTGTTTTTAAGGTACTATAAATATAAATTTAGTACAATATGAGCACAAATTGGACTTGGCAGAAAAATAAAGAAAATAGGGAATATAAATTTTACAGGTGTTAGGGGGTGTTGGCATGTTTGGACAAATTACAACAGTAAAATTTTAATGGTATCCTTTTTTACAGGACTATGAATTGTGGTGTTTGATGGGTCATGTGTACTACAGGCTAAATATGATGCATGAAGCCATGGAATGCTACACATGTGTTGTAGATATGACCAGAAGGCCAGACGACATCCACTTAGTATGTTTGAGGTAAGTTTTATGAACTTAACTTGCAAACTATCTATTCTGGGAAAGTTTTCATTCAATAGAAGAGTGTCAAATATCATAACAACAATTATTATTCTCTGATATTATCCTCTGAGGGTACTTTAAAAAAATACTATCATATGCAATGGATAAAAAGTTACAACAGGGGAAAGTCAGTCAAAAACAGGGAAATTTGCTTTATTATTACAAATAAATATTTACTTTTATCATCATGTAATTCCAATTATTGTGTTTATTAATTACATCATGCAAGTGGGGTCAAATTACTAAACATTATGAATGAAAGGTGTGTATGCGAGAGATAGATAAGAGTTTGTCTGAACACATTAAGACATGCAAGCAGAGTACTATTAGTGGGAAGCTGCAACTGCTTCAGTGGCTCCTTGCTTGATTGGATTGGTTCCAAGTACTGTGAAATTATTTTCAAAATATGAGCTTATTGTAAAATAGTTGCAAAAGGTAAGAGGTTAATATGAAAAACAAGGAAACAGTCTTTGAATTCAATATGTTGGTCCTTTTACAGGTTTTCTTTCCCCTATCTTGACTTAGTGAGTCATTCCTTCAAAGTTACCTTTTAACTGTTCCACAAAATTTCTTTCAGTATATAAATGTTCCCTGAAAGCTAGAAATTCCTTTGCAAGATACTTGATTGAACTAATCCAATCAATCCAAACCATAGGTATAACTTGGTGGGGGGAAGGGGTGACCACTCTCCAAATTTTTAGGTTTATTAAAATTGACAATTTAGATACACTTTTGTTGACTTTGTTAACATGTACATATATTGCATGGAAGGAATGGCAAACAGCCACCAGTCAGTGTCTTGGTTACAACACTGGTGAATTAAATTCCTTTTAAAAAATTGTAGCCAGACTATGGAAATGTATTAGTCTGTGTATAATGAATTAATGATGAAAGGTGCCTACAAATATTTACACCTTGGAATTCAAACCTGGAATTCCCCATAAAATCAAGGGTCCCAGATTTGAATCCTGGACAAGTCATTGGTATCTGTGTGTGATCTATCGTCATTTAATTAACCTTTCACTAATCGTCATTGTAATGATTAACCAACAAGTAGAGAAACAACATTAACTAATCAATAATAATTCCTCCTCACATTTTTGTGCAAAGATAAACAGAAGTGACATATAAACTATAAAAATATATTTTCCACCAGTTATTATGTATTATCAAGGTTCAATTATTTTTGTTCCCCTCACAGAATTACAAGACATGGTTGTGGGTCAAGTACCAATAGAAGTACACTAAATTTGACAATTTTGCACTTATAGACACAGATTTTCTCTTGTGAGTAAGGAAAGGTAATGCAACAAAAGTTATTCGAAAAGAAGAATGAATTACCTCTACTTGTTTCAGGCTCTTACGGCCACCATTGAGCAGAAGCTTGCAAACCTCATTTTCTTTCCCGAACATCAGGGTTTCTATGCAATCAATGTTGATTCTGCCAGGCACTTAGAATGAATAAATGAAGAGTTGAAATAATTTTTGTTCAAAATTTAGGAGATTGTGTCCTGCAGTCCTGTAAGACAATGCCATTTCCTATTTACATAGTGTAATATGAACATAAGAAATAAGTAGAACATAATTTAAAAGATTCTGTCGATCAGAATTTATATCACAGAAATGTCTTGCAAACTTGTAATTGTTTTGAGCATAAATACATATGGTGTTGCTATACAACATCAACAATTTTCACAGTGTGTAAAGAACATCAAGCAAGTTTTCTTGGTAATGGTTTCCTTTGTAAAGAACCTGTCTTGATGTTGTGAGAGGTTGATAAATGGCATTGTCTCTCATAAATGTATGCATCTCTAAGGAAAGATTTGTGGCTGTTACTGGCATTCATTTTTTGCTAAAAGATAAGATTCCAAAAATGATAGTATACTGTGAAAAAAATACCATGTAAGTTGAGACACTGATTTTAACCCTTTTTCTTCAGGTAACCCTGCTGCAAATTTCTACTGTTTTCAGTAGACAAAATCTACTGTTTTCAAATGTCTTCTACTGTGTACTGTGAAATGTACTGCAATCCTATTATAGATCTACTGTACAGCTACTGTACTCTTCAGTATGACTACTGTACTGTGCAGTAAGGCTACTGTATTGAAAAAAAACAATGTAAATAATAATGCATAATACTTGCTACAATACATTATAAAATCATTTATTGACTACAAGAATAGACAAATTAATTCTTGACGTCATATTTTCAGTGATTTTGAAGTAAATTGGAAAAACAATACATGAACTGAATTTCTACTGTTTTTCTAATGAATACTACTGAAGTCAGATATATCTTAATGAATAAGTTACTGCAATTCTTTCTTAAGAAAGAACTCAACTTTAAAGCAGCTAGGAGTTTGAATATATGATCACATCAGTTGTTTTTTTTTTTTCAGCATGGAATTTCCATGGTTATTATTATATCTGTGTAATGCAGTTGCAGACAGGATCCATTTTTTGATCAACATAGTCAACAGTGTGTGCTTGTTTTGATTTTTCAAGCATTGAGGGTCAGGTCTTCATTTAAATTAATTTTTTGCTGTTTTCGTGTGAATATAGGAAGAACAATATGCATTTATCATAGCATGAACATATGTTGCGTATAGTATTTCGTGCATTTGCATTAAAGAAGAAACTTGTGAGATTTGTAACAGATATTTACAATTCAAGAATGTCTTGTTTAACTGTATCATACTACATTTTTTCACTTTCCAAAAGGGTCAGCAGCAACCATGAATATCTGATATATATCCTTCCATATATACAGTATACTTCTTCTTTATACAGTGCTACAACTCTCTGTGAGTTTTGGTCAGGTCAACAATATTGTGCCACTGCTTTCTATCTTTTGCTTGTTGTCTCCAATTTCTAACTTTCATTCTCCTCAAATCTTCTTCTACATCACCTTCCCATTTCTTTTTTGGTCTTTCTCTTAATCTAGATGCAAATGGTTTCCATTTTGTTATTCTTTTAAATGTTCAAGCTTCCTCCATCCTTTCAATATGGTCTAACCAAACTATCCTTCGAGATTTTACTTCTCTTAATATATTCCTTAGTTTTATCAATATATTCAGTTCTCTATTTGTTTTTCAAATATGCATTTCCTCTTTATTTTGTCCAAATATCTTCCTCAAAACTTTTTTTTCAAAGATTAGGAGCTGTTCTTCGATTTTTTCTTTAGTCTGCATAGATAACAGATGGTTTTATTATAGAGTTATAAAGTTTTAACTTAGATATCTTAGTTATTAACTTGGTGGTGAACAAGTTTTTATGTGCATTTGCCACTATCCTTTCTTTAATCTCCTCTTCCATAGTATTGTCTATGTTTACTACAGAACCTAGATATTTAAAATACATTTTCAATTTTATTTTCTTCAATTTTAACTGATGTTTCAACTGCAGGATTTCTTGAGCATTTCATGTATTTTGTTTTAGCTGTATTTATTATCAGGCCAGCTTTTCTTCGAGTCTTCTACTAATTTTTTCAAGGTATCTTCCATCATTTACCATGTTCTGGACAATATTATTATATCATCTGTATACGCACATACTTGTTTTAATCTTGTTGCCATTGTGCCTCTCACATCTTGCTTTTTGATAATTCTATCAATTGTTATTGAAAAAGCATAGCTGATAGTGGATCTCCTTGTCTTACCCCAATATTAACTTTAAATCTTCCTGTAGTTTCATTGTTATTCTAACTTGAGCAATTGTATTTGTTAAGATCATTTAAATTAGTTTGATTAGTTTATTTGGTACTCAATATTCCTTTAGGCACTCAAGAATAACTGTCCTCTTTACACTATTATATGATATTGTGTTCATGGCCATGGCCCAACCCTGGAAAATGAAAGTCAACCAAAATTTATAAATTTTTCACATATAATTTCATTTCAGCCACAATAATATGTGTTAATTATTGCATGAATATGATAAATTCAAATTTAAGCTATTTTGTTTTAGGGAACAACACTATTATTGGGGAAAATGTGCCTTGTTTGCCCACCCTGGAAAAAATACCTTCCTTGCTCCTCCCTGGAAAAAAATCCTGCGGACGTCCATGATTGTGCTCATAACATTTTTCATATATTTGTTTGATTATATGGATATTATCTATTGTGGATCTGTTTGGTCTCAAACCCATTTGGTATTCTCCTAATTGTTTTTCCACTATTTCTGTAAGCTGGTTGTACACTTCGCAACATCTTATTTGACCGCCCCGAAATCATTCTAAGTCCCGAAATCGTAAACTTAGCAACATTGCACTTCAGCTCCAGGTGAGAGTAGCCAACTTAGAGTAGGTCCTTCCACTAGACGAAAAATGCTGCGGTGATAGGTTTTCAATTTAACACTTTCCATGAACTTAGAAACTATAAATCGCTATTATAATACGCAATCAAACAGAAATAATAAATTGGAAAAAGAACCTTGAAGGATATTTACGATTCTGCTTGCTCGACTTGAAATTTGGGGGTTTTGAAACACTGAATTGAGTGTTTCTCCACCTGGAGGAAATTGCCATCACGTTTGTGCAGAAAGAAGCAAATGTGTGAGGAGTTTATGCGACATTTTATTTACAATACCTTGCATAATATCGAACAGTTCTCAAAAACATATATTTTACACGACTTGTCGAGAAAATGTGCTTGAAACACAGGAAGGTGGGAGTCTTCATAAACGTCAACATGTTTTTAAGGGTATAACGTCCTTAAGTTAACGTAGAGCAGTTGGTTAGGTGCTGCTATCCTTATTTTTCATCAAGCGTGAAAGGTAGCGGGTTCAAATCCCATCCTTTCCTCTTTCTTTTTTTGTTTGCTGAACAGATACCGTTGATATTAGAATATTTAAAAAAATTAATCTGATGCACACTTGAGGGACGTCCCTTCTGCACATATTTCCCCTTAGAAGTTGGAGATTTCCAGGATTTAAAGTTAAAACTTTTCTTTGTTAGTTATTGTTCATATGTTGTGTTAACACACACATCATGATTAATTCACAAATCACATATATATATATATTCAGGATGCAAAATGTAATGTTATTTAAGTTATGTATTGTTTGTTCTTCACTGACACCTAAAATATTGATTATTTGATTTCGATATACTAAAAAAGATATACAGTTATGTTAAGTAGTGATGTAGTGCAGTGCTGTAATGAATGAGAGAGTTTAATGAGTTCAAATTGCTAAGATTGGTAATTTTATGTCCGTTCCTTCGTAATGACTGTTGTCAATACTAATTAACATAAATAAATGGTTATTGCGACGTAGGCCGATTCGATAAGAAACTACTAATTAGTATTTATATAGTGAGTGACAAACAAAAAATTCAAAACCTCATAATGATCGTTAATTCCTCACTGCTTTGTATCTAAAATGTTTGTCTTCTTTGAACAGAAAGTACGAGTATCATATATAACAAACTTTCCGCACTAACTTTGCAATATTCGAAACCACCATTACAGACTTAGCTCTACGTAACTTGATTCTGCGCATTCCACGTGGTATGTGACTTCCTCCTATCATCGAAATAACTTTCTCTTACTATTTCCTTTCACCTCGTGAAATACAGAGACCAATGTTAACTTCTTAGCATGGTGGATAAACTTTACACCCAACGATATACTCCTGAAAAAAATCCTGCCTACGTGGAGAATCGAACCTACGACCTTCCCCATAAGAATCAAGCACGTTACCTCTTCTCCAGGTAGCTCATGTTAAAATTTGCTACCAGTTTCAAGAAACCAATTCACACATAATGTCATATCTATAATTTCCTTATTGCAATTTTCATGAGGAAATGAATTCAGATAAAATCGAGAAACGCTGAAAGGGAAAAATGATGAACATATCTATTGTTGTTTTGTCAAATTTTGTAAATTGTGTAAAAATTCCGTGTTTTGAGAAGTATTTTGTTGTTTCTTTAAAGTAGGAACAGGAGAGCGAAAAGGAGTCATTTGAACCAGACCCCGTTTGACAAGAAACTTCAGCTCTTTTTCCAAAGACTGTATGAAAAGAGAGAGGAAGGTATGAAATATAAAATATGTGTGACATTAAAACAATGGAAACCTTGAAAGATAATACTAACAAACTTCAAACAATGAAAAACATATTTTCGTGGTGGAAAACTCCAAGTCATTTTCGAAATATGAACTTGATGATTTTCTATATTATGAAGTGGAGATAATGGATGATACGATCCATCAGAAAGATAATTTTAAGTAAGCTACCTCCAACATTTTCAATGGTCATAATTAGTAATTAGGGTCCGGAAGTTGATGAAAAATCAACTTTTTTTCTGACCCTTAAAAACAATGCTAAACCTGATATCATGTCCGTTTCCCTTCAGTTAGAGCAGGAAAACACTTTCTATTTTACATTTTTTTTTTTTTTTTGCATTTTTCGGCCTTTTTTGGCTTTTAGTTTATTTGTCAGTATTTTTAACAGTTTTTGTTGCATTTTTACTTATTTTTGAGGTTTATTTTTCTCCTGCCCTGTTGTTTCGTGCATTTTAAATGCATTTACTAATAAAACTTACATATTTAGATTTCTTGACATGGTCCATTTAGAAAATTCACCATGAATTGAAAATACGGTCAATGGAAAAGCATAATATTATTCTTAAGTGAAATGTTTGGCAATGGATTAAAATACTTTGTGTGAAGATCTACTTTGAGGTTCTTTTTCTGGACACTATTATCGCTTTAATCTGTAGTTTTAAATTAAAATTAGTCACAATATTAAGTGCAATTACACTCTGGTATACACGAAGCAGAACTGTATTTTCGGATGCTGGCCGACTACAGTATCATAGAAGGAGATGAATTGGTTGATTTGGTGTTTTAAGTCAACTTTATGCATAGAAAGGCTAATCGGGACTGGGCCTACAGTTTAAAGTGGGATCCCAACCGAGTGCACAAAATAACGTGAACCGTGTGGTGTAGGGGGATCGTTTGCTTATGGAATGGAAGGTCATGGGTTCAAACCTACTTCTTTGCAAAATCTTTTCCGGGAAGTAAACGGCTTTGGACGAGAATGCTTATCTACGTTTCTTGGATATTTCCGTTGATATTTATGCGATTTATGTCCAGCATTTCCGGATGGAGAAAGTTGACATGTAAGTTCTTAATATGTGTTAACTTATAACAGCTGAATGAAAGGAAAAGTATTTCCTAAAATCCTGCCAATCACTGAAAGATTAAAAACATTAGTAGAAGCATTAGGCCTACTTGAGGCATGCACAGTGGCGACGATTATGGAGTGTGGAGGGGCAGATGACCCAGCACTATGCTAAACATTATCTACCAAGCGAAAGGAACAGTCCTTGCTCCCCCTTCCCCCACCTTGCCCCATCAGTTTTGATACCCAATCGCCGCCACTGAGCATGCATCACATAAATATTTACAGTAATATCATATAATATTATATTACGTTATTAGAACACTTCGTACTCGGTAAATAAAAAGGAAAAAAATAAGGAAAGGGTGGGATTTGAACCTACGATGTTTCGATCTTGACGAAAACAGTAAAAAAACGAAAGTGCTGTCATCTAACCAACTACTCCAGGAGATTGCTAACAGAGAGCTCAGTAAAACACGTTAATCTCAGTTGAAACAACATTGTGCCGGAGCTTCGAATCATTTTTCGCCAAGAACCAAGGAAAAGACACACTTTGCAGAATCGTTTGGTGTTGTGCAAGGTATCTTTAGTAAACATTTCGCATAAAATAATCATAAATTTGCCTTCTTGCATTCAAATGTGACTGCAATTCTTTCCAGGTGGATGAGAACCTGTTCAGTGTTTCACAATGCACATACATTTTCCTATTTTCAATTCAGAACGAAGAATCTTGAAATATTTTCAACATTCGTATTTCTACTTAACATTTTTTGTCTACTGATATATTTTATTACTGCTTTAGGGTATCTTTACTTTATGGAATGTGAAAGAATGAAAAAAAAATCACGAGCGTTTCATTCAGGAAAAAGAAATGTTGCAAAGTTGGCTACTCTTAGTTGGCTCTGAAGTGCTATGCTGCCAAATTTACGAATTCCGGACTTTGAAATTTTTCAGGGCAGTCAAATAAGATGTTGCGAAGTGTACAATAGGACAGAAAATATTTTATATGATATATTTAATAAAGTGATTCCTCTGTAAATATCACAAATACTTCAGTCCTCCTTTCTATGGATAGGGCAAATTATCCCTTCTGACCATATTTGTGACATTTCTTGTTTTTCGCATACTTTTAAAATTAAATTATAGATTCTACGTTTCAATTCTATTCCACCAATTTTAATTAATTCAGGTACGTATAATATTATCTGACCCTTGTGCTTTGTTTCCCTTGAAGTTTTTAATTATTGAGTCAATTTCTTGTTAAGTAGGTGGGCTTAAATTCTCTTTTGTCTCTATTTCTCTTTCTGGTGTTACTTCGCCAGATATATCTGGATTGCTGCAGATCTTGAAAATAATCATTCTATCTTCTAAAAATCTCTTCTTTTTCTGATAAACTATTTCCGTCTTTGTCTTTACAAATTGTGGATTGGGCTGGGAATCCTCTGCTTTAATTTCTTACATCTTTATAGAATTTTCTTGTATCATGAATCCTTCTTGCTTTCTCTATTTCACTAATTTTCATTTGTAGCCAATCTCTCTTCTTTTCTCTGCATACCATTCTTGTTTCCCTTTTTTTCTATTCATAATATTCTCGATTTCCTCTTGTATTTCTATTCAAACACTATTTCCTAGCATCATTCTTTGCTTTAATAGAGTTTTGACACTCCTCATCCCACCTTTCATTTCTGTCTCTTTTTGGTTCCATTCCAAATACTATGGCTGTTTTAATATTTTCCCAATATTTTTCTATATCTTTATTTTCTGCTTTTTCTCTTAGTTTTGTGTTAACTATTATTTTATTTTCTCTTCTCTTAAAACTGTTATTTATGTTAGACTGATTCCATCTAATGCCATTTTTGTCTTTGTGTTGTTGACATATCAACTTTTGCAGAACTATTGTTTTAACTAGAAAATGGTCAGTTTCAGCATCCGGTCCTCTCATTGATCTTACATCTTGTATTACTTGCTCCTTATTTTGATTTCTAAGTACGTACATGGTCTATTTGATTTATTGTTCCGCCGTCAGGGGAAGTCAAAGTTCCTTTGTGAATTAATTTATGTTGGAACATTGTACTCGATATAATCATATTATCTGTTATAACAAAGTTTGCTAGTAAATCATCATTTTAATTTGTTTTGTCATGTAACGAATGGTTTCCTGCAATCTGCTTATATCTATCTATATTTCCTCTTTGTGCATTAAAGTCTCCTACGACTATGGTTATATCATGCTTTGGTATGCGATCAATCATCTCTTGTAATTTTATTCATTACTAGGAAGCCAGTACCAAACTGTCTGATTCTATCATTTGAGCAACTGTAGTAAACTGTATATGTGTAAACTGTAAAATAAAAAGATGTGTTCTTTTTATTTTACCAAAATCTTGCCAGCGTATTTCTTGTACTACTGTAATCTTTATTTGTGTCTTTCTTATTTCTTCAGCTATCATTTGCATCTTTCCTGCTTGAAGCATTGTTTTAACATTCCATGAACCTATCTGTAACACATTATCTCTTGTCCTTTCAACATGCTTTGGTCGTCATAAAGTAGCAGTCCGCACATTATTCCTTTGAGTTTTTTTAGCAGTTCTATTTTTTCCAGAGATAGGTTGCTGGCCTAGGTCAAACCCCCACTTCCTTGGAGGACCAGGATTTTCTGATAAGGGTTTACTATCTGTAGAAGGATTTGCCTATGCCTAAAGAGTTCCTTCTACCCTTTGGCCTTGTTGGTGTAACTTTCCCCTAGCCTTTGTGGATCCCTCCCCTTCCTGTAAGGCAGCAGGAGCAGTGCTTATTTAATGGTGGCACTTTTTCGCCATGTCGCAGTGCTGCTATTGGGCTTTTATGGGGATGATCCTGCCAGGGATCATCCTCCCCAGACCCTGATAGCACTACCGCCTCGGTCCGGGACTGCTTATTTGACACTGTTTTATTTAACCCTTTTCCTTCAGGTAAAGCATTTATCATAGCATGAACGTATGTTGCTTATTTCATGCCTTTGCATTAAAGAAGGAACTTGAAAGATTTGTAACAGATATTTTCAATTCAAGAATGTCTTGTTTAACTGTATCATACTACAATTTTTTTCACTTTCCAAAAGGAAAAGTAAATGTCAGCAGCAACCATGATTATCTGATATATCCTTCCATATATACAGTATACACAGTGTGCCTTTTCAAGAATTCGTAGTAGCAAAATCAGCAAAGATTCATTACAAAATGTTTTCCTCGGCACTTTGTGTAAGTTTATCAGTGATCAATGGTGGCATCCTGTATATATGCACCCCACTCCCACCCCATGCATAACTTACACACATGCACTCCACCCCTCACATACTATATATCTTACTCCACATGCTGACCCCCCCCCCCCAAAAAAAAATAATCTGTATGCACCTATGGATTGAGATAATGGAGAAATTATGTGAGCATGTTAACAATAAAGAATTTGATAATGAAGGAAGTGGAATACTCCAATTACATAGTAAATAATGCCCTCTCATTTGTTGAAACTTTCATTAGCTAGAAATGCTGGTTCCTTTAAAGAGTATATTACTGTTTAAGAATGGCGATAAGAGTCCTCTACATTAAATTTATAATTGAAAGCATTAGAAGGTGCAATTGACCCCTTTGCTCCCCCCTCCCCCATACCCACACACACACACACACACACACACACACAAATGAAATAAAGTTGAAATAGTGTTCGTTTTTGCTTGAGCTACTCAGTAAAAATTGGAGTAAGCTATGACACTCAAATAGTAACTAGATGACCTCTACGACGCCAGAGGTCCTGGGTTAAAATCCTGGCCTGAGCATGGATGTTCTTTGTGAGTGTCCCTTCATGAATTTCCTCATACCATCACCCTTCTTTGAATTTAGCCAAAGTAGCAAAGAAATGAAGTAAAATAAACCAAATGAATGCATCAAAAAGTAACTATGACATTTTTTTTCATCCAGATTAGGCTACTTCTACTTATTGAATAGGAACTTTGTATTAGCCGAGGAGACATATCTGGAAGCATGCAAGCATTCACCTTCACCAGAGAGTTGGCTGGGAGTTGGCAAGGCATGTTATGAGGTAGAGTATTTGAATAATTTTAAATATTACTTCTAATAACTCCACAGGGTGTCTTCTAAGTTTTAAGACTGGCATTGTTACAAGGCATGTGTGTAAAAGGCTAAACAATAAAAGCATAATTTCTTTCATGCAAATAGCTGACCTCTGAGGTGGAGTGGTTAGCACAGCATGCTATGATACCAGTGGTCCTGGGTTCTAATCCCAGCCTGGGCATGGGTGTTCTTTATTTTATTCCTTCATCAATTTCATTATTCCATCGCTCATCCTCATCTTCACATTTAGTCAAAACTGGCAGAAAACGATAGTGAAATAAACCGACAATCTTTCACACAAATACTTTGTACATTGCCAGCCAAAAAACTTAGTAAATGCACTGTGTATGAGATCTGTTCAATGAAGGATGACATATTTTATTTATTTGTTGTTTTTAGAGCATTGTTTTCTACCTTTGTGGTTTAGATTGCAGTTCTCAAACTAGTGTCTATTGGCAGCAGTGTATTTGTCCCTGTTTTTCTCCTTCTCTTAAAGATGTGCTAACATTATTTTTTACTCCAAACAAACCCACATATGAATGACATTTTTTTCAGGAATGAGTTTAGCTTGGTCCCATCTTCGCCAGAGGCATGACATGTTTAGTTTGTTTTTTCAGTCAGCAATGCATGAGCGACACCCAGAAACATTAAGTAACTCTGAAAATATCAACGTAAATCATCTCATTTAGCAGCAGTTTTGAAGTTTCCATAACTGAGATTTTGCACCAGTTTTATGTTGGTTTCCTTAATATGTAGTATTTTTTTATTGTATGCAATATTTTAATATTTTTTACAGTTTAATTAGATTATTGTTTCTTTAAAATTAGATTTGGTAATCAGTTATAAAATTTGATTTAAAATTAAGCATGTAACCAATTACTCTGTTGATAATGATTATTACAACGAACAAGAGCAAGCTCAATTCATACACAGAGTAATCAATAAGTGAAAATTTTGATGAGAACAGAATTTGGCTGAGAAATTTTAGAGGCTGCCAGTATCATGATATCAAACACTAGTTAAGCCATAACTTCACACAAGCTTTTGAATGAGTAACTTAAACTCATGAGAGTGTCAGAAGTAATTTCCTAATTTTAAATTAAAACAAATGTACGTGCCTAATACATACTACCTAGGTACATTGTAGCAGCCTGAATTCAATTAAGTTTTATTTTGTTAGTTGCAGAAATATTCAGAAGCAGAAGAGGCTTTAGCAGAGGCTAATATGCTGGATAAAACAAATAGCATTACTTGGGCATATCTGTGCCTGGTTAATTTACGCCTGGAGAGAAAAGTTCAGTCTGAACAGTGTTACAAACAAGCCCTCAAAGTAAGCTTTCAAAGTACTCTTTTTCACATTAAATAATTACTACATATAATACTTACATAAATAGCTTGCTTTCTCCTTAAGGTTTTTTGTGTATAAATATAGGAGTATTTTGAAATATTTTAAAGATGTACACATGGTGAACATAATCCAAATTTGAGAATTTAAAAGAATAACTTATTTAGTTATATGAAGGTAAGAATGACAAAGCACCTGGCATTGATTTAATACCAGCTGAGTTAATTAAATATTGTGGGAATTTGTTAATATGTCAAATTCGTAAATTAATATGTTTAATATGGAATAAAGAAGAAATCCCTCAAGAGTGGAAAGAATCGATCATTGCTCCTGTGTTTAAAAAAGGTGATAAAATGAACTGCAATAATTACCATTGAATTTCTTTACTGTCAACATCTTAGAAAATATTATCTAACATCCTTTTAACAAGACTAACGAGTCATTCCATATGAAATTAACACAGCCCACAACCTGACCAACTCCGATTTTCATGAAATTTGCGGAGTTGAGACCCTGCAAGGAACTTAGTAACTATGAAAATTTTGAGTGTTGTGCATCTTTTAAATGTTAAATTATTTAAGGCCAAATTCGCATAAATTGCCCTTTTTGAGCCTGCTTAGTTATACTAAATGTGATGTAACTGCGCCCCTATTTCTCCTAGGAAGCTAAAATAAAGTTTATTGTACAGGGAATTGAATAAACTTTCCAGTGATATATAACAAGCCTACCTTTGGATAAAAATATAATTTTGTCACGTGACCTTGACCATCACCAAAAATCGTGAAATAAATATATTTGCTCCCTCATGCCATACTCTAAAACATATCATAAAATAATTCTGTTACTGCAATGGAATCATAAGATACAAAATAATATGTGTAACTATGTGACTGATAAAAGCCTCATTACATCAACTATGATGAGTCAAATGTCCCTTATTACCACTTACAAAATGTAAAGGAGTTATCCTGGTCATGAAAGAAATAGGTTAGGCACAGGGAGATCCCTAGCTGTGTGTGTCAAGAGCAGGTCCAGCATATTCTTCACCGCCATATTGAATTCAAGGCAATCATTTCAAAGGAAAGGGAGTGATGAGATATATCAAATCAGTCTAGAATTTCACGAGAAATGAAGCTGTGAAGGTTTTTCCAAAGTATCTCTAGCCAGCAAAAAATTATCCTCATATCCTTCACTTACGATATATGCACATTATAATGTTGTCAATGTTCCTATGAGCACACTCGTTGACATCTCTCACACTCACATATAACATTTGGCAATGTAGCAGGTGCAACATTATCGCAAGCAGCAACTATGCCTTCTCTCAGATGGTATCACAGACCTTTAGTGCATGCACCATTCTCTTCAAATGTTTCTGAAGGTAAAAGTCCTCCTAAGATGTTAGATCTGGGGAATGTGCAGGCCTTTTAATAGATCCCCGTCTGCTCATCAATCTACCTAGAAATTTACCATGATGAAATTGCCACAATGTCCACATAGTGTGGTCACAATCTGTCCTATTTCAAAACTCTGGAAAAGTGCCATATCCCATAAGCAAGGATGAAAAACCTGTTCACGTAACAAATCCAAGAAACCCTCACCATTTAAGGTTTCTGTTGTTGAATATGGACCAACCATTCTCGTTCTCCATACACTATACCACATCATTAGCTTACCAGCAACAACCATTCGACTGGGATCTGTCTACTGTAGATTATCAAATCACAGGTATTGTATATTCTATTTATTAACTTTACTGTGAACATAAAAATTAGCCTTGTCACTGAAGAATTTTTCATCTCAAAGGAAGTGTCACGTAATTGTTTGAGATACTTTTTCCAATATTCTTCACTATTCAACTATTTGGTGAATGTCGCTGATTAAAATCATATGCAAAGGTGCGTATACTTCTTTCTTTCCTGAGATGTCAGCATGATCTCGATGAGTTCCTAACACGTTAGGAGCATTCTACTTCACCGCTTCATTTCTCATGAAATTCTAGACTGATTTGATATATCACATCACCCCCTTTCCTTTGAAATGTTAGCATTGAATTCAACATGGCGGTCAAGAATATGCCGGACCTGCTCTTGACACACACAGCTAGGGATCTCCCTGTGCCTAACCTATTTCTTTCATGACCAGGATAACTCCTTTACATTTTGTAAGTGGTAATAAGGGACATTTGACTCATCATAGTTGATGTAATGAGGCTTTTATCAGTCACATAGTTACACATATTATTTTGTATCTTATGATTCCATTGCAGTAACAGAATGATGTTTTGATATGTTTTAGAGTATGGCATGAGGGAGCAAATATATGTTTTTCCCGATTATTGCTGATGACATGTTTTGAGATATTGAAGGTCAAAGGTCAAGGTCATGTGACCCGAATATATTTTTATCCACAGATAGACTTATTATATATCACTGGAAAGCTTGTTCAATTCCCTGTACGATAAACTTTATTTTAGCTTCCTAGGAGAAATAGGGGCGCAGTTACATCACATTTAGTATAACTAAGCAGGCTCAAAAAGGGCAATTTATGCAAATTTGACCTTGAATAATTTAACAATTAAAAGACGCACATGACTCAAAATCAGAAATTATGTTACTAAGTTCCATGCATAGTTCCAAATCCCCAAATTTCATGAAAATCGGAGATGGTCAGGTTAGAGATTCCACATATTTGTGTTGATTTGGCATGGAATGACTCTACCTTCATATGCTAATGAAGTTATAGGTGATTATCAATGTGGATTTAAACATAACTGTAAAGATCAAATGTAGATCAATTTTTTCACATCAGACAGACAATTGAAGAAGTTGGAAATATAATCAAAATGTTCATCAGCTATTCATTTATTTTAAAAAAGCATATGATTCAGTTAAAAGAGATAAATTATATAATATATTAGTCGAGTTTGGAATACCTAAAAAGCTTGTTAATATGATAGAAGTATGCAACAGTGAAATAGAAAGTAACATTTGTGTGGGTATTAATGTGTCTGACAAATTTACAATTCATGATGGGTTAAAACAAGGAGATGCATTATCTCCATTGCTCTTTAATTTTGCCTTAGAATTTGCTGTTAGGAAGTAAATGAAACTAATGTAGGACTAAAATGAAATAGTGTGGCTCAGTTATTAGCATATGCAGATGATGTGGACTTACTAGGGGATGATGTAAATACAATTAAGATTAATGCTAAAGTATTTTTAAAAGCAGCTAAAGATATAGGTTTGGAAGTTAGCAAAGAGAAAATTAAATACATGCTTAGGCCAGCCACACACTGGATCTGATACGATGAGTCACAACGAGTCATGGTACGATGCAACATGATGAGGCATGACGAATCACAACACGACAGGATACAAAGCAACACGATATGATGATTTACTTTGCTTCCGACAAAACAAAGCAAATTTTTATTATTGTTATCATTGCTTTTCTTTGGAAAGACAGTTTTTGGTACTCTACAAGTTGGTTTGTTGTTATTATGTCTTATCATAAAAACTGCTCTAAATATTGTGGTATATAAATGATCATGCATATATGTACACACACACAAACATACTTCTTTCGTTAAAATAAAATTATTTTAGTTTTTAGTTTCATTCTCACATATAAAAGGTTACCGGTACAGCATGCTATTGCATACCAACTGAAAATAGCACTCATTTTTATTAGTATTACATACAAAGTAAATTTATAAACACAAGATCTATCACATCTGTCATATCAGGAAATTAGGTTCTCATTTCCAGCTTAAATGAATAGCACTCACCACAATATATATATTGTTTTCTACATTACCGGTTCGCCCACCGACAGGAGACAAATTTAGAACAATAACTTTATTTTATCCCTTTCATCTATTCTTTACAAGAATTATGTAACAAGGAATGGACTTTTGTATGGTGCATTAAATAAATAAAATGGATGTCCAATATCGCAGCAGGAACTGAGCTTTGCCAAAATGGAGTTCTGGTGCATCCTGGCTAACTTTAAGCATTGCACCCCACCAAAAACGATTAGCTGCTCTGGATCAAACTCTATTATTTTTATCCCTGACCCCACTGTCAAACTTACATGTACCGAGTGATTCAGAATTCCTATTACACACTTCTAGGGGTTCTAGAGGGGACTTAGTAAATCAATTTTTGATAAGGAACCCATGTCCGGAAATGTACCATTTTGGTACTACACAGATGACAAGATCACATAATTTCACATCTCTTACTTTAGCTGCATCACTAAATGAGCTGCTCTATGTGGCGAACCTGAAGTTCGTTGCAAACAGTGTACCTCCGAAGGATGTTTGCATAAACACGCTCAAAAATACCTGGTGTGTGCTGAATTGTGTCGGCTGCAGCCAGAACTCATGCAACCAGGTCTTCCTCCGACATTACAGGAGTCCAGTGGCGTACGCAAGGGGGGGGTTACCGGGTTTAAACCCCCCCTTGATTTTTTGAAATATTTTGGAAAATGCTGTAGAAAAAATTAAAAGTGGCTAATTTATCATAGTCAAAGATCTGCGACAGTAATAATAATAATAATAATAATAATAGTCTACCAATAATAATAATTTGAATTATTATTTCCATGCAGCATGGAGAAAAACACAACATTCCAAACACAATCTAAGCGGCCGCAAAATTCAATTTTGCAATTTTTTTGCAAAAAAGTCGCGCAGTGACTCTCGCGAGAATTGTGAAAATTCCTTGCTTCGTCGCAGGTAAAGGTAATGTAAATTTCCCCGTGCATAAAGCACCGTGCCATGAAGGCACACGTAGTAGTGTGGTGCGCCACACACATTCTCGATCTCGGCCATTTTGCAGGGGATGTGATCAGCACCATGCTCCGACAGCCTTTATCCCCAAGGGTTGCTCTCAGGTACCCATTGATATGAGGCTGGGTGCGGAGACAAGGCTGGAAAAATTCCAACCAATTCCGGGAATCGAACCCGGATCTCCCACGAGGTTGTCAGACTAGACCAGCGCAGTTCCGTGAATGAGTTTCATATTTTGATTATTTCAATGAATTTAATATATTTGCTTGTTTTTATGGATTTTCTTCACACTTGAAATGTCTCACCTATCATATACAAATAACCGTTGACTAGACAATTATTTCGTAACAAAGAAACAAAAAAATGTAATTTTGTTCTATTGCTTTCATAAATATATTTATGTAGATCTCTACTACTTAATAATAGTAGTGATATAAGTAGTAACAGCAGCTGCAGTAGTAGTACTATTAGTAGTAATTAAATTAATTAATTAATTATAAGTATTATTAATTATTTACTTATGATTATTATTAATTAATTAAAGTATAATAAAACAATGGTAATGTGAATTTGTAGAAATTTTTCGATATAACCCCCCCCCCTTGATGAAATCCTGCGTACGCTACTGCAGGAGTCTCATACACAAGACTCTTCATGTGGCCCCATACGAAAAAGTCAATAGGAGTTAGATCTGACGATCGTGGTGGCCATGGAGTTGGTCCACCGTGAAATGTCCCCGTATGTTTGACTGAGATGTTGTCGGACGTCATGGGAAAAGTGTGCTGGTATGCTATCATCATGTTGGGACCACATGTGCTGGCAAATGTGCGCCAATACTTCTTGCAGGAAGGTCAAGTACCTCGGACCCATTAGGCAGCCTGGAAGTAGGTACGGCCCAATCAGATGACCATCGATGATACCAGCCTATACATTGATGCCAAACTGTTGCTGAAATCCAAGATAATGTATGGCACGAGGATTTTCATCATCCCAAATATGCCTGTTCCGACTGTCGAAAACACCTTCCCTGGTGCAATGCGCTTCATCCGTAAAGAGAACAAGCTGAGGAAACTGGGGAACTTTCACACAATGGTGTAGAAACCATGCACAGTAGTTGACACGTGGCACAAAATCTGCCAGACCCATTGCCTGTACCCTGTGGGGGTGGTAAGGGTGAAGCTGCTGGTCATGAAGAATATGCCATAATGCCACTCTGAGACACATTCATGTGAAGTGCAATGGTGTGAGTACTCGTCGATGGGTTCTCGTCAGTTCGATGAAGGACCTCCTCTTCAACGTCAATAGTGCAGCATGTCCATGGAGCACCACAGTCGACCCTGTCAACTTTGAAGTTACCTGTTTCTCACAGCCGTTGCTCTAATCGGACAAAAATGGTATGTCATGGAGTGACACGATGTGGAAAACGCTCTGCATACAGACGTTGCGCAGCTCTACGTCCAGCTTTGCCGTAAATGAACAACATGTCGGTGTTCTCGGCAAACATGTATTCAACCATACTGTACTGTCTTCTGCAATGACTGAATAGCAACTGATGTGAAGGTCAAAGCACACCGGATTGTAAACAGATGATGTTGGAAGCAGCACACATGACATCAGGTGACTGAAGACGACACCCTCTGTCAATGTGGGTTGCCTACCGTGAAGCGTGACATGTGAAATTATGTGATCTTGTCATCTGTGTAGTACCAAAATGGTATGTTTCCGGACATGTGTTCCTTATCAAAACTTGATCTCCTAAGTCCCCTCTACAACACCTAAAAGTGTGTAATAGGAATTCTGAATCACCCTGTATATGTGCTGTCAAGCAATACAGTGATGAGTCACATGCAGGTGGTCCGCTGAGAAGAAAGGATTCGCACATGGGCAGAGCATTTTGTCGCATCGTGCTCCTTCAAAACCAAATTCCCGCGACCTTCACTGTTTTGTCACAGACTGTCGCAACGCGTGTGGCAGCTCATAAGGGTCCCATGTTAAACATCTGCCAAGTTGGTTTGCAACAAAATTGACTTGTCACGTCTCGTTGTGTCAGATCCGTTGTGCGGCTGGCCTTACAGGTCAAAACCAAGTGTTAGGTAATAATCAAAATCTAATTATTGATAACAACTTGTTTGAACCAGTTTCCAAATTCAAATTCTTAGTAATAATACTAACAAATGAAAATCATATTAAAGGGTATATAAAAACAGGCTTAATTCAGGAAATGTGTGTTATTTTTCTCCTTGATAAACTTTTATCTTCTCGCATAATGTCTAAGAAACTAAAAGTTAAAATATACAAAACAGTAATTTTGCCTGTAGTATTATATGGATGCAAAACCCAGTCCCTTATATTGAAAGAGGGACATAAAATGAGAGTATTTGAAAATAAGATCCTTAGGAAAATATTTGGACCTAAGAGGGATGAGGAGACAGGTGAGTGGAGAAGGTTACAGAATTAAGAACTACATAGTTTGTATTCATGTCCAAATATTATTAGAATGATTAAATCAAGGAGACTTAGGTGGGCAGGCCATGAGCATGAATGGGAGAGGAAAGAGGAGTTTACAGGATTCTTGTTGGGAAACCTGATGGTAAGAGACCTGTAGGAAGGTCAAGATGAAGATGGAGAGATAACGTTGAGATGGACCTAAAGGAAATCGGTAGAGATGGAAAAGAGTGGATAGATCTTGCTCAGGAAAATTGAAGGGAAGAAGCCCACAAAAAGTCATTTACATATATCCTAGGACAGGCATTTCCAACTTCAATCAAGTAGTGATCTACTTTTTATAGTTTCAACAGGTAGTGAGCTACTATTAATTGTCAAGCACTATAAGGAAAATATACAAATAACACAATAAATATACAATAAAAGTAATATGTGTTGAAATGAAATGGCTTACCTTTTGGTTTTCGTTTTCTAATTTTCATCATTTTCTAATTCTGGTTTCTCGGTTCCCCTCTCCTTCAGAAAAGATTTAATTTTACTCAGCAAACTACGAAATCTTTGCAAAAATGTGTTCCTACTCAGCCACCTGACATCAATGTGAGAAATGATATCAGGTTGCCCTTCCTCAAGAATGAGATTAAATAGCAGCCTTTGAAGTTATTTTCCACAAATAGAATTTGCTATTTTAAAAGCTACGTTTATGACTGTTTTTGTGTTAAGCCTTTTGCTTGCCAAAACTTGTTGATGGATAATACAGTGGTATGCAAGGAAATCAGGGAAGTCTTCATGCTCTCGGCCATTAACATGCCTGGTCACTGATTTTGCCCCATCAGTAGTAATGGAAACAAGATATCATTCCTAACAGTTCTTCTTTAACTTTAAAATCTACCAAATCCATCCTAATGAAAGCTAGTAACTGAGCTGTGTCTCTGATGTCCGTAAATTCGTCCAATTTGAGTGAGAAAGCAACACAATAGAAAGATCTTTCAACAATTGTTCAGTTAAGTTTTGACTCATTTTCTCGATTCGCCACACAACAGTGTTTCTTGATAATTGAACATCTTTAACAGCAGCTGAGATCTCTTTCTGGTTCTTATTTCCCTCAAAAAGATTATCAGCTATTTCTAGAAAACACTCTATGACGAATTCCCCTGCGATAAACGATCTGCAATTTTTAACTATCAGGTGGCTAACTTTGAAGGAACACAGGGTAGCTTTGATAGATTGTGAAGTTGGTTTCATCATAAATTGTTATTGAGCAACTAAATTTGATATAAGTTCTTTCAGTTTAGCTTTACGAATGTCAGTTTTGGGCGGAAAATCGGCATCGTATTTATTGCTATGCAGTGCTTTACAATGACGCTCTAAATTACCATTTTTTGGCAATGATATTGAGGCGTTACGAATTAAACAACAACCTTTGTCTTTTACTATTACAAAAAAGTACTGGCTTTCCCACTCATTGTGAAAATGGCAGCTTTTGCTCTTTTTAGGAGCACTCATTTTCTATTATTATTCCTACCTGTTCAAACAACGACATTACACACGCACATATGTATAAACACATTTGAACATCAATCACACTGTCACACACTCGCAAAAACACACTGTTTTCACCTCTTCGACAGGCAGTCACACAGACTCACTCTAAACCTGTGAGCACAGCAAGGCGACTGGGAGTCAGCGCTAATCTTTGCCTGTATGGCTGAGTCATACATGCTGGCACCAGTAAGGGAACAAAACACGATGAAGTTCAAAACTGCGCCACTTAAAAAAAAAAATTAAAAAAAAATAGGGAAATAATAGCAGTGATAAATATTTAGAATCTGTTATTTGCATTGAAAATGAATCAATCCATTATACATTATAGAAGTTGAATTCAAATAACGTATGTTCGTATAATTACTATAGCTAACTGCGATCGACCACAAAACGTCTCGCGACGTTTCTCGCATCTCGCGTTGAACATTCCTGTCCTAGGACATCAACCTGGACAGTCACCCATATGCAGAAGAACCAACACCGATTTCTGCAATATGATGAACATAGTACAGCCATACAAACTGCACAAGTGGTGAGTGCATCCTGAATATAGGGACTAGATAGCTGTGGTGAGTGTGCAATTAGTGTACAGACCGAAATTAGTACAGAATCAAACCCCCTGAAGAGAGAGTACAGAACCAACATCTCCATGCTGCAGGCTGCTCATCTTGCTGAAATCAGGTGTCATTCACTGTGTGAACTTGCGTGCAGAGAAGACTGCCACCAAGAGATGAAGAGCCTGTCAGGACCATATACCTCAGCAGCTAGTCAATAACACCATCTACAAAGTCATAAGCCTGATCTGCTTCCACTGGGGCCCATCAGTGATGCTGTCTCTCCAGTTGTCAGGCCCGTCCGTGTCGGTCAACGACCATCATCATTATGAAGGCTGACATCAACGATCTGTTGAAACATGTCTTTTGCAACAACTTCATACACACAGGTTCAACAAAACTATGCTGCATAACTAACTAACTCTCTAGACTTCTTAAACTCGAAAGTTCATGGCTGCAGCAACATAGACCTTCCATTTGTCCCTATCTTGAGCAAGATCTATATACTCTTTTCCATCCCTACCAATTTCTCTATAGTCCATCTCAACGTTGTCCCTCCATCTTCGTCTTGGCCTTCCTACAGGTCTCTTACCATCAGGTTTCCCAACAAGAATCCTGTAAACTCCTCTTTCTTCTCCCATTCGTGCCACATGGCCTGCCCACCTAAGTCTTCTTGATTTAATTATTCTAATAATATCTGGGCATGAATACAAATTATGTAGTTCTAAATTATATAACCTTCTCCAAAACTGTGCTGCATGTATGGCAATTTTAAAAAATAACAGGTGTGTAAATAATATGCATGTACATTGACAAATAGTGTGCACATAATTATCTGATCTAGATACTACAGATAGTTTTGTCTTGTAGACACTTTCTACAGTCATGTGTCAAGTCCAAACACATTTTGCTCTCCTTGGCTATAGAGCATGTATTATCACAATTTCCCCAACTTTAACCCATGCAAAAATCTAATACAATATTCTTCATTGTTGATGAAACTCAAAATTTGATGTGAGAAAAAAATGTTACACCAGAAGCTTTATGCCGGTGTTTCTCATCCCTTTCAATTGTACATGTCTTTAAACTAACAGTAAATCATCCGTGAACATAAGAATATACACAGACATGTTTCTCTGGCATCTAGAAAATAAGGAACTAAAGAGATCGTCATCCCCCCCTTCTCTACTTTCACTCGAGAGAAGTTGTTACTCTGCCACTAGCCTCACAGCAGCATGTCCTTTAACATGGACAACATCACAAATAGAATGAAGATAGGTAAAACTTACTAGTGTATTAATACGTAATCAGGCAACAAACTTCAGTACAGTGATCTTCAGCATGACTTTGCTTTCTATAGGCTATATGTTTTTGGTGAACGTTTTCTATTGCAAATTAATGCAAATAAAATGATTCCCTCGAGTTCCCTGATACCAAAACATGAGATAATTCAGACTGCTCTACTTTGGTCAATAATTGTGTACTTGACCAATTCTAAATTTACAAAGGGAAGTCGAGATTAGCGCAGATACTTGAAATTCCAAGAACTATGTCTGACCTACACGGAACTTTTCACAAGGCAGACCTTCTTGTCTGCGCGGGATTCAAAAGAGAGATTTTCCACAAGGACTGAAGAGACAGAAGGAATAATGCCGAATGTGTCTAATGCATTGTCTTGGCACAGAGTAAGTGACCTTCGTCCTGAAACTGAATAATTGCTTCAAGGCTAAATAGGTGATCTCAAGGTAGACAAAGTTTAGGATGTCATTTCCCAGATTTCTACTTCTATGCATTCGTCTTTCGAAGTAGTGATGAGTTTGATTCATAATCATTATTTTGGACTCCTCAACTCTGAAAGCACAGGTAGCTGAATTTTAGATCAAAGGGGGTCTGGATACCCTAACCCTCCTGCTAGTTAGGCTTATGCTGGCAAGATGCTCACAAAAGTATGTGGGTAGAGATATGTCACAAGATTTGTATGGATATTGTTAAATCCAATTTAAAAGCAGGTTTATTCGATCACATTGTGGAACAGCAACATGGTATTAAAATGAGAAATATCTTGAGAAGAAAGTAAGAAAAGAAATATGGTTAAATTCCTGGGAAATAGAATTTATTAAAAAGAAAAACAATGTGATGAAATTATGACAAGGCTATTAACTTTGTCTGAATTCTTCCTTTGCAAATTACATTCATGAAGGCTAAGCTTTATTGTCCAAGCAACAGTGTCCATGGGTGTGCTATTTCAACTTTTCACTCTTTTAAAGTCAAGGACACGTTTCTTACAATATCTGCTGCCAGACTCTGGTTTTTAGCAATTATCTTTACACCATATCATTGCATCAACTATATTTTTATCAAATATTCTTTTGAACTTTCATGACTAGATGGTTTCATTTTTATTTGGAGGACACTGTGTAAACAAACTAAAACGTTTTGCTAACAATTGTTCTAATCCATGTAATTTAATGTACACAGAAAGAAGAAGTGCATGATGAACACACAATCATGAATAACTGGAATGGAGACTATGTCCAATTTGAGAACATTATACACTGACATTATTTCCTTCAACTTGTTTCTAGTTCTAAAATATTTGAAAAATATTAGAATATCCTGTAAAGTGGTGGAATAAAATACTTTTCCCATAGGGCTACTGGTACCTATTGGGGAGTACTTTTCTCCACCATTGAACATTGAACATATAAATTTAATATGCAATAATTTTGTGTCTATGTAATACCTTCATTAATACATTTGTTGTTTTCACATTTTAAATTTATTTTACAGTTTATTTTTATAAAGTGAAATTTTGTTTTGTTCATTGCAGTATAAACTTCGAGACAAACAGTTACTGGACCAAATAATTAAGTTAAGGAAGAAATTGGGATACAAAGATCAGATTTTGACCTTTGATGAAAATGAAACAACAAATACACCATAAATAGTTAGCTTCGTGTCTGTCTGTCTGTCACAATATAATGAATTAATAATTTCCATTTTCTTCACAGTAATGATTACTATCTTTAAAAAAAGATATAATGCACAGTTAAAAATAATCCTACTACAGTAGTACATTGGTATGTTTTTAGTGAAAGGCTAGTATGTTTTTAATGAAAAATTGTTTTATTTCTAATTGATTAATTTCAATATTCATTTTACAAGAATACTAATGCACAGTTAAAAATAATCCTACTACAGCAGTACATTGGTATGCTTTTAGTGAAATGCTAGTATGCTTTTAATGAAAAATTGTTTTATTTCTAATTGATTAATTTCAATATTCATTTTAAAAAGGAAAATTGTACCACCTATAGTTAATGTGTTTGTTTTGAATGAGGATCATAAATAAAATTCACTGAATCAATTTGTTACTACTAGTCTCATTGGCAGGGGCATATACAGGCCCCAGTGTATGCAATGCAGGTAAGCTCAAAGCCTAAGGGAGACCAAAGAAGAGTACAAATTATTTTCTTATTTTTCATGTGCAACATTTACACAAATTTTGAAGATGAATTACATGGACATTTTAACCCATTTAATGTTGTCTTGAAAAAAGGCACTGTTCTTATTTTTTTCCTCTTTGCTTTGTACTATCGACATTAATCTGTTAACAACATTTCTTCAGAAACTCTAGAAACTATTAATACATTTTTATCTTTCTTGTTTTTTTTGGCACGAACAATTATCGCTTTTGCAAAGACTTTGAAGTAGAAGGTTGTGATAATGAAAAGTTTGTCTCATTCATAGTTCAGACCTAAGCCTATATTGTTGTTTATAAAGTAGCCAATAAGCGATCAATTGACAATTTCTTGCGATGAATGTGAATGAAAACTTTCTTGGTTTCTGAGAAATTAAAGATCGAGGCACATCTGGATTGGAAAGAAATGCTATAACAGGAAAAGGGGCTTTCATTAAATAAGTGTCTTTCTGATGGTGCTGTGATTTATAATAAGGTTAAAACAGAAAATGATTAAATACATTCTCTGAGCAGCCCATAATTTAAAACTACTTTGAATGATGATTGATACATGTCAAATCAAATCACTGAAGTAAGACATTTTTATGAAACCCTTAAAAAGTTGTACCATTTTACTAGTCAAAAGTGGAAAACAATAGCAACTTTTAGTTTGAGGTACACTTAAGAAACTTTACCCAACCCCATTTTCTTCTACATTTCAATCAATCAGATGAATTTCGTTATGCTTAGGTCTCTTAAAGGCACTTTCAAGAATAATATTAGAATGCAGATAAGGCGATGAGAGATAGCAAGCTGTATCACTGGAAAAAAGAACAGAAAAATATAATTTACTTTATCAAATAATGTTGCAAACAAAAATTGTTGAAACAGGAACTCAAGTTCTGCAATCAGAAAATGTTGTTTTGGAAAAGCTTCGCACCTCCTTGAAAGTGCTTCAATTTTTTTATCCATAAATAGAGAGAATTTTCAGGAAGCGCTGCTAAATTGCTAGCTGAAACAAAAGGAATTGAACCAAAATTTGAAAGTTGAGCAGTTCAACATGTAAAACTGTAAAACATAATTTTGATGAACTGTGTCTGGATGAAAGATTGGTAGATACCGAGACTTGTTTAAGGACAGCAATATTGAATGCTCGATTGAAGTTCATTATTATTTAACTTAAAAACTGATTTGCTGCCAACGATGATAATATTAGGTTTTCACAGATCTTGTTCTGAGCTTTCATTCTACACATATAGCTTTAGTTGAGGACCTTCATGGTACAGTGAATGCCCTTCCTTAACAAGTACGAAGATGAGTTATGCTCTGAAATATCTTGATCGAGTTTTAAGTTTTAGGAATGCACATTAACACCTTCAGGCAATGCCTCTGCTGGATTTCCTAATCAAATTTTATTATTTATGTTCTGATCTCAGGACTATTAGTAAGATTATAATGTTTACTTGAGAAAAACAACAAATTCGACTCCTTGCTGATATGCATTCATTGTTGATAATTTCTAGAATATTCTTTTAAAACCCCAGGATTTGGATCGAGGGGTGGGGGGCAGACCCAAAATTGTGAAACAAAGAGAAGATGGGTCATGTCAAGTGGTCTGGGGGTGCCTGTTCAAGTCTCTTCAAATTTGATGAATATGAAACTTCTACAGGTTGTGTATGTATGTATAAATTCTGCTGCATGGATACCTGCAAAGTTTGGTTGTGACGCCAGGGCTGCTTCTGTGAAGGTCACTTTTTAATGCTTTAGGAAATGCGAATGTTACAATTAATTCACCCAAAATTTAGCAACCTGAAACTACTGAAAAAATTGCTTTCAGAGGCAGTCGTTTCTCAAGTTCATGGGCCATGAGCATGTCGTACAACTGTTTAAATGATAAGCTGCATGCTCAAATATTTAATGAGTTATCCACACTTGCAACCTCCTCCCCCCCCAAAAAAGTTCATAAATTTGTGACATATCTAATTTAATCATTGTTAGCATCACTGGAGAAAGCACATCCAAGTTGACTAGAAACCTTGTTGACTAAATTCTAGAGAGAATTAATTCATCATTCGTCGCCAGAAAGCTTCAAGACTTACCAGAAACCTTGTGTTTCATTTTGGTGCTTAGCCATATTGCATTCAAAATGGTGAAATTTATATTTTCACATTGCTTGTTTCTCAGCTGTTTATCAACCGATTTCAATTTTTTAAAAAAATTTGAATACTCTAAATAATATCTTCAATTGTCTTATAATTTTTTCGCTAAAATCAATAACACTGCTACAATTTTAAAAAAATAAAATTATGTAGGAACAGTAGCGTACGCAGGATTTCATTAAAGAAGGGGGGTTATTTCTAACACTGTTTATCCAAATTCACATTACTTACCAGTGTTTTATTTTAGTTTACTTACTACTAGCATTACTACTAATACTGCTGCTGTTACTAATACTACTGCCACCACTACTACTATGAAGTTATAGAGATCTACATAAATGTATTTATGAAACAGTGTTTGGAAGTAACTAGTTACAAGTAACTCAGTTACAAGTAACAGTTACTTTTTTGAGAAAATGTAACTGTAACTAGTTACTTTTAAAAGTGAGTAACTGTAACTGTGTTACGTTTTATGATAGAAGTAATGTTTTAACAGTTACTTTTAAAGTTACTTTGCGACACTTAAATCGTTATGTAAGTGTCATAAATTATTGGCGATTTTGGACTCGAAGTGAACCGGAATTTAGTTTCTGCTGTGATATGAAAACCCATTCTTTGAGACATTCTTGCAAACAATAGATGAAGAGGAAAAGAGAAAGTTGTTGTACTAAATTTATCTCCTGGCGGTGGTCAGTCGATAGGCTCCAGCCATGTGCCAGGAATTTCAAGGTTTATCCTGTGTTTCATCTTTCGTTTGGTAGACCTGAATTCCAAAGCAATGTACACACCTCGGAAGAGGGGTGGATTTCGCAGAAGCAGGAAGATAAGCCTCTAGGATGAAAATTCCTTCCTATTGCTGACAGTTTGCAATTATCAGTTGTCTGGTTGTGAAGCGTATCTTGTTTCTCTAATTTGTTCCTCTGTAGTGTTCCTCTGTTACCTTGTAACTTCCCAATTCTGTAAGCAGCATCCGATAGCTTTTCTTTGCTATAATATTGGATTAAGCTGAAAAGGGACGTTTTGCAATATTTCAGTGTTTTTACGAAAGAATTCAACGATACTGGTAGTATGAATGAAACTGAAGAAGACGAGAGCTAGCAAAAGCACATACAGATGGAAGACAATGTAATTGTCTCCATGTGATTTCATTTATCTCAGTTCCTGATAATTTAAAAATGGATATAAAAATATTTCCAGTTAGGATTCATTTATTTATTATTATTCAGCATTTCTGGACATTTTGAAAAAAATAATACATTTTGGTAAGTGCTATTCGTTTAAGATTTAAAGGAGAACCCATTTTCTTGCAATAACAGATACGACAGATCTCACCATTATTATTGATACAATAGTGAATTACAACACTCAGGTGGAAAACGAAACAATCAGGAAGACCCTAACGATCATTCTCGCTTGTTTATGTAATGGTCTCAGAGAGAACTGAAGGGGTAAGTTTAAAATGCAATTTTCACCTTCATTGATAACCTCCAATTATAGGCTACTACATTATATTTTTTATCATTTTCTGGTTCACGGACACTTGAAACTGTACAACAAATTTATTTCTCTCTGACACGCCCTTTATGCGAAACAGACCTCTGTACGTGAATGATCTCTCTCTCTCTCTTTCTATACAGTGTCTAGATTCCCCCCCACTCCAATGGACATTCCTTAAGAACAACAATGATAATAAATACAAATATTTAAGTCGCGGTAGCTGAGGTCAACCTCCGTGGCGGAGTGGTTAGCACAAAGCACTATATGTCAGGGGTCCCGGATTCTAGTTCGTTTCGGACATGGATGTTGTGTTTGTTCCAATGAGAATACGGAAGACAGAAAATTGACGTACGTGAAAACTGAGAAAATGTTAATAACGGGGGATACTACCGCATAGGGTATTCCTTAAAAAAAAAAGTCGTTTGAGTGCCTGACTACTATGCGAGAGACCCCGGGTTCAATCCTCGGAAGGGGAGAACCGAGATTTTTTCCACCCGTTGAAGTGGCTCCAGAACCTATCTGGAGGAAACTCTGGAAGGTAAAGGATGCCAGGTGACGTGGTGTTCATCACATCACCCCCACCTTCGGCCATAATCAAGAAAGTGTGGGGCTCTAACTCCACACCTCCTATACACCTTCATGGCATCACGCACAGGAGAAAACTTTATTTTAAAATATACGAAGACTTATATTCCAGTAACGTAAGTAAAATACCTGTTAGTCTTCACAAAATATTTTATTACAATTAATGATCGATTTGTGAAATTTGGTTGCAAGAAAATTTTCAGCAGAAAGTAACTGTAAGAGTAACTTACAGTTACTTTTGAAGTACATGTAACTGAGTTACGTTTTGAAATGAGTTACTGTAACTGTTACTTTTTTAAGCAAGTAACTGCAACTGTAACTAGTTACCTTTTTTAAAAGTAACTTTCCGAACACTGTTATGAAAGGAATAGAAGGAAATTACTTTTTCAAGTCCTTTGATTTTTAACAAATTCTAGAAGCATGTCAACTTTTTTGAGAAATAAATTCTCTAGTCAACAGTTATTTGTATATGATAGGTGTGAAGAAGATCCATGACTACAAGCAAATATATTAAAAATAAATTGAAATGACCAAAGTATGGAACTCTCACAGGATGATGAAGAGGCACTCTATACATGTTGCTCAGTACCACTGACTTTAGTTTTGCATTCAAAGGTTTTGAGTTTGGGTTGATCTTTTAAGTGCACTTTATGGATATTGTGCAATGTGCCTCAACCAAGCCCTTGATAATATGATTATGTTACCACTATGCCATCGGGAAGGCCCTCGTTCGAAAGTCGGTTTGGAGAGCAACACATTTATCACGTCGATTTAGCATCACTTGAGAATTCACAAGGGGATGCGAAATCAGTACCGGGAAGAACGTTCACAATAACGTCGCCACACTGCGACGAAGCATGTTCCCATTGCGTGGAATTTTCACAATTCTCGTGAGAGTCACTACGCGGTTTTTCAAAGAAAATTGCAAAATTTAACCATTCAGTTGCTTAGATTGTGTAGACATATTGACGAATCCCAAACGACTCTGTCAAGATTTATGATCAAGTGAGAAACGCGCCAATGCCGCTCTCAAAATCTACTATGCATGTGCACAATAATTCACATCTGGATTGTCTCGCTGATCTTACCAACAAAACATTTCACAATAGTTAAGCTCATTGTTCGAATTCAGAAATTCAAGCGGGCCACGTTAAACAATGAAAAGGTGTACTGGTGACTATGTATTCTTGTCGGCCTAATCTTTGTCTGCATTAGCCGCTTACAATGAACCAAAAACTTTCTTCATTTACTGCTCATTGTTCATACAAAAAAAAATGCATGTTCATTGAACATTGTTGCAGCCCAGATACCAAATATATTTTTTCTATTTAAAATCATTGGTGCCATCATATTTTTATATTCAAGACATTCACTCTTAAAGACACGTGTGTTTGGAATGCTCTGCTTTTCTCCATGCTGCATGGGAATAATAATTCCAATATTTATTATTGTTACTATTGTCACAGATCTTTGACTGTGCAAGTAGAAGGATAAGTACCTTTCAAAATAATACTTGGTACGAGGCCTATTATTTTTATTAATTTTAGCACAGTGGAAAACCTATTTTGATGATGTCTTTGTCGATTTTGTACTATTGCAAATCTGTGATTTTTCATCTCATACTTCGTACGAGTGTCATAATTTTTTTCGAGTTAAAGTACGTAATGCCTACACCCATGCACACCGACACCAACCCACAACTACCTACACTCACCCACACCCACACCCACCTACACCTATTTACTTCCGGTCTACTTGACAGACACCTGTGAGTTTTTCCAGTTTTCTTTAAGTATACAAGTACATATATTTTAGCGATTCAAACTAATACTTGGTAGGAGGCCTATTATTTTTATTAATTTAACAACAATGGAAAACCTATTTTGACGATGTTTTTGTCGATTTTATGCTATTGCAAATCTGTGATTTTTTATCTCGTACTTGGTATGAGTGTCATAATTTCTTTCGAGTTAAAGTACATAACATTACATAATATTGTGATGCCCTCATATTAAGCTTCTTTTATTGTATTTTATAAGGGTAAACTATTGCATCATGCTTATGCAAGAGGCTATTACATAACATTACGCAACATTACAATGGCACAGAAGTTAACCTGTTTGCATCATGTTTATGCAAACAGACTATTACATAATATTATGATGACTTGTATCTGACGTGGTGTCTTCTGTTTAGCTTTTTGTCTTAGATGTTTTTAGGCTACTTAAAAAGTTTTTTTGCATTACATTATTTGAATTTATGCAACCTATCTAAATACTACACCAAAATACTCTGCGACAGTTGCAGAGTCTGACATTTTCCTGACATTTTACAATATATACCAACCTGAAAAATAACACTAAAGACCAAACATACTGAGGCATAGTCTTACAAAAAACTGGAACTCAATAAAATATTAACCTGTCATGATAAGATGTGACGTGACAGATTAGTCAGTTTAGCGAGATCAGTTGAAGAGTACGGTCGTGTTGTTGCAGTGCTCCTCTATACATTTTTGCATGTGCTAAGCACAGGGTGATATTTTTTTACTATATGTATTTATTAATGTTTTTATACTTAGTACAAATATATATTTTATATATAATAAAAAAATAGCTAATATAAAATAAAACGTCATGAATATTTTTGGGTTTAAAAAGCGACAACATAATCTGCCTGTAGAGAGAATTCCAGTAAACATGGATGTATTTAGAGAAATTTATCATCAATTGAAAGGGTTACTTCTTGTTCACTTGAATAGTATTTGGTCTCATGTTGACGATGATACTGGAAAGCACTTATTTGTATTTAATAATAACTTATCATCATATAAGTTACTTGTTAGTGGGAAAATTCAAATAAACATTTCTTCACCAAATGCGGCAGTTTTGCACATAGGTCGAAATTTGTATAGAATTAAACATAGTACATTACTTCCTGTTACGTCTTATGATGTGGAAGCTGGTGAATTTTTGTATGCTGAGATAATTGGAGAGTATGATAAATTGATTCCTCTGTTTATCGAAATAAGAATAATCTATCCTCTTATTAATATAAATACCTAAAAACAAAAAAAAACATGGATATATTTGGTAATAGAAGGCGACAGGAGATTCTAGATAATTCCAGCGAGATTGCTAGTTTAGATGTACGTCTAAAGAAACTGAAATCAGATTTACTCATATTACAGAATTCACTAAATCTAAATATTCAAGCAGAGATTACAAATCTTCAAACTCAACTGATTGATCCTATAGTAAAAATTGATGGACAACTCAAATCTTTGCTTGAGAAATATACTAATTTAGCTTCAATAGATAATCTTCAGAACTTAGAAGAGAATATTGCCAACTTGAAAAATGAACTTGATAAATTTAGACAATGACCAGGCAAATAGTATTCTTACCGAACTGCAAACCATCATCCAGAATATCAAAACTCAAGAAGAATATGAGCAAGTAAATGCTAGTATTTCTAAATTGTAAGAACAGTTTCAATCTTTCGAAGTTCCTACATTGCAAAGTATCAAATCTGAATTACAGACAGATGAACTGCATACAGCTATAACAGAAGTTCAATCGAAACTACAGACATTGGAAGATTTTATCAATAATTTACCTTCATCTTCTGAATTAAATGCTATTGCTCGGAGCGTTGCCGGCATCAAATTACAGTTGGAGACTTATGAAGATTTTGGGAAGATACAAGGTACCATAGCTCACATAGAAGATACTGTGGCAACTATGAGAAATGAGCAAACAAGTGTAAAGGAAACTCTGGAATCGAAACTGCCTGGCATTACTGATATTCTAGCTATAGTTCAACAGCAAGTTACTAAGCATGAAAGCTTGAATACTGAATCAGAATTATCGCATTTCAATCATCTTATTGACGACATTCAGAGTAAATTAGAGACACTGCAACAGTCTACACCTATGCAGGATGACATAACGCAACTGTAAGAAATTTTGAAAAATGCAGCTGATGCAACAGAACTCGATGCTATAAAATTAACTCTTACCACACTTCAGAATACTGAAGCTGCTTTGCCTACTTCTCAGGAAATCAGAGCTAAGAGGAGAGCAGTACATCGAATTTTAAAATATGAGGATATCAAAAACATTCAAGCAGAAATTGCGGAAATCAGAGAAACTGTTGCTAGTCTCCCCAACAATCAAATAATTAACGAACTACATGCATTATTTACATAAATCAGAAGTCAAGTACACGATCTTGCTACCCAGAGTTCTAAATTGAAACTTGTAGAAAATTTACAGGACATTATTTCTAATATTACGTTACAAATTACTACTCTTGAAGCAAGTCAAGAATCTGCTTTATCAGGTTTTGCTACTCAACTTCACGATCTCAAAGAGGAATATAAACAACTGCATGTTGATGTAAAAAATCAAACCTAGCTACGATGAGTTGGTTCGTACTATCAACGAACACTTGGAACCGGTATTAAGCAGACTAGATGACGTAGATACTCCTCAATTTTATTCTATGGAAATTGTTAGGTTACGAAGTGTTCCAAATGCTCGAGGGCACTGGACGTACGCCAATGCTGGCAATGTTTACAAATTATATCCGTACACTCAGGTACATGAATTTTTTGTTGATGGTAGTTTACAATTTCTGAAGTTTAGTTTTCTAAAACATGGAAAACATATTGAAGTTCCTCAGTTTACTATAGTGCGAAAAGATGGTATACACAAGGCAGTTCAAATACCTATTGCATACTGGGATGAGTCTACCAATAAATATAAAGTACATGACGATGAACAATTATCAGTTTTTGATAATTGGTGACAAGCTAGTATTTGACATAAAACGGTTATACCCTGAGGACAATCCATTTTATGCGATATTCTCACTATGAACTCGATATCAAGACAAGATATAGTTCATGAATTACACAAACCAGCCCGTCGCAATTACAAGCGATTAAGTGTAGTAACAAAAGGTGTAAATGATTTGTTTCAGGCTGATCTGATTGAGATGGCCCCTCCAAGGGGCACTTTAAAAAATTTGGATAAGATAAATCATGGTTATGAATATATGCTTACAGTTATTGATACTTTTAGCAAATATGCATGGGCTGTTCCCTTAAAATCCAAGACTGGTACTTGTGTTGCCGAGGCTTTTAAGTCGATATTTAGGAAGGGAAGGATTCCAAAATATTTACAGACAGACAGATGGAAAGAATTTTACAATTCTACATTTGCTAAGTTAATGCAACAACATAATATTAAACATTATTCTACATACAGTGATCTGAAAGCTAGTATAGTGGAACGATTCAACACAACATTAAAAAATCGCATGTGGAGACAATTCACTCTACAGGGTAATTATAAGTGGGTGCAAATTTTACCTGAGCTAGTCCATGATTATAACAATACAGTACACAGTACTATTCACATGAAACCTGCTGAGGTAACCAAATCTGATGAGCAACGATTGATTTCTACTGTTTATTGTAAAAAATATACATACACTACCAAAAAGCCAAAGTTTAAAATAGGGGATCAGGTAAGGGTCAGTAAATATAAACAGTTATTCGAAAAAGGTTTTACTAAAAATTGGAATACGGAGTTCTTTTCAGTGGTTCAAGTTTTACCAGGGAATAGAAATACATATATAATAAAAGATAATCATAACAAAATATTGGCAAGGGTCGCGGGTTCGAATCCCGGTCGGGCTTGGTTGTTTGTGAATGTCCATTCATCAATTTCATCACTCATCCCCATCTTCGCAAATTAGCCAAGAGGCACAAAACGCGAAGTAAAATAAACTAAATCAATCAATCAATCAAAATATTGAAAGGGAGATTCTATGAAGAAGAACTTAGTAAAACAAAATATCGAGATACATATCTAATCGAGAAATTTATTGAAGAAGAAAAATAATAAATCGTATGTGAAATGGCTAGGTCTGCCAGACAAAAGTTGGATAGAAGCAAACCAGGTGATTCTTTGACACCAACATGGAATGTGGTACAGCGTTTACCACATGTAGTGGAAACTAATAAAAAAAATGGAGAGTTGTTACCTGATAACATAAGATGCCTCATTGCAGGCCCATCAGGTTGTGGAAAAACCACTTTGCTGGTTGATAATTTCTTGCTTCCCCCAATTGGCTAGATTGAAAAAATAGACACTTGTATGTGTTTTCTAAAAGTTCAGAACAACCGAAATACCAACAACTCATGAAGTTGTAAGAGATACTGGGCATAGCTACATTAGCATCAACAATAAAACCTCTCGACCAATGTTTAAAAAATTCTGTTGTGGTATTCGATGATGTTATTCTGGAAAATCAGAATCAAATTAGAAATTTTTTTACACAGGGTCGTCACAAAGAAATAGACTGCTTTTATTTAGCTCAAACTTATTCCAAAATTCCCAAACAATTACTACGAGATAATACAAACTTAATCTGTTTGTTTCGTCAAGATCATACTAATTTGAAACATGTATACGATGATTATGTAGGAGGAGACTTAAATTACAACCAATTTTCAAAATTCTGTTCATCTTGTTGGAACAGCGACGATTTTGGATTTCTTACTATTGACATGACTCAGAAACCTAACAATGGTAAGTTTAGAAATAAAATCAATGACTTTTTAAACGTTGAAACGATATAAAATAACCATTTATCAAAAAAAAAAAAAATATGATGAAACATAAAATAGAAGATAATTCGAAATTACGAGAGTACTTGTCCAAACATTTCAAAGGTTGGAAATCAGATAATCGAGGTTTTTATGAACAACACAAGCGTCAAGACCAACCTATTATCGATGCAATCAGTGGTCTTGGTAAAGAGATTAAGAGTGTTACAGAACAAAATAAAAACCTCATCAATGAATTGGTACCTCTTACTGCTAAAAATTATGCAGATTTCCCTCCTATGCCATTATCTAGTATCCACACACACCCTGGTACTTAAGGAACCAGCTGCTAAAGCAGCTATAGAAGAATCAGAGAAAATCGAGTTGGGTCCCCTGGCAAGGGATTATTTGAGTACTGGAAAATTCGAAAAAAGATGAAGTATTTGGTTTGTATCCAACTATGGAGGGTAATGAAGGTGTAGTATGGAAAATTGGCAAATCTAAAGTTACATTCGAAGGGGACAACATAAAAATTAATTTGGGTGGGAGAAACAGCTGGTCCAGATATCCTGGTACTGTAGGGCTATGGGAGCTCATTACCAAAAAACAACCAAAAAATTTTACACAAGATGATTATCAAAGTTACTCTGAAATTTTGACACTCTCTGATGCTTTGTACCAAAATAATGATGCCAGTCAAAAGCATGTGAAATCGAGCAGTGGAGATAAATACAAAAATTTGATAAAACCTATCTGGAATCAACTCAAAACCGGTAGTGGCATAAAACAATACAATACTCTACCTAAAGAATTTGTATGGATAAACTATGTGAGAAAACTTATAGATAGGTTGCTGGTTATAGCAGGAGAGGAAAATGCTGGGAACAATAATTTTCATAATGAGAAAATGGGTATTGTAAACTTGATTAGTGACAAATTAGCTAATTTTATTGTAAACGATCCTAAACGTATAGGATACTTAATTAAAATTATCAATAGTTTACCTCCTAAATTCTGGAATATATCAGAGGGTCGAGGTTTAGTAAATGATATTATTAATAAACTTCCGTTCGAGTTACACGTACCTAGTTACCAATATTGTGGTCCTGGTACAAAACTTGAGAAACGAATAGAAAGAGGGGACAGCGGTATTAATCCTCTGGATGCAGCTCGTAAAGAACATGATATTGCTTACAACACACACAAAGATCTGAATGATCGTCATGTGGCTGATCAAAAACTGGAAGAGGCAGCTTTTGGAAGATTAACAAGCAGAGATGCATCATTTGGTGAAAAAATAACAGCATTGGGTACAACCATTGCTATGAATACAAAACAAAAATTAGGGTGGGGTTTGTAATATAAATACCCTGAAAAATAATAATATTAATAAAACAACATGAAACCAAAAGGAGTTGTATACCAAATACCATATCATGATCTTAAAAATATAAAACTTAATTCGATTTTAACTAAAAAACAAGAAAAAAAGAGGCAATGTATAGCCAAAGGGAATGGAATGAAATTATTACTCAGTACGCCACAATTAAAACGATTGCAAAATGCAAGAAAGAAAACACACAGTGGAGGATTTATATTCAGCATTCCAGTTATCCTGGCTGCATTGGGGGCAGTTGGGAGCTTGTCTGGGGGTAGTTGCCAAAACTGTGATTGATTCGAAAAAAAATAAGGCAAAACTAGAAGAGCAAAAGCGTCATAATCTTGCCATGGAGAAAAAAATAGGCAAAGGTGTGAAGTCCAGAGCACTCAGAAAATTAAAAAAAAAGAAGAAGCTCTTACCAACCAAGACATTGTTTCTTTAATTAAAATATTTAAAATTAAATACTTCAGGGGGGTTTTCATGTCTGATTCTCTCCCTAAAGGTAGTCCTTACTGTCGAAAATGTGGCGTGGTGTATTTGGACAAGTCCGAAAACGTTGATACTCACTGGATATGCTATTGTAAACAAAATGACCATGCTTTTATTTTCGATTCTTTCGGAGGGGTACCCCCCTACAGAATTAATTCGTTACTTGAAACATGTTAAAATTTATTACAATGACGATCGTATTCAAGATTTCGATCAAATTATATGTGGCCATGTTTGCATTACGATGCACAGAATTTTAAATAAAATACCAAACATCCAATTAAAAGATTTTCAAAAAGCTGTATTATATATTAAATATGGGAATTTTTCATATCTCCAGCCAGACTTCGGTTTTGAAACTACATCTTCACGATGATATTATCTATCCAAAATCCATAGCTCTAAGAGCATTCTACAGCATGTATCTGATTCCGAATGTAACTACCTACAAGAATACTATATTAGTAGGTAATGAAAAAATAATTATTCCTCCTGGACAGTATAACTTATCTACTTTACAATTTGAACTTCCAACCACTGTCTTGCTTTCTCAAAATTCTGTAACACACAGAGTAGAGATTGTAACTACCAATGAAACAGTGGGCTTATCTACCATGGGAGAACTTTTAGGATTTGAGAACAATAGCAAATTAGAACCAGGTATTAGGCACATAGGTACATTTATACCAAAATTCTTAGCTATTGATACATTGAATATTCACTTTAACATTGCCAAAGGTATGATTATCAAAGCAGAAGAAAATTCGAGTGGCAGTCACAAGGAGACAGGTATTGCTACATTTAAACTGAATTCGTAATTTATGGAACCTATCTTCTATTCTCCAATCCCACCAGTCTATTTTCCTGTTTCTATTGATAAAGTTAATTACATAGAGATAACAATGACGAATGAGACAAATGAAGTCATCGATTTTGCCGGTGCTAATAGCACTGCGATAATAGAAATTAATATTTAAAATATATAAATAAATACCAAGATGGAAAATATCGAGAGTTATGAATTACAGTCCTTCCCTCCAAACAGGAGGACATATGCAAATTTGAATCAGCCTAATAAAGAGATACAGTATGACATCACGGTGGGGGATGGATTTATTCATCCACATAGATCTGATCTGTATATAAAATTTGATATTGTAAAACAAATATTTTCTCTGATTATAAAGAAATTATGTGGAAAGGTGGTTTGAGTGTCATATTTCGCAGAGCACCCAATGATCATAATGCCATCATGAGATACAAAACTTTGAATGCAGTTGGAACAGCTAATGAGGCTAGTTTACCCGAAGCTGCGAAATGTGTGATCCAGTCTATGGAGTTACGAATGCCTATAGTTGAATATGAATCGAATTATGCTCTCAAATACAAAGCCAACATTTTGAAAAATCCTCATATTCCGATTCAATTTTATACTTATCAATGCATACAGAAGCCTGTGGAGGGTAAATTGTTTGAATTTGACCTTACTAATCAGTTCCAATCTTTGCAATATGACATGCCAGAGTTTGTAGCTGTGCTGTTTCAAACAGGGAGAGATTACAATCAGGAAAAAGATAGCAGCCAGTTTGATAACACTGGTCTACAAAAAAAATATTTGTGAATATTACAAGAACAAAACAACCTCTTTCTAGAAGTTGCTGAGCCCCTGAATGCAGATCTCATTTCAGAATTTCTCCATCGGGCTCAGATTTCCTGTAAAAATATTTTTTGTATTTTCCTACCTCAGCCTATGTTCTATATGTATTGGTCGTAAGGACTCGCTTTCACAAAAGTGCTACAAACGTAAAAGGTAATAAATCTGTGTCAGTATACAAAGGAATGAAGTAAATGAGCAACATGAAAGTGTATAAACATACCTAAAAATGTTTCCTTCCCGATTTTCTACTAAAACTGCCTCAGGAACATCTCTTCGTAAGGTCCAGCAGTAGTCGGACAGCATTGCAGCACTCCATTTGCCTTGATACTGCTTTTTCATTAGAGTAATGTCTTGGTGAAACCATTCACCATGTTCGTCACTAACAGCACCAAGGTTAGTTGGGAAGAAGTCCAGGTGATCATTCAAGAAATGTAATTTTAGAGACATGTTGCATCCCATACTAATTAAGTCCATGTACAATATCGCGATATTTTTCTGCTTTATGGTTGCCTAAAAAGTTTTTACATACCCTTGTAAAAGACAACCATGCCATTTTTTCAACATCTGTTAATTGTTGAATGAAATTCTCGTCATTCATCAATCCCTTATTTGAGGCCCTACAAATATTCCTTCTTTAATTTTGGCATCTTTGATTCTTGGGAATTTCTGTTGCAAGTACATGAATCCACATGAAGTTCTGTCCATGGCTTTCACAAAGTTTTTAATTAGTCCCAATTTTATGTGCAGAGGAGGGAGATTCACATTTTTGGGGTCAACAAGAGGAGTGTTCGCCACATTCTTCTGTCCAGGCACTAATTCACTACAAAGAGGCCATTTTTTCCCACAATAGTGATTGTTTCTGTCTCTGCTGTCCCACTTGCATAAGAAGCAGCAATAATTTGTGTACCGAAGCTGCATGCGAAGCAGAATTGCAATTAACTTCAGATCTCCACATATATTTCATTTGTATTTCTCATATTGGATATTTGTCAGAAGCTGCTTCAAGTTCTCATACGTCTCCTTCATATTAACAGCATGAGCAATTGGTACTGTTGGGAATTTGTTTCCATTATGGAGAAGTACAGCTTTCATACTAACTTTGCTGGAATCAATGAAAAGATGCCAATCGTGTGAACTGTATTTATGGCCAAGACAATTCATAACGGATGAGATGTCATTACAAAAATCCATGCCTTCTTCGTGGGAGAAATATTCTGAGAAAATAGTATAGCGGTCACGAAAAAAACACACTTTCGTATCGCAACCGAGGAGATTCCAACCTTTCAGTCGCGAAGCTAAAAGTTGAGACTGTTGCTTAGACAAATTTAAACCCTGTGTAAGATCCTTCAGATCCCCTTGTGACAATAAGTGTGGCTCCATTGATGAACCGGACACTTTAAATGTTGGGTCGGCAGTTTCTTCACCTCTTGCACTTTCTTCCCTGTGTTGGTCACGACAATCATCTTCACTCACAGTCACATTCTCAGGAGGCTTTGGTATCGGCAATTCTTCATTGTGACATACAGGTCTCATGGCTGATAGTAAATTTGGGTACTGCACAGTGTTCCTTGTTTTCGACGTGATTCCAGCTATTTTGGTCAGGCAGAAATAACAGTCTGTTGTGTGATCTGATGGTTCCCTCCAAACCATGGGAACAGCAAACGACATGTGACGTGATCCTTTTAACCAGCTTGTCAGAAGTGTAACACAGGTCAAACAGCATATGTGGGGAGCCAACGTTTTGTCTTGGTCCCCAACTTTACACCCAAAATAAAGTTCATAGCACTTCTTTATAAGAGGGGTAATCCGTCGCTTTTGTGACTTAAATGTCAACTCTCCACATATATAACAAAACTAACAAAATGAATTGAGGCTATTTACGCAGCTACGAGGCATTTTCTTATGCACTAACACTACACACTACTTCTGAAACTTCGAATCACAACCTAATCATAGGCAGTCACTTCCCACTCTGTCAGAACTCACAATGCTGAGATGCGCGTGACAACAAACAACACTGCGATTCTACGTGTTCGGGCATGACTCATCGACAGTGTTGCCATGCCTCTCTTATTCACAATTTGGTTTGTTGCAATTGGAGGAAGGTCCCTGGCCTTAGGAACGTGCTGGTCATTCTATGGTCATATAATGGCAGAATTTTCATGAATTGCGTTAGGTACAGGTTAGTGTGTAACAAGAAAACTGAGCACGATAGGAAAAAACTGATTTCATTTTCGAATTCAGCACCATTGACTTACCTTAGAACACCATTCACATTCCTTTTAACAAATTTCATGTTGACCAGTGTAATTGTAAAGTTAAAAATGTGTATCTGAAGAATGGCAGAAATGAAGTATTTCCTCATGAAAATTACAATTTAAACATTACAGAACAAGATTATTTAAAATTACATGAAGCATTTATTGCTTTTAAAAGAGTAACTGAAGGTAACATAGATATGTATTATAATCCAGATGAGTTCATAATTTACAGACCAATGTTTTTAATAAATGCATCAAAAAGAAAATTGGTAGTTATAAATGATCGAACTAATATTAAATTAGTATGTGAATTTCATGAAACTCTACCTGAAAATACAATATGCAGTGCAATTTTAATTGTGGAGAAATCATATATTTATGATGTAAAAAATGAAAGATAATAGGAGAGAATAATATATAAAAAATTAGACTACGTCTAGGATTTTTTTCTTCTTATTTTCAAAATTTTGGTTTGATGTTAGGTTCATTTTTTTCACATGTGTTCAGTGAAATTATTATTACTTCTAAACTAAAGTGTCCCCAAGGCGAAGTATGGATTCCACACTCGAGAATACACCTCTTGTCGTCGTGTGGATCCAGGGCTACTTTTCTTATATTATTCATTGTAATCTCATGGTTTGAGCTTTGTATTCTATTATCCTCTCGAAGTATCCTCGACTGTGAAGAAAGGCAATCAATATAATCCTTGAATGTTAGTTTGTTTTCCACGGTATCTTTGCACGTTCCTTTTGCTTTCTTCGTGACAATGCTTTCTGTTCTGAATGTATACATCTTCGAACGCAAACCAGTAAACTCAACAATAATATCACCGTTACATTCATCTTTGAACTTACCGAGAACCTTCTTGTTGTGGGAAGGAATTCCAAATCTGTTAGGTTGAGGGTAGGAAGAAGTGTCGAAATACCCAAGCATGGAAGGATGTTTAAGACCTTCGTAGTGGTTAGGTGTCACAAATAAAACTATCGGTGTCTATGTACAAAATTGACAGCTTATTATTATAGAAGGTTTCATAATATTATAAGAAAATTCGAACATGTGCGGTTTTGACAAGTCGAGAACTGTTGCACCAACGTAAATAGGTTTTCTGAATTGTATTAATTTTATATCTAGATTAAAAAGTGTTAAATTCTCGTTGAAAATTTTTCGCGATTTGAATCTAGGATCAGATACTAATTTTCTACATTTATTGTTATCTGAAACCAATTTTATGTCTATATCCTTTCTGACGTTCTCCATCGTTTTTCCATAAACGGCATTATTCATTAGTTTATAAAAATCTTTATCTAATTCTGAAATGGCAGCTGTTCTGTGTCTCGTGTTGGTTTCAATATAAGATTTTAACCATGCAGAATGTTTGAAATTGAGAATTCTTCTCACATTTACTACCTGAACACCCTTCCCAATCAAAAACTGGAGATTCTTGTAGTGGACGACATATCTCTCTTTTCTCTCCAGAGTTAACAAAAGCTTGCTTTGATTAGAATCAGGTGGACATTTAATTTCTGGAGCCGGAGGTAAATCGGAAAAAGTATCATGCAAATTATTTGGAAATTCAATATCCACCTCAATGAACAGACCAAATTCACGATCGTCAAAATGATTAATATCAATTGAAATAGGATCTATCTACTCGAATCCTCCGTAGGGAAGTTTTTGTATCATTGCGAATCCGTAGAGATTGTTTACGTCAGCGTAAAATATGTAATTCGATGGTCGATTTGCATCATATTGATTCTCAGATATGTGAATATTGTTTGCCTTTGCATGTCTCTGAGAGCATTGCACCATCCCCCCACGTATCCCCCTTTCTATAAAAAGTAACATGTCCACATCCGATATCAATTCCAACTTGATCCTGGTCTGGAGCAACATAGCAGACCACGCCAAACCAGGAAGACTGTAGAAGTATGCTGGATCTAATTATAAATATTTATTGCTGTTTTTCTGAATACCTGAAATACATCAGCAAGTATTGTTATGTCTAATTTGAGATATGCATCGTGATAATCGCCGAGAGTATTGCATCTCAATTCCTTCCATATTAATTTCGCATGTTCGTATTCTTTATTCGTAATTCCGGTTTTTTTCAGTTGACTGAAGCTTTTTGAGGTGGGAGAGTGTCATCGTCAAATTTAGATTCATCGGTTACATATTCGTAAGGATAAATGCCTTTACGTTTAATCAGTTCTATGTGTATGTTGGGAAAACTAGCTTTTGTAATATTAAATTGTTCATCAGTAAATTTACTCGCTAAAGCATCGAGACTTGCCGATAGGAATCTAAAAGAATCTAGAAACCTCATCTCTATGATTTCATTCGTTCCTGGAATCTTAACTTTTTTACTTATAGAAATATAACGTTCTTCGTTTTGAGCAAGAATATCTATTTTTTGCGTATCGTATCCAAGATTCCTAATTAAAAAATGGAAGTCGTAATTGGATCCATTGTGAAAAAATATTGGTACGAATTTAGGCTTCTGGATTTTGAGGTTGCAGGTGTTACAGATTCCACTAATGTAGTTTCCGGTGAAATGATTATGGTGAAATACTTTCCGATTCTCATCCGTGCAATGTTGATCACACACCGGACACGTTTCAATGTTATTGTAAGATTGAAGTTCATCGCTGGATAATGGAAGCATTGATTTCCATTGGCATACGAAGCTGCCAATTTTCTCAACCTCCTCCACCATCTTTTTAAAAAAGAGTTCAATAACATTCGGTCTGCGATATATATATGGTTTATCTATCCTATCCTGCCAAACAACAACATACCCAAAACTATTTGGATCATGAAACTGGTACGATGTTGTGGAAGAAATTTCGGGATCCGGATCGCAATAGGACAATGGTTTGAGAAAAGCCTCAAATTCTGCAATGATGATAGCCGGATGTTCCAACAAGGCCTTGTGCATTTTACATTCTTCGAATTCATTTGCTTTGGGCATTAACATGCGAGCCGGTCTGTTGACTCCACAGTACAGGGTGGGAAATAACCTTTTGCTAGGGGTCTGCAGGGAAAAGTAATAACAATTAAGAAATTATGGTAATACCAAATGTTTACTACTACAATTGTGGTTACAAAAACAAAATTAAAAGTTAGTTCACGACAAACCACCTTGCTTCAAGGCAAATGCTAAAACCAAGACCTTCTTCGGCGAAGTGGCATTGACTTCTTCAGCAGTTCTGAATGGCCGGGCGCATCCCCGGACCTGAATGCAGCGGAGCACTTTGGGGCTATTCTGAAGGACGCAGTTGAGTCCTTGATGATAGTGGAACGCGGACCGGACCGCTATTCGCAGCCAACACTCCTTGCACGTCTGGAACAAGTTCTCCGTGACATGGAATGGAATACGGACTGTTTGCGAATCTTCTGAGCTCCTACCATGATCGTCTTCGTGCTGTGAGAGAAGCAAACGGTGGACATACTAACTTTTAATTTTGTTTTTGTAACCACAATTGTCGTAGTAAACATTTTTTATTGCCATAATTTCTTAATTGTTGTTACTTTTTACTGTGGACCCCTAGCAAAAGGTTATTTCTTACCCTGTAGATTGTATGTTCAGCATGTTTTTGCTTGGCAATTTCTTGATTTTGAAATGTTGGTAATTACGTTGATCACGATCGTTGAATACGGTTAAACACCTTGGACAAACTTCGATGTGTGCATGAAGCTTGTTTGTTTGGCTTCTGACCAAGCGGGAGAGTGAACAAATTAACGTGTAATGATGATCATCATCGTCAGCAATGAGAAGCAGATTGATTTCCATGGCTTCGTCATCAACAATATTAGTTATCCTAACGGGATGCACACAATTCTTAACTGAAGTGTACGAATATACATTTATAGCTAATTGTTTTGCTTCTCCATTTCGTACCCTGTTTTCAAACTTTGTTATGTCAGAAATAGCAACAGGGTATTTGATGCCTGTCATAGAATATTCAATCTCATCGATATATTGTGTGTAATGACTAACCTGTTGTGGATTATTTGAACAATGAACCGGGTGAAGTGCCGCTAAAATGCACCACACAAAACACTAATTGTTAGTGTTATGAATGTTCAGCACAGCTCTCTTATGCTGAATTTCTACCGGAAGTGGAACGTAGCTCGAAGCAGAAAAAGGTGTAAATTTGTTTACATAAGCGATTAATCTGTGAGGACTTCTACATAAAGGCCAACCTGATCCCTTAGCCTCAAATTCATCATGTTTCCTAATCAATTCACTAGTAAGATTAGAATAGAAAACATTCAAATTATCAATGTCTGCCAAATAAAGAACTTGGTTTTTTGTTTTGTGAAAAAAAATATTTCTTGTACATCGGTTTTCTTATATTTACAGATTAGATCAACATATACTTACTTTTATGGAGTTGTTTTCCAGTTTATTTTTCAAAATATTTATGATAGATGTTTTAATTTCACTCAAAAAACTAGAAATATCACAGCCTGGTTTTGAAGTAAAAACAAAATCCAGGAGTTGGTTGTTGAATGCAGATCTAATCGGCTTTTGGTCATTAGACATCTTAATTTGTTTAAAAGTAGAAGCTTCAGTTTCAGGATGATCAATTTTTCTTTTTAATGTTCCATGTCCAGTTGATGCAATGCAAATTTTCAGGTGTTTACTTAAATTAGCAATGCTAATTATTTTTCCACATTGAGTACAAGGCTTAATACGTAACGAACGATTTATTGTTGAACCTGTTTCGCTACATCTTGCCCTATGTTTGCTAATATTAGTTTTCGACATGAATTTCCCACAAATAGCACATTCGATTAACTTGGTAGATGACATTTTTTTAATATACTTTAAGTAAATAACAATAAGATGCACAATCAACTCAAAATTCAATAAGATTCTATTTACTAAAAAAAACACTTTTAAACTTACGATAATTATTAGAATGTAACTTTAAAAAAACAATAATTATAATTATAATAATTTTTTTCAGCTCTGGTATTTATATATAAATTTTCTCGGGAAAAAATACAAAATTCAAAACAAATACAAATTCATAAAAATTCAATCTGTGTGAAAACGACTTGAACCACCTTCAAAATAAAATAATTGTAGCTGTTATGATAAAATTTTCAGCTATGTTATTTATACAGAATTTCGGGAGACAACAAGTAACATCTGATCACATCAAAACTCAATCTGATCGAAATTACTATGAAAAAAAATCACTTGATACATTTTTTAAACTTAAAAATAATAAATAGTATGTAGCTTTAAAATAAGTTAAAAACTTAGCTTTTATCAAAAACTAAAGAGCACTGCAACAACACCTTCGTACCCTTCAACTACTCTCACAATACTGACTAATCTGTAATGCGAAAACTCTTGAAGTAGCCTAAGCGCAAAACCATGTTGAAAAACAGAAGACACCACGTCAGATACAAGTCATCATAATATTAAGTAATAGCCAATTTGCATATACATGATGCAAACAGGTTAACTTCTGTGCCATTGTAATGTTGCATAATGTTATGTAATAGCCTCTTGCATAAACATGATGCAATAGTTAACCCTTATAAAATACAATAAAAGAAGCTTAATATGAGGGCATCACAATATTATGTAATGTTACGTAATTTAACTCGAAAGAAATTATGACACTCGTACCAAGTACGAGGTAAACAATCACAGATTTGCAATAGTATAAAATCGACAAAAACATCGTCAAAATAGGTTTTCCATTGTTGTTAAATTAATAAAAACAATAGGCCTCGTACCAAGTATTAGTTTGAACCGCTAAAATATATGTACTTGTATACTTAAAAAAAAACTGGAAAAACTCACAGGTGTTTGTCAAGTAGACCGGAAGTGGACTGGAAGTAGACCGGAAGTGGACCGGAAGTAAATAGGTGTAGGTGGGTGTGGGTGAGTGTAGGTGGGTGTGGGTGTGGGGGGTGTAGGTGTGGGTGGGTGTAGGCGTTATGTACTTTAACTCGAAAGAAATTATGACACTCGTACGAAGTATGAGATGAAAAATCACAGATTTGCAATAGTATAAAATCGACAAAAGAATCATGAAAATAGGTTTTCCACTGTGCTAAAATTAATAAAAATAATAGGCCTCGTACCAAGTATTATTTTGAAAGGTGCTTATCCCTCTACTTGTGCAGACTTTTCCACTGTGTAGGAAAGAGAAGCCGTAAAAAGTAGGGTGACCAGACAATCTTTTTAAGAGTATTATACTCTTTTAGACGTTCATATACTCTATACTCTTTTCAATTTGCAAAAATCCCCAAATATACTCTTTTCCTTGCTATTTAATTTCATTCATTATTTTACGCTTAAATATGCGTTAAAATCCACAGAACGAAAAATGTCAATATGTCAACAAACTGAGGTATTTACTCCTTGACTCAAGAATTTCCTATGAACAATTTCAAGAGTCATTTTCATATTCAATCAACAAGCAAAACATATTACATTGGAATTTAATGATAATGATATTTTTGACACTTACTGTGCAATTTCAAAAGCAAATGAAAAACATCTTGAAGATTGGGGGAAAGAAAAGAAACAATGATGGGTAAGTGGAGGTCAGTACAGGCTGGGTCAAATTTAAAAGTGATTGTGCCTCTTATAAAATTTTTCTTTACTCTGCCTGGTACAAATGTTGATTGTGAAAGACACTTTCAGTGTTATTAAAACTTATGGGCGAGAGGAAAAAAGTACTCTCGAACAAGTAGGTAATGAAAGTGAAATTCAATGTGGACATGACCTGTGAAGAGTTTAGACTGGCAATAAAGGACGAATGAAACATACTCTAGACCAGTGGTTCTCAAAGTGTGGACCGCCGCGAAATGTTGCAATATTTTCACTGAATGATTGAAATTAATATAATCGTTCCAAATATGTGCTTATTTAGTACTTTTTACACTTAAAATGTTTCTGAATTTGAAATATGTGTTTATTTTTTAACTTAAGGCAAGCAACCTAACCACACTGAATGAGCGTTGCAAGTGGACTTGGGCGCTGCGGAAAAATTTTGAAACACTTAAGACGCCGTGAAACGAAAAAGTTTGGGAATTCCTGCTCTAGACCATCGTTTCTCAACCTATGGGGTGTCTCAATTTCAGCATGTGTGTTTAGTTAGATGTTACGCTAGTGTAAATTAGTCTTTTAAATTACATATTTACTTTCCTAGAATTGTGTATGTTTAATTTGTTAAACAAGCGTAAAAGAAGGCTTTTTAAAATACTCGATGTTAGCAAAAATATGATTATAAACTGTGCAACGTCCACCCACTCAGTGCTCAGCACCACGGCGCAGGAGTACTGGTACTGGCTGCGTTCAACATGCTAAACACTGCAGTTGGGTGGTCGGCAAAAGTTTACCCATATGTGCTAACTGATTCAGTCGTAGTACAAAGACTCAGAAATATCTCAGGGCTTGCTGGGGGTAAAGAAAGACTAAACCAGGCTTATATATAGATGTAACAGTTTATTATAATCCTATCACAAGGATGTCCGTTAGCACACTTACACACGTGTCTTTACCTTTACCCTTACCACTCACGTGCATTTGCCTGTACCACCTTTAGACTCGAAGAGATGGGGGGGGGGGAGCAGGGAACATCCAATTCATTCCTCGCAGTGAGGCGCCAATGGGGAGAATGGGGACCTAATTTTATTTAGGGCCTGGTCGCCGCAGTCGTCACGGGTTCCCCTGAAAGAGAGAGTAGGTTGTCTGGAAACCCAACGCCACACTACCCTGGCAGGGTGACGCAGGTTGATAGGGGAAGGAAACCTCTCGCAGCAAGCGGAGCGGGTCCTCTCACTCTAAAGTGGAGTTGTTCTCTCTCGCCAATAAGCAGAGTGGGGTATCTCTCACTCGAAAGTGGAGTGGGTTCTCTTGCCAAAGGCAGAGTTCAACCTCTCTCGCTGGAAGGCGGAGTGCGGCTTCTCTCGCCCGCAGGCGGAGGACAACTTCTCTTGGATGCTTGGCCTCTCGCAAGAGCGGAGTGCAACTTCCTTCCTTCCTTCCTTAGGATGCTTGGACTCTCGCAAGAGCGGAGTTATCCTTCTTCCAGGTCCATTGGTAAGAGAGATCTTATCGGGAGCCGACCTGAAAGCCAACTGAACTCCGGGTGCGGTGCGGTGCGGTGCGGTGTGGTAATATGTCATAATCGATATGGAGTGTCATACTTATATTTGACTCCAATCTGTTATATTCTGTAGACAACATCTTTAACAATTAACTTCATATACATAATAACAAGAACAAGCTTCGGCAACTGTCGCTCGAAGTTTAAAATATTGTGTTCCCAAAGTGAACAAAACAATTACAGTCACCACATACATAACACAACAATCAAAAACTTACTCCAATCTCGGGAGTTTAATGCGGAAATGACGAGGCCTCTCCGACCCCAGCTTGCTAATTAGTGGATTTGTGTGTCCTCTTATTTTATTCCAAAAGGATAGTTTGGCTTGTCGTAGTGCTACATCAAGAAGCTCCAAATTCAGATCTTCATGTATCTGGATTAGGCGAGTAAGAGGAGGATGCATTCCAATTGCTCTGGCAGCTCGATTTTGGACTCTTTGCAGTTTAATTAAATGAGTCTTCGCTGCATGCTGCCAGGCGGGACTGGCGTATAGTAATATCGGCCGCACCATCATTTTGTATAAATGCAGGCGTGTCTCGAGTGTGAGTGCCATGGACCGGAACATTGGGTATAGATATCCTATCCTCTGTTTGGCCTTCTTAGTCTGGGCATTGATGTGTGGTCCGAAGGTAAGGCGTTTATCAATCAACACCCCCAAGTATCTAACTTGTTCAGCGCTGGGTACATCTCGCTGAAATAGTTGCAAGCTGGCCCCTTCTTTGGCATTGGATAGACAAAAAATGACTGAAGTACTCTTTTCTGGATTTATCTTGATTTTCCACCGTTGAGCCCAACGTTCAAAGATCGGCAGGAAAGTTTGCATCTGTTTCTGACACTGAAGCACACGTTTGCCGGTAGTGAATAGTGCAGTGTCGTCTGCGTATGTGGCAATTATCCCTTTATCTGGGGTGGGTACATCTGCAGTACACAAAGAGTAAAGTATCGGAGAAATCACAGATCCTTGAGGTACCCCAGCACGGACCAGTCTTGGCGTCGATTTCTGCCCATTTATGGACGTAATGAAACTTCGGTTAGACAGAAAGCTGGCTATGACCTTTATATAGCTGAGTGGCAACCTCATTCGTCGCAGTTTATACAGGAGTCCAGCATGCCAAACTCGATCGAACGCCTTTTGTACATCGAGAAATAATCCTAATGCTCGGCGCTTCCAATCAAGACGAATCGCTACATAGTCGACGACGTGAACAAGTTGTTCGTTCGTCCCATGGGAACGGCGAAAACCAAATTGATGATCTGGGAGCAGATGGTTAGCTTCTATGATCTCATGAAGTCGTCGTTGCATAACTCGTTCAAAAAGCTTGCTAAGATGAGAAAGCAAACTGATGGGACGGTAATTGTTGGCATTTTGTGGATCCTTACTAGGTTTTGGTAGTACGATGAGTTTCGCCAATTTCCACTGAAGTGGAAAGTAACCAAGCTTCAAGATGTTTGTAAATAACTTCGCCAAAAAGACGTAGCCCTTACGGGACAGATGCTTCAGTGCAGCTGGCGATATCCCGTCTAAGCCGGCAGCAGAGTTGTTTTTCAATTTCCGCGTTGCATTTGCCACCACGCGAGGCGAGACAGGTGGAACATCCAACGACGAAGGCTGGCGTTGAAGACGTTGGAAAGCAGCATCGACGATCTGTTCTGTAACAACGTCATGAAGATCATTGTTTGGTTGAAACTGATCATAAAAATGATCGGCTAGAAGCTCAGCCTGCCTCTGGGGATCCATAATTGGGCCTGCAGGGCTATTAATAGCCGTCATAGTAGGCTGTTGACGTTTATTTAAATTACGAGCAATCTTCCAAAATGTAGGATCAAGCTCTGTCAATTGGCTAAGTTTGCGATCCCATTGGTGGATTCGTTCACGGTGTAAGTATTGAAGAAGATGACGCTGAAGGAGCATCCAGTCTCCCCGGTGGATGGGCGATCTGGAGCGATGCCATCGTCGGCGCGCCCAACCCACAAGTCGTGTTAATGTATACAAAACTGGAGTAGCCTGAGTAGAGAGTGGATCACTTGTGAATGTCGTGGATTGGCGCCAGGAATCTGCGATGACGTTGGTGAAGATAGTAACACCCCTGTCGATGTGTGCAGGTGATGACAACGGAGTAGTTAGGTCAACAGAATTGTGGACACGAGCGGTAAAGAGAGTCCAATCAGTAATAGCTTCTCGTAAGGTGCGGAACTGATGTTGATATAAACCATATCCGATGGAAGCAGAGACAGGGAGATGATCGGAATCGAGGTCCCAAGTTACAAATGGCATAGTGCTGAGGCCGACATCTTTGGTCAGGATGACATCTAGCACATCGGGGCGACTTCCATTGCGTGGATAATGTGTCGGTTCGTGAGGAGCAGAGATGGAAAAAGCCAGCTGATCCATTATACCAGCCAAAGCGTTCCCGGCTGTGTTGGAGGTGATAATAGAATGCCAGTCACCGTGTTTGGCGTTCAAATCGCCCCCCAGTACAAGTCTATCATCAAGTGTTTCTAGTACAAGGAAATCGTTGGTGGTCAGAACTTCTTGTGGAGGCTTATATGCTGAAATAACAACTAGGTCTTCATTTGGTGCATGGAGCTTCACCGCCAAGGCTTCCAACGAAGCTAAAGGTGGAACTGGTATCTTGATAGCAGTGAGACCACGTTTAACAAGTATTAACAGACCTCCCTTGCGACGACCAATTCGATCTTCTCGAAATATTTTATAGTTGGGAACTGTTCATGTGATATGAGGTTTAAGATGAGACTCATTGATAAGAGCGACATCTATATTCCGTGAGTATAAATAATGTTGAAGCAATAAGGTCTGTTTTTCGATGCCATTTGCATTAAAGACAAGCAAATTTATCTGACGTAGAAGTCCATTGCGATTAAAAGCACTCATCGCTTTGCATTTCAATGAGTGTTTGCAGAACAATCGTGACATAGTTCATGCTGGTTGTAGCGCGTGACATTCGCTGGAGTCCTCTATTAATGTGCTTCAATATCTTCTCGAAGTGCATTTTGTTAACCATATCCAGTAGAGATTTGAGTATGGAACCCACATCTTCTTCGTTTTCTTCATTAGCCTTAGGACGTTGACGTCGTCTGTTGTCTGCCACACCACTCACGGTATTTGCATAGCTGGTGGCATCCTGAGAGGAGGTTACGGCTGGAGTGGTCAAGGACTCTGTGTTCGCATTCGACGCGCGTGTAGACTGTGTCGGTTGTACTGTTTGCCGTTTTGCCATGGCGGTGAAGTATCGGCAACCACGGTAATTTGCCGGTTGATTTTCCTAACAATTACAGCAGACTGCGGGTGTTTCTCTGTCCTTCTTTGGACAATCTGCGGTAAGGTGGTCACTTCCACATTTCACACAACGTGGTCGAGCTGCACAGGTACTTTGGGTGTGGCCCAGGCGCTGACATCGGTGGCATTGTAGGATGCTGGGTGGTCGGTATGCCAGAATCTTGATCCGATAATAGGAAAGGTACTCTTCTGTATAGATGTCAGCAGACTTTTCGTTCCTGCGAAGTGTGACCAGATACAGAGGTATTTGCTTCCGGACGTGAGTTTTTCTGTCCCTCTGCGTCATGCGTTGTACATTTTGCACATCGTAGCCTTTCTTTGCCAACTCCGCAAACAAAGTATCATAGGGCACGTCGATAGGTAATTGCCTGATTACGACCTTCAAAGGACGATTTTGTCGACCCGTTGCACTTGCAAATTCAATCTTCTTGGTGGTGAGGTTGCGTTCGAGAGATTCGAAGTCAGCAGTCGTTTGATAGTGAACTCGGATACTGCTAGCTCTATATCGAATTCGCGGGTCGGATTTCAGAATATTGTGCAGTGTAGCCACAAATGTGTGCGGGGACGATACATTGTAAATAAATATCGGAGGTATCTTGCGATTGGACGAAGTTGTTTCACCCGCGAATTCAATTCCATCTTGATGTCCGTGGGTGGCAGATGTTCCTGCCATAGAATCAGAGTCCTTGGTATAAGTCTGAAGAAGCTGATATGCGTTGGACACTGGCACTGAGGCAGCAAGTGGCACAGATTGACTAGGCTTCACAGCTTTCCTTGGATTCACTAACTGAAAACCATCGGAGTTGGTATCTTGGTCTGCACTGGAAATCGACTGTTGACGTTCTCTCTTGCGAGATTCTCCAAAATCTAGCCTACTCACCGGTCTAGGGTTCAGGCCACCACGAAAACCACCTCTTGGGTAGGGATGATGCCGAGGGATGGCGCCGATATTTCTGGATTTCAGATCTTGGAAATGTGGAGTCATCTGGGCTGCTGGCGTACCATCCTGGTTGGCAGTCTCTGTTGATAGGTTCTCTTCCATCTCGACCTCGTCTGACCAGTCGCCTCTTCCTTCGGTACCCATGGCTGAAGAGATGAACAACACACCGGAAGGAATGCGGTCGTCTAATGAAATCTTCTGCTTGTCCGACATCTAGGTACAGGTTCCACAACTAGGCGACGTCTTTCGTAATCCCCTGGCGTGGCTTGGTATCCACCACACCAGGGACTCCCTCCTTGGATGATGCCGAACGTCGAACTCCGGGCCTCGCTGCGCTGGCTTTATACTCGCGGTGGCGCATGGGTGGTGAAAATTTTAACTACAAGTACGCGTTGCTAACTCATTTTTTTACATATAGCAAACTTCGTACTGAGAAACATCCAAGAAGTAACATTAAGAAAACACTAGTGGGAAAACCACTAGTTGCACGTGTCAATATAAACTAAAACTGTGTGCATTCAGACAATACAATTAATAATGAGTCTCGCAGGACTCTGCAATCCTAAACATCGAGTTGAACAGTGTAAATGACAATAAATGATAACATTTACCAAATACAACGACCACGCAGGGTCTAATAATGAGCGAAGTTAATAAACGTAGAGGTGGACCCGTTAACATTTACAGAATACAGCGACCACGCAGGGTCAAATAATAATAAGCGAAACTAATAACCGTAGAGGTGGATCCGTTAACACATTTAAACATTTAGCATGCATTCTTCATCCATACCTTCTTAACAAAATATAATATTGCGACCTCGCAGGGTCATTAAATGTGGCGACCACGCAGGGTCGTTACATACGCCCCTTCCTCGGGCAAAAATTTTGGTAGAAATTTAAAACTTACAATTTCTGGAAAAATTTTACTGGAAATATTAAAGATCAAACTGGTAAGAGTTTCTGTCTCTTCTACACTTCAGTCACTTGGTCCTCTTCTTCCCCTACTACTTCTCTTCTTCCTCCTTTCTTCCTTCTGGGATGGCTGCTTGGCTATGGAAAATGGGGGAGTCACTGTGAGAGTGACTAGTTGGTTTGGCAACTTTGTGACCTCTGGTTACTGGTAAACTCTCGAAGTGTCCCCAGGGCCTCCCCGATGGCGCAGTGGTAGCATCGTCGCCTTGTAGTCAAGGGGTCCCGGGTTCGATACCCGGTGGAGGCACATGGCACAGTGGTTCGGATCCCACTTTAAACCGTAGGTCCAGTCCCGATTAGCCTTACTGTGCATAAAGTGGACTTAAAACACCAACTCAAACCAAAACCAAACCAACTCGAACTGTCCCCAGAGGGTCTAGCTGCTCCACAATCTGCACTTCTCCAGGATCAGGGGGTTCACTACTGCGATCTTGGTTTCTAGAAAAGTACCTTCTGGAACTATGTTGGACTGGACTTCCTTCTCTTCCGACCGAGGATCTCCAATTTCTGTCTTGGTTTCTCTGGAAATTGCCCCTGGGAAAGTCTCGCCCTGTATTTGATTGATAAGGTTCCCATCGACCATCCGGGTTACTGTTCAGTCCTCTGTTACCTCCACCTCTATTAAAATTTTGAGTTCTCCAAGAGTTTTCTTCTTTAGTGTCACCCTTGGTCTCAATGCTTCGCACTTTGAAATTCTTATTGGGAAGTTCTTTACCTTTGAAGTCCTCTTTATTTCTCCAGAAGTCGGGGTCATCGTATATTTCAAAGTCCTTGAGGAAGCTGGTCAATTCATCGACTGTTCTGGGAGAGTGCGCAAGGCAGAGATTTCGAGTTCTATAAGGTAACTGACCTATGATTAAATTCAGCACCTCGCTCTCGCTGAAGTTGTCACTTAGATTCCTATAGCCGGCGTAAATGCTCCAAGCGAAGCTCTCCATATTTTCATGTACGGGACGGGAATATCTTCTATTTCTTATTGCAGCTAATTGTCTCTGCTTAGCCTTCTCGGAGGCAAACTCTTCCTTAAACTGTATGCAGAAATGAGCATAGCTAGCAAAACTGTCTATGTTACCTGCCAGCCAATGTTAAGCTTTACCTGTGAATACTCTAGGTAGCAATTCGAGTCTGTAATTGTCAGGTACTTGCATGAGCTCGAAGCTTACATTGAGCTCACGAAGATATTTCTCAGCTGACTGAGCTTCGATATCGCCCTTGAACTTGGGGATGTGTGCGATGTCAGCCATTCTAGGCATCTTAAATGCGGTTCTTCGCCGAGGAGATGTCCCGTCCGAACTATCTGCTTCTCTAGGCCGCTTATGCTTATCTGATTAAATGGTTCCCAGATAGAAAGGATTCTGCACCGCTCTAGGAGGTTCATAAGAGGCTGCTTCAGGATTCAAACTTCTATCCCGTTCAATGGAATTGGGGAGAACATCAGAAGAGACTCCCGGTGGTAGCTGCAACCGTTCAATTTAACTTGCAGTTCGCCTACTCTTCTGACTATAGACCCAGTCTGCTCATGTATTTCTTGCCGAAGAGATACTTCCAATTTCTGTGTCTCTCCGCGAAGAGAGTTCACCTTTTCACCGGTTGCTTTGGCCATTGTTTCTGCAGTTACTTTCTGTTCTTGGACTGCCTTCTCCATAACTACGGCCTGCTCACTCAGAGACTTTACTGCTGAACTTATGGTTTCTACCGATGCTTCTATCTGCTTCAATCTCTCTGGTTCATCACTTCCGCTTTCCATCGTAGACTGTGCTACCAATTGTAGACAGACATCTAAATTTTTCTTCATTTGTTCCAGCTCTTGCTCCATTTCACCACGCCAGGCACCTAAAGGTTCTAATTGTTCTTCCACTACTTTCACTACTTCCAGCTGACAAGAGATTCTAATTTTCTCTAATTCCTCCCTAAGACTTTCTAACTGGTCTGTCTTATGTTGGGAGAAAAGAGTCTGTAATTCTGCTCTGCTTCTTTCAGCTTCTTGCTGTCTTCTCTCAGTCTCCTCTTCTTTTTCTTTCATTCTTTTTTCTTCTGCTTCTCGTTTTTCAATTTCTCTTTTCTCTTCTGCTTCTCTCTTTTCAATTTCTCTTTTCTCTTCTGCTTCTCGTTTTTCAATTTCCCTTTTCTTTTCAAGAGACTCTATTAGAGACCTAAATTCTTGTGTCTCTAGTTTTCTTTTAGCTTCTTCTTCTGCTTTCTCAAGTGGCTTTTTAGCTTGTTCTTCTGCTTTTTCAAGTGCCTTTTTAGCTTCTTCTTCTGCTTTTTCATGAAGCCTTTTCTCCTCAATGGACTCCACTACTTGTCTTAGCTCCATTACCTCTTTCTTTCTAGCTCTCTCTATTTGAGCCATATCTTTCTTTCTCTGTTTCTCTTCCATAAGTCTACGCTCTTCCTCCTCTTTCTTTTCTCTAGTTCTATTTTCTGCTTCTTCCGCTTTCTCTTTCTTTCTCTCTTCTTTATCTCTCATCAGCCATTCTAATAACCAATGGTCCGATGGGGTCGTACTAGGAGCACTTGGTTCTTGCCCGGAATCCTTCAAGGGTACTGATGAGTAAGTCTTGCATCTAGACTCTGCAGTGGACACTGAGGTATCTTCTTGACCCTCACATATCCAATGGAACTTCTGGAGACATTGGCAACACTGGAAAGACTAAATCTCTCCTCCGGTATCCTCACAGCATCCAAACCCAGTCTCTTCATCTACGGGTTTCCTCCCTCTTCTTCTTAAGTTCATACTTGACGCGTCCCTTTCCATTTTGGCACACCGTCTATGGTTTCTTCTACAACACAACACTATATCTTCTCCTTCGTGAATTCTTTGGACGAACACTAACACAGACACTTATGAGCCCTTTCTAGTCCTTGTAGCTAATAGGCCCCCACTGGCTTGCTGGTTTCAGTCTTTACATTCGTGGCCCTACGTTAAGAGCGCCAAAAACTTTATGCATTGGTGCTCACAGTACTTTCACAATCGTGCGACCTCTCTGCTTTGCACAATCGGGCCCCACGTTGGGTGCCAAAAACTTTATGCAACGTCCACCCACTCAGTGCTCAGCACCACGGCGCAGGAGTACTGGTACTGGCTGCGTTCAACATGCTAAACACTGCAGTTGGGTGGTCGGCAAAAGTTTACCCATATGTGCTAACTGATTCAGTCGTAGTACAAAGACTCAGAAATATCTCAGGGCTTGCTGGGGGTAAAGAAAGACTAAACCAGGCTTATATATAGATGTAACAGTTTATTATAATCCTATCACAAGGATGTCCGTTAGCACACTTACACACGTGTCTTTACCTTTACCCTTACCACTCACGTGCATTTGCCTGTACCACCTTTAGACTCGAAGAGATGGGGGGGGGAGCAGGGAACATCCAATTCATTCCTCGCAGTGAGGCGCCAATGAGGAGAATGGGGACCTAATTTTATTTAGGGCCTGGTCGCCGCAGTCGTCACGGGTTCCCCTGAAAGAGAGAGTAGGTTGTCTGGAAACCCAACGCCACACTACCCTGGCAGGGTGACGCAGGTTGATAGGGGAAGGAAACCTCTCGCAGCAAGCGGAGCGGGTCCTCTCACTCTAAAGTGGAGTTGTTCTCTCTCGCCAATAAGCAGAGTGGGGTATCTCTCACTCGAAAGTGGAGTGGGTTCTCTTGCCAAAGGCAGAGTTCAACCTCTCTCGCTGGAAGGCGGAGTGCGGCTTCTCTCGCCCGCAGGCAGAGGACAACTTCTCTTGGATGCTTGGCCTCTCGCAAGAGCGGAGTGCAACTTCCTTCCTTCCTTCCTTAGGATGCTTGGACTCTCGCAAGAGCGGAGTTATCCTTCTTCCAGGTCCGTTGGTAAGAGAGATCTTATCGGGAGCCGACCTGAAAACCAATTGAACTCCGGGATTTTTTACTTTTTTTTTATTTTGGATTTGACGTCAGGATTTGCGTATCCCAGCATATTGTTTATTTAACATTACCTGGAATGGACAATAATTTACAATACTGTTACAATAATTACTTTTCTTTACATCAATATTTTACAAAAACTAACGCAACTGTCGCGTTAGTACAGTGGGATCCATGAGTATTACCTTGCAAATTGTCCATCACCATGTTCGTGCACTTTATTTGACCGCAATAACAGCTTCAAGAATTAAAAGAAAACTCAAAACAAGCTGTTGACAACTTCTTCACCAGCATACATAAAAATCCAACGCTTAAAAACACATAGGTTTTAAAAAAAATAATAATGAAAATAGTCATGGACAATTTGCACGGTAATACTCATGGATCCCACTGTACAATATACAATGTTCCCAGAAAATCCCCAAAATCTACTCACTACTACATATATATGAACATTCACAATCACAATCATTACATTAACTTGATTGTCATTTCATTTATCTGGTTTATATAAAACAGTCATGGACGGGGAAGTGAAACCCTCTCTACTCTGGGTTTTATTTGACCTATAGCTTGCACTAATGGGTTTGGATGCATCGTAATCCGCCTCCACAGGTTATCCCGGGCAATATGTAGTAAATCTTCAATCCTGGGCTGGTCCATGTCTTCGTGGAGTTGTTGTATACGTGTCGCTAACGGGTAATGTCCAATGTATCTGAGTGCTCTGTTTTGTACATATTGCAATTTCTGTAAATGTTTTGTAGCTGCCTGTAACCATGTAGGGCCGGCATATAATAATATAGGTCTAATCATCATTTGATACAGATGGAGTCTTGTTTCAATTGACAACGCTGATGATCTTAGTAGAGGCATCAGGTATCCTGTTCTTTGTTTTGCCCTTCTTGCCACCTCATCTAGATGTGGGCCAAAAGTCAGTCTTGTATCAAGGCTTATTCCTAGGTACTTTATGTTATTGACCGTAGGGACTGGCGTCTGGAATATTTGGAGTTTGATTTTCTCCCTAGCTCCACTCGATGCAAAAACTATGGTGTTGCTTTTTGTTGGATTTATTTTTATTTTCCATTTCTGAGTCCATTTCATTAATTCTGGCACATATTTGTTAATTCGTTTTTCGCAAGTGGACAGTAATTTTGCATGTACTAACAATGCAGTATCATCTGCATATGTTGCTAGTAATCCTTCTTTCGGATATGGAATATCTGCCGTATATAATGAGTATAACGTAGGGGAAAGGACAGAGCCTTGAGGCACCCCTGCTTCAATAGATCTGGAAGTAGATTTCTGCCCTTGCACAGTTACTATAAACTTTCTGTTTTGCAGATAATTCATCATAACTTTTAAGTATCACTTAGGTAGCGGAAGTTGTTGTAATTTGAGCATTAGTCCACCGTGCCATACTCTATCAAATGCTTGCTGCACGTCCAGAAATAGACCAGCGACACGATGCTTTCTGTTGTTATGAACAGCAATATAGTCAACGACTCTGACAAGTTGTTCGGTAGTAGTACCGTGATTTTTCCGAAAGCCAAATTGGTGGTTTGGTATTAGCTGATGTTCGTCTATAATAACTGTGAGACGCTGGCACAACACCCTTTCGAAAAGCTTACTAACATGAGATAATAGACTAATAGGCCTATAGTTTGTCTTCTCGTGCGGATTCTTTCCCATTTTTGGAATAGCTATGATCTTTGCCATTTTCCATTGTGTTGGAAAATAGCCCAGTCGTATAATGTTAGTAAAAAGTTTCGCAAGGTACACAAACTCCTTTCTTGTGAGATTCTGAAGTGCCGCAGGTGGAATACCGTCTAGGCCAGGTGCTGCTTTTGGTTTAAGCTTCTTTGTCAGCCTTTGGACTTCACGAGGTGTTACGTGTGGAGCATCAAGAATCGATGGAAGTTGTAGAAGTTGGTCGGATATATTTTGAACCTCTTGCTCTGTTTCTTGATCATTAAGTTCTGCATTAAGTTTGAAATGCGTTTGGAATTGGTCTGCAAGAGTTTCCGCTATTTCCTGAGGATTCACTATAGGTCCTTCTGGAGAATTTAAGGAATTCAACGTTGGCTTATCTCTTGCATTGAGAGTGCGCGCTAACTTCCAAAATTGCCTATCTTGTGGTTCCAGTTTTCGTAGACGTTCATCCCATTGGGAGGTCCGCTCCCTTACTAGGAAATTATGTAATTCTTTGGCAAGCAACTTCCATTCGTAAAGATGGTGGGGTGATTGAGTTCTATACCAGCGACGTCAGGCCCATCGTGTCAAACAAAGTAAAATTTCCAGTACTGGAGAAGTGTTTGGCGTATGTAAAGTAGACATGGTAATCGTTGTTCGGCTCCAAGATGTTTTAATAACCTCTGTAAAGTTGTTTACTGCTTCATCGATCTCCTCAGCCGTATTCATTGATTGATGGAGGTTCAGTCTCATATGTGATTGCCGGCGAAAAGCATTCCAATCCTGTAGTGCCTGGAACCTATGATAGTAGATGCCCTAGGCAATAGCTGCGATAACAGGGAGATGATCCGAGGTAAGAGCGTCTTCAACATGTGGTGCAGTACTAATGCCTACTCCTTTGTTCAAAAGTACGTCTAAGACATCAGGTGTTCCTCTACCCCTAGGGTAGAAAGTAGGGTCCAGTGGAGCAGATATAGAAAATTCAGTATCTAGCAGCGCTTGCAGTAGAATATTTCCAGACGGGTTAGATATTCTGGAGTGCCATATAGGATGCTTGGCATTAAGATCGCCTCCAACAATAACGTTGGATCCCAGTGTGTCCAATTGTAGTACGCCTTGATAATCCAGCACTGTAGCTGGAGACCGATACGCTGCAACTAATATCAGATCTTCTGAAGTAGTATGCACCTTAATTGCAATTGCCTCAATTGATGTAAATGTGGGTAGTGCTATTCTTGCCGCGTTGATTCCTTGTCTTGTTAATATGAGAAGTCCGCCTTTTCTTTGTTGGAGTCGGTCTTCACGGAAAATTCTATAACGAGAGATGGTCCATTTCATATGTGGTTTGAGGTGAGTCTCGTTAATTAGTGCAATATCTATATTTTTATTGCAAAGTAGATGTATGAGTTCAGGTGTCTGATTTGCTATGCCATCGGCATTGTATATCAGCAAATTGATATGTTGAAGAAAATTATGTTGACTAAAAACAGCCATCAGATTGCATTTCCATCAGTATTTGTATTATGATTGGTATTATAGACATTCCCGAGGTTGCTTGGGAGATCTTTTGTAGTCCTCGGGATACATGTTGAAATATCTTGGTAAAGTTCCATGTATTAGCCAGATCCAGGAGTATTTGAAGACCTTGGCCAGCTTGCCCAGTATTTGTTGTAGGTTGGTGACGTCCCATTCGTGACTGTGGGTCAGCTCTGTATGCATAAGATGTATAACGTGCTGCTTCAGTGGGCCTGATAGATGTTGAAGCTGGAGCTGAAGCTGCTGGAGCTGTAGTGCTGGTTCTGACAGGTTGACTGGCAGTTATCATCTGAGGTTTTCTCTGTTGTTGATCTTTTACAGTGAAGATCCAACAGCCTCTAAAGTTTGCGGGATGTTCTCCCCCACAGTTCGCACACGTGGGGGGATGATCCCTCTTCTTCTGACATTTATATGCTTCATGTGGTTTACCACATTTAACACAGCGTGGTATGGTAAAACATTGTTGCTGGGTGTGGCCTAGACGTTGGCATTTATGGCATTGTATGACTGTTGGGGGCAGATATTCTACGACCTCAATCCTATAGATGTTAATACTTTCCAAATCGTAGATCGTTGATGCTGCTGGTGATCTCTTGAGAGTAATCAGGAATAGCGGTATGTTCTTCCTTCCGGGACCTTTTGGGTTACGCTGGCTCATTTGGTGAATAGTCATAACTTCAAATCCATAATCAATAAGCTCCGACATGATGAACTTCATATCTAGATCTATAGGAAGATGTCGAATGACAACCCGAAGTGGACGATTTTGACGATTCGGAGCTATGGCGAATCTTTCTCTGTTTGTTTGAAGATATGTTTTCAATTTGTTGAAATCATTTGATGAAGTACATTGGAAACGTATACTATCCATTGTGTAACGCACCCTTGGGTTAATCTTGGTAGTTTCGATAGTTTTCATGACAAAATTATTAGGTGCCGGTTGATGATATACATAGATCAACGGTTCTCTGGTAGGTTTTGGTGTGGAAATGGAAGGTATTTCGTTTTCTCCCTCTGTTTGAATCTGCATATTTTCAGGTGGTAATTCCGGTTGGTCTGATCTGAACGCATCATATCTATTTGATGTTTCAATTGTTGATGGTGGATCAGCAGTCACAGTACTGGCCGGAACTGTCTTTCTTGGAGGTACGAGTTGAAACCCATCGGGATCAACGGTCTTGTTTTGTGTGGATTGCATATAACGTTCTCTTCTATCCGTTGGCTTCATAAATAACTTTTCGGAAGATCTGGAATATACTCGTCGTGGTGGGTGCATTTTCCCTCCTTGCGATTTGGGGATGGCTCCCGTGTGAGCGGATACTCTTCTCTCTTCATTTACAACAGAATCTGATGTGTAACCGTACTCCGATGCAGTGCCCTGAGGTTCCCGGTTGTCGATATTGTTCATTTCAGAATCGCTAAGGCGTTCTGTATCTACCATTGGTTGGCTCGATAGCCTATCAGACGGAGGAATTGGGAACACGAATTGTCCCCCCTGAATGGTTGAGCTCGTTGGCCTATCGCATGATTGGGTTGTTGAACGTCTTCCATTATTTCCCTGGACGGGGTCGGGTAGGTTGAAGTTCCTCACTGACATCGCGCGAATGCGTGTCTATGCCGCGGCGATCTCGACGTTCGATGGTCTGGAGCTTCGTTGGGCACCGTGAGGTTTCCACTCCAGGTCCCTTCGGACAGAGGAACTCCGGGCCTCGCTGTGCTGGCTTTATACTCGCGGTGGCGCATGGGTGGTGAAAATTTTAACTACAAGTACGCGTTGCTAACTCTTTTTTTTTTTACATATAGCAAACTTCGTACTGAGAAACATCCAAGAAGTAACATTAAGAAAACACTAGTGGGAAAACCACTAGTTGCACGTGTCAATATAAACTAAAACTGTGTGCATTCATACAATACAATTAATAATGAGCCTCGCAGGACTCTGCAATTCTAAACATCGAGTTGAACAGTGTAAATGACAATAAATGATAACATTTACCAAATACAACGACCACGCAGGGTTTAATAATGAGCGAAGTTAATAAACGTAGAGCTGGACCCGTTAACATTTACAGAATACAGCGACCACGCAGGGTCAAATAATAATAAGCGAAACTAATAACCGTAGAGGTGGATCCGTTAACACATTTAAACATTTAGCATGCATTCTTCATCCATACCTTCTTAAGAAAATATAATATTGCGACCTCGCAGGGTCGTTAAGTGTGGCGACCACGCAGGGTCGTTACAACTGGATGCACACCCCTACAAGTAATTCTTCTGGCGCCCATTCTTATGGGTCCCATGAAGTAATAATATCCTTCAAGGTGGAACCACTGATCTAGACTATTACGTGAAGAGCGTTATTGGAAGGGTTACTCACAAGTCTAGGCATCACTCTTGGCCGCTTATTGAGGCAGCATTCACAGATTTGGCCAGAAAGCAGTTAAAGATCGTGCTCTCGTGCTTCAGACAAAGAATCGAGGCTGCGGTCGAAGCGACAAGTGGTTACATTAATTGACAGGACTCAGGAAATGTCCCTCCAGTAACATACTGATATATATAAAAAAAAGGTAAAGGTAAAGTGTTCCCCTGTGCATAGCACCACGCCATGAAGGCGTATAGGGGTGTGGGGGTAACGCCCCACACTTTCTTGATCCGGTCGTGAGTGGGGGTGATGTGATCAGCATCACGCCCCTGACCGCCTTTACCCCCCAGGGTTTCCCCCAGGTACCCATGTTATTCGACGCTGGGTGGGCGCCGGGGCCGCTTCCACCGTTAGAAAAGTTCCCGGATTTGAACCGGCCGGGGATCGAACCCGGGACCTTGAGCATGGTAGTCAGACGCGTTACCGACTGAGCCACCGCGGCCACTGATATATATAATAAAATATATTATTATAACTGGTGAATTAACAGTTATGGCCCATGTACATAGTCTGTGCATAGCAACGATTATGCATCTTGTTTATATGTCTTATGGGTGATTTTAAGTTTTAATAATGTAATCCACCTTGTTATAAGTTTTAATATATTTTAATTATAAAGTTCCAATTCAGATATGTTTATTTCTGTTTATATCATAAATAATAAGACATAACAAAATGGCAACGAGGATTAAAGAAGATAAATAATTACTACTGTAAGTAGAATTATAGTAATTAAGTCCAAGTGAGCCAGTATGGAAAAACACATAAGTTCTATACCTGCATTTGAGGCTTATGACCCAAGCCAGGATATAAATTAGTAGGGGTAAAAAAGACAGTTCACCAACAGAAAGTGGCGCGTTTTTTGCAACCTTAACGGAAAATATCGTAAGGCAAACGTGAAAGTGGCACGCTCGCAGTGTTGCCAGCCCACCCCAAGAAAATTTCACCATGTGATATTTTACAGACGAAGCTAATCTACAAATAGGAGTTGGCAACACTGACTATCAGCGTCTTGGAAAACGTCTTAAGACAAATATCTTAATCTTTAAGAAAGTCGACTTCCGGTTTGTTAATTCCGGCTTCTAAAGGCTAATCTACAAATAGGAGTTGGCGGCGTAATATTTTGTAGCCTTCTAAGATGATAAGTATGCAGTAAGATGAAGAAGAATTGGTGACGCTAACTGGCAATAGTGGTGGTGGTGCAGTGTTAATATCCCCCCTACTCCATTTTTATGCACTTAAATAGAATAATTAATACGACCTTACGAGATATGTCCGAATTATTAGCAGAAAATAAAAGCAGGAATGGAAGGGTGGGATGAGCGGATCATTGCGCTACCCAAAGCGTTCTAAAGGGTGCTCGAGCCATCTTGCAACATTTCCCAAATTGTCTCTTTCTGTTCATAACAATTGCTACGCAGTTTAATGTGGGTGGCAATCTGCAGGATACAGCATACTTAATATCAGCAACTGTTTCTGGTGCCGTCACCGAATGTCTAGTATTATAGGGGGATCGGCTGTAATTTTCTCCCTTGTGTACCAAATTCAATCGCAAGATGTAGACACTTCTGATTTACCAACGTAGAAAATTCCATTCATCTGTCTATGGCCTCATAAAACGAAAGTCAAATGCTTTCACTTTCTCTGCAATTGATATCAGTGGAGTACCCTGAGAGGGGGGAGATTTGATGCTGAAAATGCCAGGGAAACAAGACAGGATTCGAAGTTTTTGTCTCAGGAAATAAGAATAAAACATAAAATGTATTATAAAAACTACTGATGAAACATTAGCACTATTCATATTACGAAACCATTACAAATCGGCTGGGGGCTTGTAGGTATGAAATATACTGGAATAAAAGGTATATACATATAGCCTGCACTTGTTTTCCAAACTTAAAATGTGATGTAATATATTAAGTGGACTTTCATCACATAGATTTTTCTTATTGGCTTGAGTCCACCTGGGTTCAGTGTCTGGGTTTTCAGCCTGTGTATAGGACTGGTGGCAACCCACCATCCTGAGAAAATTGGAGACCTACAAGTGAGTAGCGTAACCCAGTCTGGGAAATCTCCTATAACAACTGAAGGTTCGATGTGCTGACCCCACGTCACCTCATTACCGGTTGAAGATCTCCACACCTCTGGTAAGGTTGTGGGAGGCAGACTGGCAGTCAGGAGATAGGCCAAGGCCCTTCCAGGGCTGTAGAGCAGTGGATATCAACCTTAATCAGGCGGGGACCCACCTTGAGGGATATTACACTAGTAGTATCGATGTGAGATAGTGGCTGTCGCTATTTAATATTTGCAATTAATTTGTATGTACTTATAACTAATTTGCACGTACTTAGAACTAATTTGCATGTACTTAGAATTCATTTGCAGGTACTTAGAAAACTTTACATTTATGTATTTGCATGTTTATAACTTTTTATGAATATATAATTATTTATTTTATGAAAAATATATATATAGAAGGTAATTAGAGGTACTAAACGCTATGCATATGTTTTTATATTCATTACTGCAAAGTATGTAACGTATCAATCGATAATATTAATGTTTATAATATTGAAAATAAGAGTTTATGGTTTATGAACCGCTATGAACGGTGGTAATGGCTGTAGGTACAGGTCCAATTACGATTTAGGACGGTCCCGGTACTCGAACCCGCGATATGTAACTGTAATAAACAGTTAGGCTTATAGTGTATACTACGTATGTAATAATGTATGTTATTATTGTATTGAAGACGATGGTACGAGATGCCAGACAGACAAGGGTGAACTCCGCTCTGAGGGTAGACGAGAAAGGAATTTGGGGAGTGTGCGTTCAAGGTCAAATGACGTCAGAACGTCAGAACAAAGGAAGAACCTGATTGACCAATCAGAGAACGCGTCGGTAGATTTTCAGAACCGGTTTTTCCAAGGTTAACCAGTACGCAAGAACAGGGGAAAGCTATGCAATACTGTAGGGCAGGGGAGGGATTGAACCAGACAACAAAGGATGTCTGGAAATGCGCAGCAAGGGCCAAATCTCTGAAGCTATGCATCGCTTGTAGAACTGGTTTCAGCCGCCAATTAATATTCTGCTCAGGGTTGCCCCCAAGGCACAGGACGCTTTAGCGAGGGTTTTAGGGTAGAAAGCTTGCATGTTAGAACAGGTTTCTGTCAAAGTAAGCCAAGTTTGCCCAGAACACAAGAAAAAAGGATTTTTGGATACCGAATTAGATTGGAGCGAGAACTTTACTTTGAACAAGGAGAACGAAGCGTAAGGGTTTATTATCTGTACTAGGAAGAAGGGAGAGCTCTCAGGGACTGGGCCTACAGTTTTCATCATTTGCTTTTATCACGGGGTAACGAACCTAGGACCCTTTGATTATTGATTTAGGTAGTAAATGTATGTTACTGTGTGCTATTTAACATATTATCGAGTTTATTTTTTACCAAACTTTGACTTTATGTCAAACATTTTACAAGTTTTTATGTATTTTTACCAAAATAACACTATTTATACTATTCAGGCAACATTTTTTATTAAATTTTGGACTCGCAAAGACATTTTTTCAACTTTTAATTTATTATTTTACAATTTTATGTTAATTTTTTTTACCAAAATAACACTATTTATACTATTCAGGCAACATTTTTTATTAAATTTTGGACTCACAAAGATATTTTTACAACTTTTTAACTTATTATTTTACAATTTTATACCTATTTTTAACCTAAATAACACTATTTGTACTATTCAGGCAACATTTTTTATTAAATTTTGGACTCACAAAGACATTTTTTCAACTTTTAACTTATTATTTTACAATTTTATACCTATTTTAAACCTAAATAACACTATTTATACTATTCAGGAAAGACTTTTAGTTACATTTTCGACGCACTAAGTGTTTGTTCTCAACTTTTATCTGTTTATTAGGCTTATTATTACTCAAATAACAGAATTTCAGCTGTTCAGGCAACATTTTTTATTAAATTTTGGACTCACAAAAAGACATTTTCTAAACTTTTAACTTATTATTTTACAACTTTATGTTAATTTTTTACCAAAATAACACTATTTATACTATTCAGGCAACACTTTTTATTAAATTTTGGACTCACAAAAAGACATTTTCTAAACTTTTTAACTTATTATTTTACAATTTTATACCTATTTTTACCAAAATAACACTATTTATACTATTCAGGAAAGACTTTTAGTTATATTTTCGACACACAAAGTGTGTGTTCTGAACTTTTATTTGTTTATTTCACAAGTTTAGCCTAATATTTACTCAAATAACACGATTTGAACGTGTTTTTTATTACATTTTGGACACACACACACACACACACACCTACACACACACACATTTACACACACACACACACACACCTACACACACACACACAGAGAGAGAGAGAGAGAGAGAGAGAGAGAGAGAGAGATTTCCAAGTTTAGGTTTCTTTCCACTCAAATAACACAATTTAGATGTGGTTTGAATTAAATTTTGTACACATGAAGTGTGTTTCGTCAAGTTTTACCCTTTTATTTTACAAGTTTAGGCTTAATATTATTCAAATAACACTATTTAATCCAGTCAGGAAGGATTTGTTATTATATTTTGGATGCACAACGAGATGTTTTCAACTTTTTTACTGATTTTTTGCAGGGTATGTATTAATTTTTATTTATTTTGTTTTGTATTATATATACATTTACAAATTTTTAACTTAGAGTTTAGTATTTACTTAAATCTTTTCAAAATCACTAAAGAAAAAGTACTTTTAGCTAAAATGTAAGCCACAGAATATATTATTATTATTATTATTATTATTATTATTAGGGTTTACTGATTTCCACTATGCTATTTTTGGTTCTGTATTTCTATATGTATTTATTTAGGTCAGGTTACGCCTGCTACGTAGGAAAGTTTGTTTATTTTAGAGTTTGCTGAGTATTTTGTTACTTTTATACTAGGTAAAGTTTCCTAAATATATCAGGTAGGGCTCCATCCATATACTTTTGTTTTTGCTGTTTGGAGATGATGCGATCAGCATCACTCTCCATCTGCTTTTTATTTTATGTACCCAATATTATTTTGAGGCTTAGTGAATTCTAGAGCCTATTTATGCAGGAGAGAGGGCTTGAAAATTTTGATCTCAGATAACCCACAACTATTTGTCAGAGTATTTTAAAGGATATTTTATATTTATTATGTGCCACTAGAATATCAAATATTGCTTAATTTTTATGTCTGTAACGCTGTTATTGTATTTCTAGGTAAGCCTTACTGGATAAAGTACAAGAAATGTTTATCATTTCGACTATTTACCTTTATACGAGGCCAAATTTTTAGTGTAACGAAAATTATTGTGTCTCTATAAAGACTGAAATTTCTTTACCGATGGGTCCATAACTGGACGCTTACCAACATTGTTCCTTTCTTTTTTTTAAAAAAAACAAACTATATATATATATATATATAACCATTTATCAATATATTGACAATTCACAGGACAAGACGAAGTTCACAGACGACTGACTATATGGACCATAGGTCCACTTGCTAAACTTTTTTTCTAAGCTAGAAGAATAATTTAGCCTTATAGCCTTTTTCAAGGTATTTTTGAAGTATTACTGGTTTTTTGGGTGCATCAACACTTGGGTTATTTCCATTTGGTTTATTACACTAGGCTACAATCACTATCTGAACACTGAAATCCTCTGATTGAAACTAAAAGCTTAGGCTGTAACTAGGGATTTAGTATGTATATCGACAATTTATAGGACAACACGAACCTTACAAAGGATTATAGGTGACGTAGGACCACACGCCTGAGCTTTGTTAATCTGCAAGAAGCACTTACAGCTAATATTACGAGGAAATGAGGTTGGTTTTTACTGTTTCACAAGAATGATATCTTTTATACACCCAATATTTGTTTTTTCATGTAACTACTTGTACCAGAAGCATTTACAGGCCAACTCTAACTAGACTTCGACTTATTCTATATCAGGTGCTAAATTTATAAAGAACTATGATTGTGTATATTTCTGAGGAAGTACGCAAAAGCAGATTACCCGATTAAAGTATCTGAAAAACAGATTTTTCTATGCAAGTATATTTTTATTGACTGGATTATTTAACAGATCAAACAGGAGGACTGCAAAATTCATTAAATGTAGTTCTATAGTATAGGTGGTTTCAGAGATATAAAAAAAACAAATATAAGATTTCGCTTTTTTTTTTGCTTCAGAGGCTAATCGCGACGCTAAGGGTAAATGGCGAGGAAATGTAACGGAGGAGAAACAGTCCCAAACGTTATGGGCTGCATGTAAGTTAATACCACAGAGATATTACAGTAGGTGTAGGTTCTACCACCAGAACTTTTCTATCATAATAATACTGGTTATGCTGTACTGTTAGCTAAAGATGCTGATATTTGAGAAACTTGAAAGCTTATTTGCAAAATTATAAGATAAATAATAATCTGTTAGACTGTAAACATATTTTATATCCATTCTGCGCAAGATCCGATGACAAAATTTAAAAATTGTAATCGCCCAGACAGGGACTCGAACCCTGGACAGATAGGTTAAAAGCCTAACGCTATACCAACTAAGCTATCTGGGCACAAGGTATTCTTTTTTTGAAAAGTTAGTTATGTTAAGAAATATATTGAAACATTTGAGAACACTCTTGGTCTGGTTCGACAGTGAAGGAGACAACATTTCCAAATTTTTACAGACTGGGTGTATTTTTCCACTATAGAGGCCTTCACTATATGTAATTCGAAACGCTAAAGTTCAGCTAGCTTCCAAAATTGAGGCAAAGATTGTGTTTGGCGAGATTAACAAGTTACAATTATATCCAGTTACGGACAAATAAAGCTAAAACTCTCAGATTTACTGTACTAGCCAAGTTTTAGTAACATTTTCTTCACTTTAGTACAAATACCAAAGAAATAGGTATATTTTATTTATAATTTGACATAATGTACTAGTATTTAATTCACAAAGTTAGGTAAAAAACAGTATTTTTTAAAAATATTGTTACTGCCTTCAAATTTTATGTTATTTAGCCACTAACAACTGGTTTACACTGTTTGGCATCCTTTAAATAGGAAAAGAAGGAATTATTTGTTTAGTATTTTTATATTTATTTAAGAAAACAATTCTACAGTTTAACTTAATTTTAACAAATTGTTACTAATTTATATATCAAAGTTATGTTATTTAGAGTGTATGAAGGCGTATAAAGTTAATATTTGTACTTATCAGTTCAACTTACAATTATATTTTACACACAAAAGATAATGTTTACAGTTAAATTATTTGAATCAGAGAATAATATTTTACAGTAATTGATTCATTCAGCAGTAGTCAGTACTTTTATGCATCAGAAAGTTTTCTTAATTTTCTATTACGCATGCTATTTTGGGCTATTCTTAAAATGTATTTCTAGGGCAAACTGTTTAATTTTCTGCTTATAATGCAAAGTTGACAGTTTTCGCAAAATGCATTGTACATTTGTTATATTCTCTACTTACAATCCAAATATTATGCTTATTTAATGTATAACTAACTAACTCTCTAGCCTTCTTAAACCCGAATGTTCATGGCTGCAGCAACACATGCCTTTCATCTGTCCCTGTCCTGAGCAAGATCTATATACTCCTTTCCTTCCCTACCAATTTCCTTTAGGTCCATCTCTACATTATCCCTCCATCTTTGTTTTGGTCTTCCTATTGATCTTTTACCATCAGGTTTCCAACAAGAATCCTGTATACTCTTCTTTCCTCTCCCATTCGTACCACATGATCTACACACCTAAGTCTTCTTGATTTAATCATTCTAATAATATCTGGACATGAATACAAATTATGTACTTCTAATTTATGTAACCTTCTCCACTCATCTGTCTCCTCATCTGTTTTAGGCCCAAATATTTTTCTAAGGATTTTATTTTCAAATACTCTCAATTTATGTTCCTTTTTCTATGTAAGGGACCAGGTTTATTTACTGTATTTAACTTTTATTTTTTGTAATTAACAAAAATTAAAAGCTTATACTGTAGTTATTATATCTTTTTCTATCAGCTTATTTTGAAATTAATATTATTAGTTATAGTCTTTGATTTATAACTATATTGCTTTTTTATCAATTTATCTAAGAGTACACGCAGACAAACACATGTGTACGCACGTTTATGTAAATATATATGCCTTTTTTCAATATTTTAGTATGAAGATTGCACTTTAGCTATTTAAGCAAGGGTAGGAAAGGTAGGAATTCTGAGAATTTGTTGCAAGATTTTGTTGTCCAAGTATAGATGAGAACTGAGCTGGGAGATTGTTTTGAACATTTTCATGATAGTTTGCATGTGAACTGTATGCAAATTGAGCACTATTGACTGTGCATGCTTCTAAGTTTTGCTGTTATTTTACATCAAGTCTGTGAGACTGTAGTCAGTTTTCCCTTTTCAAGTAGTTTTTATTGATTGTATTTGTATATGTTTTGGGGACTTAGCAGTTTTATGTTATGAGGCAGTTTGTTGTAGAATATTTTTACCGGATTGTTTTGAGATATTGAGTGTCTGCTGTTTTACTTGTAATTATTTTCCTTCTTGTGTTGTGTATTTGACTATATTTTGTCCAAGTTTGTAGTATTTAGAATAATTGTTATTGACTTGTAGATGTAGGGAGTAATAATCCTTTGCAAGATTATGTGGTACGAATGGGAGAGGAAAGAAGAGTATACAGGATTCTTGTTGGGAAACCTGATGGTAAAAGATCAATAGGAAGACCAAAACAAAGATGGAGGGATAATGTAGAGATGGACCTAAAGGAAATTGGTAGGGAAGGAAAGGAGTATATAGATCTTGCTCAGGACAGGGACAGATGAAAGGCATGTGTTGCTGCAGCCATGAACATTCGGGTTTAAGAAGGCTAGAGAGTTAGTTAGTTATACATTAAATAAGCATAATATTTGGATTGTAAGTAGAGAATATAACAAATGTACAATGCATTTTGCGAAAACTGTCAACTTTGCATTATAAGCAGAAAATTAAACAGTTTGCCCTAGAAATACATTTTAAGAATAGCCCAAAATAGCATGCGTAATAGAAAATTAAGAAAACTTTCTGATGCATAAAAGTACTGACTACTGCTGAATGAATCAATTACTGTAAAATATTATTCTCTGATTCAAATAATTTAACTGTAAACATTATCTTTTGTGTGTAAAATATAATTGTAAGTTGAACTGATAAGTACAAATATTAACTTTATACGCCTTCATACACTCTAAATAACATAACTTTGATATATAAATTAGTAACAATTTGTTAAAATTAAGTTAAACTGTAGAATTGTTTTCTTAAATAAATATAAAAATACTAAACAAATAATTCCTTCTTTTCCTATTTAAAGGATGCCAAACAGTGTAAACCAGTTGTTAGTGGCTAAATAACATAAAATTTGAAGGCAGTAACAATATTTTTAAAAAATACTGTTTTTTACCTAACTTTGTGAATTAAATACTAGTACATTATGTCAAATTATAAATAAAATATACCTATTTCTTTGGTATTTGTACTAAAGTGAAGAAAATGTTACTAAAACTTGGCTAGTACAGTAAATCTGAGAGTTTTAGCTTTATTTGTCCGTAACTGGATATAATTGTAACTTGTTAATCTCGCCAAACACAATCTTTGCCTCAATTTTGGAAGCTAGCTGAACTTTAGCGTTTCGAATTACATATAGTGAAGGCCTCTATAGTGGAAAAATACACCCAGTCTGTAAAAATTTGGAAATGTTGTCTCCTTCACTGTCGAACCAGACCAAGAGTGTTCTCAAATGTTTCAATATATTTCTTAACATAACTAACTTTTCAAAAAAAGAATACCTTGTGCCCAGATAGCTTAGTTGGTATAGCGTTAGGCTTTTAACCTATCTGTCCAGGGTTCGAGTCCCTGTCTGGGCGATTACAATTTTTAAATTTTGTCATCGGATCTTGCGCAGAATGGATATAAAATATGTTTACAGTCTAACAGATTATTATTTATCTTATAATTTTGCAAATAAGCTTTCAAGTTTCTCAAATATCAGCATCTTTAGCTAACAGTACAGCATAACCAGTATTATTATGATAGAAAAGTTCTGGTGGTAGAACCTACACCTACTGTAATATCTCTGTGGTATTAACTTACATGCAGCCCATAACGTTTGGGACTGTTTCTCCTCCGTTACATTTCCTCGCCATTTACCCTTAGCGTCGCGATTAGCCTCTGAAGCAAAAAAAAAAAGCGAAATCTTATATTTGTTTTTTTTATATCTCTGAAACCACCTATACTATAGAACTACATTTAATGAATTTTGCAGTCCTCCTGTTTGATCTGTTAAATAATCCAGTCAATAAAAATATACTTGCATAGAAAAATCTGTTTTTCAGATACTTTAATCGGGTAATCTGCTTTTGCGTACTTCCTCAGAAATATACACAATCATAGTTCTTTATAAATTTAGCACCTGATATAGAATAAGTCGAAGTCTAGTTAGAGTTGGCCTGTAAATGCTTCTGGTACAAGTAGTTACTTGAAAAAACAAATATTGGGTGTATAAAAGATATCATTCCTGTGAAACAGTAAAAATCAACCTCATTTCCTCGTAATATTAGCTGTAAGTGCTTCTTGCAGATTAACAAAGCTCAGGCGTGTGGTCCTACGTCACCTATAATCCTTTGTAAGGTTCGTGTTGTCCTATAAATTGTCGATATACATACTAAATCCCTAGTTACAGCCTAAGCTTTTAGTTTCAATCAGAGGATTTCAGTGTTCAGATAGTGATTGTAGCCTAGTGTAATAAACCAAATGGAAATAACCCAAGTGTTGATGCACCCAAAAAACCAGTAATACTTCAAAAATACCTTGAAAAAGGCTATAAGGCTAAATTATTCTTCTAGCTTAGAAAAAAAGTTTAGCAAGTGGACCTATGGTCCATATAGTCAGTCGTCTGTGAACTTCGTCTTGTCCTGTGAATTGTCAATATATTGATAAATGGTTATATATATATATATATATAGTTTGTTTTTTTTAAAAAAAAGAAAGGAACAATGTTGGTAAGCGTCCAGTTATGGACCCATCGGTAAAGAAATTTCAGTCTTTATAGAGACACAATAATTTTCGTTACACTAAAAATTTGGCCTCGTATAAAGGTAAATAGTCGAAATGATAAACATTTCTTGTACTTTATCCAGTAAGGCTTACCTAGAAATACAATAACAGCGTTACAGACATAAAAATTAAGCAATATTTGATATTCTAGTGGCACATAATAAATATAAAATATCCTTTAAAATACTCTGACAAATAGTTGTGGGTTATCTGAGATCAAAATTTTCAAGCCCTCTCTCCTGCATAAATAGGCTCTAGAATTCACTAAGCCTCAAAATAATATTGGGTACATAAAATAAAAAGCAGATGGAGAGTGATGCTGATCGCATCATCTCCAAACAGCAAAAACAAAAGTATATGGATGGAGCCCTACCTGATATATTTAGGAAACTTTACCTAGTATAAAAGTAACAAAATACTCAGCAAACTCTAAAATAAACAAACTTTCCTACGTAGCAGGCGTAACCTGACCTAAATAAATACATATAGAAATACAGAACCAAAAATAGCATAGTGGAAATCAGTAAACCCTAATAATAATAATAATAATAATAATAATAATATATTCTGTGGCTTACATTTTAGCTAAAAGTACTTTTTCTTTAGTGATTTTGAAAAGATTTAAGTAAATACTAAACTCTAAGTTAAAAATTTGTAAATGTATATATAATACAAAACAAAATAAATAAAAATTAATACATACCCTGCAAAAAATCAGTAAAAAAGTTGAAAACATCTCGTTGTGCATCCAAAATATAATAACAAATCCTTCCTGACTGGATTAAATTGTGTTATTTGAATAATATTAAGCCTAAACTTGTAAAATAAAAGGGTAAAACTTGACGAAACACACTTCATGTGTACAAAATTTAATTCAAACCACATCTAAATTGTGTTATTTGAGTGGAAAGAAACCTAAACTTGGAAATCTCTCTCTCTCTCTCTCTCTCTCTCTGTGTGTGTGTGTGTAGGTGTGTGTGTGTGTGTGTGTGTAAATGTGTGTGTGTGTAGGTGTGTGTGTGTGTGTGTGTGTCCAAAATGTAATAAAAAACACGTTCAAATCGTGTTATTTGAGTAAATATTAGGCTAAACTTGTGAAATAAACAAATAAAAGTTCAGAACACACACTTTGTGTGTCGAAAATATAACTAAAAGTCTTTCCTGAATAGTATAAATAGTGTTATTTTGGTAAAAATAGGTATAAAATTGTAAAATAATAAGTTAAAAAGTTTAGAAAATGTCTTTTTGTGAGTCCAAAATTTAATAAAAAGTGTTGCCTGAATAGTATAAATAGTGTTATTTTGGTAAAAAATTAACATAAAGTTGTAAAATAATAAGTTAAAAGTTTAGAAAATGTCTTTTTGTGAGTCCAAAATTTAATAAAAAATGTTGCCTGAACAGCTGAAATTCTGTTATTTGAGTAATAATAAGCCTAATAAACAGATAAAAGTTGAGAACACACACTTAGTGCGTCGAAAATGTAACTAAAAGTCTTTCCTGAATAGTATAAATAGTGTTATTTAGGATTAAAATAGGTATAAAATTGTAAAATAATAAGTTAAAAGTTGAAAAAAATGTCTTTGTGAGTCCAAAATTTAATAAAAAATGTTGCCTGAATAGTACAAATAGTGTTATTTAGGTTAAAAATAGGTATAAAATTGTAAAATAATAAGTTAAAAAGTTGTAAAAATATCTTTGTGAGTCCAAAATTTAATAAAAAATGTTGCCTGAATAGTATAAATAGTGTTATTTTGGTAAAAAAAATTAACATAAAATTGTAAAATAATAAATTAAAAGTTGAAAAAATGTCTTTGCGAGTCCAAAATTTAATAAAAAATGTTGCCTGAATAGTATAAATAGTGTTATTTTGGTAAAAATACATAAAAACTTGTAAAATGTTTGACATAAAGTCAAAGTTTGGTAAAAAATAAACTCGATAATATGTTAAATAGCACACAGTAACATACATTTACTACCTAAATCAATAATCAAAGGGTCCTAGGTTCGTTACCCCGTGATAAAAGCAAATGATGAAAACTGTAGGCCCAGTCCCTGAGAGCTCTCCCTTCTTCCTAGTACAGATAATAAACCCTTACGCTTCGTTCTCCTTGTTCAAAGTAAAGTTCTCGCTCCAATCTAATTCGGTATCCAAAAATCCTTTTTTCTTGTGTTCTGGGCAAACTTGGCTTACTTTGACAGAAACCTGTTCTAACATGCAAGCTTTCTACCCTAAAACCCTCGCTAAAGCGTCCTGTGCCTTGGGGGCAACCCTGAGCAGAATATTAATTGGCGGCTGAAACCAGTTCTACAAGCGATGCATAGCTTCAGAGATTTGGCCCTTGCTGCGCATTTCCAGACATCCTTTGTTGTCTGGTTCAATCCCTCCCCTGCCCTACAGTATTGCATAGCTTTCCCCTGTTCTTGCGTACTGGTTAACCTTGGAAAAACCGGTTCTGAAAATCTACCGACGCGTTCTCTGATTGGTCAATCAGGTTCTTCCTTTGTTCTGACGTTCTGACGTCATTTGACCTTGAACGCACACTCCCCAAATTCCTTTCTCGTCTACCCTCAGAGCGGAGTTCACCCTTGTCTGTCTGGCATCTCGTACCATCGTCTTCAATACAATAATAACATACATTATTACATACGTAGTATACACTATAAGCCTAACTGTTTATTACAGTTACATATCGCGGGTTCGAGTACCGGGACCATCCTAAATCGTAATTGGACCTGTACCTACAGCCATTACCACCGTTCATAGCGGTTCATAAACCATAAACTCTTATTTTCAATATTATAAACATTAATATTATCGATTGATACGTTACATACTTTGCAGTAATGAATATAAAAACATATGCATAGCGTTTAGTACCTCTAATTACCTTCTATATACATATTTTTCATAAAATAAATAATTATATATTCATAAAAAGTTATAAACATGCAAATACTTAAATGTAAAGTATTCTAAGTACCTGCAAATGAATTCTAAGTACATGCAAATTAGTTCTAAGTACGTGCAAATTAGTTATAAGTACATACAAATTAATTGCGAATATTAAATAGCGACAGCCACTATCTCACATCGATACTACTTACACTTCATGGGACCCATAAGATTGGCACCAGCGGAATTACTTTGTAGCGGTGTGAACCCAGTTTATATTCATATATTTGCTCTTTTACAACAACACGGCCTGAATTTAAATTGTTTAAACAATATCTCTAAGTAATTTAATGTAATAGGTTTTTAAGATCCAGTTAACTAAGTTTTGAGCCCAACTTCCTGACCCACTAAATGTCCCCTCAGGACCCAGGAGTGGGTCGCACCCTATAGGTTCAGAAACTATTCTGTAGAATCATGGGTTATGCTATGCTGTACATGAAAGTAAATATTTTACACTACAGTTAATTTCCATCATAACTTACATTCAGTGTTCTGTAGATGAAACAATATTTTGGAAAATAGAATATAGAAACTAGTTGAGTGCCATCTGCCATGAGAGAATAGAATAAAATAATAGCTATGAGTGACACAGCTCATTGGGGAAGTTATCAAACAGAATAATTTCTGGAATTTAATTGTAATTGTTTTTAATTGTATCAGTCTATTTCTCTGTAAAAACTACTATGATGATGATAATGAATAGTTATTGGAAAATAGACTATGAAATGTCACGCCTTACACAAGTTAACCTAGAATGCCTATTAGCAACCACCTCATCTCAAAGTTGTATAAAATTTCACTTTTCTGGTTTGAATGAGAGTAATTTCAACTCATTTCTAAAAACGTGTGAATGTTTGTAAGATATATTATTAACTAATCACTGCATTCTTATTCATTTAGTATTTGTCAAACATCCCTAATTTTTAATGTAGAATGGGAGTAGGAATATGTCATACAAGCAAGGTTGTTAATGAAAATACATTAACATTAATACTGTTAATGAAAGTCCATCAAATAAACCATTTACTACTCACTATGGTGATATGACATGTTCTATTTCTCGTGGAATTCTCAGAAACATTCCCGAAGAAAATAACAATTTCACAATAAATGCACTACACTTTATGATTTATTAATGAATCTGTAGAAAAGTAAAACATTATATTCTATTGCTAATAACAAACGTAAGGGAAAATAAACAAACATATTGTTATTCAGGTATACACATATTTATTGAATCACTAGTAATTAATATATTTTGCATAAGGTATGTTAATCTCTTCGAGGTCCTACAGACTTAAATTGAAAGAGCTTATTAGGCAAGTAAAAGTATAAACTGAAATTTTGTATCTTTTGTGCCTCAAGTCTTGTCGCCATATTTTCTCCAACCATATCTCAGCTGTACGAGAAACATAAAAGATGAGAAATTGTTTTAGAAACATATAACTATGGAAGACAAAGCATTATGCATTTTATGTCACTCAAAAAATATAAATTCCATGGTGCAAGAGTTGTTTGCGAACTAAGGTCAAAGCTTGTCATCACAAAGAAAAGTTACTGAAAATGAATATGCATTAGATCACTAACTGTATTTGTTGAATAAAGTACAAGAGTAGTGTCAAATGTATAAGGGTCCATTCTACGATAGCTCCTTCAACTATTGGGGAAAATGTTATGTGCTTGTCAACATTCAATTGATTTATTTTTACTCAATTTTAACATTATTCTCATCCTAACTAATTCATCCTTCTTGTGGTACCATACAGTGTGTGGCAATACAAATACAAAAATTATTATAGATATTGCACTAAACTTCCTAACATATGTAGCAAAGTTTTACCACATTATTTTTTAGAAAGTCACTTAACCTTACTGCCTAACCTAACAACTGGCTAACAATGCAATTTTTGTCATTGAATGAATCATGAAAACTACTCCTGGGAGTGCTATCAAGAAAAAAGTTACGACACAACGTATTTCTGAAGAAGATACCAGGAAAGAAAACAATATAATCTGGTGTGAATTTACATTCACGGTTACTTCATACCTCAATCAGTGGGAAAGGTACTGATTATGAAATTCCAATATTCCAACATTAATTGGATTCTCATGTCTATAAGTTTTCTGATTACTTTGTTTTATTTGCAGAACTTTAGTTTCATCACACTTTCATCCTTATGTGTACCAATCTGTAAGTTTTAAGTATGTCAGGGTTGGCCCAAGTTCCTTTTGTTTTATTGCAATTTCATTATGCTACGAATACAATTTTAACATGGTTCGATTTCGATTTACTTCTGTTAACACATACTCCGAAGTTTTAGCGATTACTTAAGATGCTTTCGTAGACGTCGGTGATGTTAGCTCCTTATAGTTAGTTAGTGCACGTCATCACAGATCATATGGAACGATGTTACGTCACAGGAATCTTCAAGTAGAAGTAGTGACTTTAAAAGTACGATTTTTCTTATACATGTTTAAGAAGGAAAATGCATTTAATAAAATACAAAATCACGTTCAATTGATTATTATTGATTAATAGAGACTTAAACTAAATTTTTAATGAGAAAATTAGGATTTGGCATCGATGGTGGCGACTTCGTTCATGCACAGACAAATGAATTCTGAAATTTACCTTGTTCGGCTTTTTGCCGCCGGTGCAAGGGTCCTGATTGCACCTTGGAGGAACTCTTTGCTACATTGCGAAAAATATATGCACCACAGGTTAATAAATGGATTCAACGATTCGCTTTTATGCAAATAAAGCAAGAGCAAGGTGAGACAGCTACATCGTACATAAATCGTTTAAAAGTTGATGCAATAACTTGTGAGTTTACAACAGATGAATTAGACACTCGTCTTAGAGAAAAACTCGTGTTCGGACTACCCGATAGTATACTAAAAGATAGATTACTGTCAGACATGCCCAGCACATTCGAAAAGGTTTTTGATGTACAGTGGCGAAGCTTGGTCTTAAGGGGAAGGCAAGCAATGCAGTACTCCGAAAGAGTGGGAGAGGGGGTTGTTGCCCCAGTTTTTCTAGGAGAGAAAGGGCATTTTAAATAATAATAATAATAATAATCCCCAACTCCTCTCTCAACAGCCATGCTTGTTAGTTCAAATTCTTGGTCACGTTATTGATATAACTTGCTATTACTTAGAGTTTCCCGTACACAATTTGAAATATCCATGTTTGTTTTGGTAAATTCTCAGCACACCAAACAAAAGAGAACTCTTACTTGAACCACTCGTTCTTCCCACACAAATGGAAAATGTTCCGAAAAGCTCCGAAACTAACAGAAAAGTGATACCAACTTCGTTGTAAAAATTATTGTTCACGGTAGAATAAAATAACTGACTTGAAGCTTAAAATTATATGAAGCATTGGAATAATAAGTCATTAGAACAGAAATAAAATACGCCGGTTCTTTTTTTTTGACTATGTATCATATTAATAAAAATAGTATTTTGAGTTTGATAGCATTTAGGACTTAACGTTTTTGCTATTTGCAGGTCTCAGAAGAGTGTTTCATTGCTTTCTTGACATAAGTGTTATCGAAAAAACATCAGTTTATTGAATTTGTTTGTATGGAAACTCACGAAAAATATCGTGTAAATTATTTGGTAGTAGTTGTCAACACTGGTGTGGCGTTGCAATTTGAGATGAGAGAGTGTGAGGCGGACAATAGCCAGCTGTTCTGCAGATTCCAGTGCTCTCCAGCGCCGGGGACAACATGTTTATCTGCACGTTTTACAAATCGTGAAAGTTAAAGTAATGCTTTAAAGTATGTTTACGTGGAATTGGAACAGTTATAATGATTTATTTCAATAATTCTGTGTTTATAATAAAGCAAATATCCATCTTCGATATCGTGTTAACACTTATATGCTTTCTGCTAGTAGTGTCTGCTGTCTGCTTGGCTCGGCTGTTTTCGAGAAGCCGAAAAGCTCCGAAAAGCAGAGCTTTTATTAGTGGTTTGGGGACCGTACCTTCACCAGCATCTACCCTTCGCCATATGATACTTCAGAAGCGTTGGTTTCCCGCGCAGTGGCTGCAAGCAGAGAGTTTGGTGCTTGCCAACGGGCTGCTGAGAGAGTTTGCGGCCCTAAAATTTCGCGAAATCGAGTGCGATAGAAACTAAATAAGACACTCAACATTAAATACTATTTTAATAGTGCAAGCAGTGCTTGCATTGCTTGTACTATATCTTCGCCACTGGTGATGTAGTACTCCAACATGAGATAATACGCACAAATAAAAATAAATTCAACCAAAATGCATTTTTGGTAGATGAAAATAAACAAATACAAGGCTCACGTAAATTCAGTACAAACAATTCTTTTGCTAAAGCTCATTTTTCAAAGAATCAATAAGATACAAGAGAATCAAGATTCGGAACAAATAATGCATACAAAGGCATGCCACAATCTAAACCCCATACTGCATTTAGCCAAAAATTTGTATCACGGCAAAATCAGGCAAATGATATAAAATGTAAGCGCTGTGCAAGGTTAGGTTGTACATTCAAAGAGAACTGTCCTGCATTCAATGCTATTTGCAGTTTCTGTAAGAAGGAAGGACATTTCTTGGCTGCATGTTTCGAAAGAAATAAACAATGGAACGGACCTGCAGTCAATTTATCTACTATGTATAAGAGAAATTGTGAAATGAGAAACAGTAATTTAGATACCAAAGCTAATGGTTATGGAGAATACAACTCTCAAAATAGCTTATTATCTGTGAAAGAAGATAGTACATATACTTTTTTAACTACAAACAGGCAACAAATGTACAATAAAAAAGCAAACGAATCTATTTCTAATTTGCAACACGCATCTGATCAGATTTCATAGCGAAATGAACGTTTACCTTTGTACATTAATATTATAATACAAGCCCAATCGTTAGAAGCTATTGTCGATTCTGGTAGTTTTGCTAATTTCATTTCCAAAAATTTGTTAACTAATCTTAAAGGCAACTTCACACTGAGTCCGTTATTAAATTCATATACGTCGATATCAGGTGAAAGACTGTGTTTATTAGGAGAATTAAGCTTACAACTTTACTATCAGGGCAAAATGTACATGATGACTTTCGTTGCTGGCGATAAGATTAATACAAATATATTAATTGGAGAGCTGGAATGAACATATTATTTGGTGATTGGGACAGCAAACTTCTAAATGTGTTTCCTGAAACTGATTACATTCAAAATGAAGATTCCACACATGCTTGCTTAGGTCTGGAATCAAAAGATTCGCTACCACATACTTGTTCGAAAATTCAGCGTTCAGGCATAATGGATACTCGAAAGGTACATCAACAGAAGATTGGTGAAGTGCGTGAATGTTCAGGAACATCAAATGTGCAAGGGCAAAATAGCAAAGTCATGATTCTGAACAAACATAAGGGCGACGTAGATAATTCAAGTAATTTAGAACAAATGAACATTGAAGACTGTCGTTCACAATTGCTGACATCTTTTGCAGAATTGTATAATGAGGATATTAGTACACCCATTAAAGACTTCAAGGTATCAATACCATTACAGAAGAATGCTAGGCCTGTGTTCAGGAAAGCGTATAGAATAGCATATTCATTACGAGATCAAATAAAACAAGAAATATATAATATGTGTAAACAGAATATTATAGCTCCTGTAGAACATTCAGAATGGGCTAGCACTATTGTGCCAGTTAAGAAATCAAATAATTCTATACGTATCTGTGTAGATTATTCGAAAACGGTCAATTTTCAAACCGATGGTTAAGTGTATCCTCTACCAGATTTTCCTGATATTTTACAAAAAGTTAAAATAGGAAAGTACCAAGGTAACTTAATATACTATAAGGTAGCGCCATCCGAAATTGCCGATCATGCACGAACGCGTGACGTCATGTGGGAGGATCGGTTATGCTCGGTGCCCCTTCGGTTATGTTCGTTCGGGGCTTGGCAGAAGCAAACGGCCGCTATCATTTCTATGCGAGTTTCAGAGAGGGAAAGTGTTTCATTACTTTGAGGGGTAAATATTAATTATCATACTTCGGGATGGTATTGAGGTATTCCTCTAATGATTAGTAACATAATTAAAACATGCTACTTTTAAAAGAGGGGAAAATTGCACATGCAAAAGTATTGTAAAAATTCATTTTTCTGAAACATGAGCGATATATTACAAAGAAGGTTGTCCGTGTTCTAATAAGAATTTCAGATTTCATCATTTCATAAATCGTATTATGATTTTAATAAGAAACGTTGCATGCTAAAGAAGAATTGCATAGTGAAAGAGTTACAAAGAAAGAATTGATTGATAGATTTGGTTTATTTTTGCTTTTCTGTCTTTTTTTAAATATGAAAGGAAAACCCATAAGAGGTAATCCCCCCTTTCGATCTCTTTCTTTGTTTCCACAAACCGGCCTCCTTGGCGTAGTGGTTAGCACATCGCACTTCAACGCCAGAGGTTTGGGTTCGAATCCTGGCTTGGGCATGGATGTTTGTGAGTGTTCATTCATCATTTCATCACTCATCCCTATCTTCGCAAATTAGCCAAAAGTGGCACAAGAAGCGAAGTAAAATTATGGTAAAATGAAGCAAATCAATCAAAAAAATTTGTTTTCACATATACTATCACATTTACTAAATTCTCAATTTTCCCATTAAGGACAAATCAATATCTTGCCCGATTGGATTCGAATCCGGGACCCCTGGCGTCGAAGCGCGATGTGCTAAGCACTACGCCAAGGAGATCGACAGAGGCCTCCGAGGTACTACGGGTTCACAGAAAGTCACATGAGTTCTATCGGATTATAAATTATGGATATTAGAGTTTGGATAATAAATAAATAAATTATATAATATATAATCTATAAATAAAAAACACCCGTTCTTTATTTATAGAATCTCAAAGAGAGCGATAGTTTGCCAAACTAAAAAATAATCCTATCTTGTTCTCACGATAATAAAAATAGAAGGCATAATAAAAAATAAATTGGTAACTATAGATTGACACAGAATTGAATAAGCTGAATTTTGATGTAACTCGTTTTTATGTGGTTCTACTGATTAACTTTTAATTGGAGTCCAAACTTGAATAACCGTAATTTCTAATCCGATAGTAGTCCGGTATAATCTATTTACAACATTTAACACAACGCAGTACAAATGCCTAATATTTAGTTTTCTGACTAAATAGTTCCTTCTTATTCATTCAGAAAGTTGCAATCATTTCCAGGAACATTTCAAATTTTACATAACATCAGAAAGTATTAAAATTATACTGATATACTTAAAATCCAATCTTTACCATTCACCATAATGTAACTTTATTTTTGAAGTTATCGAGTGAAAGAAGCAATATACAATCTAGATAAATTTTTACTCTGCATTTGATACTTACTCTAAATTCGAAAGAATTCCCAACCTTCTTCATATATTTATTTACTGTACAATAATTTACGTACGGATCAAAGTTCCACATGCAAAAATTTTTTGAAAAGTTTTATGTGGAGGAAGAATGATGAAATAGTTTGTAAGATAGTAGTTTCAGACTTTGAAAACGCAATTCCAGTTTGTAATTTGCAGATATTTTTAATTTCTCTGGTTCAAATTTGGCTGCAAGTTATCGTTGTCATAGTTCTAAAAAGTATTTTTTACATTAAGAACTTTACATACAAACGCGTGCAGAAGATGAGTCAAAGTGTACAAGTACTAATTTAACTAAGTTAACCTACTCGAAATACTTGATGAGTACCTACTAGGAACATCAAACTTAAATGTCTTAACCTACTAATTCAAGCCTATAGAAATAGATTTATTATCACACTGTAAATGAAACGCTTTGAGAATATCGATGAAAATATCTTAGTTTAATTAAACAATAAAGGAGAAAAGTTACATGAACTCACAATGATTGACCGTGCAACTGTACGAATCATTATTCGTTAAAGGACTTTGTCCGCAGATTTTCCATTTCCATTCCCATGCGTGTCTGAGTTGTATAACCCGAAAATATACTCCAAGGCTGATATGCGACACACATTTGTACATTAACGAAGTAACTTGCATTACACTAATCTTAGATCTTGCTCTTTTTGACAGAAATGTACTACAAAGAAATAATGTAACATCCATTGGTTTATATTGAGTACAAGGGTACAAAATTATTCACAATATATTTGTGAAATACCAAAATTGAACAAAGTTGCAAACATTTTAATGATGGGTGTAATATTCACTTATGCAATATTTACCATCGTGCATACAACGCTATGTAACTCGAATTGAAGATGTACTAAGTGAATTTCATTTCGAATAGCGTGAAAGTTAGTACACGATCTTCGAAATGCCCATTTCCGACAACGTTTTTCACAATAATGTGAACATACAAATCACAATCAACATCGGTCTGTGTTAAATGAAATTGTTAATAATTATAAATCCGACTTACATAAAATGCACTTAACAAATCAGTTAGGCTCACTACGTACTTCGCACTAGTTTCAAGATATTGATGACTTCTCTTGTAGTACTGTCGGTGAGGTTACGTTCTAGATTTTGAACTTTTTTATTTGGTTAAAGCGGTTGAAAGAGGTTGTTTGTAATCTTTAATTTATTTGCTTCATTATGCAGATGTGTATTTCTCCTTTGTAATAGATCGAATATGTTTTCCAACAACGAAACATTGCTTGCAGTTTGTGTATATACCAACATCTATATATTTTTCACTTTTTTGGCAGCATAGTCTTTAGCCTGTTTAGGGCACGTTTCCTTATTGCGTGTCTTTCGTAGCGTACAGCTCTGCAAACCTTATCAGCACGTCCTACAAGCGAAGCATATTGTGAAGATAAGTGTTTAGGAGAACTACACCATTTCCTCGATTATTTGGTACTAAAGTAATTGGATGTAATTTTAGCGATGGCACTGCAGTTGGCTTCAGCCCGTTCTTTGGTGGAAAATACAGAAATTCTGCTTTTAGATCTTGCACATAGTCTTCTTCACAATAATTGGCACTGCACACTTGCATTTTTTACATTTCGTCTACAAGCATGAATCCACTGTTTACTTACGCAATTATCGACTTGAAATCTATGATATTTTATGTCAGTTCCTTTAGTTTTCTGGTTATAGTTTTCATAGCTTGCTACAGCACAATTAGACATGATTGCAGTCTAGAAGTACAAAAATACAATAAAAATAAATCGAACGCTACAAAATCAACAACCTGCTTGTTCCGATTTTTGCGACGTGTTAGTAGCTAAATATACCCCGCACCAAACTTACTGCACATAGCAATGAGCACCGTCAAACCCGATCCTCCCAGATGACGTAATGCATACGTACTTCACATAGCAACGAGCACCCCCTGGGAAAGTACCAAGGTTATTAGAAGTGGAAAGTACTACACCAGGCTTGATTTACGTTCAGCATTTTTACAAGTTAGTTTGTATCCAGACTCACAAAACATATTGTGTTTAAATTATGATTCTCACTTGTACAGAACGCAACGTTTACCATTTGGTACAAATGTTTCGTCTCAGCTTTTCCAACAGGTAATTGATTCAATTTTAACAGGATTGGAAAGAGTTGCAGCATTTATTGATGATGTTATCATTTCTGGAGATAGTCTACAAGAATGTTTCCTAATAACAAAACAAGTTCTGGAACGCTTTAAAGATTATAATGTTAAAGTCAATTTAAGTAAATCTGAATTCCTAGTGCAAGAAGTGATTTACGTAGGAAGACGTTTTACGGCAAATGGAATCACACCAACTGAAAAGCATGTATACGTGCTATTTTAGAAAATCCAGAGCCAAAGGATAAGGTTTAACTACACATTTTTTAGGGATGGTTGCATTTCAAAGCCGTTTTCTACACAACTTATCATCTACAATACCACACCTATATCGACTTCTGAGGAAAGGCGAAAAATGGTTGTGGTCTAATCAATGTGTATCGGAATTTAAGGCTGTTAAAGATAAGATTGTTCAGACACCTGCTATAATTCCTTTCGATCCTTCAAAAGAAATAATCATAGAAACGGATAGTTCTTGCTACGGTGTTGGAGGACGATTAGGACACAGGATAGATGGTGAACATCGAACAGTGGCGTGTTTTTCAGCCACACTTTCACCTGCTCAGAGGAATTACTGTCAGGGAGAAAGAGAGGCATTAGCCATTATTTCGTCTGTTAAGCATTTTTATTTATATCTGGCAGGTCAAAAATTTACAATATACACTGATTCAACGACTGCCAAAATCATTGCTTGATTCGAATACACCGGTGCCAGTGCAACACAATGCACGTTGGAAGAGGTGGAAAATATTCATGGCATCTCTGAATTATGAAATAGTGTATTCTAAGAAGGTTCCAATAGCAGACACTTTGTCAAGATTACCACTACCTGAAGAATTGCAACCAGATTTTGTTTTGACACCGTATGCAGATCTAGAACAAAAGTTACAACCATTACGCATATCTGAGATCAAGGAGCATACAAAAAGCGATAGTTTGTTGTCTAAAGTAATAATTTACGTTAAGAATGGTTCTCCAAGAGGAATTGATCCACAAATCAATGAGGAAGCAGTAGCTTTATGGAAGAAACGTTTGGAACTGTCAACAGAAGATGGATTGTTGATGTGGGGAAATAAAATTGTATTGCCAGATACACTGCGATGCAAGTTTCATGGTCTGCACAGTGGCGTAGTGAGATTAAAACAGCTTTGCAGAGATATAGTTTGATGGCCTAAAATGATTTCTGACATTGAAAGTTTTGTTGCAAAATGTGATACTTGTCAGACGAATGCAAGAGCTCCAGCAAAAGGACAATTTATATCATGGACAACGACATCACAACCCATGGAACGTGTACATGTCGATCATTTCTATTTAAATGGTTATTTATTCCTGTTGTGTGTTGATGCTCACACGAAATTTTTGAATGTTTGGCAATGTTCTAATTTAACGGCTCAGGAAGCAATTAGTGTTGCTCACGGGACGGGACGGCTTTTGAAAAGTCTCTACTCGTCTCGAATGTCTCGAAAAAATAAAAGCAAAATATTTAATCAGTTGCAAATACTTGTTTGCTTGGAATAAAGTATTTAATTAGAAACGTTGATAAGCGTGTATTAAGTCAAAAGAAAATAATGAATGAATTGAATACCTAAACTTATTTTCAATACTCTTTCGAAACACAGCAATACTACCCATTTTTTTAAAAAAATATTCCAGATTAATAATTTTATGTTACGATGGCACTCCAGATACTAAAACAATTCTGAATAACATCAAGTAAAAAGGCAGGTAGAGAAGGTGGAAGGAGGGGCCAAAACATCGTGCAGTATCTGAGTCCGAGATTTATCTTGTAAGAATAGTCTCAGCTCTATAGGTTGGAAAGATAAACGGACAGGATAGGGTTTATTATTATTATTATTATTTAATTTTTACATCAAAGGTTGTACAGAAGTTAATGTTATTAGGAAGTAGGAAAAACATTATATAAGTATTTATTGCTCATCTCGTGTGCTAGCCATAGGCTGTGCGCACTACATCTATTCTTATTACATAAATATGATTCCCTACAGACTACACTATCCGTTACATTCCGTATAGATGTTAACATAGCAGTTCTGGTAAATTAACACTTATTCCTCTTCCTTATCCCGTCTCTTTGCAGCACTTCTTTTCGCCCTAAAAGTAGGGATAAAAAGAGAGTTCTGCAACAGAAAATGGTGCGTTTTTTGCAACCTTAACGGAAAATATCGTAAGACAAACGCAAAAGTGGTGCGCTCGCATTGTTGCCAGCCCACCAAAAGAAAATTTCACCATGTGATATTTTACAGGCGAAGCTAACCTACAAATAGGAGTTGGCAACACTGACTAGTTGCTTCTCAGCGTCTTGGAAAACGTCTTAAGACAAATATCTTAATCTTTAAGAAAGCCGACTTCCGGTATGTCAATTCCGGCTTCAAGAGGCTAATCTACAAATAGGAGTTGACGGCGTAATATATTGTAGCCTTCTAAGATGATAAGCATGCAGTAAGATGAAGAAGAGTTGGTGACGCTAACTGGCAATAGTGGTGGTGGTGCAGTGTTAATATCCCCCCTCCTCCTCTATTTTCTTCTAGCATACTGATGTATTGCAAAGTAGTACAATCAGCCCGCTTGACAAACTTCAAGTGAGTCTCAGTGTTGCCAACCCACCCCAAGAAAATTTCACCATATGATATTTTACAGGCGAAGCTAACCTACCAATAGGAGTTGGCAACACTGACTAGTTGCTTCACAAACCTTTTGTTTTTTTTAAACATTTTGCCATATGATATTTCACAGGCGAAGCTAACCTGCAAATAGGAGTTGACGGCGTAGCCTTCTAAGATGATAAGTATGCAGTAAGATGAAGAAGAAGAATTAATGAACTTAAGGCTTAATTAATCTGCATGCATGCTTGATTTTTGACTAGTTCGACATGAGATACACACAATTTTACTTTTTGATTAATTTTACTGTCCCAAAGTGTGATCTATTGTAAACTAAACTAACCTCACTCACTCACCCACCCACATATAGCCTTACAGGTGACTCAAAGGCAGAAAGTGATGCATAGCGTGACAGGTGAACTAAACTAACCTCACCAGCTCACACACACACACACACACACACACACACTATGCCTTACAGAGTAAGGCTGCTATTTCACTTGTAATGGTCAACACACAAGATCTATTGCAAACTAAATTAACCTACGACACAAGCCATGGACACGCCTTCCAGATAGGGTATAAGCAACTCACCTCTTGCAATTATATAACGGGGAAAATTAACCTACAGCTTGCAACACTGTTTGACCTGCTTTCGACGAGTAGTGTTACCAAACTTACACTTTGCAAATAGGCAAAAGCTAATGCTCTGCAGCTAGAGGCTTCAAAACATATACCCCTAGCAGAGTATGCTAACTTACCTCATGTAAAAATATTACCTAGTACGGGTTAAGCTGTGACATACAACTAGCGATCGACACGACCACCTGACACACAGACAGAGAGAGAGAGTGAGACAGCTTATACGCAGTTTTTTCCTACACATGTACTGGGTTTGAAAGGTAACTTGCAACAACTATTTCACTCACCTCCTATCATATAATAAAATATCCACAGGTTTTTGATACTTGGTGCCAGAACATGGTGGTTTCAGCCCGATTATTCTATTTGTGCATGATGCCTGCTCCAGTAACCTTGCAATCGATTCACGGAAGCTATGACGTGTATTTCCTGTTTTGCGAACATGCGAGAACTTTTCACAATGTCGCATCAGATAATATATTGCAAGAGCGAGTTGGTTGTGTATATAAATCTAGTCTTGGGGAATGGACATGAATATAATGTCAAAATTATTGCATAACTTAAAACATTGACATTTATTGCACTAGCAAAGGTAAATGTGGAATGCCCTGGCCCCTCAGCTGTTAGGTTAAACAGCATAAAAATTTCGTCACTGACAGCAAGCATTGTCATATGGACAAAACAGATCTAGTAATGAGCTGTCTTGCAAGTCTCTCGAGTGAAGGAATATGATGCCACTATAAACTGTACACAAGATATGCAGTCCCTGGCATGAGATGGACGAGGACCTATACAGTTGTACAATGCTTGTTCTCTTTATTAAAGCATAGCGCTTATTTCCATGTCAGCGCAACATGCATGCAAAGAAGGGGAGGGAGACCATAACGGATAATTCTTATTTCGATTTCAATATTTTTGCTAGTCACGCTATCTAGACGAACACTGGAAGATGGCTAAAAGCGAGGGAAGGAGAGAAATGTTACCTTTTTTACCCCTTTGATTGTGTGTGATATACTAGTTTTACATGCATACGGCTGTATCGTGATGTGAGGCCGAAAATAATTTCGAAAGCAATCTCGAGCATCTTCGCGTTCAGCCAACAAGAGAAATAAAACATTACACATGGGTGTGGGGCGCAACAGCCACAGTACGGTAACGTGCATGGATGTTAAAACTTTTGGGTTTTTTCTGAATAGACATACATATCAGTTTTGCAGTCTCCGGATGGGGCCGGAGCTTACTCTTCTTTTGGACAAGGGGATTCAGATCAATGCATGGACTAAAACTTTTCTTCACATCAAGAATTTTACTCCACTGCTTACTTGTTCAATATTTTTATTATTGTAAAAATGGGGCCCCGTATAGTCTTCCAAGAGCACACCTCGGGGGCGTATATTTCTGCGTCTGCATTTATGCAAAATATAGTTAACTTCAGTTGTGAAGCGAATGGAGAGTTTGTTTTGCTGGTGTGATTAAATACTAAACCAAAATCTCACTACATAACTTTGAATTATATTTGTTAAAATCGATCTATATTATATCATCGCTATAGGTGGTCCATGTTATGCACAGGAGAATTTTTTTAAAAAATGTCTTGTTTCTCGAACCTGTGGCCTGTAGATTTGCTTTGTTGGCAAACAGAAACAGAAAAATGGCACCATGTTATTCTATACTGATATACTGATAGTCAACAACTATGTCGAAAAGCAATGATTGTCTGTGTTGGGTCTTATTAACAACTTCACAGCTGTACCTGCGCAACTCATCGACAACAAATCAACAATGTTAGGAAATGTGTGCATGGCCCAGAGAATACAATTTAAAATCACTGATGTGATATGAACCCCCTTTACTTGTGTGTATTTGAATATGCGAACATGAGGCACTTTGAATAATCGAGCCGAACAATCACAAAAACAGCTTGCAACGTTATGGAGAGTTCAAACTTCAGACAATTTTTGTTAATCTACGAAAAGCCAAGGGGCGAACGGGGATCACTACGAAAATTGTAAAAAAGAAGAAGCGAGGCTATTTTGGCTAAGGGCAACGATGAGGATGAATAATGGTTGTTTTGATGAAATTGAAAAAATGGGGCACGTCTGCTTCGAAGTGGATTACCCCAACAACTACAATTGTCCCCCCTCACCCACACGAGGCGATTAACAGTGGTGTACTTTCGTCGGTCTACGACTCTGAGGGCTCAAGTTAAAATGTTCACCTATAGCTGTACATATTTAAAAAATGACCTGAGCAATTAAATATTACAATACCGATCCTGATCTTTGTCGGATGACGTAGGTTGCAATCCCACCCCCGATGGCGTATAGACTTAATTGTTTCCATAACATGAAATACTGTTAATGTCGTTTCTAATGTTCCATATAGAAAATCATATAACAAGAAAAAGAAGAAAAAAAATGTTGCGAACAAATACGGAGCCTCAACCCAAACACACAAATGATCAGTCAAGATGTCAACGGTGCGTTCATAACTAACATGTGATTATTCAAAAATTGAAATAGTGCAGTGGGAAACAACCAACTAACTCTCTATTTTTGTTTCCAGCTTTAAAACGAAGTAGGTGTGGCCAATAAGTTACCGAAATTTGTATTAATGAGCGCGGTGACCACTTTCTATTCGCCAGCACTTGCCCCTCCCCCCCAGCGCACATGTTAGCTTCAGTGTCAGTATTTTCCACCTTTCGAAACTAAAGTGACTTTTAAAAATGTGTAAATATTAGTTTTTAAAATGAACACTGTTGTAAATACGAGAGATGAAGAAAATATAATAAAATAGAGGTAAACACTTACGATGTCAGTTCTCGTCAATGTAATATACCATGTAAGAAGAATTCACACAGCTGGCCGTCGTAGCGGAGTGGTTATCACTGTGTGCTACGACGCCAGGAGTCCCGAGTTTGAATCTTGGCCTCGGCATGGATGTTCTTTGTGAGTGTTATTGCATCAATTTTACCATATCATCACTCATCCTCATCCTCGCGATAAGCCAAGTGTGGCAGAAATGCGAAGTAAAATAAACCAAATAAACCATGCAATAATTTAACCAGCGTAGACAAACTCATATCCATGAAAAAAAGAAACATCACTTTCCTGCTGACGGTAGCAAGTACTAAATCGGCTAAAATGTGCCATCCGCGTTTTTGTTCGGCTGATTTTCCTTGCGGACCGCCTAAATTCTTGTTTTTAAGACACATGTTCAGAAGTTAACGATTCAACACAATACTCTGGATTCACCGCAATTTTGGTATCGCCACTTGTTGAAGGTTTCAAATGTAGATGTTTTGTAAAACTTGCTGTTGAAGCCACATCAACATTCAATGATACATACAACCTATAAACACTACGCAAAATCTCGAGAAATGTAAAGGTCTTATTACGTACACGCGTGTTGGAACATTAATAGAACATTGTGGTTGCGAAGTTGGCTATATAGCAATTAGATACGATAACAGCTTTGGAATATTACCGAATTGTAACGATGTTTCTATAAAGGTCGGGTAGCAACACTGAATGGCACAGTTTGCCCATCTGTAACTTGCGTCCTCGCCCTCTACGAATTTCTTCTTGGAAGCACTTGCCAGTGTATGCATCTGGCATATTTCTTTGACAAGCTGGGGGAATTCAGGTTCCTGAAATCTGAGCATGTTTTATGTGGGAAGTAAAGGAAAGGAAGCGTAGGTGGATCATTTAATAAATGCTAAAGTAACATTCCGTACGATTTTAAGCATCACTGGTTGTATTTGCACCAAGCACTTTGGCTTTTCTCAAAGGTTTCCCTACAATCTTTTGCAGTGTGTTGATTTTACCATTCTAGATAAAACGCATAAAGTTCAAAATAGTGTGTGCGTGTTTGTGATATATACATCAACACGTGTGTAATCTAGAGATTCCCATGTCAGTCACTGTCAGTCTAAATCATGTTTTCTGATTCTGTCTAGTCCGGTATTTCAAGATTATAGACTTGACTTAATATTGTGAATTTGCAACACTGCACAACACAGAGTAACGGACAAGTAGCGGGAATGTTGTTAATTTGAATGAGTAAATGTCACCGTAGGTTCTTTACTAAAGAATGGTTATGAATTCATAAGCAAGGATAAGGCTATACCGCGTTTGGTAGAACCTGTCCCGCTTCCCGCGCTAGGGAGCGCTCAACAGTTTCCGTGCTGGGGAAAGTCAAAGCCAGGCAGCCAATTAAAATACACAACGTCGCAACAGCGTCTACGTAAACGCCTCTCTTCTGGCTTTCATTCGCTCCTCGCTGCCCAGCAGACGATTTTTTCCTCGTTTCTCATTGACACCGAAACTATTGAGCGCTCCCTAGCGCGGGAAGCGGGACAGGTTCTACCAAACGCGGTATAGTATATGCTTTGAACAGCATACAATGCTGTATTACTCTAGTTTCAAGACGGCATTGAATGGACTATCTATCAGGGTGAAAAACGTCTGCGGAGGGACTACTGCCAGAAACCACAAATAGGGCTGCACTGGCTTTCTCTAGAACACGTGCTTTTGTTTACATCCACATCGTAGTGAAACAAATGGACTTTAAGCTTTTTAATCCCAGAGAGGACAAAAACAAACCCATCCTGATCTGTGTCTACTCACTCTTTTTTCCATCCTAACCGATTTTGCTTTTAGGTCCATTCAAACCCTCATGGTATACGAGCTCCCAGTGCCCATCCTCCTGATGGTGGAGGAAGCGAATCTATTTGGACATGAAAGAGCATTATGTGTGAGAGACTATAATTTATACATGTGGTTGCTTGGATGCTTACAGAGGATGACAAGGTACACAAGGATGCCATAGCTCGTGCGATTGAGGCATTTTATTAAGCACATATTTTGATGAGTGTAAATAATTAAAATAAGTCACAAGAGCCTGAGGCATGGTTCGAATTTCTCGATCTAGGTATGGATGCAGACAGACACGAAGTTTTGTGTGTGAACACAAATGATAATGGAAAAATGCCGTTCACCCCGATAGCATAGTGGTAATGTTGTTCTTGCCTCGTTCCCATCGACAACATAGTGGTTATACCAAAAAGGAACACACTGTCCCCTATTAAGAAGTTCTTCTCAAAATTATTCAATCACTCTCTCTCTTCTTCTTCTATCATCTCGGTAATTAAAAAAAGGTTTTCTCAAACGTTTAGACGACTTCGAAAACGTTCAAATGTAAAATATTGTTGCATTGTAATCAAAAAAGAATTAGTTGAATATGCAGAACAGTTCTCTCTAACCTAAAATAAAATGCAACAATTAATAGAGTTAAACATTTGCCACTGTGAAATGGCGACGGCTATCATAACATCATTTTCAGCAGGATAATAATGACAATATTATATATATTAAGGATTAGGCCCAAGGGATTCTTATTCACTATTTTTATTTACTACACTCGTTTCTAACCTGTCCACATTGGAAACCGAAAACACAAGTACGAGACACTAACTTAGGAGAGGACATGCAAAAACTCTGCGGGGCTCATCTTAAAACTTCAGTAGATATTTGTCATGGTACCCCCTCCTTAAATTCGATTCGAAAAGCACAAATATTTCGGTTCTTGAATAAGAAGCGCGTATGCCTTCAGAAAGAGAGAAGAAGAAATAAATCAACTCATGTATATTCTTCATGTACGTACGCTTGGTAACAAGAAACAATATGTTCTTTTTCTTTTACTCGTCAAGAAAGTTTTTTAGTTTTTCGCTGGGTGGCCAAACAGGAGTGGACGAAATAGCTTATTCATACAAAACTGGAAGCTTGCTTTTTTTCAACAATGGAAAACATATTATTTCCAGTTAAATATCGACTCAACTACCTAGAATGGCTACCACGGGCTTGGTGACTGAACATTAAAATCCACCGAGCGACTTACTTCACAGTACTGACACTTAGTTTCAACAAGAACAGTTCAAGGCTTCCCGGTGTCCTGCAGGATTCGGCATTTTTTTTTAAATAGCATGCAAATAAACTCGCTTTACAATATGAAGACCCCTCTCACTGCCTTGCCGATGGCGTTGTCGCCTTGTAATCAAAAGGTGCCAGGTTTTGATTGATACTTGTTGGAGGCGCATGGTGGTTCGATTTACAGGTCCAATCCCGATTAGCTTTTCCGTGCATAAAATAGACTTAAAGCTGCAATTCAATCTATCATTCTCTGGTAATTATAGTCTTGTGTCAAGTACAACCCCCTCTAGGAATATTTAACATATATACTTCTTGTTAAATAATATTGTTGTTCTGATCTTCTCATCCTCGTAGTCACAATTGATCCAAGAGAAAAATATATTGTGCTGACATGGGAAACATGCAATAAAAAAATGCATGATCAATAGTCAAGGTCAGAATAAACAGTGAAGGTAATACACGCAAGATTCGAGCCGTGTGATTTTCACAGAATTAGAAAGAAAATTGGGTTGATCTTGCTCATGGATAGGGTGAGAGATGGAAGGCTTCTGTTGCTAAACCTTCGATTTTAAGAAAGCAAGAGAATTAGTTGGTTAATACCGAGCTATTAGGAACTGGCATCCTCGAAACTGCATGCTGCAAGCCTCGCCCTCTACATGTTTATTTCCGACACGATCCTCGCTCTCGTTATGCTTTTTTACAGATAACATCAAAAGCCGTGACATGCCCTTCAATTCACAACACGGACACTCACGTTTTTTTTGTTTTTTTTTACATCACAATAATGAGGATACTCAGTACCATATAGGGTTTGGTGAGTCTCAGAGCTCCAGGAAAAATAAACGCCTGTAGGATTTTCCGTGTAGCAGTGCGACACGCTAGCACCGTAAATTGAACTGCACATAATTTAGATTTTATTGAAAAGCAAGCAGAAGCCGTGTTGGGAGCAGTTTGAAGACTGGAACGGCTATGCAAGGACACTTATTATAATATAAACATTTCAGTATAATATTTCGAGAATTGCTTTTCGGTACTTAATTTAATCAATTGTTAGACAAAACACAAAACTTTCAAATAAGAATTACGGCTTTTTTTAGGTACTTGAGAAACTATTGTAACACTCTTCGTAAAGCTGTATATACTATTTCCAACTTTTCGTTTTATTTTGAGCCTGAAATTGTGGTGAAATTTTTCTGTTCTTATTTGTTGTTCCTATAATAGTTAGCCCAGTTTTTTTAACAGTACATCTACAAATTCCATGGAAGTGTACTAGTTATCAGTAGTTACATTTCTGTTGGTATGCACGAGCTATGGCATCCTTGGGTACCTTGTCATCCTCTGTAAGCATCCAAGCAACCACATGTATAAATTATAGTCTCCCACACATAATGCTCTTTCATGTCCAAATAGATTCGCTTCCTCCACCATCAGGAGGATGGGCACTGGGAGCTCGTAGTAGTTATGGTCCCGGATATAGGCCGATAAATCAATTGATTGGAAAAGATCGATGAAAGATCAATTGATGATAAAGGGCAGTGGACAAGGAAGCATTGTTTGTATTTGGATGGAGGCCAGAAATGGGCGGGGTTTGAGATATGGGGATGGGTTTTGATTGGTTTGTGGGGTATGGGGAGATGGTGGCGTGGGATGGTGAGTGAGATTGTTGTCTGAGAAAGGTGAAAGGTTACAGATGAGAGTTTGAAATGACGAAATCAGGATGTGAGTGTGGGACTGTTGGGTGATTTGGAAGTGGTGTAGAACAAAGGAGGTATTGTGGACGGTGTAAAGGTTGGAGATAAAGTTCGTTGTATGTTTCCGGGAAATGTTTGTGCGTGTTTATCGATAGTGGCGTCATTGTATGTGTGTGGTTGGTATAGGGTAACGACCGTATAGGGTAACGACCGATGGAGGGAGAAGTGAAAAAGGAAAAAGTTGTGGAGAAACAGGGAGTAAATAAAGTAAATAGAAAAAAAGTACAATTTGCGTTAGAGGATAGTGTGCATAGTATTCCGGGGTGGGAAGAGGATAGGAGGGGTACGTGGGCGTTGGACGCTTTGCGCGAGAGGATGCGCAGAGAAAATAGGTGCGTGATAAGCAGGGAGGATGAGGTATATAAGGACGATTGATCTGTTTATGTTTACATCACAGTGAGCACCCTGTGTGGCCATCGTCTTCTTCCAGAGATCCAGAGACTACCTTTCAGAGTCGATTTCGAAGTGATTTAGCAGGTATATAACGGTATCCGGAGGTAAGTATAAAATGGGTATAGTATCGTGGATGATGAAATTTATAGGAGGAATGATCGGGATGACTTCATCTCCTGATCGATTACAGAAACCGGTAACTAGACAGAGTTCTTCCGTTACCGACTCCTCCACAATCACCACGATCATCGATGCGGTCAGGAATGTTGTCGAAAAAAGAGACATATGTGAATGTCCCTAAATATTTTACGGAGAATGAATTTCGAAAGGTGTGGGAAGAAAAGAACGCTGCACAACACGGGTACGAAAAAATTAAACGTTATAGAAAGAACAGTATCGATGATGCTGGTGAATTGTCGAGGAAAAGAAAACGTGATATGTATAATAATGTAAAGTGCAATCCTATGTATGGGTATACAGAGTGTTCTCCCGAAAAGACTGTGTATCAGACATATCCTGTAACAGTTAATAGGTTAAAGAAATTTAAAAGTTGTAAATCGGAAATATTTGGAAATCAGAATACAAAATTGATTATTTTTGACGCTCCTGTCAGGTTCAGAGAATCCTTTTTAATTACCGTCTACAATCAAAATTTAGTGTCTGAAACGTTTTTGGAAGTTGAAAATAACGGTTTTCCGATCAGTATGCGTTTCATTAATAATCGCAGAGTCGGTTTATGTGAGACACACTATCTGTTCGAAAGAGCACCTGTATACGGACATCTGTCGTACGGTATGTGGACAAGTCGTGTAGCTAGTGAAATAGCGACACACGGATACAATGCAGGACCTTTTATTTTAGTATCAGGGCTTTCCTCATCAGATTGCATCTGTATAGAAACAGAATCGGAATTAAATTCGGAGTATTTAGATACATCTGAGTTACATGCTCCTCCACGTTGCCGGGCAACAAAATATATCATGATGGCAAATGAAAGACTGAATTGCGACCGTACCGATGTCGAATTGACACGGTACGAAAATTTGGAAAATCTGCTGAATAACGAAATTCCTCAATTATATAGGGTCGGCTGCCACGGTAAGTATATGATGGTAGATCATTGCGATGTTGCAACGTTAATGCAGATATTTCGGAGAGAGTACCGAGAATCTGTATTAACACTGGGGGAGATATTCCGTTGGTTTAGATACAGTGTGACCCCTGAGGACCTGATAGGTGAAATATTAGGGGTAAAAGGTCCTACATTGGATCTGGAAGAGTTATCGGATTATTGTTACAATCCATTACGACGAGATGATGTAAGAAATAAATATTTGTTTATTTCTAGCCTTCATAAAGTAGAAGAAAAGTTTACCAGAACTTTGACCCCACCTCACCGTGAATTCCCTGACATCATCGAGGAAACCGATACATCAGAAGTGCAAGACGTGTAAAAATAAAAGGTGAGAAAAAATATTACCTATATTTATTGATAGATTATAAATCACCATCCTCTTCATCCGTGATATCTATAATAGAAGGCGTAGCAGGAGGAGACGGTGACGCCGCAGCAGGAGAAGATGGCCTAGCAGCAGTGGACGGTGGCGTAGCAACACGAGGGACCGGCACAACGGCAGGAGGGACAGGCACAGCGGCAGGAGGGGGTGGCACAGCAGCAGGAGGAGGTGGTGGTGCAGCAGCACCATTCCGGACGAGTTCCTGAAGAGGTTCCGGCAACAACCCGAAGAACCGAGCAGCTCGTTCTTCGTGGGTACGACGGAGCCTGAAAAAAGAAGGGAGTTAGAATAATAATATTTCATATTCACACATAAATCTGAAAATTACGGAATTTATATACGTGGGGGTGATGATGTAATAGATATAATTGAAAAAATATATCACTTTTCCTGGATCTCGTCGATCTCTGCCTCCAACTCTCTCCTAAACTGTTCCCGCCTTTCGATGAATCCGTTGTTTGCGGTAACGACACGCTGGAGTATTTCCACCAAACGTTGTCCTACGCCCTCCAATTCACCGCCTAAACGGTCACCGGTTGCCTGCTCCTCCACGTTGACTCCTACCACTCTATCCGTGTACCGGCGAAATGCCCTCTGCAGGTTTAGGATTTCTTCCTGCACATCGACGTTAGCCACATACAGAAGGAAGGCTTCTAAAAGAGCCAACCCCCGATTGTTCTAAAACAAAAATCTATAACTGTAATCAAGGTGTACGTGCGATATATCTAACATATTTTCTTTATATTTTCAGATATGGCATCCCTACCATTTGAATTCAATGTATTGCATGGGAATCTAAAAGATACAGAACATTCTGGGGAACGAAGGAATCTGTGGAGCAAGGTCCAAGCTCGCCAAGTGGAGAGACAGATCGCATGCTACATAGATTTCTGCGAGGAGAAAGGATTAGCAGAGAACCTGATGTAGAACCTGGAGGAGGTCTGCCGTGATATGGAAGTCCAAATCGACACGCTCACTAAAATGTTTAGTTACATATCAGAAAAAAAGAACACGTCCCCAGTATTTGGGGATTTTTTGGAAAATGTAAAACAGGCACAGTATGTGCCATCTCATTTATCCCTTCGTGTATGTTTCGAAATGATGGAAGTTTTCAAAAATATTAGAAAACAAAAAACGGAGGAGACAAAAAAAGAACGATGAAAAGGAGATGGAGAGTAAAATGTCAGAACTTCTAAAGAAAAGAAAATTGGACAAATAAATACTAACACCACTAATACACTAACACTTTTGTCCGATTTTCGTTTGTCTACACCCGAAAAATTAAATGAGAAAGTGTATAGGTGATTTAGTAAATGAAATGTATATATTTTAAAATATAACTAGATGGATATGAAATGTTTATAATAAAATATATTCAGAAAATATGTTATTTTTATATTAATATGAAATACCTGTATGTTAGTTACGTTTTTCTCATAATACATTGGTGACATAGCTGTTTTATAATCAGAGTTCCGGATCTGCTATTCCATAAAAATGGTTCGAATCCGATTTTAAACTGTAGGTCCGGTCTCCGTGACACTATGGTGACATGTCTCATAATTAAGGTCCCGGGTTTGACACCTGGTAAAAATACACAGAAATTCAAACTCTTGATTTTGATTGGTTGTTTAAAGTCCACTTTATGCACATTAAGGCTAATCGGAACTAGACCTACAGTTTAAAGTGGGATCCGAAATGTGCCTCCACCGGGAATCGAATCCGGGACCCTTGATTACAAGACGACGTTACCACTGCGTCATCGGGGAGGTCTAGCAATTCGAACCCCGGTGTAAACTGTAGGTCTAGTTGTGATTAGTCTTTTTACATAAAATAAGTTTGAAACAGAAAAACATGCAAATTACTTACCAAGTTTCCGTTCTCCATTTCTGTTCTGCTGCAGACGGTAAATGTGAGGAAAGGCTGCTATAAATATTCCATATATATTGACGGTATAGTTTGATCCAAATTTTGTAACATCCTCCGTGTATCATTTAAAGGTTAGTGGTCAAATTATAATTGGGAATCAGGAAACATATTTTACAAGTTGTTTTGACATTCTAAAGGTTATAGAGGTCACGTAGCAATTAGTGGGAAACATATTTTACAAGCTGTTTTGACGTTCTCTGAAAGTATCTCTATGTATCATTCTAAAGGTTAGGGGTTACGTAGCAATTAACAGTCTCGAGAAGAATTTCACAGTGATTCTCTGTTACATTTGAGAGTATTGAGAAATAATGAAGGAGTCGATAAACTCTCGAGTCTTTTTCATTCTCCGGTGTTTATAAATTCTGTGTTTCAATATCACGGTAGACGTAATGTTTAAAAGTTAAGGATGAAATTGTAATCAACAGTTTTGAGATGAGGGTTAAAGGTTTACAAGAAGAATAAACCCTAAGGAGGTTATTTGCGGTCGATCTTTTACGAAACTACACAGAACAGACACTTTAAAAATATGGAACCGGGTTCTGTGTCAAATGATGTTTATTGAAAACCAGGGCCGGCCCGGGCCCCAGGAAATGATGAACAACGTTTGGTGAAGTTATCGCTGTATGTTAAAACCAGGGCCGGCCCGGACCCTTTGGAAAATGGTTAATAACCGTCGGTAAAGTTATTCCTGTACGTATATTGAAAACCGGGGCCGGCCCGGGCCCCAGGAAATGATGAACAACGTTTGGTGAAGTTATCGCTGTATGTTAAAACCAGGGCCGGCCCGGACCCTTTGGAAAATGGTTAATAACCGTCGGTAAAGTTATTCCTGTACGTATGTTGAAAAGTCCACTCTACTAAAAAGTCTCGATGTGCAGATTCCAAATCTGTAACGGTTTTCAGGGTAACTCGATCAGCAACGCGACTATGCCCCTTTGAAATGTTTAGGTTTTCTGAAATTTTGCCAAATTTTAGGTTATCAGACAATTCGACCTCTGCAATTGTTGTTCTATTTTATTAGAAATATTTTTTCATTATCAAAGACTTTAACCTTGTTTATAAATAAGAACCAGGAAACCGTTACACATTTCTAGAAAGTTTACAATACAGCCGGTAAACCGTTAGATAAATCATTAAAACAAAAAGGGGTCGTAGATACCGGAAAGATTGTTACTCATTTCCTGGAAACTTATAAATCAGACAGTAAAACCGTTAGAATCAGTATTGTGATGCTGAAGCACATAACATAGACACCCTCTTTCGTGAGTAGTTTCTGGAATGGTATTATCCTCCTATCATGGACTTACAGTTATCTGCTGACGAATTGTTAGTGTTATATCGTAACGGGTATTACAAAACAGCTGACCAGTTACGAAAACTGCTGGCGTACATTGCACAAAGGATAATTGAAGGAGAGACTGTCTCTTTAGTTGAAGAGTATGATCAATTACTACGGGCAGTAACAACAACAACTACACCCGAACTTTTCGGAAAAGGAGCATCATCGCCACCGAATATCCACACATCCGATACTGCATCATCTCAAGGAACTTCAAGGAATGCCGTATCCAGACCAGACCCGGAACCTCTACCTGGACCATCTTGGAGAGAGGACCCCTTACCGACAGTTGAACAGCCACCTCAGAATCTTTCTGAATCAAATAGAAGAGGTAAGAAAAGAAAACGTGATACAATGCCTCGTGAACACATAGGAAATATATTGGTACACAATATTCAGGAACGTGAATACCCTAAATTTCGTTCCAAGGGACAACGTATGGAATTCAGTTTCTCACATCCTCCAGAAAATGTTGACCCTCACAGTTGGATTCGTTAAGGTGTTGAAAACATTCTCACCTATGTGAAAAAGAATGCTAAGGACGGAGATAAAATAGGTTTAACACTATCTAACATATCCGACCCAAATGTCAAAGATATTTATATCGGATGGCATAGAAGTGATCAGTTACATAGTGATATGGTATGGACTGTTATGCATAAAATACTACAAAGTGCAAAAACATTTTCAAGTACAGACCATCTAATTTTACGGGCTGACCGTGTTGATATACCTGTCGGAGGAGGAGGAGACGGTAAACGTGCCTATTGTTTACCAAATTATATACTAAGTACACTGAAGAGAAGTGTTGTCAGTGTACCAAATAGAAAAAACCTCTTTGATTAGCTGAAGCTCTGGTTATAGGGAAAGCTTATGTAGATAAAGATCCATCGTATACACAATATAAAAAAAATAGAAATCTTCTTAGACCTGTTTTTGAACTAATGCGAAAGGCAGGTGTAAATCTAACAGACAATACGTGTGTCGGAAGTGGAATTCCTGAACTCAAGAAATTTCAACAAGTTCTTACAGAATATAAAATCACTGTGTACAATAACCTTCGTGATGTTAAAGATATTCTTTTTGAAGGAGAGGTCGAGAACGTCTCCAAATACATATATCTTCTATACGACAGTACTCGACAGCATTACGATGTTATTGTGAACCGTGTTGGAGCTTTTGCAGCAAAACAGGAATGTCAGGGATGTAACGAACTTATATTTCGTAAACCACATATTCATCAGTGCAAACAAATGTGTTCCATGTGCCGCGCAATCACTCCATGCGTACCTGAAACAGGAGTTTATAAAACATGTCAAACATGTCACAGGATTTTAAAAAATAAGAAATGTTTTACAAATCATGTTTCTACGCTATTTCGAAACGGTACAGTATGTAGTGAAATCCAACAGTGTCCTCGAAGTTTTAGAATTGTTCTCACAAATAATTCGTATGAGAAAGTACATAGATGTAACATGAAATACTGTACTGTCTGTAACTCTGTGAAACCTATAAATCACATGTGTTACATGTCTATTCCAAAATCTGAACAGAATTCGAAATTTCTATTTGTGTTTTATGATTTCGAATGTTATACTGATATTCCATACTGCGATAAAGAAAAAAACTTTTCTTCATGTTCCGAATCTTATCGTGGTACAGACAGCCTGCAATGCATGTCATGACAAAGAGAATTTAACAGTTTCATGTTCTGTTTGTGGTACAAGACAGTTTATATTCTGGGATGATCCTGTAGAAACTTTTCTCTCCTATCTCGAACTGCAACATAAGTTTTCCAATATAACTATTTGTGCACACAATGCACGAGGTTATGATTGCACGTTTTTATTGAGAAAAATGTTGGAAAAAGGGATGAAACCTCGTATAATCTTGGATGCAACCAAAATCATCAGTATGACGTACCAAAATCTCTACTTTATCGACAGTCTTAACTACGTTCAGACGAATCTTGCAGGGTTTTCAAAACTGTTCGGTCTACCAGTACAGAAAGGATATTATCCGCATTTGTGGAACACATACAAAAATCGGAATTACATAGGACCTACACCTCCTCCTTCTGCATACGGATATGAATATATGAAAACAATTGAAGATCAAACAAATTTCATGTCTTGGTATGATACTGAATGCAAAAAAATATGCCTTTTAACAACAAAACAGAACTACTCCAATATTGTATTAAAGATGTTACTCTGTTAAGACAAGGATGTCTGAAACTGAGACAGAATTTTCTGGATATATGTAAAATAGATATTTTTAGAAATTGTATCACTATAGCATCAGCGTGTTCATTAATTTACAGACATAAATTTATGCCCGCTGACACTATAGGAATAATTCCTAAAGGAAGTTACCATCATGCAGATAAAATGTCAAAATTTGCGTTGATATGGTTGACCTATGTTGAAGAACAGAATCACATAATACTTCTCCACGGTGGACGTACTCGTGAAAAATATGTTTTAGGAGGACGTTATAAAGTAGATGGATATCACGAGGAGACAAATACAGTGTACGATGCGCTTGGCTGCTTCTGGTACGGTTGCAGACGATGCATATCAACAAACAGGGATATGTATCCTAAAGATATCACGGAAGATGAAAACACCCAGAAAAATGACGATCAAACCGATAGTGACATGCTAAACACTGCAGCTTTTGGATACGAAACAACATGTCGTAAACTTGCAGCTTTACGTTCTGAAGGATACCGTGTTGTCACAATGTGGGAATGCGATTTTGATAGAATATTAAAGACTGATCCTGAACTCGATAGACATCTATCTACACACCCTATTGACTGCTGTATTCCTTTAAATCCGAGAGATGCCTTATATGGTGGAAGAGTTGAAACAGTCAGAACTTATTACAGAATCAAGGAAAATGAGAAATCACAATAAAACGATTTTACAAGTTTGTACCCTTATGTGAACAAATATTGTACGTATCCTGTAAGACATCCTACCATATTTTTAGGAAATTCTATTCCTCCAGTCGATGAAGTTTTAAACATGAAAGGACTTGTTAAATGTACAATTCTACCCCCTACAACCCTTCTCCACCCTGTTTTACCCTCCAAAATAAATGGAAAACTGATGTTTGTATTATGTAAAGAATGTGCTATCACGCTAAAATGTGAAGGTATTTGTGAACATTCAGATGAACAGCGTGCACTTTCAGGAACTTGGGTTATCGCAGAAGTACGTAAAGCTTGTAGTTTAGGTTACAGAATGTTGGAGATGTCGGAAGTGTGGAAATATGAAACATATATGTACAATCCTGTTACACAAACTGGAGGACTGTTTGCTGAGTATGTCAACACATTTTTGAAAATAAAACAGGAAGCTAGTGGGTGGCCTACTTGGTGTCAAAACAGAACGGATAAAGAGAAATACCTACAGGACTATTTTGACAAAGAGGGAATTCTATTGGAGGAAGACAATATTGAGATCAATCTTGGAAAACGTACTTTGGTTAAACTTTGTCTTAATTCTTTATGGGGCAAATTTTGTCAACGAGATAACCTTTCCCAAACATCAATTATCAAGGAGTCGAAAGATTTTCTCGATAAAATGACTGATCCTAATATAATTATTGGAGGAGTTATATTTATCAATCAGGATACTGTTATAGTAAACTGGAAATATGTTGAAGAGGCCATCACCCTGAACAGAAAATAAACGTTCCTATTGCTGCTTTTACGACATGTCATGCTCGTTTCAAACTGTATGAACTTCTTGAAAAATTGGATGACAGAGTATGTTATTGTGACACAGATTCGGTGATTTATGTAGATAGTCCTGAAATGGAATATCATCCCCAAACAGGTGATAAATTAGGAGACCTCACCGATGAATTGAGTAATTTCGGTCCCGATGCAATTTGTGAAGAGTTTGTCTCAACAGGACCGAAAAGTTACAGTATGAAAATTAAAAAAAACTCTTTCTGAACCCCAATATATCTGTAAAGTTAAAGGGATCACTTTAAACACTTCCACATCAAAATTGGTCAACTTTGATATTATGTGTGATATGATGAACAATGAAAAATCTGACGTTACAGTAGAAAATATCTTTAGAATTAGAAGAACAAAACAGTTTCAAGTTATCAGTACAAATGAAAAGAAATTGTTTCAGCCAGTATTAATGAAACGTTTTTTTGACCACCAACATTTATCATTTCCTTTCGGATACCGTACAGACTAGGTTATAAATATATCTGTAATCCTAATCTGTAATAGGTATTGTAATAGGTTTTAACCTATAGGTCCAAAGTTCAAGTTTTTGTTCCAGTGTTTTTATATTGTATACTTGTATTATATAACCTTGTACAAAATAAATATAAAATGTATTAATAGTCTGGTAAGCCGTCATTTTCTTTCAAGTTCCTGGATACAAATCTGTAAAAATTTTTGCTTAACATAAAATGTTTCCTAAACTTATCCATCCTTTTACGATGATGGTTTGTGGAGCATCAGGAAGTGGAAAAACCACTTTTGTAACAAAACTTGTTAATTCTATTTTTTCATTTGTCGAAAAACCTGTTAAAAAAATAGTATGGTGTTACGATCAGGAAAATAGTATCCCAAAAAATATCGGTGATGTGGAATATCATAAAGGAATTGTTAATTGGCAATCATGGAACGGAAAAACTCCCACCCTTATAGTGCTAGATGATCTTATGATGGTTGTTGAAGGATAAAAAGTTGCAGACCTTTTTACGAAAGGTAGTCACCACAAAAATATTTCAGTTGTTTTTATAACACAGAATCTTTTTCACCAAGGAAAAAATTGTAGAGATATTTCTTTGAACGTAAAACATTTTGTTATATTTAAAAATCCACGAGATATGAATCAATTTACTGTTTTTGCACGACAACTTCAACCTCATCGCATGAAGGAACTAGAAAAAGTATATATAGATGCAACAATGGAACCTCACAGTTATTTGTATATTGATATTTCCCAGTCAACACCGGATCCTTTACGATATCAAATAGATATTTTTAATACAGATCATTCAACCATATATCTTCCTCAGGAATGCCTGAAACCTCGAGATGAAGAAAACGAGGAAGAGACGTACCAACTTACGTTCTAAACAGAATATTTCTTTTAAAACACATTCACCTTTTTTGCACATATTGAAAAAATCCCCAACAAAAGTTCGTAAAACATTACTGAAAAGTGCTCCAAAAAAAACAATCCGTTTTATCAGTGAAAGTTGTCTGAATGTTTTAAAAGGTAATATAAAACTTCGACCGTCTGTAAAACATCGTCTAACACCTTACAAAACTGTTTTACGTAGACTTGTAAAACCTAAAGTAGATATCGAAAATCGAAGAAAAATTCTTGTTCAGAGAGGAGGGTTTCTACCCCTACTTTTAGGATCTCTACTATCAGGTCTTCTCGGAACTCTCATTCCACATTAAAAATGACACCTGTTTACAAGAAAATGATTGTTCTTTCACCAGAACAATTGACACGTATTCGCGGTTTCGAACAGTCTATAAATCAAAAATTATCTATTCTGGATAAAAAAAATGAACGAAATTTTTAAAATGAAAAGTATACCAGATGACCAAAAATGGCGTCTTTATAGAAAAGAATTGGATGAGTATTTATGGTTGAGTCGAAAATCGAAAGAACCATTAGAGATTCCTATTATCCAGGATAATGGTGATTCTAGTATTTCACAACTAACATTTCCTGTTCGAACATATACAAATGTTGACGACTTGATTTCGTCGATCGTAACTTCCCTTCCCGATAATCGAGAAATACGAAAATCTGTGCTTTACAAATTCTGGCATCTTCTGGCCGACCCGCAATGGAGTTCATTCGAGTCATCTGTTTCTACAGATAACACACTATATATTAACGATCAACCGTTTTATTTTCCTGCAGCTACTTATACAATAGATGATCTTATTTTTTCCTGAAAACCAACCCTGCAAATGTAGCTATTCCTACTCATCTTCGATTCTATTTTAAAGCTGCCGTATATAAACACTTGTCCGAAACAGGAATGCTCGACCCTGAACTCGATGCCTCTGTAGACAATACAATAACACCAATAGATTTAACAGACGACTATGATAAATTTCGATATGATATATTAAAATCTATCTATTCTTCGCACGTAATATCTAGTAACGTTGTCGATAAAAATCCTTACATATTTGTATATTCAGATATTGTAAAACAACAGTTGGTCGGTGAAGAAATGATAGTCTATTACGTCTTACTCGAAAACAATGTTCAGAAGTAGATACCACATGTACGATACCTGTAGCTCATCACACATTCAATCCGATTCACTATGTTTCTCTGGATAAAACTTCTTTCGAAACAATAGAAATTACTTTAAACGATCAAAAAGGAAACTTTTTACCTTTAAGAAACGGTTCCGTTCCTACTATCGCTGTTTTACATTTTCGTAAAAAAACAAAATCCTTTTAAAAACCGACATAACACTATTTTCTCAATCTATATTGGTAAAGGAATGAGTCATCATGAATTCGCAAGCAGAATATTACACAACCCAAATACATGGAGGAATCGGACCCATTTTTCGTTCTAACAGAATTCAAAAAGGAAGAGGATTAGGTTCTCTTTTTGCTGGACTTTTCAGAATGATGAAACCTCTTCTCTGGAGTGGTGCAAAAGCTATCGAAAAAGAAGCTTTAAAAACTGGAGCTAATATTGTTACAGATATTGCAACAAGTCAGCAGACTCCGAAAACTATTGTTCGTCAGCGAATACGTGAAGCTGGTCAGAATCTTAAAACTAGAGCACAACAAAAAATCGATTCTCTGACAGGTTTGGGTATAAGAAGAAGAATTGCAAGAAAAAATACCCATTCGGTGTTAAAACATTCAGGTAGCCGTGCTAGAACCTCGAAAATCAAGAAAAACGTACATCCGTAAAACGTCGAAAAACATCATCGAAATCTAGGAAAACACGTAAAAGAAAAATCAGACAAAATATCAAAGTCAGAGATATTTTTACATCATGATACAGAACAGCACCTAGGTGATTTCACAGTTCGACCTTTTTCAGAAAAAACATACTATTCCGTACAAATCTATTGCTTCCTTCGATAACCAGAATGTTACTTCGTTTCTCGAACCTGTCTATCTTCGCTTACAGCTGAAGATGATTAAACAAGATGGAAGTCGTATGAGAACTCTACCGTCCGATAAAAAATCGATTCTCTGACAGGTTCGGGTATAAGAAGAAGAATTACAAGAAAAAATACTCATTCGATGTTAAAACATTCAGGTACCCGTGTTAGAACCTCGAGGATCAGAAAAATCAGACAGAATATCAAAGTCAAAAATATTTTTACACAATGATGCAGGACAACACGTGTATGATTTCACAGTTCGATTTTTTTCCGGAAAAAACCTATTCAACAAAATGTCGAAAAAACCTACACTGTTACCTACAAACCTATTGCATCCATCGATAACCAGAACGTGATGCCATTTCTCATACCTGCAACAGCAACAGATTTTCTGGATCTTGCATCTGTTTATCTTCGTTTACAGGTGGAGATGGTTAAACAAGATGGGAGTCGTATGAGTGCTTTGCCGACCGATAATGCAACCACAAAAAATTGTGGGGTAGTAAATTATCTCCTAAATACTATATTTTCACAATGTAACGTTGCTATCAACGGTATATCTGTAACAAATGCTGACAACAATTATGCATACAAATCAATTTTTGAGGTACTTCTCAATTACGGTACCGATGCTGCAAATACACATCTTACTAATTCTTTATGGTACCTGGACACACCTGGAAACCAAGATAAAATCACAACCAATAACGAAGGTTTCACCACCCGAAAAAAAATTTCCAGTACGTTCCGTCATCAGGAAATCCTATGGAAGTAACAGCCGAAATGGAACTTATGGGAAAACTCCACATAGATTTTTTCAATCAGCCTAAATATCTACTCAATGGTGTGGAAGTACGTATCGAACTTATCAAGTCACGTGATGCTTTTTATATCTGGGGAGATCAAGATTCACCTAGCGTACAAATAAAAATTTTAAAAGCTGCTCTCGAAATAAATCACGTCATTCCTACTCCTAGCACCAGTTTGGCTATAGACAGAGCACTTTCTTATGCTCCTGCACATTATCCGTTCACAAGAAGTATTATCAAGGCATACTCTTACGTTGCAGGAACGCAGCAGATTTCTATCGACAATGCTTTTCAAGGTCCTTTTCCAAATGTTATTCTTTTTACTATGGTATCCACCGCCAGCTTTCTCGGAGACAGTAAAAAAAATCCGTTCGACTTCTTTCCATCTTGTAAAAAATGGAGAACTCACACCTTCTGAACCTTTACGAATCAGTACAGGAGTAAATGGCGGTTTAGTAACACGTGCCTACCAAACTCTCTTTTCCGGCACAGGTATCCATCACAATAATTATGGACATCAGATAACAAGGAAGATGTTTGAAAACGGATCATTTTTTCTGATTTACGACATTACACCAGATTTTTCAGGAAACGATACACACATCAGTCTACAGGAACAAGGTACCTTAGGAGTAGAATGCAGTTTTCTCCACAACTGTCGGAAAATGTTACCTGTCTTCTCTATGCTGAATTCGAAGTGGCCTTGGATGTGACAAAAGACAGAGGTGTTATCCTTCACTAATAAACCTAGCAATTTCACTCTATAAATTTGGTGTGTTCCTGTTTTCTGCCACAGAAACCTACCTGTATCGTAATAGAAAAATACTACCGTGTTTGTGTACTTTATTATAAATGTATCCAACATGAACACATCACAGATCAGACATATTTTATCTCACAACTGTTCCACCAAAACAATTTTTTGTGGTGTTTACCCGAGAGATCTTCTGCCTCGAACGTTCTCCACCCCTGCTTTGATAATCGCAAACACGGATACTTCCGATTCCAAAGGAACACACTGGGTTGCTTTCTATTTCGACAAAAACAATAAGGCAGAATATTTTGATTCATACGGTTTCCACCCCTATTACCCAGAATTCATAACATTCTTGAACCGTCATTCCTCTATCTGGACTCACAATAACACCCCCTTACAAGGAATATTTGCTACAACTTGCGGACATTACTGTTGTGTATATGCTTATTATAAAGCACATCACGTCACAACCAGGGATTTCATCCGGATATTCCCACCGGGTGTCAGTAAAGATGAATATATTTTACACCGTTTTCGTCAGATCTTCAAATGTTTACCGCATTCAAAGTGTCCTAAAGGAGCACAAGTGTGTCGTTCCATCAAACCAGTTCGGGAGTGTATAAGGTGATTTCTATATAAAATATGTATGATGATTCTGCTCACTCTCAGTATCATCTTGACACCTTTAGTGAAAACATGATGGACCCGGTCAAAAATTCTACAATGGAAAAACATGATCAGCTTCTAGACCGTATTACTCATAAGGATGGTGTTTCTAGATGCAGAAAACGTAGACGTCTGCCCCCTACCAAAATTGAGATTCCTGTTATAAAAACTGAACCGATCGGGAGTGAACCGGATGTGACAAAGGATTGTGATTTCATAAAAATACGTAAAGAAAACAGTTGTTCCCAAAATAAAACCGAATGTTCGGAACTACACAACATACATGTCTGTTTGGATCTTTATCTTGCAAATATATACTTTCTGAACACCGAAAAAACCAAATATGTAGCAGTAGGATTCGAAAAACAAACACCTTTCAATCTGGTATGGGAGTTTTCGCAACAAGGAAGATTACCCGTACGAATTAATTCTTCACAGATTAGAGAATTGTGTGTTTTGAAATCTGATGTACTTAATTACATCGAAACAGGTCGACGATTTAATTATCTCGTCACAGGGAATGTTACTGTCAGTGCTGTAAATTTTTTCGGAAAACGTTGTATTTCCATCTATCAACATTTCTCACCGGATGCTTTTATTTTTACACCCCCGGAACTACATTTATTTTTTTGTGAACTTTTCACACAATTAAGAAAATTAATGAACGAACGTTATCATAAATTACAGCCACATATACAGACTTTTGTGCATTGTATCGAAAAGAATATGTTTTCAGAAAGAAAAGAAGTACCGGAAAATCTGATAAGCCATTTTCACGTTCTCTGGTACAACGAATTGATGATTGAAATATATCTTCGACACAATCTTGGACATTCATTGTTATTATAAATAACTTTATTATCCATTATGTATTTTTACTGTAAATGTATATCTTTATATGTATATTATTAAATTGTAAATAAAACATTTGAAAAAAGGTTAAACATTTTTTATTTTTCTCTATTACAGTAGAAAAGGTACATTTTCCAAACATTTTCAACTGCACAGGTTTTGTTCACATTTTTTGATTCACTATGTTCTCTACATTTCTTTTTCTCTACCGAAAGTTTCACACTCTCCAATTTTGGACACCTAAATTCTTCAATATTATCTACGGTTAACGTACTCATACGTTTTTCTCCGATACATTTTTCCAGCCATTTAGCTTGTTCAGTACCTTTAACATACACATTTTCATTTACAAGTACAGATTATAAAAGATCTCCTAACTTCTCATACGGTACCCAACCATTTTCCCAGGAGAGTCCGTGTTTGTTTGCACGGAGCCAATAATTCACACGACGATATTTTTCACTTATCAAATGTAGACCGTATGGAGGTTTTACTAAATAATCAAATGTACATTTAAAAGGAGACTTGAATATTCCAACTTCTTTCCACACAAATTCACCGTCTTTTCCTCGTAAACCTTGAACGTCCAAAAAACATACATCCATTGTTCAACAGTTAAAAACTGTCAATGTATTTTTAATAGATCCACGACATATAGCACACTTATCGAGTTGTGAGGCACAGGATCGACAACTGACAAAATGTCTGCACGGGAGAAACACTATATCGCAAACATTCAAAAAACAGATTTTACAAATAATTACAGAATCAGCATTTTTTCAATAACTCTTTTTGCAGAGTTTTCTCTATTAGCACAATATTTACATTCGGCCTTATAATGTAGTAATGCAACACTTCGTATAAAACTACAATGGGGCACTGATGCCAGATGTCCTACAACAGGACAATCTTCCGGTGTCCAATCACAAAATCCATAAAAACAATATGAACACAGTACTCTATCACCGTGGCCAGAATAGTAACATCCTGCAGTCACTAACTCTTCAGGTGTCTGTTGTAATCCTACAGGCCACTTTTCGTAAGTTTTGTATCGAGAATCGACTGATAGGTAGTTATTACAATGCCCCGAAAATCGGTAGCAGGGGTAACTGAACACTTTCATAAATCAGCCAAAGAAAAACAATCTGATACAATAGGTGATGGAGATTCAGGTATTGGTGATAACGGTACCGGCACAGTATCTTCTACATCACTATCGAACAAAGATCTGGAAAAACCAAGACGATTCGAAGATACCACTGGAAAACAGGGATGTCCTTCTAATTTACGTAGTAGAGAACGGTTGCAGTTAGTACACCACAAAATAGTTCTGTTCACTAACACGGCGAGCCACTCTCTCACTCTTTGTTTTAAAGCTTCAGCAACCTCATCTTCATCCTTCCTCTGAATGAGTTCACACGAACATTTGTGACTAGGAAATCCTGTTCTCCCATCCGTAAACTTTTTTCTTTCCACTATCTCCTTCAACGTCTCGCAGGAATGATGGACCGCTTCTCCCGATCTATTGAACAGGTAACATCCGCACCATGGAGCTTCACGTAGTGCTACGTACATAAACGGGAAATGTTTCAACACTCGCTGTACAGCTTCACGATTGGTATCGACATCGCCGCAGGATTCTATAACTTCCCAAACCTCGTTGTAACTTATCTCGTAGAAATTCAGAGCTTTCTCCGGTAACGTTATGCAATACTCTGCCATTGTGACACACTCTTGTTCTTTTATACCGTCTACATATATATACCCTTCTTCCTATTACGTCATTTTCCTTAAACATATCCAAATAAACAACTTTTTGTATTCTTAAATTAATACAACGATCTTTGAATCAAATGAGTCAGCAACATTTTCCCGGCTTCTCAAAGACAGGTTGTTAACCTCTATACTGAATGAGTCATTAAGTTCGAAAACCTAAATCAACCTCTGTACCGAAAAAACAAACATAATAAATAAAATAAAACACAACAGTACAACATTCCCCATCCGTTATCTATAACCTTTTAACCTCTTATATCTATCTCGAACTCCACACATTTTTGGAACCCTGCCAAATAATAACAATGCCTGCTTGTTCACTCGAAAATTAACCCGAGCAGGAAATTTCCGGTCACGTGACTTTCACGTGATTTTGGCGGGAAATTCTCAGAATCGACCCGAATCAACAATTTCCTATCACGTGATTTTCACGTGATTCACATAGCATTTTCTAAACCTCAACCTCTTATCTATAAGCTTTCACCTTTCTCAGACAACACTTTATTCATCATTCAACTGTCTCAGTAATTTCCTGTCGAAATCAAGCTCGGGAATTTCCCGTTACGGGGTCAAAAAACTCTTCAACAAATCAAAACACAAAACACCTATGACGTCATCATCTCCTCGTCCAAACAACCAATCAAAACCCATCCCCATATCTCAAACCCCGCCCATTTCTGGCCTCCATCCAAATACAAACAATGCTTCCATGTCCACTGCCCTTTATCATCAATTGATCTTTCATCGATCTTTTCCAATCAATTGATTTATCGGCCTATATCCGGGACCATAACTACTCTCGTATACCATGAGGGGTTGAATGGACCTAAAAGCAAAATCGGTTAGGATGGAAAAAAGAGTGAGTAGACACAGATCAGGATGGGTTTGTATTTGTCCTCTCTGGAATTAAGAAGCTTAAAGTCCATTTTTTTTCACTACGATGTGGATGTAAACAAAAGCACGTGTTCTAGAGAAAGCCAGTGCAGCCCTATTGGTGGTTTCTGGCAGTAGTCCCTCCGCAGACCTTTTTCACCCTGATAGATAGTCCATTCAATGCCGTCTTGAAACTAGAGTAATACAGCATTGTATGCTGTTCAAAGCATATACTAGCCTTATCCTTGCTTATGAATTCATAACCATTCTTTAGTAAAGCACCTACGGTGACATTTACTCATTCAAATTAACAACATTCCCGCTACTTGTCCGTTACTCTGTGTTGTGCAGTGTTGCAAATTCACAATATTAAGTCAAGTCTATAATCTTGAAATACCGGACTAGACAGAATCAGAAAACATGATTTAGACTGACAGTGACTGACATGGGAATCTCTAGATTACACACGTGTTGATGTATATATCACAAACACGCACACACTATTTTGAACTTTATGCGTTTTATCTAGAATGGTAAAATCAACACACTGCAAAAGATTGTAGGGAAACCTTTGAGAAAAGCCAAAGTGCTTGGTGCAAATACAACCAGTGATGCTTAAAATCGTACGGAATGTTACTTTAGCATTTATTAAATGATCCACCTACGCTTCCTTTCCTTTACTTCCCACATAAAACATGCTCAGATTTCAGGAACCTGAATTCCCCCAGCTTGTCAAAGAAATATGCCAGATGCATACACTGGCAAGTGCTTCCAAGAAGAAATTCGTAGAGGGCGAGGACGCAAGTTACAGATGGGCAAACTGTGCCATTCAGTGTTGCTACCCGACCTTTATAGAAACATCGTTACAATTCGGTAATATTCCAAAGCTGTTATCGTATCTAATTGCTATATAGCCAACTTCGCAACCACAATGTTCTATTAATGTTCCAACACGCGTGTACGTAATAAGACCTTTACATTTCTCGAGATTTTGCGTAGTGTTTATAGGTTGTATGTATCATTGAATGTTGATGTGGCTTCAACAGCAAGTTTTACAAAACATCTACATTTGAAACCTTCAACAAGTGGCGATACCAAAATTGCGGTGAATCCAGAGTATTGTGTTGAATCGTTAACTTCTGAACATGTGTCTTAAAAACAAGAATTTAGGCGGTCCGCAAGGAAAATCAGCCGAACAAAAACGCGGATGGCACATTTTAGCCGATTTAGTACTTGCTACCGTCAGCAGGAAAGTGATGTTTCTTTTTTTCATGGATATGAGTTTGTCTACGCTGGTTAAATTATTGCATGGTTTATTTGGTTTATTTTACTTCGCATTTCTGCCACACTTGGCTTATCGCGAGGATGAGGATGCGTGATGATATGGTAAAATTGATGCAATAACACTCACAAAGAACATCCATGCCGAGGCCAAGATTCAAACTCGGGACTCCTGGCGTCGTAGCACACAGTGATAACCACTCCGCTACGACGGCCAGCTGTGTGAATTCTTCTTACATGGTATATTACATTGACGAGAACTGACATCGTAAGTGTTTACCTCTATTTTATTATATTTTCTTCATCTCTCGTATTTACAACAGTGTTCATTTTAAAAACTAATATTTACTCATTTTTAAAAGTCACTCTAGTTTCGAAAGGTGGAAAATACTGACACTGAAGCTAACACGTGCGCTGGGGGGGAGGGGCAAGTGCTGGCGAATAGAAAGTGGTCACCGCGCTCATTAATACAAATTTCGGTAACTTATTGGCCACACCTACTTCGTTTTAAAGCTGGAAACAAAAATAGAGAGTTAGTTGGTTGTTTCCCACTGCACTATTTCAATTTTTGAATAATCACATGTAAGTTATGAACGCACCGTTGACATCTTGACTGATCATTTGTGTGTTTGGGTTGAGGCTCCGTATTTGTTCGCAACATTTTTTTTCTTCTTTTTCTTGTTATATGATTTTCTATATGGAACATTAGAAACGACATTAACAGTATTTCATGTTATGGAAACATTGAAGTCTATACGCCATCGGGGGTGGGATTGCAACCTACGTCATCCGACAAAGATCAGGATCGGTATTGTAATATTTAATTGCTCAGGTCATTTTTTAAATATGTACAGCTATAGGTGAACATTTTAACTTGAGCCCTCAGAGTCGTAGACCGACGAAAGTACACCACTGTTAATCGCCTCGTGTGGGTGAGGGGGGACAATTGTAGTTGTTGGGGTAATCCACTTCGAAGCAGACGTGCCCCATTTTTTCAATTTCATCAAAACAACCATTATTCATCCTCATCGTTGCCCTTAGCCAAAATAGCCTCGCTTCTTCTTTTTTACAATTTTCGTAGTGATCCCCGTTTTGGTTTAGTATTTAATCACACCAGCAAAACAAACTCTCCATTCGCTTCACAACTGAAGTTAACTATATTTTGCATAAATGCAGACGCAGAAATATACGCCCCCGAGGTGTGCTCTTGGAAGACTATACGGGGCCCCATTTTTACAATAATAAAAATATTGAACAAGTAAGCAGTGGAGTAAAATTCTTGATGTGAAGAAAAGTTTTAGTCCATGCATTGATCTGAATCCCCTTGTCCAAAAGAAGAGTAAGCTCCGGCCCCATCTGGAGACTGCAAAACTGATATGTATGTCTATTCAGAAAAAACCCAAAAGTTTTAACATCCATGCACGTTACCGTACTGTGGCTGTTGCGCCCCACACCCATGTGTAATGTTTTATTTCTCTTGTTGGCTGAACGCGAAGATGCTCGAGATTGCTTTCGAAATTATTTTCGGCCTCACATCACGATACAGCCGTATGCATGTAAAACTAGTATATCACACACAATCAAAGGGGTAAAAAGGTAACATTTCTCTCCTTCCCTCGCTTTTAGCCATCTTCCAGTGTTCGTCTAGATAGCGTGACTAGCAAAAATATTGAAATCGAAATAAGAATTATCCGTTATGGTCTCCCTCCCCTTCTTTGCATGCATGTTGCGCTGACATGGAAATAAGCGCTATGCTTTAATAAAGAGAACAAGCATTGTACAACTGTATAGGTCCTCGTCCATCTCATGCCAGGGACTGCATATCTTGTGTACAGTTTATAGTGGCATCATATTCCTTCACTCGAGAGACTTGCAAGACAGCTCATTACTAGATCTGTTTTGTCCATATGACAATGCTTGCTGTCAGTGACGAAATTTTTATGCTGTTTAACCTAACAGCTGAGGGGCCAGGGCATTCCACATTTACCTTTGCTAGTGCAATAAATTGTCAATGTTTTAAGTTATGCAATAATTTTGACATTACATTCATGTCCATTCCCCAAGACTAGATTTATATACACAACCAACTCGCTCTTGCAATATATTATCTGATGCGACATTGTGAAAAGTTCTCGCATGTTCGCAAAACAGGAAATACACGTCATAGCTTCCGTGAATCGATTGCAAGGTTACTGGAGCAGGCATCATGCACAAATAGAATAATCGGGCTGAAACCACCATGTTCTGGCACCAAGTATCAAAAACCTGTGGATATTTTATTATATGATAGGAGGTGAGTGAAATAGTTGTTGCAAGTTACCTTTCAAACCCAGTACATGTGTAGGAAAAAACTGCGTATAAGCTGTCTCACTCTCTCTCTCTGTCTGTGTGTCAGGTGGTCGTGTCGATCGCTAGTTGTATGTCACAGCTTAACCCGTACTAGGTAATATTTTTACATGAGGTAAGTTAGCATACTCTGCTAGGGGTATATGTTTTCAAGCCTCTAGCTGCAGAGCATTAGCTTTTGCCTATTTGCAAAGTGTAAGTTTGGTAACACTACTCGTCGAAAGCAGGTCAAACAGTGTTGCAAGCTGTAGGTTGATTTTCCCCGTTATATAATTGCAAGAGGTGAGTTGCTTATACCCTATCTGGAAGGCGTGTCCATGGCTTGTGTCGTAGGTTAATTTAGTTTGCAATAGATCTTGTGTGTTGACCATTACAAGTGAAATAGCAGCCTTACTCTGTAAGGCATAGTGTGTGTGTGTGTGTGTGTGTGTGTGAGCTGGTGAGGTTAGTTTAGTTCACCTGTCACGCTATGCATCACTTTCTGCCTTTGAGTCACCTGTAAGGCTATATGTGGGTGGGTGAGTGAGTGAGGTTAGTTTAGTTTACAATAGATCACACTTTGGGACAGTAAAATTAATCAAAAAGTAAAATTGTGTGTATCTCATGTCGAACTAGTCAAAAATCAAGCATGCATGCAGATTAATTAAGCCTTAAGTTCATTAATTCTTCTTCTTCATCTTACTGCATACTTATCATCTTAGAAGGCTACGCCGTCAACTCCTATTTGCAGGTTAGCTTCGCCTGTGAAATATCATATGGCAAAATGTTTAAAATAAACAAAAGGTTTGTGAAGCAACTAGTCAGTGTTGCCAACTCCTATTGGTAGGTTAGCTTCGCCTGTAAAATATCATATGGTGAAATTTTCTTGGGGTGGGTTGGCAACACTGAGACTCACTTGAAGTTTGTCAAGCGGGTAGATTGTACTACTTTGCAATACATCAGTATGCTAGAAAAAAATAGAGGAAGTGGGGGGGATATTAACACTGCACCACCTCCACTATTGCCAGTTAGCGTCACCAACTCTTCTTCATCTTACTGCATACTTATCATCTTAGAAGGCTACAATATATTACGCCGTCAACTCCTATTTGTAGATTAGCCTCTTGAAGCCGGAATTGACATACCGGAAGTCGGCTTTCTTAAAGATTAAGATATTTGTCTTAAGACGTTTTCCAAGACGCTGAGAAGCAACTAGTCAGTGTTGCCAACTCATATTTGTAGGTTAGCTTCGCCTGTAAAATATCACATGGTGAAATTTTCTTTAGGTGGGCTTGCAACACTGCGAGCGCACCACTTTCGCGTTTGCCTTACGATATTTTCCGTTAAGGTTGCAAAAAACGCACCATTTTCTGTTGCAGAACTCTCTTTTTATCCCTACTCCTAAATGTTTGTAAATACACCCCCACTTTTTACAGTAGTTCCATGCTCCTTTGCACTACAATTGATTCGAACACTCTCTCCAAGCTTATGTTGCGTAGCTTCTCCTCCTGCAGAACGCGCGTGTCCTGACATAAGAATAAATGTTCTGGCCTATCATTACCATTGCGTAATACGCATTTATATCTCCCTTCCTCGTTTTTTACTGTATTGTGTCTCCATCCCCCCAGCCTCATCCACCATGCCACCATGCTCACCTTCTTGATGTACGGTACTTGTCCCCATTCCCGCGGTCCCCTTCTTTGGAGTTCGAGCGATCTCTTGGTTTCACATTCCGCTATTATTTCCTGCCTATCTATATCCTCTAATCTTTGTTTCACTAATTGCAATGTCCCCTGGTCGACGTGTCCCCCTCCAAGATCCATCCCAGTCCAATTTCGTATAGTTTACCTCTGATGTCTTTCGCCCATGTTCTCATTTCCTCCCCTTGTACCCGTTGCATCAGCGCTTGCCCTTTTACCGAGTTCTCCGTTCTCGATATTAATGTCGCCCAGTATTTAACCCTTCTCAACATATCCCATGTATGCTCCCTGACCAATCCAAGTTCCCGAGTACGCCGCAGTTTGCAGTGCCCATGCTGATATGCAAAGCCCTCTTGTAAAATATGCATTAGATTCCGTTTAGTACATCCCCCTCCTTTGCTCCCCATATCTCCCTCCCGTACCCAATTGACGCTATTAATAATGTACGATATAGTTCTTCCACAAAATGTATATCGCATTTCTCCAATTTCCATACTGTCCGCATTATTTCATTTGTTATTGCCCCAGTCTTTCCTTGTACCGTTTGCATAGTCTTGTCCATGTCCCTGCCATAGTGAAAACTATACTGGATCCGCGCTTAGAAGGAACTGTACGGTAAACAAATGCACGTGTATGAATACAGTGTTGCCAACAAATAACTGCAGAATATAGCGAAAAGCTAATTCTCACAGTGTGTAGGGTTCTACATTATATTGTAGAAATTCTTTTTATGACTTAGAAGGGACTGTACTGTAAACAAATGCACGTGTATGAATACAGTGTTGCCAACTAATAACTGCAGAATATAGCAAAAAGCGAATTCTCACAGTGTGTAGGGTTCTACATTATATTGTAGAAATGCTTGTTATGGATAATCACCATAATCACAATGTGGACATGTCATATCCTATTTGTTGCTAGTTTTCATAGAATAAAGAATACAAATTTTCCTCCTCACTTCCCTCACAAGAAAAGCCATTTTTTGAATGGCCAGTTCTTTCCGAGTGTTATCTTTGTATATCCGTAGGTTTATTAAATATATATATATACGTAGTATAAACATATTCACATAACTGGAGTAGTTTTGCATACATTTTTAGAGTTTTCCAAATTTCACGCAAATTGGACAAAAATTGCAAGAGAATTTGAAAAAAAATCCAATATCGTGGATCCGCGATTTTCTTTTTTTATGCTATCAAAAAATGAAGTAGACCCTGTCTTGCAATGGACGTAGAGAATAGATGTGCAGAATTTCGTCTAATTTACTCAAAAATCGTAAGAGGTTTGACGAATCGAAAATTACTAACGAAATGGAACTTCAGCCACTTTATTTCTTCCATTTTTCAAAATTTTGAAAATCTAGCATCATATTTACAAACAGCGACGTAGAGAACGTTCGAATAGGAACATCTGCAACAATACCACAAGGATTAATACTGCTGTTAAAGAAAATAAATAAATAAACGAAAAATAGGTCACTTCCGTGTCTATTTTTGAATGAAGTCAAATAAGTATGATACTACTGTGCAAATATCTGAAAGCCATTATTGTCACCAATGCAGGACCAAAAAGTTCAAAACAGCTAATTTTAGCAAAAGAATAGGAGGATTGGCAACATTTCTCGTCGAGTCTGCTTGAACAAGAGACCCTGCCACGCGCAACGAAATATAGTCCACTTTTAACTTGCAAGAATAGAACATTCCTTCAACACAATTGTAATTATCGTACTCGAATTACACTGTGAAACAAAGGTTTTCTTTCCTGGATGATATGTAGTGACCATAATATCCCTTGGTACCCTGATGTAGGAGCACTGGTGCATTTGTTTGTATCAGCCTCCATTTTCCCGCAAATGGGAGAAAATGGATTTTTAACATACGAAATTTCCCTCTTTCAAGGTGGCAACACTTCCCCTTGTGGAGTTGTAACACTGCGTGAAAATCCGTATCAGAAGCCGGTGGTACATTATGGAGAGTGTATTTGTATGTTGTTATTCATTGTTCTGGATTTTATGTCTGTTCCGAGAACTCTTGTATGAGTTCACACAGTGTTAATGTACTGCTCAGAAGGTACTGAAAGCTGGACTTGCAGCACAAAGATTTCAGTTTGTTGCTAGGGTGTGACTGTTAGATAGTAGTATAAAAGTATATACTACTGGGACACTTATAGCGTACAAAAGAAGAGCTCATATGATTAAACAGCCCGATTTGCCCACACTTGAAATTAAGCCAAGATGCCTATAAGCCCCAATTCTTCAAGTGTGATATGCTCTTAATTCTAAGAATTTTGAATCCTAGTGTACAAAAGAAGAGTTCATATGCCCCGATTTGCCCACACTTAAAATTATGTCAAGTACCCATATGATTTTATTGTTTATAGTGTGTTATTCTGTCAAAATCCCAAGAATCTTGAATTCTAGTGTAGAAATGAAGAACCCCCCCTCAGACAGATTTGCCCGTGTGTGTAAAAGCTACATCTGCCAGATTGTTGTCCATAAACTTGTCAAAAATATGCCCCTCTTGATATTGTTTTGGCTACACTTAAAAACTAAGGCAAAATGCATATATTCTCCTGCTATACAACTTACAGATCAATACAATGTTTCATGTTCTTTCTAATCTTTGATCAGTTTCATGTCCCGGCCAGCAATAAATTATACACGCCTGGGAGATTTTATATGCTAGCATGCATGAGATATAATCTACACAGCTAAAAGGGGAATTATTGATATGTCTGTGCTTGCATGTTGTCATGAATGCCTGAACCCATTTCAGGTTTTGCCTTGTTCTGATAATATAAACACTAGTGAGAAACTGAGAATATTCATTGCACAGTTCAAAATCCAATTTTGACTGTATTTAGTTGATATAGAGTTCATAGCTCTGGGTTTGAGTCCTGGTAAAATGTGAGGTCTCCTCTGATGGCAAAGTGTTAATATTGTTGCCTTGTAAACAAGAGCTCTGGGTTTGAGTCCTGGTAAAATGTGAGGTCTCCTCTGATGGCAAAGTGTTAATATTGTTGCCTTGTAAACAAGAGCTCTGGGTTTGAGTCCTGGTAAAATGTGAGGTCTCCTCTGATGGCAAAGTGTTAATATTGTTGCCTTGTAAACAAGAGCTCTGGGTTTGAGTCCTGATAAAATGTGAAAGATTGAAATACATGTGGCAAAATAATATCTCCACACGTGAGATTTTGAGAATATTCACTGCTAGCTGATATACAGCTGAGGTTTGAAACCTGGTAAAGTGTGTTGTACAACAGCATAAAAGAGCAAAACTATTTTATATTGGGGTTCACCAAAGCCTAGTTATTGCTGTTGTTTGGGTATAAAAGCACCAGCTCAGCCACTAACTGCTGTTATAATTGTTTTGGCATATTGTCCATAGTTCTGTTTTTTTGGACCAAGAAATTTTATATAAATAAAAAATAAAAATGCCAAATCAAAAATATTGCAATCAATGCAAAAAAAATATATCTAGTTCTAATTGGTCTAGGCATCGCCATATTTGTGACCCTAAGAAATGCAGAAAGGCTACAAAAATGTGTTCAAGATGCCATAAAGTATTAAGCAAGGCATATTACAAAAGGCATAAGTGTATTTGTTCTGCACAGTCATCAACATTGCCCCCACAACCATCTACATCTGGTCTGAAAAGGAAGCATGAAACACCTGTTAATGCTGGACCGGCAAAGCAGCCACGCTATGAACCTATCCATAGCAGTTTTGATGGCCAACTTAGGGATTACCGGTTTGTATCAGAGCCAAAATGTGATATTAAGAATTTTTTGAACAGTATAAATCCAGATGTGCAGGCAATTCTAAATGCACAAAATGGCTCTTATAAGCTGTCCCTCAAATTGTTTACACAATATAAGAAGCCAAATGGCACAAAATTTACACAGCCCCACATAACAGAAACTGTACCGGTATATTCAAATGCAAATTCAGACAAAATAATAAGCAGTTTGATAGATCAATTGAATATTAAACACTCTGAATTTGCTGGAAAAGAGTCTGGATGGAGCCTATGCGGATCTCCACACAAGCTCTATGTTAATATTTCTGAATTCAGCCCATTACAAGGATCTACATATTTGCCATTACCTGCCAATATTAAAAACAAACAAGCCGTGGTTAATATAAAAAATAATGATGAGAAATGCTTTTTGTGGTGTATTTTAGCTGCTTTGTATCCAGTTTCAAGGCATCCTGAGCGAATAAGTTATTATAAACCACATGAAAATGATTTTGATGAAGCAATGGAGGGTTTAGAATATCCAATGTCTGTTCAGAATATTGATAAATTTGAAAAAAAGGCCAGGGATATTAATGGTAAACAATTATCTATTAATGTATTTATTTGTTCTACTGGCCGTGGCAATTGCTTGATAGCACCTCTCAGAATCAGTACATTTGATGATGATTCTGCTGTTCCGATTGATCTGCTCTTAATTGAAGGGGATGATACACACCATTATACTCTGATACATAATCTTGAAGCTTTAGTCAGAAAACAACTAGTCAAAACTCATAGAATATTCAAGTTGTGCAGAAGATGTTTGACTGTATTTGATGGTAAAAAAATAATAAATGGGGTTCGGGAAGTGAATGCAGAAATTGCTAAAAACAAGTTAATTGAGCATCTGAAATACTGTGGCAACCATAAACCTGTTCATATGCTTATGCCTAACCCAAATGAAAATGCCAAATTCAAAAAATTTGAAGCCTTGTTGGAACACCCAGCATATATAGTCTGTGATTTTGAATCAAACCTCAAACCCCTTGCATTCTGCAGCCCAGATCCTGATGAACCTTCAATTACATCATACCAGTTACATGAACCTTCTAGTTTTTATTATGTGATTGTACAGGATGGTGATGTTAGTAAAGAATATTTATACATGGGAGCAGATGCCATCAAAGAATTTGCACATAGAATAGAAAATGAGTGCCATGACATAGCATCTAATATCTTATTAAAATCAAAACCCATGTTGCCTTTAACAGAGAAACAGATTGAAGATTTCAACAATGCAGAAAAATGCCCGGTATGTGATTCTGAATTTTCATATACAAATATCAAGGTGAAACACCATTCTCATACAGATGGTAAATTCCTAATGGCCCTGTGTAATAGCTGTAATATTAAGATCCAGAGACCAAAATTTGTCCCTATATTTTGCCATGGTGCATCCAATTATGATTTTCATCATCTGATCAGGTACGAGGGGTTTGACAAGCAGAATTTAAATATTTTAGCTGAAAATAATGAAAAATATATTGCCATTAGCAAAATAATTAAAGTTAATGGTGTTCCTATTCACTTAAGATTTCTTGATTCATACAGAATTCTGTCTGCTAGCCTGGCTACACTGGCCACTCAATTATCTGATGATCAATTCAAAATCACATGTGCTTTGTTTCCAAATCAGGAGCTGAAATTAATTAGGCGGAAGGGTATATATCCATATGATTATGTTACAGATTTTTCTAAATTTGATGAGTGTTCTCTGCCACCACAACAAGAGTTTTACAGCAAAATCAGAGCATCTGGAATCACTGATGAAGATTATCACCATGCCCAGTTGATGTGGAACAATTTAAAATGCCAGAAATTTGGTGATTATCACAAGGCATATTTAAAACTTGATGTGACCCTCTTAGCTGATATACTTCAGGCATTTAGAAAATCTTCCATTCAAAATTATAAGCTGGATCCAATGTATTTTTACAGTGCTCCGGGCCTAGCATGGTCTGCAATGTTTTTAAACACTAAAATGCAATTGGATCTGATACAGGATCAAGATATGTATCTGTTTATGGAACAATGTATAAGAGGAGGCATGGTGCAATGTTCTCAGAGATATGCCAGAGCAAATAACAAATATATTCCTGATTATGATCCAGCACTGCCATCAAATTATATACTGTATGTAGATGCCAACAGCCTCTATGGTTATGCTATGATGAAAAAACTGCCATATGCAGGGCTTGAGTGGGTTGAAGATTTTAATATTGAAGATCTTCAGGATTTTGATGACAGTAACTATGGCCTGTTCTTAGAGGTTGATCTGACAATTCCTGATGATTTACACAACACATTTTCTGATCTGCCCCCAATTCCTGAGGTTAAGTGTTCACCTGGCTCTAAACAGAAGAAATTGATGATGACTGTAGAGCCGAAACAGGATTATGTCATATATTACAAAAACCTCCATTTCCTGATGAATCATGGTGTTCAAGTGACCAAAGTTGGCAAAGTTTTGAGGTTCAGGCACTCAAGATGGTTGAAGCCATATATTGATACAAACACAGAGCTTCGAACATCTGCAATGAGCCAATTTGATAAGACCTTGTTTAAATTGATGGTCAATTCTGTGTATGGCAAAACAATAGAAAATGTCAGAAAACATATTGATGTTAAAATAATTACTGACCCCAGCCGGAGCAAAAAATTGATTGCAAAGCCCAACTTCAATTACAGAAGAATTTATGATGAGAATATGGCACTTTTCAACATGAAAAAAACAAAGATTAAGTTTGATAAGCCTATTTATGTAGAGGCTGTGATATTGGAATTGGCCAAATTACACATGTTAAAATTGTATTATGATGTGTTGAAGCCTTTTTATAAGGATCGTGTAAAACTGATGTACATGGACACAGATAGTTTTGTTCTTGATATTCAAACAGAAGATGTTTATCAAGATATAACACAGCCTGAAATTGTTTAAATATTTTGATACCACTGAACATTCAAAAATTAAACCCCACAACAAAAAGGTGCCTGGCAAGTTAAAAGATGAGACACTTGGTGATGTTATTGTGGCATTTGCTGGGTTAAGGGCCAAGATGTACAGTTTTGAAACATGTAGTGGCGCTATTGCCAAAAAGGCCAAGGGCATTGGCAGAGTGACTGTAGACAAAGAGCTTGAATTTGAAGATTACAAAAATTGCCTCAAATCATGTAGCACAATCAGAACATCAGAATCCAGAATTCAGAGTGTGGATCACTTGTTGACTACAAATATTGTAAGAAAAGTGGCTCTGGACCCACATGATGATAAGAGATGCATTTTATCATGTGGCATACATACTCTACCATGGGGTCATTGTGATTTGAAAAGTGGTAATCAATGCCCAATTGCAGAGCATGATTTGAAATAAATAAACATGCCTATGAACTTATTTGGGTTCAAAAAACAGGCTATTATGAACCTGCCAACACCACAACCCTCTTCTGATATAATATCTAAACTAAGTGCTTTGTTAATTATTCATCTGAACAGCATACTTACAGATGTTGATGATGAAACAGGTAAAACATTGTACATATTTAACAATAATTTAAATTATTACCAATTACCTGTAGGTGGTCAATTGCAATTTATTACAACCCCTGAGGGTAATGTCAAGATTTCAGTAGGGAGAAATATTTATAGAATTAAGCACTCAAACATGGTTTCTGGCACTGTATATACTGTTTCTGCTGGTGACTGCTTATATATTGAGGTCCCGGGATCATATGACAAGCTTATACCTTTTTTATAGAATTAAGAATCAGATATTCAATAATAAATAACCACTAAAACAAAATGCCTAATGATATATTTGGCCATACAAGACATGAAGATCACAGTGATGAGATTCTGATGCTTGATGTCAGAGTCAAGAAATTAAGAAGTGATTTACAAGCTTTACAAACCACACTGAATGCCAGTCTTCAACTAGAAATTACAAATTTACAATCACAATGCATGGACCCTCTTCTTAAAATTGATTCTGAACTCAAATTGCTGCTTCAAAAATATACTGACTTGGCCACAATAGATAATTTTCAAAGTTTAGAAGAGGCTGTAGCAGCTCTTCAAGCCAAATTTACGACCCAGGCCACCAACTCTGAGCAATTGAAACAACAATTGGAAGAGCAGATAAATAATGTCCAGACACAGCTCCAAACAATTGTCAAAAGCATAAAATCACAAGAAGATTTTGATCTAGTGATTTCCACTCTAAAGGAACAGATTCAATCACTCCAGATATCTAATCTGGACCCCTTGAACAATGCCATAGCTGAGGTTAAAGAAAAAATTGAGACACTTGAAAATTTTATGAACAATTTGCCATCTTCTGATGCTTTGAGTGCAATAACTCGGAGTGTTGCCAATATTAAGCTGCAACTTGAAACATATGAAGATTTTGGAAAAATTCAAAGTACCATAACCCATCTTGAGGGTACAATAGCAGCAGTGCAAAGTGATTTGACAAATGTACAATAATCTCTAGAATCTCGCCTGCCTGGTATTGTAGACACCCTTGCCAGTGTCCAGCAACAGATCACAAAGCTTGAAAACCTCAACATTGAATCTGAGCTATCTCATTTTCATCACTTGATCGATGATAACCAAACAAAGCTTGAAATTTTACAACAATCAACACCCACTCAGGCTGATATAGCCCTGCTCCAAAATGCTATGCAAAATGTGGCTGATGCTTCTGAATTAAATAATGTGAAATTGGCACTTGAATCTTTGCAAAATACTGTATCAAATCTGCCTACATCACAGGAACTTAAAAATATTAAGAGAGCTGTGAATCGCATATTGAAATCAGAAGATATCAAGAATATCCAGACAGAGATCAAACAACTTACTCAGACAGTGGCCACTCTACCAACTAATCAACATATTAATGAACTGCATGCTCTGTTTGAGGATATCAGAAGACAAGTCCATGATCTTACTGCTCAAAATTCAAAAAAGGCAGTTGTTGAAAATTTACAGCAAATTGTAGCTAATATCAAGCAACAGCTAGGGACCATGGAATCCAATCAAGCAAATGCTCTGTCTGTTTTTGACACCCAGCTTCAAGAAATTGTGCAACAATACAAAAAACTTGTTGTGGACATAAAAATCAAGCCAGGCCATGATGATGTTGTTAGGACCATCAATGAGCACCTTGAATCTGTAACAAGTAGATTGCTTACAGCAGAAAAAGAAATAACCGGCATAATCGAGAATCCTAAACATATAATAATTTTTGAATTGTACAGCATACCCAACAAAGAATATGATTCACCATTTACACCAGGTGGCAAAATATATATGCTGTCCCCTGCACAATTTTATTACCAGTTTTTTGTTGGGGGCACACTGAGACCAATCAAGATCAAATATTGGCTTCAACCACAGGCACACCACTACCCCACCTTATCAATAACAAATGCTGACAACAAACCAAAAATCACCAGTGTAGAGTTAGAGGATTTTACAGATCCCAATCCATTAGAAACATCTTATGCTGAAAATGATGGCTCTCTGGAATTTCATATACAAATAGGAGACAAATTATATTTAGAAAATCCTGTAGTATCAGCTGCTGAACACCCCATAGTTGCAATATTCTTGTTTTCATATTATGTCTAGACAAATTATTGTTGATGAATTACACAGACAAGCCAGACATAATTATAAGAGACTGCCAGTAGTCACAAAAGGCATAGATGATTTATGGCAGTGCGATTTGATTGAGATGGCAAGTGGACAGCTGAAAAACTTAGACAAAATCAACAAGGGCTACAAGTATCTACTCACTGTCATAGATACATTTTCAAAATTTGCCTGGGCTGTGCCACTCAAATCCAAGACTGAAAAATGTGTAACAGAAGCCTTCAGGACAATCATCAATCAGAGTGGAAGATCACCGCGCTATTTGCAAACAGATAATGGCAAAGAATTTTATAATTCTGTGTTCCAACAATTTATTAAAAGCCAGTCAATACAACATTATTCGAGTTACAGTGATCTCAAAGCCTCAATTGTAGAGAGATTCAACAAAACCCTAAAAAATCTTATGTATAAACAATTTACACTTCAAGGTAATTATAAATGGCTTAATACTCTTCCAGAACTTCTACATAAATATAACAACTCGGTCCATTCCACAACCAACATGAAACCCTCTGAAGTAACTTCATCTGATGAGCAAAAATTGATCAGGACTGTTTATTATCCTAGATAACAGCCAACAACAAGAAAAGCCAAATACAAGGTGGGTGATCAAGTAAGAATCAGCAAATATAAGCACTTATTCAAAAGAGGCTTTACAAGAAACTGGAGCACTGAATTATTTACAGTGGTTCAAGTTAAACCTGGGACCCTTAACACATATATAATAAAAGACCACCGAGGAGAAATTCTCAAAGGCCGGTTCTATGAAGAAGAACTCAACAAAACTAAACAGCCTGACACATATCTCATAGAAAAAATCATCCGCAGAAAAGGCAACAAGTTATTTGTCAAATGGCTAGGACTTCCAGAACACAGCTGGATCGATGCAGACAAAGTGATAATATGAGCACCTGGGATGTTATAAAAAGGCTGCCAGAACCTGAACAGCAGATTAAGAGAAATGGCAAGTTGCTGCCTGAAAATATTAGATGTCTTATTGTTGGGCCATCGGCTTGTGGTAAAACTACACTAATGATTGATCATTTTTTATTGGCACCCAACTGGTTAGACTGGAAAAATAGGCACTTGTATGTCTTCTCTAAGAGCTTGGAACAATTAAAATATCAGCAGCTGATGAAGCTATATGATGGATTGGATATAGCCACTTTTGAACCAGATGTTAAGCCACTCCGATAACTCTGTTGTTGTGTTTGATGACATTATACTGGATAATCAAAACAAGGTTAGAAATTTTTTTACACAGGGGCGACACAAAAACATTGATTGTTTCTACCTGGCACAGACTTTTTCTAAAATTCCGAAGCAGCTGATCCGAGACAACAGCAATTTTATATGTGTGTTTCATCAAGATCATACCAACCTCAAACACATACATGATGAATATGTAGGTGGGGACTTGAGCTACAATGATTTTTCCAAGTTTTGCAGTAGGTGCTGGAACCAGGACAGTTATGGGTTTTTCACAATTGATATGACAAGAAAACCCAATAGTGGCAAATACAGAAATAAAATCAACAATTTTCTAGACATTGAAACATATATAAATAAACATGAAAAAGGCCAATTATTGATGATCTTAAATTAAAAGATTATCTTGTAAAAAGATTTAAGGGATGGAAATCACAGAACCGAGGAATTTATGAACAACACAAACAAACAGAACAGCCTATTATTGATGCTATTAGTGAATTAGGTAAAAATATCAAAACTGTTACAGAGCAAAATCAAAATTTGATCACAGAGCTTGTACCTGTAGCTGCAAGGAACATATTAGATTATCCAATCACCCCACTTTCTAGTATCCATACACCTAGTCCTGTTGCTCCTCGAAGAATTGAAGCTACTCAGGATTCTATTGAATTGGGTCTTCTTGCTCAAAAATATTTAAGCACACCTAAAGACAACAAAGATGAGGTCTTTGGCTTATATGCTGACACAGAGCGTGATGGTAGCATCATACATAGAATTGGCAATTTCAGAGTAACATTTATGGGAGATGATATAATTGTATATTCAGAATCTCATCTTGGAGAAAGAGGTGCTTTTGTTAAATATCCCGGCACACCTGGATTGTGGGAACTGATGACTAGGAAAAGGCCTGGCAGCTATACAGATCAAGATTATGAGCATTACAAAGAATATTAATAAAATCAGATGCTCTATACCAGAACAATGATCCCACACAAAAAAGAGTCAAGTCTAGCAGTGGAGCAAAATACAACAATTTAATCAAGCCCATATGGTCACAAATTATGACAGGCAGTGGAATCAAACAATACAACACCCTGCCTAAAGAATTTGTGTGGGTTGATGATGTCAGGAAACTTGTAGATAGGTTATTGGTGATAGCTGGGGAGGAAAATGCTGGCAACCACAATTTTTACAATGAAAAGGTTGGAATTATGGACATGATAAGCACTAAATTGTCTAATTTTATAGTGAATGACACTAAGGGGATTGGATATCTTATAAAAATTATTAATACTCTACCACCTAAATTTTGGAATATTTCTGAGGGTCGGGGGTTGGTTAATGACATTATAAACAAGCTGCCATTTGAACTACATATTCCAGGCTATCAGTATTGTGGTCCCGGTACAAAATTGGACCATAGATTAAACAGAGGGGACACTGGTGTTAATCCCCTAGATGCTGCTTGTAGAGACCATGACATAGCATACAACACACATTCTGATCTTGACAAGAGACATGTTGCAGACAAGAAATTAGAAGAGGCTGCATTTGGTAGATTTGTAAGCAAAGATGCTTCTTTGAGTGAGAGAATAGCAGCATTGGGGACCACCATAGCTATGAACACCAAACAAAAACTGGGGTGGGGGCTGTGAATATATATATATAATAAAACTAGAATGAAGGCCAAGGGTGTTATGTATCAAATACCTTATGCAGGTCTTAAATATCTTAAAACTATTGATAGTCTTTTAACCAAAAAGCAGCGCAAGAAAAAAAGCTCTTGTCTTGCAAAGGGCCATGGTATGAAATTGTTGCTTAGTACCCCCCAATTAAAAAAATTACAGCAATCTAGAAAAAAATTGCATACAGGGGGTTTCATATTTACTATCCCGGCTTTCTTAGCAGCACTTGGGGCTGTGGGGAGCTTGGCTGGGGGATCAGCTGTCATAGCAAAAACAGTAATAGATGCCAAGAAAAATAAGGCAGAATTAGATGAAATAAAGCGCCATAACCTGGCCATGGAGAAACAAGGCAAAGGTGTTAAGAGAGCCATAAATAAGTTTAAAAAAAACAAGAGCCGCTTACAAACCAAGATATTGAAGCTCTAATCAAGCCACTGGGCATCAAAAATTTTAGAGGTGTGTACATGTCTGATTCTTTGCCAGAGCAACCACTCAACAAAGAGTGTGGCATAGTTAATTTGGATAAGTACAAAAATCAGGGCACTCACTGGATTTGTTATCTTAAATATTTAAAAAATGAGGCATTTGTGTTTGATTCATTTGGAGGTATTCCACCTGAAAATTTAGTAAAATATCTAAAATCAACTAATCTTTATTACAATAATGCCCGTGTTCAAAATTTCAAAGATGTTAATTGTGGACATCTGTGTTTATCTGTTCTTAGATATCTGTCTCAAATAAATAAACCATCAATTGAAGATTTTCAAAAAGCCCTGTGGTATCTGAAACATCATGGGGGTATTCCATCTCACCAGCCAAAATTCAATATTGAAACTTAGATTACATGATGATATAGTGTATCCCAAAACTATAGCTCTCAGAGCATTTTATGGCATGTACTTGATTCCTAATATTACACACCACAACAACACAATTGCAGTTGGTGATCAAAAAATTGTCATCACTCCAGGGCAATATAATCTATCTACTTTAAATGCTCAGTTACCCAGAGGTATAGTATTAACTCAAAATTCTGTCACTCACAGAGTAGAGATTGTATCTGCTACAGAAACAGTGGATCTGGGTACTATAGGAGAGCTGTTAGGCTTTGAGAACAACACAAAACTTGAAACAGCCATCAAACACACTGCTATTAATATACCTAAATTCTTAGCCATAGAGACTCTGAATATTCACTGTAATGTGGCTGAGGGTATGATCACCAAATCAAATGGCATAGGCACTCACAAACAAACTGGCATCATTGCAACATTTAAACCTAATTCTGAATTTATGGAGCCCATCATCTACACTCCATCCCCAACATTATATTTTCCTGTGTGCCATAATAGAATAGATAACATTGAATTGATGGTCACTAATGAAAAAGAAGAATTAGTTGATTTTGCTGGAGCCACAACAACTGCAATCATATAGATTAATATTTAAATAAAAATTCATACAAAAAAATGGAAAATATTGAGAGTTATGAACTACAATCATTCCCCCCAAACAGGAGGACATTTGCAAATTCAAATCAACCCAACACAGAGATTGAGGTTGATCTTTATGTAGGGGATGGCTTTATACACCCCCACAGAGCAGATCTATACATCAAATTTGATGTTGTAAAGCTCGATGGTACAGATTATCCGGCAAATTCAAATATAAGATTGGTGGACAATTTTGTGCCACATCTGTTCTCTGAAAATGAGATCAGAAAACATGGTGTTGTTATAAACAGAGTAGATTATCCCGGCATTACCTCCACAGCTTTGGCCACACTAAAATTATCCAAAACCGAGGCTTCTTACTACAAAATAGGTGGATTTGAGGCTGGTGATAAAATTATATCTAAGAGCCACACAGTGCTGTTCCCTATGCGCCTGTTGCCAGGATTCTTCTCAGATTACAAAGATATAATGTGGAACGGTGTTTTAAGAATTACATTTAGAAGAGCTGCCAATGATAATAATGCTTTGATGAGGTATAGTACATTAAACTCTACAGGGGAAGCTATGCCTAATACCCTAGCTGATGAGGGCAAGTGCATTATTCAGACTATGGGGCTAAGAATCCCAGTTGTTGAATATGAAGCCAGTTATGCTCTTAAATACAAAGCAGATATAATAAAAATCCACAAGTACCTTTACAATTTTATACATATCAATGTGTACAGAAGCCTGCCACTGGTACTTATTATGAGTTTGATGCTACAAATTCATTCTCCAGTATACAATATGACATGCCGGATTTTGTGGTGGTACTGTTTCAGACTGGAAGACACAATAATCAGGAAAAAAATTCAAGTAGATTTGATAACTGCAACATCAAGAACATATATCTTAAAAATGGCAGAAATGAGGTGTTCCCCAGAGAAAATTATAATTTAGACATGTCCAAGGATGATTTCCTTAAATTATATGAAGCATTTACAGCATACAAAAGGGTCACTACTGGCAATACTGACATGTATTACACACCAGATGAATTCAAAGCACAGAGACCCATGTTTGTCATCAACACCTCAAAAAGGAAACAAGTTGTGGTTAATGACAGGACAAACATTAAAATTATCTGTGAATTCCACAATACACTCCCTGATGACACTATATGTAGTGTTATTCTCATAGGTGAAAAATCATATGTTTGTGATGTAAGAAATGAGAGAGTCACAGAGCAATTCTAGAAGATTTCTGCATATTTCCGGACCGGAAGTAAATATAAATGGGTGTGGGTGGGTGAGAGTGACTTTTTGCCTTAGTTTTTAAGTGTAGCCAAACCAATATCAAGAGGGGCATATTTTTGACAAGTTTATGGACAACAATCTGGCAGATGTAGCTTTTACACACATGGGCAAATCTGTCTGAGGGGGGTTCTTCATTTCTACACTAGAATTCAAGATTCTTGGGATTTTGAGAGAATAACACACTATAAACAATAAAATCATATGGGTACTTGACATAATTTTAAGTGTGGGCAAATCGGGGCATATGAACTCTTCTTTTGTACACTAGGATTCAAAATTCTTAGAATTAAGAGCATATCACACTTGAAGAATTGGGGCTTATAGGCATCTTGGCTTAATTTCAAGTGTGGGCAAATCGGGCTGTTTAATCATATGAGCTCTTCTTTTGTACGCTATAAGTGTCCCAGTAGTATATACTTTTATACTACTTTAGATATTCCTGTTCGGATGTGACAAGTATCTCCGGTTCTGACATTATATGTGTTTGATGTATCTTTACTGTAAATCATGCCAAGAAGTTGTGTAAAAAACCCAAACAAGTTCTGTTACATATGTTGAAGAGCGACTGTTAAGTCCAATGTTACTCACCTGACATCTGCTGTGAAAATGGCTTATGAATAGTACTTTTCCTGCAAAGTCGGGGACCAGGATAAAAAATGAGCTCTGCACGTGTGTTGTAAATCCTGTGCTGTGAACATTCGGGGATGGTTGAATGGAACACACAAGGCAATGCCATTTGCCGTGCCAATGGTGTGGCGTAAACCACAAGACCACACCACAGACTGTTATTTTTGTTTAACAAACATTCGTGGAATAACTTCAAAAACAAACAAGTCAATCAACTATCCATGTGTACCTTCTGTTATTAGACCTGTTCCACACTGTAATGAGTTACCTGTTCCTGTGCCACCAAATGCTTGGACGTTGAGTGACTGTGATACTGAACGTGAATCGAAAAGTGAAGGAAGTGAAGATCCTGTGTATGTGGGGAAAGCAAAGGAACCGCATATAATATGCCAATCAGAACTAAATGATCTCGTGAGAGATCTGCAATCCAAATCGCAGGCTGAACTATTAGTTTCCAGACTACAAGGTTGAAACCTTTTGGGAAAGGGCATGGAAGTAACAATGTATCGCTGTCGTGGAAGTAATCTAGTGATTTTTTTCAGCTGTCAGGAAGGTTTGGTGTACTCTACAGATATGTGTGGACTTATGCCTGCATTAAACATTGAGTATGACATGAATCAATGGCGTTTATTTATTGATTCTTCGAAATTCAGGCTTAAAGCTGTGTTATTACACAATGACAGTAGTCACTCTGCTATTCCAGTCACCTATGCTGTAGTTATAAAAGAATCATACCAAAATATGAAGCTCTTGCTTGACAGAATGAAGTATGCGGATCATCCTTGGCACATTTGTGCTGCTTTTAAGGTTCTTGGTCAGCTTTTGGGAATGCAGTCAGGATATACAAAACACTGTTATTTTCTGTGTGAATGGGATAGCAGGGCGAAAGAGAAACGCTGTCGTGTGAAACACTGGCCCACAAGAAAGTCGATGGTTCCTGGACAGAAAAGTGTTAGTTACATGCCTCTTGTTGATCCAAAAAATGTGTACGTACCACCATTACACATAAAATTAGGATTAATGAAGGTGTTTGTGAAGGCACTAGATAAAGAGGGTGGTGGTTTCCAGTACCTAAACACAATATTTCCACATGTCACAGATGCAAAGTTAAAGTAAGGAATCTTCGTCGGACCACAGATTAGAAAACTCATTAATCATTCAACATTCGACGAAATCCTGCATGAAAACGAGAAAAGAGTGCGGGTTGCAATGAAGAATGTGATAACAAATTTCCTTGGAAACTGAAAATCTGAACATTATGCCGAACTTGTAGATGAATGCTACTGAGCTTTCATGCAATGGGTTGTCACATGTCCCTAAAGCTTCATTATATACACAGTCACTTAGACATCTTCCCAGAAAACTTAGGTGCAGTATCAGATGAACATGGTGAACGATTTCATCAGACCATTCGTGTCTTGGAAGAAAGGTACAAGGGAAAATGTGGGATTACTATGTTAGCTGACTATTGTTGGAGCTTGAAACGAGAAAACGAGGGTGCTCAATGTTACTTTATGTATCATCCTTTCCATCCTTGGATGAATGTACATTACTTAATTTGATCTGTATTGTTACTTCTGATACCTATTGGTGTAATACATAACATACTTTGTTCATAATATATATTTGTAATTCTTGAATTGATGTTAATTTCATGTAGGTGCTTACGAAGGTACCTTTGGCTCAGGGTGGGATAAGGGAGCAGCTAGGGATGTGGGACAGGGGTCGGGCAGGGTATATATTTCAGTACCGGTACTGGTATTTATGCATATCGCTAGCATTGTCGTCATGTAATCTTTGCTTCTTGTACTGTGTAATTTCAAAAACGAATTACTTTTAGTTTCATTCTTCGTTACATCCCATGTCCTGCAGTGCTTCAAATAGCATAGCATTTACATTACATAATAAAAATTCCAACTATTATTTCTCGAAATCGGAGGCTGATACAGAAATTTCAGTTACACCACTGTAATCAGCGTGACAAGTTCTATCGGAAACAGTTGCATTCATTTCGGAAAGAGAAAAAAGTTGTAAATTTGTTACACAGTGTTATCATAACCAATATTTAGTATGTAAATGAACTCCAGGTTGGCATAAATACACAAGACATGACAATTTTTACTCTGGGTACAACACGCATGCGTAAAGGTTGGGCAGGCGGGAGGGAATTTCAATTTGTGCGAGATGGATGCTTGCGTTGGCTACGTTAAACACTGCAGCAGGAAACCGTTGAAAAGCGGCGAGAAACAAATTGTATTTAATGTGTTCGGAAAGTTTTGCGAGAAATATCCAACTATGGTTATCCAGGACGTGATGAAATTGACATCTGAGTTTACTGGTGTGTCTGTTAAGAGTGTAAAATCTCCGCGCAGCGAGGTTCTAAATAAGGGCATTTTAACATCACCAGGGAAAAAGCGTCAACGTCAAAAGCCTGTGTTACAAGTTCAGTGCGATGAGTTTGCGAGGATCCGTCTTAAGGTTCATCACTTTTTGGATAGGAACGAAGCGCCAACAATAAATAAAGTGTTGGTGAGTGTGAATAGTGATCCGGATCTGCCGAACCTTAAGAAAGCAAGTTTCCACACACTTCTGAAAGAAATCAACTTCGACTTTATGCAACTCAACAGAAAAATATTATTGTTGACCGAGAAGACATATGGTTGTGGCGCCGGAACTACCTGAGGAAAATACGCGAATACAGGTGGGAGGGGCGAAAGTTGTTTTTCCTTGATGAAACGTGGCTGAATGAAGGTCATACTGTTTCTAAGGTGTGGGTAGATTCTGCCGTAAAATCTAAAAAAACAGGCTTTCCTCTCAGGATTAACCACAGGGCTAAGAAACCCGACCGGCAAAGGCAGACCCTTATTGTATTGCATATTGGAGAAAGAAGAGGAACGCTTCTGGGAATCAGATTACATGTGCGACACGGTTGTTGACCGCCTTGTTATCAATCCAGCTGATATAAGTAGCGGCGGCACCAGCAGTGAAGGGAGGAATCTATGGAAGGTATCGACTTTCTATCTGACTCTGCTTAGGCAAGTAAAACACTTTTATATCTTCAAATTAAATTCTTAAGTACAGAAGTTCAGCTTATCTTGTGAAGAGTTATAGTTTTCCTTTTTATTTAATTTCTCGTTGCTTGTAACATTGGTTTCGTGCCAACTTTCTCTCACACGTGGTGGAAGCAGCAGAAGCTTTTTGATCATCCAATCGCTGAAGCCTGGCGGAGTAATACCTTTGCCCTTGTGTTTACAGTGCAGTCCCTTCTAAGCGCGGAAAAGGTATAGTCCCAAGTATTTTATTATTTTTACCCTTTCCAATTCTTGCCCTCTGAAAGTCCACCTTTCGTCTTTTCCATATACATATCCGTTTTTGAACACCATGATTTTTGTTTTTCTGAGATTTACTTGCAGCTTGGATTCTCTGCTGTTTTTTTCCAACCCGTCCAGAGCCCTTTCTAGGCCGGCATTTGTCTCCGAGATGAGAACCATGTCATCTGCGAACAGGAGCGCCGGTACCCTTGTCGTCCCCACCTTGGGGGTGTCGGCTTGTTCACTCTTTATATACGCCACTATATAATATATAGAGAGAGTGAGCAGAGGTGACAGAACACATCCTTGCTTTACCTCCGCTTCCGATTTTCGTTTCTCTGTCACCGTATCCACTTGACACCGTACACAGAATTCTACCTTCGAGTATTGTAGGAAACATGCCAGTACAAATTGATGAGGAGTTGTTGGGAAAGTTATTAGGGAGTCCAAGATATTGGCAAGACTAAGAGAAGGAGATAATTAGGTACAAATAATCTTGCATTATCCCACTCCGAGCAGCTGAGAGCTCAAGAGGAGGAGAAAATACGGGAAATTTGGAAAGAACTAATTTGGTGATTTTAGCGTTTACAGGGAACCATGACAAGATTTTAATACATGATTATTTGCACGGGTTGCGAAATTATTAGAATGTTATGGAAATTTTGGAAATGTCTTTGTTGAGAAAATTATTGCTGTTTCCCTCAGGCATTCCACAGGTGGTTGGATTCGATTATTTTACGTCCGTTTGAATATTATTTCCAATGCTTTTATTTCTATTTAAGGAGAATACTATTCCTTGGATTGTAATAACGAAATACTGAGGCTGAAATACAATAGAATAGATTTCAAGTGAAGGAAGATAACTAAGTTCTTTATAATTGTCGTAGGAGGAAACTTTGTTCTATGAGAGGACTCCCCGATGGTACAGTGATAGCGTCGTCGCCTTGTAATAAAGGGGTCCCGGGTATGATACCCGGTGAAGGCACATAGTGATTTGAATCCCACTTTAAACTGTGGGTCCAGTCCCGATTAGCCTTTCTGTAAATCAGATGAACGAATGTTGTATCTGTTCTTTTTATTCTGTGAATTTAGCCAAGTTTTTGAGCAAAATACATGTAGTGCCTATTGTCTACATTTTCACTCGTTACCAAACAAATTTCACAAAGTAGTTTTTTATCAAACTTCAGAGGGAAGCTGACAGCAATGCCAGGAAGAGGGGGGGGCTCAGCGCACCCCTTGCCTGGTTACGGCCAGGGTGTATTCCGAGACTATTTTTCGCCGCTCACCACTGACAGAGGTTTCGCTTTGAACAATGGACACCGTTGCTTCAGGGGCGAGGTTGACCTGCAGTAGCGGGTAAGTGCCATAAATCCAGACCTATGAGAAGGTTGATGCAAGGGAGGGGCAATAAAAATTCTGTGATTGATTGAGTTAAAATTTATGGCTGCGTCGGCACTTAAGGCCATTTCGCACCCTTCTGTGTATATGGGGAAATGTCCCCTTATCTAAAATTCTGACTGAGATTTAAAAAAGGGGTGTAGATATCCCCTTGGGAAAAACTAAAAGTGCAAGGTTGTAAAGAGACCTGCACGAGACAAACACGACACATTAAAAAGTCAGAACAAACTAAAAACCTCCTTACAGACGGTGGAAGAGTCCAGCTCTTCGCAAAAAATACTGCTGTCATCACCCAAGAGGGATGACAAACAGCCGGAAAGGTTAAAAGTCTGCCGGAGGTAAGCAAGATCGACACATTCAACGAGAATGTGTCGCATGCTTAAAATAACATTACAAGCACGACACAACGTAGGGTCCAGCCCTTGCAGTAGGTGACCATGCGTGAGACGGCTGTGTCCTATACGTATGCGGGTAAGAATAACGTCTTCTCGCCGTGAGGGACGGGACGAGGAACGCCAAGCACCTATGGTGGGCTTAACAGAGTGAAGCTTGTTCCCCGTTTCCACATCCCACTCGGTCTGCCAAGTGTCAAGAAGGCGACAACGGAACACATTCTTCAGGTCGCTAGCTGGCAAAAGGTGGACGAGAACGTCGCCATCTGCATCAGCAGACTTGGCGGCAGAATCAGCTGCTTCGTTCCCCTGGATGCCCACGTGGCTAGGGACCCAACAGAAGTGTACATCGGTACTGCTAGATAAGGACACAAGCCGCCTGAATATGCGTTGCGCTACCGGATGCCGGGAATACGGCGAACCCAGAGACTGCAACACGCTGGTCGAATCGCAGCACACAAGGACTTTCTTCAGCCCATTCACGTCTGCAAAGTCCAGTGCCTTTAGAATGGCGTACAACTCTGCCGTAAAGATGGAACAGGCAGGATGTAGCGAGTAACTGGAACTTTGAGAGTCTAGGACGAAGGCGCAACCAACTGATTCGACTGTCTTGGACCCATCCGTGTAAAACACATTAAAATTGGGGTGCTTCGCACGAAGTTCTAAAAACCGTTGCTGGTATACAACCATTGGTGTTTCTGCCTTTGGAAGGGCAGTCAGGGAAAAATCGAAAGAAGGTGCAGGAAACTCCCAGGTAGGGAGAGGTGGAATGAGTGGAGAGACTCCAGGAAGATCACTGACAACACCAAGTGCTGACAGGATTTCGTCTGCACGAACACCAAATGGTCTAGTGACACTAGGGTGGAGCCGATACCTTGCCAGCCTACTCTCGTCGGAGATGGTGTCAAATGAAGGATGTGAAGGCATCGAGCGAAGATGGAGGAAGTAGTTCACTACCAGCCGCTGTCTTCGCAGAGACAGCGACGGCTCAGATGCCTCTACGTACAAACTAGCGACTGGACTCGTACGAAACGCACCAGAGCACAAACGTATACCAGCATGGTGGACGGTGTCTAGGATGCGAAGTCTAGATGGGCGGGCAGAAGAATACACAACACATCCATAATCGAGCTTCGACCTGATGAGTGCACGGTACAGGCGAAGTAGTACCGTCCTGTCAGCACCCCAGGAAGTATGAGATAAAACACGTAGAAGGTTGAGAACTCGAAGACAAGAGAACTTTAACTGGCGAAGGTGAGGTAGCCATGTTAATTTCTTATCGAAAATGAGGCCCAGGAAGCGGACCTCATTCACGAAGCACAGAGGAGATTTCCCCATGTACAGGTCAGGATCGAAATGACATGTACGTTGACGACAAAAGTGAACACACACGGATTTCTCGGATGAGAAGGTGAAACCGGTTTGGGAGGACCACTCAACCAAACGGTTTATCGTCAGTTGGAGTTGACGAGAAGCTGACGCGAGATTCCGTGAGCGACAAAAGATCGTGAGGTCGTCTACATACAGAAGACCATGTACAGGGGCAACAATGCTTGCCATAAGACTGTTCACTGCTATGGCAAACAGAGTCACACTTAATACGCTGCCCTGCGGGACACCGTTCTCTTGTTCGTGAAGATCCGAAAACGAGTTCCCAACACGTACGCGGAAAAAACGATGAGATAAAAAGTTTTGAATAAAGTACGCCATATAGCCACGGACGCCCCAAGAATGCAGCTGCTTTAGGATGTCAAAACGCCACGTTGTGTCATATGCTTTTTGGAGGTCAAAGAAAACTGCAACTAAACGTTCCTTGTTGAGGAATGCATCCTGAATGTGTGTTTCCAGCTGAACCAGATGGTCCAGTGTGGAACGGTTGTAGCGAAAACCACATTGAAAATTACTTATCAATGAGTTTTCCTCCAGTAACCAGGTGAGACGCTTGTTGATCATGCGTTCCATCAACTTGCACACACAGCTAGTTAAGGCAATAGGCCTATAAATAGAGGCTGCGGTGCGTTGTTTACCTGGTTTCAGGATGGGAACAATAATAGCTTCTTTCCAGGAAGTGGGGTAAGAGTCCTCCAACCAAAGCCTGTTGAATACCGCCAAAAGGAAATTTCTTGCTCCAATGGGCAGATGACGAAGCATCTCATAGTGGATCTTGTCCACTCCAGGAGATGTATTCTTAGAATCTCGAAGCGCCTGATCGAACTCCCGTTCAGTAAATGGAGAGATGTAAGGCTCGGTGTTATGACTTCGAAAAACTAGAGGGCGTCGTTCCTGACGGTCCTTCTCACGGCGGAAACGTGGTTCATAATTAACAGAGCTAGACGCATCAGAAAACTGCGTGGCCAAGATATTGGCTATGTCTCCGGAATCTGTGTACAACGTCCCATCGTGCTCCAGAGCGCTCAGAGGAGTAGATGCACCCCCCGGGATGCGACGTACTTTGTTCCAAACGGCTTTCGACGAAGCCTGCTTCGTCAGAGAGGACACGTATTGGACCCAGCACGCCTTCTTACTGGCTCGAATGAGCTGACGGGCACGGGCACGTTTAATGCGAAACTGCTCAAGGTTTGCGCCAGTGTGGTTCCTATTAAATCGATCCAGAGCATGATTGCGGTCCTTGATGGCTGCACCAATCTCCGAAGTCCACCAGGGGACTGGGCGTCGCCTCGCAGATCCACTGGGATGTGGAATGGAGGTGCGTGCAGCATCATGCACTCCTGACACAAATACATCTAAGGCGTCGATTGGTGGTAAAGTCGACGCAAGATCGACTTCAAGGTCCACTGCACGCTCGAAGGCTTCCCAGTCGGCCCGACTGAGATTCCAGTGAGGGTTTTGTTCACGTGATTGCTGAAGATGTTCGAAGGTAAGAATGAGAGGGAAGTGATCACTCCCACAGAGATCAGGATGAACGCTCCAAGATGTGGTAGGAGCAAGGCTGAAACTGCAAAAGGACAAGTCCAACACAGAGTATGTGCCAGAGGAAGGACTGAAATATGTGAGAGTTCCATCATTCAGCAACGTTAAACCTGATGCCTCACGGAATTGATCTACAACTTGACCCCGGGGCTCTGTACGAACGGAGCCCCACAAACGATGGTAGGAATTAAAATCGCCCAAAAGAACTACAGGAGACGGAAGTTGTTCGAATATACAATGGAGGTCCTCAAGAGAGAATCGCTCCTACCTCGTGATGTAGACACAGCACACAGATATTGGCTGAGGTAGATGGACCCGCACGGCGACAGCTTGGAGGGGGGTGGTGAGAAAGATTGGCGTTGAGTGGATGGTATCTCGAACACCGATTGCAATACCACCGTGTGCACGACGACCCTCAGGAAGCTTGTCGGTGCGGTAAACCGTGTATCCGTTTAGAATCACTGATTTATTTGGACGAAAATGTGTCTCTTGGAGACATATAATGGCAAGGTCAAATTCAGATATTAAGATTTGCAGTTCCTCGAGATGTGTACGGAAACCGTTAAGGTTCCATTGGAGACAATAAGCCATAGCTGTAGGTATGATAGTTACCTTTTGAGGCGTACTCTATTTCTAGGCCCTGTCACCTTGATAAATTCTTCATCCGCGGCTTCGTCCTGTATCATGTCCTCGGGTAAGGACACAGAGGGCGAAGGGGATGAAGAAGGGGCGGTGGGGGCGGGTGCTTTGAGCGCCCGCCTGGCAGCTTTTAGCTGCGCTTTAAGTCTCAGGGTGGTCGATGCCGCCCTGACTGGAGAGCTACTGGACTTCAGAAAGTATTCTTTCGTATGTACCTGCTTGAACCTCTTCTCTGTGGAGCGAGGAGTGGTTGCTGGTTTTCTCGAAGCAGGTCTAGCTACTACGGGAAGCGTTGTTGTTTGCGTGGACACGTCGCTGGTTTGTACCCCTATACTGCGACAGGTAAGAGCAGCTGCAGCAACTGTAGCGAATGGCACAGGTAAAGTGGTGCATATACTGTCACGGAGACGTTGTTTTTCTTCACCAGCAGAGATTTTCTCTGTGACGACCAACTCTCTGATTTTCTTTTCTTGTTGAAAAGAGGGGCAGTCACGATGCCAGACTGGGTGTTCGCCTTGGCAGTTAATGCATTTGGGACCTGAAGAACAAGGTTCGGTCCCATGATCAGGCTTACTACACTTACCACAAAGGGCGTTAGTGGCCTTGCAGGAAGGCTGAGTGTGCCCAAAGTGCTGGCATTTGAAACACCGCATCGGGTTAGGGATGTACGGACGGACTTTGAGTCTCAAATATCCAGCCCGTACCCTGTCTGGGAGAGTGGTCGTTTGAAACGTCACTATGAGTGAAGCAGTTGGTACTACTTCTCCAGACTTACGCGTCTTTATTCGCTGCACTGCTGTCACATGTTGGTCTGAGAGTGCTTCAAGAATCTCTTCCTCCTCAGCATTTAGCAGATCTCAGTGGCGAATCACACCTCTACTACTGTTAAGTTGACGATGAGGTTCAACATTAACAGGGAAGTCGCCCAAAGATCTTAGCTTTAAAAGGTTGTTTGTCTGGCGATCTGTGCTGGTCTGGATCAGTAGACTCCCGTTTCGCAGCTTTTTTATTTCTGGTACATCTGAAACAGCGGCGTAGTCTAGCTGCTTCTTGATCAGAAATGGTGACAAGTCCTTTAATGTAGCAGCTCCATGTTTCTTTGTTGTTGCAGATGCATCGGTACTCTCGGTCTTCTGCACAATACTAATCACAAGACAACGTGGCACGTTACTTGTCTTTTCCATTATTTGAAGCGGGCTGGAAGGCCGCGCTCGTTTTGGGGGTTTCCCCCCGTTTGAGTTGTTTTTTGTACCCATATACAAAAAAATATTTATTGTGGAGGGTCCATAAATTGTCGCCTCGACATGCCCTCTATGCTGAGGAAGGCCTACCCCCAAAAATTGAGGCTACTCGAGGACCAAACCGAAATCCCCGAGGCCACGTTCGAGACTGCACCTACCCCTGCAGCCAACAATGTCCCATCGGCACGTGCAACTCACACCTTGGGATAGGGTTTTTTTTATCGAGGTTGTCTCCTCTAGCAGGACCCTTAGTTATAGGGAGGTCAAAGATATGGAGATGAATGACGTGATGGAATGGTGAAAACGTGGGATATGGATGTGAAGAATGTGTGAAATGATGAGATGAAAATGACCTCCCTACCTTAGTTTCTTAGAGGGAGGTCAAAGATATGGAGATGAATGACGTGATGGAATGGTGAAAAACGTGAGATATGCATGTGAAGAATGGGTGAAATGATGAGATGAAAATGGCCTCCCTACTAAGCCCCCTCGCCCCGTCAAGGCAGTCCTACATGGAGGGGGTAAAAATTCTGTGATTTGCTTTGCTTGCCGACAGGAAGTTTTGCAGGAACAATAATACGAGGGACACTTATATAGGATTCTTTTCAGCTGCTAGGAAAAGCTGAGAGAAATGGAAAACGGTAGACTTTGAATGAAAGAAGGACAGTGAACCCCTTGTAAAATAAATAAGCCCTTTGTATTATTCGCAGACACGCAGGCTTCCATTTCGAAGCTGAAGCTCTCAGCAGTGAAGTTATTAGAGGGTTGGAAGCAGAGGCGACGGCAAAGGGAAGAGGGGCAGGGGGCGCCTCAAGTCAGACACTTCGCCCCCCCCCTCGTGACCCCCAACTGAAGATAATTAAAAATCGAATGATAAGAGAGTTCATTTATAAGAGTATGACAATTTTCACCTTATCAAAGTGGTGTATTCTGCATGATATCACTTTCCTGCTTATAATACCAACTTGACTAAATTTGTTTTAGTATATATTCGAATGTGTGTGTGCGCCTTTCGTTCAAGATTCCAGCGCTGACCTGGGCATAGGTGATTTCTCATTCATTTACGTCCCGTAATCGTCGCGATTAAACTAAGTTTTAACCAGTTTTAAGAACTGGGAGAAAGCGTTGAATGTGGATGGTTTCATAAACATCACGGATATTTTGAGGACCACAAAACATCATCTGTAGTACGGGCAGATTATTCTAATCGTGGGTCGTTAGTGACAACGCTAATTAGTAAAATACCTTGAAAGTTGATTCAAGATTTGGCTGGTTTGTTGATTTAGTGTTTTAAGTCCACTTTATGCACAGTATGGCTAATCGGGACTGGACCTACAGTTTAAAGTGCCTCCACTGTGTATCGAACCCGGGACCAAAGGCGATCGGAGAATAACCGACACTACATGTCAGTTGTTGTGGATTCATCGCGGTTTCTTACTATTCAGAGACTTGAATTTCGAGATGATGAGCCTGAGGCAAACCTTAACAAAGGGAATTTCTTCGATACTCTTGAAGTTAATTTCAAAATGAGGGGATATTATTCGGAAATGTATTGAACTTGAACCTTAAAATGCAAATTACACTTGGAATTCGATTCAAAACACATCGCGGGCAGGTTCGTTCTTTCTCGTACATATCAAAATCGAAGAACATCTTCCCACGAACTCCATAGGTGCCTGTAATTGTGTAGCACAGACATACGTTGGAGTGGCAGAGTAAGAGTAAGTAATACCAGGGTCAGAATATTTCTTTTTCAGATTTTTTTATCCTGTGATAACATTTCCCTGAAATGTGAAACACAAATTTTGCCCAAAACTCTTCTGCGTTACGAAGATGGCACTGAAGTACTCCACTTAATGGATTTCTTTGAAATCCTAGGAAAATATAAATAGGCATTTCACAAGGTTCACACTCTAGTTGTATGCTCTGTAACAATTCCAGTTTCCAATGCAGCGTGTGAATGTGAAAGAACCTTTTCGTCCTTAAAATCTTTGAAAAGGCTTGCTCGAAACAGGGTGCTGGATGCAAAACTGTCTCATTTGGCTGTCTTTGGCATTGAGAAGAAATGTCAAGTCCTGGTCGTTCCAAAGGTGGGCAATGTGTTCTCCAAAACACATAGAGCAGAATTCTCCTACAAGAGAATTGCACTTCACTAAGTGACTTTCATTGTTTATAATACTTAAGAAGATTAATTTCTTCCAACGTCATGTTCATTTTGCAAGAAATTAAATTCTTCGAAGCACATTTTCCTGGCGCCATCACTGGTTGGAAGTAAATTTATTAGGACGAGTACAGTAACATTACCTGTTGACAGTGTTGCACCAAAGGACATGATATGTGCCACTGTTTGTATAAATGATAGGAAATTTAAGCATACATTTATAATTGTTGAGACTTGAGAGTTGTTTCCGCGATTTGATCATAGGAAGAGGGTTCTGAGAAAGAGTGGGATTATTTTACACATACATGAGAAAGGGTTGTTGTTTAAAGATAGAGAAGTATTTTGCACGTTTTTTAAAAGTTCAGATAAAACGAGAATTTAGCCTTACTCTTATGAAAAGAAAGAACGCAGTACAGGGAAAGAATAAATAACTCTTCACATTTCTCGCACCTGATGGGATGCAACACACATGCAAAAGAGCATTGCAGGAAGTCAATGAACAAGGATGAAGAGGGATATGTGAAATTTGACTTACCTGCGGGTGAATTAGTGGATTCTAATATTCTTAACGTTGATATCGTATTTTTTTAAGACCACTTGATTTACAAATAGACTAAATTGCAAACAGACCTTCAGTTTAAAGTGCGTTCGGTCCACTTTGTGCCTCCATTGGGTATCGAACGCGAGGACCCTTAATTACAAGACCTCGACGTTATTACTACGCCATCGGGGAGGCATCCAATTTACACAAATATGTTGATTCTAATAACATGTTATGTGCATAATCTGATAATGATGCACTTTTGGTGCATCTAAACATATTTTTTCAACTATAGCATGTCTAAAAAAGCCATTGAAGTTTGAATTTTTATAACTTCAGGAGACACGGGTCTGAAAATATGCGATATAAAATAAATGCAGGTTTGCCTTCCATACGTAGCTAATGGTTTTATCACGTTTCTTCCCTTCGTGAAACAAGACACTTTTGCTGGAACGGCTTCTTGCATCCGCCTGAGGTCTTGATCTAGCTTACCAAAAAATATATTTGTTTAGCATAATCGAGGGTTACTTCCTGCCGAACAAGGATTCTATTTCGACCATACGGCTTTGCATGACAGTATCAATGAAGATTTATGTACAGAAATATTAATTAGGAACTTTTTTTTCTTCAACTGGATTTAACATCCTTTTTTGTTATTCAGCAAATATTCAATTCATCTCCTTTTTTTACATTAATTTTCTCTCCAGGACAGCTGTTTTTATGCAAATTTTGGCGATCTTAACTACACGTAAGCTAGATATTAGCTAATATTCGTGCTGTTATATTACCATTCTTGTACCGTCTTTGTAATAATAATAATAATTTAGAATTTAAAGAAAAAAGGTAAATTTTCATAGTGCACGAAAGTTCGACATTCAGATAGAAAGATGGTCTGGGGAAAACATTTCAAAAGGATAGACAGTTGTATGGAAGCGAGAAAAAACACAAGGTAGATTTCATAAGATACCTAGCAATCAGTAACCAAGAAACAGCATTTTTAATATTAATGTCCTCATGATTAACGAACCTTATTTATTCTCACCACGCAATGGGTAAAATATTTGGAGCTTTATCCCACTTTCCGGAAAAATATTGTGTTTCTGCTACTTTTGTCTTTTGTTGGCATGATATCCCGGAACACTTTTACGAGACGAGACGAGACAAAACGAGACGGGACGAGACGAGACGGGACAGAACTCTTCGACACGGGACACGAGACGGGACAAACGAATATTTTCGAGACGAGACACGAGATGAGACAGCATTTTCACGAGACGGGACGAGACAGATCAAAGTCTCGTCTCGTGGGCAACACTAGAAGCAACTAGATATTTAAAAAGCCAATTTTACATACTTGGTTCTCCAAAAGAATTAGTCTCAGATAATGGACAACCCTTTGCAAGTGAACAATTTAAGATGTTCTGCCAAAGGTTGGGCATTGAACTAAAGCATTCCTGCCCATATAAACCTTCGGGAAACGGGTTGGCTGAGAGAACAGTCAATACCGTGAAAAGGTATCTAACCCTCATAGGAAGTTTTCCAAAAGGGGATGTTAGAAAATTAAATATTGAAGTAGAATCATTGCTGCGTACAGTAATACGCTGGCATAACAATACTCCATTGCCATCAACTGGAACATCTCCAAGTTCATCAATGTTTTCTTACAACACTGCAAGTAATATAATCATTAAAGATGACACTAAAAATGTTCATTATGAATGTGATAGATTTTCAATTGTAAGTAATGTATATTATTACTGCCCTGAAAGAAAGATATATCGTAAAGGAGAAATTATTGAAAGATGCAGTTTTGCTGTTTAAAAGTAAGGGATGTAGAAAGTGACAGATACAGATATGTACACTTTTCATTTTAAAAGATTCTTCATGAAACTGGAGGATATTGAAATCAGTCAGAAAGACCTAAGGAATATGACGATAGTGCATATCATGCATATTTATATCCTCCAATTAAAAATGAAATGCATCGGCAGGAACTAAGCGACAGTGAAGAACACAATGCTCACAGTTCGTCTCCGAAGCAAGAAAGTAGCTCATATTCGAAGGAAGCGAACAGACTTGCTTCAGGAACCAGTTCGTCTTCGAAGGGAGGAATTAATATTGATCCAGAAACCAGTTCGTCTTCGAAGCAAGGGAATAGTTTTGGTCTAGGACGTAGTTCGAGGGGAAGAAGGAAATCTCAAAGAGTAAAAAGGACAAGAGTGTTTTACCCCCCATAAGTTTGTTTTCTCTTGAAAGGGAGAAGATTGATATATATTATAAAATATATTTTTATAACTGGTGAATTAGCAGTTATGGCCAATGTACATAGTCTGTGCATAGCAACGATTATGTATCTTGTTTATATGTCTTATGGATGATTTTAAGTTTTAATAGTGTAATCCACCTTGCTACAAGTTTAATATATTTTAATTATGAAGTTCCAATTCGGAGATGTTTATTTCTGTTTATGTCATAAATAATAAGACTTAACACATACATACAATTATATAAAACATTGTTTGGTAAGTGTAAGTTTCTTATGAATAAATACTTCCTATAATACACTGTATACAAGCCACGGTAGCTCAGTCGTTAGGGCGTGTGACTACCTTGCGAGGAACCGGGATTTGATCCCCGGCGGGGGAGAACCGGGACTTTTTCAACCTGTTCAAGCTCCCACCCAGCGTCGTATAAATTGGGTACGCGGAGGAAACTGTGGGGGGTAAAGTTGGCCAGGTGCGTGGTGCTGATCACATCACTCGCAGCTCGGCTGAGATCAAGAAAGTATGGGGCCCTAACCCCACACCCCCTATACGCCTTCATGGCGTCGTGCAAAGCACAGGGGAGCACTTTACTTTACTTTTTTTATAATACACTTTTGTTTTTTCCGGATTTTGCTGATGCATCCGGTATAAATGGATCATATAGGAACACCACGCACATTGTGGCAACTACAAAACAAAGGGAAACATCCCGCGCTCAGAAGGGTCTGCTGTCGTGGAACGGACAAGTCTTGCTGATGGATAGGCATTTAATAAGGATGCCGCTAACTGGTCACGGACGCTGGCCTGATTTGCATAAATGAAGAAAAATCGCAGAAAACAACACCTCGCACACTCTTCAAATCCAACACGAATAATTTGTTTATATAACTTTATGATATGGCAATATCAAGAAAAAAATCTTAGCATAGGATATGTTAGCTGTCTCGTCAGATTATTATTTATACAACTAAAGTTAAAGTTATATCATTTTCTAACTGATGCTTATATTCAACCTTGTTTCAATTCGTAACAGTGACTCCCCAATCGCGCAGTCGTAGCCTTGTAATCAAGGGGTCCCGGGATCGATTCCCGGTGGAGGCACACAGTGGTTCGGATACCACTTTGAACTGTGGGTCCAGTCCCGATTAGCCTTATTGTGCATAAAGGGGACATAAAACACCAACTCAATCAATCAATCAATTCGAAACTATCAAAATGTTCGTGAGCATGTTTGCAAATATAATGCAAAATGGATAGCAATGTGAGTAGAGGGAAAATGGCGGTTCTGGCCCCTCAAAGGGGGTGTGGCTTATTTTTGGCACTCTCTAAATCTCTAAAAAATATGCCAAAATTGAGCCAAAAACGTCCCAAACAGGCTTATTTACATCTTTTTCTGATCCCCTCCTCAGAGATGAAAATGACTCGCCCTGAAAATGAGGCCCTCGGCGTAGCCTTCTACAAAGTATTTTTGAGGGCCCATGAGGTTTAAACACATCGTGAAAGGCCATGGGCCCTCAAAATACATCGTAGAAGGCTACGCCGATAGCCCATGGCCTTCCACGATGTGTTTAAACCTCATGAGCCCTGTCGAGAGGGTCCTCTCGCCTCGAAGACGAGGCCCCTGATTGGTCGAGGGGTCCTCTCACCTCAAAGATGGAAGGGAACGTCTCAAAGACAAAGTCCCTGTTTGGCCTAGAGCCTGGAAGTAGGTGAAAGACGAGATCCGAGAGGGCATGGTCCAGCACCCCCCCCCCCCCCTCAGTAGGCCCCTGATTGGTCGAGAACCTGGAAGGATGTCAAAGATGAGAACTGAAAGGACCTCCCCAGTAGGTCCCTGATTGGATGAGGTGCAAGAGGGCTTGTTTGACGGCGGTCGCCATTTTGTGGACGATAATTGCCGTGAGCCATCGATTGGCCGAAACAAGCTGCAGGCACAGTGGTTATTTTGAAAATATTTTGCGAATTATGTGATCAATCGCAACATTGGAGACTATAAGCTAACGTAACTCGCGAAGTCGCCATTTTGCGGATGATGCCTTCATGTTTTTAAACTGTAGGTCCAAGCATCAATAAGCTTCTGTGTATAAAGTAGGCTTAAACAGTAAAAATGAAATAAAAAATAGTTTTTTTCTATATTCTCGGTATGGTTTTTACTTATTTGGTAATTAGCTTCTATTTTCCTACACTTTTTTGCGTTTGCTTTATCATGGAAAATGTTGTGTGACAGAAAAATTTAATTCTTAGTAGTTCTCTGGGGCAGTGGTTTACCAGGTACAATCTTTCATGGGTTAATCTGTAACATGCAACTAGTGGTTGGCAACACTTCTACGAGTTAAGGCAACATTTTGGCGCCCATCAGGGTTGGCATGTTTAAAACAAAAAGTGTTTAAAACACTTTGTTTTAAACGTTTAAAACAATGAGTTTTAAACATGTTTTTTTAGAAGTGTTTAAAACACATTTTGGTACTTGATATTTTATAGTCTGTTAATTTTTTTGCTTGGCAACCCTCTATTTTCATTGAATCTGTGTCAATTAATCTGTGCTTTACGGATTTCTCTTATCGCACAAGACTTGAGCAACCTTATGTTCTGACGTCACAGGAGAAGGTTTCTTAATTTTAGGCTAAATTCCTACGTTGTTAGGTTAGGCAGGCTAGCTATGTATGCACAAGGTAGCAAAACTGTTGTGCGACAAGAAAGACCCGTGCTTTACTGTGGAATTCGAAAAACTTCTCAGTTCTTTGTTTCGTACCGTCCTATAAATTTGAGACTGGTGGAAGCTGGAAACTAATATCTGAATACACGATGCGTGATTTTGATCATGGCCATGGACGTCTGGAAGGGGGGCAAGGGGGCCGTCGCCCCCCTGGAAAATGAAAGTCAACCAAAAATTATGTATTTTACACATGTAATATCATTTTAGGCACAATAATATGTGTTAATTATTGCATGAACACCATACATTCAAATTTAAGCAATATTTTTTTAGGGAACAACACTATTTTTGTGGAAATTTTCCTTGTTTGCCCCCCTGGGGAAAAAATACCTTCCTTGCCCCTTCCTGGAAAAATCCAGCAGACGTCCATGATCATGACGTGATTTTTTTTTCTCTTGAAATACGATTCATTGGTTTGTATAACTGACCGAAGCGCAGATGCTTACTTTTGGTAACATAATTTTGTACTTGGAAAGATAAATTGATCTGGAGAATCTATTATGACACTGCAGTTTGTTTTCTGTTATATAAACTGTTAAGGCACCAGGAAATATTTCACCCTGATTTTTCCAGGACGATGATAGTAATTCTATAGTACTTAGTTTCTTGAAATTTAGATGAATATGAATCCTAACCTACTTCAGCAGTGGCGGAAAAGGGGGGCTTCTACCCCCAACTTTTGTCCCTGCACTGTAAAAAAAATACACTTTCTGCACACTTTTGGAACACTTCTTAGAAACTACTTTTGATCACTTCTTGTACACATTAAATGTGCACAAGAAGTGTACAGGAAGTGCTTCAAAAGTGTACAGGAAGTGTACAAAAAGTGCAGCAAAAGAAGTGTACAGGAAGTGTGCAAGAAGTGCTTCCAATATAAAGGTGTCCCAAAAGTGTGTAAGAAGTGTGCTGCAGAAACTACTTTTGATCACTTCTGGTACACTTTACACATTTGGAACACTTGTGAAAATACTTGAGCGACACTTTCAGAACACATTGAAAACACTTCTTGCACACATGAGATATATCGCAATTCAGTACTCATACTTAGTTTCTAGAATAAAAATACAGTTGACTCACTTTAACTTGACAATTGAAGGAGGAAAAAGCAACAACTTTCAACTGTGAACCTTAAATTTTGTGTGATGCTACAGAATTGAAAAGACACTGTCAAGGAGGAGGTAAAAAAAACACATTCTTTAACTATATACACCCGGCACTGAAAAATTACTGGAAGCCTTTGACAATGGACAACGTATGAGTAATTATATGAAATTAATAGAGACAAATTATACAAAAAGCTCTTTTACAAGACAAAGGTTATATTTTCCATTTATATGTTTATACACCCACACCACACACACACATACACATACATTGCTAGCCTTCCCGATGGCACAGTGGTAGCGTCGTTGCCTTGTAATCAAGGGGTCCCGGGTTCTATACCCTGTGGAGGCACATAGTGGTTCGGATCCCACTTTAAACTGTAGGTCCAGTCCCAATTAGCCTTACTGTGCATAAAGTGGACTTAAAACACCAAATCAATCAATCAACATACATTGCTACAAACTACACATTCACTCTTTGCCAATCTGCAAACTTTTGGCAGAAAATTGTAGCCTTCCGAGGCATTTTATATTTATGTCCCAACAAAATAAACCCCAACACTGCCATCAAAGGGGTTCTACTTCAAGAACGTAGTATGCACCAACAAGTGCAAGTAAAAATGTCAGCAGGCTGGAGTGATTTTCTTCGTCCCTCACTTTGAAGAAACCTGCAACGAGGACCACATCTTTCACTTCCTTTCCCTCCATGAGCAGCGCAAGGTAGGGCGCTTCGTTTTCGAAACCCTTTGTAACACCTTGAAAAGTTGATACATCCTGGAAATATATGTACATGTAACATTCATAAATGCCAGGTTTCTTATAGAAAACATTACTTGAATATTAAGTTATATCTAAATCAACCAAAAAATGCTTAGTAGTAGTCCAAAATATAAATAACATTACACTTAACTGTAATTCTTTTAAGAGCTTATGTGTGATTCAAATGGACAACAAATTAATTTCAAAAAACTTCATTATAATGTTACAATATAAAACACACAACACTGGGAGTAATAAACACTAACTCAGTGAAAAGATAATGCTGTAGTATAATTGAAAAAGAACCAATAAGAATGTACAAATTGCAACTATAAATATATAAATATATACGTACACAAAGTGTTTGCATATAACAAAATGAAACCATGTTTAAAAAAGCAGTTTCTGTCCATGAAAACTTCTTCTAAGGTTCATTTCTTTCCAGATTCATACATTACTCTCTATATTTTTATGTGATCATGCTTATACAATATGGATGAAACAAAAAAAAACAAAAGCGTAAGTTATGGTTAGAAATTTGATTCAATTAGGACTCTTGGGGGAAATACAGTGAATTAAACATCACGTGCTCAGCCACCAGGGAGGCATGTTTTCTTAGTTCAATGGCAAATTTAGTAACATTTTGGGTGCCAACTAACTAATGCAAACTACAACAACATTGGAAATTTCTTGTATGCACTCACTTTTCGTGCATCGCAGAAGCAGGCATTCTTCTCTGTGTTGCATTTCTCTCCACAGGCCCAGAAACCCATTTAACATCTGTAGTTGCTGCACAAGAAAACAATAACATCAATTATCCATGAAACATACCAGACATTTTTTTATTCAGCATATTTTTGACATGGTTGATGGACAGATGATGCCAATGCAATCAACAATAATGACATTTGTAAAAGTAGCAAAGTTCATAGTTCTGGAAGTCCCTGAGTAGGAAACAATAGACCAAAACCAAGTGGGAAAGGGTAATATGGCCATACTATGAGTTGTTATTTAGCAGCCAGACTTGTATTTTGGCAAGTTTTGCTGCATTGATGAGTATTATTTCAAAGAGAATTTAGCCAAAAGGGACTCCTATCAACTGTCCCCAGCCACTCTGCTATATATCTAATCAGACAATTATTACTTTTAATAATTTATTTGTATCAGCCAAATGCAACAAGTTAAAGGTAATATTAGCAAATTATAATGACACGAAAGAGGAAATTATAATCACAATTAATTTAGATAATGCATGCTATTCTTCTATTCATGAACTTGTATTATCCTCTCCAATATAAAAACATAAAAATCTCAAATTTTGGGTCAATATACACAGTTATTACACAAGATAATGAATATGCTGTTAGAATGGAAATTCTTATCTTCACCTTTGTGAAACGCACAATACATTAAGTTTATCTGGTTTTTAAAAAAATACACAAAATTAATGTTAAATAGAGCACCTCAAATAGCTTTCATGGCACTGAAGAAACGTTCTGGATTATTCTGAGGAAGTTCAGTGAAAAAGAAGATTTTTTTTTTAACGATTCCTACCAACATGCATACTTGGATTTTTGTAGATTTTTTCATCACACATTTTGGTTCGGAATCTATGTTACATTGCTTTACATAATTCTTAGGAAAATGAAGACTCCAGAAACTGTTGGGCCTGTAAATAAATTTAAATTTAAAACTTCGCGTTTAGAAATTTATCCCAGTTTTTGCCCTTGATATCATATCATTGCTTATCTCTCACTTTTCAAAAATCCAAAAATTAATAATGTATTATGTCAAATACTGTGTTTCTAATAAAAAAAATGAAATATGCATGATCTTACGTGTAAATACATATATGTAGGTACTCACAGAATCATCACTGGTTTGTCCACAATAAATTGACACAATGAATGATGCAAGTTCCTTCAGTTTTTGTTTCATTTCATGCATCTTTTTGTTGCCAAACAAGAATTTCATCTCATACAGGAACTGAAATAGAATAGAAAATATCAACAGCATGGAAAGGAGATACACAATAAGCTTGAAATTGACGGGCCACAGAAATAATTTTAACAGGTGCAAGATATTTGTTGACTTGTTTGCTTTTCCACTCAGAAGTCTTCCTAACAATGTATTGTCTTACAATTTGAAATATGACCGGGAGGGAGGGAGTACTACGCGCACCTCGTTCTACAGGCTGCTGTGTTTCTTGTCGTGCTGGATTGGTCGCTTCCCCGCTCCCCGCTTCCCTTGCCAGCATGTAGAGTGCCCGCCATAAGAATGAACAAGATCTATAGGTACATATTACATTTAAAAAAAATACAGAGGCGCACACGGAATAATACATAAATGTATAGGTTTGGCCAAATTATCACTTGCCGAACTCCTCGGCAGAGTGGTTAGCGACGCGAGAGTTTGCTGGTTCGAATCCAGGTTTGGGCATGAGTGTTCCTTGTGAGCGTTCCTACACCAGTTTCATCTCATTATTATCATCACTCATCCTCATCTTCGTGATTAGCCAAAAGTGGCAGAAAGAGAAGTAATGAATGAAATAAACCAATGAATCAAATTATTACTTTCAATGAAATCTTGAAATCCTTTCTTGTTTTCGATGCAATGCTATAATCCATGTACCGTGCGTCTATTTCGATCTTCAGCCGAGAGATCGGGAGAAGCGTGGCGGGCGGCGCTGACGGAGATGCCGACATTTGCGGCCTGTAATGCCCGCTTATTTTTATAGACATATGCAGACATTTATAAAAATATTGCAAAACGAGCACTAACCTGTGTTATAAGAGTACGGTTTTAATTTTAGTAGCTTAGTGGCTGTATGTGCCGATGATTTTGACACGCCCACCTCTTGTGAAACACGGCGTAGAGGTTTGTTTGGAGAACGTTCTAACGCTGCACCAATATCATCGAGTTTTGCTTCGGTTAGAATCCGTCGTTTTTGCTTAGGTGTTTTAATATTTAACGATCCAGTTTCTCGTAATTTAAGGACAAGGTGTCTAACCGTATCTCTATGTAGAGTTGAAACGCCTGGGAATTTCTGTACAAATTGCCTAAACACGTCTCGACACGAGTCTGTTTTCATGTACGTGTCATACATAATAAATCTTTGTTCTAACGTGAACCTTGCGGCTGGCATTCCAATCGTCTAACTGACACAACACACATACCCTACACACTGCAATAACACAAACAAGTAACTGTAAGTAACCAAGGATAACACTCTTGCGCACAGTACGAAATTAACACGCTCTTGGTTTACATTGCTCGCCACTATATTCACAACTCTGTCTTCATCTAGTCGCGAAGGAACAAAAAAAACTCGAGCTCGGAGATATCGGATTGCAAGGAAGCTTACGAAAACCATTCACTTTTAACGGTTTCGTCTGCAGCGTAATCTTGATACAGTGTTGCACATTCGAAACCTCCAAACGATTCCCATCGCCACAAAACTCTTTCAAGGATATAAACTTAAGCAGGACGTTACTGGTCAAAATTATGATTAAAATGTTCTATTATCTGTGGCTCTTAACATCGTTTCTAAAGCGTATTTTTTGTGTATATAAGGGCAGAACTTGGATGAATTACAGATGATAAATTATAACACAGGTTAGTGCTCGTTTTGCAATATTTATATAAATGTCTGCATATGTCCATAAAAATAATCGGGCATTACAGGCCGCAAATGTCGGCTTCTCAGCCAGCGCCGCCCGCCACGCTTCTCCCGATCTCTCGGCTGAAGATCGAAATGGACGCACGGTATTTTGTGTATGTAGGGGAGGAGCAATGTTTCAAAATACTATGTACTATGGAAGTAATATTTGTAATGTGTTATTTTGTGTAGGCATATACTAGGGCTGAGCCGATACCGAGGGTATCAGCATCGGTGAGTATCGGTTGATTTTCTTTTACCGATACCATCCGATACCAAAGATTTTCAGTGGCTATAAGAGCGGGCAAAGGCAACGGTTCGTCTCAACATTTGTCCTTTTTAAAAGTTTGTTCATCCTTCCTTGTGGCAGAAGTAGGTGGAATGCTTCGTTCTGGGCCGGTCCTTTGACCTACTTTTGAAATGACAGTGTTGCCAACCCCTTACTCGAAAAAATCACCAAGGTTTTTTTCTTGGTCTAACCTAACCTAAAGCAAGGAGCTGGCAACCTTGCTTGAGGCTTCTTAATGCTTCGTTCTGGACCTGCTTTTTGACCTACTTTTGAAATGACAGTGTTGCCAACCCCTTACTCGAAAAAATCACCAAGGTTTTTTTCTTGGTCTAACCTAACCTAAAGCAAGGAGCTGGCAATCTTGCTTGAGGCTTCTTAATGCTTCGTTCTAGAACGGTTTTTTGACCTACTTTTGAAATGACAGTGTTGCGAACCCCTTACTCGAAAAAATCACCAAGGTTTTTTTCTTGGTCTAACCTAACCTAAAGCAAGGAGCTGGCAACCTTGCTTGAGGCTCCTTAATGGTTTGCTCTTGTAAGGCATAACCCCTATTTTCTCGCAGTGTTGCCAACACCTTACTCGAAAAAAATCACCAAGGTTTTTTTCTTGGTCTAACCTAACCTAAAGCAAGGAGCTGGCAACCTTGCTTGAGGCTTGCCTTACAGTGCATAAAGCAAGGTTGCCAACCTACTGGTATTTTTGCCATAGGCTGCGTCCGAATCGGCAGCAGATGTCACCTAGAACACCGTTCCATCCGGGGACTCAGCCAACCTCCGTTGTCCGAATTTGCGGCAGACGTGGAGTCGGAGGGGAGAGCAGAGAGGAGCGACAGATGCATGCTTGAACTTGCTGTGACGCTGCGCTTGGCAGCCATATTCTAATTTTCACTTTGTACAGACAATATTTACTGATTAGAGGATGTAAAACTCAGTTATACTTTTACATTTTATCGATAATACTGAATGCAGAAAAAATGTAAATGATGAAATAGCGTGTTACATTTTTAATATGATTAGTAAATAGGTGGAAATTATTGTCACGTTTGTTTGGCGTCTGCCTTCTGCTTCCGTGCGATGCGCCTGCGCCCCAGAGCGCGGTGGGTGAAGTTCGAGCTGACACCTGGCGGGAAAAATGACAACCGTACTACAAGGGGGGCATGTAGATTCGGACGACTTGGACGTGACTTCGACGGCACGCGAGAGCAACGGGAGAGAACTGGACGGTGTGCTTGCCAATCCGGACACGGCCATAGCCTTTTACAAAAAAAAGAGAGAGAGGAGAGAGAGAGAGGGAAGAGTTAAACAACCGACAGCCTACCTACAGCTTTTTTTGGTCTAACCTAACCTAAAGCAAAGAGCTGGCAACTTTGCTTGAGGCTTGCCTTACAGTGCATAAAGCAATTTTTGCCAACCTACACACACTGGGCAAGGAGAGCCGGCACTGCCGTAAAAGAGAGAGAGATGGATGGATGGCAACACTGCACGGGTTCAACGTCGGAAAATGGAGCTCGGTGGAGCTCGCCTTAATGGTTTTCTCTTGTAAGGCATGAGCTCCATTTTCTCGCAGTGTTGCCAACTTCTACCTACACCCCTTTTTTTTTAACTTGGCAAGGGCTAGAGAGAGAGAAAGAGACCTATAGCTGGCAACAGTGGTGAGCAAATGCACTTTATTGTAATTTTCCAACTCCGGCAATGTTTATATATCGTGAACTTTGTAAACCTCTCTCGGGAACGATGTGCCACACACACACACACACACACATGCGTGCGCGTGTATTGTGATGCAAGCAAACAAACAAAATAATAATAATTGTTGTTTTTTAGGATTCCTGGCCCCTATAACCCCGCCAGGAGTGCGTGGTGCCCAACACAGTTCTAATGGCCACGGCTAACAAAGCCATGCCTCTGTAGAGTTTCATGGGTTCTTTTTTTAACCCCCCCCCCCATGACTCCCTACAGAGTACCTCCGTGTGTAATGTGTGTGTTTTATGATTGAAGAGAAGAAAAAAATTTGGTTAAGAATGGAATGTGTAAAAACTAAAAAAGTTTCCGTAGGGTGCAGCATCTGAAAGAAAAAAAATATCCTCAAAATAGTGTACATAATATGATAGAAAAATATTAAAAAAAAGTGTGAATGCAAAAATTAGTGTGAATGATTGTTTTTTTTAAAAAAACGATAGAAAAATATTAAAAAAAAGTGTGAATGCAAAAATATAAAAAAAAAGTGTGAATGCAAAAAATTAGTGTGAATGATTGTTTTTTTTTTAAAAAAAAATAAAAAGTGGTGCAAGAAATAATACATACTTTTTTGATGTAGAAATCTAATGGTGCGAGCAGATTTCTTCCTCGTCATGGTATCCCCATTCTCGGGTGTGGATGTTGCAGTCCAGTAGCCTCAATTTGGTGTCGTGGGGATCAAGCGCCACTTTGTTGATCGTGGATGTACGCAATTGGTCGATGGTGCTCGTGATCCGATGTTCGGTCATGCGTTTGATTTTTTTGTCGAACAAGCACGACTTGTAATCTTCTACGGTTAGTTTGTTTGTGCTCGAACGCCCCACCCCCTTTGCCTTCTTTATTTCGGTCTCATCCTGAACTTTGATGGCATACATTTTCGCTCGAAGACCCGCAAACTCTGTGATGATGCGGCCGTTAACTTCATCCTTCATCTTCCCGATCGTCATTTTCTGGCTGTCGTCGAAGAGAGCGTGATTTTTCGGATAATTAGAGAAGTCGAAATGCTGGCTCATGTTTTTCAGATCTTCGTATAGATCATCGGTGTGGATGTTGTACACGAAGCTGTCCGTGTCGGTGTACGCCACCTCGATCGCCTCTCCATAGCGTGGTTTCATGATGTCGTAGTGAAACTTGTACATGGCCAGCTTCGACAACTCGAGGATCGCGACTCCCACGGCGATTGGTTTGTCGAATGTTATGTGGCGGAGAGCACGTTCGATCAATACCAACGTGTCGCTCAGTATCGTGAAGTTTTTGTACGTGGGCTGAGCGACGTGCTTGTTTATTTTCTTCGGGTTGGAGACCAAGTTGATATTTCTTCTTTTCCTCGCATCTTCCATGCTCTTGCCGTAGATGCTGTTGTTCATCAATTTGTATAGGTTTTTGTCTGCGGAAGAAGAAGCTGATGCTCGACGTTGAGTGTTGCCGTCGATATAGGGTGCTAGCCACCTGGTCTGTCTAAACTTCAATCCCGAGTGCACGCGCTTCAAAACCAATCCATGCCGGAGGTAGAATTGTAGGAGACGATAATGCACCACGTAATTCTCTTTGCTCTTGAAGGTGAGCATCAGCTTCTTCTCCGGAGCCGATTCCATCACAGGTGCCATCGCAAATCCATGGTGTTTTCGATGAAGCGATGCAGGATATTCCAAATCTACTTTCAGGAAACATCCATTTTCATGATCTTCGCTCCATTCCAAACAATCTTGAAGTTCCTGCTCGCTCATCCATTCGTATTCTCCGATGGGCAGAGGCTCGGACATGGCATAACCATACAGATTGTTCATGTCCCAGTATGCCAAGAAGTTTGTCGGTTTCTTTGCATCAAAATCGGCGACATATGGATTGTTGGCCTTGACGTATCGAAGGGGACACTGGACGATTCCACCACGTTTTGCCTCTTCAACAAACAAAAGTTGATTGACGTTTTTGATGAGTTCTATCTTTACCTTCGTGGATTTTAACATCGCCTGCCAAGAATAACCCGGTGTGGTGTAGCTGAAAGCGGGGTCCAAACCATATGCTGCCATTCCTCTCGAGCGATGGAGATGAAAACGGTCGCTCAATAGCGTAACATCCAGTTTCAGATACAGATCGTGATAGTCGGCCATGGTTTGACAAGAGAATGTAGACCAGACGAGCTGAGCATGATGGTAGTCCTCTTCGGTGCAACAGGTGTCGCTAAGACGACTGTAGAATGCTTCTCTCGGTGGTAACGATGTTTCTGAGAATTTGGAAGCATCCGTCATGTATTCGTAGGGGTAAACACCCTTGCGTCTCAACAGTGCTAAATGTTGGTCGCCGAAACATTTCCTGGTGGCGACCAAATCATCGTCGGTGAGTTGAGACGCGAGTGTCGCCAAACTCGAAGACAGAAAGTTGTAGGAGTCCAAGAAGCGAATTTCTACGTGATTGCCATTTCCAACGTCCACCTTCTTGCTGAATGAAATGAATTTCTCGTTGGTGCGAGCTATGACGCTAATGGGTTGAGCGTCGCATCCCATCTCCTTTATGAAGATTTTGGCGTCGTAGCCCTCCAAATTGTGAATGAATACAGGAATAAAATTTGGTTTTTTGATTTGAAGATTACAGTTGTTACACACGGGGGCCACATATTTTCCCGTGTGATGATTGTGGTGGCGAACTTTGACATTTTCGAGGGTGAAGTTACTTTCGCACACACCACACTGAGAGGCAAGGTCGTATGCTTCCTTCTCTTCCTGGGTAAGAGACTCCATTGCTTTGTCTTCTCTTAGTAGAGGAGCGAATTGTATGGCCATCTGTTTCAAGGTTTGAACGAATTTTTGTGGAGCATCATTGCCACGATGTAAAATAACATTGCCTGTGTTGTTGACCATCAATCCAAAAGCGCAGGCTTCGTGATGTAGAATTTCGGTAGTGCTCGATACGCTGGGATTCGGTTCGCATATGGCGATTGGAAGTTGGAAACTTTCAAAGTCGGCGCATATCACAATGGGATGCCAGAGTAATGCCTTGTAGTTGGAAAATGTCATGTCTCGAGAGGGCATTTTGATAGCCGTAGCCGGATGTTTACTACACATTTCATGATGATCTCGGAGTTCTTCATCAGCATTTTTTTTCCTCGACCGTAGAATATACTCAGGCATCTGTCGCATACTCGAATTTTATGGTGATCTGTGGTTATTTGACTTCTTGTTAATTTTGGAAGATTCTGAATTAGACAGTAATGATAATTATCATCATCTTCGATCAGGAGTAATCTGATGACACGATTACTTTTAATGTTGCTATGTCTGAGAACGTAGATGGTGTTGTTTTTGTCTAATCCGAATATGTGTACGGCTATATTTTCGTTTTTATCTGTCTTGTACTGTGTCTCAAATTTACTAATGTCTCGTAGATTTACAGGGTAATTAATGCCAGCCATAGGTTTTTCAAATTCTGAGAGATATTCTGGCTTGTTGTAGTGGTATAAACGATGCTTATGATTATTGGCTGGGTGATGATCGGCAATGATGCACCACAAAAAGCATCTGTTATCTTCATTTTGAATGTTGATGACGGCTTTTTTTCTGGCTATTTCCGGAGGCAAATTTATGTAGCTGGATGCTCCCATCGGGTTGTATCGTGCCACCTTCAAAGTTAAAGTGTGAGGCGAACCGCAAAGTGTCCAACCCGATCCACGTTTTTGGAAAGTCTCGTGCTTGTTCAACAAAGCGCCAAACATCTGGTTGCAAATGGCATCCACCTCATCGACGTCAGCGGCGTGGAGGCTCTTTACACCAGTGTAATGATGGAAAGTTTCTCGCTCTTTTTTCATGTTTTCGTAAATGACGGAAACGATGAGGTGGATTTTCAACGAGCATTGCGACAAAGCTTCGGTGATAGACGAAATTAACTTGCTTTTGACCGAGCGAAAAAAGTTGTTTAGATCAGATGTTTCTTCAGATCGGAAAGTCTCCTCGGTTAAAATATTTCGAATACTTTCGCCGGCACTCTTCTGCTTCTTTCGTGGCGCTTGATCGTCAACATCGAGCTCTCTCTTACTTGATCCTTCGCTATGCACATTCTTCCGATGTCTTCTCAAGTTAGAAATGGATATATATTTCCCACATTGGTTGCATGCACGTTTCGCTTCCTTCTTCTCCATTTTTTTTTGCTACGAAAAAAAAGATGAAGTTACTAAAAATTGCACATTTTTTTGTGGTGTTATTTATATTAGATACGATCTCAATTTTTTCTTAAATAACCAACATGAATCTTTTTGGTTTCCAAAAGCAAACCAACATGGAGACTGTACACCGCACGACGACAGATCATGAATTTCTACCTTCCGCGTTAACTAAACTCAACGGTCTGTTGATTATTCACCTCAACAGCATTTGGACGAAATTGGATGAGGAGGTGGGCAAGATGTTTTACGTCTTCAACAACAATTTACATTTCTATGAAATTCCGATCGACGGGAAACTTCGGATCACCGTGAATCCGGAGAACGTAGGCGAAATCAAAATATCTACCGGCAAGAACATTTTTCGAATCAAGCACGACAAAATGCTTTCTAACATGGCATACGATGTTTCTGCAGGAGATTACCTTTACATGGAACTCCTCGGAGATTACGACAAACTCATTCCTCTCTTCGTAGAATTACGAATCGTCTATCCTATTATAAATAACCGTTAACCAAAAATGCCTAACGACATTTTCGGCAACACCAAGCGTGTGGACCACGCAGAAGAGATTCTCATGTTGGACGTTCGTGTTAAGAAGTTGAGGACCGATTTGATTGCTTTGCAGGAGACCTTAAACAAAAGTTTAGAGTCGGAAATCGCTACGCTCCAAACGCAATGTCTCGACCCCATTCTGAAAATCGATTCCGAACTGAAAACGCTCATAAAAAATTATGTCGACGTACCTTCTTACGACAGCGTTCAAAATATACAGTTGAGCGTGGATTCGCTTCAAAATGATTTGGCCAAATTACAGCAATTTCAATCGAAAAATGAAGATTTGGAAAAATTGAAACTCGAAATCGAAGAACGAACTTCCGCAATCGAAAAGAATTTCTCCGAACTTCAAACCGTGGTGAACGATATTGATGTAGAACGCTTGCACGTCGTCGTTTCCAAATTACAAGAAGAATTCACCGGCACGTTGGAAGAAATTAAATCCAAGTTGCAGACTTTGGAAGATACAATGACGAACCTACCATCGTCGGACGAACTGCAGGTCATCGGTAAAAGCGTCGCGAACATAAAAATTCAATTGGAGGCGTATCGAGATTTCGAACACATTCAAACCACCATCGCTACGCTTCAGGCGTCCTTGGAATTGATCAACGAAGAAATTAAAAATATTCACGCTGAAGCAAGTGTGTTGACGAGTATTCAGGACACGTTAAGCACGGTTCAGCAGAAGATCGAATATTTAGAAAATTTGAACGTCGAATCCAATCTTACTCATTTTCATCACGTACTCGACAACATACAGGGTGACTTGGAATCGTTACGGACGAGCGTGCCTTCGAGCGAAGATTTGGAAAAATTGAAAACGGCGGTGACGGCACTATCCGATTCGAGCGACATCAAAAGTTCGTTGAGCGATCTCGAGAGTAGGGTGGCCAATCTCCCCACCTCCAAAGAATTACACGCTTTGAAAAGAAACATATCACGTATGCTGAAACGACTGGAAACGGAAACGGCGAACGTGGAACAGATTCGAGACGAAATCAGTTCGCTGGTGTCGACGCTGCCCACTTCGCAGAGCGTCGCCGACCTTCACACGCAGTTTACAGAGATGCGAAGCATCGTGAACGATCTTACCGAGAAGAGCTCGAAATTGAATCAAGTCGAGAACCTTCAGAACATTGTCGTCAACGTCAGAGATCAAGTTGGAGTGCTGGAATCCACGCAGGAATCGACGCTGGCTTCTTTCGGTGCCAAGTTGCAAGAACTCAACGAAAACTACAAGCAGTTAAACGTGGAAGTGAAAATCAAACCGTCATTTTCTACCGTAACGGATACCATAATCGAGCATTTGCTGCCTATCGAAAATAAACTCGGGCACGTTCACAGTAATCTGCTCGGCGTCGACACTAAATTCGCCAAATTGTTCGCCTTGCAAGCCATCGAAATCAACAGCGTACCCAATCAACAGAGAATCTCCACGTTCGTCGAAGGTAACAAACTGTACATGTTACATCCTTATCATCCGTACTACAAGTTTCTCCTCGATGGCACGATTCAGATAAACGAATTTTCGTACTGGTCTCACGGCAGAAAAGCTAGCGTTCCCACCATGACTTTGATATCGAATCGTGGTGTCCAGAAAGCGGGAAACATTCCTCTGGCACGTTGGAACGAAACGCGCAACATATATGAAATACACGAAGACGAAGATCTCACCGTTTTCGACGTGAGTGCCGGCGATAAGCTGATCATTCAAAACACGAGCGAGGTGCCACCCTCTTTGAATCCCATCACGCTGGTGCTTCTCTTGAAACGTAATCTCTAAACAAAAAATGTCTAGGCAAGCCATCGTCGAAGAATTGCATAAACCTGCACGCCGTAACTACGAACGTTTGGCTGTGGTAACCAAGGGCATCGACGACCTCTGGCAAAGCGACCTCGTGGAGATGAGCAGCGGCAATTTGAAAAACGTACATAAATTGAACAAGGGCAACAAGTACCTCCTCACCGTCATAGACACGTTTTCGAAATTCGCATGGGCTCTACCTTTGAAGGCGAAAACGGGATCGTGCGTCACGGAAGCATTCAAATTAATTTTTCGCGAAAGCGACAGACGACCTCGGTTTCTGCAAACGGACAACGGTAAAGAATTTTACAACGCCGTATTCCAAAAGTTTATTCAAAAACATGGCATTCGACATTATTCGACCTTCAGTCACATCAAAGCCAGCATCGTGGAAAGATTCAATCGAACCTTGAAAACACACATGTGGAAACGATTCACGCTTCGGGGGAATTACAAATGGGTCGACATCCTGCCGGAACTCGTCGACACCTATAATGATACGGTACACAGAACGATAGGCATGAAGCCGGCTGACGTTACGAAATCTGACGAGCAGCGTTTAATTTCTACAGTTTACTGTCCAAAGTACTCACCCACGACAAAGAAAGCTAAATACAAAATTGGAGACCGGGTGAGGATCAGCAAATTCAAACGCACCTTCGAGAAGGGGTTCACAAAAAATTGGAGCACGGAACTCTTTACGGTGGTTCGAGTTTTACCCGGAAACCGACACACGTATATAATAAAAGATAGTAGCGGCGAGATTTTGAAAGGAAGATTTTACGAAGAGGAACTCTCTAAAACGAAACACCCCGACACGTACCTCATCGAGAAAATATTGCGTAGGAAAGGTGACAAACTGTTTGTCAAATGGCTGGGACTTCCGGAAAAGAGTTGGATCGACGCGAACGAAGTGATCTTGTGAGTACGTGGAACGTGGTGAAGCGTCTACCGGATCCGGAAAGTCAAACGAGAAAAAAAAAGAACGGCGAGTTGCTTCCCAACAGCATCCGCTGTCTGATCGTAGGTCCTTCGGGGTGTGGGAAAACGACACTGCTCGTGGACAATTTTCTCCTCGCACCGAATTGGTTAGATTGGAAGAACAGGCACCTGTACGTGTTCTCGAAAAGTTTGGAGCAAACCAAATACCAGCAACTGATGAAACTGTACGATGGTCTGGACATTGCAACGTTCGCCTCGGAAATAAAACCACTCGACGATTGTCGTGAAAATTCAGTTGTTGTGTTCGACGACGCCATCCTGGAAAATCAAAATGAAATTCGCAACTTTTTCACGCAAGGTCGTCACAAAGGAATGGATTGCTTCTACCTAGCTCAAACGTTTTCCAAAATTCCAAAACAGTTAGTACGCGACAACGCTAATTTCATATGTTTGTTTCGTCAAGATCACACCAACCTCAAGCATGCGTACGATGACTACGTAGGCGGAGACATGAACTACAATCAATTTTCGGAACGCTGCTGCTCTACTTGCTGGAACGGTGACGATTTCGGATTCGCGACGATCGACATGACGAGGAAACCCAACGACGAAAAATACAGAAACAAAATCAACGACTTTCTAAACGTTGCAACGTTGTGAGAAACGACGTATATAAATAAACGTCATGACGAAACGAAAAATCGAGGACGAAAATCTCAAGCTTCGCGATTACCTCGCGAAACGCTTCAAAGGTTGGAAATCCGAGAATCGCGGATTCTACGAAGAGAAGAAACGTCAGGATCAACCTGTGATCGATGCCATCAGCGGTCTAGGTAAAGAAATTAAAAGTGTCACGGAACAAAATAAAAATTTGATCAACGAACTCGTACCGCTCGCATCTAAAAGTTACACCGTACCCACGCCCATTTCGAGCATTCCTTCGACGCCGTTCGAACTGAAGGATGCACCGGCACGACGTCGAGCTATTGGTAGCACGTCGTCGTCTTCGGATAAAATCGAGTTGGGACCTTTGGCACGAGACTACCTGAGTACGGGAAAATTCGACAAGGATGAAGTGTTCGGATTGTATCCCAGCATGGAAACCAACGAAGGCGGCGGTGTGGTGTGGAAGATTGGGAAATCGAAGGTGACCTTCGAAGGCAACGACATTAAAGTCAATTTAGGCGACAAGGATAGTTGGAACAGGTATCCGGGTACGGTGGGACTGTGGGAACTCGTCGCCAAAAAGCAGCCGAAAGATTACACCGACGAAGATTACCAGAGTTACAAGGAAATTCTGATCATGACGGATGCCTTGTACCAGAACAACGACGCCTCGCAGAATAGGGTGAAATCAAGCAGCGGCGAGAAGTACAGGAATCTCATCAAACCGATTTGGAACCAGGTCAAAACAGGCAGCGGCGTCAAACGCTACAACACGCTACCCAAAGAATTCGTTTGGGTGGACGACGTGAGGAAGCTCGTGGACCGATTGTTGGTGATAGCCGGCGAAGAGAATGCAGGCAACCGTAATTTCTACAACGAGAAGGTTGGCATCGTGGACATGATCAGCGCGAAACTTTCCAACTTCATCGTGAACGACGACAAGGGCATAGGTTACCTGATCAAAATCATCAACACGCTGCCTCCGAAATTTTGGAACGTGGCCGAAGGAAAAGGACTCGTGAACGACATCATCAACAAGTTACCTTTCGAGATGCATTTACCTGGCTACCAGTACTGCGGACCAGGTACCAAACTCGAGAAAAGATTGGAGAGAGGAGACAAGGGTGTGAATTCGTTGGACGCGGCATGCAAAGATCACGACATTGCTTACAACACCACGCAGACGGATCTGGATGCACGTCACGAAGCAGACAGAAAGTTAGAGCACGCGGCTTTCGAAAGATTCGTCAGCAGAGACGCATCGCTGGGTGAACGGGTCGCCGCACTGGGTACCACCATCGCCATGAACACGAAACAAAAATTGGGGTGGGGTATATAAATAACATAGAGTAAAAAATAATAATAATAACAACATTTCTCGTATAACCGATTTGCCGCCCGAGCTACTATGTAAAATATTCAAACACGCAGTAAACGGAGATTGTGAGGATGTAGGGAAACTTGTAATCATAGCAAGAACGACGCCGGAATTTCGCATCCCTTGTGAAATGGTTCTCAAAAACCATCTTTGGGAGATCAGCGGCCTGAGGTGCGGTGATCTCAACATTCTGCTTTCGGCTGCAGGGGAAAAATTAAACAATAGGTTAGATGAATTGCACGAGGCAAGGCAGGGAAGAAGACGGTACACAGTAGATTGGCGCAAGTCTAAGCAGGAGACGGAAGATATCATTACGCACATCATCGCGTTTTCCGAAGCACGGACTTTCTTCCTCTGTTAAAAAATAATAATATATATACGCATCAAAAAAAAAACTTGATATATAAATAACACACATCGTGAAAAAAAAATAATTTTTGGTATATATAAATAACACACATCGTGAAAAACAATGAAATTTCTCTCTAACACTCTGAAATTTTTTTGATATGACGACTGAAAAAATGAGTGATCTCCAAGCATTAAAACAAATGCTAAATTTGTCAGTCGAGTATGTAAAAATTCGGGAATTGGAAGTCGACAAACCTTACACGATAACTTCCGGTTCAATCGTTTCTACCCAGTATGGTCCCAAGGTACGCCTGTTGCTCAACGCACAATACAGTCTATTTTTACCAGATCGATACGCTAACATGTTATCCGACGAGAAGCTATCTATTTTAATCGAGAACAAAACTCAAATCGTGTACAAGGGGACAAAGGAACTTCTTGGCAAGAAAACGAAGCACGTAATAGAATTTGTGTAACGACTGCGAGGCCGTGAAAAAAAAAATCTCAGAACATTTATATATAAATAACATACCGTAAAAAAACTACACGAGAAAAAATCTCAGAACATATATATAAATAACATACCGTGAAAATAACACATAGAGCATCAACATGAAGCCCAAGGGTGTCGTGTACCAGATACCATACTCCAATCTGAAAAATCTAGGTGCCCTCGATGGGTTACTCACCAAGAAACAACGCGAGAAGAAACGTTCTTGCTTGAGCAAAGGACACGGAATGAAATTACTTCTCAGCACTCCACAATTGAGACGCTTGCAGCGTTCGCGGAAACAGCAAAAGATCGGAGGTTTCATATTCAGCATCCCGGCCATCCTGGCAGCATTGGGGGCCGTTGGAAGTTTGGCTGGCGGTAGCGCCGCCATCGCGAAAACCGTCATCGACTCGAAGAAGAACAAGGCGAAATTGGAAGAACAGAAACGTCACAACCTGGCCATGGAGAAAAAAGGAGGTAAGGGCGTGATGAAAAAGTTTAAAAAAAAGAAACAGCACTCACCAACCGAGATATTGAATCTCTGATCGAACCGTTACAAATCAAACACTTCAGAGGAGTTTTCATGTCCGACTCGTTACCTTCAAGCGTTAAAAGAAGAGAATGCGGAGTAGTCAACTTGGACGGTCAAGAAAATCCAGGCACGCATTGGATATGTTACCACAAAAACGACAATGATAAAGCATTCGTTTTCGATTCTTTCGGAGGTGTTCCACCTACAAATTTAATTCATTATCTGAAAACGAGCAAAACCTCTATATACTACAACGACGAACGCATTCAAAATTTCGGAGACGTGAAATGCGGTCATCTCTGCCTCTCCGTGCTCGCGTTTCTCTCTAAAATAAATAACCCTACGATCGAGGATTTCCAGAAAGCATTGTGGAACCTCAAACAGCATCACTAGGATGGGCGTGTTCCATCTCACGAGCGAATCTTCAATCTTGAAACTCACGCTGCACGACGACATCGTCTATCCTAAATCCGTGGCTCTGCGTGCATTCTACAGCATGTACCTCATACCTAACGTCACGCAGCACAACAACAAAATTAGCGTCGGAAGCGAACACATCGTCGTCACGCCAGGACAATACAATCTTTCCACTTTGCAAGCTCAATTACCCAAAGGCACATACCTTTCTCAAAATTCGGTCACGCACAGAGTGGAAATCCTATCCGCGACGGAGACCGTGGACCTGGGCACCATGGGAGAACTTTTAGGTTTCGAGAACAACCACCCAAAACTCGAAGCTGGCATCAAGCACGTAGCAACCAACATTCCTAAATTCTTGGCCATAGAGACTCTGAACGTACACTGTAACGTAGCCGAAGGTATGATCACAAAATCTTCGGACGGATTGTTAGGAAGTCACAAGCAGACGGGAATCATAGCCACTTTCAAACCAAGTTCCGAGTTCATGGAACCGATCATCTACACGCCCTCTTCGCCGATCTATTTTCCAGTATGTCGCAACCGCATAGACGACATAGAGTTGGTGGTGACGAACGAGAAAGGAGACGTGGTGGATTTCGCAGGTGCCACTACGACGGCCATCGTGGAGATCAACGTATAATAAATAACCATACATGTAAAATGGAGCAAATCGAAAGTTACGAATTGCAATCTTTCCCTCCCAACCGTCGCACGTTCGCCAATCTCAACGAGGCCAACAGGGAGATCGAATACGACGTGGACGTAGGCGACGGGTTCGTTCATCCTCACAGAGCGTACCTCTACCTTCAATTCGACGTGGTGAAGAAAGAAAGCGGAGACGCGTTTCCCGCAGCAGCAAACTTGATACTCGTGGACAACTTCGTGTCTCACCTGTTCTCGCAGGTGGAGGTGAAGAAACACAACACCGTCATCGACAGAATAGATTATCCAGGCATCACGTCGACGGCAGTGGGAACGTTGAAATTATCCAAAACGGACGCAGCGTACTACCAGGCCGGGGGATTCGAAGCCGGGACCAAAATATCGACGAGAAGTCACACGGTGCTTTTTCCCATGCGTCTGCTGCCTGGTTTCTTCTCGGACTACAAGGAGATCATGTGGAAGGGAGGACTGAGGATCACGTTTCGAAGAGCGGCCAACGACAACGACGCACTGATGCGATATGCTACTTTGGGTCCGGACGGCACCACGCCGATAGCCAACACTTTACCCGAAGCAGCGAAATGCGTCATCCGGAGCATGGAATTGAGAATGCCGGTGGTGGAATACGAAACAAACTACGCCCTCAAGTACAAAGCGGAGATCTTGAAAAGTCCGCAGGTGCCGATTCACTTTCACGGTTACCAGTGCGTGCAGAAGATGGCGTCGGGGAGTCACATGGAATTCGACGTGACGACGCAGTTCAACAACATACAGTTCGACATGCCAGATTTCGTCGTAGTGCTTTTTCAGACCGGGCGCGATAACAACCAGGAGAAAGATTCCAGCAAGTTCGACGACTGCAAGATCAAGAACGTTTATCTCAAGAACGGTAGGAACGAAGTGTTCCCGCGCGAGAATTACAACCTCGACATGACCAAAAACGATTACCTCAAACTTTACGAAGCGTTCTCGGCTAACAAACGCGTGACCGAGGGAAACGTGGACATGTACTACACGCCCAGCGAATTCAAAACCCACAGACCCATGTCCGTCATCAACACCACGAAAAGAAAGCAGGTGGTGGTCAACGATCGAACCAATATCAAGGTCGTCTGCGAGTTCAACGGTCCGCTGCCCGCCGATACTCTATGCAGCATCATCCTGGTCGCAGAGAAGTCCTTCGTTCACGACGTGAAGAACGAGAGGGTCACAGAGCAGTTTTAACAGGTTTTTTAACATCTTTTCTTGCACAATAAGGAATTTTTTGTACTAGCACAATCAGTTACAATGGCACAATACAAATTTCACTAGTTCAGATCAGTTACAAATGTCAATTTCATCAGTTATCAGTTACAATATCTTTTTTTCATCACTATAGCACGAGACAATCAGAATTTGCACAAAATTTGTTGTTGCGCGCGCGCATATGTGTGTGTGTGTGTGTGTGTGGCACATCGTTCCCGAGAGAGGTTTACAAAGGTCACGATATATAAACATTGCCGGAGTTGGAAAATTACAATAAAGTGCATTCGCTCACCACTGTTGCCAGCTATAGGTCTCTTTCTCTCTCTCTAGCCCTTGCCAAGTTAAAAAAAAGGGGTGTAGGTAGAAGTTGGCAACACTGCGAGAAAATGGAGCTCATGCCTTACAAGAGAAAACCATTAAGGCGAGCTCCACCGAGCTCCATTTTCCGACGTTGAACCCGTGCAGTGTTGCCATCCATCCATCTCTCTCTCTTTTACGGCAGTGCCGGCTCTCCTTGCCCAGTGTGTGTAGGTTGGCAAAAATTGCTTTATGCACTGTAAGGCAAGCCTCAAGCAAAGTTGCCAGCTCTTTGCTTTAGGTTAGGTTAGACCAAAAAAAGCTGTAGGTAGGCTGTCGGTTGTTTAACTCTTCCCTCTCTCTCTCTCCTCTCTCTCTTTTTTTTGTAAAAGGCTATGGCCGTGTCCGGATTGGCAAGCACACCGTCCAGTTCTCTCCCGTTGCTCTCGCGTGCCGTCGAAGTCACGTCCAAGTCGTCCGAATCTACATGCCCCCCTTGTAGTACGGTTGTCATTTTTCCCGCCAGGTGTCAGCTCGAACTTCACCCACCGCGCTCTGGGGCGCAGGCGCATCGCACGGAAGCAGAAGGCAGACGCCAAACAAACGTGACAATAATTTCCACCTATTTACTAATCATATTAAAAATGTAACACGCTATTTCATCATTTACATTTTTTCTGCATTCAGTATTATCGATAAAATGTAAAAGTATAACTGAGTTTTACATCCTCTAATCAGTAAATATTGTCTGTACAAAGTGAAAATTAGAATATGGCTGCCAAGCGCAGCGTCACAGCAAGTTCAAGCATGCATCTGTCGCTCCTCTCTGCTCTCCCCTCCGACTCCACGTCTGCCGCAAATTCGGACAACGGAGGTTGGCTGAGTCCCCGGATGGAACGGTGTTCTAGGTGACATCTGCTGCCGATTCGGACGCAGCCTATGGCAAAAATACCAGTAGGTTGGCAACCTTGCTTTATGCACTGTAAGGCAAGCCTCAAGCAAGGTTGCCAGCTCCTTGCTTTAGGTTAGGTTAGACCAAGAAAAAAACCTTGGTGATTTTTTTCGAGTAAGGTGTTGGCAACACTGCGAGAAAATAGGGGTTATGCCTTACAAGAGCAAACCATTAAGGAGCCTCAAGCAAGGTTGCCAGCTCCTTGCTTTAGGTTAGGTTAGACCAAGAAAAAAACCTTGGTGATTTTTTCGAGTAAGGGGTTGGCAACACTGTCATTTCAAAAGTAGGTCAAAAAACCGTTCTAGAACGAAGCATTAAGAAGCCTCAAGCAAGATTGCCAGCTCCTTGCTTTAGGTTAGGTTAGACCAAGAAAAAAACCTTGGTGATTTTTTCGAGTAAGGGGTTGGCAACACTGTCATTTCAAAAGTAGGTCAAAAAGCAGGTCCAGAACGAAGCATTAAGAAGCCTCAAGCAAGGTTGCCAGCTCCTTGCTTTAGGTTAGGTTAGACCAAGAAAAAAACCTTGGTGATTTTTTCGAGTAAGGGGTTGGCAACACTGTCATTTCAAAAGTAGGTCAAAGGACCGGCCCAGAACGAAGCATTCCACCTACTGGCAGATTGGGAGACCAGCACAGGAAGTTCCATAGATATTCCTAGAAACACTGGATAAAATCCCACCGCAGTATCGGCCAATGATGGCTATTTATTTCCACCGAAAGCCGGGCCCCGTGGCTGAGTGGTTAGCATATCGCGCTACGACGTCAGGGTTCGAATCCCGGCCTGGGCATGGATGTTCGGGAGTGTATATTCAAAATTTCATCACATCATCACTCATCCCCATCTTCGCAAATTAGCCAAAAGTGGCACAAAAAGCTAAGTAAAATAAACCAAATAAATCAATCAATAATTTCCGCCGAGATTATATTGGGAACATACGGTTTTGAATGACAGTACTAAGAAATATAAGCTAATCGGGACTGGGCCTACATTTTAAAGTTTGACCCGAACTCCTATGTGCCTCCACTGAGTATCGAACCTGCGGTCTATTGATTACAAGGAGATGGCAACACCATCGGAGAAGCCCTTCTAAAGATTTATGTACACCACCACTTACAATAATGTACATAAAAAATTTACCAGGAACTTTACTTTTCATCAAATGGACGTACCATCATTCTTTTTGTTATTAAATAAATTTCAATTTTTTTTACTTCTTTGACATAAATTTCCTTGCCATGACTGTTGTTATTACACAAATATTAGCGATCTTAACTACACGTAAGCCAGACGATAAATATTTGCTGTTTTATCTCTGATTTTATAGCGTCTTTTTACTATTTATGTAATAACAATATTTTTAGTCAAGATATAGAAAGAACAAAATAAGTATAAACGTTGTCTTTCCTCCGTTTTTTAGCCTGTCGTTACATACAACAATACTCCATACGCAACGGAGAAATTAAGTACTAATTAATGAATTTTCATGTTACAAATAATTATTAACGTATTAAATAGAAACACTTCTATTATTAGGCTATATTTCTGAGACACTTGGCTCGGACTGGCTCCCCAAATTATATATTTCTAGATACGTGCCAAGTGATGTGACGAGTTAATATGACTCGGTAACTAGCCTTTGTTACTTTGTACTGGAATTATACAAGCATCGGCATCGGTATCGGCAAACAGTGGCGTGCCCAGGATTTTCGAAAGGAAGGGTTTAGGTATACATTTTTTAGTAGTCAGCCCTCATTTTGCCATCTTTTCCTGCATTTGATGTTCCTTTTTTAGGAATACTGGGCCAAAAGGGTGGGTTATAACCCCCACCAACCCCCTTTGGGCTCGCCACTGACGGCAAATGGTGGGAATTACTTCCTTTCGGTCGAGGCCCCATCATGCCACTATGAATTGAAAAGTCAGTCTGACGTGACATGACAGAATTTTACTTAATGTTAGATGAGGTAAATAAACTCAAACTTACCTTGCAACTCGTTTCTGAAGAAAGTATCTCCAAGTTTCTCTAACACACTAAGACATCCGTAGCACATCAATGTGCAAAGAAGAATGTGTCTCTTTCTCTCCCTCAACAACGGCTCTCGTCAGCGTTGGAACCAGATGTGGAAATGGTTGGGGGGAAACTTTCCCAAAAGCGAGCGGCAAACACAGGTCAACGGACCTTGGTTGGGAGGTTGCGAGCGGGCAAGTTACAGGATGCCTTCAGTTTGACCCAAAAGATCCTGGCATTCCAAACATTTGGAAGTTTCGCTACACATGGTCAAGTCACGGACACCAAGGCTTGCTTTTCAGTAAAGGTTGAACTTTTCCCATTAGTTCGAAGCAACAAGCTTCGTCCATGCATAAATAGTTTCCGTAACTTTCTCCTTCATTCAATCTTAACTCATTCTTCTAATTCGTAATTGTTATCGCGAAAACCATTTCCTTGATTTTTCACATGGGGGGGCAGAGAAGGGTCTCAAGGGGGGGCAATTGCCCTCCTGTCCCCCTCTAGCTACGGGCCTGGATGCCGTGATTAAACCCGGGTACAATATTTTTTTGTTATCCCTGCCAAGGATGTTTTTATCCCCGCCAAAGGAAATGGAAACCAAATTGTTTGAATTTTGGCAATATAAATTTGGTAGTTTCATATTTTTGTATCCTTTACTATCTTTCATTTTATTTTTTCACCATTACAAAGTAACATTATCTGCAACCAAAAACAAATAAAAATATCTGATTTATTCCTAAATTTTGCAATTTTGTAGCAAGAAAATCGCGTAGCGACTCTTGCGAAAATAGTTTCATGGCTGCTAACAAACTATACGTTCTGAAACTTTTCATAAAGATATTAGAATAGAATGCTTTATTGTTGTTAAGCAACCTGAAGTTGCAATACACAGTGTCATACATGTGTTTTTCTTAAGATCACGATTTTATTTTGAAATTACACAAAATATTAGTTACTATTCAGTACATTAAAACAAACAAGTCATTACATTCCAGAGTAAAATAAAATGATACTCACTGCTCCTTTTCTTCTGTAGTTGGTTCTTCTTTTTAATACTGCAAATTTCTTTTCTATAGTCACACAAAAACATACAGACACAATGGTCGTTGAGCACGCACAGACTGTTTCACGGACTAAATTGTCTGTTCCGGTTACCCCCGCAATTTAAATTTATTCTTAATTTCTCATCGTCCCGATTCCGTAAGGCGAAGTAAGTGGCGTTACATAATAATGATGATGACAAGTTTCCAGCAACAACCAGCCCCCCGAAGTTAACGATCTGTTTTGGTGTGCTTTAAAGATGAATATTTCGATTTAAGAAAATCTATTAATTTCTTCGGAACATTCAACTTGCTCCTTCTTCAATTTTAATGAGATTTATCCAATTATCAAATTGGTACATTAAACAAAAAAGTATTGATAGTTTCATGATGCAATGCGATTTCCATGTGTTCCAGGAAAAAAATGGTTATATTTTGTTATTGTTTAATGTTGCTTGCTTTCAAGTGTGTTACTGCTTTATATAATGAAATTGATTTATGTTCATAAGATATTCATTTGTCAAAAAAGTATAAAATAACAATCGATATGACCAACAACACAAAATGAAATAATGTGCTACAAAAGTGTACAAGAAGTGTACAGACTTACTTTAAACAAAAGTGTACAGAAAGCGTTGAAGAAGTGCACACAACTTTGAATGTGTCCCCAAAGTGTGCAACAAGTGTACAAAATTTCCTCATTTCGGGTCGCACACATCTAGAACACTTTAAGTACACTTTTGCAACACCTTCAGTACACATCTTGTGCATATTATAGGCAAGAAAGTGTACCAAAAGTGTACAAGAAGTGTATTTTTTTTTACAGTGTGCAGTAGAGGTGTGCGAGATCGGGAAAAAAAATTCCCGTCCCTATCCCGACTTCGGGAAATGACTTCCCGACTCTTCGGGATCCCAAGCAGTCGGTTTGTTTGATTGATTGATTGATTTAAAATTTCTGGGTGCGTCGGCACTTAAGGCCATTTCGCACCCTTCTATGTATACGGGGAAATATCCCCTTATCTAAAATTCTGACTGAAAACTTAAAAAAGGGGTGTAAATAGCCCCTTGGGAAAAACTAAAAGTGCAAGGTTGTAAAAAGACCTACACGAGACAAACACAACACATTAAAAAGTCAGAACAAACAAACTAAAAACCTCCTTACAGACGGTGGAAGAGTCCTGCTCTTCGCATAAAACTAAAAACATTTGATAAAATACTGCTGTCATCACCCAAGATGGATGACAAACAGCCGGAAAGGTTAAAAGTCTGCCGGAGGTAAGCAAGATCAACACATTCAACGAGAAAGTGTCGAATGCTTAAAACAACATTGCACACACGACACAACGGAGGGTCCAGCCCTTGCAGCAAGTGACCATGCGTTAGACTGCTGTGTCCTAGGCGCATGCGGGTAAGAATAACTTCTTCTCGCCGAGAGGGACGGGACGAGGAACGCCAAGCACCTATGGTGGGCTTAACAGAGTGAAGCTTGTTCCTCGTTTCCGCATCCCACTCGGCCTGCCAATTGTCAACAAGGCAACAACGGATACATTCTGCAGGTCGCTAGCTGGCAAAAGGTGGACGAGAACGTCGCCATCTGCATCAGCAGACTTGGCGGCAGCATCTTCTGCATCGTTCCCCTGGATGCCCACGTGGCTAGGGACCCAACAGAAGTGTACATCCGCGCTGGATGATAACGACACAAGCCGTCTGAATATGCGTTGCGCCACCGAATGCCTGGAATACGGCGAATCCAGAAACTGCAACACGCTGGTCGAATCACAGCACACAAGGACTTTCTTCAGACCATTGACGTCTGCAAAGTCCAGTGCCCTTAGAATAGCGTACAACTCTGCCGTATAGATGGAACAGGCAGGATGTAGCGAGTAACTGGAACTTTGAGAGTCTAGGACGAAGGTGCAACCTACTGATTCGACTGTCTTGGACCCATCCGTGTAAAACACATTAAAATTGGGGTGCTTCGCACGAAGTTCTAAAAACCGTTGCTGGTATACAACTATTGGTGTTTCTGCCTGTGGAAGAGCACTCAGAGAGAAATCGATTGAAGGTCCAGGAAACTCCCAGGTCGGTAAAGGCGGAATGAGTGGAGAGACGCCAGGAAGATCACTGTCAACACAAAATGCTAACAGGATCTCGTCTGCACAAACACCAAATGGTCTAGTGACACTAGGGTGGAGCCGATACTTTGCCAGCCTACTCTCGTCTGAGATGGTGTGAAATGAAGGATTTGAAGGCATCGAGCGAAGATGGAGGAAGTAGTTCACTACCAGCCTCTGTCTTTGCAGTGACAGCGACGGCTCAGATGCCTCTACGTACAAACTGACGACTGGACTGGTACGAAAGGCACCAGAGCACACACGTATACCAGCATGGTGGACGGTGTCTAGGATGCGAAGTCTAGATGGGCGGGCAGAAGAATACACAACACATCCATAATCGAGCTTCGACCTGATGAGTGCACGGTACAGGCGAAGCAATGCCGTCCTATCAGCACCCCAAGAAGTATGAGATAAAACACGTAAAAGGTTGAGAACTCGAAGACAAGAGAACTTTAACTGGCGAAGGTGAGGTAGCCATGTTAATTTCTTATCGAAAATGAGGCCCAGGAAGCGGACCTCATTTACGAAGCACAGGAGGGATTTCCCAATATACAGGTCAGGATCTAAATGACATGTACGCTGACGACAAAAGTGGACACACACGGATTTATCGGATGAGAAGGTGCAACCTGTTTGGGAGGACCACTCAACCAAACAGTTTATCGTCAGTTGTCGTTGACGTGAAGATGACGCGAGATTCCGTGAGCGACAAAAGATCGTGAGGTCGTCTACATACAGAAGATCATGTACAGGGGCAACAATGCTTTCCATTACACTGTTCACTGCTATGGTAAACAGAGTCACACTAAGTACGCTGCCTGCGGGATACCGTTTTCTTGTTCGTGAAGAGTTCCCAACACGTACGCGGAAAAAACGATCTGATAAAAAGTTTTGAATAAAGTACGCCATATGGCCACGGACGCCCCAAGAATGGAGCTGCTTTAGGATGCCAAAGCGCCACGTTGTGTCATATGCTTTTGGAGGTCAAAGAAAACTGCAACTAAATGTTCCTTATTGAAGAATGCGTCCTGAATATGTGTGTCCAGCTGAACCAGATGGTCCAGTGTGGAACGGTTGGAGCGAAAACCACATTGAAAATTACTTATCAAAGAGTTTTCCTCCAAAAACCAGGTGAGACGCTTGTTGATCATGCGTTCCATCAACTTCGACACACAGCTAGTTAAGGCAATAGGCCTGTAACTAGAGGCTGTGGTGCGTTGTTTACCTGGTTTCAGGATGGGAACAATAATAGCTTCTTTCCAGGATGTGGGGAAAGTGTCCTCCAACCAAAGGCTGTTGAATACCGCCAGAAGGAAATTTCATGCTCCAATGGGCAGATGACGAAGCATCTCATAGTGGATCTTGTTCACTCCAGGAGCTGTATTCTTAGAATCTCGAAGCGCCTGATCGAAATCCCATTCAGTGAGTGGAGAGTTTTATGACTCGGTGTAATGTTTTCCAAAAACTAGGGGCCATCGTTCCTGACGGTCCTTCTCACGGCGGAATCGTGGTTCATAATTTTCCGAGCTAGGCGCATCAGAAAACTGCGTGGCCAAGATATTATCTATATCTCCGGAATCGGTGTATAACGTCCCATCGTGCTCCAGAGCACTCAGAGGAGTAGATGCTACCCCCTGGATGCGACGTACTTTGTTCCAAACGGCTTTCGACGAAGCCTGCTTCGTCAGAGAAGACACGTATTGGACCCAGCACGCCTTCTTACTGGCTCGGATGAGCCGACGGGCACGAGCACGCTTAATGCGGAACTGCCCGAGGTTTGCGCCAGTGTGGTTACTATTGAATCGATCTAGGGCATGATTCCGATCCTTGATGGCTGCACTAATCTCCGCAGTCCACCAGGGGACTGGGCGTCGTCTCGGAGGTCCACTGGGATGTGGAATGGATTTGTGTGCAGCATCATGCACTCGTGACACAAAGATATCTAAGGCGTCGATGGCTGGCAAAGTCGACGCAAGATCGTCTTCAAGGTCCACTGCAGGCTCGAAGGCACCCCAGTCAGCCCGACTGAGATGCCAGTGGGGGTGTTTTTCACGTGAGTGCTGAAGATGTTCGAAAGTAAGAAAGAGTGGGAAGTGAACACTCCCACAGAGATCAGGGTGAAGGCTCCAAGATGTGGTAGGAGCAAGATTTGGACTGCAGAAGGACAAGTCCAGTGCAGAGTGTTTGCCTGAGGAAGGACTGAAATATGTGGGAGTCCCATCGTTCAGCAACGTTAAACGTGACGCCTCACGGAATTGATCTACGATTTGACCCCGGGGCTCTGTACGAACGGAGCACCACAAGCGATGGTAAGAATTAAAATCGCCCAAAAGAACTACAGGAGACGGAAGTAGTTCGAATACAGAAAGGAGGTCCTCAAGAGAGAATCGCTCCTACCTCGTGATGTAGACACAGCACACAGATATTGGCTGAGGTAGATGGACCCGCACGGCGACAGCTTGGAGGGGGGTGGTGAGAAAGATTTGTGTTGAGTGGATGGTATCTCGAACACCGATTGCAACACCACCGTGTGCACGACGACCCTCAGGAAGCTTGTCGGTGCGGTAAACCGTGTATCCGTTTAGAATCACTGATTCATTTGGACGAAAATGTGTCTCTTGGAGACATATAATGGCAGGGTCAAATTCAGATATTAAGATTTGCAGTTCCTCGAGATGTGTACGGAAACCGTTAAGGTTCCATTGGAGACAATAGGTATGATAGTTACCTTTTGAGGCGTACTCTATTTCTAGGCCCTGTCACCTTGATAAATTCTTCTTCCGCAGCTTCGTACTGTATCATGTCCTCGGGTAAGGATACAGAGGGCGAAGGGGATGGGGAAGGGGAAGTGGTGGCGGGTGCTTTGAGCGCCCGCCTGGCAGCTTTCAGCTGCGCTTTAAGTCTCAGGGTGGTCAATGCCGCCCTGACTGGAGAGCTACTGGACTTGAGAAAATATTATTTCGTGTGTATCTGCTTGAACTTCTTCTCTGTGGAGCGAGGAGTGGTTGCTGGTTTCCTCGAATCAGGGCGAGCTACTCCGGGAAGCGTTGTTGTTTGAGTGGACACGTCGCTGGTTTGTACACCTACACTGCGACGGGTAAGAGCAGCTGCAGCAACTGTAGCGAATGGCACAGGTAAAGAGGTGCGTACACTTTCATGGAGACGTTGTTTTGCTTCACCAGCAGAGATTTTCTCTGTGACGACCAACTCTCTGATTTTCTTCTCTTGTTGGAAAGAGGGGCAATCACGATGAAAGACTGGGTGCTCGCCATTGCAATTAATGCATTTCGGACCAGAAGAACAAGGCTCGGTCCCATGATCAGGCTGACTACACTTACCACAAAGGGCGGTAGTGGCCTTGCAGGAAGGCTGAGTGTACCCAAAGTGCTATCATTTGAAACACCGCATCGCGTTAGGGATGTACGGCCGAACGTTCAGTCTCAAATATCCAGCCCGTACCCTATCTGGGAGAGTGTTCGTTTGGAAGGTCAGTATAATTGAAACAGTTGGTGCAAGTTCTCCGGACTTTCGCGTCTTTATTCGCTGCACTGTGGTGACATGTTGGTCTGAGAGTGCTTCAAGAACATCTTCCTCCTCAGCATTTAGCAGATCCCAGTGGCGAATTACACCTTTACTACTCTTAAGTTAACGGTGAGGTTCAACATTAACAGGGAAGTCGCCCAAAGATATTAACTTTAAAAGGTTGTTTGTCTGGCGATCTGTGCTGGTCTGGATAAGTAGACTCCCGTTTCGTAGCTTTTTTATTTCTGGTACATCTGAACCAGCGGCGTAGTCTAGCTGTTTCTTGATCAGAAACGGTGACAAGTCCTTTAATGTAGCAGCTCCATGTTTCTTTGTTGTTGCAGAATCATCGTTACTATCGGTATTCTGTACTATGCTAATTACGAGATAACGTGGCACTTGTCTTTTTCACCAAATGAAGCGGGCTCGAAGGCCGCGCTCGTTTTGGAGGTTTCCCCCCATTTCTGTTGTTTTTTGTACCCATACACAAATAATATTTAGTGTGGAGGGTCCATAAATTGTCGCCTCGACATGCCCTCTATGCCGAGGAAGGCCTACCCCCAAAAATGAAGGCTACTCGAGGACCAAACCGAAATCCCCGAGGCCAACGTTCGCGACTGCACCTTCTCCTGCAGCCAACACTGTTTCATCGGCACGTGCAACTAACACCTTGGGATAGGTTTCTTTTATCGAGGCTGTCTTCTCTAGCAGGACCCTTAGTTATAGGGAGGTCAACGGAATGGAGATGAATGATGAGATGGAATTGTGAAAATGTGAGAGATGGACAGGAAGAATGGATGAAATGATGAGATGAAAATGACCTCGCTACTAAGCCCCCTCACCCCCAAGCAGTCGGGAAGTGCCGAATGGTCATTTTAAAAAGTCGTCAATTCACGATGTTTTCTGCATTGTAAATGTCTGTAACGTATCGGAAATTGTTAGTATGTGTACCAGAAGTGTAAAATTCGAGATTTCAAGAGCTTTGGGAAATTTCAAACATATGCCGTCCCGAAAATTTCCCGACTTTGTCGTGAAATTGAGAATCTTTCCCGTCCCGAATGTCGGGATTTAAAGAATTTCCCGTCCCGACCCAAAAATTTCTGTCCCGCATACCCCTACCCTGCAGTATGGTAAACCTTATCTCCAAAGAGAAATAAACTGTCCTTGCCGACCACTGTACAAAAATGAGTATTTTCACTTTAACGACTTTAACTATGATTTACTTGGAAAAGGTTGACTTCATTTTGTTTAAAACATGTTTTTTAACTCATGGTTAAAACTATGTTTAAAACCAAAAAACATGTTTTAAACACAAAAAAAACAGTTTGTTTTGTTCTGTTTTTAAAAAACACAAATTTTGCCAAACCTGGCGCCCATGCTCCACACAGAACATATATAAAATAACCATGCCTATGAATTTGTTTGTTGCATGACAAAATGTTCCTTGGGGGAACGGAAATACAGTTTCCGGCTTTGTGTCAGGTGAAGGGAGGGGAGAATGCAGCATATTCGAAATATTCATTACTTTTTTTTCTGATGGAACACATAAATTTGACGTCACTGTTTTGTTGTTCAAAAATTCATGTTACAGTGCAGACAACGCCATCTTGATTTCGCTATTTCACATCAGCCTCCAGACGTGATGCAAAATGATGATGTCACAGTTTAACCAGGTGAAAGCATCGGTGAGCATTGGTGAAAATTCGAAAATCTGAAGCGTACATCAGCGGTACACCAGCCTGTGAATTTTGGAAAGGGCGGAAGATGTGGAAAAGTTTCTTCTTGTCTGGCGGCTTGTGGTTGGTTCATACGACCTACCCCTAGAGCAGATCGTGGTGCACTGCTATTGGTTCACATCATCGCTGGAATTATCATATATGTAGGAGTTCTGATATTTGGAGCTTCATATTTCATCTAGATCAGCAATAGTGAACACATCAATAGCGTCGGGAGTAAGTTAACTTATTTTAGCCTGCATATTTTTGCTTTGGTAAATTTTATTCTGTGTTGTTCTGGGGCCTCTTCAATGAAAGCCTAACAGCCACAGAGGATTGTGGATTGGGGATTACACCTCAATGAAAAGCCTAACAGCCTTTGTTGGATTGTGGAAGAAAGGTGCATACAGAACACGCAAAGAGAGATAGGGTTTAAAAGTTTTTGAGTGTGTTTTTTCATGCCCCTCTGTGGGTAGGTTGTAGGTTTCTTTTCTTATTTCTGTGTGCCGTTATGTTAATTAGTGTGTGTTCGGGACACACTATTAGGCCTATTTTTTCTATCCTACCATGATATGGATAAAAGTTTGATAAAATTCCTATTTGAAAATAAATTGTTAGAGGGAGGGATGGAATTGGAGCAGGGTTGGCAAAATTTGTGTTTTTTTAAAAAAAAGAACAAAACAAACTGTCTTTTGTTTAAAACATGTTTTTTTGTTTTAAACAGTTTTAAACATGAGTTAAAATAACATGTTTTAAACATGTTTTAAACAAAACAAAGGAGGCATATAGTGCTTTGAATCTTATTTTAAACTGTAGGCCCAGTCCTGTTTAGCTTTTCTGTGCAGAAAATTAAAAGAATGGGAAAATTATCAACAAAATAGCAAAACTCTAATTAATAGTTATTATTCCATATATAAATTTTAATATGATCAAAATGACAACTGTATGCTGTATCCAATTATGGTTATAGCCACAACGAGCATCTGCAAAATGGCGATGGTGTGGCTCGAGGCCTTGTCCCCTGTGATCCAATTGCTACATAACTCACAAGGCAAACAAAATGGTCGACTCGCGATGACTGTGCCGGATATGAACAGGTCATAGAGTGAGAGATGGAGAGAGAAGTTAAATGGGATTGGAATTATAGTTTTTTAAAATGGGAACTAATTATTGTCTCTACTGGGTATCAAACCTAGGACTTTTTGATTATAAAGCAACTATTGTATATAACACTAAATTGGATAAACACAAATGTGATGTGAACAGCACCACACGCTGCTGGCTATGTAGCTTATAGCTGCAAGTTGGGCCTCCCCATTTTTAATTTGTGTATGTGCACATGTGCACAGGGTTGAACTTTACCTATCGATTTTTTTGTTCGGGGGGTTCTCAGGTGGGTGGACAAATAGGGGGTGGTCTTATCATGCATGTAGCCCGAAGCTGTGGGTCCCAGATGCCATAGCGACCGAGAAAATCAATGTCTTGGAAAACGTCTTAAGATATTTTTCTTAATCTTTAAGAAAGTCAACTTCCGGTCTACCAAGAAAATTTTCTTAATCTTAAGACGTTTTCTAAGAAGTCCAATATCTCGCTTTCTGATTAAGCTAGGGCGATAATTTGTGTTGCTCTCAATAGGGTTTGATGAAAGCTACTCGACGAGCGAGGGAATTTGGTTTCATCCATGCAACTTAGGGAAATAAACTAGAAAATCTTTTTTAAGATAAATTCATTTTGTGAGTTGTGGTTTAACCTTAGATTGAAAATTTTAATTCTATTTGATAAAGGAGGAAAGATGGGCTATAACCAAGCAACAAGACAACAAGTACTAATTGTTGTTTCCGATTTATTTTAGATTTAAAATCCAAGACGTTATTTCTAAGATGTTTTGTAACGCGTAAACTATGGGTCGCAGAAAAAATATTTTTTTATCTGCTATTGCTCGATGAGCACTATAAAAATAACATGATGTTGATTGTTCGAATTCAAAATGGAACCGGATGTAGGTCTATCTCTTAAACGGTAGGAGCTAGACAGAATCTGGTTGCGGATTTGTACTATAGACTTTGATGTGAGTAAAAGTCTCAATACAAGCGATGCTCGGAACTCCAAAATGGCGACCGGATGTGGGTATGTCTCTTAAACAATAGAAGTTAAGCGAAATGTGTTTGCGAATTTGTAATAAGCACTTAGATGTGAGTAAAACTCTCAATACATCCAATATTTGGAAATCCAATATGGTGACAGGATGTGGGTATATCTCTTAAACGGTATACGTATTTTTTTAAATTTTTTTATCCTTCTACTGTAAATCTCTCCATGGTAACTTTGATGAAGTTTTTTTCATCTTCAATACTCGATTGCCTACCTCCCCCTATTTATTGCCAATCAATCAGCGTCTTTCCCTACATCCTGGGATTTTAATGCAATAGTAATAAGTGTGTTTCATAAAGTGCGCAGTTTTTGAAAATGCAATAACTCAGCCAAAATTACATAAAAGTTGATATTTTTATTTTTATTATTTTACAAACTCACTACGATTTAATAATTGAAAAGTGTCCGGCATATCCCCGTATGCGATTTAAAAGTGAAAAATGATGTCTGGGATATGCCCACCTCCGTTTTGTAAGCAGGCAGTAACTCGATCTGGGAAGTTCACCATGACTCTTGTGCAGACGTCCCTGTCGATTGAACCAATTACTCGTTGGATTTCTCTCTTCAATTCGGGGATTGTTTGAGGTTTGTTCATGTACACTTGTGACTTCACACAATCCCATAAAAATAAATCACATGGGGGTGAGGTTACAAGACCTCGGAGGCCACTCCTGGTCAAAACGAAGTGAGATCACGCGGCCAGGAAACTTTCCTTGCAGTAAGGTTATTCTCTCGTTGGACGTGTGGCAGGTAGCCCCATCCTGCTGAAACCACATACTCACGGTATCCAGTTCATCCAGAGCAAGTCACACAAATTTCTGATCATGACCCGATATCAAGGACCGTTCACCGTAACTGCATTTTCGTTCCCATCTTCAAAAAAGAAGGGGCCAATCACACCTCCTGACCAAAATCCACACCAAACTGTGACACGTAGCGAATGCATTTGTTTTCCTGGATCACTCTGGGGGTTTTCTTTACCCCAAATGCGTCAATTCTGTTTGTTAACAAAACCTGAGAGGTGGAAATGTGCCTCGTTACTGAAGATTACTTTTCTTGCAAAATTCCCGTCCTCTTCTTGTTTTGTCACATTCCACTGTGCAACATTCCTTCGTTTCGCATGATCGGTTGCTTTGATCTCTTGCGTCAACTGAATCTTGTAAGGGTGCATATGAAGGTCTTCTTTCAGTATTCGTATTACTGAGGATTCCGATATTCCCAACTGTTGTGAACGACGGTGAAGTGACTTCGCGGGGCTAACATTCACACCGTCTTGCACTACTGCAATGTTTTCATATGTGCGACGACTACGTTTTCGCCCAGGCGAATTTATGGTTGCAACTGACCCAGATATCTCGAATTTCTTCACCAACCTTCTAACTGTTGTTGCAGTGAGGTCAGTGATCGCGCGAAGCTTACGAACTGTCTGTGCATAAGACTCCCCGTTTCTGTAATGTGTTTTCAAGATAACGACGCGTTCCTCCATAGTGAACCGCTCCATGGCAACTAAACTGAGCAAATGACAAGAAATTGCTCAAGTAATAATCGGAGTGATCAGTGATAACGAAAATGACAAGAACAGTGTTGCAAATCTTCAAACAAAAAATGACAAGCGATGTAAAAACTGCGCACTTTATGAAACACCCTTATAAGTGATCGCACTATCCAATTTCCTCACCTTCGCTGGATCGGCGAGGGAATGAACTTTTGGGCGAAAAAATCCGAACAGACCCCACCAGGAGATCGGATACTTGTGAGCAAATCGTCTGGCGGAACAGCCTTACTAGGAATACACATATAATTAGTATTCTTGGGCAGTCCAACCTAAAAAAAACACTGTAAAAATTACACAATATTTTAAAATATTAATTTTACAGCAAGGTTAAAAATTTTGTTATTGATTGCTCCTATTTTTTAGGATCACAACAGGGGGAAAAATTTATATATAAATAACAGATCGTCATGATCCCCGAAAATTGCATGCTGTAAATGTGGCAAGGTGATTTTAAAATCGAATAAGTCCCGCCATCTTCGAACATGCGACCCGAGCAAGGAGAAACAAGCTACGGTGGAGGGTACAATAGAGTGTGAGAATTGCAAAGCCGCAATTACAAAATCGCATATAGCACGGCATCGTAAATCATGCCAAAGAGGGTGCATCCAGCACCAACCAGGAGGGAAACGCAAACTGAAAGCTCTCCAACCACATAGCCCGAACAAAAAATCGAAGAGTAGGGACGGTTGCAGCGTACCAAGCGCTCTCAACATCGTGTTTGATATTACCTATTGAGCCAATGAGAGCAGCGATTTCAGCACCTTCCTGACCGGAATCAAGAAGAATGTCATCGACAAGGTGCGAGAGTTTCTTTTGAGCTGCTCTATCAAACTGAGTTTGATACTCTCAGGGGTTTACGAGAACCCCCGTAAGGAGAGAGAGACCTTCTATCATCATGCCAACACCGAACGCTTGTACGCCAGCGATGCAGCAAATTTGGACGACATCGTCGAAAATTTGTACAAGACGATGCTGGCGAAGCACGAAACATTCGAGGAGAGAGGTTCAGGTTGGAAACTTTACATATCCCAGGACTCTTCATTCGTTTGCTTGAACGTGAAGGTGGCCAAGTATAAGACTCTCCGCGGAAGTAGTTATGTCAAGCTATCTTCTTGGATAGAGAAAAAAGCTCTCCTCAACATAAAAAATAAGGATGATCAGTGCTTCCTATGGTGCGTCATCGCGGCTCACCATCCAGCGAGGAATCACAGGGATACATTGTACCACTACAATAAACCAGATTACATTGCAGAATTTAAACCAATGATGGTGGAAATCGATTACCCCGTCATCCTGGATGACAACGACCGTTTCGAGAGGCAATGCGACTCCAAGATCACAGTCAATGTTTTCACCTACGACATGTGCGACATATGCATTCTTCGAGTCAGCAAAGTGGCCAAACCGCAGAAGATCAACCGTCTCCTCCTTATTGAGAAGGAAAAAGTCCAGCGCTATTGCCTGATACAAAATATGTCTAGACTTATTCGGGGGCAAATGACTAAGCATTAACATAAAATCGAATTTTGGGACCCAAGTTCAACAAAATTTCATTACAAACCAGGGCAGTCGGCTGACCAACAGCTGCGGGAGCACCTGACGCGGTGCAATAAGCATCCGCTCACGACGCTCAAGATGCCGAAAACTTCAGAAGCAACGATTAAATTTCACAACCTTTACGCGATGGTGAAGCACCCTGTGGTGCTCTACGCCGATTCCGAGAGTCTACTGTGTGGTGAATCTGGACTTGTTTATCCCGTTTCGCCACATTCTTCGGTACACCCTGTATAGAGGAATTAGAGATTGTCAGTTCGCTGTGAATCTTCGTTTGTTTCCTAAGAAACTCGCATGGGGGCGACGAGACTGCCACCTAGCGAGCTTCTCGGGGTTGACGTTTTCCTTGTTGGGCGAGCCAGTGTTCTCTCCCAGCCGACCCCGATAACATCAACTCCAGCAACGGCGTTCCACGACGTGATAGCCGCCTGAGTCAATGTGGGCGTGACTCATATCTTATCTTCCCGTACACCTGGAACGTCGTCTAGAACGTGGAACCTTTGCGGATATGGAGTTAAGTATTTTTACTAAAAGTGTTTAGTTTACCGCGTTACTTTAATTGATAATTTTGAATCTTTCACCTCCCTTTTCCCCCTTTTTTTTACTTAAAAGTCTAAAATAGATCGTGACTTCAGTTGCAAATAAATTTTCTATCGCCGGGGCTAATTCCTGCAAAATGCATAAGTAGTGAATGGAAGGAATGATTATGGACATCCTTTTGTAAGCACAAGTGTGGTAAGAGATAGTGGAACAAAAAAAAGTAAATAAAATGAATGGTCGACGTTGATCGTCATTGTGAAAATCTGTCAAGGGGGGTAATTGCTAACAGATTTCTTTGTGAAGCGACTTATTTATAGAGAACACGTTGTTACTATTGTTGTTGTAAGAAATCAAAAAAATAAACTGCACTTGTTAAGGAAATAAAAAGCTATTGAGAAAATACCCAATCTTACTGTTCACGTAATTAAGCAGAGCGCTGGGGGGCAGTTTAGGATAAGTTCACCCTTTCCCCGTATAGATTCTTAGTAGTCCAGTTTAGAGAGTTCTGAAACATCTTGTGGTGAGCTGAAGTGGTGAGCTCGCCTTAATGGATTTCTCTCGTAAGGCAGGAGCTCTATTTGATGGCGCAGTGTTGCTAGCTTCTTACTTGAAAAAATCACCAAGGTTTTTGGGGTAACCTAACCTAAAACAAGGAGCTGGCAACCTTTTTCTCGCAGTGTTGCCAACTCCTCACTCGAAAAAATCACCAAGGTTTTTGGGGTAACCTAACCTAAAACAAGGAGCAGGCAATTTTTTTCTCGCAGTGTTGGCAACACTACACCCGAAAGTAAAGCTCGGTGGGGCTTTTTTTAATGGTTTGCTCTTGTAAGGCATAAACCCCCCCCTATTTTCGGACACAGTATTAGCAACATCTTACTCGAAAAAAAATCACCAAGGTTTTTGGTCTAACGTAACCTAAAGCAAGAAGCTGGCAACCTTGCTTGAGGCTTGTTTTACAGTGCATAAAGCAAGGTTGCCAACCTGCTGGTATTTTTGCCATAGCCTTTTACAAAAAAGAGAGAGAGGAGAGAGAGAGGGAGGGAAGAGTTAAACGGCCGACAGCCTACCTACAGCTTTTTTTGTCTAACCTAACCTAAAGCAAGGGGCTGGCAACTTTGCTTGAGGTTTGCTTTACAGTGCATAAAGCAATTTTTGGTAACCTACATATACTAAACAAAGAGAGCCGGCACTGCCGTAAAAGAGAGAGATTTATGGCTGGCAACAGTAATGAGCGAATGCGCCATATCGTAATTTTCCAACTCCGTATATCGTGACCTTTGTAAACCTCTCTCTCTCTCGGGGGAACGACGTGTCGCGCACACACACACGCACACACACACACGCATGCATGCACGCACGCACGCGCGCGCGCTTATGTATTGTAACACAAACAAACAAACAAAATAATAATTGTTGTTTTTTTAGAATACCTGGCCCCTAACCCCGCCAGGGTGCGTGGTGCCCAACCCAAAAAGGTTCTAACGGCTGCGGTTATAGATTACCGCACCTCTGTAGAGTTTCACGTGTTTTTTTTTTTCCCCCAAACTTCCATGAAACCCTACAGAGGACCTCCGTAATGCATGCAACGTGTACTAACGACTCTAGTGTTATTTGATGTTGTGATATTTTTGGATATAGAGTTTTATTGTGAGATATAGATAAAAATAATTATGTTTATTATAATATTTTCTTGATGAAGATGGAGAATATGTGCGTGTTACAAATAAAGTTGCATGCTTTTTTTCTAGTGTGTGTGTATGTGTTTTTGATGTTTCGACAGCATCTGAAACGATAAAAAAAAAAATTTATTGTTAATTTTCACGTGTAAAAACAACAACAAATTTTTTTTGTGCAAATTTTCTGATTGTCTCTCGTGCTATAGTGCAAAAAGATATTGTAACTGATAGCTAACGAAATTGACATTTGTAACTGATCTGAACTAGTGAAATTCGTATTGTGCCATTGTAACTGATTGTGCTAGTGCAGAAAATTTCTTATTGTGCAAGAAAATAGATGTTAAAAACTTGTTAAAACTGCTCTGTGACCCTCTCGTTCTTCACGTCGTAGGCGAAGGACTTCTCTGCAATCAGGATGACACTGCATAGGGTATCCTCGGGCAAGGCATCGTGGAACTCGCAGACGACCTTGATGTTGGTTCGATCGTTGACCACAACCTTCTTTCTCTTAGATGTGTTGATGACGGTCATGGGTCTCCGTGTTTTGAACTCGCTGGGCGTGTAGTACATGTCCACGCTTCCCTCGGTCACGCGTTTGTAAGCCGAGAACGCTTCGTAAAGTTTGAGGTAATCGTTTTTTGTCACGTCGAGGTTGTAATTCTCGCGCGGGAACACTTCGTTGCGTCCATTCTTCAGATAAACGTTCTTGATCTTGCAGTCGTCGAACTTGCTGGAATCTTTTTCCTGATTCTTGTCCCTCCCGGTCTGAAAGAGCACTACGACGAAATCTGGCATGTCGAACTGTATGTTGTTGAACTGCGTCGTCACGTCGAATTCCATGTGACTTCCCGACGCCAACTTCTGCACGCACTGGTAACCGTGAAAGTGAATCGCCACCTGCGGACTTTTCAAGATCTCCGCTTTGTACTTGAGGGCGTAGTTCGTTTCGTATTCCACCACCGGCATTCTCAATTCCATGCTCCGGATGACGCATTTCGCTGCTTCGGGTAAAGTATTGGCTATCGGCGTGGTGCCGTCCGGACCCAAAGTAGCGTATCGCATCAGTGCGTCGTTGTCGTTGGCCGCTCTTCGAAACGTAACGCGCAGTCCTCCCTTCCACATGATCTCCTTGTAGTCCGAGAAGAAACCAGGCAGCAGACGCATGGGAAAGAGCACCGTGTGACTTTTCGTCGATATTTTGGTTCCTGCTTCGAATCCCCCGGCCTGATAGTACGCTGCGTCCGTTTTGGATAATTTCAATGTTCCCACTGCCGTCGACGTGATGCCTGGATAATCGATTCTGTCGATGACGGTGTTGTGTTTCCTCACCTCCACCTGGGAGAACAGGTGAGGCACGAAGTTGTCCACGAGTATCAAGTTTGCTGCTGCGGGAAACGCATCTCCGCTTTCCTTCTTCACCACGTCGAATTGAAGGTAGAGGTCCGCTCTGTGAGGATGAACGAATCCGTCGCCTACGTCCACGTCGTATTCGATCTCTCTGTTCGCTTCGTTCAGATTGGCGAACGTGCGACGGTTGGGAGGGAAAGATTGCAATTCGTAACTTTCGATTTGCTCCATTTTACATGTATGGTTATTTATTATATGTTGATCTCCACGATGGCAGTGGTCGTTGCACCTGCGAAATCTACCACGTCTCCTTTCTCGTTCGTCACCACCAACTCTATGTCGTCTATGCGGTTGCGACATACTGGAAAATAGATCGGCGAAGAGGGCGTGTAGATGATCGGTTCCATAAACTCGGAACTTGGTTTGAAAGTGGCTATGATTCCCGTCTGCTTGTGACTTCCTAATAATCCGTCCGAAGATTTCGTGATCATGCCTTCCGCCACGTTGCAGTGTACGTTCAGAGTCTCTATGGCCAAAAATTTAGGAATGTTGGTTGCCACGTGCTTGATGCCAGCTTCGAGTTTGGTGTCATTCTCGAAACCTAAAAGTTCTCCCATGGTGCCCAGGTCCACGGTCTCCGTCGCGGATAGGATTTCCACTCTGTGAGTGACCGAATTTTGAGAAAGTTACGTGCCTTTGGGTAATTGAGCTTGCAAAGTGGAAAGATTGTATTGTCCTGGCGTGACGACGATGTGTTCGCTTCCGACGCTAATTTTGTTGTTGTGATGCGTAACATTAGGTATGAGGTACATGCTGTAGAATGCACGCAGAGCCACGGATTTAGGATAGACGATGTCGTCGTGCAGCGTGAGTTTCAAGATTGAAGATTCGCTCGTGAGATGAAACACGCCCATCCTAGTGATGCTGTTTGAGGTTCCACAATGCTTTCTGGAAATCCTCGATCGTAGGGTTATTTATTTTAGAGAGAAACGCGAGCACGGAGAGGCAGAGATGACCGCAGTTCACGTCTCCGAAATTTTGAATGCGTTCGTCGTTGTAGTATATAGAGGTTTTGTTCGTTTTCAGATAATGAATTAAATTTGTAGGTGGAACACCTCCGAAAGAATCGAAAACGAATGCTTTATCATTGTCGTTTTTGTGGTAACATATCCAATGCGTGCCTGGATTTTCTTGACCGTCCAAGTTGACTACGCCGCATTCTCTTCTTTTGACGGTTGAAGGTAACGAGTCGGACATGAAAACTCCTCTGAAGTGTTTGATTTGTAACGGTTCGATCAGAGATTCAATGTCTCAGTTGGTGAGTGCTTCTGTTTCTTTTTTTTAAACTTTTTCATCACGCCCTTCCCCTTCTTCTCCATGGCCAGGTTGTGACGTTTCTGTTCTTCCAACTCGGCCTTGTTCTTCTTTGAGTCGATGACGGTTTTCGCGATGGCGGCACTTCCGCCGGCCAAACTTCCAACGGCCCCCAATGCTGCCAGGATGGCCGGGATGCTGAATATGAAACCTCCGATCTTTTGCTGTTTCCGCGAACGCTGCAATCTTTTCAATTGAGGTGTGCTGAGAAGTAATTTCATTCCGTGTCCTTTCGACAAGCAAGAACGTTTCTTCTCGCGTTGTTTCTTGGTGAGTAACCCATCGAGGGCACCTAGATTTTTTAGATTGGAGTATGGTATCTGGTACACGACACCCTTGGGCTTCATGTTGATGCTCTATGTGTTATTTTCACGGTATGTTATTTATATATATATTCTGAGATTTTTTTTGTGTAGTTTTTTACGGTATGTTATTTATATATTTTCAAGGCCTCGCAGTCGTTACACAAATTCTATTACGTGCTTTGTTTTCTTGCCAAGAAGTTCCTTTGTCCCCTTGTACACGATTCGAGTTTTGTTCTCGATTAAAATAGATAGCTTCTCGTCGGATAACATGTTAGCGTATCGATCTGGTAAAAATAGACTGTATTGTGCGTTGAGCAACAGACGTACCTTGGGGCCATACTGGGTAGAAACGATTGAACCGGAAGTTATCGTGTAAGGTTTGTCGACTTCCAATTCCTGAATTTTTACATACTCGACTGACAAATTTAGCATTTGTTTTAATGCTTGGAGATCACTTATTTTTTCGGTCGTCATATCAAAAAAAATTTCAGAGTGTTAGAGAGAAATTTAATTGTTTTTCACGATGTGTGTTATTTATATATACCGAAGATTATTTTTTTTTTCACGATGTGTGTTATTTATATATCAAGTTTTTTTTTTTTTGACACGTATATATATTATTATTTTTTTAACAGAGGAAGAAAGTTCGTGCTTCGGAAAACGCGAGGATGTGCGTAGTGATATCTTCCTTCTCCTGCATAGACTTGTACCAATCATCAGTATACTGTCTTCTTCCCTGCATCGCCTCGTACAGTTCGTCCGACCTATCGTTTAATTTTTCCCCTGCAGCCGAAAGCAGAATGTTGAGATCACCGCACCTCAGGCCGCTGATCTCCCGAAGAAGGTCCTTGAGAACCATTTCACAAGGGATGCGAAATTCCGGCATTGTTTTTGCCATGCTTACAAGTTTATTAACATCTCCGTTAACTACTTTCTTGAATATTTTAGATAGTAGCTCGTGCGGCAAATCAGTTATGCAAGCCATGTTGTTTTTTTACTGTATGTTATTTATATACCCCACCCCAATTTTTGTTTTGTGTTCATGGCGATGGAGGTGCCTAGTGCGGCGACCCGTTCACCCAGCGATGCGTCTCTGCTCACGAACCTTTCGAAAGCTGCATGCTCTAACTTTCTGTCTGCTTCGTGACGTGCGTCCAGATCCGTCTGCGTGGTGTTGTAGGCGATGTCGTGATCTTTGCATGCGGCGTCCAACGGATTCACACCCTTGTCTCCTCTCTCCAATCTTTTCTCGAGTTTGGTGCCCGGTCCGCAGTACTGGTAGCCAGGTAGATGCATCTCGAAAGGTAACTTGTTGATGATGTCGTTCACGAGTCCCTTTCCTTCGGCCACGTTCCAAAATTTCGGAGGCAGCGTGTTGATGATTTTGATCAGGTAACCTATGCCCTTGTCGTCGTTCACGATGAAGTTGGAAAGTTTCGTGCTGATCATGTCCACGATGCCAACCTTCTCGTTGTAGAAATTACGGTTGCCTGCATTCTCTTCGCCGGCTATCACCAACAATCGGTCCACGAGTTTCCTAACGTCGTCCACCCAAACGAATTCTTTGGGTAACGTGTTGTAGCGTTTGACGCCGCTGCCCGTTTTGACCTGGTTCCAAATCGGTTTGATGAGATTCCTGTACTTCTCGCCGCTGCTCGATTTCACCCTATTCTGCGAGGCGTCGTTGTTCTGGTACAAGGCATCCGTCATGATCAGAATTTCCTTGTAACTCTGGTAATCTTCGTCGGTGTAATCTTTCGGCTGCTTTTTGGCAACGAGTTCCCACAGTCCCACCGTACCCGGATACCTGTTCCAACTGTCCTTGTCGCCTAAATTGACTTTAATGTCGTTGCCTTCGAAGGTCACCTTCGATTTCCCAATCTTCCACACCACACCGCCGCCTTCGTTGGTTTCCATGCTGGGATACAATCCGAACACTTCATCCTTGTCGAATTTCCCCGTGCTCAGGTAGTCTCGTGCCAAAGGTCCCAACTCGATTTTATCCGAAGACGTGCTGCCTATGGCTCGACGTCGTGCCGGTGCATCCTTCAGTTCGAACGGTGTCGATGGAATGCTCGAAATGGGCGTGGGTACAGCATAACTTTTAGCTGCGAGCGGCACGAGTTCATTAATCAAATTTTTATTTTGTTCCGTGACACTTTTAATTTCTTTACCTAGACTGCTGATGGCATCGATCACGGGTTGATCCTGACGTTTCTTCTCTTCGTAGAATCCGCGATTCTCGGATTTCCAACCTTTGAAGCGTTTCGCGAGGTAATCGCGAAGCTTGAGATTTTCGTCCTCGATTTTTCGTTTCGTCATGACGTTATTTATATACGTCGTTTCTCACAACGTTGCAACGTTTAGAAAGTCGTTGATTTTGTTTCTGTATTTTCCGTCGTTGGGTTTCCTCGTCATGTCGATCGTCACAAATCCGAAATCGTCACCGTTCCAGCAAGTAGAGCAGCCTTCCGAAAATTGATTATAGTTCATGTCTCCGCCTACGTAGTCATCGTACGCGTGCTTGAGGTTGGTGTGATCTTGACGAAACAAACATATGAAATTAGCGTTGTCGCGTACTAACTGTTTTGGAATTTTGGAAAACGTTTGAGCTAGGTAAAAGCAATCCATTCCTTTGTGACGACCTTGCGTGAAAAAGTTGCGAATTTCATTTTGATTTTCCAGGATGGCGTCGTCGAACACAACGACTGAATTTTCACGACAATCGTCGAGTGGTTTTATTTCCGAGGCAAACGTTGCAATGTCCAGACCATCGTACAGTTTCATCAGTTGCTGGTATTTGGATTGCTCCAAACTTTTCGAGAACACGTACAGGTGCCTGTTCTTCCAATCTAACCAATTCGGTGCGAGGAGAAAATTGTCCACGAGCAGTGTTGTTTTCCCACACCCCGAAGGACCTACGATCAGACAGCGGATGCTGTCGGGGAGCAACTCACCGTTCTTTTTCTTCGTTTGACTTTCCGGATCCGGTAGACGCTTCACCACGTTCCACGTACTCACAAGATCACTTCGTCCGCGTCGATCCAACTCTTTTCCGGAAGTCCCAGCCATTTGACAAACAGTTTGTCACCTTTCCTACGCAATACTTTCTCGATGAGGTACGTGTCGGGGTGTTTTGTTTTAGAGAGTTCCTTTTCGTAAAATCTTCCTTTCAAAATCTCGCCGCTACTATCTTTTATTATATACGTGTGTTGGTTTCCAGGTAGAACTCGAACCACCGTAAAAAGTTCCGTGCTCCAATTTTTTGTGAATCCCTTCTCGAAGGTGCGTTTGAATTTGCTGATCCTCACCTGGTCTCCAATTTTGTATTTAGCTTTTTTTGTCGTGGGAGTGTACTTTGGGCAGTAAACGGTAGAAATTAAACGTTGCTCGTCAGATTTGGTAACGTCAACTGGCTTCATGCCTATCGTTCTGTGTGACGTATCATTATAGGTGTCGACGAGTTCCGGCAGGATGTCGACCCATTTGTAATTTCCCCGAAGCGTGAATCGTTTCCACATGTGTGTTTTCAAGGTTCGATTGAATCTTTCCACGATGCTGGCTTTGATGTGACTGAAGCTCGAATAATGTCGAATCTTGTGTTTTTGAATAAACTTTTGGAATACGGCGTTGTAAAATTCTTTACCGTTGTCCGTTTGCAGAAACCGTGGTCGTCTGCCGCCGCTTTCGCGAAAAATTAATTTGAATGCTTCCGTGACGCACGTTCCCGTTTTCGCCTTCAAAGGTAGAGCCCATGCGAATTTCGAAAACGTGTCTATGACGGTGAGGAGGTACTTGTTGCCCTTGTTCAATTTATGTACGTTTTTCAAATTGCCGCTACTCATCTCCACGAGGTCACTTTGCCAGAGGTCGTCGATGCCCTTGGTTACCACAGCCAAACGTTCGTAGTTGCGGCGTGCAGGTTTATGCAATTCTTCGACGATGGCTTGCCTAGACATTTTTTAGAGATTACGTTTCAAGAGAAGCACAAGCGTGATGGGATTCAAAGAGGGTGGCACTTCGCTCGTGTTTTGAATGATCAGCTTATCGCCGGCACTCACGTCGAAAACGGTGAGATCTTCGTCTTCGTGTATTTCATATATGTTGCGCGTTTCGTTCCAACGTGCCAGAGGAATGTTTCCCGCTTTCTGGACACCACGATTCGATATCAAGGTCATGGTGGGAACGCTAGCTTTTCTGCCGTGAGACCAGTACGAAAATTCGTTTATCTGAATCGTGCCATCGAGGAGAAACTTGTAGTACGGATGATAAGGATGCAACATGTACAGTTTGTTACCTTCGACGAACGTGGAGATTCTCTGTTGATTGGGAACGCTGTTGATTTCGATGGCTTGCAGAGAATGCAGTTTAGCGAATTTACTATCGATGCTAACGAGGTTGCTGTGAAGCTGACCCAGTGTGTTTTGTACGGGCACCAAATGCTCGACTATGGTATCCGTTACGGTAGAAAATGACGGTTTGATTTTCACTTCCACGTTCAACTGCTTGTAGCTTTCGTTGAGTTCTTGCAACTTGGCACCGAAAGAGGTCAGCGTCGATTCCTGCGTTGATTCCAGCACTCCAACTTGATCTCTGATGTTGACGACAATGTTCTGAAGGTTCTCGACTTGATTCAATTTCGAGCTCTTCTCGGTAAGATCGTTCACGATGCTTCGCATCTCTGTAAACTGCGTGTGAAGGTCGGCGACGCTCTGCGAAGTGGGCAGCGTCGACACCAGCGAACTGATTTCGTCTCGAATCTGTTCCACGTTCGCCGTTTCCGTTTCTAGTCGTTTCAGCATTCGAGATATGTTTCTTTTCAAAACGTGCAATTCTTTGGAGGTGGGGAGATTGGCCACTTTACTCTCGAGATCGCTCAATGAACTTTTGATGTCGCTCGAATCGGATAGTGCCGTCACCGCCGTTTTCAATTTTTCCAAATCTTCGCTCGAAGGTACGCTCGTCCGTAACGATTCCAAGTCACCCTGTATGTTGTCGAGTACGTGATGAAAATGAGCGAGATTCGTTTCGACGTTCAAATTTTCTAAATATTCGATCTTCTGCTGAACCGTGCTTAACGTGTCTTGAATGCTCGTCAACGCTCTCGCTTCAGCGTGAATATTTTTAATTTCTTCGTTGATCAATTCCAAGGACGCCTGAAGCGTGGCGATGGTGGTTTGAATGTGTTCGAAATCTTGATAGGCCTCCAATTGAATTTTTATGTTCGCGACGCTTTTACCGATGACCTGCAGTTCGTCCGACGATGGTAGGTTCGTCATTGTATCTTCCAAAGTCTGCAACTTGGATTTAATTTCTTCCAACGTGCTGGTGAATTCTTCTTGTAATTTGGAAACAACGACATGCAAGCGTTCTGCGTCTATATCGTTCACAACGGTTTGAAGTTCAGAGAAATTCTTTTCTATTGCGGAAGTTCGTTCTTCGATTTCGAGTTTCAATTTTTCCAAATCTTCATTTTTCGATTGAAATTGCTGTAATTTGGCCAAATCATTTTGAAGCGAATCCACGCTCAACTGTATATTTTGAACGCTGTCGTAAGAAGGTACGTCTACATAATTTTTTATGAGCGTTTTCAGTTCGGAATCGATTTTCAGAATGGGGTCGAGACATTGCGTTTGGAGCGTAGCGATTTCCGACTCTAAACTTTTGTTTAAGGTTTCCTGCAAAGCGATCAAATCGGTCCTCAACTTCTTAACTCGAATGTCCAACATGAGAATCTCTTCTGCATGGTTTACACGCTTGGTGTTGCCGAAAATGTCGTTAGGCATTTTTGGTTAACGGTTATTTATAATAGGATAGACGATTCGTAATTCTACGAAGAGAGGAATAAGTTTGTCGTAATCTCCGAGGAGTTCCATGTAAAGATAATCTCCTGCGGAAACATCGTACGTAATGTTAGAAAGCATCTTGTCGTGCTTAATTCGAAAAATGTTCTTGCCGGTAGAAATTTTGATTTCGCCTGCGTTTTCCGGATTCACGGTGATTTGAAGTTTCCCGTCGATCGGAATTTCGTAGAAATGTAAATTGTTATTAAAAACATAAAACATCTTGCCCACATCGTCATTCAGTTTCGTCCAAATGCTGTTGAGGTGAATGATCAACAGACCGTTGAGTTTAGGTAACACGGAAGGTAAGACTTCATGATCTGGTATGGTTTCCATAATGATCTGTTTTTTGAAACCGAACAAATTCATAGGCATGCTGGTTATTTAAGAATACGGTCAAAGTTTTTTGTAATGACAGTCAATGTTTTTTTTTTGTCTTTTTTTTGTTTTGTTTTGTTTTTATGAATCTTCTGTTGAAGATGGACATATGTTGCAGGTTTTGCTTTCTGCTAAGCGATAGTGCCCCCACGGCAATGTGTGAATACCACACTCGAGGACGCACCTCTTATCGTCGTTGGGATCCAGGGCAATTTTTCTAACTTTGTTTGTGGTGATGATATGGTCGACGCTCTGGATGCGCTGTTCTTCTCTTAGAACCGACGACCTGGTCTTGAGGCAATCGACAAAGTCCTCGAATGCGAGATGCTCCCGAACCACCTGTCTGCCGACACCCTTGGCCTTCTTGGTAACGCTGCCCTCGGCTTTGATGGCATAGGCCTTGGCGCGAAGACCTGCAAACTCGAGAATTACATCACCGTCCTTCTCGTCTTTGAGTTTGCCAGGCACTTTTTTGTTTCGGGGCAGGATACCGTACTTGTTTTGCTGGGGATAGCCCGAGGTGTCGAAGAGGTTAACCAAAGATGGAGCTGTGGCTATATCCCCGTACGCATCGTCCGTGCGAACGTGGTACACCAAGCTGTCCGTGTCCGTGTAGAGAAGCGAGATGTTGTGGCTATAATGTGGACGTAATATGTCGTAGTACGTCTCGAACATGTGCAGCTTGCTCAGGTCTAATACTGAGGCACCAACATAAATTGGCTTGTCGAGCCTCACCTCACTCTTCCTCATATGCACCAGAGCAAGCTGCTCGTTATAAATGGTCCTCGATTTAAATAATGGGTTTGCTACGAGCCTGCGACATTGTGCTTTGCTCGTTACCAATTTTATGTCCATGCGATTCCGTACATTCTCCATAGTTTTGCCAAACACTGCATTATTCATTAACTTGAAGAAATCCTTATCGAGCTCGGACGTGGCTGCGGTGCGGTGTTTGGTGTTGACTTCAATATATGGACGCAACCATGGAGAATGCTCGAACTTGAGGATGCGGTGAACTGCGTGGACCGCGACCCCTCGCTGCATCAACCACCGGAGATTCTGGTAGTGCAGGACATAACGCTCTTTGGGCTCGAAGTCCATGACGAGCTTCTTCTGGTTGGAATCGGGTGGACACTTGAACTCGGGTGCAGGGGGAAGATCGCAGAACAAATCCTGCAGCTTCTCGGAGAACTCAAGGTCCACCTCGGCGAAGAACCCATGTTCCGAATCGTCGAAAGCTTCGACGTCGAAGTTGGAAGGGTCAGCCCACTCGAAGCCTCTAAAAGGGAGTGGCTGCATCATGGAGTGTCCGTAGAGGTTATTGACGTCCGTGTACATGATGTAGCTGGACGGTTGTGAGGGGTCGTAACCGGTGGCCATGTGGTGATTGTTGGCGCGCGAGTGTCGCTGCGACACCTGGACCATTCCACCCCGCACGGCACGTTCCACAAACAGCATCATGTCCACGTCCGAAAGAAGCTCCAGCTCGATCTTCGTCACCAGAAACATGGCTGACCACGCCAGTCCGGGGAGACTGTAGAAGTAGGCAGGGTCCAGCTGGTAGATCTTCATGGCGATCGCACGGAACGTCTGGAACACGTCGGCGAGGAGCGTCACATCAAGTCTGAGGTAGGCGTCGTGGTAGTCCCCGAGAGTTCGACAGCCCAGCTCGCGCCACATGGACTGGGCGTGGTGATATTCCTCGTCGGTGATGTTCGAGCCTCGCAGCTTGCTGTAGAACTTCGCCTGGGGAGGTAGCGACGTCTCCGCGAACTTGGAAGGGTCTGTGATGTATTCGTAGGGATAGACCCCCTTACGCCTGAAGAGACCGGCGTCCAAGTTCGGAAAGTTTCCGGAGGTGATGGGCATTTGCTCGTCGCTAAGCTTCCCTGCGAGAGCATCGAGGCTGGCCGGGAGGAACCTCAGGGAGTCGAGGAAGCGAAGTCGACGGTAGAGTGTGATCCTGAGATTCGCACCCACTTGCTCAAGCTAATGTAACGCTCCTCGTTCTGCGCCAGGACGTTGATTCGCATGTCGTCGTACCCAAGATGCTTGACGAGGTGGTGGAAGTCGTATCCCGAGCCATTATGAAAAAAACACAGGGATAAATCGCGGGTCCCGGGCCATGAGGTTGCATCCGTTGCACCAAGGACCAACATACCTACCGTTAAAGTGATCGTGGTGTTGGACTTTACGGTTGTTGGCGGTGTACTCCTTGACGCAGACAGGGCAGGTAGTAGCTTCCTCATGCTTGATTTTGTCGTCAGAAGACAGCGATTCCATAGGCTTGGGGGCCAACAGTACCTTCCCTATCTCGTTGGCCTCGACAACCATCCTCTCGAGGAAGTGTTTGGCTGCGTCGGGGCCACGGTACACGTAGGGCTTGGGGGCGATGTGCTGGTCACGTCGCACCACAACATATGCGAAACTGGATGCCTCGTGGAGTTGGTAAGGGGTGGTGGAGGAAACTTCGGGATCGGGATCACAAGTGGACAGGGGTTTGAGGAAGGCCTCGAAATCCGCGATGATGATAGCGGGATGCTCCACCATGGCACCGTGCATGTGGAAACGCTCCACGGTGCCAGGTTTGGGCAAGACTGCCACACCCGGCTCGTTGGTATTGCAGTAGATCTTGTGGCTGGCGAGCTTCTCGACAGCAATGTTGGAACCTTTGATGTGCTGATAATCCTGCTGTTTTTGATTGTCAAAAGTTGACAAGCACCTTCGACAAACTTCTATGCCACCATGATGCTTGCTTTTTTGGCTCGACACCAACCGGGAGAGGGAACGGATGAGGGTGTAGTGGTGATTGGTCTCGTCCTTGATGAGCAGAAGGTGAATTTCCTGCGCACCATCGTCCTCTACGTCGCTCACCCGGATGGAGTACACCGCATTTTCGTCAGTGAGACCGTAAACGTTGATGGCCAACCGCGTACGAGCCTCGAACTTTCGAATGTCCGAAAGCGCCACCGGGTAGTTGATCCCAGCCATCGCAACTTCCATCTCTGCCTCATAGGGTCGGTAGTGGTTAACTCGGCGTGGTTGGTTTTTCCTGTCGACAGGGTGTAATGCTGCAAGCACCGACCATACGAAGCACTTGTTATCTTTATTTTGGATGTTCAGGACGGCCTTCTTTGCCGCAATGGTAGGTGGTAAGGGGACGTAGCTGGAGGCGGAGAGAGGCACGAACTTACAAAGTTTGACGCACAGTTCGTGAGGCTCGCCACACAGCGAACCCCCCGAGCCTTTAGCTTGATGTTCCTCCTGTTTTGCCACAAGCTCATCAGTAAACTGGTTGTAGATGACCTCGAGGTTGTCGACATCCGCCAGATGCAGCGTCTTCGCCTTGGTGTTGTGGCAGAAGCTGTAAATTTCATCGGACGGCTTCTTGTACTGGCAACGTAGCGAAGCGTAGAATTTGGTGGAGTACGTAGCCAGTGCATCGCCGAGGATGGAAATAATTTCGGCTCGCACGTTCTCCAAAAAGCTACGCACGTCGCATGAGCCCTCCGAAGTGATGACAAAATCCTCTAACAACTGCTGGAAAGCAGACTGGTTTGTTTTTGTCACAGGCTTGACGCGTTTGGCGGGTGGTGGCGAGTCGGCTTCCGCTTTCCTCTTGGTCGAGCTGGTCGACGTTTGGGGGACAGGTGCTTCGACGACAACTTTGCATGATGTTATATGCCTCTTCAAATTATTAATGGTAATAGGTATACCGCACCTGGGACATGGTTTTTTAGCGGTTACACGCTTACCAGGTGTGCAGGTACGACAATGTCTTGCAAAATGTGCGCTTGATATGGTTATCTTGAACACAGGGCAACTTTTCTCAGATTGCATCTTGTTGAAAATATTTGTGGGTATGTTATTATATATATATAGTGGAGTGCCACAAAATAAATACTGTGCAATAATTCACAATAGTGTTGGGTTTGATGGGAGTGTGTTATTTATGCTACTTCTTGCTTCTTAATGAATCCTGTAAATAATTGAAAAAAAATAATTAAGCTTGTGTATAGAAAACGCGAAAATATTATGTGTGCATAATTCTACCAAACAATTTTTTTTTCTAACCCTCGGCCCTCTCGGCATATGAAGTATAAATCATAATTTCAGAAAACATGGTTATTTTCCGCTCGCCATTTTAAAAATCAAACCATAAACATTATTTATGTTTATAGTATTCGTCGAGCGATAGCAGATAGAGCAAGAATCGTTTTCGTACAACCCATAGTTGATGAATTACAAAACATCTTAGAAATTGCATCTTGAAATTTTAATCCAAAATAACTCGAAAACAGCAGGCAGTAGTCATCACCCCTCCAATAAGTTGTAGAGTACTTCTAATTTTGTATCGACTGCTATTAAAATTTTCGAATTAGAGTAAAAACTACGCCTGCAAATCAAGTTTCTCAAAAAAATAAAAAATTGTCTGTATTTCCGAAACTTGAGGGGGTAGAATCGATTTTATTTGCTAGTCGAATAGTTCTCGTCGAATCCTATCCAACAAACCTAAAATCATCATCCTAGCTCAATTAGGAGTCGAGAAAATCAATGTCTTGGAAAACGTCTTAAGATTTTTGTCTTAAGAAAATTTTCTTGACAGACCGGAAGTAACATCTTGAGATACCGGAAGTCGACTTTCTTAAAGATTGAGATATTTGTCTTAAGACATTTTCCAAGACATTGATTTTCTCGGCTCCTATGGGGCCTAGAACCATGTAACTTTGGTCTATGTATATACCAACACTTGCCCAACCCTGTGGCCGAGTGGTTAGCACATCGCGCTGCGACGCCAAGGGTCCCAGGGTCGAATCCTGGTCGGGCTTGGTTGTTTGTGAATGTCTATTTCATCACTCATCCCCAATCTTCGCAAATTAGCCAAGAGGTACAAAACGTAAAATAAAATAAACTAAATCAATCATTAAGTTCCGTGTTGCAATCATCAAATTAAATTTTAATTAATTTTTTTTATCCATCTCTCTCAAATCTATATAGCCTGTTCATATTTGGCATGTCAGCCATTTTGTTTACGTAGCAAAAAAAATCTCAATGCTCGTTGTAGCCATAAGTATAATTGGATATAATTGCCGGATTTTATTTAATTTTAGGTTTAAAATCAATAAGCGTGCATAAAAAAAAAACTAAATATTTTAAATAAATAAGATTCGAATAACTATGTACTTCCACTAGTCTTTGTGATGGCGCAGCGGTAGCCTTGTATTCAAGGGTTCGATACCCGTGCAAGTGGTTCTTGAAACTGTAGGTCCGGTCCCGATTAGTTTTACTGTGCATAAAATAGACTTAAACAAAAAAAAAACGTTAACTCAATCAGTACTTCCACTAGCCTCTGCGTTAGCACAGCGGAAGGCTTGTATTCAAGGGTTCGGTACCCGTACAAGTGGTTCTTGAAACTGTAGGTCCAGTCCCGATTAGCCTTACTGTACATAAAATAGACTTAAACAAAAAAAAACGTTAACTCAATCAGTACTTCCACTAGCCTCTGCGTTAGCACAGCAGTAGGCTTGTATTCAAGAGTTCGATACCCGTACAAGTGGTTCTTGAAACTGTAGGTCCAGTCCCGATTAGCCTTACAGTGCATAAAGTGGACTTAAAACATCAAATCAATCAGTACTTCCACTAACCTCTGCGATGACGTAGCGATAACGTCGTTGTCTTGTAATGAAGGGTTCGATACCAGGTGGGGACATAAGTGGTTCTTGAAACTATAGGTCCAGTCCCGATTAGCCTTACTGTACATAAAATAGACTTAAAACATCAAATCAATCAGTACTTCCACTAACCTCTGCGATGACGTAGCAATAACGTCGTTGTCTTGTAATCAAGAATTCGATACCCGTACAAGTGGTTCTTGAAACTGTAGGTCCAGTTCCGATTAGCCTTACTGTGCATAAAATGGACTTAAACAAAAAAAACGCCAACTCAATCAATTAATCAGTACTTCCACTAGATATCAAAAACACGCAACTCTCCTCTATTTTTCATGTCTTCCTCTAACAATTTAACACATTTATTTTTTGAAATATGCCCCCCACACACATATTTCCTACCTACCAACAGCGACACCAAGATGCATGCTTCAAATATATAAAAGCAGAGAGAGACATGAAACACCTTCTATATTCTCTCTCTTTTTGCATGTTTTGTGAGTATATTTTCTTCCGCAAAAGCATTGCCATACTTATAAATCAAAACCAACTCATGCGAGCTAAGAAACAAAGTTACTTACTTTTAGAAATTCTGCAGAAATGCTCTTCACTAACACTGAAAATAAAACACAACTTTCTACACCAGCGCTTTAAGTTTTATACGGTTTTCTAATAACGTCAAAAATGATATGTTAGCCAACGCAACGTGGACCAATAGAAATCCAAGAACCAAATTCTCTAGAATATTCTCCCCCTCCTCCCTCCCCCCTACATTTCAGCCACATCATTTTGCGCGTTGTGTTCGAAAATTCACAAGTTAATGCATCGCATCATTGTTACCTATGCTGTTAACTGGCTATGAAATAAATAACCGGAAAATTCATTGTATTTTTTCTCTGCCACCAGGCATACGGCAGATGGCAATCTGTGACGCACGCAATAACTATCAAGGCTATGAAATAAATAACCGGAAAATTCATTGTATTTTTTCTCTGCCACCAAGCAAACGGCAGATGGCAATCTGTGACGCACGCAATGACTATCAAGGCTATGAAATAAATAACCGGAAAATTCATTGTATTTTTTCTCTGCCACCAAGCAAACGTATTTGTTGAATTTGTGTTATTGCGTCAACATTATTATTGTTAGCTTTTAAAAAACAGGAAGTACATCCGCCACTGTGAATAGCCAGAAATACTGCCCCCCTCCCAGTCATCCATCTCTCTTACAATAGCATGTGTGTGTTGGCAACTCTTTCTAGTTGACGGGAGATACTTTCCGTATAAAATACAGAGAGGGAGAGGGAACAAAATTGTCGTTTTTCTAGATATCCACAGGCAAAAGCGTAATATTTTTTCAAATACAATATGACAGTCGCTTTTCGGTACCGAAAAACTAAATACAATAAGTATATATAGATATATATTTACAATATTAATATTTATTTAACAATATCTACCTACGAATTTGCCTCGAACGAAAACATGTCATAGAAAAACATTTTTCCAACCGTAAATTCAAAAATTTTGGCCTGCGCGCGCGCGCGCGCGTGCGTGCGTGCGTGCGTGCGTGCGTGCGTGTGTGTGTGTGCGTGTGTGTGTGCGCGACACGTCGTTCCCCCGAGAGAGAGAGAGGTTTACAAAGGTCACGATATACGGAGTTGGAAAATTACGATATGGCGCATTTGCTCATTACTGTTGCCAGCCATAAATCTCTCTCTTTTACGGCAGTGCCGGCTCTCTTTGTTTAGTATATGTAGGTTACCAAAAATTGCTTTATGCACTGTAAAGCAAACCTCAAGCAAAGTTGCCAGCCCCTTGCTTTAGGTTAGGTTAGACAAAAAAAGCTGTAGGTAGGCTGTCGGCCGTTTAACTCTTCCCTCCCTCTCTCTCTCCTCTCTCTCTTTTTTGTAAAAGGCTATGGCAAAAATACCAGCAGGTTGGCAACCTTGCTTTATGCACTGTAAAACAAGCCTCAAGCAAGGTTGCCAGCTTCTTGCTTTAGGTTACGTTAGACCAAAAACCTTGGTGATTTTTTTTCGAGTAAGATGTTGCTAATACTGTGTCCGAAAATAGGGGGGGGTTTATGCCTTACAAGAGCAAACCATTAAAAAAAGCCCCACCGAGCTTTACTTTCGGGTGTAGTGTTGCCAACACTGCGAGAAAAAAATTGCCTGCTCCTTGTTTTAGGTTAGGTTACCCCAAAAACCTTGGTGATTTTTTCGAGTGAGGAGTTGGCAACACTGCGAGAAAAAGGTTGCCAGCTCCTTGTTTTAGGTTAGGTTACCCCAAAAACCTTGGTGATTTTTTCAAGTAAGAAGCTAGCAACACTGCGCCATCAAATAGAGCTCCTGCCTTACGAGAGAAATCCATTAAGGCGAGCTCACCACTTCAGCTCACCACAAGATGTTTCAGAACTCTCTAAACTGGACTACTATTCTTGGCTAGCAGATATTATTATTATTATTTTTTTGAAGGGCCCAAAAAAAAGCAGTTGCATGTTTTCAGTCATATACACGTTAGTTTGTCGGGAGTGGGACTAGACGAGCCCGCTACAAAACTCCGGACCAGCTGGCGGTATATGCGAGAAGGGCTTGAAGCGACGCACTATTTAATACCTTAAAAAAACAACAACTGGGATTTAGTAGTTTTGACTTTTTACCCATTTTGATTGTCTGATCCTTATTTTTCTCCCTACAGCACGCGAACCACCTGTGATAAACTAAACATTCACATATATATATATATATATATATATATATGTCCTTATGTATTTTTTGGGGGGTGTTGTTTTTTAAATTTTTTTATTACAGGGAGATAACCGAGGAAAACGCACGTACTTCCAAAATAATAATAATGGGTTGTGACGGATTGTCAAGAACAACATCGAATTTGAACAAGACGTCACAAACTACGTATATGGTAGCAGGCACGGCCACGTTTCCCGAGGTGCTTTAGCTACAGTGTTGGACTTCCGACTTTGACCAGCTGCGTTTAGTTCTGTTAAACAGGTTTGCAGTGAAATTTTTTGGGGGGAATTGAATTCATTAGAGATTTGTTGCTAACTTAATGTATTGCCTTGCCGAATTGCAGAATTTTCCTATACTCACTATCTTTGATTATTAATAAAATTTCTTTTTCAGGGTTTTAAATTGTTTAAATTTCAGTTCATTTCGTTGCCTCTTTATTATTATGGCTCATATTTTTGAATCCAGTACCTTTAGTTTTCAGATGCCCACTACCTTGGCTGGTACCAAGCGTTTTAGTAGATCTTTAGATACCTTACCTCAAAGTCCAATTGTTGAGACGCCCCTCCTGCTCCTTCACCGGTGGCCTTTCAGAGTTCGCCACTGCAGCAATCACCGCATTTACTTAATCCTAAACTTAGTCCCTTTTCAGGTTTTGTTAAACAGCCCTTGTGTAATGGTGACCTTTCGGAAGTGCAACACAAACTACGTTACAATACAGTTTTGTATTTACTGCAGGATTTAAAGTACATTGATGGTATGGACTTTCGTCAATTGTTTCCTTTCCTTTTGACTGTTGAAAAAGTAATTAAATTAAATATTTTTGATACGGAATCCATCCTTTTAGAATGTCTACCTCATACTTCTGGCATATTGCGATCCTGTTAATGAATCTTGTTCTTTGCAATTAGATGTTTTTAGTGTTAGGTTGAATAAACTATTTGCATTGTTTGATGATGTGGTTACAGAGAGTGTGGGTAAATGTCGTCTTGGTCCAGTTCATATCCCTAAGTCTGATATACCTATCCGTTCTCGTCCTTATCAATTAAATCCGAATCACCTTACGCTTATGCGTGAAGCTATTGATGACTTGATTCGTGAGAATATTGTGGAACCTTCTCGGTCGGCTTACGCTTCCCCGTGTTTTTTGGTTGATAAACAGGATGGGTCCAAACGTTTGGTTTGCAATTATAAAGCTCTTAATAACTTGATCTCTTATGACGCATTTTCTCTTCCGCGCGTTGATTTGCTTTTACAACATTTGCAAAATGCGTCAATTTTTTCTGTTTTGGATCTCAATAAATCCTTCCATCAGTTGGAACTGGATGAAGTTAGTAGGGATGTTACTGCGTTTTGTACCCCGTGGGGTCTTTATCGCTATACCAGGGTTCCATTTGGGATTAATTTGGGTACCCAGTTGCTGGGTAGAGCTTTGGATGAAGTGCTAGGTAAATTTAAATATCAATTTCTAGTTACGTATGCGGACGACGTCCTTATCTTTTCCCCTGATAACGAGTCTCATTTGCATCATCTAACCCTTGTTATCCAGGCCTTTCGAGAGGCTGGCTTAACAGTTAACCCTTCCAAGAGTGTTTGGATGTCACCACGTATTAAATATTTCGGATATATTATTCAGCAGGGACAACTTGTGATGGATCCAGACCGCGTTGCGGCCATCCAAGAGTTACCGCCTCCAAAATCAGTCAAAGGAACAATGAAAATACTTGGCTTAATGGGTTACTTCAGTAAATTTATTCCCGCATATTCTGACCTTACAGCCTTCTTATCTGATAAGCGAAAAAAGGATGTCCATTTGTTTGGACTGAAGAAGATAATGTTAAGTTCCAGCGTTTAAAACAGAGTTTCATCGAAGATACTGTTCTTGCCTTGCCAGATTTTTCTAAGGATTTTGTTTTGCAGTGTGACGCTTCTGGGCTTGCGTTAGGCGCTGTTTTGCACCAACGAGACTGCGATGGATCCTTGCGTCCAGGAAGCGTACTCCTTTAGAACGCCGCCAATCCATCTATGACGCGGAATGTAGTGCTATCGTTTTTGGGTTTTAAAAGTTTGAAATCTATCTTACATGTAAACCATTTAATCTTCAGACTGATAACCAGGCTTTATCCTGGTTATTGCAACATCCAGACCAGTATGGCGAGTTTGGACGTTGGATATTGTACCTTTCGCGTTTTACCTTTCAGACTCAGCATATTACTTCCAAACAAAACCCAGTGGCGGATTGTCTGTCAAGGATACATTCCCCTGAAGAATTCCAATTATGTCCCTCGAATTTAAACAGTTCTTCTCACCTGGTTTGTTCTGCTCCCAAATTAGCACTTATTCCTTTCTGTACATCAGATATAGTTGATCTTGAACTTCATGATCCTGTATTAAAGAGGATTAGAGATGATCTCTTGGAGGGTCAGCAAGTGAAACACTATGCTATTTATAAGAATTTGTTAGTATGGAAGCCTCCTCGAGCTAATCATGCTTGTATTGTTCTTCCTAAAATGTTACAGCACATTATATGTCGTTACTATCATGATTTTCCATTAAGAGGAGCTCATCTTGGTATAGCCAAAACAATGCGTAAAATTATGTCTTTCTTTTGGTGGGAAGGAGCACAGGCTGATATTCGCAACTATGTTAAATCTTGTAATCTTTGTCAACGTGCAAAGTTGGCGGTGGGAAAACCTTCGGGTTATTTATCTTCAGAGATTATCCGTCACCCTTGGAGAAGGCTTTACATTGATCTTGTAGGCCCCTTGGTACGTTCTGCAAAGGCAACGTTTACATTCTAGTAGTAGTTGATAGTTTTTCAAAATGGGTGTCTCTATCTCCCCTACGTGCTGCTACTTCTGCAAAAGTTATTGAGAAATTACGTACCTTATTTCTTCTATTTGGAAGTCCTTGTGAATTAGTTTCTGACAACGCGTCTTACTTCCGTTCTAGTATTTTTAATACTTTTCTTTTTGAACAGTCTGTAAAGCACATATACACTAGTGTTCATTATCCAAATCCCTCACTTGCTGAACGGTTCATCCGCAATTTAAAGTCTTCCCTTATCTGTTATCATTCGGCTGATCATCGAAAGTGGGATACAACTTTCCAACAAATTGCCTTTGCCTTTAATAATGCCGTCCATGAAAGCACTAAAACTTCGCCGGCAAAAATCTTGTTTGGAAGGGATCTTGATGGACCGCTTGGTTTCCATTGGGAACTCCATGGTGAGGATGATTTAGGCGCTAATCTTACTCAAGATAGAGCTACCCTTTGGGCTGAAGTTTTTCAAAATTTAGTTAAGGCTTGGCATAAAAGGAAAGCCAGATATGATCCTCAACGTCAATCTGTTAAATTTAAAGTGGGTGATCTGGTTTTATACAAGGTCTTTCCAAAAAGTAATGCCTTAAACCATGTTGCTGCTAAGTTAAAGGAACGATGGGCAGGTCCCGCAAGGATTCTAAAATTTTTAGGACCAGTTACTGCCCTCTTAGTTGACCCAGAAACTGAGGTCAATCTTCGAAAAATGCATGTTATGCACCTCAAGGCTTATCATTCTCGGGACGAGAATGTTTTGGATGATGTTCTTTCCGAAGCTGGTTCAGATGTGGCCGCTTGCCTTTTCTATTTACCCTTTTCTGAGGATATTTCTCCCATGGAGCGAAAATTTTATAGCGCTCCGCCATCGGATGAAAGGACTATGAATCCAAATACACATAGGTTAATGGCGACGACTTCAAATAATCAATTGGCTTCAGGCACCAATTTTAAAGGTGGTAATTATAATGTAAATGGTATGTCTAGGCATAATGTTCAGTGCCGTCGCTGTTCAAAATGGGGACATGTACAGGCTACTTGTAGAGTTCGTATGCCTAATGAAACCCCCCAAAATGTTCGACGATAAGAGCAGTTTTGTTAACTTGTATGTCTTGCTCTGTAGAATCTTGTCATTTCTATCTGTTCAATATTGTTTTCCAGAGTGTATATTTTTTCTCTGTCTGTTCTATATCTTTTCCTCCTTCTTCCCTTTTCTATTTAGTAATTTTGGTTACTTTATTTTTTGCATGTACATTTCCTGGAGAATTTTGATTGTTGATGATGTGGCTTATCAACCTGTTGTCAGTGACCAGTGCCACTAGATTCTGCATGCTACGCTGCGCCTTCTATTTCCACCTGCTTCTCGTCGCTGTTATGGATTTTTGCTTTAGTACATTTGTACGCCCCTGATTCCTGGTATACTGCATGGATATTGCATGTTTGGATCTGGACTGGATTTTTGGGATCTCCCACTGCAACGGTACTTTGGTGTTCATGGATTGCATCAAACAGATGAATTATTTTGGGAATTCAGGTATGTCTTGAGGAACGCCTGTGTTTTTTTTTGTGTGTGAATTTTGGCTCTTACTCTCCTTGGAGTCACACAAGTGAATATTTAGTGCTTCGATCGTGGTGGTACTCCACCTTCTCCTGTGTTTTTGGGCAGTACTACTTATACAAACTTTTTGCCCTGGTTCTTGTATCAAGCATCTTCGCATCTTCGTCGTTGCGATCTTCAGTATGGTGTTTTGGAAAGTGTATTATTGTCTTGTTTCCTTCGACATGGTTTGGTCGAAGCTTGACTAGATTTCCAGCACTCTTCATGTTCTTATGAGCGTTGCTCTACGTTGTTTTGTTCGCAAGATGACGCTGGACTTCCATATTTATGGCGGTATATGCGAGAAGGGCTTGAAGCGACGCACTATTTAATACCTTAAAAAAAACCTGGGATTTAGTAGTTTTGACTTTTTGCCCATTTTGATTGTCTGATCCTTATTTTTCTCCCTACAGCACGCGAACCACCTGTGATAAACTAAATATATATATATATATATATATATATATATATATATATATATATCCTTATGTATTTTTTTGGGGGTGTGTTGTTTTTTTTAATTTTTTTTATTACAGGGAGATAACCGAGGAAAACGCACGTACTTCCAAAATAATAATAATGGGTTGTGACGGATTGTCAAGAACAACATCGAATTATTTGAACAAGACGTCACAACTGGAACGGCCAACATCCATCGAGGCGGGGCCGAAGTCGACTCACGTCAGTCACCACACCCCATGTAGTTTTGCTGTGCTACCTGCCTATGCATACTCCTACGACATGGCCAGCATGCCTGAATTTACGTTGTATTTCGGCGCAGATGCACCCAAGGTGTTTATGGAGACGCTCAAAAAGTTTGCTATGCAACTTGCCCCTCTGCTGGATCGCATTGTGTCGATGTTGCCTCTGACGTCGGTGGAGGAAGTAAAGCACGATCTCGCTACCACTTTCGAATTCTGCGAGTGCACTTTCTCCAGGGAGAACTGCAAAGTTCGCCAGCACAACCACCAGAGCGTCGAGTTCATCGGTACGCTCAGCAACCGTTGTAACTTGCAGATCAGGACTTCGAGATTCGTACCGGTTTTCCTGCACAACCTGAAATGCTACGACGCTCATCTGTTCGTGAAAGAGCTCGGCTGCGACACTAAACGGATCCATGTCATCCCTCAAACAAAAGAGAAGTATGTCTCCTTCAGCAAATGGGTGAGGGTCGAGGGCCGAAAAATGTCGGTGGAGATCCGATTCCTGGACAGCTACCAGTTTCTGCTTTCGAGATTGGCAACATTAGCCAAGCAGCTGACCGGCGACGAACTCCTGTCCACCAGGCAGTTTTTTGGAGACGATCATCTGGACCTTCTCAAGCAGAAGTCCGTGTACCCCTACGAGTACATGGACAGTTTTTCAAGGTTCGACGAGCCTCAACTCCCACCTCGAAAAGCTTTCAACAGACGCCTGACGGGTACTGCTTGCCCTCTGGAGGACTACCTCCAAGCAAAGAAAGTATTTGTGGCGTTCGGGTGCCGGAATTTACGTTATTATCACGACATATATTTGTAACTTGACATAACCTTGTTGGCGGACGTATTCGAGTCCCACAGACGTCGGTGCATGAGCACACACGGACTGGATCCTGCTTACAGTTACACCACCCCCGGATGGTCATGGCAGGCCATGCTGAAAGCCACGAAAGTGGAGATCCGTCTCATCACCGATTACGACCAGCACCTCTTCGTCGAGTACGCCATCCGAGGAGGTATCATCCAGGCACCGCTCAGATACGTCAAGGCCAACAACAAGTACATGCCCGATTACGACCCTGACGTTCCGTCCACCTTCATAAGTAGTGTATTTTAGCCGGTTCCACAACATCCTTTGTAGGCAACCACTATTTCTGTGGATTTAGCCTCAGTGGTATCATATTATGACGATTTGTTTCTGGATTTTATGGCATTCGACGACGTTCCAGTACAATTTTCACTGCAACTCTGTTTTTCATACCTCATCCTTTGTAGGTATTCTACGATCTTACGTGATATAGCTTAACCTATTCACTTTTTCCTTTTTTTTTACGATCTTTCACGAGTTATGTAACATACAGATCGTTCTCTTTCCCTCCAGTTGTAACCGGTCATGATTATTTTTTTTAAGATCTTTTACGTACGTAAATAACCCCGCTTCAAAGTCACCATGTACGAGAGTAGTAGTATATAATGGTATTTTCAAATTAACCATTTATAAGAATCTCACCATAAGTAAGAAGGGCCCTCAGAGTAATCTTCTACGATGTATTTTTGGGATGTTCATGACCTTTCACGACGTGCTTAAACCTCGTGGGCCCTTTCTCTACGTGTTCGACGAAGCACAGAGCCCTTTACGATGTGTTTATTACGATCTTTTACGGACTAATCTAACCTACGTATGTATGTCCTTGCTAATTTGCAAAAAAACATATTTTTTTCGATCAAGTGTATAACCGATCGTGGTCCGGCACCCGGCATCTCGTCGGGTAAGTACCTTTTTCTTTTTACACTTTCTGTTCACGATAGCCCCACTATCCATTCACGGGGTCGAGGTATGCCTACGAGGTTAGGTTAGGCCTGTTAGGTTAGGTTCCATTAGCACTCATTTCACCCCTAAATATGTGCTTCATAATCTAAAAAATTCCTCAGTACGTTCAATTGCGCACATCCGGACAACATCGGTTTTTCTCGATTTACTCCTTCAGGAAATTTTTGCTCGCTTTGGGATTTACGTTGTTGAATTCCTTATAAAATAAGCTTTCCAACGATATATGACACGTATTCCTTAGGAAAAGGACGTAAACTAGAGTCTTATCTTACGTTGGAAAAAAAAACCGCTCACACGTCATCTTGTCAAACTTCCGCGTGGTTGCTACACTGCGAGGGGCTTACATAACCGAACGCACGGAACATTTGATTCACGTAGTCGACGGTAATGGCAGCACGAGCTATCGTACAACGGAGATGCATGATTGACGAAAAATACAGTATTTACAGGCAAAATACGTTGCACGATTCTAAAAAACAATTTCCCCGGCTTCAGAAAGTCCTCAAGAACGCAATTCCGTAAGTTCTTTCTCGTCTTTTCTCCTGTAAATTTTAAGAAATCCGTCTCCGGCTTATACTATCGTTACCATGGCATGAATATGATAAATTCAAATTTAAGCAATGTTTTTTGAGGGAAGAACACTATTATTGGGGGAAATGTACCTTGGTTGCCCCCCTGGAAAATATCCTGCGGACGTCCATGCTAGTAACTGAGTTACTTGTCACTAGTTACTTCCAAACACTGGTACAAATGAACATCAAGTGCTCTAGGAGGAATTCTAGACCTCTGGGATTTTTTAGAATTTACACCTGCATCGTTGTCTCGAACGAGAAACATTTTGAATAAAAGTCGTTGCTAAGAAACGAGCGGAGCAGACGAAAAGCGCCCTCCCAGTATGCTGTGCGTTGCCATGGGAACGGCTTGACGTATGCAGGTGTCGTCACGCTCTCAGTAATACTAGCACTACTGTGGAAGAAATTATAAACATGGCAAATCACGTAACGAGAAGCTAGCAGACGTCAAGTGAATTTCCACGGGACTAATAGGAAATTACAATCTGTATTCGTTTCTAGTCTGTGATAAAGACTGAGTACGCCATTTTAGCATTTCAGGTCGGTCGATTAGCATTCTCTTGGAAGTGCCTAAGAAAATGATTCAGTTTACAAATTATCTCACAAGCTTGCAGTAAATTTCCAGCTTTACACGTAGAAACAATTATGCCTTACCCCTTAACGAATTAAACTGAACTCCGTGACACAACAACTAAGTCTGTCAAGTGGATTCTAATGTGTAACTCTTTTTCAGTGCATTGAATCCCATGCCACTATTTTCTAGCTTTTGAAACTGGAGTTATCCAATAACGTGAGTAAATATTTCACTGAATATTACTTCTATTTGCTTTTACTATTTTGACAATATGTGATGCTGGGTATTGCATTATTTATTACACTCAGTTGGAGATAACAGACAGTCTTAACCAGCACCGGGTTTTTCAATGTGAAAGTAACTGCCAGTTAACTAAACCATGGCTCGTTCTCCAAAACAGTGCGCCCGACCCTGTGGCCGAGTGGTTAGCACATCTTGCTGCGACGCCAAGGGTCCCGGGTTTGAATCCCGGTCGGGCTTGGTTGTTTGTGAATGTCCATTCATCAATTCCATCATTTCATCACTCATCCCCATCTTCGCAAATTAGCCAAGAGGTATAAAACGCGAAGTAAAATAAACTAAATCAAATCAAAATCAAATCAAATCCAAAACAGTGTGTTGGTAATTCTGAAGCAAGGAAATTACAGCAAATCGATTTGCGCACCATTTGTTAGTAGCCTATAGTTTCAAACCGCGTCGACTGGCACTCAGCCTGCCGTTTAAATATACAGAACTACAAGCGCGCCGCGCTCGAAAGCACGTTATTGCATTGGGATTGGGAAAAGACTAGAACAATGACTGCGTATCCAGCCTGTATGCTTACAAAATAAATTAACGAAAGCCAGCACTCAAATTTGACTTTCTTCTAATAACGGACAATTCATCGTGGAGGAAATGCTTTTATGAGGCGCAAGCGCAGATACTTTCTTGTAGAAGAAGCGTGAAGTACTCGAAAATCGAAACATTAATAATACCTGTCTGTTGATATAAACACTATGGATAAATATTGTACATTTGACTGCACGCTTTGGACAGTGACTCTCAAAAGTTTTAGGACAACGACATTTTAAACTAAGCAACCCAAGGCGTTGTTGGGTTGCGTGTAGAGTTAGGCTAAATTTCATGGTTGCCACATGCACAATTGATATTTATAAAATACGCGAAAGAAAGAAATCCAAGTATTATTGTATAAAACTAGAAAAAAATATCAGTATTACATTTGTTGCAAATGAGAAATACTTTCTGAAAGAAAGAAAATCGATTTTCTAGTATTTCATAGCTGATGAGTCTACACAAAGGAAAAGATGAGAGATGAAACAGAAGGGGACAACAGAGAGGATAAGAGAGAAAGCAAAAGAAGAAGAAGAAAAGCAAAGGAGGGAAGAATATGAAGGACAGAAGTGGATAGAAGAAGTAATGAGGATAAAGGCAAAAGAAAGATCCGAGAAGAAATGAGAAACATGGAGCAAAGAGGAGAGAAGAGAGGAAGGCGATCCGGATGAGAGAAGAGGAGATTGGAGAGGAGAGAAGGAGACGAGAAGAGGGGAGTGGAAAATAGAGTGAAAGAGAGAAGAAGAGATGAACGAAATGAAGAGGAGAAGAGGAGTGGAGTCGGATATATAAGACAGGAGAGGAGATAAGTGGAGTGGAGATGAGTGGGAAGGAGACACGAGGGGAGAAATTGAGGGAGGGCGATATGAGATAAAGCAGAGGAGAAGGAGGGGAGAGAAGAAGAGAAGATCAGAAAAGACTGGAGACGAGAGGAGGGAAGATGTAGTTGGAGAAAATATCGTCTCGGCGTCAAGAATTGATGCATTGATCAAATTATAGACATGAAACATTCAATAACATTTTAAAATGTATTGGAGAATGTATTAGATGGGTGCGAAATGCCTTTTCGTTGGGTCAGAACAAGATAAAATCTTCCACGCAAGATCTTTCATTTTACCTGCGATTATACCACTAAAAACATTAATGTAATTTATAAGAATTATACAATTTTTCTCCACTTCTCGGTTCGTTGAAATGTAGATTTTGTTATTTCCCCTCCCCCATCGTTAATTCCAAACTGAATCATTCCGTTTCACACGGCGTGGACAATGAGCACGCAATGGGATATGTCTAAAACTTATGAAAATTTTCTGCCACCGGAGGGGTTTGAAACCACGACCGTCAGGTTGACAATCCTTAACGATATCCACTACCCTACAAGCTTACTCTCCTGAAAGCAAGTAGAAGCAGCTGACCAATGTGAAATGTAGATCAAACTCTCTTTCCTACATGTAATGTGCAATGAATACTTGTTTGTAAGAAACAAAACGAAGGCAGTACGAATCGGCGAAAACACTTAATGGAGAATTGCGCATGATGAAAACTTTTCATTCGATATTTGCGGAGGTATTCTTGCATTGCACTGGAGTGGGTAAAGGGGTCAAATTAGTAGTCCTGAATTGCCACAAACATAAATAGTTATTTCATTAATATTTGTCAATGCCTTTGAAGCAGTAAACAATTATCATTAGAATATCATACTAATTCATGATCTTATACAGGAAAATATCCCTTTGAACGTGTGTCAATTCATTTATTTAGTTTTGTAAATTTTTGTAAACGACCTGCATATGTGTGGAAGTGCCTGTTTTTTTTCGTTTTCGTGATTTCAACTGGCATATATATGTTAATGATTAATTGGAATGATAATTATGAAGAATGATAAATGGCCAAACATAAATTAGAACCTACTTAAAATACACGTTTATGTAAAACTTGATCTGTAGTTTTACTAATGAGAAATTAAATGTGCACTTTAAAACTACTATGTAGAATATCTTTGTTTTGCGTTGGTGTATTTAATCTTCTTTTTGCCTTTAAGAATTTATTCTTATTTACTTCATTTTTATTGTAAAAAATCTTTTAATCTATAAGCGAATGAACTTTCTTGTTTAATACATGTATATATACCAACGAAACCGTTGGTAGAGGATCAACATTGTCTTGGAGAAGATTACTATTGTTCCATAAATCTTCGTCCAAAGGCTCCGGGAACTGACCCATTTCTTCGAGGTATCTTTGTTTCTCTATGTCACTTAAAAATTACAAGTTATGCATATTGTATCCGCTCAGGGACGTAGCTAGGTTGATCAGTTCGGGGGGGCCAAATCTGAAATTTGTTCCTATGTAAATATTACCAGACAGTAAAATAACTCTGTGTGTGTAATGTACACACACACACACACACACACACACACCCACACACACACACACACACACACACATATATATATATATATATATATATATATATATATACATACACATATATACATATATATTATATTATATTATATATATGTGAATACTGGAGGTCAAATAAAAAAGTAGAGTTCAACAATTTTCAGGAAGCAAATCAATTTATGTAATTACTATTAAACTATTACTTTACAGTTTTCCTTAATGTATTTTACCTTCTGCCTGTCTCAATGACAGCCTCTTCTTTTTTTATCGAAACTATATCCCCTGTGGAAGTGGAACTGATTTCGTGACATCTGATAAATTATTCTGTGTAGGATCTTTCCTATTCATTCTGGAGTATACCGGGATTTTTTTCACCTGTTCGAGCGGCTCCGGTGCCCACCCAGCGCCGTTCGTATACAGTGGGTACATGGAGGAAACTCTGGCAGGTAAAGGCGGCCAGGGGTGTGGTGCTGATCATATCACACCCACCTTCGGCCGTGATCAAGAAAGTGTGAAGCCCTAACTACACACCCCTATACGCTTTCATGGCATGGCGAAAAGCACAGGGGAACACATTACTTTACTTTTTTCATTATTTGGTATCCAGTACGTCATCAATAACAAATCATATTACATACACGCACACGCACACATATACACAGTTTTTTGGGGTAACAATTATAATTTGTTACTTATTAGAAACGCTTATATTGAGAGCGAAGCGAACAATGAAAATGTTACTAAATTCATACCTTTCATTCTTTCAAACAGGCAATAACAAATACTTTCACGAGTCATCATGTAAGTAAACGGCTACATTTTCTTCGTCATCTTGCATCTGCCCCATAGACAAACTACTAGGAGAGACTTGTTAACTCAAAGTTAAAATCTGTGGCCTTAATACGTCGAGGGCGAAACTAGCGACACCTATTGGCAGTGCATCCAACTACGTTGCCGATTTGCTTCTCTGTGGGCACGCTAGATGGCAGGCTGTGTAGAGGAGAGGGAGGGGAGGGGGTTATACAGTGTCTCTCAAAAGTTTTAGGACAACGACATTTTAAACTAGGCAACCCAATTAACACAAGCCGTTGGTGGGTTGCGTGCAGAGTTAGGCTCAATTTCAGGGTTGCCACATGCATAATAGATATTTATAAAATACGCGAAAGAAATATAAACAAGTATTATTGTATAAAATTATTAAAAATATCACTATTATATCGCAAATGACAAAATTCTTTCTGAAAGAAGAAAATAGATTTTCTAGTATTTCATCGCTGATGAGTCTACAGTAAGGAAAAGAGGTGAGAGGAAACGAAAGGTTACAAACGAGAGGAGAAAGAGAAAGCGAAATGAGAAGAGGAAAAGTAGAGGAGAGAAGAAAGATAGGATAGACGAGGAGAGGAGATGTAGTGAGGAGAATGGAAAAAGATTCGAGGAGAGATGAGGAAAAAAGAACGAAGAAGAGAAAAGAGGAAGAAAACGAGAGGAGAGGAGAGGAGGAGACGAGAAGACGGAAGTGGAGAGTAGAGTAAAGGAGAGAAAAAGAGGAACGAAAAGGAGAGAATAGTGCAATGGAGTCGGAAATCTAAGACAGGAAAGGAGATAAGAGGAGTGGAGAAGAGTGGGATGGAGATAAGATGCGAGAAAAGTAGGGAAGGCGATATGAGATAAAAGCAGAACGGAAAGAGGGGAGAGAAGAAGGAGAAGGAACTGGAGAGAAGAGGTAGTTGCAGAAAATATCGTCTGAGCGTCAAGAATGGATGCATTGGTCAAATTATCGACATGAAACATTCAATAACATTTTGAAATGTACTGGAGAATATATTAGATCGGTGCGAAATGCCTTTTGGCTGAGTTCAGAGCAAATTAAAATCTTCCATGTAAGATCTTTGATTTTACCTGCGATTACACCACTAAAAAAATGAATGTAATTTTTAATATTTATAAGAATTATTCAATTTTTCTCCACTTCTCGGTCCGTTGAAATGGAGATTTTGTAATTCAATATTTCCCCTCCCCCCATCGTTAATTCCAAACTGAATCATTCCGTTTCACACGGCGTGGACAATGAACACAATGGGATATGTCTAAAACTTACGAAAATTTTCTGCCACCGGAACGGTTTGAACCTACGACCATCAGATTGACAATCCTGAACGGTAGCCACTACCCTACAAGCTTTAGCTCCTTAAACCAGGTAGAAGAACCACTACACCACGCCTTTACCTTCGAATGAAACAACAATTTATTTTAAGTATTCTGTCCCTCTGATATTGTAAATGCCGTTTGGTATACGTGTAGTTGAACTTTTACTTTAATTTTGATTTGCTTTCTTGTAGTGTAACCGATATCTTCGAGAAATAATTTTCGAAGTGATTAAAAACGAGAATATTGGTAGTTGTGAAAATGCGAGTTATTTCTTCTAACTTATTATTGTGATTAGACATTACTAATGGAAAATAACTAGAGGCTTGAACATTACAGGACGATGTTCTTTTCCTGTGATACTGTAACAGACAAAATGCTTGTTTACTGATGCAAGTCTTGTGTCCAGAACAGTCTTATGAAATGTATTTGCTGTTGCGTAAGATAACACGAAATAATTACACCGTGTGCGAATTACCAAATCTGTGCAACGTTATACGTAAACAGGCGGAAACTTTTATTCATAAAATCAATTCACATTTGACAGTGTTAGTCAAGAGAGACTCGTGGGACACTGTGTTAAGGTGCTGGACTAAATCCTTCTAATTTTTCTTCCTCGAAGAACAACAATTTCTAAGAAAGAGAAACAGTGATGATCTTTCTTATTTCTTTTAAATGCTTACACTTTCCTTTAATTGGGTTAAAAATAAATAAGAATATTGCTTGCATTTCTGTCATTGACGTAGACCAGAGAGAGAGACAGACAGACAGACAGATATTACAAAATAGTTCATATAATGCGAGCGCCATTAAAAAGTCATGATAATTCTATGTTGCGTACTTAGAATTATTCATACAATAAAGAACATGTCTAATTGTGAGTTAACAAAAAAAAACAATAATAAAGATACATTCTCGCATCACGATTGCAGTTCGAAAATGTAGGTACAGGGATTGAAAGTAACGCACTGTCCTGACTAAATCTGTGAATCGGACGTCTGGTAGCCTTGCATCAATGATTATAAAACTAAAACCACCCAATATTGCAGCTTGAAGACTTTTGCGCAAGAAACAGATTCATTTATACAAAAGCAAAATTGAAATTTTTACTCATTTAAAAAATCGACGATGTTATTTTCGTATTTATTTATTTATAGGTTCACATTTAAATATTTTAGGGTTCGAGGAGGAAGCATGGCCCACATGGCCCCTCCCCTGGGTACTGACCTTACGTAGACAGTGGAAGAGAAATTTTGGAGAACCTTTCTATTAAATTTCGTATTTACATTCACCTTATGCTCACATAGGTTAAACCGTTTATTGACAATCGTGAACTTTTCGTTTAATAGATAATATTTGGTTTTAAACGACGGGAGAATATTGGTCGAATTTCCTTTCTTGCTCTTTTGAGAGACTTTTTAATGGCGCTCGCATTATATGAACTATTTTGTAATATCTGTCTGTCTGTCTGTCTCTCTCTCTGGTCTACGTCAATGACAGAAATGCAAGCAATATTCTTATTTATTTTTAACCCAATTAAAGGAAAGTGTAAGCATTTAAAAGATATAAGAAAGATCATCACTGTTTCTCTTTCTTAGAAATTGTTGTTCTTCGAGGAAGAAAAATTAGAAGGATTTAGTCCAGCACCTTAACACAGTGTCCCACGAGTCTCTCTTGACTAACACTGTCAAATGTGAATTGATTTTATGAATAAAATTTTCCGCCTGTTTACGTATAACGTTGCACAGATTTGGTAGTTCGCACACGGTGTAATTATTTCGTGTTATCTTACGCAACAGCAAATACATTTCATAAGACTGTTCTGGACACAAGACTTGCATCAGTAAACAAGCATTTTGTCTGTTACAGTATCACAGGAAAAGAACATCGTCCTGTAATGTTCAAGCCTCTAGTTATTTTCCATTAGTAATGTCTAATCACAATAATAAGTTAGAAGAAATAACTCGCATTTTCACAACTACCAATATTCTCGTTTTTAATCACTTCGAAAATTATTTCTCGAAGATATCGGTTACACTACAAGAAAGCAAATCAAAATTAAAGTAAAAGTTCAACTACACGTATACCAAACGGCATTTACAATATCAGAGGGACAGAATACTTAAAATAAATTGTTGTTTCATTCGAAGGTAAAGGCGTGGTGTAGTGGTTCTTCTACCTGGTTTAAGGAGCTAAAGCTTGTAGGGTAGTGACTACCGTTCAGGATTGTCAATCTGATGGTCGTAGGTTCAAACCGTTCCGGTGGCAGAAAATTTTCGTAAGTTTTAGACATATCCCATTGTGTTCATTGTCCACGCCGTGTGAAACGGAATGATTCAGTTTGGAATTAACGATGGGGGGAGGGGAAATATTGAATTACAAAATCTCCATTTCAACGGACCGAGAAGTGGAGAAAAATTGAATAATTCTTATAAATATTAAAAATTACATTCATTTTTTTAGTGGTGTAATCGCAGGTAAAATCAAAGATCTTACATGGAAGATTTTAATTTGCTCTGAACTCAGCCAAAAGGCATTTCGCACCGATCTAATATATTCTCCAGTACATTTCAAAATGTTATTGAATGTTTCATGTCGATAATTTGACCAATGCATCCATTCTTGACGCTCAGACGATATTTTCTGCAACTACCTCTTCTCTCCAGTTCCTTCTCCTTCTTCTCTCCCCTCTTTCCGTTCTGCTTTTATCTCATATCGCCTTCCCTACTTTTCTCGCATCTTATATCCATCCCACTCTTCTCCACTCCTCTTATCTCCTTTCCTGTCTTAGATTTCCGACTCCATTGCACTGTTCTCTCTTTTTTCGTTCCTCTTTTTCTCTCCTTTACTCTACTCTCCACTTCCGTCTTCTCGTCTCCTCCTCTCCTCTCCTCTCGTTTTCTTCCTCTTTTCTCTTCTTCGTTCTTTTTTCCTCATCTCCCCTCGAATCTTTTTCCATTCTCCTCACTACATCTCCTCTCCTCGTCTATCCTATCTTTCTTCTCTCCTCTACTTTTCCTCTTCTCATTTCGCTTTCTCTATCTCCTCTCTTTTGTAACCTTTCGTTTCCTCTCACCTCTTTTCCTTACTGTAGACTCATCAGCGATGAAATACTAGAAAACCTATTTTCTTCTTTCAGAAAGAATTTTGTCATTTGCGATATAATAGTGATATTTTTAATAATTTTATACAATAATACTTGTTTATATTTCTTTCGCGTATTTTATAAATATCTATTGTGCATGTGGCAACCCTGAAATTGAGCCTAACTCTGCACGCAACCCACCAACGACTTGTGTAAATTGGGTTGCCTAGTTTAAAATGTCGTTGTCCTAAAACTTTTGAGAGACACTGTACCAACAAATATATTTCAAATATTTTTCTGTTTCTCCTTTTTACCTTTTAAATATCCTACTGTTAATATCATCTTCTCTTCAGTGAAAGCATGAGCGAAATAACTAATTTTGCAGCTATAGGTTACAATAACAGTGCATTAAACTGCATCCACCCACTGCCGTTGCTAACGAGTCCAAAACAAAGCATCCTCCATACATCACGCTGCACCTTCGACCCTTGTCTATCCACGTCTATTGTCCAACTGGCGGTGACGGCCGTTCAGCGTTGCCAACCTCTCAGCTGCGAAAAGTGCTGATTGAACAGTGAAATTATGCCAAAATGGTACTCAATGGTGCTAGAACATTCATTACTATTATTATTATTATTATTAATAATAATACTATTATTATTATAAGGGTATTATTATTATTATTATTATTATTATTATTATTAAAGAGCAAATAAAAAACTGCCACTCTTACTGTACATGAAATCTTGACTTGTTTCGTTTCCAGGCAAGTGGTACTTTGTACCATTGTATAGGGATGCGCACCAAGGAGTGTTAGTACTCGTGTTTAGAAATTCTTCCAAATATATTTACAAACACAAATAAAAAGAATCTGAAAAAAAGAAGCACAGATACACTTAAACTCATGCTAAAAAATTCACATGAAAAATTAAAATCACACACACACACACAAACAATATTTGCTAAACGCTTTTTTTCTGCAAGGGGCAATGGCACAGAACGGTTTCCAAAATGGCAAGATGCGGACCGAACCGAACACCAGCAGAAGACAAATTGATTTGCTAACACTCGACTTGAAACATTGTCACAAAATTCGCCGACAAGGAAAGGCAGCACATTAGCTTTATTTGCGAATCCAACTTTCTAAGATTTCCTGTCATAAATATTCCTCTGGAAAATAAGGCACCACAAATGGCTGATCCCTTGCGTCGGTGCTGAGAAAGGACAAACCAGTGAGTGAGCCTCCTCCACCCTCTTCTACGATTTTACGACAGGAAGATGCGGAAGAGATGAAAGACATTGGTAAGTGGTGGGATCTGGACCGGTTTACTCTATTTTGTTGGAAACATGTCCACTCCTGAAATAGAGATGTGGAGGTACTTTTTTCTTTTTTACTTCTTCTTCTTCAGAGTTCTTTCCTTTGAATTAAACTTCCACCGCTCAGACACAGAAGATTATTGATTATGCTAGATTTGGCTGTTATGCCAAACACAGGGTGCTAGGTGCCAATGGCGGTTAAATTATGCTAGGTTTAGCACCATTATGCTAGGGTTGGCATCGCTGCGGCCGTTTCAAATTCAAAGCTGAGCTCGCGGGGGCTGGCGAACGTTGAATGAGTGTTGCTAACTCTACCCGCAGAAAATGAGCTAAGCACTGGATGACAGAAAAAAATGTTTTGTGGAAATAAATATCAATGTGAAGCGCTGTGTAATATAAGCTTCATATTGCAAGCAGCAAATACCAAGGATTAGATATAATTCATAATTAATACTAATTAATAAATAATTAGTTCTAAGATGTCTACAGTATTCTTTGGGAACTCAGGGCCAGATTTCGAGTTTCTTATTCAAGGAAAGAAGTTCAACACTGTATTACATAATGCACATGATGAATAAGACCATGTCGCATCCCGGATGGCGTAATGGTAACTTCGTTGCCATGTAATCAAGGTGTGTCGGGTTCGATATCACACTGGTGGAGACTGGAGAGTGTGTTCGAAATGGAAGTTTTTAGATGAGGGAATGCTAGCTCGAGCCGTCAGTTCAGTTGTTGAATGCTCCTATATTTTCAAATAATAAATTATAAAATAGGACAGATTGGGATGCTTTGCGTAGATATTTCTACCTTGGAGATACCCCGCACATCGTTGTCCATTTCAAGCATTTAATGGTGTGATCCCATTTTAACCTGCTGGGCCAGTCCCAACTAGCCTATCTGTGCATAAAACAAACTTAAAATTCAAGACTTCTTCTGGAGATATTCCTGCGAGAACTTTCAAGTAGATGTCCTAAAAACGTTCAATGTAACTAGGATCAGCAAATGTATATTGTGTTTGGTTTCACTGTTAGTTGGCGATGGAGTGACATCTAGCGTAGAACTATGAAATACTTCGCGACTGAGAAGCGCATAACTTGGGTGCACTGCCAATAGATGTCGCTAACATCGCAGACGTCACGAAGACCACAGCTCGTGGCATTAGAGTTTCACCCCCCTGATCTGCCCCTCCTCCCTCCCCCAAACCCTCCTACCTCCTCAGTAAAGTTATTGCTTGCTCGAGGGCAGCGAGGTCATTGGACCGTTCTGGTACTTGGCACCCTGGATAGAAGCAAAATCTATGAGAATGAACAAAATGAATCGAAAACAAAGGTTTACTGGGGAAGGGAAAATTTAACCGTATTTGCGTATTGCCTTACAGAAACTGTGCACTGAAACAGCAGGGGTACAATAACTCAACCCAGGGATAAGTCTTCCCCGCCATTTGATTGCCATTTCCTTCCCTTGATCCCTTAAAGCAAGAAAGACCGCTCCCTGCAATTTGTCAGGTTCGACACAAAGGGGTTAAGTCATACAGTGACGACCACAGATTGTGACGACTGTCCTTTCGCAGGAACATTTTATGACAGGCAGTTCAGAGAGTATTTGGGACGCAGTGCCGCCTTTGGTTGTCCGCAACCATCGCGCCAACATTTGTTGAACAAGCTTGTTGTATTGTCTACATTCAAGCTTTGTGCTGGTCTTAGGGCCGCCTGTCAAGATGTTGCTTTCCTGAAGAAAGAAGATCGCGTTTTATTCTAATTTCTGGGCCTTCCCGATGGCGCAGTGGTAGCGTCGTTGCCTTGTAATTAAGGGGTCCCGGGTTTGATACCCGGTGGAGGCACATAGTGGTTCGGATCCCACTTTAAACTGTATGTCCAGTCCCGATTAGCCTTACTGTGCACAAAGTGGACTTAATACAACTCAATCAATCAATCAATCAATCTTATTTCTGGCTGTGAATTTAAGCAGGGACGTAATTATAACAATAATAGGACGTTATAAAAACATTATTAATAATATTAATAATGATTTAAATTATTTTCAAATTTAAATTCTAGCACATTTAGTAGTATTCCAGCGCAAACAGCACTTTAAATTATGCGAGCGATTTGTAACTCTCCTCTAGACTCTAACGTGTGCAGTTTTTTTTTTTTCTTAGGGGAAGGGAGGAGAGACAGTATAAAATATTTTATAATTACCACTTTTAAGCTTCCTTTTGAAAGATGTTCAAAGACAGAAATTTCGGGAGAGTTATAGCCCCATCAGCTCCCCCATGTGTACACCAGTGCCTCGAGATGTAGTAGGAAAAATAGACGCGTGTCACTTTTTTTGCGGCAATTTCGAAAATTGTGCACCTTTTAACTTGCACCCTGCATTCTCGCAAAACGACGTTGATTGTTTGTGCAAGTATCACGCACGAAGACACTGAAGTAGGTGTTTTCACACTTTGTTTATTTCTGTCTTGAGTTCGTGTTATCAGTAGGGAGCGGATTTATAATAGCCACAAAGCATGCTAAATAGACAGGTAAATTGGCGCCAAAACTGATAAAATTTGACAACTTAAAAAGGACAAAAAATAGGTAGTAAATATCAATTTGTTATTACCTTTCTTTTTCAGTTTCACACCTATTTTTTTATTCTACATATATTATATTTTTTTAAATTTTGTGCCGCTTTTCTGTTACTTTTAGTTAATCGGAATGTTGACGATCATGAATGGCAATTAATGAAGGAAAACTCACAATTCGCCATCACAATTATGATATGTAATATAACTAAAACTAACTAACTCTCTAGCATTCTTAAACCCGAAGGTTCATGGCTGCAGCAACACAGGCCTTCCATCTGTCCCTATCTTGAGCAAAATCTATATACTCTTTTCCATCCCTACCGATTTCCCTTAGGTCCATCTCGACGTTGTCCCTCCATCTTCGTCTTGGCCTTCCTACTGGTCTCTTACCATCAGGTTTCCCAACAAGAATCCTGTAAACTCCTCTTTCCTCTCCCATTCGTGCCACATGGCCTGCCCACCTAAGTCTTCTTGATTTAATTATTCTAATAATGTCTGGACATGAATACAAATTATGTAGTTCTAAATTATGTAACCTTCTCCACTCACCTGTCTCCTCATCCCTTTTAGGTCCAAATATTTTTCTAAGGATCTTATTTTCAAATACTCTCAATTTATGTTCCTCTTTCAATGTAAGGGACCAAGTTTCACATGCATATAATACTACAGGCAAAATTACTGTTTTGTATATTTTAACTTTCAGTTTCTTAGATATTAAACGAGAAGACAAAAGTTTATGAAGAGAGAAGTAACATGCATTTCCTGAATTAAGCCTACTTTTTATTTCCTCTTTAATATAATTTTCATTTGTTAATATTACTCCTAAGTATTTGAATTTGGAAACTGGTTCAAACGAGTTGTTATCAATAATTAGATTTTGATTATTAGCTAACACTTGGTTTCGGCCTGTAAGCATATATTTAATTTTCTCTTTGTTAACTTCCAAACCTATCTCTTTAGCAGTTTTGAAAAATATTTTAGCATTATTCTTAATTGTATTCACATCATCCCCCACTAAGTCTACATCATCTGCATATGCTAACAACTGAGTCACACCATTTAATTTCAGTCCTTCTTTAGTTTCGTTTACCTTCCTAACAGCATATTCTAAGGCAAAATTAAAGAGCAATGGAGATAATGCATCTCCTTGTTTTAACCCAACATGAATTGTAAATTTGTCAGACATATTAATACCCACACGAATTTTACTTTCTGTTTCACTGGTGCATATTTTTATCATACTAAGAAGCTTCTTAGGTATTCCAAACTCTACTAATATATTATATAATTTATCTCTTTTCACCGAATCATATGCTTTTTTGAAATCAATGAATAGCTGATGGACATTTTGATTATATTCCCACTTTTTTTCAAGTGTCTGTCTGATGTGAAAAATTTGATCTGTAGTTAATCTGTTGCGTTTAAATCCACATTGATAATCACCTATAATTTCATTAGCATATGGTGTTAGTCTTGTTAGAAGAATGTTAGATAATATTTTATATGTTGTTGAGAGTAGAGAAATTCCACGGTAATTATTGCAGTTCATTTTATCACCTTTTTTAAACACAGGAACAATTATGATTCTTTCCACTGTTGAGGGATTTCTTCTTTATTCCATATGAAACAAATTAATTTATGAATTTGACATATTAATGAATTTCCACCATATTTAATTAACTCAGCTGGTATTAAATCAATGCCAGGTGCTTTGTTATTCTTTAGCCTTTTAATAGCATCTTTAACTTCAGTCAAGTTAGGTTCTGGAACTAAAGGTTCTGCTGTGTGGACTTCATTCACTTCTGATTTATCTCCTACATGGACATTTAAAAGGTCATTAAAGTAGTTCTTCCATCTATTTAGAATATCGCTTGGGTCAGCTAGAAAATCACCGTCTTTATCTTTTATCAAGTTTACTTTAGGTTGCCACCCCTTTCTAAACTCATTTACACCTTTATATAAATCTCTGATATTTTTATTTTTGCTGTTTCTTTAAATTTCGTTAATTTCGCTTTTCAAGTAATCTCTTTTTTTACTTCTGTGCGGTTAACTTCTCGCTTTATTCTGTTATAATTGCTTAGATTTGTATCATCAGAGTTATTTAACCACCTAAGTCTAGCCTGATTTCTTATTTCTATTAGATTATGACATTCATTATCAAACCATGGCTTACTTTTTCTTGGTTTATGGTATCCTATACTTTCTTTAGCTGCTGATTCTATTGCATTACGTATGTGCTCCCAATTCTTATTTACGTCTGTTTCATTTATATTTTCATCATCATTTAAATCCTGCAAAACATCAAATCTATTTGACAGTTTAATTTGGTAATCTTTCTTAATTCTTTCATCAGTAAACTTTCCTGTATCAAATTATAGAACTTTTAGATTTTGTTGCTTATGATTTATCACTGCGAGTCTTTCTCTTAATTTAGCAATTACTAAATAATGGTCACTGGCACAGTCAGCGCCTCTATGTGTACGAACGTCAATTATACTAGTATGCCTTCTCTTATCAATGAGAATATGATCTATCTGATTATGAGTTTTACCATGTGGAGAAGACCAGGTATATTTATGGATATCTTTATGTTTAAAAGTGGTACTTTTCACAATTAAATTCTTTGAGGTTGCAAAAGTAATCAATTTTATACCATTATCATTACTTAATTCATGAAGACTTTCTTTACCAATCGTGGGTTTAAATGTCTCTTCTTTGCCAATCTGTGCATTACAGTCACCTAACAGAATTTTCATATCATACTGAGAAAATTTATCAAAGACCTGTTCTAACTCTGTATAAAAATCATCTTTAGTATTATCATCTTTATCTTCCGTTGGTGCATGTATGTTTATTGAAATAATTTTACACCACCTACCCTGTAAAACTGCATATGATATCCTATCATTAATAAATTCTACTGTTTTAAGAGCTGAGATAATTCTATTATTTATGAAAAAGCCTGTTCCAAAATTATGATTTTCAGTACCACCATAGAAAAAAGTATAATTTTTAGTTTTACAATTCCCTTCTCCTGGCCACCTAACTTCCTGGACAGCTAATACATCTAATTTATACTTCACTATCTCATTAACTGTACACTGAAATGCCCCAGGCCTGTAAAGGCTCAGAACATTCCAGGTGCCTAATTTAATATCCTTATTCCTAATGTAGATCTTATCCTTAGTCCAGGGACCTCCCAAAGTAGTCCCCACCCGGAGATCCGAACGGGGGACTATTTTACCTCCGGAATATTTTACCTTGGGAACATCCATGGCCTTATATTGCTGATTCTTGACATGTCTTTTTACAGTGCAGAGTTGTCAGCTCTACTCCTAACCCCCAATATGAATGGAGGAACTACTACAGAAGACAAACACAAATACATATCAAATAATATTCTGATATGTAATATGCAGAATATTATTGGCGACTCAAATGTTCTGTTTCTTGTTGTTGTTGTTCGTTTACGTTTTTGCTTTATATTGCATATTTGTTATAACGTCACGTTTACCACGGCGGACCTCCCCGGTGTGGTTTACCACGTTGCCTTGTAACCAAAGGGTGCCAGGTTCAAGTCCCGATGGAGAGACATTGCACAATGGGTCGGAGTCAAATTTAAATTATAAATCCAGTTTCAATTAATCTAAGGCAAGCAACCTATGCAAACTAACAGAGCGTTACAAGTGTTAGATAGGGCCTCCCCGGTGGCGTAGTGTTAGAGTCGCCACCTTGTAATAAAGGGGTCACGGGTTCGTTACTCGGTGTAGGCACATAGTGGTTCGGATCCCCCTTTAAACTGTAGGTCCAGTTCCGATTAGCCTTATTGTGCATGAAATGGACTTAAAACATCAATTCAATCAATCAAAGCAAGTATTTGATAGGCCTACATTCTGATTTGGACGCCGTGGAAAAATCTTGAAACACTAAGGGTGGCGCGAAACGAAAAAGTTTGGAAATTCCTGCTTTAGACCATACAGATTAGCTTTGTTCCTTCGTTCGTCAGTGCTATACATATTTTTTTTTAAAACAATGCAAATATAGGTAAAGATTATTTCTCCGTTGTGTGAGGTATCGGTAGACCGTTAACATCTGCTACCAATGCCAACAATGCATTAGTGTACATTGTTATTAGCTAGGCTTTCACTCTCCCCGACATCCATTCTAAACAATGGCATTACTTATTTAATTTATTCCAGTATTCGTGGCGGAGTGGTAAGCGTAAAGGGCTACGAAATCAGAGATCCCATGTTCAAACCTCCACCATTACTCATTCTGTTTGTCTATGCTCCCATTTCCTTTCCATCCGTCCATCATTCATCCATCCACATCGACTTGTAAAAATTAACCTACGAGGTAGCAAAAAAGGTAAAATAGCCAAAATGAAAACCTATAGACCGTGTTAAAAATGTAAACATAAACATTGCTGAGGTCTTGCCCGGTCCCCCCGGAACTTCCGGTTTAGGCCAGTCCCCGTTGTTGCCAGTGCAAATTCACCGGCAGACGAAGTAAGAAATGAGCGCTTGTTTTCATCAGGTCTGCGACGATAGTCAAGAAAGGTATTTGTTAAAGTTCTACTATGAAGGAGTGGACGTCTAGAATCCGTCGGATGATCAACTGCAGATCAGATTATTAAAGTATGACGTGTCTTTGTGGCCGCCAGTTGTATAGCACACTACGTACGTACATACAAATATCTCATGTCCGTACACGAACGACGAACGTTTAGATATATTCAAATATTTTGTAAATGGAAAAGTGAGGGAAAGATAATTCTATAAAACTAGTGCTATTATTATATTATAAAGTATGCTTAAGTGATCTTTGCCAACAAATCTGCAGAAGTAAAGACACATAACATTGGCTAGAAAATATATGTGCTTTCAACGTTACTTTTCCACCTGAGGGATTTAGGAAAAACCTATGATATGGCATGCCACTTTCACTTACACGAATTGTTACTATACTGGACCCCCACACTTTACCTCCGCACTCGAGGTTCGGTGCACTTCGTACTCGGCTCAGATTTGTCTAGAGGTATCTTTCTAAATTACCTTGTCAGCATCTGTGAAATTAAAAGCGGAATTTTTGGATATTTTCTATAGTTTAATTAACGTAAAATTTGAAGTATATACAAGTCGTATCCGAACGTTCATTTCTCTAATTATCGGGCCAAAACTCTAATTTTGAAGTTGGAAATCTCTATTGTTTATACCTGGATGCTTTACATTTCATGAATTACATCTGGAGTACGCTTAACACAAGGTAGACTCGCGTTACTCCAAGAAACGTCTTAACAGGCGCGAGGTCGCCCGACGTGTACATTTCTCAACCTTCACGGTGACAAGGCACTAGGCTGCCCGGCGCACCGTAATTACTTCAAAATAACATCCAGTACAAACTACCTTTTTTACCTGTAAACTGGATACCAAGGCACTAGGTTGCCCGGCAATCCAATATCTTACAGCATCCGTTTCAGGAGACCTGTCCTCCGGTCCTAGCTGACCGAAGCAAAAACAGCCTCTCCCTTCCAAGTCTCAGTTCCAACAGCCGACCTCTCCCACTCTCATCTGGGAGTTTATGAGTGGTGTAGCATTATAGTACGCCCGTACGCCCGGCGTTCCCAGATTTAAAATTTCAAAAATGCTTAAATGCTGTGATTATAAAGTAAAACGTGACTAATTTCATATATGTTTGACCTTCATGGCATTATAATGGCTATTTTTCGCGATCCGCTTGCAACGCTCCACTCTCAACACTCGTTCTAGCATCTCTTTTCAATGCCTTTCCCGGTCGGACGCCGAGCAGGTTCGGCGTACAGGACTCCTATATTCCTTGCTGCCTTTATGGAGTGAAAGCTTCCATTTCTACAGCACGCTCGTAAATGGGCTCTCTTACGCCAGCGTACGAGAGGTCTACCGTGATTGGTTCATGTGACCCTTCCTGCCTTCTGAAGGAGACGACAGCGGCAGAATTCCTACCCGGTTCTTCGTTCTTCGCGCTCATGCAACTCGTGCTATGTGATGCTACAATACGCAATATTGACTGACGTAACTTTACCGATCTCAAATATACTGCCTCTTAATGGCCACTGCATTGTATAATTTATCGCACGAACAGCGATGTGTATTAGAAACTAAAAGATCAACACAGTTTTTGTCAAATAAGTTGGTGAAGTCCTCGTGATAGAAATTCAGCCTGTGGCTGCTCTACCACTTAACACGCAAAACTATTATTTTCTTATTGTATTTTTTCGTTATTATCTAACTACTTAATATTGTGTGAATGGAAATGTTTAGCATTCATTTGAAAACTCTTAACATCGAATGGTCTCTGGAGAAAATTATTTTAAAATGTTTATCAACATTCTCAAGATGTAATAAACAGTGGTCTGAATTACTAATCGGCACTGTTACGTCAGTAGAGTGTACGATATTTGGATCATCCACTCTGCTTTTCACAGTGCGCCAAGACGACAGAGGTCCCTGGTTCGAATCCCGGGGTGAGCACGGGTGTTCTTTGTCAGTGTCCCTTCATCAATATCATCACTCATATTCATATTCGCAATTAACCAAAAGTGGTAGAAAAGCGAAATAAAATAAACCAAATCAATCAGTAGTTGGATCATCCACAACAATGACGTCTACTGTTGTGCAGAGGCGCTTGTGATTCAGGTAGGTTTTTAATGACTTGCGTCATGCAGAAAGATATAAAAAAGGTATAGAACACCAGAGTTCAAAACATCTGTGGCATAGTGAGGCATCTAATTTTCTAACTAAAACATGCAATGATGATGTTTTATTGAAAACCCATCTTACTTCAGGCAAATAATACCTGTGGCGACTAATACCATAAGTAAATTATTAAGCAAGGAAGGGCCGACTCTTCCTTCGGACTCGGCGTTCCCACCCGAAATGTCCATGCTACGCCACTGGTTTATATACGTTTTGTTGGCGTCTTCTTTCAAAATTTTTACTTTAACAGCTAACTGCCCGCCTTTCTTTTGAACGTTCGAAACACGAAGAAAGAACAGAGAGCTACATGGTATTTATACATGGAATAATACGAACCTAAAAATGCATAATAAATTGATTTACACTAACACACATATATATGTGTATACACTTGATTACCCAATTAATTAACATATTAATAAATATTTCAATAAAGAAAAAAACACTGTTGCCCTGACATGGGGGCAGGGTAACAGAATTTACTTCAAGCAACAAGGCAGTTTTCAGACTGAAGCGACAAACGATATCGATTTCGCACAGAAGCATTCGATCTAAAGCAAACCATTCACCAATCACGCTTGCGCAAATAACAGGCCGGGGCAATACAATGCACGGTATTGATAAAACGGCCCAGTCCGAGCGACACCTGCAATTTGTCGATCGGAAGGTGTTGTTTATTTTTTAATGTTGGTTTCCAAGAGACACGTATCGCTGCAGTCTGAAAGCTTCCTTTTGAACCAATTCACCACGAGAAAATGCACATGTCGCTTGGACTGGACTGTTGTTTTCTCAGTACCATACATCGTGTCGTCTCACTCTGTTGTACTCGTATGAAAGGTGAAGTGTTTCCTTTAGAGTAAAGGGGCTGTTGCTTGTCGCTTTGATGTGTAATCTCCGTGCCACTGAAAATAAAGTGAATCGTCAGTGATCAATGAAATTTTTCGAATCGAAGCGACACGACATGCTAACACGTGTCGCTCAGATTCTCAATGGCGTGTATTGTGCCGCCTGAGACTTGATTTCCCATGAGCGGTAAATGCTTATTTATAGACTAAATGGGCCTGTGTCGCTTGTCACTTCGGTTCGAACCACTGCTGTCGCGTGTCGCTTCATTTTGAAACCTCACTAAGAGACGTGCTTTTCACCACAAGACAATACGCAGATAAACGATCAACATGCTTATAACAAAATGCAAGTCGTAAACATCCTTTCCGGGTAAAACTCCTTTCTCGTTCTGCTTGTATTAACAGGTTTCGTCTCTACGTCCTTCGGAAACCTACGAAGTGATACTTGACTCAATAAATTAGTTCCCGATCGAACTGATCAACAATATGCTACAGCAGTAGCGTACGCAGGATTTCATCAAGGGGGGTGTTATTTCTAAAACTTTTTTCCAAATTCACATTACCATTGTTTTATTATACTTTAATTAAATAATAATAATCACAATTAATTAATAATACTTATAATTAATTAATTAGCTAAATTAATACTAATAATACTAGTAATACCACTACTACTACTATTAAGTAGTAGAGATCTACATAAATATAGTATTTATGAAAACATTAGAACGAAATTACTTTCTAGTCATTCGATTTTTATCAAATCCTGGGAGCATTTTTTTGTTTCTTTGTTACGAAATAATTGTCTGGTCAACGAGGTGAGACATTTCAAGTGTGAATAAAAACCTTAAAACAAGAAAATATATTAAAATAAATGGAAATAATCAAAGTATGTAACTCATCCAAGGAGTTGCGATGGTCTAGTCGGTATAGCGTCTGACAACCACGCGGGCGATCCGTGTTCGATTCCCGGAATTAGTCGGAATTTTTCCGGCTTCTTTCCCGCATAAATGTCCCTGATAACACTGTGTAACAAATTTACAACTTTTTTCTCTTTCCGAAATGAATGCAACTGTTTCCGATAGAACTTGTCACGCTGATTACAGTGGTGTAACTGAAATTTCTGTATCAGCCTCTGATTTCGAGAAATAATAGTTGAAAATTTTATTATGTAATGTAAATGCTATGCTATTTGAAGCAATGCAGGACATGGGATGTAACGAAGAATGAAACTAAAAGTAATTCGTTTTTGAAATTACACAGTACAAGAAGCAAAGATTACATGACGACAATGCTAGCGATCTGCATGAATACCAGTACCGGTACCGAAATATATACCCTACTCGACCCCTGTCCCACATCCCTAGCTGCTCCCTTATCCCACCCTGAGCCAAAGGTACCTATGTAAATGCCTAAATGAAATTAACATCAATTCAAGAACTACAAATATATATTATGAACAAAATATGTTATGTATTACACCAATAGGTAACAATACAGATCAAATTATGTAATGTACATACATCCAAGGATGGAAAGGATGATACATAAAGTAACATATATAAAGATGTTCAATGTTACTCCAATAGGTAACAATACAGATCAAATTATGTAATGTACATACATCCAAGGATGGAAAGGATGATACATAAAGTAACATATATAAAGATGTTCAAGGTAGTCTTATCGGCGCTTCCGTTTGTACTGAGCTCCCTCGTTTTCTCGTTTCAAGCTCAAACAATAGTCAGCTAACATAGCAATCCCACACTTTCCCTTGTACCTTTCTCCCAAGACACGAATGGTCTGATAAAATCGTTCACCATGTTCATCTGATACTACACCTAAGTTTTCTGGGAAGAAGTTTAAGTGACTGTGTAGATAATGAAGCTTTAGGGACATGTGACAACCCATTGCATGAAAGCTCAGTAGCAGTTCTTCTATAAGTTCGGCATAATGTTCAGATTTTCGGTTTCCAAGGAAATTTGTTATCACATTCTTCAGTGCAACCCGCGCTCCTTTCTCGTTTTCATGCAGGATTTCGTCGAATGTTGAATGTTTAATGAGTTCTCTAATCTGTCTTCCGACGAAGATTCCTTCCTTTAACTTTGCATCTGTGATATGTGGAAATATTGTCTTTAGGTACTGGAAACCACCACCCTCTTTATCTAGTGCCTTCACAAACACCTTCATTAATGATAATTTTATGTGTAATGGTGGTAAGTACACATTTTTTTGATCAACAAGAGGCGTGTAACTAACACTTTTCTGTCCAGGAACCATCGACTTTCATGTGTTCCAGTGTTTCACACGATAGTGTTTCTCTTTCGCCCTGCTATTCCATTCACACAGAAAACAACAGTGTTTTGTATATCCTGACTGTATTCCCCAAAGCAGACCAAGAACCATAAAATCAGCACAAATGTGCCAAGGATGATCCGCATACTTCATTCTGTCAAGCAAGAACTTCATATTTTGGTATGATTCTTTCATACCTACAGCATAGACGACTGGAATAGCAGGGTGACTATTGCCATTGTGTAATAACACAGCTTTAAGACTGAATTTTGAAGAATCAATAAATAAACGCCATTGATTCATGTCATTCTCAATGTTTAATGCAGACATAAGTCCACACACATCTGTACAGTACACCAAACCTTCCTGACAGCTGAAAAAAATCACTAGATCACTTCCACGACAGCGATACATTGTTACTTTCGTGTCCTTTTCCAAAAGGTTCCAACCTTGTAATCTGGAAGCTAGTAGTTCAGCCTGTGATTTGGGCAATTGCAGATCTCTCACGAGATCATTTAGTTCTGCTTATATGTGGTTCCTTTGCGTTCCACATATACACTTGATCTTCACTTTCGGATTCACGTTCAGTATCACAGTCACTCAACATCCAAGCATTTGGTGGCACAGGAACAGGTAACTCATTACAGAGTGGAACAGGCCTAATAGCAGAAGGTACACATGGATAGTTGATTGGCTTGTTTGTTTTTGCAGTTATTCCACGAATGTTTGTTAAACAAAAATAACAGTCTGTGGTGTGGTCTTGTGGCTCACGCCACACCATTGGCAAGGCAAATGGCATTGCCTTGTGTGTTCCATTCAACCATCCCCGAAGGTTCACAGCACAGGATTTACAACACACGTGCGGAGCCCATTTTTTATCCTGGTCCCCGACTTTGCAGGCAAAGTACAAAATACAATTCATAAGCCTTTTTCACAGCAGATTGGACTTAACAGTCACTCTTCCACATATGTAACAGAACTTGTTTGGGTTATTTACACAACTTCTTGGCATGATTTACAATAAAGACACATCAAACATATAATGTCAGAACTGGAGATACTTGTTACATCCGAACAGGAATATCTAACAGTCACACGTAGCAAGAAACTGAAATCTTTGTGCTGCAAGTCCAGCTTTCAGTACCTTCTGAGCAGTACATTTTAACACTGTGTGAACTCATACAAGAGTTCTCGGAACAAACATCCAGAACAACAATGAATAACAACACACAAACACACTCTCAATAATGTACCACCGGCGTCTGATACGGATTTTCACGCAGTGTTGCAACTCCAGAAGGGGAAGTGTTGCCACCTTCAAAAAGGGAAATTTCGTATTTTAAAAATCCCTTTTTTCCCATTTGCAGGAAAATGGAGGCTGATACAAACAAATGCACTAGTGCTCCTACATCAGGGTACCTAGGGATATTATGGTCACTACATACCATCCAGAAACCTTTGTTACACAGTGAATTCACATCTGAATTGTCTCGCTGTTCTTACCAACAAAACATTTTGTAATAGTTAAGCTTATTAACGTTTGAATAATTGTCTAGTCAACAAGGTGAAACATTTTAAAGAGAGAAGACATTCAAACATGCTGCGGTAAACAATACAATGGGAAGGCGGACTGGTGACTGTATTCTTGTCCGCCTAGCCTTTGTCCATACATTAGCCTCTTACAACGTACCAAGAACTTTATTTAGTTAATTCTCATTGTTCACACACAAAAAAAATACATGTTCGTTGAACACTGACATACGTAGAGGGGTGGCCGATGGTGTTCCAGTCCGTACCGAAATTTTGAGAAAATCAGAATTTTCAAATAAAAATCCGTTAAGAACTTTAAAAAATCAAAATTTGTAAATGCGAAACCTCTTTTAAAGTGAATCCCGATTACCATTTTTGTCCTTGAATACAATTTTAATAGACTGAATGCTCCCAAGTGATATTCTAAATAGATGGAAGAACTACTTTAATGACCTTTTAAATGTCCATGTAGGAGATAAACCAGAAGTGAATGAAGTACACACAGCAGAACCTTGACTGAAGTTAAAGATGCTATTAAAAGGCTAAAGAATAACAAAGCACCTGGCATTGATTTAATACCAGCTGAGTTAATTAAATATGGTGGAAATTCATTATTGTATCAAATTCATAAATTAATCTGTTTAATATGGAATAAAGAAGAAATCCCTCAACAGTGGAAAGAATCCATAATTGTTCCTGTGTTTAAAAAAGGTGATAAAATGAACTGCAATAATTACCGTGGAATTTCTCTACTCTCAACAACATATAAAATATTATCTAACATTCTTCTAACAAGACTAACACCCTATGCTAATGAAATTATAGGTGATTATCAATGTGGATTTAAACATAACAGATCAACTACAGATCAAATTTTTCACATCAGACAGACACTTGAAAAAAAGTGGGAATATAATCAAAATGTCCATCAGCTATTCATTGATTTCAAAAAAGCATATGATTCAGTAAAAAGAGATAAACTATATAATATATTAGTAGAGTTTGGAATACCTAAGAAGCTTGTTAGTATGATAAAAGTATGCACCAGTGAAACAGAAAGTAAAATTCGTGTGGGTATTAATATGTCTGACAAATTTACAATTCATGATGGGTTAAAACAAGGAGATGCATTATCTCCATTGCTCTTTAATTTTGCCTTAGAATATGCTGTTAGGAAGGTAAAAGAAACTAAAGAAGGACTAAAATTAAATGGTGTGACTCAGTTGTTAGCATATGCAGATGATGTAGACTTACTGGGGGATGATGTGAATACAATTAAGAATAATGCTAAAATATTTTTCAAAACTGCTAAAGAGATAGGTTTGGAAGTTAACAAAGAGAAAACTAAATATATGCTTACAGGCCGAAACCAAGTGTTAGGTAATAATCAAAATCTAATTATTGATAACAACTCGTTTGAACCAGTTTCCAAATTCAAATACTTAGGAGTAATATTAACAAATGAAAATTATATTAAAGAGGAAATAAAAAGTAGGCTTAATTCAGGAAATGCATGTTACTTCTCTCTTCATAAACTTTTGTCTTCTCGTTTAATATCTAAGAAACTGAAAGTTAAAATATACAAAACAGTAATTTTGCCTGTAGTATTATATGCATGTGAAACTTGGTCCCTTACATTGAAAGAGGAACATAAATTGAGAGTATTTGAAAATAAGATCCTTAGAAAAATATTTGGACCTAAAAGGGATGAGGAGACAGGTGAGTGGAGAAGGTTACATAATTTAGAACTACATAATTTGTATTCATGTCCAGATATTATTAGAATAATTAAATCAAGAAGACTTAGGTGGGCAGGCCATGTGGCACGAATGGGAGAGGAACGAGGAGTTTACAGGATTCTTGTTGGGAAACCTGATGGTAAGAGACCTGTAGGAAGGCCAAGACGAAGATGGAGGGACAACGTTGAGATGGACCTAAGGGAAATCGGTAGGGATGGAAAAGAGTATATAGAACTTGCTCAAAATAGGGAAACATGGAAGGCCTGTGTTGCTGCAGCCATGAACCTTCGGGTTTAAGAAGGCTAGAGAGTTAGTAGTTAGTTAATATGCATCCTGCCCTCCAAAACGAAGCCATGTGCTATCCACATTTACTATTCCAGCCCCTCCCGGAAAAAAAAATCCTGCGTACGACAGTGTATTGAACATTGTTGCAACTGAGATACAAAACAACTTTTTTCTCTTATAAATCACAGTCACCCTAACCTAACCTCATAAACTCGTGTTTATTTTCAAGGCATCACTCTGAAAGACGCGTGTGTTTGGAATACTGTGCTTTTCTCCATGCTTCATGGAAATAATAATTCAAATTATTATTATTATTATTATTATTATTATTATTAGTAGTAGTAGTAGTAGTAGTAGTAGAAGAAGTAGTAATAGTAATATTATTGTTCCAGATTTTTGACTGTGAAAAATTGGCCATTTTATTTTTTCCACAGCATTTTTCATAATATTTAACAAGCTCAAGGGGGGGTTAAACCCCGTAACCTCCCCCTTGCGTACGCCACTGTGCTACACAGCTGACACCCTATTTCCTTGTAAAAGAATCTCCACTTTGCTCCACTTTGCTTTCATATTAACGTCCATAGCGGATGTTCGAGGGGGACCAGACGAGTGTGCATGCTCCGCAGTAGCTCCGCCTTTAACACCGTCTATTGATTTCTAGCCGCCTCAGTGGCTGAGCACGTTAGCTACCTAATTACGATTTTGTCCCAAAATGTTCTAAGTTCGAGTCCGTGAGTTTTTGTATCAAGTCCTCTTCATGCACAGATAGGCCAATCGGGACTGGATGTACAGTTTAAAGTAGGATCCGAACCATTATGTGCGTCCACTAGATATCGAACCCAGGCCAGGACCTCTTAATTATATGGTGACGACGTTACCACTAAGCGATATCCTCGCCTGGAGAGGCAGGCGTGTCTTTTGTTACTGTCCATTCATTAATTTCTTGTATCAGCGTTGCATATCTTTGACATTAGCCAGAAGTGTCAGTAAAGTAACGTAAAATCAGGAAACGAAAATGAAAGTACATCCAGTGTTCGAATTGAAATGGGGGGAGAAGTTTTTTATTAAACTCCTGACCAGGTAAAGAATTTTCCCTGTTAAATATTCTCGATCATATTTTGCTATTGCTAAGAATTTGACGTAATCATTTCTTTCAACTTCAAGTAAATATTACATTAATATCAGCATATAAATTGTCAGTTTCTGTACTGAATTTTACATTAAAATTAATACTGTTGTTGGTTTGCAAATTACAATATGTATTTGATGAGAAAATATTTCCTGAATAATTTGCCTTCCTCTAAGGAAAATAATTCTGATATTAAATAAAAGTCCGCTGAGACGAGATCAGTGATTACTGAACTCTTGTACATTAATTGGAAAATTTGTGTTATTTACCTTGAACCATCAGTCCGTATGTTTTAGGTACGGGATTCTTGAAACCCCTCCCCTAGAGAAATTTCTGCCCAACGCAGTTGGCTTCCTATCAGGTACAAATCTCAAAATTTGAAAAGGGAAGCTGTAAAATTTTCTCCTCAGCATTTTTTTCAATTTGAACACTCGATACAGACATATACATATTTCATTATTTAAGTTAGACTACGAACACACACACACATATAATTGTTTTACAAAACTGATTGGTACTCACTTTGTAATTCGCTCACAGTTCCATGCATTTTAGATGATAGGACGTTCCTCCGTGTTCCTTAATTTTTTCACATGGTTTCTTCCAGTTGCGCATCCCTATTTTCCTGAAACTTGATTCTGCATATGCTGAACCTGCGCCAAATTTACGGCATGGAAAACAAAAGCACGCGTCAAGTTCCACACTATATTCTAGCCACGGCGCAGATGCAAACCAGTGTTTTTGAAATGATCGCTTTCGCTTTCCGAACGTAGTAGCCTATTTGGATAGTTTTGCAAAAGTGGTTGCCTAGGATTATCTACCCCAAGATCAGTAATAATTTTCACATTAGTACATTCACTTGTCTTGTCTAACTTTGGAACGTCAGAACTTGGATCAACATCATCTTCATTGTCGTCATGTTCCACATGTTTTGAGATAGTTTTAAAATATCCAGTTTTGATAAATTTATCGATTCAAAATGGAAATGCACAACAATGCTAGAACTCTTCCCACACACGAACAAACACTCAGTGACCGTAGCAACCCGATAGCAAACCTTCTCGCAAGCAAGAACACAGAGCTAATCTGTGGCTCTGAAGCTCAAGCAAGGAGCAATTTTAAATCTCAGAACAATGTCAGTACTGGAGAACTCTCTCCATATGTCGCTCGACCCCCTACTGTTGACCACTCGGCCTCGGCGGAGTCTTTGATTCCATCTGTATTGGAAGGGTCATTTGCAACAAAAGGCAAAAGATTTTCAGGAACTTAGGGTAGGGCAAGGGTAATAACCTCAAAACAGGCAGATTTTATGCCTTTGGTTATAAACTGGTAAGCAAAGAAAGGGTGGAATTTTGCTGTCCTACATTTGCTTCCGAAGATTTTCTTCGGAATAGCAGGTTTGTTCCCGCTCAGTGTTTCCAACTCTGCTACAAATTTACCAGAAAATAATACGTAGTATTAATTTAGGATAATTTTTAAGAGATCAAATTTTGTTTGCGGGGGCCAGAGCTACAACTGCCGGGGCCAGAGCCCCCCCCCCGGGTCCCCCCTAACTACGTCCCTGTATCCGCTCCTTTTTAACAAAGCAAGCTCGAAGACAATCTGTATTCCATTTGCTTATATTGGAAACTTGGTCAACCCGGATATTCTTTTATCGCCTTCGATAATCGAATTATCTGATCGATTATTTTTCGTTTACCCAGGAACGTCCACCATAGGATATTTCCGAGACCGGGTTACGCTACTCACCCGTAGCTTCCAAATTTCCACGGAGGAGGATTTCTCTTATTTCACTTTTGGCTAATCGCGTGGATGAGGATGAATAATGAATTAAAAATAATAAAAAAGGTCACGCACGAAGAACAGGACGGGTCTTCAAAATCTTAGGTGACGAGTTCAAGCCCTAAATATGAGGATTTCAACCTTAGACCTCAATTTCAAAATTATAAACAAAATGCCTATTTACAGTAAACTTCTCATCAAGGCCAAAATAGTTTGTAACGGTGAAACTACCCCAGAATGCAAATTGACAATCTTTTTTTATTTTTTTGATGTGAGTAAGAATTAAATGTGTGGCACACAGAGACACTTTTTGCGAAATCAATTAACAGTACCCTGACCCAGCCTTTCTGGAGCAAAGCCGCGCATAGTGGAAGTGAATTAGAGGAGGGAAAGGGGGATCGAGTGGACAGAGCGAAACCGTACACGTTGATGGGAAGGCTGGTAACTGCTGTGGCTTTCCTCCCTCCACGCAATACCGTTCCTCTCACGTGTTCATCGCTTCTCAGATACTTGTTTTCCTTCACCTGCTCCAGAGATAAGTGGGACAGAGTGTAATTCGCATACATGTAGCAAGTAAACAAACTTATCTCAGAATGAAAATTCCAGAGAGTATTAAAACCTTTGCTTCAGCAATGAATGACTGATCATACATAATTCTGTTGCCAAAATCTAGTGGTCTAAAATTCATTTGAAGACTTGATAGTATATATTTACTAGATTCCAAGTTATAAGGAATTATTTCGTAAATGTTCATGTAACTGAAATAAAATTACAAATAAAATATCCACAAGCTTAGATATACTAACACGAAGAAAGAAATTCAGACTTAAATTTCAAATGTATGTGTATAAAGTAATTCTTTAAGTAAAGATCTGTATGAGAGTATTGAACTTTTTTTTCTTGCACGATAAAGTTTGCAATATTGAGGCGACAGAATAATTAAGATATATTGCTCCAAGGGAAACCAAGGGAGTAGTGTATTGGTCAGAGTTCTTGATGATATTCTAACGATAATTGTTTACTGCTTCAAAGGCATTGACAAATATTAATGAAATAACTATTTATGTTTGTGGCAATTCAGGACTACTAATTTGACCCCTTTACCCACTCCAGTGCAATGCAAGAATACCTCCGCAAATATCGAATGAAAAGTTTTCATCATGCGCAATTCTCCATTAAGTGTTTTCGCCGATTCGTACTGCCTTCGTTTTGTTTCTTACAAACAAGTATTCATTGCACATTACATGTAGGAAAGAGAGTTTGATCTACATTTCACATTGGTCAGCTGCTTCTACTTGCTTTCAGGAGAGTAAGCTTGTAGGGTAGTGGATATCGTTAAGGATTGTCAACCTGACGGTCGTGGTTTCAAACCCCTCCGGTGGCAGAAAATTTTCATAAGTTTTAGACATATCCCATTGCGTGCTCATTGTCCACGCCGTGTGAAACGGAATGATTCAGTTTGGAATTAACGATGGGGGAGGGGAAATAACAAAATCTACATTTCAACGAACCGAGAAGTGGAGAAAAATTGTATAATTCTTATAAATTACATTAATGTTTTTAGTGGTATAATCGCAGGTAAAATGAAAGATCTTGCGTGGAAGATTTTATCTTGTTCTGACCCAACGAAAAGGCATTTCGCACCCATCGAATACATTCTCCAATACATTTTAAAATGTTATTGAATGTTTCATGTCTATAATTTGATCAATGCATCAATTCTTGACGCCGAGACGATATTTTCTCCAACTACATCTTCCCTCCTCTCGTCTCCAGTCTTTTCTGATCTGGTGTAGAGCTGACAACTCTGCACTGTAAAAAGACATGTCACGAAACAGAAATATGAGGCCATGGATGTTCCCAAGGTAAAATATTCCGGAGGTAAAATAGTCAACCATTCGGATCTCCGGACGGGGATTACTTTGGGAGGTCCCTGGACTAAGGATAAGATTTACATTAAGAATGTTCTGAGCCTTTACCGGCCTAACGCATTTCATTGTACAGTTAATGAGATAGTTAAGTATAAATTAGATGTAGTAGCTGTCCAGGAAGTTAGGTAGCCAGGAGAATGGAATTGTAAAACTAAAAGTTATACTTTTTTCTATGATGGTACTGATAATCATAATTTTGGAACAGGCTTCTTCATAAATATTAGAATTATCACTGCTCTTAAAACAGTAGAATTTATTAATGATATGATATCATATGAAGTTTTACAGGGTAGGTGGTGTAAAATTATTTTAATTAACATACATGCACCAACGGAAGATAAAGATGATAATACTAAAGATGATTTTTATGGAGAGTTAGAACAGGTCTTTGATAAATTTTCCCAACATAATATGAAAATTCTGTTAGGTGACTGTAATGCACAGATTGGTAAAGAAGAGACATTTAAACCCACGATTGGTTTAATGGTAATGGTATAAGATTGATTACTTTTGCAACCTCAAAGAATTTAATTGTGAAAAGTACCACTTTTAAACATAAAGATATCAATAAATATACCTGGTCTTCTCCACATGGTAAAACTCATAATCAGATAGATCATATTCTCATTGATAAGAGAAGATATACTACAGGGTGTCCCACTCGAAAGGGAACCCTCAATTTGTTTTGTAAAAAATAGAAATTAAGAGTAAAGGAAGCGAAATTTGAACATGACCTACCTGTATTTGTGGGAAAAGAAATTACATCACAAAAGTTGTTGGAAATGACCTCCACCAACTTGTAAACACAGTTGAACACGAAGTTGCAAGTTTGTGAATGTAGCTGTCAGAACCTCGGCTGTTACTGCATGGATTTCGCGGCGGACGTTTTCCCATAGCTTATCGAGGGTGCGTGGTTTGTTCTTGAAGACTTTTCCTTTAAGGTTACCCCCATAGGAAAAAGTCAGGTGGGGTCAAATCCGGTGACCTTGGGGGCCACAATCCTTTGGAAAGGACTTTGTTAGGGCAAAAAGATTCCACCTCAGCCATGCTCACTCCCGAGGTGTGTGACGTTGCACCGTCTTGTTGGTACCATCCGAGTGTTAGTCTGACAATAAACACGCGTTCTTCAAGAGCAATGACAAAGTCACATCAAGCCACTTCCTCCGCTTAAGCTTCACTGAAACACGGCGACTCGCTGAACCTGCCTGTTGACCCACTTCTTCTGTCTTTACGACGTACAGTGTTGCTACGTCAACTTTCTCATGTACTGAACTGCAATCTGTCCAAATTTTATACCATTCGGTTAAATACTTACCCAATGACGTAACAATTTATGGGTTCCCTTTAGAGTGGGACACCCATTAATATAATTGACGTTCGTAGACATAGAGGTGCTGATTGTCCCAGTGACCATTATTTAGTAATTGCTAAATTAAGAGAAAGACTCTCAGTGATAAATCATAAGCAACAAAATCTAAAAGTTATAAAATTTAATACAGGAAAATTTGCTGATGAAAGAATTAAGAAAGATTACCAAATTAAACTGTCAAATAGATTTGATGTTTTGCAGGATTTAAATGATGATGAAAATATAAATGAAACAGACGTAAATAAGTATTGGAAGCACATACGTAATGCAATAGAATCAGCAGGTAAAGAAAGTATAGGATACCATAAACCAAGAAAAAGTAAGCCATGGTTTGATAACGAATGTCATAATCTAATAGAAATAAGAAATCAGGCTAGACTTAGGTGGTTAAATAACTCTGATGATACAAATCTAAGCAAGAAGTTAACCGCACGTTTAGAAGTAAAAAAAAGAGATTACTTGAAAAGTACAATTAACGAAATTGAAACAAACAGCAAGAATAAAAATATCAGAGATTTATATAAAGGTGTAAATGAATTTAGAAAGGGGTGGCGACCTAAAGTAAACTTGATAAAATATAAAAACGGTGATTTTTTGGCCGATTCATGCGATATTTTAAATAGATGGAAGAACTACTTTAATGATCTCTTAAATGTTCATGTAGGAGATAAATCAGAAGTAAATGAAGTGCACGCAGCAGGTTCCAGAACCTAATTTGACTGAAGTTAAACATGCTATTAAAAGGCTAAAGCATAACAAAGCATCTTTCATTGATTTAATACCAGCTGAGTTAATTAAATATGGTGGAAATTCGTTAACATGTCAAATTCATAAATTAATTTGTTTAATATGAAATATAGAAGAAATCCCTCAACAGTGGAAAGAATTCATAATTGTTCCTGTGTTTAAAAAAGGTGATAAAATGAACTGCAGTAATTATCGTGGAATTTCTCTACTCTCAACAATATATAAAATATTATCTAACATTCTTTTAACAAAACTAACCCCATATGCTAATGAAATTATAGGTGATTATAACCCACAGCGCTACAGCCCTTAATTATAGGTGATTATCAATGTGAATTTAAACGGAACAGATCAACTACAGATCAAATTTTTCTCATCAGACAGTCACTTGAGAAAAAGTGGGAATATAATCAAAGTGTACATCTGCTATTCATTGATTTAAAAAAAGCATATTATTCAGTCAAAAGAGATAAATTATATAATATATTAGTATAGTTTGGAATACCTAAGAAGCTTGTTAGTATGATAAAAGTATGCACCAGTGATACAGAAAGTAAAATTCATCTGGGTATTAATGTGTCTGATAAATTTACAATTAATGATGGGTTACAAAGAGGAGATGAACTATCTCCATTGCTCTTTAATTTTGCCTTAGAATACGATGTTAGGAAGGTAAAAGAAACTAACGAAGGACTAAAATTAAACGGTGTGACTCAGTTGTTAGCATATGCAGATGATGTAGACTTATTAGGGGATGATATAAAAACAATTAAGAATAATGCTAAAATGTTTATCAAAACTGCTAAAGAGATAGGTTTGGAAGTTAGCAAAGAGAAAACTAAATATATGCTTACAGGCCGAAACCAAGTGTTAGGTAATAATCAAAATCTAATTATTGATAACAACTCGTTTGAACCAGTTTCCAAATTCAAGTACTTAGAAGTAATACAAACAAATGAAAAGAGGAAATGAAAAGGCAGGCTTAATTCAGGAAATACATGTTACTTCTCTCTTCATAAACTTTTGTCTTCTGCTTTAATATCTAAGAAACTAAAAGTTAAAATATAGAAAACAGTAATTTTGCCTGTATTATGATATGGATGCAATACTTGGTCCCTTACATTGAAAGAGGAACATAAATTGAGAGTATTTGAAAATAAGATCCTTAGGAAAATATTTGGACCTAAAAGGGATGAAGAGACAGGTGAGTGGAGTAGGTTACATAATTTAGAACTACATAATTTGTATTCATGTCCAGATATTATTAGAATGATTAAATCAAGAAGACTTAGGTGTGCAGGTCATGTGGCACGAATGGGAGAGGAAAGAAGAGTTTACAGTATTGTTGTTGGGAAACCTGATGTTAAGAGACCAGTAGGAAGGCCAAGACTAAGATGGAGGGATAACGTTGAGATTGATCTAAAGGAAATCGGTAGGGATAGAAAAAAGTATATAGTTCTTACTCAGGATATGAGCAGATGGAAGGCCTGTGTTGCTGCAGCCATGAACCTTCGGGTTTAAGAAGGCTAGAAAGTTTAGTTTGTTAGTAACATGGATATTGGTAATCTCTGCCAAACAAAACAAGTATTTTTCTGTACCAATTTAACAGTTTTATGAATCATATCTTGTTTAATCTGACAGTGAAGTTGCGAGTGTGGAACTTCGATAGCTGCGTGAGGCATCCAGTCAGGCTGGTAACTGCAAGAAGGAGTAGCAGTAAAGATAATCGCCACCAGTGTTCCAGTTACGAGCTAACTGTACATTGAAAAAACCGAAATTTTCACAAACTTCCAGTTAAGTGCTAACATGAACCTTAACTGAACATTGAAAAACAGGCCCTTAATCACATTAGAAAACGGTTTCTTCAATTTTGAATAAAACCTGCGTGAATATATCGATTTAGTTATTGCGTGAATATATCGATTTAGTTATTACTAACTAAACCATTTTCAAGATTGTGCGTGCTATTGTTTCGTGAATATGATATTTTATAAACATATATTTGTTCATATTCCTCATTATTCTTGCAAACATGCAACGAGGCCTCGAGTCTTATCGAACGAAAATATCTTCTGAAATTGAGCAACATGATAATTGCGTGATGTTTACCTCTTGAATGCGTAATAACAAAATGGCGCCACTGCCTGTTGCTATCATGATACACCTTCACACAAGTTGTTAGCATTTCAGGTCGGTCGATTGGTATTCCCAAGGAAGTGCCTAAGAAAATGTTTCAGTTTACAAATTATCTCACAAGCTTGCAGTAAATTTCCAGCTTTACACGTAGAAACAATTAAGCCTTACCCCTTATCGAACTAAACTGAACTCCGTGACACAACAACTAAAGTCTGACAAGTGGCTTCTAATGTGTAACACTTTTTCAGTGCATTGAATCCCATACCACTATTTTCTGGCTTTTGAAACTGGAGTTATCCAATAACGTGAGTAAATATTTCACTGAATATTACTTGTATTTGCTTTTACAATTTTGACAATATGTAATGTTTGATATTGAATTATTTATTACACTCAAAATCCATTACTAACAACATAATTAACAATACTGCTGATAGCATGAATCATTGATAAATTATGTCTCAAAAGTAATGTGCACAGTAATCATATACAACGTAGATATATACAGTGAATTGCAGTGAAAAGGTTACTGATTGTCTCTTCGAGCTTGGAGGGATTTTTTATGTACTGGTATGCGTCTTAATGCTTTATGCATTACAGTTCTTGTACTACGAAACCCTTGAAGTAATTATAAACTACCCTGATTTATTTTTTAAAAAAATCAGTATTTATCAGATATGTCGCATAATGTTTTCCTCCGTGATTACAAAACATGGAAATTTCATGCATACCATGGCTTGAGCTAAGAAAATTTCGAAGTCTTCAAATATATCTTCGAGCAGACTAGAACAAGAATAGTTTTTAATATATTATTGGATTTTAACATATAGAATTCGTCAATAATTTATTTTTGAGTATTGAATATTAAATGGTAGGACCCGTGCAAAAAATTAACACAAAAAATTAGAAAATTTTATTTTATGTCAGATGTCACCCTGAAAATCTCCATAAGATTATTAAGGGAGCATTTGTGCCGTGACTTTCGTTCGGTCACATGTAGGACATAGACTAATTTATATATTTGTATGTATTTTACCTCATGTTATAATATATATAATATTATTAGTAATATACGTATACAGCATCATCTCATACAACACCGACAAACTGCCGGCTTCCGTGGTGAAGTGGTTAGCACAGCTTCCTGCGACACCACCCATAGAGCAAACAAATATCCAGGATACATCAAAAGGATAACTTATGGATATCTACAGTTTATCCATGAATGTACAGTAGACATCCATTGGATTTCCCTTGGATATCCATATGCCCATCCAGAGAACATCCATAGGAAATCCTGGAAAGATAATGTTTTGCAGATTCCCTGGACCATTTTTGTTCGTGATTTGGAGATCCTGGGGATCATTTTGGACATGTTTTGGACATTCTATGGATGTCATTTAGACATGTTTTCGTGTATCATCGAGTGATTTCGGATGGGGATTTCTCCAGTAATGTCCTTCTGGGGTTCCCAAAACCACTAATAAATGGGTGCCTGGGGTAAGGGCTACCGAGATTGTGAATGTGTGGGACCCTACATCCACATACCCATAGCATGTAATAGGTGCTTTACAATTGCCTTAAATGTATAGTTGGGTAAAAATCTACTTCGATCACTGCTCGTATTTTTCTGTCTCTCCAGCTAAAAGACACATGAACATAATAATAAACATAAATTACTGGGACTTAAATTATGTAATATGTGTAAAATATTAGGTTGGCATTCATATTCCGGACGCCAGTGCTTCACACCTCTTTCTCGATCTTAGCAGGAGCACACAGAATGAGTTCAAAATGCACTGAGGTGGGGTTAATCGCAAGTGACACTTGGGGAGCAAGGAGGCACTCACCCCCACAAATTTTCAGTTGCGGACAGTCGTGTATCCAAAAAAAAAGAAGGTAAAGTGTTCCCCTGTGCATAGCACCACGCCATGAAGGCGTATAGGGGGTGTGGGGGTAACGCCCCACACTTTCTTGATCCGGTCGTGAGTGGGGGTAATGTGATCAGCATCACGCCCCTGACCGCCTTTACCCCCCGGGGTTTCCCCCAGGTACCCATGTTATTCGACGCTGGGTGGGCGCCGGGGCCGCTTTCACCGTTAGAAAAGTTCCCGGATCCAAACAACTGAATTAATTCACTTTTGAAAAAGAAAGAAAAGTAACCATTGATCTCGGTTCAGTTATCACAAAAAGTAACTGGGTTAGAGCTGGAGGACGAGAGCTCCATACAATTCTCCCACTTCGTGCACTGTATGACTGTAACATCTATCTAATGTGTGTGTATGAGTGTGTGTTTGTGTGTACAGTGTGTCCACAAATAAAGTATACAACTTCGGAGTGTAATAAAAATTAAATGGCAATACGAGAATATAGGAAATTGTTTGTCATGAGAAAATAGTTGGTAACTGTCAGTGGCGAAGTGTGACATTTTTTGCCAAACGTCAGGGTCGATCCTTTAACGGAGAGGGGGGTGGGGCACAATATTTCTCTGTGATAAACGTCAAGGTCACTGCTAATTCAATGTAAAAGCTCATACCACAGACCTTACGACTCCAAAGGCCATAATTCTATCCCATACGAAGAGATTTATTAAATATGATTGAAACTGAAATGCAAACTCCTCAATTGTCTCGTTTAAAGTTCAATATGGGCTTTTCCTCTTAACAAGTTGAAATAGCAGACATTCGCAGTGGAGTGCTGAGGATTTTCGAAGGGGGGCGGTTACATGTACTTTTTAATAGTCATTCCTCAGTTCCTCATTTTGCCATCTTATCCTGCCTGTCACGATCTTCTTTTTCGTTTTTAAGAATATTGAGCCTAAGCAGGGATTATGACCCTCACCAACCCTTCCTTGATCACACCACTGGACACGCGGAATAATCTTGATGGCTCCAGATAAACCCTGCCTTGTATGTGAATACGGGGATGGGGCCTAAAAAAGGGCCTGTTATGACCCAGGTCTGCCTGTTTGGAAGCGTTCGGCTGTTCTCGGCAGCGGCAGAGACAGAGGGATTCGCACCATTTCTGCGATGAGCCGAGGCTTCTAACACCATTGCCTTCAATAGGAAACTTTAAATATTATATTCTAATCAGAAATATATATTCCATTCAATAGGAAACTTGACGGGAGGGTTCAGCGCAAGGGGTAGTACTGAGTCCTCATTTCGATGTGCTAAGATTAGACTCTTGTGTATTTTGAGCTGTTTCATGCTGTCTCTTGACTTATTTTGCACAAATATGCGAATATTCTGACTTATTATTTTTACTTCTTCTCAAAAACATTTCAAATAGAAATTTTATTATCTTGCTTTGACATCGCCGCATCTCCTGATGGCCGAACGCTTCGCCTTTGGTAACTGTGGAAGTATCTTTGGAGACTGGCAACATTGTGCTAGTTCAAGATTCTGGCGAGTGGCAGCACTAGTTGTATTGTTAACAGATATGGTGTCTCCACAGTACAAGGCAGTGTACGTGAACAAATGGTCTCTTGAAGGTCGGAGTTTAAATGTCTAATTATCGTCCGTGCAACCAACAGAGCGCAGGTGGAGGTCTACTGACCATGTTATATAGAATCTTCTTCAGTTGATATGTATTGTAGTAATATAATTTCTTCATTCTTGTAGTTTTATTTCTATTAAAATCCGAAATTGTATCCTATGCTTCATTTGTAGACAGACACCCTATGTATATACCTGACGTATTAGAGTTCACTTTTTATTATTTTGTGCAATTTACCTCATAAGCTAGAAGTCTAAACTTAGTGCAAGAGCTAGACAATGTAACAAGTTATCGAGATTTTACAATATTTAAAAACTATTATTCAGTCAACTCGATCAAAGTGCAGAATATATTTCAAGTATTTCATTTTAATACATGAGTAGACCTCTTATATTTACGTTCTAAACTGTGTGCTTTTAGATTCCTAAAATAGGCTCTAGAAATCATAAAATATTTTCGAAAAACCCTAAATTTTAAGTTAGACTCGAAAATTTTTGAAGTAGGTTCAGAAAAACGTAAAATAGTTCAAAATTCCTGAAAAATGCTGATATATATATAGTCACCGGCAATGAAAATGGGACACCTATATCCTGCAACACGCAATATCTAGTATAACGTTACGTGTGTTGCCTAACACTAAGGCGATGGGAGAACTTGCCATTGGACATTTGCTATTAAAATCCACTCTTCGCCGTATAGTTACACAAAAATCTTTTTTCATGTTATCCACAGTCAAACACCGCAATTTTGTTTGTGAGGATCATGTCATATGCTGAAAATAATCTTTCAACAAAAACATAGTTAGTGGTGCAAAACTTCAATGCTGAAATGTCAGTTTACGAGGCGTGAATGCCACAAAGCACCGAAGTGACTCGAAAGTGAGCAAGAACCCATATCAGATTACTTTGTATTGTACAGATAACAATGGCAACAGACTGTTAGCACGTTTCAAACACGTTCGCCATTTTTTCGTGCCCAAACAAAGGAAATGCCTGAGTGACATACAAATCCTGTAAAACCTTTACAAATATATAAAAACCTTTAAAAAAGGCTTAATTTAGGCGCATAAACCTAAAATAGGTTATAACAAGCAAAATAAAATGTTTAGGCACTATAAAATTTCATTAGTTGTTGCATTCTTTAACGAAACGCTGACAATACTAATTATATTGTACATATCTGTAAAGGAAAAAAAATAGGTTAAAAAACTAAAATCCGAAATCTATACATGAGTAATCTTACTCTATAATCAAGCCTTACCAAGTAATTTATAGACTGTCTACTTCTTCTTTTTCAGACTCTCTCGGTAACATGATATTCGCTGAGTTAATTTTCATCATAATGTGCACTTCATGGACTGCGCAAACAAATTTACTGCCTCCAGACGTAAATAACTTGAAAATGTCTAGCTTATGTTCACTAATTAAACGACTGATTAGTATGTACAGTAACAACGACCTGTGCATAATACTCTTGGAGAATATCAATTCCCTTGGACCAGCTATCCACAGTATTTCTGAACATATTCCATTAGTTCACTTGGTTTCCAATCAGTCTGAAAAATACAGTTACTTGATATTGGATGCAATGGATCAAGGTTGCAGTACAATTATTATACATTCCAAGGAAATTGCAACTCAAACCACGGCTCTAGTCGAAGCTGCGAGACATACTCAACAAAGGAGACCAAGAAAGTGTATCATTGTAGATCGATCAGCATACAACATTTCAGAAGCACTGAGTGATAAGTTTTTACAATTGTACCCTTCAACTTTGTTTGTGAGAAAAACAACACACTCGAAGATTTCAAATGAAGTTGCTTACAAACTGATAACAGGAAACATAGGGTACAACTTACAATCAGAGGATTTTTATGTAATAGACATTTGGGAAGATGATACATTTCTTAAGAACAATAACCTATTTCCTGATAAGTTTCACGATCTACAAGGTGCGAGAGTTAAACTTTCATTCATAGAGTACAGCCCATATTCCATTGTTTTAGGTAAGTTCTATGAAGGGACAGACTTCAGACTTGTAACTGAAGTGGGTAGAAAATGTAACATAACTTGGGACGTTGCAATTGTTGATGGTGGTTTTGGACTCGTACCAGGCAACATAACTGGTTTATTTGGCTCGATCATAAGTGGAGAGTTCCACTTTGCAGCAACATCCGTGTACAGCACCCACTTCAACCATGAAATGGTATATCTGACTGAACCTCACATGCAATCTGGTCTTGCATTCCTCACACCAAAACCAAAAACTGAACATCTTATGTGGGAGATATTTTATCCGTTTTGCTACAGCTTGTGGTTTGCTGTAATTTCTTACACACTCATTGCATCGATTATTTCATATGCTCTTTCAGTGGTTTATTGGAATGTGTTCCCATACTCAGGGGAAAATCGACTCTTTCAATGTATTTACTTCCTGTTCCAGTTCACAAGTTTGCTTACTGGTGTAGGGGTTAGAAGACCTACACTGTCACCTCTGAAGCACATACTAACATGGCACTCTGTGATATGCATCGTACTAATAACTGCTTACAATTCTAATCTAATATCTTATCTAACAGTACCTGTTTTCCAAAAACCAATCGACACACTTGAAGATTTTGCTGATTCGGAACTGCAATGGGGAATTGATGATCTGAGTTGGGTGGAATTTTTCATCCACGCTACCGACACGGACACTGTAAGAATGAAAAATAGATATAAATACTTTGCAGACACTAGTGAACTTAATAAACTTGCCAGAGATGGTAAAATTGCTGTTTTGATTGAGAAACTGTACACTGGTCACTTTTGCATGGTCGACTATCTCCAGGAGGACTCGCTGACGAATCTTTACCTGATGAAGGAAAATACAGAGTCATTTTACTTGAGCTTGATGATGGAGAAGGGGTCTCCTTTTGTGGAGAAGGTGAGTTCAGTCACGAGGTGGATTCGTGACTCCGGAATTGTTCCTCAGTGGGAAAGAGAAGTTATCAGAAACTTCAGAGACAAGAAATTTCTACTGCCATTGACTTATGAGCGTGATCTTGACTGTGCACTCCGACCTCTAAATTTCAAACACATCGACGGAGCGTTCTGCCTTTTAGCATTGTTAACTTGTTTTTCACTCTGTTTCTTCGTTGGAGAATTCATAGTGTTTAAAAATGGATTGACTGCAGCAAAGACTGGAAAGAAGTAATACCGAGAAGCAAAGCAGAATTTTCTCTCTAGCACGATGTAGAATTCACACTCACTCTGTATATGTTGCTCAATTTCATTGACTTTATTTTTGCGTTCAAAAATTTTGAGTTTGAGTTGATCTTTCAAGTCCACTTTATGCACAGAGAGGCTAATCGGGACTGGACCTATAGTTTAAAGTTGTATCCGAACCACTGTGCAAATGAGAAACGCGCCAATGCCGCTCTCAAAATCTACTATGCATGTGCACAATATTTCACTGGATTGTCTCGCTGTTCTTACCAACAAAACATTTCACAATAGTTAAGCTCATTGTCGTTCGAATTCAGAAATTCAAACGGGTCGCGTTAAACAATGGAAAGGTAGACTGGTGACTGTGTATTTTTGTCGGTCTAATCTTTGTCTGCATTAGCCGCTTACAATGAACCAAAAACTTTCTATATTTACTGCTCATTGTTCATACAAAAAAATGCATGCTCATTGAACATTGTTTCACCCGAAATACGAAACATATTTTTTCTATTTAATCATAGATGCCCTCACATTTTCTTTTCAAGCATTCGTATTTATTTTCAAGATATTCACTCTCAAAGATACGTGTGTTTAGAAGGATGTGCTTTTCTCCGTGCTGCACACTTACAATCTCCCCCCCTAAAAGTTCATAAATTTGTGACATAGCTAATTTAATCATTGTTAGCATCACTGGAGAGAGAACATACAAGTTGACTAGATACCTTGTTGACTAAGTTCCCAAGATAATTTATTCATCATTCGACGCCAGAAAGCTTCAAGACTTACCAGAAACCTTGTGTCTCATTTTGGTTGCTTTGCCATATTACATTCAAAATGGTGAATTTCATAGTTTTATATTGCTTCTTTCTCAGCTATTTATCAACCGATTTCATTTTTTAAAAAAAATTGAATACTCTAAATAATATCTTCAATTGTCTTACAATTTTTTTTTTAGCTAAAACCAATAACACTGCTACAATTTAGAAAAAAATATAATTAAGTAGGAAGAGTAGCGTAAGCAGAATTTCATTTAATCAGGGGGGTTATTTCTAACACTGTTTATCCAAATTCACATTACTTAGCAGTGTTTTATTTTAGTTTACTTACTACTAGTATTACTACTAATGCTGCTGATATTACTAATACCAGTGCCACCACTACTACTATCAAGTTATAGAGATCTACATAAATGTATTTATGAAAGCAATATAATGAAATTACTTTCAAGTGCTTTGATTTTTAACAAATTCTAGGAGCATGTTCAGTGGCGTACGCAAGGGGGGGTTACGGGGTTTAAACCCCCCCCTTGATCTTGTGAAATATTATGAAAAATGCTGTGAAAAAATAATTTAAATGGCCAATTTACCACAGTCAGAGATCTGGGACAATACTATTACTATTACTACATCTACTACTACTACTACTACTACTACTACTACCACTAATAATAATAATAATAATAATAATAATAATTTGAATTATTATTTCCATGTAGCATGGAGAAAAGCACAGCATTCCAAGCACACGCGTCTTTCAGAGTGATGCCTTGAAAATAAGCACAAGTTCTTGAAAGTGAAATATGAGGGTAACTATGATTTAAAAGAGAAATAAAATGTTTTGTATTTCATTTGCAACAATGTTCAATACTCTGGCGTACGCAGTTTTTTTTTGGGGGGGAGGGGCCGGAATAGTAAATGTGGATAACACATGGCTTTGTTTTGGAGGGCAGGATGCATAATAAAATATTTCGTATTTTTGGAGCTTTTCAGTCTATTAAAATTGTATTCAAAGACAAAAATGGTAATCGGGACTCACTTTATAAGAGGTTTCGTATTTACACATTTTGATTTTTTAAAGTTCTTAACGGATTTTTATTTTAAAATTCTGATTTTCTCAAAATTTTGGTAGGGGCTGTAGCATCATCGGTAGAGGCATGCATATTTCGTTTTTGACAAAAAGAAAACGAAATTTGAAATAACACATTGCAATGTTAATTTTTAAGGTTTCTGAAAGGTGTGAGGTGCATTTTCCTACCCTGTTTTGTCACGAAATGATGCGAAATGAACTACAAAATGCGAAATAGACTCTTAAACACGAAATTTACCGTTTATATACCTACGCGACACTTTCTGAAGTCTGAAGTATCCTGTGTGTTATGCAATTAACGGAAAATTAATTAATTTTGCTGTAAATATTTGAAAAACAAAAATGGACTCCTCTATACAGGAATAAACTTAATATTCTGTTAATGATTTAATGTGCTATTAGAAGGGATGTGTTTATTTTGTGTAATAGTGCAGTTTTTAAATCAAATTTGGGATTATTTTCACATTTTTATAACCAAAATGTAATTTTATATACCGCTTTTTCACCGCTATAACAGCGAAATTTCATTTTATTTACAGCTTTTGAACCCGAAATTGACTCTGTTTTTATACTGAAATTTTGCTTTTTTATATACCAAAAGTATGTGCCTCTAACCATCGGCCATGCCTCTACGTACGCCAGTGTTCAACGAACATGTATTTTTTTTGTGTGAACAATGAGAATTAACTAAAGAAAGTTCTTGGTTCGTTGTTAGAGGCTAATGTATAGACAAAGGCTAGGCGGACAAGAATACAGTCACCAGTCTGCTTTCCCATTGTATTATTTACCGCAGCACGTTTGAATGTCTCTCTTTAAAATGTCTCACCTTGTTGACTAGACAATTATTCAAATGACAAGAAGCTTAACTATTGTAAAATGTTTTGTTGGTAAGAACAGCGAGACAATCCAGATGTGAATTATCGGGGACATTTATGCGGGGAAGAAGCCGGAAAAATTTCAACCAATTTCGGGAATCTAATCCGGATCTCCCGCGTGATTGTCAGACGCTCTACCGACCAGACCACCGCAGCTCCTTGGATGAGTTCCATACTTTGATTATTTCAATATATTTTAATATATTTTCTTGTTTTATGGATTTTTTCACCCTTAAAATGTCTCACCTCGTTGACCAGACAAAAAAAAAAAAAAAAAAAATGCACCCAGGATTTGATAAAAATTTAATGATTAGAAAGTAATTTCTTTCTATTGTTTTCATAAATGGTATATTTATGTAGATCTCTACTACATAATAGTAGTAGTGGTATTAGTAGTATTATTAGTAGTAATTCAGCTAATTAATTAACTATAAGTATTATTAATTAATTGTGATTATTATTATTTAATTAAAGTATAATAAATCAAAGGTAATGTGAATTTGGAGAAAGTTTTAGAAATAACCCCCCCCTTGACGAAATCCTACGTACGCTACTGAGCATGTTAACTTTTTTGAGAAATAAATTCTCGAGTCAACAGTATATGATAGGTAACATTTTAAGTGTGAAAAAAATCCATGAGAACAAGCAAATATATTAAAAATAAATTGAAATGACCAAAGTATGGAACTCTCACAGGATGATGAAGAGGCACGATGTAGAATTCACATTCACTCTATACATGTTGCTCAGTTCCACTGACTTTATTTTTGCATTCAAAAGTGTTGAGTTTGGGTTGATCTTTTAAGTGCACTTTATGCACATTGTGCAATGTGCCTCAACAAGCCCTTGATAATATGATGACGTTACCACTATGGCATCGAGCAGGCCCTCGTTCGAAAGTCGGTTTGGAGAGAAACACATTTATCACTTCTAGGTGATTCACATCTTCAAGAAGTGAAGTAGATGTCGATTCAGCATCACTTGAGAATTCACAAGAGGATGCGAAATCAGTACAGGGAAGAACGTTCACAATAACGTCACGTTCCAATGGCGTGGAATTTTCACAATTCTCGCGAGAGTCACTCACTACGCGGTGTTTGCAAAGAAAATTGCAAAATTGAACCATTCAGTCGCTTAGATTCTGTAAACATATCGACGAATCCCAAACGACTCTGTCAAGATTTATGATCAAGTGAGAAACGCGCCAATGCCGCTCTCAAAATCTACTATGCATGTGCACAATAATTCACATCTGGATTGTCTCGCTGATCTTACCAACAAAACATTTCACAATAGTTAAGCTCATTGTTCGAATTCAGAAATTCAAACGGGCCGCGTTAAACAATGAAAAGGTGTACTGGTGATTATGTATTCTTGTCGGCCTAATCTTTGTCTGCATTAGCCGCTTACAATGAACCAAAAACTTTCTTCATTTGCTGCTCATTGTTCTTACAAAAAAAATGCATGTTCATTGAACATTGTTGCAGCCGAGATACCAAATATATTTTTTTCTATTTAAAATCAAAGGTGCCATCATATTTTTATTTTCAAGACATTCACTCTTAAAGACACGTGTGTTTGGAATGCTCTGCTTTTCTCCGTGCTGCATGGGAATAATAATTCCAATATTTATTATTGTTACTATTGTCACAGATGTTTGACTGTGCAGACTTTTCCACTGTGTAGGAAAGAGAAGCCGTAAAAAAGAAAAAGAAAAGTAAATCACAATAGCCGACTTGGATTTCGTTTGCAATATTTTCCTGTCTAGTCATTTTTCGAATACCATGATTTGGATGAATAAAGTGGTTATTCTCCTCGTCCTCTATGGACGAAGACCTCCAACAAAAGAAAATAATTCCCATGACCATAGACATGCATTGCATTTGTTGATGAGACTAAATTTGACTTCAGCAGTAGTTGGTTATTGAGAATCGAGGGACCAGTTGTGTGTGTAAGGCATTCAGAACGTTGAAGTGGCCGAGTTAGTGAGTTCGAGTTCTAACCCGGCGAGAAAAAAATGCATTGAAAGGAGAAAACGGCAAGGACTGCTGCAATTGTTAATAGAGCCTAAAAGCTCATTGCTAAAGACCCAGAAGCGTTACGCGGATTCTCAGGACGGTAGTGAAGCCGTGGATGGAAACCGAGACATCCGGGTTGCGGTACATCTTGCTTGCAACAGGATGGAGCACCGGCCCACAAGTCATTTAATGCAAAACTGGTTCTCCGACAACGTAGACATGTTTTTATCAAAGGAATTCTGGCCTCCGAATAGATTTAAAGACTCTAGACCAGTGGCTCTCAAAGTGTGGACCGCCGCGAAATGTTGCAATATTTTCACTGAATGATTGAAATGAATATAATCGTTCCAAATATGTGCTTATTTAGTACTTTTTACACATAAAATGTTTCTGAATTTGAATTTTTTATTTTTATTTTTTACTTAAAGCAAGCAACCTAACCACACTAAATGAGCGTTGCAAGTGTTAGATAGACCTACATTCAGACTTGGGCGTTGCGTAAAAATTTTGAAACACTTAAGACGCCGTGAAACGAAAAAGTTTGGGAATTCCTGCTCTAGACCATCGTTTCTCAACCTATGGGGAGTCTCAATTTCAGCATGTGTGTTTAGTTAGATGTTAGGCTAGTGTAAATTAGTCCTTTAAATTACATATTTACTTTCCTAGAATGCAGTATGTTTAATTTGTTAAACAAGCGTAAAAGAAGGCTTTTTAAAATACTCGATGTTAGCAAAAATATGATTATAAACTGGATGCACACCCCTACAAGCAATTCTTCTGGCGCCCATTCTTATGGGTCCCATGAAGTAATAATATCGTTCAAGGTGGAACCACTGATCTAAACTATTATGTGAAGAGCGTTATTGGAAGGCTTACTCCCAAGTCTAGGCATCACTCTAGGCCACTTATTGAGGCAACAGTCACAGAATTGGCCAGAAAGCTGTTAAAGATTGTGCTCTCTTGCTTCAGACAGAGAATCGAGACTTCGATCGAAGTGACAAGTGGTTACATTAATTGACAGGACTCAGGAAATGTCCCTCCAGTAACATACATACATTTATATAAAATATTGTTTGGTAAGGTAAGTGTAAGTTACTTACGAATAAATACTTGCTATAATACACTGTATACAATCCACGGTAGCTCAGTCGTTAGGGCGTCTGACTACCTTACGAGCAGTGGCGTATGCTGAGACCAACACCAGGACCATCTCCAAATATAGTAGTGTTTGAATTTTAAATGAAAATCTGTCCGGCAAAAAAACTCTTCCTCATTCATTTTGGGTTTGTTTTTGTTTACATCGAAATCTTACCATTAAAAACAACAAAGTAAGCAATGGACATAATCTATTTCATAGCCGGCCCCTGTGATGGAGTGGTGTCTACCCTCGTGGCGAAGTGGTTAGCAGAGTGCGATACAACGCCAGGGGTTCCGGGTTCGAATCCCGGGGAAGGCATGGGTATTTGTGTTTGTCTGTCCTGAAAAGTCCTGAAATAGAAATTAGAATGAAATGTTACGAGGGTGGGTTGGAAAGTTCGTGAAATCACCCAGAAGGAATACAGCTGGAACAACCATTTTAATACATTTTTCAAGGTATTCCTCCGAAGCTCAATACACGTTTCACAACAATGTTTCAACATTTGTAACCCTTTCAAATAGAAGGTTTTGTCCTGCCATGCAAAACAGCCCTCCACCTCCTCAACCAGTGCCTCTTCGGACGGAAAATGTGTGCCCTTGAGATGTTTTTTGAGGTTTGGAAAGAGGTGATAGTCGGATGGGGCGATATCAGGGGAATAGGGTGGGTGGGGTACACAGGTAAAGCCCAGATCCGCCAGCAATTGCATGGTTTGATGGGCCTTGTGCGAGGGCGCATTGTCCTGGAGAAATTGCACACCACGGCTCACTTTTCCCCGACGTTTTTCCTTCAGAGCCGCCTTCAATTCAATCAAATATTGGGAATAAACAGCAGCACTGATGTTTTCACCCTGTTTAAGATATTTTATGAGGATGACACAGTCCTTATCCCAAAAGACCGATGCCAGAACCTTCCCTGCTGACCTTTGACTTCGGAACTTTTTCGGTCGAGGAGACCCACTGTGGCGCATCTCCATGGGTTGCTTTTTAGTCTGTGGATCATAATGGTGAATACATGTTTCATCTTCAGTCACCAGACAGCGCAAAAAATCATAAGGGTGTTGAAATTTGCGCACGATCTCCCGTGACATCTGCACTCGTGTTCTCTTCTGGTCAGCATTCAGACATTTTGGGTTCCATTTCGCACTGAGCTTCCGCATGTCCAGATACTCTGATATTATGACACCCACACACTCACGCAATATCCCCAGATACGCAGCAATGGTTTTGGTGGATATGCGCTTATCCTCCATGAACATGTCGTGCACTTTAACAATGTTTTCCCTAGTCACTGCACTTGCAGGCCTGCCAGAGCGGGGTTCATCTTCAGTCTCACCATGTCCAGTCCTAAAACGCCTCACCCATTTGGCTACTGTTGTATATCCTGGGGCATGTTCCCCCAAAGTCTCATGCAAAGTTTTATGGATATCCATGGGGGATTTGTCTTGCAACACGAAAAACTTGATGACACTGCGAAGCTCATTCTTCTCAAATTTCCTTAGGTCCTCCGCCATCTCTTCTTACTGAACGTGAAACAAAAAAAATAACAATGAAAAAAGGATCATATGCAGGATAAGAGGTTTACAATATATGCTCTTTCTAATGGCTACAACAATTTGTTTCAATTTTTATTTCTTCTGGGTGATTTCATGAACTTTCCAGCCCCCCCTCGTATCAGTGAATGACGTTTGATGGGGGAAGCTTCCGCATAGGAGCTTTCCTTTTACATATATATATATATATATATATATATATATATATATATATATATATATATATATAGAGGTCGCACATTGTGCTACGACGCTAGGGGTACCGGGGTTCGAATCCTGGTCTGGATATTTCTGAGTGTTCGTTCATCAATTTCATAATATCATCCCTCATTCTCATCTCCTCAAATTAGCCAAAAGTGGCACAAAAAGCTAAGTAAAATAAAGCAAATCAAATCAAAACAACCATTTCATGCATATTTATATAAAGGAGCGGTCTCCCAGTCAACAAGGTAATGTTACCACAACGTTGTGGCAACGTTAGCCCACAACATACCTAACGTTGTTACAATGTTCAGTGTACGTTGATACAACGTTGTGAAAACGTTGTGTCAACGTTTAAGGGTCATTTATTTCAACGTTGCTGCAACGTAGGTTGACAACGTTGCTGCAACATAGGTTGACAACGTTGTGGCAACATATACTGAACATTATGTAGCAACGTTACAGTTTCTCTGTACAGCTTATAAAAACGTTTCCTGCTCCACAAAAATAGGCAATTGTTAGTTTGGAGAGTTTAATGAATTAACCAATCTCTAACTACACCCTGGTAATCAGTTTCTTTTTGGAGGTTTTTTTTCTCCCTTTCTAGCCAAGCTAGTTACCTGTTAGAGTGTTACGCCCTCTGTAAGGGAAGTGATATTTAGCGATTTTGTGTTTGAAAATACGATTGTTGATGTATGTGTATTTTGAATAATACGTGGTTGAGTGAAGAAATAAATAAAACTGTGCATCGTAAGTTAATGTGTAATTTTATATATTTGAGTCAGGAAAAATATTAAGCCTGTCAGGTTTGAAGACAGGGTCGTATGGAATATTAGGCGAGTGTGGGGTATATATGCGGAAGAGGTGCATCAACATTATATATCTCGAAGCGGTCTCTATCAGGAATGATTTGGAGGTAAGGTATTAATATAAAGCGTGAGGAGCAGTGATAACGGAGTATGGTAATAACGGGGTGGATTGTCGTGAAGAGCATCATAATAGACCGTATTCTGCAATAGTGGATGTTCCTGTGCGACCCGTGAGGTTATGTAGCGGATGCGAAGTGTTTCTAGATGGAACAGGATGTGTGGAAAAGTCATCCTGGCATACAACAATCTGGTGGGGCTGGGTAAGGATATCCTATAGGCAGTGCGAAGAGCATGTCTTTCTAGTATTTGAAGTTTTTCGTAGAAGGATGGTGCTGCAGATGTCCAGGCTGTGAAACCATAGGTACGAATTGGACGGAGCATAGCTTTGTATGTCATGATAAGCAGTTCAGCCTTCAAGCCCCAGGTTGTCCCACACACTCGTTTCATTAGGTTTAGTCTTATTTTGGCTTTACTGGTTAAAATGTCAAGGTGAGCTTTCCAAGTAAGTTGTTGATCGAAAACAACACCGAGGTACGTTAATGTTTTGGAAGATCTTATTATGGAGTTTTGAACCTTGATAGCTAGCAAATCTGGATTTGTATGGACCCGTGAACGACAACCCTTTGGCAAGAATACTATTGCTTTTGTCTTGCTACAATTTATTAGGAGTCTCCAACGGCGGCACCAGGAAACGAAGACATCGACTGTTCTTTGTAGGTGCTGATTCAATTGATGGATTGCTCGCCCTAACGTCAGAAAGGCTGTATCGTCAGCATATTGGAATGTATGAACATCAGGTGGGGGACAAGGTAAATCTGCCACATACAGTAATTATAACACCGGTGAGAGTACTGAACCTTGTGGGACTCCCGAGTGGATAAATATTGGGTGTGATAAGGTATTGTAGATAGATACATAGGATATTCGATTTGATATGAAGTTATAAATCAAACGAATATAACAGGAAGGTAACTAAAATTTGGTTAGTTTATAGATGAGGCCTGGGTGCCATACCTTATCAAATGCATTTTCTAGGTCGAATAACAATAAGCAGGATGGTTTTAAGGCATTGTATTGATTGGTAATCATAGTAGTAAGTCGAAGGAGTTGATCGTTAATACAAAAAGAAGGTCTAAATCCTGCTTGTTGGAGAGGAAGTATGTTTTTTGTAGTCAAGTGTGCATGGAGTCTCTTTACCAGAATCTTTTCGAGAATTTTACTGAACACAGAGGTAAGTTGTATTGGTCGATAGGAGTTTATCGATTGTGGGGATTTGTTGGCTTTGAGAAACATCAAGGTTTTTTATGCTTTCCATGCTATAGGAAAAAAACCAGTGCGAAGGATGAATATGTATATCCCTGCCAAGATGGTAAGGACAGCAATGGGGCATTATTTAATAAGTCGGTAAGAAAGAGTATCGAATCCAGGGTCAGTATTTCGTCTGTGTTGTAGCGTCAGTTGTATATCTCCGGCACTGATAGGGTTGGTTAATATATTATCGTCTGGTAGAGTGTGATTATTTGCAGGTTTTAGATTATCATCAATGAAATTAAAGGAAACCACCAGGTGACGGCGTATTGGTGGTTCTGGAGAAGTCGGAGTGAATATGTCTTGCAGATTGCCAGCGAATGCGTCAGCTTTTTCTTCATCAGTTTGCAGAGGTGTTTCGTGAAGAAATACAGGGTATGAGGTGGATGATTTTTGCCCAGTTAGACCTTTGAGTCGATACGAAAATTGGGTTGTATTTGAAGAACTATTCAGCTGGTTGCGAGCATGAGTCCAGTTTAACCTTTTGTAAGCAACGATGTAATTGTGCACAGTGCGCTGTAATTGACGATGATGTCGCAGGGTATCAAGGTTACCGGTTCGAATATAATCCCTGTACAGCTGACGGGAACGAGTTATCATGGTTAGATATCGAGGAGGAAGATTTGGTTTGTAGGGAAGAACTTTAGACCGTGGCACATTCAGAGAAGTTGCGGTTTGAATTTTTTGGGTAATCCAATCGACCACAGTAGTAAGGTCTTCTTCTGTGGTAGGAATTATTAAATCCGATGTCGCTTCTTGGATATGATCTCTGTAGGCTGGCCAATTCGCTTTATCGTAATGGAGAACATATCGAGACCGTGATGGACCAGTGGTTACATTGTTTCTGCAGTGAAGTGTAAGTTTTATTGGCATGTGGTCACTACCTAGTGTACCAAGAACTTTAATAGTGCATTTCTGTGCGAGGTTTGCAGAAGTGATAACAATATCTGGAGTTGACTGAGAGATGGGTCTTGTATGCTCTGGAATATGATGTTTTATTCCAGTGGTTTGAGTGGTAATGAACTGAGAGAATTGCGTTCGTTCTAGGAGAGGTCGACTATGTATATTGATGTCAGCCATTATGATATAATTCCGAAATTTGTGTGATACATGCTGCAAAAAGTCGTAAGGAATTGGATGTTTTGGTCGCACGTAAATTGTGACCAAGGTAATACTCATATTTTTTAGATACAATGTAGTTACATTATGTTCTGGTATATTCATAAGTGAATTTGGTGATGTCGAACGGGGGTTTTTGGGGAGATACCTATTGCAGTACCTCCACTTGCCCTTAGTCCTGGTTGTCGATTATCACATCGATGTAGCGTATAATATGGTATACGACAGGGTGTCCATGGTGTGAGGAAGGTTTCATTCAAGAGAAATGCTGTTATCCCTTCCTCTACTAATAGTTGTTCAAATAGAATTTTATGGAATGGAAGTGAACTGATGTTCAAAAATAAAACCTTGAAATCCATTATCAATGTATTATAAACAGCTTCAAACTGTAGTTTCATATTGGTTCGAGTAAAAGTGCACATACGGACCAGAATAGGTAGCATGAAATTGAACATTAAATATGCTCTTAACGGCATAGGTGATTTGTTGTGATATATGGGGTCTTATAAATGGGTGGATATTTTGAAGAGTCACCGTCCCAAAGTTGAGCATTTTTCCTAGTGTAACTGGTGTGTTGAGAAGGTCTTCCGTGTTTGATTCTGGAATTCGAATTGGAACCGTCAGCTCTGGGTGATCTTCTTCAGGTTTCGGCCTGGATTTGCAGCGGTAGCTGTACGTTGGGTTTTGGTCGTTACACGTAGCGCATTTTGGTGGTTGTTGTAAGTTTCTACATTCTTTGGTGCTATGGTCATATGCACAGTAGCCGCACTTGGGTTGTTTGTGACATTGGTTGGTGTGGTGAGTATTATATTCTTGACAATTTTCACAGCGCATTGGAAGTGGTGTTTGTGATTTGGATGGTTCCACTCGATATTTTCCTTTATATATATACATAAGCTCCACTTTGAAGAAGATTATCTATGGTGTGTTGATCCGGTGTTAAAACCCGGCTCATATATGTAGGACCGTGGTTACTGTGGATTCGCAGGCAGCGAGCTATGGTGTGTCCTTCAAGTTTCAGTTCTTCAGTTACTTCTTCATCGGCAAGGGATGGATCGACTCCTCGAATGACTACCGACAACATTGGTGTCCGCTTTGGTGGGGGAGCTTGTTTTTGTGTAGCCTGCTTGAGTTGAGAAAAGGTGGCCTTAGGGCCGAATATTTCGTAACTGACCTTGTTCCTTATGGTGGTCATGAGGGTTGCATCAGGGGATTTTATGATAATCCCGTTCCTACTGAACACTATCTGTTCAATCATGGCTCGTGGTAGATATTCGGACTTGTTTTGGATTGGAAAATTTAGGATCGTAATTGGTGAGTAAGAAGTTGTGAATGGGATTGACTTGGTTTTCATGGTATTGAGTGGAAGTCTTCTGATGGCTGGGTTGTTGGTTTCTGTTGCCACTCTCTTAGTTGGGGACTTGGATCGAGATCTATCTGTCACAAGTGATCGTTGAGTCTCTTCTCCTACGTTTTTTTTAATGGGAACGCTTCTCTTGGGCGCCACTTCCAGATGGTGGTCAGGGAGGTGGTTCTGGCATGATGGCAGGTAATCCTTTATGGTATCCAAGATGTACCCACAAGTTACCATAATAGATTTAGGCTGTTCTTAACCTTTTTCTTTATCCTTTCTAAGTGTGGACGCAAGGTCAGTTTTTCATCTATGGTAACGCCAAGGTACGTTACGTGAGTTGAAGGTAAGATGTGTCTCCCCTTTATTTTAATCTCCAAGAGTTTTTGGTGTACGTTGGAGCGATAGTGGGGAGTTAGGAAAACTACTGCCTGAGTTTTTGCAGAGTTTATTAATAGTTTCCATTGATTGCACCACCGATTGAAGGAGTCTACGGCCTTTTGGAGTGTTTTATTAATTGATTGAACTGGTTTTCCAAGAGTTAGGAAAGCAGTGTCATCTGCAAATTGGAATACCTGTGTGTTGTTATCCATGGTCGGCATATCTGTTACATACATTAAATATAACAGTGGCGACAAAACAGACCCCTGCGAGACTCCTGTGTGCAAGAAGATTGGATAGGATGTTACCGAGTTCAGAGAGATGTATGCCATGCGGCCTGCCAGGAACGAATGGATAAGGCGAATGTAGCATTGTGGAATTTGGAATTTGTGGAGTTTATATATTAATCCCGAATGCCATACTTTGTCAAACGCCTTTTCCAAATCGAATAAAAGAAGACACGATGGCAATGACTTATTATAGTGATTTGTGATAGTTGTTATCAATCTCAGAAGTTGGTCGTTGAGGCTGATGGATGGTCGGAAGCCTGCTTGATGTGCAGGAAGGAGCTTCTTGGATGAAAGGTGTTGGTGCAATCTGCGTACAAGTACTTTTTCAAAGATTTTGCTGAGGGTCGATGTGAACTGCATTGGTCTGTAAGAGGATACTTCGTGAACAGGTTTCCCGGGTTTGGTGAAGAGCAGCATTTTGGATACTTTCCATTCTGTCTGGAAGTTGCCTGTTCGTAGTATATAGGTAGGTATATATGGTAGCTAGGATTAGAAGAAAAGTTCTCTTTGGCGATTCGGTAGGTTACCGAGTCGAAGCCTGGAGCAGTGTTCCTTTTCCGAGATATGGCGCATGCGATATCTTCTGGTGTTGTAGGGGAAGTTAGAGGATCGTTTTCATCCATAATATGGTCATTTTTAGGTTTGAGAGCTCGGTTATGTGGGTTTGAGACACGTTTTACTGTACGTGATAGGGTTCTTTTGTGTAATGGTTCAGTTTGTGGTGTGAAGATATCTTGGAAGTGGTGTGCAAAGGCGTTGTCTTTCTCTTGGTCATCGTCTACGGATTTTCCATCGACTATAATGGGATATGTAGTTCTTGACCTTTTCCCTGTGAGTTTGTTAAATTGCTGCCAGTATTTGGATGGATGGGATGTTTCAGAAATGTATTGCACGTTTTTATCGACTTCCTTCTTTTATATGCAATGATATAGTTTTGTACCGTGCGGAGGAGTTGTCTATGATGCTGTAACGCTTCGGGATTGCTTGTTACAACATACTCTCGGAAGGCTCGCCTGGAGGCTGAACTCAGTTTCAGATAGTTCGGCGGTAATTTTGGTATAAATAGATTGATGGTTTGAAGTGGGATGGTACTTTTCGCAGCTTCAGTTAAGGCAGAAGTGAGTAATGGGACTACATCATCCAAATCCCTATCGTTTGTTGGCGTATCTGCGTTTTGTACAGCGTTTTCGATTGCATTACGATATTTTTCCCAGTCTGCTTGATCGTAGGAGTACCTTGTTATGAGAAAGGGTTTGTGAGGAGTTGGTGCAGGTGTGTCAACTGTAAAGATTATAGGTGCGTGATCGCTACCAATGGGTTCAAGTATATCCACGTTGCTATTTGCAAGGAGGGAAGTCGATGTAAGCATAACATCTGTAGAAGTACTGCTGATTGGTCTAGATGGTTTCGGAAGTTGATGGAAATGGCAATTTTGGCAGCTGACTATACTTTGGTGAAATTGTCGCTTTTCGGCTTGTGGTCGACTATTGACATTTATGTCGGCCATGATTATGTAATGCTTGTAGCTGTTTACAATGTAATTGATAAAGTTGTATGGTATAGGATGTCCAGGCCGAACATAGATGGTTGTAGGGTAATGCTTCTGTTCCTCAGATATATTGTTGCCATGCTGTATTCCGGCAGGTTAAAATGCGGTGGTAATGTGTGTTCTCTATAAGGATATGGTTTTCGAAAGCCAATTGCAGTCCCTCCATTTGCACGTTGAGCTTCCGTTGGCCCATCATGTCGAATCATAATATATCCGCTGATCTTAGGTTAGAGTTTTGGCGTTAAGAATATTTCGTTGAGAGCGAAAGATGATATATTTTTTGCCTGCAAGACAGTTTCAAATAAACTTTTGTGTTTTGTTAATGAGCGAATATTTAAAAAGAGAAAAGAATAACCCATGATTGTTATGAAGAGTCTGAAAGCTGTTTTAGAATGTACTTGTGTTTTCAATAGGGTTGATATTGAAATGGACATGTGGTACCGTATACGTAGCGTGTAACTGCAGTTTGTAAAGTGTTTTAGCAGCGAGTATGACTTGGTCCAGAATATGTGTGCGCAGAAATGGCTGGATGTTTTGAGTTGTAATAGTAAAGAATCGTAGCAGATCCTCCACAGTGATTGGGTCCATTAGTGAATTTGCCGGTTTGGTTGAGCTATCTATAGTTCGGATGGGAACAACAAGCTCAGGGTGATTTGGTTCTGGGTTTGGTCTGGCTTGGCATTTATAGCTGGTAGTAGGATGTCCTTCAGAGCATGTGTTGCATTTAGGCGGGTTCTGGATGTTTGTACAAGTGTTGGTAGAATGTGGCCCAGAACAGTATTCGCAAATGGCTGCATTCGGACAGTTGGTTGTAGTGTGCTGATTGTATGTTTGACAACGTTCACAGCGCACTTGCAGTGGTGTCGACGTCCTGGAAGGTTCGACTCTGTGCTTTCGACAATATATATAGGCTCTATTGTGCAATAGTTCGTCCACGGTATCTTTATCTACTGGCAGTATGCGAACCATATAGGTTGGTCCGATGTAATTTCGAATTCTCATGCACTTGTGGATGGTGTGTCCTTCAGCCTGAATTTCTTCAGCGATTTCTGCGTCGGTGTATTCAGGGGGCACACCGATAGCATTGGTGCTCGTTTAGGCGGAGGAGGTTGCTTTGGACGTGTAGAGGTAAGTGGCTTCATATTGGCATTTGTAGCAAAAATTTGGTAGAAGTCCTTGTCTCTGATAATGGTGGAGAAGTGTGGGTGAGTAGATTTTATAAGTATTCCGTTTCTGGTGAAGACTATTTCATTAACTGAAGCTCTTGGTACATATTTTAGGATTTGATTTAGGATATGTTTTGGCGACTTGTATTTGGTGTCGTAGTTCGAAAGAAGGAAATTGTACAGCACTGGTGTCTGTGTGTTTACTTCGGTCTTGTTCTGTCTGGAGTCTGTTCGCCCTGGAAGTTTCTGCTTTTTGTTGGCAAGTGGTGACCTAGATCGATCGCGGGAATCCATGGAAAAGCTTCGGGAATTTGGGTTTTCAAGCTTGTTCCGGCCTCTGGCTCTGACATCTCTAGGGACAGTACTCCCAACTTGTTGGGGGAACCCTTTATGCATCGCTTCGCTTACATTACTTTGCAATCGGCGAGTGTGGAAGCTGCACTTTTCACGTGAAGGAGAGTCAGAGTCTCTGAACAGACACTTACCAAACAAAGATTTTGGAACCAAACAGCCAGTGAGAAAAGAGATTGACTAGGCTTCGCAGCTTTCCTTGGATTCACTAACTGAAAACCATCGGAGTTGGTATCTTGGTCTGCACTGGAAATCGACTGTTGACGTTCTCTCTTGCGAGATTCTTCAAAATCTAGCGTACTCACCGGTCTGGTCCAGGCCACCACGAAAACCACCTCTTGGGTAGGGATGATGCCGATATTTTTGGATTTCAGATCTTGGAAATGTGGAGTCATCCTGGTTGGCAGTCTCTGTTGATAGGTTCTCTTCCATCTCGACCTCGCCTGACTAGTCGCGTCCTCCTTCGGTACCCATGGCTGAAGAGATGAACAACACACCGGAAGGAATGAAGTCGTCTAATGAAATCTTCTGCTTGTCCGACATCTAGGCACAGGATCCACAACCAAGCGACGTCTTCCGTAATTCCCTGGCGTGGCTTGGTATCCACCACACCAGGGACTCCCTCTCCTGGTTGGCCTGTTTTTTTTGGAGCGGTGCGGTGCGGTAATATGTCATAATCGATATGGAGTGTCATACTTATATTTGACTCCAATCTGTTATATTCTGTAGACAACATCTTTAACAATTAACTTCATATACATAATAACAAGAACAAGCTTCGGCAACTGTCGCTCGAAGTTTAAAATATTGTGTTCCCAAAGTGAACAAAACAATTACAATCACCACATACATAACACAACAATAAAAAATTTACTCCAATCTCGGGAGTTTAGTGCGGAAATGACGAGGCCTCTCCGACCCTAGCTTGCTAATTAGTGGATTTGTGTGTCCTCTTATTTTATTCCAAAAGGATAGTTTGGCTTGTCGTAGTGCTACATCAAGAAGCTCCAAATTCAGATCTTCATGTATCTGGATTATGCGAGTAAGAGGAGGATGCCTTCCAATTGCTCTGGCAGCTCGATTTTGGACTCTTTGCAGTTTAATTAAATGAGTCTTCGCTGCATGCTGCCAGGCGGGACTGGCGTATAGTAATATCGGCCGCACCATCATTTTATATAAATGCAGGCGTGTCTCGAGTGTGAGTGCCATGGACCGGAACATTGGGTATAGATATCCTATCCTCTGTTTGGCCTTCTTAGTCTGGGCATTGATGTGTGGTTCGAAGGTAAGGCGTTTATCAATCAACACCCCCAAGTATCTAACTTGTTCAGCGCTGGGTACATCTCGCTGAAATAGTTGCAAGCTGGCCCCTTCTTTGGCATTGGATAGACTAAAAACGACTGAAGTACTCTTTTCTGGATTTATCTTGATTTTCCACCGTTGAGCCCAACGTTCAAAGATCGGCAGGAAAGTTTGCATCTGTTTCTGACACTGAAGTACACGTTTGCCGGTAGTGAATAGTGCAGTGTGGTCTGCGTATGTGGCAATTATCCCTTTATCTGGGGTGGGTACATCTGCAGTATACAAAGAGTAAAGTATCGGAGAAATCACAGATCCTTGAGGTACCCCAGCACGGACCAGTCTTGGCGTCGATTTCTGCCCATTTATGGACGTAATGAAACTTCGGTTAGACAGAAAGCTGGCTATGACCTTTATATAGCTGAGTGGAAACCTCATTCGTCGCAGTTTATACAGGAGTCCAGCATGCCAAACTCGATCGAGCGCGTTTTGCACATCGAGAAATAATCCTAATGCTCGGCGCTTCCAATCCAGACGAATCGCTACATAGTCAACGACGCGAACAAGTTGTTCGTTCGTCCCATGGGAACGGCGAAAACCAAACTGGTGATCTGGGAGTAGATGGTTAGCTTCTATGAGCTCATGAAGTCGTCGTTGCATAACTCGTTCAAAAAGCTTGCTAAGATGAGAAAGCAGACTGATGGGACGATAATTGTTGGCATTTTGTGGATCCTTGCCAGGCTTTGGTAGTACGATGAGTTTCGCCAATTTCCACTGAAGTGGAAAGTAACCAAGCTTCAAGATGTTTGTAAATAACTTCGCCAAAAAGACGTAGCCCTTACGGGACAGATGCTTCAGTGCAGCTGGCGATATCCCGTCTAAGCCGGCAGCAGAGTTGTTTTGCATTTGCCACCTCGCGAGGCGAGACAGGTGGAACATCCAACGACGGAGGCTGGCGTTGAAGACTTTGGAAAGCAGCATCGACGATCTGTTCTGTAACAGCGTCATGCAGATCATTGTTTGGTTGAAACTGATCGTAAAAATGATCGGCTAGAAGATCAGCCTGCCTCTGGGGATCCATAATTGGGCCTGCAGGGCTATTTATGGCCGTCATAGTAGGCTGTTGACGTTGGTTTAAGTTACGAGAAATCTTCTAAAATGTAGGATCAAGCTCTGTCAGTTGTCCAAGTTTGCGATCCCATTGGTGGATTCGTTCACGGTGTAAGTATTGATGAAGATGACGCTGAAGGAGCATCCAGTCTCCCCGGTGGATGGGCGATCTGGAGCGATGCCATCGTCGGCGAGCCCAACGCACAAGTCGTGTTAATATGTACAAATCTGGAGTAGCATGAGTAGAGAGTGGATCTCTTGTGAATGTCGTGGATTGACGTCAGGAATCTGTGATGACGTTGGTGAAGATAGTAACACCCCTGTCGATGTCTGCAGGTGATGACAATGGAGTAGTTAGGTCAACGGAATTGTGGACACGAGCGGTAAAGAGAGTCCAATCAGTAATAGCTTCTCGTAAGGTGCGGAACTGATGTTGATATAAACCATATCCAATGGAAGCAGCGACAGGGAGATGATCGGAATCGAGGTCCCAAGTTACAAATGGCATAGTGCTGAGGCCGACATCTTTGGTCAGGATGACATCTAGCACATCGGTACGACTTCCATTGCGTGGATAATGCGTCGGTTCGTGAGGAGCAGAGATGGAAAAAGTCAGCTGATCCATTATACCAGCCAAAGTGTGGAGGCTTCTTGTGGAGGCTTATATGCTGAAATAACAACTAGGTCTTCATTTGGTGCATGGAGCTTCACCGCCAAGGCTTCCAACGAAGCTAATGGTGGAACTGGTATCTTGATAGCAGTGAGGCCACGTTTAACAAGTATTAACAGACCTCCCTTGCGACGACCAATTCGATCTTCTCGAAATATTTTATAGTTGGGAACTGTCCATGTGATATGAGGTTTAAGATGAGACTCATTGATAAGAGCGACATCTATATTCCGTGAGTATAAATAATGTTGAAGCAATAAGGTCTGTTTTTCGATGCCATTTGCATTAAAGACAAGCAAATTTATCTGACGTAGAAGTCCATTGCGATTAAAAGCACCCATCGCTTTGCATTTCGATGAGTGTTTGTAGAACAATCGTGACATAGTTCATGCTGGTTGTAGCGCGTGACATTCGCTGGAGTCCTCTATTAATGTGCTTCAATATCTTCTCGAAGTGCATTTTGTTAACCATATCCAGTAGAGATTTGAGTATGGAACCCACATCTTCTTCGTTTTCTTCATTAGCCTTAGGAAGTTGACGTCGTCTGTTGTCTGCCACACCACTCACGGTATTTGCATAGCTGGTGGCATCCTGAGAGGAGGTTACGGCTGGAGTGGTCAAGGACTTTGTGTTCGCATTCGACGCACGTGTAGACTGTGTCGGTTGTACTGTTTGCCGTTTCTCTATGGCGGTGAAGTATCGGCAACCACGGTAATTTGCCCGATGATTTTCCTTACAATTACAGCAGACTGCGGGTGTTTCTCTGTCCTTCTTTGGACAATCTGCGGTAAGGTGGTCACTTCCACATTTCACACAACGTGGTCGAGCTGCACAGGTACTTTGGGTGTGGCCCAGGTGCTGACATCGGTGGCATTGTAGGATGCTGGGTGGTCGATATGCCAGAATCTTGATCCGATTATAGGAAAGATACTCTTCTGTATAGATGTCAGCAGACTTTTCGTTCCTGCGAAGTGTGACCAGATACAGAGGTATTTGCTTCCGGACGTGAGTTTTTCGGTCCCTCTGCGTCATGCGTTGTACATTTAGCACATCGTAGCCTTTCTTTGCCAACTCCGCAAATAAAGTATCATAGGGCACGACGATAGGTAATTGCCTGATTACGACCTTCAGAGGACGATTTTGTCGAACCGGTGCACTTGCAAATTCAATCTTCTTGGTGGTGAGGTTGCGTTCGAGAGATTCGAAGTCAGCAGTCGTTTGACAGTGAACTCGGATACTGCTAGCTGTATATCGAATTCGCGGTTCGGATTTCAGAATATTGTGCAGCGTAGCCACAAATGTGCGGGGACGAGACATTGTAAATAAATATCGGAGGTATCTTGCGATTGGACGAAGTTGTTTCACCCGCGAATTCAATTCCATCTTGATGTCCGTTGGTGGCAGAAGTTCCTGCCATAGAATCAGAGTCCTTGGTATAAGTCTGAAGAAGCTGGTATGCGTTGGACACTGGCACTGAGGCAGCAAGCGGCACAGATTGACTAGGCTTCGCAGCTTTCCTTGGATTCACTAACTGAAAACCATCGGAGTTGGTATCTTGGTCTGCACTGGAAATCGACTGTTGACGTTCTCTCTTGCGAGATTCTTCAAAATCTAGCCTACTCACCGGTCTGGGGTTCAGGGCCACCACGAAAACCACCTCTTGGGTAGGGATGATGCCGAGGGATGGCGCCGATATTTCTGGATTTCAGATCTTGGAAATGTGGAGTCATCTGGGCTGCTGGCATGCCATCCTGGTTGGCAGTCTCTGTTGATAGGTTCTCTTCCATCTCGACCTCGTCTGACCAGTCGCGTCTTCCTTCGGTACCCATGGCTGAAGAGATGAACAGCACACCGGAAGGAATGCGGTCGTCTAATGAAATCTTCTGCTTGTCCGACATCTAGGCACAGGTTCCACAACTAGGCGACGTCTTCCGTATTCCCCTGGCGTGGTTTGGTATCCACCACACCAGGGGCTCCCTCCTTGGATCGTGTTGACGTTCCTTGATGTTTTTTGGAGTTTTTTTTGTCCTCGTTTTTTATTTAGAAGGCTACACCTTCTCTTTGGTAAGTGAATTGTTTTCATAAATGTTTTCCCTTGCAAGGTGATGGTCTAAGTGTGTTTTCAGTATTGAAGTGGTACAGATTTACTTATTCTGGGGGTAGTTCACTTAGATGGTATTTATTCAGTAGTGGGAAAATTACTTGTTAGGAAAGTAATAATTTGCTATGGTGCGGCATGTGTTGGATATATCACGTGCCGTAGTTCCGGAGGATGATGGATTATATACAGCTGATAATCAGGATGCTGTGGATCTATCAGGAAGGTATGCATGGTTAAGAGATGCTGTAATGGTGTGCAGTGGTAAGTGGGAAGGCAGTCGTGTAGAGCATCTTCGTACATTGTGCTGAGAAGTTGTGGATGGTGCGAGTTCATTCGACCAGTTATATATTTGTGACGGATGGCTTCGATGTGGGTTGTGATTTCCGGGAAGGTTATTTGCTCGTACACTAGTCGTGTAGGACTTGGTAGGACTACTCTGAAGGCCAATCGAAGAGCATGTCTTTCCAGAACTTGTAGTTTGTGATAGAATGAGTCTGGCGCTGATATCCATGCAGTGTGGCCGTAAATTATTGCTGGTCGAAGGAAAGCCTTGTAGGTATGTAGGACAACCTGGGGGTTGAGTCCCCAGGATGTTCCAATTAGCCGTTTGAGCAAGCTCAGACGATTTGTAGCTTTTTGGACGATGTTGAGCAATTGAGGTTTCCATGTTAGCTTGGAGTCAAATATGACTCCTAGGTATTTTGCAGTGGTGGCAGGCAGAATTGGCGTTCCCCGTATTTTGATGTTTAATAATGTTGGGTTCCTTTGGATCTTCGAGCGACAGCCTGTCTGTAGAAACACCAATGCTTGTGTTTTGAGAGCATTAATTGTGAGACGCCATGTGTCACACCATCTTTGGAAGGAGTTTATAGCTGGTTGGAGAGTTTTGTGTATAGCTTGGATGGTTGAACAACAGGCGAGAAATGCGATGTCGTCAGCGAATTGGTAGATAGAAACTTGTGGTGGTTTTGGCATATCGGCAACGTATAGTATGTAGAGTAATGGTGATAAAGCAGCACCCTGTGGAACGCCAGAGTAAGGGAAAATGGGGTATGACATCGCTCCATTTACAGTGACATAAGCGACCCTATTTGTTAGAAAGCTGTGTACTAATCTGACATAGCAAAGCGGTAGTTGGAATTTATGGAGCTTGTAAATGAGTCCAGTATGTCATACTTTGTCAAATGCTTTCTCCAGGTCGAATAGTACTAGACAGGATGGTTTGGAAGTGTTGAAGTGATTTGTGATGCGAGTCGTTAGTTTTAACAAATTATCAAGGACACTGTGTTGAGGTCTAAAGCCTGCTTGGTGCGACGGAAGTAAACTGTGTGCTTGTAAGTGCATGTGTATGCGTCGAACAATGATGCGTTCGAATATTTTGCTAAATGTTGATGTGAGCTGAATTGGTCGATAGTTTGTGGGGTTGGTACTATCTTTGCGTGGCTTTGGAAACATTAGAACTTTCGAAATCTTCCAGTCTGTCGGGTAGTGTCCTGTGCGGAGGATAAAATTGTAGATAATAGCCAGAAAGGACAGCAATGCAAGCGGGGCTTGTTTGATCAATACATATGTGATATTGTCCAAGCCGGGAGCGGTGTTTCTCTTCCTACGCACAGTATTGATAATATCGTCTGTTGTAATAGGAACAGTTAGAGCATTATTAGGATCAATATCGTGCGTATTGCTGGGTTGCAGTTGCCTGTTATTGGGGTTGGTGACTCTGTCAATTTTGGTCTGGAGGCGGAGATTTGGAGCTAATTGTGGTGTTGGAGTGAAAGTGTCTTGCAAGACATTTGCGAAGGCATAAGCTTTTTCAGTGTCGGTGTTTAGGGCTGCGTCCTTGATTGTTATTGGATAAGGAGTACTACTGGATTGTCCAGTGAGCACCTTGAAACGTTTCCAGTATTTGGTGGGATGGCTTTCATCACTCAATTGGTTGCACGTTTCAATCCATCGACGTTGTTTAAAAGCTTTTATATAGTTTTGTACGGAACGCAGCCATTGACGGTGTAAGTTAAGGGATTCAGGATTTCTGGTCTGGAGGTAGTCCCTGTATGCTCGTCGTGATGCTGTGATTAGGTGAAGATATTGCGGAGGTAGCTTTGGATTGTAACTATTCAGAGTGGTCGTAGGTATGTTAGTGGTTGCCGCACTGGTAATCTGAGCAGTAAGATGTTCCACCGCCGTATCGAGTTCCTCTGAATTGTTTGGTGGTGGATGCGGGTGAGAAAAAGCATTCTGTAGCTTTTCACTATATGCCTCCCAGTTCGCTTTGTTGTAACACCAGATTTTTCGAGGTTGTATTGTACTGCTCGTATTGCGGTTACCAAGATTTAAGGTAATTTTCACTGGGTCATGGTCACTGCCGATGGAATCCAGCACAGATATGTTCAAGCAGGCACTTAGAGATGTTGATGTTATTACAACGTCAGGGGTAGTGTTACTTATGGGACGTGTGGCTCTGGGCAGTACATGGAATTCTGCTGTAGTGTTTTGGTCCAGAAATTGTAAAAAGTTTGTTTTGTCTTGCATGGTTCGACTATGATAATTTATGTCCGCTGCTATGATATAATGTTTGCTAAGGGTTTGGATATGTTGAAAGAATTGGTATGGAATAGTCTCCCCTGGTCTTACATAGATGGTAGCAAAAGTAACGACCCGGGATGGAAAATAGATGGTACTAGCAGTATGTTCTGGCAAGTGGAAGTTTGGTGGGAAGGTAACTGTTCGATATGGTAATTTTCTATCTACTCCAATTGCTGTGCCGCCGTTTACTCTTAATCCCGGCGGACCATCGTGGCGTAAGATGTTGTATGGTGGAATATGACAGATCATTTTTGGAGCAAGATAGGTTTCGTTTAGCGCAAAGCAGTGAACAGATTCTTCCAAAAGCAGGTGTTGCAATAAAGCTTTTCGTTTAGAAACAGATCGGATATTTAAAAATAGAAAATTATACATATTCCGTACTGCCATATTCAAAACCTTAAACCGCAGTTTCCAAGTGGGATATGTGGAAATGCACATGAGGACCAGAGTATGTTGCATGGAGTTGCAAGTTGAAAATTGTTTTTGCTGATGCTGTTACTTGGGTTAATATGTGCGTTCTTAAAAATGGGTGCACATTTTGGAGAGTCAGGGTGAAGAAACGTATTAGATCTTCCACTGTTACTGGATGTCGTAGTGAATTGTCAGGTTCTGTAGCAGTGTCATTGGTGCGCAGGGGAACTGTTAGATCAGGGTGTTCAGGTATTGCATCTGGTTTGGCTTTGCATTTGTAACTGTATGTAGGATGGTTTTCCGTACATGTGACACATTTTGGTGCAGCAGTTTGGTTTTGACATTCTCTGGTTGAATGGGGTCCTGAACAGTATCCGCATTTATCTCGGTTTGGACATGCAGCAGTAGTATGCTTGTTATACTGTTGGCATTTTTCGCACCGCAATGGAAGAGGTTGTTGAGAACGGGATGGTTCAACTTTGTACCTGCGTCTGTATATGTATGCTCCACTGTGTAGTAGGGTGTCTACAGCGTTTTGTGAGTCTGTTAGGACCCGCACCATGTATGTGGGTCCGTTGTTATTGCGAATACGGATACATTTGCGGATTTGTACACCTTCGCATTCCAGTTCCTCAAAAATCTCTTCGTCTGTTAGACTAGGTTCTACACCCCTGATGACAACTGATAGTAGTGGGGATTTATGTGGTGGTGGTGGTTGTTTTTGAATGGAAGCATTTAGTGTTTGGATGTTTGCTTTGGCTCCATAGATTTCAAAAGAAGCTTTGTTTCTAATTAGTTTTGCAAAGTCTGGATCTGGTGATTTCAATATGATGCCATTACGGGTGAACAGTATTTGTGCAATTTGTGCCCTTGGCACATACTTAGATGTTTGTTGGAACACATGTTTTGCTGTGTTGAATTTGGTGTCGTAGTTGGTGAGCAGGAAGTTATATAAGCTGGTATCCTGTTGTTTGGATTTTAGTTGGGTTGCATGAGCTGTATTTCCTGTATCTCGTTTAATTGGTGATCTAGATCGTTGACGTTGAGGTAGAGGTAATCCTTCGTAGGAATTGCGACGTCGGTGTTTTGTGGAATAGCTGGACGTTTGCATTGGATCATTGGTACTTCGTGAATCTAGCATCGTCTCGGAGTTTGGACCGTCCGTCCGTTTAGTACCTCCGGTGAAGGTTTTCACCCCTTCTCGCTGTCGTAGCAGCGTTGCAGGAAGACCATGATGCATATCAGAAGACCACAACCGTGAGTTGTTTATATGATCCAATAGAACAAACGCAAATCCAAACAAGATTTTTAGAACTAAACAGCCAATGAGAAACGAGGACAGAAACCAGAGCCAACGAAAGAAAGAAAGGATTGGTATCTCTAGCTATTGTGACCAGAGCTCCAACGGGGAATGTTTGGGGCTACAACCTAGTTGCGGCCACCTGAAAAGTGTCGTTCGAGCTAGATATCCCTTCGCAGCAAGGCGTTCAACAAAGTACCTCGGGAACACCAAACCACTGTGTAGACTGCAATTACCTCCAGTCGTCCGTTCCAAACGTACTGAAATTACAGTCACAGCGAATGTTCCAAGGGGGTTTTCTCTCGACGCACTGACGTGTGTTTTGGAGTACTTAGCTCCTGATTATATAGTCTGGGATAAAAATATTTATCATGGGAGTTTCACTTGTATTCACCACATTTCATTTTCTGATCTTCCTTACAACTTCAATATTCACACATCTTTCGAAGGATAATAAAACACATTTTTGCACTAATTACAATCGAAGATATCCTTATTTGTATTACTAAAACTTATGTTTCTTTTGCATTTGAGTCGCACTGCCATCTAGGGTACGCTGTAGGAAATATAAGATTTGGTGGACAATGCAAACTCAAATTCAGATTAAACAAAACACTCCGATCTGACGCTTGGGGTACTCATGGTGGTGACCATCCAAACTAAAGCGCATTCAGTGGAATGTTTTTTTTTTTTGTAACGTTGATGCAACGTTATCACAACGTTGTTCCCCTACATACAACATTCATCATAAATGCAACATGCGTACAACGTTGTGGCAACATTAGTGTGTTGACTGGGCTATAACATGCAATATGGAGGATCTACATGCGAGTATGAAATAATAATAATAATTATTAACTTCTTACCTTACTTGAAGGTAAACTCCATTCTTCTCTCCTTTTGCGTGAATTTTTTGGTCACTTTATCGAAGAATGTGTCCTCCCATGAATAGCCAGATTACTAAAACACAGAACAACACAACACATGTCAACAACAACACAACAAAACGGCCTCAGTCACTGAATTTTTTTAAAAAAAAAGCATACCCATCAATGGTGAACACTCTACGCGGGCGACACAAGGAACTCGGATCTCGGACACGTTTGACCATATGTACACACTTTGCTAAAAACATCGACCCGCGTCGTTGAAAACACGTGCGGTGAATAGTTGCTATGACAACAAGGATTGTTTATGTTGTCAAACGTATTTCCGTTCAGAAGGGATGGCTCTGGCCGAAACCCCACCGCGAGCGCAAAGGTTTTGACATTTTGACAGGGGGGAGGGGGGTTGCTTGAAACAGAAGTAGACAGGACGGCAACATGGCTTACATCATCAGAATGTCCCATATAGCTGCGATCACAGAGGAATTCCAACGAGGAGAAGAGTGCCAACTTCAGGGGAAAATCACTAAATTTGGCGGATTTGTAATGCCTGTATGTAACGAAATTCATGGAACTGGAAGAGAGACGGGCAATGCTCGAAGGGATGGAGGGGGGAGGTGATGTAATTTTCATGAGGCATTTCCCTAGCTTGGATAATTTGCATTGGTTCCCTTGCCTAGAATATTTTTTTTCCAGCGATTTAGCGAATTTCGTATTTCCATTGTTGGCCACATTACAACATCGCCAGGATGCAGAGAAGCCTTCAGTCTCCAGCGCTTGGGGTTGGCAGCAAGCACGAGGGATCACCAAGGTCGTCCCTTCCAGCACAAATACGTCATTGTTTGAAAGGACCGCCTGCTGGTTCAAAGACTTTTCCCTCAGACGAAGAAGCCTGACGATAAATAAAGACGACCTTACACTAGTGCTTACCCCTTGGTCGTTACTTGAGAGTGAAGCATCGGTCAAATTTCGAGTCGATTACTTCCTGTATTTGAATATGGGTATCGGCAATAACCTAGGTAGCCTAGAATATAGGCGCCTGCTTAAGAGTGACTGGGATTCGATCTCCGGCGGGGAAGAACCGGGACTTTTTTCAACCTGTTCAAACGGCTCCGGCGCCCACCCAGCATTGTATAAAGTGGGTACGTAAAGGAAACTCTGGGGGGTAAAGTTGGCTAGGGGCGTGGTGCTGATCACATCACTCGCAGCTCGGCTGAGATCAAGAAAGTGTGGGGCCCTAACTCCACACCCCTATACGCCTTCATGGCGTCATGCAAAGCACAGGGGTGCACTTTACTTTACTTTTTTTATAATACACTTTTGTTTTTTCCGGATTTTGCTGATGCATCCGGTATAAATGGATCATATAGGAACACCACGCACATTGTGGCAACTACAAAACAAAAAGGGAAACATCCCGCGCTCAGAAGGGTCTGCTGTCGTGGAACGGACAAGTCTTGCTAATGGATAGGCATTTAATAAGGATGCCGCTAACTGGTCTGATTTGCATAAATGAAGAAAAATCGCAGAAAACAACACCTCGCACACTCTTCAAATCGAACACGAAAAATTTGTGTATATAAATTTATGATATGGCAATATCAAGAAAAATCTTAGCATAGGATATGTTAGCTGTCTAGTCACATTATTATTTACTGTATACAACTAAAATTAAAGTTATATCATTTTCTAACTGATGCTTGTATTCATCCTTGTTTCAATTCGTAACAGTGACTCCCCAATCGCGCAGTCGTAGCCTTGTAATCAAGGGGTCCCGGGATCGATTCCCGGTGGAGGCACACAGTGGTTCGGATACCACTTTGAACTGTGGGTCCAGTCCCGATTAGCCTTACTCTGCATAAAGGGGACATAAAACACCAACTCAATCAATCAATCAATTCGTAACTATCAAAATGTTCGTGAAAATGTTTGCAAATGTTATGCAAAATGGATAGCATTTTCCTTGTTTGCTTAGTTATATTTCTGTTGGTTATATTTGTGAGTATGAGAAATAATAAAATAAAATTGACAAAGGATCAAACACAAATTAATATCTTTGTCAGTACTCGAACCCAAAACGGTCGGTGGCTGGATTACCAGGCAAATAGTGTCAAAAATATGTTTTCTGAAGAATCTTAGGTCCATTTTTCTTTCATGTAAATATCCTGTATCATATTCTGCATACGTCTCTGGCAGGCGCATCGCATGATAATGTTTGCATGAGCACGTGAACACTCATATAAATGTTTTAAATTACGTACATATTAAATGCACACACACACACATACACACACATATATTTATTCGAAAAAAATGCCTCTGTGATGTTCGAATATATACACACAATTTACACAGAGTTGACGTCTTTCACGTCTGATAACTTTTTTAGAAAGTTGGTAACACTGACTCCCACGGTGTTCCACGGATTGCGTTGAATACAATTGCGGTGCGTTTCGCATCAAAACTGACAGCTAAGGGACTGTTGGCCACTATACCGCGAAAATGTTCACTGGGCTGTGCGAACATATGGTGCAGGGAGCCCTGATTCAAGCGGCAATACTTCTTGCATTCGGCACCAGAGTGCAACATATACAAGGCATGTCTAGGCGAACTCTGTGCTCGAGACGGTCTGCGCTACATAGTTGCAAACTTTAGTGAGAAATCACTAAACCTGGCGGATTTTAAATTCTAGTGGGCGCTAAAGTTCACGGAATAGTGACGAGGGACTTTTCTTTAGAAACTAGTCTGCTTGAGTTACATATATTTCAAGGTTTATATGATTTGCGCATGTGCGTCTAAGGGCCATTCAGACTATGCAACTTTTTTTTAGTAATCGACGTTTTTAATGCAAAAAAAAAAGAACGGTCACCAACTTAAATTGTAAAGGAAAGTGCGGACTATATTTACATCAATTGAACGCGCATTTTTCTGGTAACTATACTCAGAATAGTATGGAGTCCTAGGCCTAAATAGCTGTTACCGAAAACAGTTATCAATTGATGTTAGTAAATTATTTTTACTATTCTCTACGTTATTAGAATATGCTTATTGTGAAGAACAAAATATAACTTTCAGAATACTAGAGATGCATTTTTGCTACACATAATATTTTCTTCTTTGAAGTTAGAAAGTTAAAATGAAATATGCATAAAATTATCTTATTTGAAAATAAGTTATTTTTTAATCTACATATAAACGCACAAACATTGAAATTTAATTTATTGTTTGGAATAAACCTGATGTAAGTTGTTCTTTACAGCACTTTTTAAAAATATATTTTGCATTTTTCACCTGTAAATTTGATTCAGTTACTTTTAGTGCATGTTGAAGATTTAGCAACTTCTGCGTTTCAATTGTTGGCAACACTGTTGCTGCACGAGAACTGCAAAGGGGACACGTTATTTTTGGAAAGGTCAAGTTCCGTTCATTTTGCGGGGCAATAAAAAAGCCTATGCTCTTTGGCGGAAACAGCAAAACACGGTTAGAATGGTGTCCACTGTTGAGAGGGCGAAATCTATTGGCAAGCGGTTCGATGAATTTATGTGCATTGGCTTTTAGACGTGCATGTGTGTGTGTGTATGTGTTGTGTCGTGTGTGTGTGTGTGTAGTGTAGTGTTGTGTTTTGTACACTATGAATACCTACTGTTAGGAGTTTGAAAGAAGCTTCATTTTCGCGAATGAGCGAAGCAGAACGAACGGAAGTAAAAAGGATGGGCCCTCACCAGCCGGACCTCTGCATTGTACAAGAGGTAAGTACTCCCAAACTTCAATCATAAGCATCCCAACCGAGTTATTGTGGGCGGGGCGAGGGCATTCTGTATAATACCCAAATATCTTACATACACAAAATATGTTTTTCTGGACTGGATGCGTCCTCCCCTCTGTCCCGCTGACGATGCACGTGCTTTCAATGCTGAATGAATGTCGTTGGTTAACATATGGTCGGTGAAATAGAAAGTAGATTGCGAAGTATGGTAGTCTTGCATTGTACATACCTGAGATTTGCATGTTATACTAATTAATTTGTACTAGACATTACTAATTTTAAATTGCGTAATTAAAAGAGTGTTAATTGAATAAAAAATCTTGTATTACTTCAAATATAGCGTGATTTTTGTGGGAAATAGTTGAAAATAAGTTCTACTGTTATTCTTACTTTTTCAATTGAATATGAAGTTACAAGGGGAGAGGAGTAAATATCCATTCAGTATAAAAAAATTATTGTGAACACCCGTATGTGAACCGCACGCGACGCCACTGGTCTCTGGAGATCTCGCTAAGCTGATATCCACGACTGGCTAATGTTAGTCCACATTAAAATTAATAATAAATAGCACATGGCTCAACACACCTTAAGGACACAAACCACCTACCAACTGCCGACCTCACTCCCACATACCGAGGTGGAAGATCATCCAACCAGCTACGGGATGAGGTGTGGTCAGCACGACGAATCCCGATCGTTGTTGTAGGTTTCCATGACCGGGTTACGGTATCCATTCCTCATGATGGTGGGTGGCCACCGGTCCCATACAGGCCGAAATCTCAGGAGAAGAGCTGTTACGCTTACCTCAGGAGACTCCAACCTGCGCACGTCCCATAACAGGAGCTTAAAGCATGACGCCATAGACCGCACGGCCACGGTGCGAGACGTTAGTCCACATTACATATCTGTTGAATCCTGGCAACCTCTCAAACGCTGTATAATTCATTGGTACCCTGTGATTTTTGACCATTGAAAGAAACCACGGAGGGGCACCGACACTTATAACGTACCAAAACCATGATCGGGATTATTCTCATTACCTTCAGAAGACCCAGGTACAGTGGAATGTACAAGTATTGCTCAACAAATTGTCCCTGACTATTTTAGTTAACTTTTATCTTGCATCCTCTCTTTCAATGACTTGATTTTTACGTATGCTGGTGCAGATGGTGTTAGCAGCATATTTAGCGTTTTGTTTCTATTCTTGAAACTCTCATTGAGTATAAAAGAGAATAAACTTGATGACGAACTTGTTTGCTAATACGTCTTTGTGCGGAAAGTGAGTTTCTGGCCCCGCACCGGAGTGACCTCGGATCGGAAATGTACGAGTAGTTGACTTTTTACTCTATCGAATGCGGAAGAAACACATATTTTTTTTCTTACATTGTTGTGGGTAGGCATTGCATACTTTGCGTACCCAGAATGCACCTAGCTTGCTGGTCTAACACAGCTTGTAATACCGATTCTGTTATCAAGCATTCGTTTTCGTTGAACATTACAAATAACTTTTACTGGGTAAACACTACAACGCCTTATATTTCTTCAATCCCCAGCGTATAAAGTGAAACCTTTAAAACATTGATCATATTCCAAACCATGCTACAGAGTAAATCATTGAATGATGATTCCCTCGATAAAGTTTATTCCGCGACTGGCGAAGGAACACAGACGAGCAGGAGCATGATAACTTAAATACTCTTATCTTTCTTCTAAGTTGAAATCAAACTATACTCTGTCCCCGTTTTCTTTGGAGCAAGGCCGAACATGGCGGCAGAGGAAGCAAGGGGATCGAGTGGACACAGCGAAGCAGTACCTACATGCTGCTGCAAACTGCAGTCGCTTTCCCCCTTCACGCAATCCCATTCCCTCTCAAGTGTTTATTGGTCGACCGGTCTCGCGTCACTACTTGCGCAGAGACTTTTTTCTCCTTCACTTGCTCCAGAGATAGGCGGGACAGAGTATAGGTTACAGGTTGGAGTTAAGAACCGTTGCATTGTAAGAAAGGAACCAACCACCTGTTAAATCGCATTCAGAGACCGTATGTTTTATTGAGACTGCAGTCGTGGATAACTCGCAAGAGCCGAATGAGGTATGCACATCGTAAGCGCCATCTGTAGTCTCCCTGTGTTCCTGGTTACGGGAAAAAAGAATTAAAATTAAATCATTGCTATTGAAGGAACAAGAATATACAAAAAAAATGTACTATACTTCGAGCAATAAAAAGTTAATTTGAAAGTAAACTTTATTGCTAAGATCAACTTAACAATGTTTTATGATATATCGCAATAAGTTTCTATCCCTGTCTGGAATTGAACGTTCCAGGAAGTCTGTTCGTTCTAGTAGAAAACACATCTTGAATATTATATATATGCTTGCCCCTATAATTAGACTTCCTCGCATGAACAACATAGCATCTTACGGGACCAGCTGAGTTTCTATCTATCGAGCAACCAGTGCTGGGTCATTTAGTACGGATTGACCTTATATCTTATCTTTAAGATTTATCATCGTACCTTGCATATTCATCCACTGGCGTACGCAGGATTTTTTCGGAGGAGGCTAGCAAATATCTGCGTTCTGGGGTGGGATGATACAGTGTAAAATATTTCGTAATTAGAACTTTTAACCTTCGTTTTAAAAAAAATGATTTTCCGAGGTTCTTTACTGCTTTCATTTGAAAATGAAATTCTTATCAAAATTTCTGGAGGGGCTGTAGCCCCATCATCTCCTTCTTGCAGACATGTGTCAAAATGACCTTGTACATTTGCGAGAAGTATCCTTCTTGAGTGCAAAACTTGGCCTGGATCAGTTGAACCACCTCGGTGGTTAATAGAAAGTATGCATGTAAATTATACAAAATTTGGTCTCAAGATTACAATAAAAACGTACTAAAAGTCAGAGATATCATTCAAATATATCAACCTACACCAGAAATACAAAACAACAAAAGTGAAAATGGGTTATTTGATCGCCTCAGTGGTTCTAGTGTTAACATGGAAAGTAATCCACGGGTTGTTCAGAAATAACAACAAATAAAGTGTACTTCAGATGTAAGAACGGCGTCGTACAATATTTCTTACACCTACGAGTTTCTGCCTTAAACCAACAAGCATTACTTTTTGACATGCAATTCCAAGTGACACGACCCGAATTAATGAATGAATTTATATTTATTCTGACAAGCCATATTTCGAAGGTGTTACCAAGAGCAATCATATTGATATCAACTTGCCGTGTGCAATTTATCAATGTCAATATCTACTTCACGTAACATAAATAATGCGAACTACGTAATAACTAGCTCTGTGTTGAGAAAAAAATTATAATTGTTGAGCGATATTTTCGTTGTGTGACAGACATGCATATCAATAATTCTCCCAGCACACTACCACATGTGTCGTGCAATGGCCTGGAAAGATATGGTGGTAAGTGAACAAAGTATTGTAGATCCAACTAGGTTTAATTAAAAAGTATTAAATTACTGCATAATATATACTGTATTTAAGAAGGTTAATGAATGGATGATTGAATGATTTGCTTTATTTTACTTCGATTTTTGTGCCACTTTTTTGGCAAATTTCTGGAGAGTGGTGATGATAAAATTGAAGATTGGACACTTACAAACATCCATGCCCAGGCCAGGATTCGAACCCGGGACCCCTGGCGTCGTAGCGCGATGTGCTAACCACTCCGCCACGGGGGCAGGTAAGAAAGTTAAAAATACATATTAATCCAGAGGTATTTACCAAGGGTAAACAAAACCATGTAACGTAGAAACCCTCCGCATAGCAACTCCTACATACAATTATCTAAATGTCACAAGAAGAAACAATTTTTAGCAACATTACAGTTTTTCTCCAGACCATGGTCCGGGAGGGTGGGGGAGAGTGTTAGTTTCAGAACCAGTTTTAAACGTTTTCTTACACAAGTTAAAGTACATTTTTAATACCTTTGACACTAACGAGTTTCACAAGGGGTGATCAAATATTTCGTGACATGAGCATTAAGGGATAAATTCAATAGAAAAATTAACGTTCTATTGAGCTCCCTTGTTTTTCTTCTTCTTTTATTGGCACACCGGATTTAAGCGATTTCTAGCCAAAGGTGTAGAGTACTGATTTTATGGTCTTTGTTTTTGTTCCAAAGCACAGTGATCTGCATGTTTATTCACTTTCCTCAAGGAAATCATCTTCCTTCACTCTAAGTGAAGATTGTCAATTATTGAGAGACACAGTAGACTTTCAGAAAACTGCCAGAATGTGCGCTACAGTATCAAAAATGGGAACAAATGAGCAACACAATTGGATAGATTGGCCAATGTGTGCGTACATACGTACATGCATATATGTAGGGTGGACGACAGTAGTGCTTTGCTTTTTCACAAGCTAAGAAACCCTCGAATTTTGAATTTGAATTAAAAATTGTGGGTGCGTCAGCACATAGGCTATTTGCACCCGTCACACTATACAGGGCCCAGCCCCTTATCATAACAAAAATAAAAGATGTTTCTGAGGATTAAAATATTCTTACCTTGGTAAAAAGCTGAGGCTGTAAAAAGGCACTCAACACATATAAAGACAAAACACAGGACAACACACACACAGTCCTATGAGATCATACTGGCTTTAGTTCCAGACGCCAGAGCCTCGTTAGTCTGCAAAATGCAGTCCAGTGTGTACTACGTGGAAGTGAGGTTGACAATGGAGTCTACTACGTGGAAGGCTCGCCCCTTACACACCACAAACCCTCGAAAAACTGCTTTTTCTATCTTCTACGAAGGGTTGTTAAAGGTCCAGGAACCCATAAATTCTAATGGATTTCATTGGGTTACGGAACAGGAACGGAACCTTTTTTTATCGCACAATTTAAATTCGGTCCAATATAATCATTTATTTAAATAAATTCTTCAATACAAATTCCCAAATCTATATTCAATAATAATATTAAATGTGTTTTGAAGAAAACTCAGAGCAGCAAATTAATCTTAAAATTTCATTTTGGGTCGAAATATACGGTATTTATAAATCTCTGATCAGTTAATATATTTGAAAGAGTACTGAATAAATAACAAATCTTTTACAGAATCATCACATAATCATAGTCAATAGAGTATCTGCTGTAGATACTATAACATAACTAAACAGTACTACACACACATACACATACACACACAATTAAATTATTAGGAAATCCCGCAGTGGTTCAGTCGGTTAGGGAGCCTGACTGCTTTTTTCAGTTCCCGAACCGGGTGATTTCGGATGGGAATTTATCCAGCAACGTCATTTTGGGATTCCCAAAACCACTAATAAATAGGTGCCTGGGGTAAATGCTACCAGAGTGTGCTGTTGATCACATCGCCTCCACAATGACCGAGATAGGGAATGTGTAGAACCCTACATCCACATACCCATACCATGTAGTGGTTCCTTTACAATTGCCTTAAATGTATATATAGGTGGGTAAAAGTATACTTCAAGATATCAGTAATATCACTGTTCGTTTTGTTCTGTCTCTCCAACTCAAATACACACTATACTCCGTCCCGGTATTCCCTGGAGCAAGCGAACGAAAACAAGTCTCTGCGCAGGTAGTGACGCGCAGAGAGCACCTATGAACACGCAAGAGGGAACGGGATTGCGTGGAGGATGGGAAAGCGACTGAAGTTACCAGCCTTCGCAGCAGTGTGTACTGCTTCGCTTTGCCCACTCGATCCCCTTTGCCGCTATGCGCAACATTGCTCCATAGATTCCAGGGATAGAGAATATGTGATGTTAAAATTTAGCATAGGGGTGTAGTTGAGGACTCAAATATCAGCCTCTCTTTCATGCAGTACACCCGGGAGTGCAATTTGGAGACTAACAATATAATCTCTGTGAGGTTGCTGTAGTGTTGTTCATATGTGTTTGCGATGTCCTTCGATCGCATCTCATACCATATCATCAGCGTTCACCTTCATCATCGCGATTAGCCAACAGTGGCATAAAATCCATAATAAACCACATCAAACAAACAAACAAAAAATGTAGAATATTCATTCCTCCCGGATCCTGGAAATAATACTAGAAAAATAGGACGCCCTAATCAAATACCCCAGCAATGTTATCTAAAAGCATCACACATTTCAAGCACAATGAAAAATCAACCTCCTTGTCACGGAAATCCTGAGGAAGAGAGACCTTTTCTCTTTCACTGATAAAGGACAATGCAGTGAAACTTCGGGGTTTTGCTGACAGTCGTGCATCCAAACAACTGAAATATTTCACTTTTGATAAAGAGAGAAAATTAACCATTGATCTCAGTTCAGTTATCACAAAAAGTAACTGGGTTAGAGCTGGAGGACAAGAGCTCCATACATTTCTCCCACTTCTTGTACTGTATTACTGTAACATCTATCTAATGTGTGTCTGTGTGTGTTTGTGTGTACAGTGTGTCCACAACTAAAGTATACAACTTCGGAGTGTAATAAAAATTAAATGGCAATATATAGCAAATTGTTTGTCATGAGACAATAGTTGGTAACTATGGGAGTTTCTTTGAAGGCTGGCAACATTGCGCTAGTTCAAGACCCTGGTGAGTGGCAGAGCTAGTTGTATTGTTAACAGATATGTTGTCTCCACGGTACAAAGCAGTGTGCGTGAGTCTTTTGATTTGCAGAGACAAAAGCTCTAACTCTAGTGAAGCATATTTTCAATAGATTGTACAACAAACAGCCACCGACGCGAAAGAGCATTACTCATTGGTCAGTGTTTCCCCAAATTTTCTAAATATCGTCCGTGCAACAAACAGAGCACAGTTGGAGGTCTACTGACCATGTTATATAAAACTTCCACAGTTGATATGTATTGTAGAAATATACTATCTTCATTCTTGAAGTCTTATTTCTATTACAATCCGAAATTATAGCATATGCTTCATTTGTAGACACCCTATGTATATACCTGACGTATTAGAGTTCACTTTTTATTGTTTTGTGCAATTTACCTCATAAGCTAGAAGTCTAAACCTTAGTGCAATAGGTAGATAATGTAATATGTTATGGAGATTTTACAATATTTAAAATCTATTATTCAGTCAACTCGTTCACAGTGCAAAATATATTTCAAGTATTTCATTTTAATACATGAGTAGACCTCGAAATTTTAGGTTTTAAAAAGTGTGCTTTTTGGTTCCTAAAATAGGCTCTAAAAATGCCAAAATAGGCTCGATAAACCCTAAATTTTAAGGTAGCCTCGAAACATTTTAAAGTTGGTTCAGAAAATCTTAAAATAGTTCAAAACTCCTGAAAAATGCTGATTAGGTATAGTCACTGGCAATGAAAATGGGACACCCATGTACTGAAATGCGCACTATCTTGTATAACGTTATGTGTGTTGCCTAACCCTAAGGCGATGGCAGAACTTACCATTGGACATTTGGTATTAAAATCCACTCTTCGCCGTATAGTTAGGCAAAAATCTTGTTTCATGTTATCCACAGTCTAACTCCACATTTTTTTTTGTGAGAATCATCTTATATGCTGAAAATAATATTTCTACAAAAACGTAGTCAGTGGTCCAAACTTTAATGCTGAAATGTTAGTTTGCAAGTCCTGAATGATACAAAGCACCGAAGTGACTCGAAAGTAAGCAGGACCACAGATCAGACCACTTTGTATTGTACAGGTAACAGTTACACCAGGCATTTTGCTTTGTTTAGAGCTTTAAAAAATCACCATGGATTTGGAGGAAGGGAAATTGACAGCGATTGACACGTCCTTTCCCATTGCACTAATATTTATTGTTATTAATTATCTTTTCTCTTGTACAAATGTTTATTGTTCTTTAATTTTAATTTCTGTAATTTATTTAATGATATTAGCCCTACACCCTGAGAGGCATCACGTGTATGCTTTCGAGTCTTTCATGTGAACTTATTATTTGCTCTGGTAGTTAAATCATGTTCTTTTGACCAAAGAACGTGTCAAGATTTTCACGCAACAACGCGGGGCTCGAAATATGTTGTTTTTTTAGTGTTTATTTTTTGTGTGTTCGTGAAGTGTAATTTATTTGTGATTGTGATGGAAATTCTGTACTAGAAGGATATGGATAAGAAGATGTTGAGAAGTGCAACTAAATCGTCGGCTGAGGACAATGAATTTCCAGTGCAGTCAGTTCCAGTTACAGCAGACCTGCTTTCTTCAATACGGATTATGTTGAAGGAAAGTACAAGGGCTATGGAAACAAAGATGCAAGAAAACTCCTGTGCTCTGGAATCTAAAATTCAGGAAAACATTAGAGAAAATTCTAGCAATCTGGAAGTAAAGATCCAAGAAAACTCCAGTGGGCTGGAAGCAAAGACGCAAGAAAACTCTAGAAGTCTGGAAGCTAAGTTTCAGGAGAATGTAGCCATGTTGGAACGCAGTTTGAACTTAAAGTTAGAGGAAAGTGGTAGAAATCAGGTGGAATCAGAAAGGCGCTTAGAAGAAAAGTTTTCACAGGGTTATTCGAAACTCACAGAATCTGCTTTGGAGATGGGACAGAGGCTGGACAATTTGACTGTAAAAATGGAAGAAATCAACAGAAGATAAAAGAGAGCATTCAAACAGAGATCGTTAACTTACGTCAGACATGTGAAACAAACTCAACAAGTGGAATCAAATATGCAAAACGAAATTTCCCTGTTGAGAGTAGAGGTTGAACAATCTCAGGGTAACTTCCGTAAGGAAATTGCTGAGGAACAGAGCAGTTTCAGGAAAGAAGTATTTGAAAAGATGAATCATCAGGTAACTGTTTATACAGATAACTTAGAAGATATCATTAACCAAAAAGTGGCAGAGAAACTTGCTGAGAATATAAATGAAACCGAGGAATACAGAAAAGCTGAAGAAGAATGGAGAAAACAGTTGAAACTAAACATGACAAATTTTCCTCAGATGTTGGTCATATCTGTAGTGAAATCGTTCATATTTCTGATCAGCTGAATAGGTTACAGATCCAGACGAACTCTGATCATCCTAAAATCCATCGTGTTGATGAAGGTTCTGGAAGATCAACATTTTATCCCACCTGTTCAGATGAAGCTTCAAACCTGAAAAGAAAAACCCAACGGAAAAAGAGGTACAAGAATATGAACGAATCCAGCTATTCAAACAGTGAATCAACTTCTCGCAGCAGAAGAAACAGAAGAGAGCCTTCTTCACGCATTGTACACACTTGTGTAACTCCTAGGATGGCAGACATCAATTCTATGAAAAAGTTCGACGGCAATATTATCGCTACTTCAGCTGAAATATATTTAAAGGAATTGAACACAAACCTTGAAATTCTACAGATACCTCAACATTATAGGCTTGAAATCATTCCACGTTTGTTAACTGGAAAGGCCTATCACTGGTTTTATTCGCATAAGAATGATTTCCGCACTTACGCGTACTATGATTTCTGCAGAGAGTTCAAAAAGCGTTTTGCTTCAACAGAAGCGAAAGAGAATTGGCGTCTGTGAGGAATAGGCGGTACAATAAGCAGAATGATAACAATGTGGAGGAATATGTTTGGTCCGTGTACTCTGCCTATAGGAATCTGAGTAATCATTACACCGAGCAGCAAGTAGTTAATCTAATCATCGGACAGTTTCCTTGGAAAGTAAAGCAATTGTGTTTGGCTCATCCTCTGAACACCGTGGATCTCTTAGCGGATTTTGTCAAGAGATATGATCAAGCAGAGGAACAAGATCCTTGGCGGTCTACATGGAGACGAGATATTGGAGCTGAACAAAACAGCAGGGATGGCCAAATAATTTCAAGAGTTCCCTAGTTCAGCAGCAAAACAGCAGCAACCAAATTGACAGTTCAGATTCAAGAAATGGATATCGATATCATCAGCAGCGTCGGTTTAGGTCACGACGAGAATATCCAGCTTCCAGAGGTAATCCTTACGATAGACCGTATCCTAACAGTAGGTTTTCTTCGCCAAGTCAACGTTTTTCTCTTGAGAGATAACAATAATTCTCCAAGGACTCAAATGACGAACAGTGGCGTGCAGACAGACATTGTTGAACCATATCCCAGCGATGAGCAACAGCTTAGTGTGGCAGTAACGAGGAACTTCTGTTGGGACACCGGATCTAATCTGGACCAGGTGCGGAATTTCACCCCTCGCTTGACATAGAAACGTTCCATATGTTAGGCAGTCTCGGAGGGAGCTGGTGACAAGAAGAGAGATTTTACAGTCTGGTGAGAAAGATATTATGCTGATATTCGTAACAAACCGGAATTAACCTGTACATTAAGGCAGATCGTTCAATATAAAATTTCAGTGAGCTAGAACTAGAATTCAGAACTTGAATTGTAGGCATACGTAACTCAGTGCTCGAAACTACTGAAAGCACCATTCTAATGGAAATCTTAATTGTTAAAGATTTTATATAAAAATCTACTGTTAGGTTATTCGTTTTTGCGATATATAATACTGAGATCAGTCTTATACATAGAATATTATATTTAATGGTGGATGGAGTGTCGATTTAAAAGGAGCTAGAAGATAAAAATTCCGTAGACAAGTAATTGAGGGTACGGAAATTTAAAGCTAGCCATTAGAAATGGATTCCTTCACCAGAAGATATGAAAAAGAAGATTGATTCTAGTAAATTACTGAAAATGGAACGAAGAACCGATTTAAGTTGAAATTTTCACGATCCATAGGAAGGTGTATTTGGAAAGGCCTGGCACTGGAAACGTTTCTCTATGAGTTTGTGGTTACGACATGATGTAGAACGAGAGCATATTTGAATAGGCTGTTGAATGTTTATTTGATCTGGTCTTCTTATTTGTATGAAGTGTCATCGTTTATTTATGTTGTATCAGATGTCCAATGCTGTACAAATAGTTTAATATTTCTTCAAGCGTCCAGTTTTATCTGGGAACTTGTGAACTAAATACATGAAGAATTGTAAACTGTTTTCCACAGATTGAGACCAAAATCTCCTAGGCTGTTTAAAGTTTTCCAGTTCGTCGTCGATTTTGATTTTTCTTCGGAGGTGGCAATTGACACGTCCTTTCCCATTGCACTAATATTTATTGTTATTAATTATCTTTTCTCTTGTACAAATGTTTATTGTTCTTAATTTCTGTAATTTACCTATTACTGATAATGTCAGGATATTGACTAACCGGTATGTACTTATCTTGTTAAGAGCTGTTGCTATGGAAATTACGAGTGTGTTTTGTCTTGACTTGGAAGTTCGGGCTCGGTTTTAGGAAATAGAGGCATCAAGTTGAGTTATAAGAAGTTTAATTTATTTGAGTGACATGGATTATATGTTAGAAATATAAGTATTTAGTTTGCAAAGAAGTAAAATAGACTTCCTTTTTTAGTGCAAACTTAACTTTGATTTTTATTTGGTTTGAACAACTAAGAGAGATATTTTTACTACGTTTCAAACACGTTCGCCATTGAATTTTTTCGTGCCCAAACAAAGCAAATGCTTCTGTGTGACATAAAAATCCTGTAAAACCTTTAAAAATATATTAAAACCTTAAAAAAATGATTTAGGCACATAGACTTAAAACAAGTTGAATTCTTTAAAGAAACGCTGACAACTAACTAACTAACTCCCTAGCCTTCTTAAAGCTGCAGCACCACAGGCCTTCCATCTGTCCCTATCTTGAGTAAGATCTATAAACTCTTTTCCATCCCTACCGATTTCCTTTAGGTCTATCTCAACGTTGTTCCTCCATCTTCGTCTTGGCCTTCCTACTGGTCTCTTACCATCAGGTTTCCCAACAAGAATCCTGTTAACTCATCTTTCCTCTCCCATTCGGGCCACATGACCTACCCATCTAATTATTCTAATAATATCTGGACATAAATACAAATTATGTAGTTCTAAATTATGTAACCTTCTCCACTCACCTGTCTCCTCATCCCTTTAGGTCCAAAGATTTTCCAAAGGATCTTATTTTCAAATACTCTCTATTTATGTTCCTCTTTCAATGTAAGGGACCAAGTTTCACACCCATATAATACTACAGGCAATTACTGTTTTCTATATTTTAACTTTTAGTTTCTTAGATATTAAACGAGAAGACAAAAGTTTATGAAGAGAGAAGTAACATGCATTTCCTGAATTAAGTCTACTTTTTATTTCCTCTTTAATATAATTTTCACTTGTTAATATTACTCCTAATTATTTGAATTGGAAATTAGATTTTGATTATTACCTAACACTTGGTATCGGCCTGTAAGCATATATTTAGTTTTCTCTTAGTTAACTTTTAAACCTATCTCTTTAGCAGTTTTGATAAACATTTTAGCATTATTCTTAATTTATTTATATCATCCCCTAATAAGTCTACATCATCTGCATATGCTAACAACTGAGTCACACCATTTAATTTTAGTCCTTCGTTAGTTTCTTTTACCTTCTTAACAGCATATTCTAAGGCAAAATTAAAGAGCAATGGAGATAATGCAACTCTTTGTTTTAACCCATCATGAATTGTAAATTTATCAGACACATTAATACCCACACGAATTTTACTTTCCGTATCACTGGTGCATACTCTTATCATACTAACAAAGCTTGTATCTTAGGTATTCCAAACTCTACTAATATATTATATAATTTATCTCTTTTGACTGAATCATATGCTTTTTTGAAATCAATGAATAGCTGATGGACATTTTGATTATATTCCCACTTTTTTCAAGTGTCTGTCTGATGTGAAAAATTTGATCTGTAGTCGATCTGTTACGTTTAAATCCACATTGATAATCACCTTTAATTATATTAGCATATGGGGTTAGTCTTGTTAAATGAATGTTAGATAATATTTTGTATGTTGTTGAGTGTAGAGAAATTTAATGGTAATTATTGCAGTTCATTTTATCACCTTTTTTAAACACAGGGATTTCTTCCTTATTTCATATTAAACAAATTAATTTATGAATTTGACATATTAACGAATTTCCACCATATTTAATTAACTCAGCTGGTATTAAATCAATGCCAGGTGCTTTGTTATTCTTTAGCCTTTTAATAGCATCTTTAACTTCAGTCAAGTTAGGTTCTGGAATGGAACTAAAGGTTCTGCTGTGTGCACTTCATTTACTTCTGATTTATCTCCTACATGAACATTTAAAAGGTCATTAAAGTAGTTCTTCCATCTATTTAGAATATTGCTTGGGTCAGCTAGAAAATCACCATCTTTATCTTTTATCAAGTTGACTTTAGGTTGCCACTTATTTCTAAATTCATTTACACCTTTATATAAATCTCTGATATTTTTGTTTTTGCTGTTTGTTTCAATTTCGTTAATTTTGCTTTTCAAGTAATCTCTTTTTTTACTTCGAAAAGTGCGGTTAACTTCTCGCTTTATTCTAGTATAATTTCTTAGATTTGTATCAACAGTGTTATTTAACAACCTAACTCTAGTCTGATTTCATATTTCAATTAGATTATGACATTTATTATCAAACCATGGCTTACTTTTTCTTGGTTTATGGTATCCTACACTTTTTTTAGGTTCTTATTCTATTGCATTACGTATGTGCTCCCAATTCTTATTTACGTCTGTTTCATTTATAATTTCATCATCATTTAAATCCTGCAAAACATCAAATCTATTTGACAGTTTAATTTTGTAATCCTTCTTAATTCTTTCATCACAAATTTTCTGTATTAAATTTTAGAACTTTTAGATTTTGTTGCTTATGATTTATCACCGAGAGTCTTTCTCTTAATTTAGCAATTACTAAATAATGGTCACTGGGACAATCAGCACCTCTATGTGTACGAACGTCAATTATACTAGTATGCCTTCTCTTATCAATGAGAATATGATATATATCTGATTATGAGTTTTGCCATCTGGAGAAGACCAGGTATATTTATGGATATCCTTATGTTTAAAAGTTGTACTTTTCACAATTAAATTATTTGAGGTTGCAAAAGTAATCAATCTTATACTATTATCATTACTTAATTATTTACCAATCGTGGGTTTAAATGTCTCTTCTTTGCCAATCTGTGCATTACAAACACCTAACAGAATTTTCATATCATACTGAGAAAATTTATCAAAGAACCGTTCTAACTCTGCATAAAAATCATATTTAGCATTATCATCTTTATCTTCCGTTGGTGCATGTATGTTTATTAAAATAATTTTACACCATCTACCCTTTTAAAATTGCATATGATATCCTATCATTAATAAATTCTACTGTTTTAAGAGCCGAGATAATTTTATTATTTATGAAAAACATGTTTCAAAATTATGATTTTCAGTACCATCATAGAAAAGACTATAATTTTTAGTTTTACAATTTCCTTCTCCTGGCCACCTAACTTCCTGGACAGCTACTACATCTAATTTATACTTAACTATCTCATTAACTGTACACTGAAATGCCCCAGGCCGGTAAAGGATCAGAACATTCCAGGTGCCAAATTTATTATCCTTATTCTTAATGTAGATCTTATCCTTAGTCCAGGGACCTCCCAAAGTAGTCCCCGTCCGGAGATCCGAATGGGAGACTATTTTACCTCCGGAATATTTTACCTTGGGAATATCCATGGCCTCATATTGCTGTATCTTGACATGTCTTTTTACAGTGCAGAGTTGTCAGCTCTACGCCTAACCCCCAATATGAATGGAGGACCGCAACTGTCGTTGGTCAGCGGATCCCTCGGATCTAGCTGGGAGGATCACATTGTAGTCCACAACCATACCCCACTTCTGCCGATTGTGGGATTCTCTTAGAGCCATGGCAGGACAGCTCTGTAAATCCCAACAGTGCAAAATGTTGACCATTTCACTCTGTTGGTTGACTAACTGCAGTGAAGAAGTCACTGGGCGATGAGGTCGTCACATCCCTACGCCTAGAAACGATGACATATCGTATTATTTCTTACATACGTGTAAAGTAAAAAAATATGTTAAAAACTTAAAATCCGAGGTCTTACCAAGTAATTTAGAGAATGCCTACATTTTATTTTTCAGACTTTCTCGGGAACATGATATTCGCTGAGTTAATTTTCATCATAATGTGCACTTCATGGACTGTGCAAACAAATTTACTACGTCCAGACGTAATTAACTTGAACATGTCTAGCTTATGTTCACTAATTAAACGACTGATTAGTATGTACAGTAACAACGACCTGTGCATAATACTCTTGGAGAATATCAATTCCCTTGGACCAGCTATCCACAGTATTTCTGAACATATTCCATTAGTTCACTTGGTTTCCAATCAGTCTGAAAAATACAGTTACTTGATATTGGATGCAATGGATCAAGGTTGCAGTACAATTATTATACATTCCAAGGAAATTGCAACTCAAACCACGGCTCTAGTCGAAGCTGCGAGACATACTCAACTAAGGAGACCAAGAAAGTGTATCATTGTAGATCGATCAGCATACAACATTTCAGAAGCACTGAGTGATAAGTTTTTACAATTGTACCCTTCAACTTTGTTTGTGAGAAAAACAACACACTCGAAGATTTCAAATGAAGTTGCTTACAAACTGATAACAGGAAACATAGGGTACAACTTACAATCAGAGGATTTTTATGTAATAGACATTTGGGAAGATGATACATTTCTTAAGAACAATAACCTATTCCCTGATAAGTTTCACGATCTACAAGGTGCGAGAGTTAAACTTTCATTCATAGAGTACAGTCCATATTCCATTGTTTTAGGTAAGTTCTATGAAGGGACAGACTTCAGACTTGTAACTGAAGTGGGTAGAAAATATAACATAACTTGGGACGTTGCAATTGTTGATGGTGGTTTTGGACTCGTGCCAGGCAACATAACTGGTTTATTTGGCTCGATAATAAGTGGAGAGTTCCACTTTGCAGCACCATCCGTGTACAGCACCCACTTCAACCATGAAATGGTATACCTGGCTGAATCTCACATGCAATCTGGTCTTGCATTCCTCACACCAAAACCAAAAACTGAACATCTTATGTGGGAGATATTTTATCCGTTTTGCTACAGCTTGTGGATTGCTGTAATTGCTTACACACTCATTGCATCGATTATTTCATATGCTCTTTCAGTGGTTTATTGGAATGTGTTCCCATACTCAGGGGAAAAGCGACGCTTTCAATGTATTTACTTCCTGTTGCAGTTCACGAGTTTGCTTACTGGTGTAGGGGTTAGAAGACCTACACTGTCACCTCTGAAGCACATACTAACATGGCACTCTGTGATATGCATCGTACTAATAACTGCTTATAACTCTAATCTCATTTCATATCTAACAGTCCCCGTTTTTCAGAAACCAATCGACACACTTGAAGATTTTGCTGATTCGGAACTGCAATGGGGAGTTGACGATCTGAGTTGGGTGGAATTCTTCATCCATGCTACGGACACGGACGTTGTGAGAATGAAAGATAGATATAAATACTTTGCAAACACTAGTGAACTCGATAAACTTACCAGAGATGGTAAATTTGCAATTTTGATTGAGAAACTGTATACGGGTCACTTTTGCATGGCAGACTATCTAGAGGAGGACTCGCTAAAGAATCTTTACCTGATGAAGGAAAATACAGAATCATTTTACATGAGCTTGATGATGGAGAAGGGGTCTCCTTTTGTGGAGAAGGTGAGTTCAGTCACGAGGTGGATTCGTGACTCGGGAATTGTTCCTCAGTGGGAAAGGGAAGTTATCAGAAACTTCAGAGACAAGAAATTTCTACTGCCATTGACTTATGAGCGTGATCTTGACTGTGCACTCCGACCTCTAAATTTCACACACATCGACGGAGCGTTCTGCCTTTTAGCATTGTTAACTTGTTTTTCAGTCTCTTTCTTCGTTGGAGAATTCATAGTGTTTAAAAATCGATTCACTATAGCTAAGACTGGAAAGAAGTAATACCCAGCAAAAATGCAGAATTTTCTCTCAAGGTTGATAGTTTCTGCCACTAGCGTACGCAGGATTTTTGTTTTCCGGACAAGGCTGGAATTGTATTGTAATGGTTGATATTGCATAGCGGCGTTCTAATACACCATAAAATATTTCATTGTAACAATTCAACCCTGAACAAGTGATACACAATCAGCAAACAGTACTTCCAGTTACAATAACCAAGACGCAAACTGAATCAACTGTAGACGCCAGTTCCGATACAATACAGGACGTCCGTTTAATGCCGACCGAAGAAAACAGCACCCCGCCTAGTAATATAAATTCTGTCGATACCATGGAGGTTCCAGTATCTCTCAATGACGAGACTACAATCTTTCCGCTAAGTATCCATACTACGCAAATGATTCCTGTGGACCAGTAGATGCAGTTTCTTCGCAGACGACAAACATGGACCTGACTCTAGAACCCCCATCATTGCCGACCGTATCTTCACCCAAACAGGGAAAGAACAAAAGGAAGAAGCCACGCAGCACAGACCCGAATCACACCCACCCGGCGAAGAAAACGAACGACCAGCGTTCATCATCGGCAATGAAGTATACCCTGGCCCAAAGTGTGCCCAACCCTCCGGAAACACCCCCTCAACCTTATGATGACGAACACTTTAAATACTGGCTCTTTAGAAAACCTGTGTGCACGCAAGGTTTTGGTTGTTTATATCATTAGTGTGTTATATGACGGCTCCCTTGTATCATTTTGCCACACTAAAACTGAACAAACTATCCTCTACAGCCAAACGCCATGCATTAACTGATTATATAAAACATAGTGCCCTCGATCTTCTTTTCCTTCAAGCGGCTACACTATATATAATAATTTCACATACAACGCCACAGGTACTGCCATCCTGGTGCGACAAGGTATACCTCTTAACAAAACCTTCCTGCTTCCATCTGGGCGAATTACGTGCGTCGAAATAGGTAAAACCTAGTTTTGTAATATCTATGCACCTTCAAGATCAGTGGCCCGCGAGGCACGAAACACTTTCCATGCAACAGAAGTGGCGGCAGCATTAGAGGACAACCACCAACATATTGTCATTGCTGGGGATTCTAACTGTGTGTTACGACGACAAGATCAATATCCAGGGGTTTAACTCATCCCTTAGTCTCTCTACTCTGGTCGAGGCCTTTCACCTAAAAGATGTCTATGAAACCAAGCACCAACAACTGAAAGGATTCACCTTCATAGTCCAGACTCAGCCAGCCGATTAGACCGTTTCTATGTAAGTACGAACTTATTACCCTTACCCAAAGTGTCATCTATAAAGATTCTTCCTACTTGCTTCACCGACCACCTCAGTGTGCAACTAGCCATGGCATAAGACGCCAAAACTGCAGTTCGGGGACGGGGATTTTGGAAACTTAATAGTCGGATTCTTCAAGATGAACATTTTCGAACAGCCTTCAAACAAAAGTGGAAGGAATGAGAAAATATGACAGGCGCCAAACGGACATCATTACATGGTGGGACATGTTCCTGAAGCCGTCAATCAAGCATTTTTGTAGAGCATTCAGACGTATGATGCACACGGATTTCTATAAGAAATACAACTTCTATTATCGCGTACTCCACGCGTTGACGACACAACTCATACGGGGCGACCCAGTCCTGCAGGAACTGAAACGTATACAATCGGTCCTACTGAGGATGCACCACGAGCGAATGGTAGGTTTCGTGGTGAGAAGTCGTCTCCCAACGGCTGACCCCCAAAAACAAGCCAGTATTGCCCATGTAAGCGTAGAACAGCGAAGTGGCAACAGAAAACTCATAACAAGACTGCAACAAGGGGACGAGCCTCACACAACCCTGACATTCGTGCATGCCTATATGAACACCTTGCAGCAAAATTTAAAGCACCCCCGGCATCCCTGGTGGAAGACGAACACATGTCATACCCTGATATTCCCACGCTATCAGGTGAAGATGAAGCCATCCTAAACCAACCGTTCACTAAGGAAGAACTGGATGCGGCCATCCAACAAGCACCAAAAGGAAAAATCCCGGGTATAGACGGACTACCGATTGAATTATTTCAAACATTCTGGCCTACCATGGCACATTTGCTTATGCGGTAGCTCAATGCCTGTTTGGCGCAGAAGAAAATACGTCGTACAAGCTCGACAGGTGTCATGGTCTTAATCCCGAAAGTAATACACCCCTTAACACCAAAATATTATCGTCCCATAACTTTGATATGTGCCGATTATAAAATATCTTCTCGAGTATTAACGCGCTGACTACAACACTATGTACCTACCTTACTAGGATCACATCAATTTGTGCACGGAACTAATGGTAATATAACTACTGTTCTCACTAACATACGAGACATCATTACTGTAATGAACGAAGCCCCTGACTTGGAAGCAGCTCTAGTGGCCCTGGACTTTAAAGGAGCATGTGACTCATTGTACCATCATTATCTTTTTCGGCATTTAACTCACGTTGGATGCGGAGAATCCTTCGTAGAAGCGATAGAGAGCCTATACACCCAGGCCAGGGTACATTTGTGTGTAAATGGAACATTACCCTCGTCGTTTGTTCTTCAACGCTCTGTTAGGCACTCCTCGCTTTCTATACAGCCCTTCCTACACCAAATAAATCAACGACTACGAGGAATACAAGCATATGGCATGACCTACCGAGTTTTTGCATACGTCGACGATATCGCAGTGCGTGATCACCAAGCTTATGTTAACCTAATGGAAATCTTGGAACAATTACGAGTAAATATAGGCTTGTGTCTCAACCTGAAAAAATAAAAAAATACTGCCCTTCGGGACAATGGCATGGAATTGGACAGAATCGGTCCCATTGACCATACTTGGGATCCCCTTCTCTAGAACCTTGGTCGAGACTTCCAACCACACATTTCAAGCCATAGTGCCCAAAATACAGGCGGTATTATACATGAACCAACTCCGCCAACTGTCACCAAGCGCTGGAATCAAATATGTCAACACTTATGCACTCTCGAAACTATGGTATGTGGCGCAAATACTACCCGTGCGTACCCAAACTGCTGCGAGAATCCTGAGAATGATCACACTCTTTCTCTGGCACGGTCACCGGTTCCATGTAGCTCATAACACACTATGCTTACCAACTCGCCTTGAAAGACTAAACCTGCTGAGTATAGCTCGACAAGCACAAGCCTTATATTTGCACCGCCATATCACCATCAAAGTCCAACATCAAGATAGCATTACTGCTCATGTGCTACGCTCCATGGTAGATGAAGTGGAACTATGTGCCCCAATTTACCCAGGTGTTATACCCACTAAATTTCTCTATTTACGAACAACCATAGTGGAAATTTGTTACATGTTGATGCTCTTTCCAAATGTAGATCCTTCTGATGTAACAGTCAAATATGTATCAAAAATGCTACTAACCCGGATGAAGCATATCCCTTGTATTGTCCCATTTTTCCCCAGTGTGCGCTGGAACATCTTGTGGAGAAACATAGCGGCGACCCACCTCCCCAATCGAGTGCGCTCCATATGGTACTTAACTGTACACGATGCTATCGTCACCAGAGTACGATTGCAGAGATTCCTTATGTCAGACGACTCCCATTGTACCAAATGTGCACAGGACACCTTAGTGCATCGACTGACGGTATGTGTGAAAGTAGTGAAACATTGTAAACACCTCAAGAAGTTACTTGGAATCATATGCCGCCGCTCCTCGAACGACTTCACAGTGAACCATATATTAACTCCAGAGTTTCAGTATTTTCCTCTCACAAGAACACGTGCAATGCAATTTCTCATAAGACATTATGTTTATTATGTGCTTGACAACCAACCTCATGTACAAAAACCCATTTAAATTCTATGCCAGTGAACAATATTATCAAAATTATCAGATACCCTGTAAAGAATTGTATGCACATTTCTTACATGTGATCCTTTCGTAGCGTTCCACCCTGTAGAACGCGGGAATCGAACCAAGGGATGTAACTCACTCCCCCACCCCCAATTGTAGCACTTGATGGTAAAGACGGCCCATAAAAGGGCCAGGTGTGAATACCTAACTTAGCATTAAGTAATACATGCAATAACCCATGTTTTAGATTTAAACACTTCTGACTGAGCAATGAGAATGGCAGATTAGGGTGAAGGAGTAACTCACCCCGTTCGGTAACGAATAACTATAGCTCCAGCTCTTGCTCCTCCAGATGATTTCCAACAAAATACCCCTTGCTACTCTCCTCACCTGCTTTTGTTGCTTTCGCCGAACTTCACTTACTCAACAAAGGTAAGCGTCCTTACCGCTTCCTGTGTAAAACTCTTTATTCAATAGAATTCTAGGAGGAAGTCCTGACAGGTTTTTATTCGTTATCGGACGGGAATGTTATGATCCTCAGCTTACAAAACAATTTCCCAAATTGAAATTGTTAAAAAAAAGGGGCTGCCATTCCCCCACCCCAAAAGAAACAGTAGAAGTTTATTGCATAAGTATTACATAAAATGAAAAATTGTGGGTTAAATCCTCCACCAAAAAAATTAAATTTTGAAAGGCACAACTGTACGAAAGGAAAATATTTCCTTCGTCACACACGCTGGTAGTGTTTTGAGCAAAATGCTGACACATAGTCAACACTCGAGAGAGGATTTTGTTCTCAGTTCATTTTTTTCGTTTTTACGTCATGGTGCCCTTCGCTCAGGAAATTTTCTTTGTTTTTTTGGTGCCATTCAACACATGCCAATTTTCGTCGATACCACCTCATGCAGAACGCACACGCACCCCACTCCCGTCAACATCTTCGTTCGCGTCCTTTGGGGAATCCCTTGCGCCGACATTGCACAACATTGCCGCGTGATTTATTGACAAGAGCGTACCCAATTTCTTAGTGGACCGCCCAACACCGACGACTTCTCTCCACCCGTTTTGCCATTATTCACTTCGGAAAATCATTTTCCCACGTTTTCAAACGTCAATAACTTGGCAACAAAGCCGTTTCCGGAATTTCGTTACATGAACTTTCCACCTTATTTTCACTCGTACAATCACCTCCAAAGCGTTGTAAACGAACTTACGAAACACCCTGTATGAGCACTATCGTTAGTGCTGACGAAGCGTATGGAGTTCCAAGATGGCTACGCGGGTCCTACCAGTGATGATTCTGTTCGCATGGCCGTCCGGAAGGGGGGACAAGGGGGGCGTGCCCCCCCTGGAAAATAAAAGTCAACCAAAAATTTTGTATTTCACACATATAATTTCATTTTAGCCACAATAATATGTGTTAATTATTGCATTAACACCAGAAATTCAAATTTAAGCAATGTTTTTTTAGAAAACTTCACTCTTTTGGGGGAAAATGTGACTTGTTTGCCCCCGCTGGAAAAAAATACCTTCCTTCCCGCTCCCTGGAAAAAATCCTGCGGACGTCCATGTCTGTTCGCTTCAATACTTTCAATATTTGCTACCCAGAACAACACGAAGATAATAAAGAATATGAAAAGGATATGTTCACTTGCCATGAGGTTGTTTGTCACTATATACAAAATCTTGAAACACTTCGTTCCTGGGGGAAGAAAGTCCAGCCCAAATGTGTCAATTGTCCATGCACACGCGAAAACCTGAAGTGTTGAGTTTGATGTACAGTTCGGGGAAGGTTGGGTTTATTGTCCGACCCAAAACTGCCCTGGGGAAACTGAGTTCGTATCCCGGTTCTTGAGTTTTATGGTACACGTTCCGTCAGGTCAAACACGTTGTTAATGGTGAGCGGTCGAAAACAGGACCCGAAGTACACAAAGGAATGTTCATGGGGAGCCCCTCCAATTAGCGTAAAACGAGGACGTTGCTAGGCTGATTAGTTCGGGGGGGGGGGGCAAAACTTAAGATTTTTTTCTATCAAACCATTAAAAACTAACAAACTATTAATATACCATATAGGCCTACATATATGTACAGTATGTGTGTGTGCTTTATTTATTCATATATATTGTTGAAAGAGAACATTATATTCTCCTGTAGCCTCCTAAAATTTACGAATATAGACTCGCGAAATCCACGGCCATTATTCGGGAATCTAAATGCACAATGAACGCATTAACTTAATGGCATCTAGACAGTCTTTAAAAGTCCATGTATTTTCTCTTATGTCAGATTTGAGATAGCAAGAACAATGGCATTAGTCGTTACTCCTTAGATTTGTAAATTTGCTCGAAGAAAATTGAAAAGTAGAGAAAACTCTCTTCCGTGGGTTTAGATATAAAAGGGTGCTGGAATCAGGTGTACAATTATGACAACGGTCCGAAAATGAAATGTTTGTGTAATGAGTTCAAGATAGACATCCCATGTATGTTGTTTATACCAGAATCGAATCCGGCGGCCTTTAGTGCAAGGCGACACCCTTAACCACTATTCTATGGGACATGCACGAGTCTTTTGTGGCGTCGTACTGTTCACATTGGAGAATGATGACGATATATACGAAATTTTATGCTCACATCTAGTTTCTTAAAAGTAATCTTCTTTGCGCGTGCAAAACTGAATATATGATGGCAATAGAAACAACAAAATTCCCGCGCGCTCAAATTATTGCGCTCTAGTCTTTCAAGGTTGGATCCCTGGTAGAAACTCCAAAATTTCTTTGATGGCCTAACATAGTGAGGACAATTGAGAAGCTACTTGAAATCAATATGTAAGCGAATTCCACTCTCAAAACTAGATGGGACTCGATGTGATGACCACGCGTCACCGAATAGAAAAACACTTCGGAGGCTTTGTCCTTCAAAATTAATTTTACTGAATAACTGGAGTTTTCTTTAGAGGACCTAAACATGGTTTTTTTGCACAGTACAATGTTGTTTTCTTTCACCCTACTTTTATAGTTTTCATTCAAAGGATTCCACTCCCGAAGCATGAGGATGACCCACTACGAAACCAGAGGTCCAAGGTTCGGACCTTGGACAGGTGTGGTTGCATCATGTCTCGCATCGCTATTCCTTCGGATCATCATTCAGTCTCATCGTTGCATTTAACACAGAGGTAGAAAAGCGGCGTAAAATAACGAAACAGAAATTATTAATTGACTTGGATCACTTTTCTGACACTTTTTGGCTAATTGTGAAGATGACAATGAGTTAAGATTAACTTGATGAAAGGATCATCACAAAGAAGACACATTCTCAGGTCGGGATTCGAACACGGGACATTCTGCTTCGTAGCGTAACCTCCTAACCACTCCAACATGGAGTTGTCGGCCCAAATAGAAATGTAAATTAGAAAACGCCGTCTTGAATTTGCAGGAACCGAGTTCACCAGCAAGGGCGAATGATTTTCGCTCCCACTAGGATAGATAAATAACAGAAAATGCTTGATAAGTAATTTGGCTCTCCGTATTTCATGATATTATTATGTAAGCAACTATTATTCGCTATATACTTTTGGACAAATTTTATTTGTACGTCTAGTCAACTTTTCCGCCTAAGCAGCAGCCACAGCGTCTGCATTTGCGGGTGGAGGCCAGGTTTGTTAAGGGTCCAGGAATTTTAAATAAATTCAATTCCGGTCCAGGAGAGAAAATCAGCAAGCGTAAATGGGTTCTGGACCGTAATGAACCTTTTCATTTGTAAAGTTTTCAATTCGGTCCAGGAATATTCTTCCCAGATGAATTTCATTTCGGTCCAGGAACCTTATTTCTTGATGAATTTAAATACGGTCAAGGAACATTTTTTCCGGATCAGTTTAAATAGGGTCAAAGTTCCGTATTGAAATGAAACAATTCGCAGCTTGGTACGAATTTAGATTGTGCGAGAGAATAGATTCCGGTCCTATAATGGGATTAGAATGTATGCGTTCCCTAATCTTTAACAATCCCAGGGTTGTTAATGGTTCAGGTATTGTAAATAAATTCATTTCACATCCGGGAGAGAAAATCAGCAAGTGTAAATGTGTTCTAGGCCTCAATTCGGTCCAGAAACATTTTCTCCGTATAAATTTAAATACGGTGCAGGAACTCTTTTTTCGGTAAAATTTAAATACGGTCCAGGAACCTTGTTTTGCGGCTGAATTTAAACACTGTCCAATAACTTTTTTTCCAGGATCAATTAAAGTTCGGAGCAGGATTTTTTTTCCGGATCAATTTAAATACGATCCAGTAACTTTTTTTAATGAAACAATACCCTACTTGGACCGAATTTAAATTGTGCGAGCAGAAAGGTTCCGGTCCTGCAACGGAACCCAATAAAACCCATAGAACTTATGGGTAGACAACCCTGGTGGAGGCTAAATAAAAAAAAATCACAAAATAAGCAGAATTTTGAAACGTATTATTTCTAGAGCATGCACACTACTATAAAATGTTGACCACATACCTCGTTTCCTTCCTTAATTGAAATGTAACTTATGAGATCAACCGCCCTGGGAGTCAAACGCGGTCTCCTGTGTGGTAGTCGGACACCAATTTAGAAAGTCAATGTGTTGGACATTTGTTTGATCAGTCGATCCTACTTCACCTTTTTCGAGAGGAAAACAAGCTGGCAGCTTCACACTCGAAATTTCACTTCGCCTACCCCCGTGGCGGAGTGGTTAGCACATTGTGTTACGATGCCAGGTGTGCCGGGTTCGAATTCCGGATCGAGCATGGGTGTTTGTTGTGTCCATTGATCAATGTAATCATATCATCACTCATCCCCATCTTCGCAATTAGCCAAATGTGCCAGAAGAGCGAAGTAAAATGAACCAAATCAATCGAAATTTCACTCGCAAAGCATGAAAATGAGATCTCAAGCACTCCGTGATCCTACCGGAATCTCACGTTTACAGAAGCTAACTATGAAACTACTTCTAGGATCAAACCGTTCCTCGAACTAGTTGGCAGTCATCAATTGTCGACCAATCAACACAGTAGGGCAAAAAGAAGCAGATGTTTCTTGAAAATGAGTGGAAAGTTACCAAGGAAGGATATAAACTGGATACATTACAAAGGCTTATTATGGCCTTTCCCTCCATTGCAATGTTATGAGCACAAGGGTTGAGTGTGGGAACCTGAAGGAACCGCGACATCATTGTCATTCATCTCCCGCCAGAAAAGGGACAAACAGTAGAATTTTATCTCTTGCAATTTGAAAAGCATATGTCCATGGTGAACCATAAAGTAATTAACCCAGAAAGTCCTAGCTACCTGCAGTGCGTTTCGGCGCGGCCGATAACCAGAGCCAGATGAAGAGAAGATTTTGTGGGAGGGGGTGACCTGGCTTAGGCCCCCTGGTGTGCATGAAGGGAAAGTGTGTTTTCAAAAGGTCCCCGACTTCCCAGAAAGGGACGGCCCATAAAATCACTGCGTTTCCTACCAATGCATCCGTTTGTGTTCAACCAAAGTGTATGTCACCGTAGGATCCGAGCGCTTCGAGTTCGGTCGGTTGCGGGACTTCTTGAGTCTTTTGTCAACATGGTGCCAATCAGAGTTTCTTTCTGCCAAGGTCGTTGCACCTATGAATCGGCTCTTCAGCTTGAGTGGCAAAAGACATGTTGTACGGAGGAAAGTTGTACAGGAAAAATTACCTTCTTAAATACGATGAAACCTGTAAAACATCCACAGATATTTATTCGGGGGTGGTCCCTTTGACAAAACATCAATATTCTCAAAATTCTTCGAACGGACTGTGTAAAACATTGCAATACTCCAAAAATTGAACCTGCTCTGCAACACAAGGAAAATGCCTCATTTAGCAATCAATGTGCCTTTGTTAAGTTGGTAAGTTCAGTATGGCACTACATTTTAAATAATGCTAATGGAATAAATCAATAAAGTTTGTTAAATGACAACGACTCCTTACCACAAGAATATAATTATTCTTTACGGATATCTCCTATAACGGTTGGGGGTTCGACGTGCTGATCCCACGTCACCCCATTACTGGTTATAGATCTCCACACCTCTAAAATTTTAGGTAGGATTGTGAGAGGGACTGTCAGTCGGGAGATGGACCAAGGCCCTTCCAGGGCTGTCGAACCACGGGTTATTATATATTTATAGATGCTTAAATATATGTGCAACCTCCCATGTGTTTCCAGTGACTTATTGCAAGGGTTTGTTATTGTACTTGACTCAACAAAATAAGCTTACTGTGTGAGGCAGATTCATACGAACCAAAAATACCCAAAATAATAACAATAATAATAATAATTTACTTCAAAATTACAAAAATGTATTTACTTGTTCTTGTTTAAATTTTCGATTCTTCGAAAAGTTTGTTAAGGAGTTGAGTTGGGTTGGTGTTTTTAGTCCAATTTATGCACAGCAAGGCTAACTGGACTGGACCTACAGTTTAAAGTAAGATCCGGACCACTGTGTACCTCCACCCATGTATCGAACCCGGGACCCCCCGATTACAAGGCAATAACGCTATCACTGCGCAATCGGGGAGGCATCGTTTGTTAAGGAGGATTCTCAAAATCGGTCTCGAGAAAAATATGCGACTCGAGAAATCGTACAGTTTGTGAAGATAATTACTTTTAACACGTTGCGTGTTTTAAACTGTTTCAATAGTAGAATAGATATTTGGTGCGAATAATACTACTTACCCGGAGATATGAGGCATCCTGCCACCATTATACTTATTTAGCGTGTATTGCGCTCTGATTCGGGACCAGTTGTAACTGTTTGCATATATGTGGTTTACCGCTGCATAAACGGTCGTTCTTCAATCTACTCAAGCTCAAAACATTGTTTGGACGCAACGGCAACACTCAACGCCCAATCCTGCCTGTTGACCTGCGACTGCTAGGGGTGGAAAGACCGCTCCCCAGGCGCGGTTGGCTGTATAGCGCAAATGTGCAGTGAACCTCCAGTAATATACAAAATAAACAATAACTGAGATGTTCATAAGCGTAGAGTGGCAAATTCTCTTAGTGAGAAGAAGAAACCGCGGGCCAGAGCCACTCAGCTCCCCTCTAGTTCCGTTTCGTGCAAAGTCTCCGCTGAACCGCCGCAAGGCAACCCCTACCATGCTAAAAGCTTAGGACGGCTAGCAGAAGCTCGACGCGTACATATGGCGAAAATCCATGCAGTCTGAGACTGGAGGAAGGCCGTCTCGTCAAAACGAACATGCGCAGTTCGTAGGATCACCAGCGAGCTGGAGTGAATCACGCTCTTCTCTCTTCCAGTGTTGCACTATGTGTTTCAATTTGAATTCATTTGGCATTCTCTTTGTATTTTTATATTTTACAAGACTTATTAGATTAATGAAGAGGGTGTAATACAAATGTAGAGGTAACACCGAACGAAAGCTAGAAGTAAAGATGATGGGACAAATAAGATAAATATGACAGAAAACAACTTGCCTACACATTCAGAGTTTTCATCTTTAACCCTTTACTGGAAGTATGTGTCTGACAGACACGCATGGTTTTTTTCTCTCGTTGTGCTGGCATCCCTGTATGTTTCTGTGAAGCGAGCTCCTCAATACCTTCATATTTTTTTCTTCTTAGTTTGGTGGTGTGATTCATTGTTGTCGGTCACGCTTGTGTGTTAGCTGATAAGAGCTTTTTTGTAACCTACCGTGTCTGAGAGGCACATACTTCCAATAACGTAAGTTTTTTGCGTGTCCCTTGGACACATACTTCCAGTAGTGGAGTTTTCTTGCACACAAGTATTATTGATGTTGATGATTAGAACTTAGTTATAATGGAGGAAGGACCTTCTACATCTAGGAAAAGGAAACTAAGCGATGTAGCGAAAGTGGGTGAACCCAATTTTTGCGCCAAGGTTTCAAAAAATGTGGGAAGAAATGGAAGAAGAAGACGGGCTAGAAGAGGAGATGGAAGGTCTATTTTCTGATGATGATTCCGATGTGGACTCCATGTTCATTCTTGTGACATATGGTTCTTCCACTGATGATGAAGATTGTCGCAATATCGAAGCTAGTATTTCGTCTGTAAGTTGCAGGACAAATAAAGAGAATGACGTTCCAGCTTTCTTTCAAGGTAAGGAAGGATATTCTTGGGAATCTAAAGAACCAACAAAGACTAGACGTGTTCCTCGTCAAAATATAATACGAGGAATTCCAAGCTTGACAAAGATTGTTAGAAATTTAGGTGAAAATCCTCAAATGGAAGATATTTGGTCTCTAATTTTTGATGACGACATTATTGATCATATTCTGTTGTGGACAAATGTAAAATTAGAGAAAAAAAGAATTAAAGTCAAAGAGCATCAAAAGAGCAATTACAGACCAACTGATAAGCAGGGACGTCGTTAAGGGGGGGCACGGGGGAGCACTGGCCCCCCGAAACGTTCACGTGGCCCCGGCAAACTGTTCTACATTTGCTGAAAATTTTACTTTCATGACAAATATTGCAAAATAGTTTTTCAGTAATTTTTTGTTTCAGTTAGAAACACTGTTCTTAATTTGAGTGGCACGAACCCAAAACCACATTTCTTTCTCGTTTTCCTGGTTCTAGCTATAGTGGATGTCAGTGTAGGAACCTAGAACTTCGTTGTTTCTCGAAATTTTGAGGGAGCGATCTTTCCACCCCTAGCAGTCGCAGGTCAACAACAGGCAGGGTTGGGCGTTTAGTGTTGCCGTTGCGTCCAAACAATGTTTTGAGCTTGGTAGATTGAAGAACGACCGCTTGTGCAGCGGTAAACCACATATATGCAAACAGTTACAACTGGTCCCGAATCAGAGCGCAATACACGCTAAATAAGTATAATGGTGGCAGGATGCCTCATATCTCTGGGTAAGTAGTATTATTTGCACCAAATATCTATTCTACTATTGAAACAGTCTAAAACACACAACGTGTTAAAAGTAATTATCTTCACAAACTGTACGATTTCTCGAGTCACATATTTTTCTCGATATCGTGAAGACCGATTTTGAGAATCCTCCTTAACAAACGATGCCTCCCCGATTGCGCAGTGATAGCGTTGTTGCCTTGTAATCGGGGGGTCCCGGGTTCGATACATGGGTGGAGGTACACAGTGGTCCGGATCTTACTTTAAACTGTAGGTCCAGTCCTGATTAGCCTTACTGTGCATAAATTGGACTAAAAACACAAACTCAACTCAACTCCTTAACAAACTTTTCGAAGAATCGAAAATTTAAACAAGAACAAGTAAATACATTTTTGTAATTTTGAAGTAAATTATTATTATTATTGTTATTATTTTGGGTATTTTTGGTTCGTATGAATCTGCCTCACACAGTAAGCTTATTTTGTTGAGTCAAGTACAATAACAAACCCTTGCAATACGTCACTGGAAAGACATGTGAGGTTGCACATATATTTAAGCATTTATAAATATATAATAACCCGTGGTTCGACAGCCCTGGAAGGGCCTTGGTCTATCTCCCGACTGCCAGTCCCTCCCACAATCCTACCTAAAAATTTAGAGGTGTGGAGATCTTTAACCAGTAATGGGGTGACGTGGGGTCAGCACGTCGAACTCCCAACCGTTATAGGGGATATCCGTAAAGAATAATTATATTCTTGTAGTAAGGAGTCGTTGTCATTTAACAAACTTTATTAATTTTTTCCATCAGCATTATTTAAAATGTAGTGACATACTGAACTTACCAACTTAACAAAGGCACATTGATTGCTAAATGAGGCATTTTCCTTGTGTTGCAGAGCAGGTTCAGTTTTTGGAGTATTGCAATGTTTTACACAGTCCGTTCGAAGAATTTTGAGAATATTGATGTTTTGTCAAAGGGACCACCCCCGAATAGATTAGATTAGATATATTTTCTTTTTGTGCGAGCCATAGGCTGTACGCACTACATATTTTTGATTTTTCTACACTATTTTGTTACATTTAGTTTTCGTTTAAGCTGTCTCTTACTTTGTTCCCTATATACACATTCTTCCCCTCCCTCGGTAGTTCTTCTTCCAGTCTTTCTCCTCACTTCTCTTTTCCTGCACTCTCACCAAAACACGCATACATTTTGCTTTACTCACACTTCTTCATTTTCTTCTACTTTGATATCATTTATTTCCTCTTCTTCATCCTCCATTTCTATATCTTCTGTTCTTTCGTTTCCTGTTTGAACCTCCGTCCTGTTAGTTTGTGTTTCATCCTTCAGCAATTCTTCGAAGTATTCCTTCCATATTTGCATGATTTCTTCTGGTTTTGTTCTTAGTTTACCATCTTTTCCTTTTATGTATTTTAAGGGCTCTCTTTATCTTTTCTCAAGGTCTTTAAAACTTTGTAGAATAGTTTTTGATTTTCTCGGCTGTTCTCTTCCATATTTTCCCCAAATTTTCTCCACGAGTTCTTTTTAGCCTCTAACACTTTCTTTTTAACTATATCCCTTTGCCTCCTATACTCTTCGAAGCTTTCTAAATCATTAATTGATAGGTACTTTTTCCACAGTATTTTCTTATGCGTGACTTCTTCTTTCAGCTCATCTGTCCACCATGCCGTTCTTTTCATTTTGTTTCCAATGTATGTTGTCCCGCAGCTTTCCTCTGCAGACTGTAGCAAAATCTTCTTAAATTCATCCCACAATTTATCTACGTCTCTTTCTTCCTTTTCATGTTTCTCTTGTATCTTTGCTTCTATTAGTTGCTGATATTTTTCTTTAACTTTTGTATCTTTTAATTTGTATGTCTTTATTCTTATTTTATTTTGCTTTTCCTGTCTTCTTTTTCCATTAGTTTTTAGCACTCTACTTCTTTGTACTACTCTTTCCATTATTAATAGTTTATGGTCGCTCCCAATTTCCGCCCCTCTTTTGACTCTGGCATCTCTTATCTTTCTCATTGTATTTCTCTCTACTATGAAATAGTCAATTATAGATTTTTCCCTTCTTGTTGGTTCTTCCCTGGTGTATTTATGGATTTCTTTATGTGGGAATTTAGTATTTACCACTACCATGTCGTTTGTTACACATAATTCTAAGATTCGTGTACCATTATCATTTAATATCTCTTCTCCATGTTGTCCTATTACCTGTCTCCATTCTTCCATATTGTTTCCTACTCTTCCATTTAGATCTCCTACTATCAATACTTCTTCCTTTCTTTCATCTATGATTTTCTGTAGTGAATCATAGAACATGTTTTTATTCTCTACTGTATCATCTTCATTTGGACCATAAACTATTATCATTACTATATTTTCTTCTTCTTCTTTAATGTTAACAATCATTATTCTCTCACTTATGAATTCCCAATCTATTATATTGTTTTTCTTTTCTTCGTGGATCAGAAGTGCCACCCCTCCTCTAGCTCTTTCCATTCTCGGTACTCCACTATATATCAGTATATATCCGTCATCTAACTCAATTTCTCCATTTCCTTTTTTCTTGGTTTCAGTTAGGGCTAAATATTTTACTTTGGTGTTCTTCATTTCTTTTACTATTTCAACTTCTTTTCCGTTAAGGCCTCTGATGTTCCAAGTTCCAAAAGTCGTATACCTTAGTCCTCGCCAATTATCTTTCCTGTAGATCCGTCCGGCCAACTCTCTGTCTTTTCTTTTAATCATCTTTATTTAAGAAGTGTAGGTGATTGGCCTGCAGCTTCCTAGCATAGTGAAGGGGCTGCCTTCTTATTGCTGCTATGCCAGCAATGGGGTTTGGTGGTTTCTCCCCTTTCTTTTGTGGGCTCTATGCTCCAACCTCCACTTCCTTGGAGGACCTGGGATTTTCTGATAGGGGTTTACTCCCCTTAGAAGGATCGGCTTCTCTATGCCTAAGAGTTTTACACACATGGGCAAATCTGTCTGAGGGGAGTTCTTCTTTTCTACACTAGAATTCAAAATTCTTTAGATTTAAATATGTACACACATGGCCGATTGGGCTATATGCCCCCTCTTGTCATAATTTTAAGTGTGGGCAAATCGGGGCATATGAACTCTTCTTTTCTACACTAGGATTCAAAATTCTTGGGGATTAAGAGCATATCACACTTGAAGAAATAGGGAATAAGAGGATCTTGGCATAATTTTAAGTGTGGGCAAATCGGGCTGTTTAATCAAATAACCTCTTCTTTTCTACACCTATAAGTGGTGCTCATTATAGCACAAAACACACTACTTGTGTGGGTGGGTGTGTGTGGGGGGGGTGGGTGTGGGTGTGTTAATACGTTTGCTCTAGTTTTAAGTGTAGCCAAAAACAATATCAAAAGGGGCTTATTTTTAACAAGCTTATGGACAACAATCTCACAGATGCAGCTTTTGTAAGTGTAGCCAAATCAATCTGAGGGGGGTCATACTTTCACGGGAAATTCCCGAGGGCATTTTTACAAAAATCTTGGATTAGACAGGGTTCCACACTTGAGCAAAAAGCTCATATGGGCATGTTGAGCTTGTTTTAAGTGTAGCCAAATCTGCCTGAGGGGGGTTCATACTTTATCGCCCTGGTTGTATCATCAATTACACTACTTGATTATCCTCCCCATTGCTGTGTAGTGTCTGGACATGTACCTCACGGCGGACCGACATCTTTCATGTACAGCCAGCGCCGCAATTATGTTGGGACACCCGACCGCTGTGAATATGCAACCGACAAAGCAAGACTCTCACCAATTTCGTGATCCACGACCATGTACAGATTTCCCCTCCATGTAGTGACCGGGGCGTTAAGGAAGGCGGACACCATTTGTGGGGTACCGTCAAGTACACAATTGTAGTGTGTCCCTTCGTTTCACATATGCAAACAGCAGAACATTTCTCGCTTTTTTGCTGTTGAACTATGTAGTGTGCAGTAAATATGGAATAGTGTGTACCATCCCTGGAATTTCGGGATCTTTCTCCCGTTTTCCCCAGCAACCATCCCTAGACCAAAGTGTACTTTATGGCCATGTTTTACGCCAGGGACGTCGTTAGGGGGGGTACGGGGGGCACTAGCCCCCCGAAACGTTCACGTAGCCCCGTCAAACTGTTCTACATTTGCTGAAAATTTTACTTTCATGACAAATATTGCAAAATAGTTTTTCAGTAATTTTTTCTTTCAGTTAGAAACACTGTTCTTAATTTGAGTTGCACGAACCCAAAACCACATTTCTTTCTCGTTTTCCTGGTTCTAGCTATAGTGGATGTCAGTGTAGGAACCTAGAACTTCGTTGTTTCTCGAAATTTTGAGGGAGCGGCAAGCGCGGCTCGTGCATAATTTTCCTGGGGGTTCACCAAAATTATGAAAAGTGGACTTACCTAAACCTTTTGAGACACTACACGCTTTGGTTCGTAGAGATAGTTCTGGGAAAATTATCAAATTTTGGCCGGTAGATTACTGACAAAGTTGATTTGCTTTATGTTCAGATAACAGTGACAGCACCAAAGAGTGTGTGTGTAGGGGTTGATCATTTTAATTTAAGATTTTCGTATGGTATTGTATTTAGGGGTATCTCAGAATTCAGAAAATATTCTCGCCTCAATTTTACCTCTTCCACTCTTGACAACTCTTTTCTGGTCCCACCACTGTCAAATAGACTATATTATTGAAACTGGATCCTGAACCTACAGTTAAAAAATACAAATCTCTGCCTGCTGAAATGAGTATGTATCAGTAATCGAACCCAAGACCCCTTGATTACAAGATAATTCTTATATAACTATTCGAAAGTATATCGCTAAATCAAAGCGATTAGATTCTATTCTATGCAATATGTTAACTTCTCGCACAGCAACAACTACACTCCTTCCAATACACAATCCACCTCACTTCACTCAACGTATCACTATGCCATATATATTTCAATCACCAGCCATGCACTTCAAAACAAACTAACAAGTATGGAGACAATGACACGTAACAAAGTCAAATGCGCGCGTCCCTTCGAACACCCTCTCGCGCTAGAGTATAACTGATCGCACGAAACCCAAACAACTTTTTGGTCGTCTTCTGACGTAAGTGCGAAATGCCTTCATTGTTAGGTTAGGCTTGAATAAATAGCAAATATTACATTTTTGGTCAAGCACGGTAAGCCCCGAAAATTGAGTGTATATATTCTAAGACAACTAAACCTAAAAAGCCTAACATGTCAACGAAAGCATTTAGTCTGACGTAAGAAGACCAAAAGGTTGTTTAAGTCTTGTCCGATAAGCGACCATTCGCCCTCGCGCTATTTTTGACTTTTCGGCTCCTTCCACCTGAAGTGTTTCCATCTTAACCCTTAACAGGAAGTATGATTTTTTATTACATAATTGGAAGTATGTGTCTGACAGACACGGAACGCCGAAACTTTTGTTTCCTTGCAAAGTATTACATAGATTTATTCTTATAATCTAATATTATAAAATTTATTTCAAAATACATACACAACGCAAGTGCTACGTAAGAAAAAATAACTATTATTGAGAAAAACTTTTCTTTTTTTATGAAAATGTAACTTTGTTTGTCTCCTTCCGTGTTTCTCTTGTTTCAGAGTCGTCAAATCAGAGGCAGAGTAACAAAATTTAGAAACGCTTCACTGACATAGCTGATCTAAATATGGGTCTACCCATAGAATCAGTAGAAAATAGGAAAACCATATCCTCATGTCCAGACTTACAAATTGATGTAAGCATAAAAAGAGCTAAAAGTGCCTTTATTTCACACTTATCAGCAGGGACGTAGCTAGGTTCATCACTTCGGGGGGGCCCAAAACTTAAGATTTTTTTCTATCAAACCATTAAAAACTAACAAACTATTAATATACCATATAGGCCTACATATATGTACAGTATGTGTGTGTGCTTTATATATATATGTATATATATATATATATATTGTTGAAAGAGAACATTATATTCTTCTGTAGCCTCCTAAAATTTACGAATATAGACTCGCGAAATCCACGGCCATTATTCGGGAATCTAAATGCACAATGAACGCATTAACTTAATGGCATCTAGACAGTCTTTAAAAAACCATGTATTTTCTCTTATGTCAGATTTGAGATAGCAAGAACAATGGCATTAGTCGTTACTCCTTAGATTTGTAAATTTGCTCGAAGAAAATTGAAAAGTAGAGAAAACTCTCTTCCGTGGGTTTAGATATAAAAGGGTGCTGGAATCAGGTGTACAATTATGACAACGGTCCGAAAATGAAATGTTTGTGTAATGAGTTCAAGATAGACATCCCATGTATATTGTTTATACCAGAATCGAATCCGGCGGCCTTTATTGCAAGGCGACACCCTTAACCACTATTCTATGGGACATGCACGAGTCTTTTGTGGCGTCGTACTGTTCACATTGGAGAATGATGACGATATATACGAAATTTTATGCTCACATCTAGTTTCTTAAAAGTAATCTTCTTTGCGCGTGCAAAACTGAATATATGATGGCAATAGAAACAACAACATTCCCGCGCGCTCAAATTATTGCGCTCTAGTCTTCCAAGGTTCGATCCCTGGTGGGAACTCCAAAATTTCTGTGATGGCCTAACATCGTGAGGACAATTGAGAAGCTACTTGAAATCAATATGTAAGCGAATTCCACTCTCAAAGCTAGATGGGACTCGATGTGATGACCATGCGTCACCGAATGGAAAAACACTTCGGAGGCTTTGTCCTTCAAAATTAATTTTACTGAATAACTATACTTTTCTTTAGAGGACCTAGACATGGCTTTTTTGCACAGTACAATGTTGTTTTCTTTCACCCTACTTTTATAGTTTTAAATTCAAAGGATTCCACTCCCGAAGCATGAGCATGACAGACTACGAAAACAGAGGTCCAAGGTTCGGACCTTGGACAGGTCTGGATGCATCATGTCTGGCATCGCTATTCCTTCGAATCATCATTCAGTCTCATCGTCGCATTTAACACAAAAGGTAGAAAAGCGGCATAAAATAACGAAATATAAATTATTGATTGACTTGGTTCATTTTACTTCACTTTTCTGACACTTTTTGGCTAATCGTGAAGATGAGAATGAGTTAAGATTAACTTGATGAAAGGACCATCACAAAGAAGACACATTCTCAGGCCGGGATTCGAACACGGGACATTCTGCTTCTAAATAGAAGTGTAAATTAGAAAATGCCGTATTGAATTTGCAGGAACCGAGTTCACCAGCAAGGGCAAAAGATTTTCGCTCTCACTAGGATAGGCAAATAACAGAAAATGCTTCATAAGTAATTTGGCTCTCCGTATTTCATTATATTATTATGTAAGCAACTATTATTCGCTATATACTTTTGGATAAATTTTATTTGTATGTGTAGTCAACTTTTCCGCCTAAGCAGCAGCCACAGCGTCTGCATTTGCGGGTGGAGGCCAGGGTTGTTAAAGGTCCAGGAATTTTAAATAAATTCAATTCCAGTCCAGGAGAGAAAATCCGCAAGCGTAAATGGGTTCTGGACCGTAATGAACCTTTTCATTTGTAAAGTTTTCAATTCGGTCCAGGAATATTCTTCCCAGATGAATTTCAATTCGGTCCAGGAACCTTATTTCTTGATGAATTTTAATACGGTCAAGGAACATTTTTTCCGGATCAGTTTAAATAGGGTCAAAGTTCCGTATTGAAATGAAACAATTCGCAGCTTGGTACGAATTTAGATTGTGCGAGAGAATAGGTTCCGGTCCTATAATGGGATTAGAATGTACGCTTTCCCTAATCTTTAACAATCCCAGGGTTGTTAATGGTCCAGGTATTGTAAATAAATTCATTTCCCATCCAGGAGAGAAAATCAGCAAGTGTAAATGGGTTCTAGGCCTCAATTCGGTCCAGGAACCTTTTTTCAGCATGAATTTAAATACGGTCCAGGAACCTTGTTTTGCGGCTGAATTGAAGCACTGTCCAAGAACCTTTTTGCCAGGATCAATTAAAATTCGGTGCAGGATTTTTTTCCGGATCAATTTAAATACGATCCAGTAACTTTTTTTAATGAAACAATACACTACTAGGACCGAATTTAAATTGTGCGAGAAGAAAGGTTCTGGTCCTGCAACGGAACCCAATAAAACCCATAGAAGTTATGGATAGATGGACCTTTGACAACCCTGGTGGAGGCTAAATGAAGAAAAATCACAAAATATGCAGAATTTTGAAACGTATTATTTCTAGAGCATGCACACTACTATAAAATGTTGACCACATACCTCGTTTCCTTCCTTAATTGAAATGTAACTTATGAGATCAACCGCCCTGGGAGTCAAACGCGGTCTCCTGTGTGGTAGTCGGACACCAATTTAGAAAGTTAATGTGTTGGACATTTGGTCGATCAGTCGATCCTACTTCACCTTTTTCGAGAGTAAAACAAGCTGGCAGCTTCACATTCGAAATTTCACTTCGCCTTTCCCCCGTGGCGGAGTGGTTAGCACATTGTGCTACGATGCCAGGTGTGCCGGGTTCGAATTCCGGACTGAGCATGGGTGTTTGTTGTGTCCATTGATGAATTTAATCATATCATCACTCATCCCCATCTTCGCAATTAGCCAAATGTGCCAGAAGAGCGAAGTAAAATGAACCAAATCAATCGAAATTTCACTCGCAAAACATGAAAATGAGATCTCAAGCACCCCGTGATCCTACCGGAATCTCAGGTTTACAGAAGCTAACTACGAAACAACTGCTTGGATCAAACTGTTCTTCGAACTAGCTGACAGTCATCAATTGTCGACCAATCAACACAGTATGGCAAAAAGAAGCAGATGTTTCTTGAAAATGAGTGGAAAGTTACCAAGGAAGGATATAAAATTGGTACATTACAAAGGCTTATTATGGCCTTTCCCTTCATTGCAGGTTATGAGCACAAGGGTTGAGTGTGGGAACCTGAAGGAACCGCTACATCTTTGTCATTCATCTCCTGCCAGAAAAGGGACAAAAAGTAGAATTTTGTCTCTTGCAATTCAAAAAGCATATGTCCATGCTGAACCATAAAGTAATTAACCCAGAAAGTCCTAGCTACCTGCAGTGCGTTTCGGCGCGGCCGATAACCAGAGCCAGATGAAGAAAAGATTTTGTGGGAAGGGGTGACCTGGCTTAGGCCCCCTGGTGTGCATGAAGCGAAAGCGTGTTTTAAAAAGGTCCCCGACTTCCCAGAAAGGGGCGACCCATAAAATCACTGCGTTTCCTACCAATGCATCCCTTTGTGTTCAACCAAAGTGTATGTCACCGTAGGATCCGAGCGCTTCTTCTGTCGGTTGCGGGACTTCTTGAGTCTTTTGTCAACATGGTGCCAATCAGAGTTTCTTTCTGCCAAGGTCGTTGCACCTATGAATCGGCTCTTCAGCTTGAGTGGCAAAAGAAATGTTGTACGGAGGAAAGTTGCACCGGAAAAATTACCTTCTTAAATACGATGAAACCTGTAAAACATCCACAGATATTTATTTATGAGAAGGGAATGTCCGCGCGCATGATCAGAGCACTGCAAGCAATATATGAGAGGGTAGAATTCGGAGTAAGATGCGAAGGAAACCAAGTCTCGGCACTGCAGCCTTCACTCAGGGGACTCAAACAAGGATGCATCCTTTCACCAGTGCTATTTTCACTTTTCATAGATTGGGTAGCGCATGAAACTCAAATGGATCAGGATTCTATCCCATGTATAGGAGTGCAAAGTATACCAGTCCTTATGTATGCAGACGACATAGTCATCTTGTCCGAGACAATAGAGGGTCTTCAAAGGGGCATAGATAGCATATATGAGGCTTGCATCAAATATAAAATGAAGGTAAACATTAAAAAAACAAAAATTATTGCTTTCAAAAATGGCTACATATTTAGCAGACAAGAGACATGGACATACGGGGGAAAGTTAATCGAGTGGGTTAAAAACTTCACATACCTGGGGGCAACACTCTCCATGACAGGGAGTTGGACACACCACATAAGGGCAAGAAAAACTAAAACAAAATTTGCAATAGAACAAGTCATAAGGACAATAAATAAGGCAACTCAAATGCCTTTCCCGGTCATTCAAAACCTCTATTCATCATTAGTGTTAGGTACATTAAACTATGGAATAGAACTGTGGGGGTTAAAGGGGGACAACACAATAATTGGCATACAAACAGAATTTTATAAGAGAGTAATGGGCGTAAGTAGAGGCACGGCCAACTGTGGGATTCTTAAGGAATTGGGACTGAACAGAGACGCGGTACAAGCACGGATGAGGGTTGTTAAATATTGGATGCGATTATCACAAGAGGGTCAAACTACGCTGAGGGGACAATGTTTGGAAATACAGACAAGAGAGGATAACGTTTACAGCTGGGGCATGGAAGTGAAAAATCTCTTATATAATAGCGGAATGGGTTGGGTATGGGAAGAGGGAGGAAGGGGGGGCATCTCAAGAGAAAATCAAATCAGGGACAGGTTACTCGACATAGACAGACAAGAAATAATAGCAGACTGCCAAACAAAGACCTCAATCAGGGAACAGCTAAGAGTAAGAGAATGGGGGAAAGCGAAATATATCCAGGTGGTGGGAAAAAATGAAAGAGGCGTGCTGGCATGGTTCAGATTAGGGGGATGGAAACAACTAAGAAAGAGAAACGAAGCAGGGGAAACGATATGTCCTTTGTGCAATGGGGAGGAGACGGACAAGCATATCCTACTGAACCTTCCTTCTACACGTGACCTAAGGGACAAATGGATGAAAAACTTAACAGGTAGGGAGGTGATAGAAGTGGTAGACGCCAGAATAAAGATAAAAGAAGCGGGGCAGCAAGTGGGGAAATACCTGGGAGAAGTAAGAGAATGGCGGGGGAAAGCTATTAGAGAAGGCAACGAAATGAGTGATCACGCTCCAGACGAGCCATCTTTATAGAAAATGAAGTTAGGTAAGGCTAGTGGACATGATGGTTTAACACCAGAAATGCTTAAATACATGGGAAATGCTGGAGAGCAACTGTTTTTGAACCTACTGAATGTTATATGGGAAAAGAAAACTGTACCGAAGGAATGGGAGATATCAGTAATAATCCCAATCTTCAAGAAAGGGGATAATAGAGAATGTAGAAACCATCGGGGAATCTCATTGCTCAGTGTGCCAGGGAAGATATATTCAAGAATCCTGGAGAATAGACTCAGAAAATATGTCGAAGAGCAATTGGAAGAAAGTCAAGCAGGCTTTAGACCAGCAAGAAGTGTACAAGACCATATTTTCACCCTCAAACAAATAACAGACAAGACAATAGAATACAATAAAAAGGCACATGTATGTTTTGTAGATCTACAAAAGGCTTTTGATAGAGTTCCTTGGAATGAGATATGGAAATCCTTAGAGAAGAAAGGAGTGGATAAAAACCTAATAAAAGCAATCCAAAGTTGGTACAAAGGATGCAGATGTTACGTGAGGACGAGAAACCACCAGTCAGAGGAATTTGAAATAACAACAGGAGTTAAACAGGGAGATATACTATCACCATATCTATTTATAATACTATTAGATGAAGTAATAAAGGAATGCCATATAAAAATGAAACAATTTCAGGTAGGATACTGGAATATGAAATCAATTAAACTAACAGAGCTCATATACGCTGATGATATTATACTAATAGCTAACACACAGGCTAGTTTACAATATAATCTAAATATTCTTAATGAAGAATTAAAGAAGAAGAATATGGAAATAAATACGGAGAAAACTAAAACAATGATAATCAGCAGAGAAAAGACAAACCATAAGATAAAACTGAATAACGAACCTTTAGAACAAGTGACAAATTTCAAGTATCTTGGAGTAATTATAAACAGTCAAGGAAAAGAAGAGGAAGAAATAAGAGATAGAATCATGAAGACAGGAAAGCTATATCAAATGATAAACCGAGGATTTATAGGCAAAAAAGAAATATCTACCCAAACAAAATTCACTGTATACAAAACAATTTATATACCAACACTTACATATAGCAGTGAAAATTGGACATTGACTGGAAAACACCTGCAAAGTGTACAAACAATGGAAATGAGGTACCTTCGAAGAATAAGTGGGAAAACCAGGAAAGATCGGATAAGGAATCAAACCATTCGGCAATCGTTAAATGCTCAGCCACTACAAGAAACAGTTGAACGTAATCAACTTAGATGGTTCGGCCATTTGAGCAGAATGAGTGAGACGAGACTGCCAAAGCAGATATGGGAAGCACGTCCACAAGGAACAAGACCAAAAGGAAGAGCAAGAAAGACATGGAATATGAGTGTCAAAGAGATTTTGGAGAAACGAAGCATAAGATGGAAAGAGGCACAGGAAAAGGCGATGGACAGAAACGTCTGGAGAACTCTCTGTAACCCCTCGACACCGGCAGGTAGAAGAGGACGCGACTAAGTAAGTAAGTGTAAAAGCTACATCTCTCAGTTTATTGTCCATAAACTTGTCAAAAATATGCCCCCCCCCTTGATATTGTTTTGGCTACACTTAAAAACTAAGGCAAAAAGTCACTCTCACCCACCCACACCCATTTATATTTACTTCCGGTCCGGTAATAAGCAGAGCTCTTCTAGAATTGCTCTGTGACTCTCTCATTTCTTACATCATAAATATATGATTTTTCACCTATGAGAATAACACTACATATAGTGTCATCAGGGAGTGTATTGTGGAATTCACAGATAATTTTAATGTTTGTCCTGTCATTAACCACAACTTGTTTCCTTTTTGAAGTGTTGATGACAAACACGGGTCTCTGTTCTTTGAATTCATCTGGTGTGTAATACATGTCAGTATTGCCAGTAGTGACCCTTTTGTATGCTGTAAATGCTTCATATAATTTAAGGAAATCATCCTTGGACATGTCTAAATTATAATTTTCTCTGGGGAACACCTCATTTCTGCCATTTTTAAGATATATGTTCTTGATGTTGCAGTTATCAAATCTACTTGATTTTTTTTCCTGATTATTGTGTCTTCCAGTCTGAAACAGTACCACCACAAAATCTGGCATGTCATATTGTATACTGGAGAATGAATTTGTAGCATCAAACTCATAATAAGTACCAGCGGCAGGCTTCTGTACACATTGATATGTATAAAATTGTAAAGGTACTTGAGATTTTTTATTATATCTGCTTTGTATTTAAGAGCATAACTGGCTTCATATTCAACAACTGGGATTCTTAGCTCCATAGTGTGAATAATGCATTTGCCTTCATCAGGTAGGGTATTGGGCAGAGCTTCCCCTGTAGAGTTTAATGTGCTGTACCTCATCAAAGCATTATTATCATTGGCAGCTCATCTAAATGTGATTCTTAAACCACCCTTCCACATAATATCTTTGTAATCTGAGAAGAATCCTGGCAATAGGCGCATAGTGAACAGCACGGTGTGGCTCTTAAATATAATTTTATCACAAGCCTCAAATCCACCTATTTTGTAGTAAGAAGCCTCGGTTTTGGATAATTTTAGTGTGGCCAAAGCTGTGGAGGTAATGCCGGGATAATCTACTCTGTTTATAACAACACCATGTTTTCTGATCTCAATTTCAGAGAACAGATGCGGCACAAAATTATCTACCAATCTTATATTTGAATTTGCCGGATAATCTGTTCCATCGAGCTTTACAACATCAAATTTGATGTATAGATCTGCTCTGTGGGGGTGTATAAAGCCATCCCCTTCATCAAGATCAACCTCAATTTCTGTGTTGGGTTGATTTAAATTTGCAAATGTCCTACTGTTTGGAGGGAATTATTGTAGCTCATAACTCTCAATATTTTCCATTTTTTTGTATGTATTTTTATTTAAATATTAATCTCTATGATTGCAGTTGTTGTGGCTCCAGCAAAATCAACTAATTCTTCTTTTTCATTAGTGACCATCAATTCAATGTTATCTATTCTATTGTGGCACACAGGAAAATATAATGTTGGGGATGGAGTGTAGATGATGGGCTCCATAAATTCAGAATTAGGTTTAAATGTTGCAATGATGCCAGTTTGTTTGTGAGTGCCTATGCCATTTGATTTGGTGATCATACCCTCAGCCACATTACAGTGAATATTCAGAGTCTCCATGGCTAAGAATTTAGGTATATTAATAGCAGTGTGTTTGATGGCTGTTTCAAGTTTTGTGTTGTTCTCAAAGCCTAACAGCTCTCCTATAGTACCCAGATCCACTGTTTCTGTAGCAGATACAATCTCTACTCTGTGAGTGACAGAATTTTGAGTTAATACTATACCTCTGGGTAACTGAGCATTTAGAGTGGACAGATTATATTGCCCTGGAGTGATGACAATTTTTTGATCCCCTACTGCAATTTTGTTGTTGTGGTGTGTAATATTAGGGATCAAGTACATCACATAAAATGCTCTGAGAGCTATTGTTTTGGGATACACTATATCATCATGTAATTTGAGTTTCAATATTGAATTTTGGCTGGTGAGATGGAATACCCCCATGATGTTTTAAATACCACAGGGCCTTTTGAAAATTTTCAATTGATGGTTTATTTATTTGAGACATATATCTAAGAACAAATAAACACAAATGTCCACAATTAACATCTTTGAAGTTTTGAACACTGGCATTATTGTAATAAAGATTAACTGATTTTAGATATTTTACTAAATTTTCAGGTGGAACACCTCCAAATGAATCAAACACAAATGCCTCATTGTTTAAATATTTAAGATAACAGATCCAGTGAGTGCCCTGATTTTTGTACTTATCCAAATTAACAATCCCACACTCTTTGTTGAGTGGTTGTTCTGGTAAAGAATCAGACATGTACACACCTCTAAAATTTTTGATGCCCAGTGGCTTGATTAAAGCTTCAATATCTTGGTTTGTAATCGGCTCTTGTTTTTTTAAACTTATTCATGGCTCTCTTAACACCTTTGCCTTGTTTCTCCATGGCCAGGTTATGGCGCTTCAATTCATCTAATTCTGCCTTATTCTTTTTGGCATCTATTACTGTTTTTGCTATGGCAGCTGATCCCCCAGCCAAGCTCCCAACAGCCCCAAGTGCTGCTAAGATGGCCGGGATAGTAAATATGAAACCCCCCACATGTGATTCTTTCCTGGATTGTTGTAATTTTTTTAATTGGGGGTACTAAGCAACAATTTCATACCATGGCCCTTTGCAAGACAAGATTTTTTTTTCTTCCGCTGCTTTTTGGTTAAAAGACTATCAATAGTTTTAAGAGATTTAAGACCTGCATAAGGTATTTGATACATAACACCCTTGGCCTTCATTCTAGGTTTATTATATACATATTCACAGCCCCCACCCCAGTTTTTGCTTGGTGTTTATAGCTATGGTGGTCCCCAATGCTGCTATTTTTTCACTTAAAGAAGCATCTTTGCTTACAAATCTACCAAATGCAGCCTCTTCTAATTTCTTGTCTGCAACATGTCTCTTGTCAAGATCAGAAAGTGTGTTGTATGCTATGTCATGGTCTCTGCAAGCAGCATCTAGGGGATTAACACCACGATCACCTCTGTTTAATCTATGGTCCAATTTTGTGCCTGGACCACAATACTGATAGCCTGGAATATGTAGTTCAAATGGCAGCTTGTTTATAATGTCATTAACCAACCGCCGACCCTCAGAAATATTCCAAAATTTAGGTGGTAGAGTATTAATAATTTTTATAAGATATCCAATCCCCTTAGTGTCATTCACTATAAAATTAGACAATTTTGTGCTTATCATGTCCATAATTCCAACCTTTTCATTGTAAAAATTGTGGTTGCCAGCATTTTCCTCCCCAGCTATCACCAATAACCTATCTACAAGTTTCCTGACATCATCAACCCAGACAAATTCTTTAGGCAGGGTGTTGTATTGTTTGATTCCACTGCCAGTCTTGATCTGTGACCATATGGGCTTGATTAAGTTGTTATATTTTGCTCCACTGCTAGACTTGACTCTTTTTTGTGTGGGATCATTGTTCTGGTATAGAGCATCTGATTTTATTAATATTTCTTTGTAGTGCTCATAATCTTGATCTGTATAGTTGCCAGGCCTTTTCCTAGTCATCAGTTCCCACAACCCAGGTGTGCCGGGATATTTAACAAAACCACCTATTTCTCCAAGATGAGATTCTGAATATACAATTAGATCATCTCCCATAAATGTTACTCTGAAATTGCCAATTCTATGTATGATGCTACCATCACGCTCTGTGTCGGCATATAAGCCAAAGACCTCATCTTTGTTGTCTTTAGGTGTGCTTAAATATTTTTGAGCAAGAAGACCCAATTCAATAGGATCCAGAGTAGCTTCAATTCTTCTAGGAGCAACAGGACTAGGTGTATGAATACTGGAAATTGGGGTGATTGGATAATCTAATATGTTCCTTGCAGCTAGAGGTACAAGCTCTGTGATCAAATTTTGATTTTGCTCTGTAACAGTTTTGATATTTTTACCTAATTCACTAATAGCATCAATAATAGGCTGTTCTGTTTGTTTGTGTTGTTCATAAATTCTTCGGTTCTGTGATTTCCATCCCTTAAATCTTTTTACAAGATGATCTCTTAATTTAAGATCATCAATAATTGGCCTTTTCATGGTTATTTATATATGTTTCAATGTCTAGAAAATTGTTGATTTTATTTCTGTATTTGCCACAATTGGGTTTTCTTGTCATATCAATTGTGACAAACCCATAACTGTCTTGATTCCAGCACCTACTGCAAAACTTGGAAAAATCATTGTAGCTCAAGCCCCCACCTACATATTCATCATGTATGTGTTTGAGGTTGGTATGATCTTGATGAAACACACATATAAAATTGCTGTTGTCTCGGATCAGCTGCTTCGGTATTTTAGAAAAAGTCTGTGCCAGGTAGAAGCAATCAATGTTTTTGTGTCGGCCCTGTGTAAAGAAATTTCTAACCTTGTTTTGATTATCCAGTATAATGTCATCAAACACAACAACAGAATTATCGAGACATTCATGAAGTGGCTTAACATCTGGTTCAAAAGTGGCTATATCCAATCCATCATATAGCTTCATCAGCTTCTGATATTTTAATTGTTCCAAGCTTTTAGAGAAAACATACAAGTGCCTATTTTTCCAGTCTAACCAGTTGGGTGCCAATAAAAAATTATCAATCATTAGTGTAGTTTTACCACAAGCCGATGGCCCAACAATAAGACATCTAATATTATCAGGCAGCAACTTGCCATTTCTCTTAATCTGCTGTTCAGGTTCTGGCAGCCTTTTTATAACATCCCAGGTGCTCATATTATCACTTTGTCTGCATCGATCCAGCTGTGTTCTGGAAGTCCTAGTCATTTGACAAATAACTTGTTGCCTTTTCTGCGGATGATTTCTTCTATGAGATATGTGTCAGGCTGTTTAGTTTTGTTGAGTTCTTCTTCATAGAACCGGCCTTTGAGAATTTCTCCTCGGTGGTCTTTTATGATATATGTGTTAAGGTTCCCAGGTTTAATTTGAACCACTGTAAATAATTCAGTGCTCCAGTTTCTTGTAAAGCCTCTTTTGAATAAGTGCTTATATTTGCTGATTCTTACTAGATCACCCACCTTGTATTTGGCTTTTCTTGTTGTTGGCTGGTATCTAGGATAATAAACAGTCCTGATCAATTTTTGCTCATCAGATGAAGTTACTTCAGAGGGTTTCATGTTGATTGTGGAATGGACCGAGTTGTTATATTTATGTAGACGTTCTGGAAGAATATTAAGCCATTTATAATTACCTTGAAGTGTAAATTGTTTATACATAAGATTTTTTAGGGTTTTGTTGAATCTCTCTACAATTGAGGCCTTGAGATCACTGTAACTCGAATAATGTTGTATTGACTGGCTTTTAATAAATTGTTGGAACACAGAATTATAAAATTCTTTGCCATTATCTGTTTGCAAATAGCGCGGTGATCTTCCACTCTGATTGATGATTGTCCTGATGGCTTCTGTAACACATTTTCCAGTTTTGGATTTGAGTGGCACAGCCCAGGCAAATTTTGAAAATGTGTCTATGACAGTGAGTAGATACTTGTAGCCCTTGTTGATTTTGTCTAAGTTTTTCAACTGTCCACTTGCCATCTCAATCAAGTCGCTCTGCCATAAATCATCTATGCCTTTTGTGACTACTGGCAGTCTCTTATAATTATGTCTGGCTTGTCTGTGTAATTCATCAACAATAATTTGTCTAGACATAATATGAAAACAAGAATATTGCAACTATGGGGTGTTCAGCAGCTGATACTACAGGATTTTCTAAATATAATTTGTCTCCTATTTGTATATAAAATTCCAGAGAGCCATCATCTTCAGCATAAGATGTTTCTAATGTATTGGGATCTGTAAAATCCTCTAACTCTACACTGGTGATTTTTTGTTTGTTGTCAGCATTTGTTATTGATAATGTGGGGTAGTGGTGTGCCTGTGGTTGTAGCCAATATTTGATCTTGATTGGTCTCAGTGTGCCCCCAACAAAAAATTGGTAATAAAATTGTGCAGGGGACAGCATATATATTTTGCCACCTGGTGTAAATGGTGAATCATATTCTTTGTTGGGTATGCTGTACAATTCAAGAATTACTGTATGTTTTGGATTCTCAATTATGCCGGTTATTTCTTTTTCTGCTGTAAGCAATCTGCTTGTTACAGATTCAAGGTGCTCATTGATGGTCCTAACAACATCATCATGGCCTGGCTTGATTTTTATGTCCACAACAAGTTTCTTGTATTATTGCACAATCTCTTGAAGCTGGGTGGCAAAAACAGACAGAGCATTTGCTTGATTGGATTCCATGGTCCCTAGCTGTTGCTTGATATTAGCTACAATTTGTTGCAAATTTTCAATAACTGCCAATTTTGAATTTTGAGCAGTAAGATCATGGACCTGTCTTCTGATATCCTCAAACAGGGCATGCAGTTCATTAATATGTTGATTAGTTGGTAGAGTGGCCACTGTTTGAGTGAGTTGTTTGATCTCTGTCTGGATATTCTTGATATCTTCTGATTTCAATATGCGATTCACAGCTCTCTTAATATTTTTAAGTTCCTGTGATGTAGGCAGATTTGATACAGTATTTTGCAAAGATTCAAGTGCCAATTTCACATTATTTAATTCAGATGCATCAGGCACATTTTGCATAGCATTTTGGAGCAGGGCTATATCTGCCTGAGTGGGTGTTGATTGCTGTAAAATTTCAAGTTTTGTTTGGATATCGTCGATCAAGTGATGAAAATGAGATAGTTCAGATTCAGTGTTGAGGTTTTCAAGCTTTGTGATCTGTTGCTGGACACTGACAAGTGTGTCTACAATACCAGGCAGGCGGGATTCTTGAGATTCTTGTACATTTGTCAAATCACTTTGCACTGCTGCTATTGTACCCTCAAGATGGGTTATGGTACTTTGAATTTTTCCAATATCTTCATATGTTTCAAGTTGCAGCTTAATATTGGCAACACTCCGAGTTATTGCACTCAAAGCATCAGAAGATGGCAAGTTGTTCATAAAATTTTCAAGTGTCTCAATTTTTTCTTTAACTTCGGCTATGGCATTGTTCAAGGGGTCCAGATTAGGTATTTGGAGTGATTGAATCTGTTCTTTTAGAGTGGAAATCACTAGATCAAAATCTTCTTGTGATTTTATGCTTTTGACAATTGTTTGGAGCTGTGCCTGGACATTAGTTATCTGCTCTTCCAATTGTTTTTTCAATTGCTCAGAGTTGGTAGTCTGGGTCTTAAATTTGGCTTGAAGAGCTGCTACAGCTTCTTCTAAACTTTGAAAATTATCCAATGTGGCCAAATCAGTATATTTCTGAAGCAATAATTTGAGTTCTGAATCAATTTTAAGAAGGGGGTCCATGCATTGTGATTGTAAATTTGTTATTTCTAGTTGAAGACTAGCATTGAGTGTGGTTTGTAAAGCTTGTAAATCACTTCTTAATTTCTTGACTCTGACATCAAGCATCAGAATCTCATCACTGTGATCTTCATGCCTTGTATGGCCAAATATATCATTAGGCATTTTGTTTTAGTGGTTATTTATTATTGAATATCTGATTCTTAAATCTATAAAAAAAGGTATAAGCTTGTCATATGATCCCGGGACCTCAATATATAAGAAGTCACCAGCAGAAACAGTATATACAGTGCTAGAAACCATGTTTGAGTGCTTAATTCTATAAATATTTCTCCCTACTGACATCTTGACATTACCCTCAGGGGTTGTAATAAATTGCAATTGACCACCTACAGGTAATTGGTAATGATTTAAATTATTGTTAAATATGTACAATATTTTACCTGTTTCATCATCAACATCTGTAAGTATGCTGTTCAGATGAATAATTAACAAAGCACTTAGTTTAGATATTATATCAGAAGAGGGTTGTGGTGTTGGCAGGTCCATAATAGCCTGTTTTTTGAACCCAAATAAGTTCATAGGCATGTTTATTTATTTCAAATCATGCTCTGTAATTGGGCATTGATTACCACTTTTCAAATCACAATGACCCCATGGTAGAGTATGTATGCCACATGATAAAATGCATCTCTTATCATCATGTGGGTCCAGAGCCACTTTTCTTACAATATTTGTAGTCAACAAGTGATCCACACTCTGAATTCTGGATTCTGATGTTCTGATTGTGCTACATGATTTGAGGCAATTTTTGAAATCTTCAAATTCAAGCTCTTTGTCTACAGTCACTCTGCCAATGCCCTTGGCCTTTTTGGCAACAGCGCCACTACATGTTTCAAAGCTGTACATCTTGGCTCTTAACCCAGCAAATGCCACAATAACATCACCAAGTGTCTCATCTTTTAACTTGCCAGGCACCTTTTTGTTGTTGTGTTTAATTTTTGAATGTTCAGTGGTATCAAAATATTTAAACAATTCAGGCTGTGCTATATCTTGATAAACATCTTCTGTTTGAATATCAAGAACAAAACTATCTGTGTCCATGTACATCAGTTTTACACGATCCCGATAAAAAGGCTTCAACACATCATAATACAATTTTAACATGTGTAATTTGGCCAATTCCAATATCACAGCCCCTACATAAATAGGCTTATCAAACTTAATATTTGTTTTTTTCATGTTGAAAAGTGCCATATTTTCATCATAAATTCTTCTGTAATTGAAGTTCGGCTTCGCAATCAATTTTTTGCTCCGGCTGGGGCCAGTAATTATTTTAACATCAATATGTTTTCTGACATTTTCTATTGTTTTGCCATACACAGAATTGACCATCAATTTAAACAAAGTTTTATCAAATTGGCTCAATGCAGATGTTCGAAGCTCTGTGTTTGTATCAATATATGGCTTCAACCATCTTGAGTGCCTGAACCTCAAAACTTTTCCAATTTTGGTCACTTAAACACCATGTTTCATCAGGAACTGGAGGTTTTTGTAATATATAACATAATCCTGTTTCGGCTCTAGAGTCATCATCAATTTCTTCTGTTTAGAGCCAGGTGAACACTTAACCTCGGGAATTGGGGGCAGATCAGAAAATGTGTTGTGTAAATCATCAGGAATTGTCAGATCAACCTCTAAGAACAGGCCATAGTTACTGTCATCATAATCCTTAAGATCTTCAATGTTGAAATTTTCAACCCACTCAAGCCCTGCATATGTCAATTTATCCATCATAGCATAACCATACAGGCTGTTTGCATCTACATACAGTATATAATTTGATGGCAATGCTGGATCATAATCAGCAATATATTTGTTATTTTCTCTGGCATATCTCTGAGAACATTGCACCATGCCTCCTCTTATACATTGTTCCATAAACAGATACATATCTTGATCCTGGATCAGATCCAATTGCATTTTAGTGTTTAAAAACATTGCAGACCATGCTAGGTCCGGAGTACTGTAAAAATACATTGGATCCAGCTTATAATTTTCCATGGAAGATTTTCTGAATGCCTGAAGTATATCAGCTAAGAGGGTCACATCAAGTTTTAAATATGCCTTGTGATAATCACCAAATGTCTGGCATTTTAAATTGTTCCACATCAACTGTGCATGGTGATAATCATCATCAGTGATTCCAGATCCTCTGATTTTGCTGTAAAACTCTTGTTGTGGTGGCAGAGAACACTCATCAAATTTAGAAAAATCTGTAACATAATCATATGGATATACACCCTTCCGCCTAATTAATTTCAGCTCCTGATTTGGAAACAAAGCACATGTGATTTTGAATTGATCATCAGATAATTGAGTGGCCAGTGTAGCCAGGCTAGCAGACAGAATTCTGTATGAATCAAGAAATCTTAAGTGAATAGGAACACCATTAACTTTAATTATTTTGCTAATGGCAATATATTTCTCATTATTTTCAGCTAAAATATTTAAATTCTGCTTGTCAAACCCCTCGTACCTGATCAGATGATGAAAATCATAATTGGATGCACCATGGCAAAATACAGGGACAAATTTTGGTCTCTGGATCTTAATATTACAGCTATTACACAGGGCCATTAAGAATTTACCATCTGTATGAGAATGGTGTTTCACCTTGATATTTGTATCTGAAAATTCACAATCACATACCGGGCATTTTTCTGCATTGTTGAAATCTTCAATCTGATCCTCTGTTAAAGGCAACATAGGTTTTGATTTTAATAAGACATTAGATGCTATGTCATGGCACTCATTTTCTATTCTATCTGCAAATTCTTTGATGGCACCTGCTCCCATGTATAAATATTCTTTACTAACAACCCCATCCTGTACAACCACATAATAAAAACTAGAAGGTTCATGTAGCTGGTATGGTGTAATTGAAGATTCCTCAGGATCTGGGCTACAGAATGCAAGAGGTTTGAGATTTGATTCAAAATCACAGACTATATACGCTGGGTGTTCCAACAAGGCTTCAAATTTTTTGAATTTGGCATTTTCACTTGGATTAGGCATCACCATATGAACAGGTTTATGGTTGCCACAGTATTTCATTTGCTCAATTAACTTGTTTTTAGCAATTTCTGCATTCTCTTCCCGAACCCCATTCACCATTTTTTGACCATCAAATACAGACAAACATCTTCCGCACAACTTGAATATTCTATGAGTTTTGTCTAGTTGTGTTCTGACTAAAGCTTCAAGATTATGTATCAGAGTATAATGGTGTGTATCATCCCCTTCAATTAAGAGCAGATCAATCGGAACAGCAGAATCATCATCAAATGTACTGATTCTGAGAGGCGCTATCAAGCAATTGCCACGGCCAGTAGAACAAGTAAATACATTAATAGATAATTGTTTACCATTGATATCCCTGGCCTTTTTTTCAAATTTATCAATATTTTGAACAGACATTGGATATTCTAAGCCCTTCATTGCTTCATCAAAATTGTGTTCATGCTGTTTAAAATAACTTATTCTCTCAGGATTCCTTAAAACTGGAAACAAAGCAGCTAAAATACACCACAAAAAGCATTTCTCATCATTATTTTCTATGTTAACCACGGCTGTTTTGTTTTTGATATTGGCAGGTAATGGCAGATATGTAGATCCTTGTAATGGGCTGAATTCAGAAATATTAATATATAACTTGTGTGGAGATCCGCATAGGCTCCATCCTGATTCATTTGCAGCAAATTCAGAGTGTTTAATATTCAATTGATCTATCAAACTGCTTATTATTTTGTCTGAATTTGCATTTGAATATATAGCTACAGTTTCTGTTATGTGGGGCTCTGTAAATTTTGTGCCATTTGATTTCTTATATTGTGTAAACAATTTGAGGGACAGCTTATAAGAGCCATTTTGTGCATTTAGAATTGCCTGCACATCAGGATTTAAACTGTTCAAAAAATTCTTAATACCACATCTTGGCTCTGATACAAACCGGTGATCTCTAAGTTGGCCATTAAAACTGCTATGGATGGGTGCATAGCGTGGCTGCTTTGCCGGTCCAGCATTAACAGGTGCTTCATGTTTCCTTTTCAGACCAGATGTAGATGGTTGAGGGAGCAATGTTGATGACTGTGCAGAGCAAGTACCTTTATGTTTATATGTGAAGTATTCCATGCTATATTTTCTATGGCATTTAGGGCATATTTTTGTGGGAGTTTTGCATTTGTCTGGATTACAATTCCTTTGATGCTTAGCCCAATTGGGGCTGGATATGTTATTTTTGCATTGATTACAATGTTTTTGATTTGGCATTTTTTATTGTTGGTTTATTATATATATATTTCTTGGGGTCCAAATCAAAACTTTATGCCTAATAATAAATATCAGTTGGGTTCAGCAGTGTGCTTTGTGTGTGTGTGTGTGTGTGTGTGTGTGTTTGTGTATGTGTATGTGTGTGAATATTTTTGGCTTTGGTATTTATATAAAATATCTTGGGGTTCAAATCAAAACTCTATACTTAATAAAAAATATCAGTTGGGTTCAACAATGTGCTTTGTGTGTGTGTGGGGGGGGGGGTGAGAGTGACTTTTTGCCTTAGTTTTTAAGTGTAGCCAAAACAATATCAAGGGGGGGGGGGCATATTTTTGACAAGTTTATGGACAACAAACTGAGAGATGTAGCTTTTACACACATGGGCAAATCTGTCTGAGGGGAGTTCTTCTTTTCTACACTAGAATTCAAAATTCTTTAGATTTAAATATGTACAGTGGTGGAAAAAAGTTCTTCCCCATAAGACTTTAATGGCAGTAAATAATGCCGGAAGAGTAGGCAACACACATTGCACCATTAGGTGATCGGGTGATTCTGTCTGTCTCAAAAGCAACTCGTCTTTCATGCAAAAGCCAACAGGCACAGGAAATGTAGGAAAGTCACGTGACTTGTCAGGTTGAATGTTGTTCGTCAGAAAATCGCCTTTTCTCAAGCCAGGTCGCAGAACCGACAAGAGCTACACGTCATATCTCCGAAAATGATTCCCCTAAAAACGTTGAACGAGACGCTAAAACAATTCTTGCCTTAATTACTGTATGTGCCGCAGTAGCACAGTCGTTAGGGCGTTTTATTACCATGCGAGAGATCTGGGTTCGATCCCCGACGGGGGATAATCGGGATTTTGTCCACCTGTTCAAGCTTCTTCGGTGCCCACCCAGCGTCGTATAAAGTGGGTACCTGGAGGAAACTCTGGGGAAGGGGGGGGGTAAGGCGGCCAGGAGCGTGGTGCTGATCACATCATTCCCACCTTCCGCCTGATGAAGAAACCGTGGGCCCTAACTCCACTAACTCCACACCCCCTATACGCCTTCATGGCTTGGTGCAAAGCACAAGGTAGGACTTTGCTTATTAATTTACTATACATCCCGATTTTGTCGGAACAAAACTTCCCAATCTCTACGTGGGCTTTCTTCCAAGTTCCGTAGGGATGTGAATACGAGTAGGCTCCAATATTTCTTGACACAATTGATACATGTTATATTTCCTTATAAGAACAACAGCCGATATATTTTGTGTGCGTGTGTGTAAGGGGGGGGGGGGTATAATCCAAACATGTGAGGTGATCCTTGAAAAATTAACGATTTGTAACGGCACTCTGGAAATTTTTTAGTTTATTTTTTTCCAATTTGAACTGACATTCATAACATTCATTAACAATCCCAATATTGACAAAAGAATAGCTTAGTCGTTCTGCTACTTTCAATTCTTCATTATCTTAGTCACCGTAACTCTCTCTCTCTCTCTCTCTCTCTCTCTCTCTCTCTCTCTCTCTCTCTCTCTCTCTCATCCTTCCCGATGGCGCTGTAGTAGAGAAGTCGCCTTGTAATCAAGGAGTCCCCGGTTCGATACGCGGTGGAGACAGTGGTTAGGATCCCACTTTAAACTGTAGATGCAGTCTCGATTAGCCTCTGGGTGCATAACGTGGACTTAAAATACCAAATGAAAATAAAAATCAAAATCACCGTAACTCTATACAAAGCCAGAGGATTCATTTTTGAAACCTGTTGAGGCTTAGATGTAGCATTGCATTCGTATCATTACCCATCATCTTCATCGTCGCGATTATCGCAAGAGGTAAAAATGCGACACAAAATAACCCAAACAGAAGCTTGGAATCAATCTGAATATTGGTTACGTTGGATACGTGGTAGAATTGTTTTAAATATCACTTCCTGTGATGTAATAGGGTTTTTTATTACAGACCATTTGTATAATACATATCGTTGTTGCGAACAGTAAGTAGTTTCACGTTCACCACACTCTTCGGTTGTTTAGAAATCGTAAGGAAGAAGGATCTCTAAATTTCCGCTTTCACATGTCAATGAAACTTTAAAATAAGTTCAGTGTAGGTCACAAAAGAGATTTACATATTGTTATGATATCTTTTAAAAACCACGAGAATACGATACTTAGGGACATTGAATTTTCGCGATGCGCGAAATCGCGAAATGTGAAAAAAAGATGCAATTTTGAACATTCTGCACGTAACTACACCCCAATGATGGAATATGCATGAGTTTTATTCGCGGAAGTAATGCGAAATGTGTGCTTTTCCACGAAATGAACGCTTTTTCGCGAAATAACCGTGAAATATAATCAAATTAAGTAGAAAACACGCAAAAAACCGGCAATCGAGGTTGTGCGCGCAAACTGTCGATTTGTAACGAAACGTTTGCCTAAAGTTTCCTACCACTTGCAGCTGAAGAACATTTTATCTTCGATCACATCAGGAAGATGCTGCAAATTGGGATTTTCCATGCACATAATCTGTTCGAAAACTTCGCTCCCTGTCAAGTTGCATTCCTTTCTTCCCCCGAATATGCAATTTAGAAATGAAGTGATTATGTGTTGATGTTTATTTTTTGTTGCACAGCTAAGTACTTGTGTATGGGTACAGTATATAAAAATGAAGAAATAGTTTATCAATGTATAGCTCTTTTGTAAGTTGTTTCCTCTCATGATGAAAAAGTGTGTGCCAATTTTTTTTTCCACCGCTGGTATATACCGCTGATCTAACATTTTATTTACCGCTCTCCTCAGTTTTCATTTACCATACATTTGTGTCCCTAACGATACTACTCCTTACGTTCCTATAAATGTTCATTAGTCTGGCGAAAAAAAGTAACGAAGATTTCCGTGTTTCCTTGAGGAAAAATAAGGCGTCTGCTTGTAGGAAGCAAGCACTAACTGCTTCGATCATTGACCTTCACTGCCAGAGTGACTCACAGCTGGCCTTCCCTCGTTCCAGTGTGCGTATAAAACAGGTATTTTATTTCGTTCGTTCCAATCCACAGTTATATCAAGCTAACATTCTAATATTTTCGTAAAATATGTAGTAAACAAGTTGTATACATTATGGTCTTCCAGTGTGGTTGCCTCCTGCTATTTACACGCGGGAGATGGGGGGGGGGGGGGTTGTAAACATTTCTGGACCCAAAGGTCGAGCACGAAGGAAAAGTTGTGTAAGCATTGGAGGCAATAACAAGGTAATAGAAGTTGAAGGAAATGCTGGAATGAATTATATCAGAAATTGAGTAAAAACTGTTCTCATCACGCATAGGGCTATCAGATCGCTCTTCAGCGGAGAGTAAGACAAATTGTCTCAAAATGTTGGACACGAACGTATTTACTAGGACATCTTAGCATATAACAAGAGTATGACATCTTCAGCTCCAACATTAATGTTGAAGTGAACGGTTGAGTTCAAAATTCTTCAATTGCTAATTAATAGCACGGCTGTATGTGATTTCAACTTGTATACGTAAGACAGAACGTTTTTCGTCGATGTGGGGCCAGGAAGAGAAAACAATCCATGAATTCTGGAAGGAAAAAAATTCACAATTTCGTAAACAAAGTCTGGAAGTTCTTGTTTATTAATATGTAAAAACTACTATACACTGGGAAAAAACAGAATTGTGAGCCTTATTTCTCCAATAAGGAGAATAATTACTTGTTACTTCGAACAAATTACCGACACTTATATCGATAAAACTTCACAAAGTAAGCATTTTTATACATATATCCGGACTTTTACGGATCTAAAAAATCGTGAAGTAATTTCTGAGCTTTTCCGAACATCCAGTAGCAACCATGCACACTCTTTGATTTAAGCATACTTCTCCAAGGAACCACGTTATCTTAGACTCCCCTCAGTTTTTCTGTTTCTCTATCTAATTTGAAGTTACGTGATGCCCAAAATACGTATAGGGCAGGGCATTTGAGATTTCTTTCAAATTCCTTCCGGAGGCCAGACACAACTATAAAATGTAGGACACGTCCGGAAATAAGAATGATTTTTATAAGTCTTTTTATTTTCTTATTTAGCGTCGTTTTTCTTTCCCCTCTTGCTAATCGCGACGACGAGGATGAGTGATATGATGAAATTGATGAAGGGGCACTCACAAAGAACATCCATACGCACGACGGGATTCGAACCCAGGGCATCAGACATCGTAGCGCACTGTGCTAACCACTCTGTCACGGGCGGAATTCTTATAGCCCTAATCGTTCCTCAAGCATTTTTCCTATCTTTAACTACACACGAAACACAAAGAACAATCTAAATAAACAGGTGCCAGTTCACACTCTAACCGAAAAAAAACATGCACGTGAAAATGCAAAATAATATTTATTTTTAGGTAGTTGTGATTTATTATTGTATATTAAAGAAATATATTAGTGATAAAATGACGGAAGTAGAGGAACATCTCCAATGAAACACTCAGCCTCCCCGATGGCGCAGTGGTAGCGTCGTTGCCTTGTAATCAAGGGGTTCCGGGTTCGATACCCGGTGGAGGCACATAGTGGTTCGGATCCCACTTTAAACTGTAGGTTTAGCCTTACTGTGCATAAAGTGGACTTAAAACACCAAATCAAACCAAACCAATGAAACACTCATACCTTATGGATATTTGTATTTCTTGCCGAACAAGGTTCAGAGTTCGAGTTCCGACCAAAATGGGTTCATTGTGTATGTTCATTCTTGTCTTTAATATAATCATAAATCATCGTCATGAATAATTTAACTTCAGAGGAAGAAAACTGAGGTAATTACTAATAAAAACAATAACAAAACAAATTTGATCTTAAAGCCCTGGATTTGCGCTACATCTTCCATCACGGGGATCATATGCGTGCGCCCAGGGGGCCAGGGGGAGGGCAAATGCCCCCCTAATCATGGACGTCTGCACATTTTTTCCACGAAGAGACAAGCAAGGTATTTTTCCATGGGGCATATTACCCCGATAATTGTGTTGCGTTTTCGCATTCCTGCATCCTCATTATAATAATTAATTAATGTAAATTCTTATGACTGAAATCAAATTATACATGTGAAAACGTACTTTTTGGTTGACATTAGTTTTCTAAATTATTAGCTATATTTTTACCTAGAAATTTAGGATAGATGAATCCTATCGTAGTTATTAAACTATATTATACTCTTAAAGAAAGTTAAGTATTTTCAAGCCGATGAAAGTTCAAAGCAACTACGGAGGAAGGGGCTGCAGTGGCGAAACCACAGCCCTCCACAACCTTCAACGGGAATCAATTTTAGGGGCAAACATGGAAGTAAAGGAAAGCAAGAGTAGCAGGACAAAAGGATACTCAAGATGGATTTTGTTTTCACGTCTTTCTTGCATTATTTCTTCCAGACTGCCAAGAGCGAGCCGTAGCTAGGGGTCGACGGGAGTTAACCCTGGACGCCAAACGATCTAAATGAAAAAAATTGTAAAAGAGAATAATATGGCGCTCCATGAATTTTTTTCCCCATATTAAATCGACATTGTTTTCATTTTGCAAAAATTTGGATCTGAAAATGTATTGGTCGCTTCGCTCGCAATTTGTTTTCTGTAATGCATTTTAAATTACCGAGGAGAGAAGTACTGCTGCTAAAAGGTTTTCTCTTAAGTGCATGAACAATTGTTTGGAGGAAAAGGAACGCGCAAATTTGAAAGACAATTTATATGATTTTTACTGTTGGTATATAAGTATGTGTGTGTGTGTGTGTGTGTGTGTGTGTGTGTGTGTGTGTGTGTGTGTGTGTTGTGTGTGTATATATATATATATATATATATGTATTTACATGTGTGTGTGGGGCAGGGGGAGGAGTGTATATATAAACACACCCATCAATGCAATAAAATTTAAACAAGTGAGATGAAATTACGTTATTCTTTTCCGGCCTGAACTATCATCAAGGCTATCCCCCCTAATCAGAGAGTCTGCGCACGCCTATGACGGGGACTGACACTTTACGTAGGTGTAGACAAGCTTCGTACAATTTGATGATATCGCGATTACGTAATGGATGTGCAGCCACTTAACTGAACCCCCCCAATTCACATTTTATTACTAAATTCTAAATTTGCATAATATCATAGTTTACCTATTCATACCTTTGATGCACTTTGTGGATTGTGCATTAATGAACATCAGGTTAATCGCGGCAGGCAAAGTGGAGGGAAAATGACAATGAAACACAACGAGACCCTTGGTTCCCAATTAATGAAACTTTGTCTGCATGCAACTGAGTCGCTGCGTGAAATCGCTGAAAATGTCATTTATTAATTTCTTAATTTTGCTCATTTTATATTGCTTTTCTAACACTTGGCGTCAACTAAGGCGATGAGGATGATTAATGAAGTTATGAAATGGATGATAGGACATGATGATCCATGTCTTACACAAAATTCTAAGTTGGGACTAATGAATATCGATTCGTCTTATCATTTGTCAAGTAGTTACTTTTAACTCCAATCTTTTTCAAGGACTTCTGGGTTGACAGCATGTGTGTTGCGCGATGATGATTCGACGAAAACCACCATTTCAGTGAACTTTCTTGACAATGACTCTAATATCAATAAAGAGAACATTTTCTTACGAATAGCTGTTGTTAATAAACCAATTCCTTAAACTTTTTCTGGTAGTCTCACGGCACCCAGCTGTCGTTTGTTATGGCTGGGCCTGGGGGTATGACTCACGCTGCTGTCAATACTCAATCATTCCCGAGAATCCAGGTCCGCCAGGCAAACCCAAGTGACAATTTTGTTATTTGGGTTGCATAGACAACAGGCTTTAAGATGTTACGATATCGTAGGTCTCGTGGCCCAAGAACTACTTTCCATGACTGTACACACATGGCCGATTGGGCTATATGCCCCCTCTTGTCATAATTTTAAGTGTAGGCAAATCGGGACATATGAACTCTTCTTTTCTACACTAGGATTCAAAATTCTTGGGGATTAAGAGCATATCACACTTGAAGAAATAGGGAATAAGAGGATCTTGGCATAATTTTAAGTGTGGGCAAATCGGGCTGTTTAATCAAATAACCTCTTCTTTTCTACACCTATAAGTGGTGCTCATTATAGCACAAAACACACTACTTGTGTGGGTGTGTGTGTGTGTGTGGGTGTGTGTGTGTGTGTGTGTGTGTGTGGGTGTGTGTGTGTGTGTGTGTGTGTGTGTGTGGGTGGGTGGGTGGGTGGGTGTGGGTGTGTTAATACGTTTGCTCTAGTTTTAAGTGTAGCCAAGTAAGTGTAGCCAAATCAATCTGAAGGGGGTCATACTTTCACGGGAAATTCCCGAGGGCATTTTTACAAAAATCTTGGATTAGACAGGGTTCCACACTTGAGCAAAAAGCTCATATGGGCATGTTGAGCTTGTTTTAAGTGTAGCCAAATCTGCCTGAGGGGGGCTCATACTTTATCGCCCTGGTTGTATCATCAATTACACTACTTAATCATGAAATAGTACTCGTTTTTCTTCTCAATTAGGGTTATAGCTTGGGGGAGGAGAATTGCTCTGTGGTGCCACACAACTGCGTATATTTTGCGTGTAGTGTACGTACTTTCCCTGACTTCACGGGAGGACAGTAGACGACAGTGGAGTTTGGCTGCTTCACTGGTACCCCAGTTGATTAGAAGTAATTGGGACAAATGGGTAGACGACCACGGTGGCCGGGTCGTTCTGGGTCCCTTTGAAGTGGAAAGTCCAGAACAGCAATAGGGCGATGTATGGAACTACCGGAAAAGCGTAAAGCTGATTTTCATGGAGGCTGGGTGCTTCTAGATCCAGTGTTGAATGAGACTGCATTCTTTGTCTTGCCAAATTGCTGGAACACTTCCATAACTTGTGTAGATTTTCCGAACAGGGTAAGGGAAATTTGGAAAATGCATTGCTCTCTCAGTCAGAATAAATTATTTAGAAAAATGTATAAAATAAGCTACATTTTAGGCAAGTTGAAAATCATGAAAATAATATGATTAAATAAAATCCCCAATAAATGATATAGCACATAATATAGAACTAATTGACTATCAAAGTTGTGCTAAGTTCACTTTGTTGCCATATAAACTTGTATAAGTATGAAAATTAAAAGATAAACACCTTTAAGAGTAAATAGATCCTGAACAAATTATGTAGCCCCTGGCATCTCTCAAAATATAATATAGATTACAAAATGGAACTAAAGTGACTAAATTCGGTGCTATGTGATCTCTTGTGCCGTATAATTAGTATATTGTAAGTATGGACATATAAAGTAGAAAATATGTGTGAGTATATATATATATATGTAAAAAAATATGTAGCCCGTGGTATCACATCATTGAAACAACCAAATCCATTAAATATGACATATCAGAAGAGTCGTAGTATTTTAAAATATAACATACCAACGAAAAAAAAATAAACCCAAACCAGCGTCAATATTGTTAGTGGTGGTTCATGTCAAGAACAACTTACAACTTTAAAATATAACAAAATATAGAAACAGTGACCTTTCGACATAATGGCGTAAAATGACAACCCTTAAACTAATGGTTAAAGTTGCTAAAACGGGAAAACCATGTGATAAAAATCATTAACAGTATTACTCTGCATTTTCTGACGTGTTACGACAGCAAAATCCCGACGTGTGACATAAATAAAGCGTTAATACAATATTTTAGCATTGTAATAAAAGAAATGAAAGGAAAAGTTAAATAAGGATAAAATGTGAAAAATATTATTAAAAATTAAGCCGCCAAAGGCAGGCTAGTAACAATGTGGATTAAATCCAAGAGAGTGCTGTTCTAAGCTGCGAGGCTATCTGAAATGTGGCTTCATTTAAATTAATATTTTAATCGTGTCCTTGCTTACAGGAGTATCACTAAGGTTTGTTAATCACCAAACATTGCATTTGCATATAAACAGTTGCTAGAAAGAAATCAGATAACTAATCGGTAACGAAAAAATATGATGGGACTCCTAAAAACTAAATGCAACGACGTCGAGCACGTACAGGTATAGAGAGTATGGCATTCGTGTCACAGTACAATCTCGATTAACCACGGTACATTATATAATTACCCTAGTCAAAGCGGAACAATCCAACTAAACTTCACGACGTGTGGCAAAAGCTATATAGACAATTACTCTTTATTATTCACTTTACTAAAATTAGGCACTAAAATAATCTGTAATCTTATAAATAATTATTTTGCATTCTACAACACGACGAAGTTGCCTGGCTATGAAAGGAAAGTCACGTGATCGAGCACCCAGTTGGGACAGAAAGTGTGACACCTCGGTCTAGGCTAGATGTAGGCATTACTAGAGTCACATGGTTTCAAAGTTCAGATGTAAAATTCTTACTGCTACAAAAGTGCAGTCCGAGTATCTCGAGGGCGGGGGGGGGGGGGTGTAATCTAAGTCAGCACATTCTTGCAAGGAGCCAAAGGCTAGGAATGACAATTCACATCACCAGCTTCGATACCGGACGCCTTTGACTGCGTAATATGATACGTTGAAACTCTAAGCTCAGCTGTATTTAGACGGACAGATCGTGCAAATCTGGACAATTGGCGACACTATATTTCCCCCCTTCCCTGGCTCGGGGAAAAGGAGAAAGAAAGAAAGGGAAAAAAATGTTGACTCGAGTCTTGCTGAGTTCGAAGAACGAGAAGTAAAATAACGAATAAATTCTACAATCGTGCTTTCTATGATGAGATTAAACTTGCACGTTTAAACCTATTGTAATCTGACTGAATAGGAACGTGATTATTTCCAAAAGGGGAGGGTTATCAAGATTCTGCGTTCATTGATTTTAATTATAGGCAATATTCACAAAACGTCATCGTTATTTAATGAAAAATGACAATCAGTTTTACCTTAATTTAAACAACCTTTAACTTTTATTTGTAATTAGTGAGTTAGTAATTTACGTAGCGATTAGGTAACCACACGAAATCTGTTAATTATCGCTAAAGAATGTTTAAGATTAATGAATGTCGTAAGTTAAGCCAAATTGTGATATTTATATTTAAAGATTAAAAGAATATATATATATATATATATATATATATATATATATATATAATGCACATGAAGTTTAAGGTATTTATAATTCAAAGCTATAAAATATTAAGGGGACAATGAATATAATAGCTGAGAGAGAAAAAAATATATATAACAACAAAAAAAATCTCGTAATAAACTCGAGCCTTGAATACCTCTTACGTATATGTATGTCCTAGGGAGAACTGACTTCTCTCTTTTCCATTAAAAGTTGGCTTACGCTTAACAATGGTGTTTTAACAGACTAAACGTCATGCAGACTAAGTCCTCTGACTACGAGTACCTCTTTGTATACAATTAAATCGTAGGGAAGACGTATACAAACTTAAACTAAAGGAATGATAGCGTCACTCTTACTAGTATTAACGCGGCTTACGCTCTGCGCAGTAGCGATCATTTATTGCTCTTCTATTCCTTGAAATATATTTAAAACACGTGCGTACTCTCTTACTTATTTCATTATTTCTGTGCATACAAGTAAAACACTTATTATTATTCCTTAGCTAGAACATTTAATTAACGAGCGGGCTATAGTTCAACCGATAATGCGTAACCATCAATTAGCGTTTCGTTTTTAAACATATTAACATTAATTTAACAATAAAACAATTTATTTCTTAAATAAGGTGAAATAAAAATGCATGTAACTCATGTATTCTCTCGACTGTCTCCTCGTCAATTTGCACTATAATTAATATTATGGCTCCCATCTTCAGGGGCGAGGAGATTTCAGTCATTTTAACTACGAGTGAGTCGACCTCTTAACCGTGTGCATTTCAAAACTATACGTAATAAAATTAAATATCCTCCTTGCAATAATCTTAACAGTTTACAGCTTAAAACACATAAACACAATTGGCATTACTTTTCGGATCATTCACAAGTTACGGTCTATTTTTAAACGAAAATAAAATTGAAAGTTCAAATAACTTTAATTAACAGAAACATTGACTCAGCATACTCTCTGCTATGACTCACTGAATACACCATGGTGCAATGGATGATATTCAATGTGACGTCAGCGGCGTAGAGCATGATGGGAAATCTGGCAAAAACACACGTGCTCCAGCACTCAGTCCCCCAAGTCATAGCAAGCGTGAAGAGAAGCAAATGCTGCGTGCATGAATGACCCGATGTTTAACATTTTTATTGCATTACTATTATTGTATATTTTCAAATGAAGTTTCCTTTTAGGTGAATTAATGCGTTGTGTATGTTCGTGTGCCATTGTTTATGTATTAATTGTGAGAGAACATCATACCTTTTTACAGTTTCGTCGGTGGTTAAGATGGCGTGATTTTTCCAATCCGGGGTGAAATATGAATCGCATTTTAAGGCAAGTAGGTACTGTGTTTATGGCTAGCGTTATATAACTTTTATGCTACTCTTTACATCCACATGCTTTGCAAAGCGTGTGGTTGTTGTACGTAAATCTATGTAAAGAATAGATTCTGGAATTTACCTGAATATTATACTCATTCCTAACAGATAAGAGGTTACTGAAGATACAACGTTATAAAAACGAGTACTTTTCAAGTAAAACTCAAGCAATTTACCACAGATATTCTGTGCGTAGCAACGAGATAAATCGTTTATATGTGTTTTTATTATTTTGCGTTTCTTTTGCATTTTAAACATAAATACCACCTCAATAGATATAAAAGACGTTATTGAGCGAATTCAATAATCGCAGCAATATCTCTGGAAGCAGTGACCGGTGTTACCGCAGGTAACAGCAAAATGTAAAGAAAATATAAAGTATTTTTCTCAATAAAGTAACAACATTGTTAAATAAGTTAACCGACAGCGTTGCAGTTGAGTGTATATTGCAGAGGACATTTATTCTGCAGCCGACAAAAGCGAAGGGACAGGCCGTTCCGCTATCCTCAAGAGGCAACAAGAGGAAAGGGAACAGGGGGAAAGACTTGGAGGCAAGTGTGCTAGGGGGTTATTCATATGCCTGTTTGGGGGCCCTGTTGCCGCTGCGGCGTACCGGATCAGCAAGTTTTGTCACATTGGATTTGTGAAAAGAGCTAAATCCCGCCTAAAACAGGGATACTATTTCTCTGAAGCAACAAGAGCTAGACTGCAAAGCCAAAGCTGGATTTAACTACAACTGCGACCGTTTAGTAATAGACGAAAAGATAAGTACTTGATGCGATTCGTGACAAACCTTGCTCCAAAAAACTAAGTTGGCAACAGTAGTACGTACATGTGGACTTTCTCCCACCGCTGGAGGAGGGAAATTCTGTCGTCTGCTCAACGCAGAAACGTCAAACTGACCCGAATGTGTGATTCTTCTTCCTCTTTCCACCTCTTTGCAAAGAAACCAAGGGCGCCGACTTTCCAAAATTTCTGTGGGTGCACATCAATGGCGGTTAGATCTGTAATTATCAAGTATTGTATACTTTAAACAACTTACATGCACAATGATTGCAACAAGCAATGAATGATATTATCAACACGTTACTAAAAGAAAATACCACATTCATGCAAATTAAAATGAAAAATCTTCATAAATGCAAATAATTTTAATTGTATTGCAGAGAGAACTATGCAAGGATTTTGTTGTGAACAGAAACTACAAAATGACTAAGGTTATGTACCAAATAATAATAATAATAATCATGACATGTTAATATAAAAAACATTCCTTCTTACGCCATTTGCACTTATGAATGTGTTTGCAATTTTGGTAATGTCAATATTTTTAGTCATTTCTTTATGAACATGCAAAATTGCCAAATCATTTAATCTTTTTTGGGTCATTGTTGACAGCAAAAACGTTTTCAATCGTCTAAGTGCTGAAAATGACCGCTCAGAGGTACAAGAAGTAAAAGGCATAGTTAAAATCACCCGTACAAACTTCACAAATTCTGTGAGCATTTCACGCATGGGACCACTGTTTTCTCTACTTAAAATATTTGTAATGTCTGACAAGTTGGCCAATTTTTCTTTGTTCATTCTGCACACATCTAAAAACATGTCCCTGTGAAATGTTAGCTTGTCTTTATCAAAGTCTGTCCCAGCTCAATGTTTTAATTGCTTATTATTTTTTGATAATGGCAAGTGAGAAATATTTATTTTATTTTGTTTTTATCAAACTAAAAATCTTGTGGGTGCGGCGCACCCACAAGATTATTTATGTGGGTGCGTGAGCCCCGGAGCACCCACGTAGCCGGCGCGCATGAAAGAAACAGATTCACTGGATTCTCGAGGTAACTCTCTCATGAGTGGTAGTTCTTTCTAGGAGTGATTGTGGCTAAATAAATCATTGAGCGAATTGCAAAAAGAAAAAAGAGAACAAAAATCCAGGTCAAAGGCTTTTGGGGGGGGCGGTAGGGTGGAGATGATAACATCTGATTGCCGGTAACACTTTTGAAAAAGTCACGGCACGCCACTGTCTGGAAGGAAGTCTTACACCCTTTTCGTAAAACTCCATGACGACGAACTAAATTTTCTTGTTTGAATTATTTTATTATTTATATCTGTGTTATGACCTTCGGGCCGTAGTTTGGGCGGCCTTAACATAACGTATATATCCTAATCCCACATTTTCATTTCTGCCGACATATCCTTTGGGTCCAGACTGAAAGAAGCAGATTTTGGCATCAGTAACACCGAAACGGCCGAGATCCGGAAACAGATCACGCTACTATCGGACACCCTGCACCATAAATGGCCTTCCCAGGCGTAAAGTCAGACAAATATGATTTACCTGATCTCCCATAATACATAAATTGGTCATATTAATATAACTACATAATTCATATTTTTTAAATTTCTAGAAGTATTGTTGATTTTGTAGGAAAAATTATAAGAATAACAATTGAAGATCTTATTTAGAGTTTTCAAATAAAAAAAAAATTGAAATTGGTTGATAATAGCCGAGAAACAAGAGTAGTATTGGACCGCGCCAAGGACAGTTGCTATTTAATATTCGCAATTAATTTGTATGTAGTTATAACTAATTTGCACGGGTTTTAATTAATTTGCGCGTACTTAGAATTCATTTGCAAGTACTTAGAATACTTTACATTTATGTATTTGCATGTTTATAAGTTTTATGAATATATAATTATTTATTTTATGAAAAATATGTATATAGAAGGTAATTAGAGGTACTAAACGCTATGCATATGGTTTTATATTCATTACTGCAAAGTATGTAATGTATGAAATGATAATAATTAATGTTTATAATATTGAAAATAAGTTTTCTATGGTTTATGAACCGCTATGAAGGGTGGTAATGGGTGTAGGTACAGGTCCAATTACGATTTGGGACGGTCCAGGTACTTGAACCCGTGATATCCAACGGTAATAAATATAGTGTACAATGTATATAATAATGTATGTTATTATGGTATGAAAGACGATGGTACGACACGCTAGACAGAATACTGTCTCCGAATCTCAACTCCGCTCTGATGCCAGACAGAGAGAATGAATTAATATTCAGCGCAGGTAGACGAGAAAGGAATTTGGGGAGTGTGCGTTCAAGGTCAAATGACGTCAGAACAAAGAACAAACCTGATTGACCAATCAGAGAACGCGTCGGTAGATTTTCAGAACCGGTTTTTCCAAGGTCAACCAGTACGCAAGAACAGGGGAAAGCTATGCAATACTGTAGGGCAGGGGAGGGATTCAACCAGACAACAAAGGATGTCTCGGAATGCGCAGGAAGGGTCAATTTCTTTGTAACTGTGCGTCGCTTGCATGCTAGGACATGTTTCTGTCTAAGTAGGCCAAGGTTTTCTAGAACACTAGAACAAAGGATGATGGGAAGGAGTTCAAGGTGAACTAGAACGCAAGAACAAAGAAAGCGTCGGTTTATATTTCAACCAATCAGAAAACGCGTCGGTTTTATTTCAGCCAATCAGAGAAGGCGTCAGTTTTGTTTATGAAGTATAAAAAAGCGCGTAAAAGCGAGAAGATGTTAGTTAGAGAAGAATTTCTGAACCATTGTGTCAGAAAAGATATCAACTTGTGATCATTGGCCGTGAGTTTCAGACAAAGAACGCAACAAATATGTGTAATGTGAACAAGTACTACAACTAGTTTTTCTATTTTTTACAGGTGATTCTATTGTTTGTGTACGTGTGGCTGGAAGCAACTGTTAGTGTAAGATGGCGTCTTCAAGCTCCACAAACGAGGCTAACCACACTGCGGTGAGTACTTCGGACGAAATTAAACATAATTTTAATTCTGGAATGTATACTTCTCCACTTGAACTTGTTAACGCATACTATGATATGTGTGACAGAGTTGTTTTCCACGACGATATCTCTTCTTATGATCCGACTTTTTTCTGCGAGACAGTGCAAACAGCAATGTGTCAATTAGGGGTGGGGGCAAGTCAGTTTTCAATTGTGGATGAAAGAGAAAGATATTTTAGGCGATTTGGAATGCTAGGACGGGAGGTATCCATTGAAATACCTAATCAGGTTGTGGGGGACCCTGAATATTTGGTTGGGTCCATGTTCAAATTTCTAATGAGAAAGATTTTCTTTGATGTGTCACCGGACAGTCAGGTTGGTTTGATTATTTTCGGCAATGAAACCAATAAGGATATTTATATCCCTTGGCGCCCACTTTCGGCATTAAATCCCAAGATTATTCAACACTATGTAACCAAAGTGCTGAACAGCAATGAATCTTTTTTTGAAGATAACTCTTTGAAATGCATGGCGGATATTGCCGAACCCAAGCGTGGTAGAGGCAAAAACAAGTACCCCCTTTACAGAAAGTATGCTCCTTTACTATCAATAAACAATTCTAACCAGAGACAGACTGCTTTTACTATTATGACTAACGATGACAATTTATGCTTGCCACGCGCTATTGCATTTGCCCAAGCCAAAGTCGACAAGAACACAAACAAAATCAAATCTTTTCAAAGATCTGATAATAAATTGAAAGAAGCGGCTATGCGGTTATGCCATGAAGCACGGGTTGATCCAGCCAATGGGTGCACTGTAGAGGACATTATTAAATTTCAGAATCATTTGGGACCAGAGTACCAAATTGTAGTGTTTTCAATGAAAGAGGGGGAAAGGGAGTATGAAGTTATTCGGTCAACACCGTTCGCCTCTAAACAGATTAATTTACTCTATCATGATCAACATTTTGATATAGTTAATTCTGTCCCTACACTTATTGTGAAGAAGTATTACTGCCCCAAATGCCAAGTCGGGTTCGCTCACAAATATCAACATACTGAATGCACAAGGTATTGTTCATTGTGTGAATTCAGTCATGGCGATGAATCCAGTAACACTATCCCCAGAAAATGCACTGCATGTAATAGGAAATTTCTGTCCCCGAAATGCTATGAAAATCATTTGCGCACCGAAGGGCGGAAATCCAGTGTTTGCCAAACCATTCACCAATGTAACGTTTGTTACAAAGTAGTGAACAAGAGAAAGCGCAAAACACCACACAAATGCGATGATTTTTTTTGTAAAAGCTGTAATGCTTTTGTTGAGCCAGCTCATAAATGCTATATTCAGCCTGTTAAGCTCGAACCAAGTGCAAAGTTTCTTTATATTTTTTATGATTTTGAGTGTATGCTGGTAGAAAGAGAAAATGACCAGAAACACGGTCAATCTGGCTGTTGCTAAGCAAGCCTGTCATGTGTGTAAAGACACTGATGCAGATTTCTGCGAGACGTGTGGTCCCCGTGTCCATATTTTCCCCAATATTCAAAAATTTATGCAATATATTCAAACTCCGAGGGAAGGGTTTGATAAAATTGTGTGTATTGCACATAATGCAGGGCGATACGATTCACATTTTGTTTTAAATTATTTGATTACTAAAGAGAATATTACCCCATCCGTAATTATGCAGGGTAGGAAAATAATAGAGATGTCTATTAAAAAGAAAATAGTGTTCAGGGACTCGTTGAATTTTATGCTCATGAAATTGAAAGACTTGCCTGCAAGTCTGGGACTAGCGGAAGATTTGCAGAAATGCGATTTTCCGTATTTGTTTTCCACCCCTGCAAATCAGAATTATGTAGGTCCATTCCCTGATATTCAATATTATGATATAGATTCCAAGTCCCCCAAAGAAAGAGAAGAGATGCTAAAATGGCACGAGGAAACGGTGCAAGCAGGGAAAATTTTTGATTTTCAAAAAGAGTTGCGCAAATACTGTATTAAAGATGTGGAAATTATTGCTGCTGCATGTATTAAATTCTCTAATCTGATCGAAGATCTGACTGGAATACAGTGCTTTGTTCGCTGCGCGACTCTTGCGTCGTTAGCGTCTTTGATATTTAGAAGTAAATATCTGAAAGAAAACACTCTTATTAAAGTCCCCCCATTTGGATTTCGGGAACAAGACCAACAGTCTCTAATTGCCTTAAAGTGGTTAAAGTGGGTGAAAAAAATAAAAAAATCACTCTAAGACACGCAGGTAATCTCGGGGAGGCTAAAATAGGACGTTATAAGTTGGACGGGCTCCATGAAGAAAGTAAAACTGTTTATAGTTTCCAAGGTTGCTACTATCATGCATGCCCGATTTGTCTTCTGAAAACAGAGATAAGCCTCTTAACGAGACTGGCGAGACCCTAGACCATAGGTACGAACGTACTGTTACCCGTAAAGAAATATTAGAGCAAATGGGGTACACGGTTGTAGAAAAATGGGAATGTGAATTCAATGAGGAAATTAAAAAAGATCCAGAATTACGCAAATTTATTGCTGAGAATTGTTATTCCCTGAATAACCCACTTATCCCAAAACAAGCTTTTAATGGGGGACGCACTGAACTTTTCAGGGCAGTTTATGAAAAACAAGAGAATGAAAATACAAGCATGAAACTGCTAGATGTAGTTTCCCTTTACCCTGCAATGATGAAGCAAAGAAAAATGCCTACAGGGAAACCAGTGATTTACACGTCAGAGTTTCCTACCTTGGATAATGTGTTTGGGGTTGTAAAATGTGATATTCTCCCCCCTAAAGATTTATATTTACCAGTAATGGGCATGTCATGCAATAACAAATTAATGTTTGCTTTATGCAGAACTTGTGCACAAAGCGAGAATCAAGAACAATGTTCACACGCAGATAAAGAAAGATACTTACATGGCACCTGGGTATCGGAAGAACTGAAACTGGCTGTAAAAAAAGGGTACAAAATACTCAAAATATATGAAATTTGGGATTTTCCTTCGGCTCACCAGAATGATAATGTGTTCAAAGACTATGTAGACACATTTCTTAGACTGAAACAACAGTCTTCAGGATATCCTTCCGGCTGCAGTTCAGAAAATGACAAAGACAAGTATATTCAAGATTATTTCGATCATGAGGGAATTCAACTTGTAAAAGATGAAATTGCACTTAACACTTCCAAAATTCTGCTAAATTCAATCTATGGTAAATTCGCGCAAAATCCTTTAAAAACTAAGTCTATTTTCGTAAATACAGAACAGAAATTCCATGATATAGTGTTTAATCCATGATATAGTGTTTAATCCACAGTATGATATCAGTAATGATGTCCCTATTTCCGAATCTTGTTTATTAGTGAATTATATTAATCTGGAAAGCAAAAATGAACCGTTAGTACTCTCAAATGTACTTGTCTCTGCGTTTATTACTGCTTATGGAAGAATGCACTTATATTCTTTTATGGACAAAGTCAAGGAAAGTATTCACTACGTGGATACAGACTCTGTGTTCTATGTAGAAAGAGAATATGAAAAATTTATTCCTACAGGCTCATTTCTTGGTCAAATGACGGATGAGATTAAAGAGCCCTACCAAATTACATGCTTTTTGGGTGGTGGTCCCAAAAACCATGGATATAAAATAGTGAACAAACATGATCCTCAGGATGAGAAACATGTTATTAAAGTAAGGGGCATTACCATGAATTACAGAACTCGACTCCAGATTAATTTTGATTATTTTAAGCAACTGGTCAAAGGGAAATTCAAAAGCGAGTTGTTGAGAACCCACGTAAAATTAAACGAAAAGCCAATTTTGAAATTGTTTCTGCATCTGAGCAGAAAACACACCAAGCAGTCCACACAAAACGTAGAAAAATTGAAAATTTTGAAACGGTGCCATATGGAATCTAAATAAAAAACGAGTGTTTTGTTTTATTTTTTATTGTTTTTTAAACTCCAAGGGCCATCTGTATAAGTTCAATTTGTGTGTTTATCCATGGGCACTCTCCGTTGACGCGCCGCCTGGCGCAGACACTACATCTCTCTTCTCTGCGCCTCCGGCGCGACAGGGGAGGGGACACCGGTCGAAGGCGGTGAACAGCAAGCAGGTGGTCCATGAGGGCCTTCTTGCCCCTGAACCCAACCTCCCAGCAGATATCACATTCCCTCTTGATTTCATCCTGAAAAGAAAAGATAAAATTAATATATATAATATATGATAATATGACGGCATAGGTTCGAATCCGGCTCTGGTCGGAATTTATTCGGCCTACGTATAGGGCCGGTGGCAACCCACCATCGTGAGGAAATTGGGGAGCTCCGAGTGAGTGAGCGTAATCCGGTCGAGACGACCTACTATAACGGCTGGGGATACGTCGGGCCGACCCCCCGACTATTCCAATACTGGTTGAAGATCTCCACGCTTAGAGGTGACGAAGGAAAGTGTGGGAGGGAGACCGGCAGTCGGTAGGTAAGCCAAGGCCCTTCATGGGCTGTCGCGCTAAGGATTATTATTATTATTATTACATATATATGGGCCATTGTGTGTCTGCGCTTCAAGCAGAGAACGTGCGTTGTTCAACATGGAACTGCGTTTTACACACCCTTTTGCAATGATGGTTTGTGGACCGTCACAAAGTGGAAAAACCACTTTTGTGGATAAGCTTCTATTTTATAAACATAAAATGTTTACACAAGTTCCAAAAACAGTAATATGGGCGTATGGTGCGGTTCCTCCCAGATTAAAAATAAGCCAAAATACAAATATTCAGTTTATTGAAGGAATCCCTGATGTAGCAAATATGGATATTGAAACTCCTGGATTAATAGTCATTGATGATCTAATGAATGAAAGCAGCAAAGATTCCGCTGTTGCAGATAAATTTACGAAATATTCTCATCACAAAAATATAAGTGTTATTTTTATAGTACAAAATTTATTTCACAAAGGTGCTAAAATGAGAGACATAAGCCTCAAATCACACTATCTTGTGATATTCAAAAATCCACGTGACAAACATCAAATATACCATTTAGCACGACAATTCAAACCTGACAATAGTAAAAGTGTTTTGGAAGCTTTTCAAGTTGCAACTAAAACGCCACACAGTTATTTAATGTTCGATTTAACACAAAATACACCTGAAATTTTACGTATGAGGGCGCATATTTTCCCCGATGAACAAATGGCTATTTATGCCACTGGAAAGCATGTAAACAAACCATTTCTTGTGCGAACGTCAGAATGACATCACAACTAAAAGAACATGCTCCGGCACTTAAATTATTGTGTAAATTAAAACCTATTCAACGGAAACGCCTTTTGCAACGAGCAACACCAGGACTAGTTCGTGTACTAGGACAATGTGCAGCCAACACAGTACGCGGTAATATTCCGCTTTCAGGGGTACAAAAAACCAAGCTTCAAAAGTATAAAGCCACAATTTGCGTAAACTAGCGGCGAAGGGCACTTCGCTCAAAAATAAAAAGAAAATATTAATTCAAAAAGGCGCCGGCTTTTTGCCATTTTTAATCGGTCCGATTACGTTAGGTAGTGCATTGTTTTCACAATGAGCGTGAGAAAAATGATTCTTGTTCCCGAGGACTTTGCCACTAATATGCATGCCTCCGTTGAGAAAGCTCAGAGACACGAATCAAGATTATATTCTAATATTCGTACAATATTAGCACGTGGAGATATAGGGGAAAGTGAAAAATGGAAACTTTACCAACAGGCACTTCGACTATTTGTTAATTTTACTAAGCCTATTCCCACACACCTACCAGTGATCGAAGAAGAAAATAAGCTGCCACAAATAAATGAACCAGAGCAACAAGACGACCCCCCTCCTAGTGTTACTCTCAGGGAAGAAATTCTTGCTTCAGTACCGAAAACTGTTCAGAAGAAAACAGAACTTTTACTTAAAAGACTATTCTCTTCTCAATATATAAATTGGGACGCATATGGAACAGTGTACATAAATGGAAAAAGAATTCAGGGTTCAAATATCATAGATCTGATTAATGATTCTGTTCGCCCCCGTAAGAAAAGTAGAGATCCTGTCGGGAGAGATCAGTTCCAATCTATCCTTCATTATCTTAACATACCCAAAGAATATATAGTTACACGCACGCCCCCACCCCCTTCAAGAAATAGGAAAGCTGAGTTTATATGGGAAGATATATAAAGTATGGATCTTAAAACATTGTATTATACACATGAACTACCGACTTCATTTTCCAATACTGTAAAATTATCCAAACATTCTACGCAATCACGAAAGAATATTTCTCAGTGGCTATGAAAACAAGATGCATATACTTTACATGTTCCAGTTAGAAAAAAATTCCCACGTAAACGTTACGAAACCACTTTTCCCCTGGAACTTATGCAAATGGATTTGGCAGATATGCAGAATATCGCCAAGTACAATGACGGTATGCGCTATATACTTTGTGCAATTGACGTGTTTTCAAGGCAAGCCTTCTGTATACCAGTGAAAAGCAAAACGGGTGAAATTATGGCAAAAGCAATCACTAAAATTATAAACATGTTAGAATATCCTCCTGTTTACTCCCAGACAGATCAAGGAAAAGAGTTTTATAACGCTCAAGTGAAAAAAGTGTTTGACAAGTACAATATTATTCATTATAGCGTTTATTCAGAACTAAAGGCAGCAGTAGTGGAACGATTTATTCGTACTTTAAAATCAAAATTGTATAAACACTTCTCAGCCAATAATACGTATCGTTATGTAGATATTCTACCCCTTGTAGTAAAATCATATAATCACTCGTATCACCGTTCCATAAAAATGGCTCCTGTTGAAGTGAGCGAAAATAATGCGCTGCAGGTCTGGTCTCAGTCTAGAAACAATACAAGTCAAAAAACCAATAATTTCAAATTTAAATTTAATATTGGTAACTACGTAAGGATAAGTAAAGCCAAAATGAAATTCGAGAAAGGATATCTACCTAGTTGGACAGAGGAAATTTTTATAATTAGTGATCGTATGAGTACTGATCCCCCTACATATCGTATAAAAGACTGGAGTAATGATCCTGTCAAAGGCATTTTCTATGAACCAGAATTACAAAAAATTACACTTGATCCAGACAAGCCATTTACTATCGAGAAAATTCTAAAACGAAAAGGAGACTTTGTTCTAGTGAAATGGAAAAACTACCCCCTCGCATGTGCAAGTTATGTACATAAATCAGATATTACGCGTGTTTAGGTTAGTTGCCATTATGCCGCTGGACGAATTCTATGTTACATTACCTTCCAATGTAAACTTGAATTTGTTTCCTGATAATAAAATAGCACATTACCGTACTAAGCTGAGTGAACCAATAGAATTAAATGAACAATGGGTGGTGGCGGCCACAGAGCTTCATTTAACTTGGAGTTTATATAATATTGTTTCCGATACAAATAGCATTTCATATCAATTTAAACCGAAAAAGAAGGACCAGATTTTTTATAGTGAAAGTATAGTTCCTAAAGGTTACTACTCCAATATTCCATTATTATTAAACAATATTCCCCCTTCAAAAAGAAAACTGCTTGCTCAACATGTCCGATTTGGCTATACTTTGTCCACGCATAGTATGTATACACAAACAACACTAGAGGAAGATGAAATTATGAAATTGTATATATCTCCACAATTAGCTCCAGTGTTTGGTTTTTCGTTGGATACTCCTAAGTCAGAAATATCTATACATTTGGTTATTGGTCCAGGTACGGCAAAATCAAGTTCTATTTATCCTTGTAATTTAGATTATCATATTCCCCGTGAAATCAACATATGCACAGATATTGTCAAATATCAAGCAAATATAGGTCCCGTAATACGAACCGTTAGTGTGGCTGAGTAGTTATGCACCCCCGTTGAGTCCGATAAATCAATTGATTGGAAAAGATCGATCAAAGATCAATTGATGACCAAGCCGTGTGGGCAAGCAAGGGTGGTGGTTTTGAGCGTTTTGATTGGTTGTTGGGAAAAAGTGGGCGGGGCTTAATGATATGGGTTTCCTGTTAATGAGGAGCTTGATAAGTGTTTCCGGTGTGGGGGGCGTTTTCGGGGGCTTTGATAAGTTTGAGATTGCGGGAAGTGTTTCCTGTCGTTAATGAGGGATTGATATGGGTTTTAAGGAAAAGATAGCGGCGAGAGTCGGTTTTCTCGTCTGGGTGATGAGTCATTCCGGGGAGGAGGAAAAGTAGGCGGTGACGGTTGGTTTTCTCCGAATTGGAGTATGTGTTTTCGTGGGAGTCACGTGACTGTGACGTCACAAAAAGGAAGTCACGTGACCAGATTATATTATTAAATTATTATTAATTTAAATATTAGTATTATTATTATGAATTGTTTTAATTTCTGTGACGCCATTTTGTTTTTGTTATGTTATTTTGGCGTATGACGTCATATATAAATTGGAGTACGTGTTTCCGGTGTTCGAAAACAGATGGCGTTGATGAGTCGGAAATTCTCGGATTATTATTATTATTATTATTATGAATTGTTTTAATTTCTGTGACGCCATTTTGTTTTTGTTATGTTATTTTGGTGTGTGATGTTATATATAAATTGGAGTACGTGTTTCCGGTGTTTGAAAACAGATGGCGTTGATGAGTCTGAAATTCTCGGATTATTATTATTATTATGAAATGTTTTAATTTCTGTGACGCCATTTTGTTTTTGTTACGCAATTTTGGCGTGTGACGTCATATATAAATTGGAGTACGTGTTTCCGGTGTTTGAAAACAGATGGCGTTGTTGAGTCTGAAATTCTCGGAAATGGGTACGTGTATCCGGTGTTTGAGGAGAGATGGCATTGATGAGTCATTCTGGGAAATTCGACAGTTTTCGTCCTGTAGTCAAAATGTAAGAATTAAAACGCTTTTCAGGCTCTGAAAAGCATAATAATTCAACATTTTCCTGAAGATCATCTTTGGTTTGCTTTGGGGAGAAAATGAGTTTCAAAAGAATATTAGCATTGAACGCGATTTGTTGCAACACCGATATTATATAATTACTCACCTGTAGAGTTTCATTACGTGTAAGAATTTCTGTGTATATATTTTGTAAACTGATGATCGACACCAATAAATGTTGCGATGTGTAAATATGAACTTATTATTTGACAAAATGAAATTAATATAAGGTACTTACATCGTCCCCGTTCTCCATTCTGATCCTTCGTTAACAATTTCAAAGTGTGAAATGATCGTAGAGAAACATATGCAGCTGCCGCAAACACAGATTCCAGTATCATATCGCCTTTCAAGATAGTAAGTTAATTGCTGAATCTGGCTAATTGGTATATCCGGTAAACTCTGATTGCAGTATCATATCAAATTGGTGTCAACACTTGCGAGATGAACTCACTGCTGGCTAATCAGCATATCCGGGAAATTTGGATCGCAGTATCATATCAAGTTGGTGTCAACAGTTCCGAGATATCTAATTGCTGCATGTGGTTGATTGCTTGGCAGACTCTGATAGAAAAATAATAAGGGTCTAATTAAATATACAGCTCTCTGACAGCCCTGTCGAGAAGTGTTGAGATAAACTGTTCTAATATAAAGTTCCTTCTTTCTGTTTCCCAATGTAATGTTATGAACCGATCGGCAGGAAAAGTCTACAAATATGGATGTTATTAGCTGAGGCAGGTGTCTCACATAATAAAGATGTATTTTATAATATTGGTTATATATGTTTTATAATGGGTTTGGTGTTATAAGTCCACTTTATGCACAGTAAGGCTAAACGGGATCGAACCTACAGTTTTAAAGTGGGATCCGAACTTCTATAAGCTTTCACAGGGAAATGTACAGTAAGGCTAATTGGGATCGGACCTACAGTTTTAAAGTTTCTTCTTTCTGTTTCCGAATGTAATGTTATGAACCGATCGGTAGCAAAAGTCTACAAATATGGATGTTATTAGTTGAGGCAGGTGTCTCCCATAATGAAGATGTATTTTATAATATTGGTTATATATGTTTTATAATGGGGTTATTGATTTATTGTTATAAGTCCACTTGATGCACAGTAAGGCTAAACGGGATCGAACCTACAGTTTTAAAGTGGGATCCGAACTTCTATAAGCTTTCACAGAGAATATATATAAGTATAACATACATATATAACTTGACTTTTGACCTTTAACCTTTGACATTTGACCTTTGACCTTGACCTTTGACCTTTGAGCTTGACCATCGAATTTCTCGGCTCCTAATTGAGCTAGGAGGATGATTGATGGCTTGTTGGACTCGGAGTGAAGTCCTCTTTCCGGTGAACCAGGTTTCATTGTTCTAGGACCAGCGGTTTCCTACTTTTTTATTTTCAATCGTAGACCCTATGAATATTGTGAGAAATAATGCTGATTTAGAAGCCGCTTTTAATTTTGGATTTCTTATTTGGTCGAATAAAATTCAGCATAATAATGATGGACCCCACTGTACATGATGTTTTTAAAATGAAAATAACTATCGGTAGTATGAATTGTAAATAAAGTAAAATGTGTAAAATGTGCTGAATTTTGAATCTCTTATTTCACCGAATAAAATACAGCATAATACTTATGGAGCCCACTGTACAAGGTGTTCTTAAACTTGAACCAAATATTGGTAGTATGTATTGTAAATTGAGTAAAATGTGTAAGTTTTTCTGAATTTGAAACTTATTTCGTCGAATAAAATACAGCATAACACGTATGGAACAAACTGTACATGGTGTTTTTAAAATAAAAACAAATATTGGTAGTATGTATTTTAAATTGAGTAAATATGTAAGATCTGTCCAAGTAATAAATAGAGCTGTGTTTACATACAAAAGTAATGTTATTATTGCGTTGCACTTGGGTGTGGTCCTTTTAGTGTACAGTGAGAACCATGAGTATTACTCTTCAAATTGTCTATGAATATTGTAAGAAATAATGCTGATTTAGAAGCCGCTTTTAATTTTGGAGTTCTTATTTGGTCGAATAAAATGCAGCATAATACTGATGGACCCCACTGTACATGATGTTTTTAAAATGAAAATAACTATCGGTAGTATGAATTGTAAATAAAGTAAAGTGTGTAAAATGTGCTGAATTTTGAATCTCTTATTTCACCGAATAAAATACAGCATAATACTTATGGAGCCCACTGTACAAGGTGTTCTTAAAATTGAACCAAATATTGGTAGTATGTATTGTAAATTGAGTAAAATGTGTAAGTTTTTCTGAATTTGAAACTCTTATTTCGTCGAATAAAATACAGCATAACACGTATGGAACAAACTGTACATGGTGTTTTTAAAATAGAAACAAATATTGGTAGTATGTATTGTAAATTGAGTAAATATGTAAGATCTGTCCAAGTAATAAATAGAGCGGTGTTTACATACAAAAGTAATGTTATTATTGCGTCGCACTTAGGTGTGGTCCTTTTAGTGTACAGTGAGAACCATGAGTATTACTCTTCAAATTGTTTATGAATATTGTAAGAAATAATGCTGATTTAGAAGCCGCTTTTAATTTTGGAGTTCTTATTTGGTCGAATAAAATGCAGCATAATACTGATGGACCCCACTGTACATGATGTTTTTAAAATGAAAATAACTATCGGTAGTATGAATTGTAAATAAAGTAAAGTGTGTAAAATGTGCTGAATTTTGAATCTCTTATTTCACCGAATAAAATACAGCATAATACTTATGGAGCCCACTGTACAAGGTGTTCTTAAAATTGAACCAAATATTGGTAGTATGTATTATAAATTGAGTAAAATGTGTAAGTTTTTCTGAATTTTGAAGCTCTTATCCGTCGAATAAAATACATCAACTTATATATTTATAGAACATACTTTTTTCCTCAAATTATATAACCGACATTATAATATGCACTCTTATTAGTGGAGAGATCAGTGCATAAAACGGATTTTCAACATCAGTTCAATCCGGCACCCGATAGATCGGACACTTTATACCATACCCTCGTATATTTCTGTACTCTTGAGCAAGTTCTATATACTCTTTTCCATCCCTACCGATTTCCCTTAGGTCCATCTCAACGTTGTCCCTCCATCTTCATCTTGGTCTTCCTACAGGTCTCTTGCCATCAGGTTTCCCAACAAAAATTCTGTAAACTCCTTTTTACTCTCCCATTCGTGCCACATGGCCTGCCCACATAAGTCTTCTTGATTTAATTATTCTGATAATATCTGGACATGAATACAAATTATGTAGTTCTTTCAGCATACGGTGAGAACCATGAGTATTACTCTTCAAATTGTCTATGAATATTGTAAAAATAATGCTGATTTAGAAGCCGCTTTTAATTTTGGAGTTCTTATTTGGTGGAATAAAAACAGCATAATACTTGTGGAGCCCACTGTACAAGATGTTCTTAAAATGGAAACAAATATTGGTAGTATGTATCGTAAATTGAGTAAAATGTGTAAGTTTTTCTGAATTTTGAAGCTCTTATTCCGTCGAATAAAATACATCAAAATACTTATGGAGCCCACTGTACATGGTGTTCTTAAAACGAAAACAAATATTGGTAGTATGTATTGTCAATAGAGTAAAATGTGTGAGCCGTGGCCAAGTAATAAATAGAGTGGTGTTTACATACAAAAGTAATGTTATTGTTATTATTGCGTTGCACTATACTTAGGAAATTTTTTCCCTCCATCTTTGCACTGTACTGATAAAGACATTACAGAAGAATAAAAACTCTGCAGTGATAGTCGCAACATATGCACATATTAGATACGTGTAGGGTTGAGTCATTAACGGTCCGGATGCAACTTCCTTGTTGGGTCTGCATGCCTGAGATAGCAAAACTTCCTCTCAGAGTTTCCTGCTACAGCGGGCATCAGAAAATTGAACAGTTGCAGCCGAAAAAATGGAGAAGGTGCCAGTGGAAATCTGGGTGCGGATTTTATCCATGGTTCCCCTGTACGATATTGTTCCCTTAGCAGCATTGAATACAATTTTGAAAACTGCTGTGCAGATAGTGGTAGGCGATTACACTCATGCCACGTATGGGTGTAGAGTAAAGAAGATAACCGACTTTGCTAATTTTAGTCCCATGCTTAACGACGAGTTAGATTTTCTGGAAGAAAATCACTTCCCAGGTATGTACCGGTGGAGTGATTCATGGCGCGAACATAATAGAAAAGTAGATGATGTGATAGACAAAATAATTCGCTCCACCGAACTGGAAAGTGCATGCCGTAAATATGGAGTGTTCGATGTGTGTATTTTATATAGTACCGGTAAATAAAGAGAGTGAATTAACTTTATGCACTGAGGCTAATTGGAAATCGGATGTATGGTTAATCGGGAGCAGAATATATCTATGCGGATTGAACAGATGTTTAAAGTCCACTTTATGCACAGATAGGTTAATCAGGACAGAATTAACTTTATACACTGAGGTTATTCGCGACCAGAAAATATCGAAGTGGATTCCGCTTTATGCACGGATAGGTTAATCGGGACAGAATTCACTTTATGCAATTAGGTTGATCGGGACAGAAACATACGAGGTCACGGTAGAAATCAGGTTGTATGATAATAGCAATAGCATAGGACCTACAGTGTTCCATTAGGATCGGTATCCATGTCAGCCGGGTCCGGGTCGTGAGGGTGTTGTAAGGGTCAGCTATGTTCGGGTCCTGTCAGGGCCCGGTGTCTGTTTGAAATCCGTTTTATGCACCGAGGCTGAACCATTTTATACACCGAGGCTGATCGGCACAGAAATATACGAGGGCATGGTATAAAGTGCCCGATCTATTGGGAGGCTGATTGAACTGATTTTGAAACCGATCAATTGCTCGAATGACGGGTTCAACTGGTATTCGAAATCCGTTTTGTGCACCGAGACTGATCTGTACAGAAATATACGAGGGTATGGTATAAAGTGTCCGATCTATCGGGTGCCGGATTGAACTGATGTTGAAAATCCGTTTTATGCACTGATCTCTCCACTAATAAGAGTGCATATTATAATGTCGGTTATATAATTTGAGGAAAAAAGTATGTTCTATAAATATATAAGTTGATGTATTTTATTCGACGGATAAGAGCTTCAAAATTCAGAAAAACTTACACATTTTACTCAATTTACAATACATACTACCAATATTTGTTTTCATTTTAAGAACACCATGTACAGTGGGCTCCATAAGTATTTTGATATATTTTATTCGACGGAATAAGAGCTTCAAAATTCAGAAAAACTTACACATTTTACTCAATTTACGATACATACTACCAATATTTGTTTCCATTTTAAGAACATCTTGTACAGTGGGCTCCATAAGTATTATGCTGAATTTTATTCGGTGAAATAAGAGATCAAAATTCAGAACATTTTACACCCTTTACTTTATTTACAATTCATACTACCGATAGTTATTTTTATTTTTAAAAAACACCATGTACAGTGGGCGCCATCAGTATTATGCTGCATTTTATTCCACCAAATAAGAACTCCAAAATTAAAAGCATTCGGTATGTACTTCTTCTTATCCTCGTCGTTCTGACACCATGAAGGCCAGCCGTTCGCTTCCTGTTTTATTTTCAAGAAGGTGTTGACATAACCAGCAAAAAGTCCTCCAGTTTTATGACAGGGTCGTATATGGATGTTTTATACTTTCACACATCCGATAACACTTTGTAGCCTAAACTGCAAGCTTTACGCACTTCGGCGATGACCCAAGTCGCAGAAAGTGCACGTTGTTCATCGGAATGCTGGCACGTACCTTCACATTTTAATCTGATAGCACATTCCTTATGCAATATAAACATTTAAAAGTTGAAAACAACCGCCTACGTGCCTTAAAAATTCGCTTTCTCTTATTGCCTCGAAGGCGATTAGTCTCGGTGCACAAAACGGATTTCGAATACCAGTTGAACCCGTCATTCGAGCAATTGATCGGTTTCAAAATCAGTTCAATCAGCCTCCCAATAGATCGGGCACTTTATACCATGCCCTCGTATATTTCTGTGCCGATCAGCCTCGGTGCATAAAATGGTTCAGCCTCGGTGCATAAAACGGATTTCAAACAGACACCGGGCCCTGACAGGACCCGAACATAGCTGACCCTTACAACACCCTCACGACCCGGACCCGGCTGACATGGATACCGATCCTAATGGAACACTGTAGGTCCTATGCTATTGCTATTATCATACAACCTGATTTCTACCGTGGCCTCGTATGTTTCTGTCCCGATCAACCTAATTGCATAAAGTGAATTCTGTCCCGATTAACCTATCCGTGCATAAAGCGGAATCCACTTCGATATTTTCTGGTCGCGAATAACCTCAGTGTATAAAGTTAATTCTGTCCTGATTAACCTATCTGTGCATAAAGTGGACTTTAAACATCTGTTCAATCCGCATAGATATATTCTGCTCCCGATTAACCATACATCCGATTTCCAATTAGCCTCAGTGCATAAAGTTAATTCACTCTCTTTATTTACCGGTACTATATAAAATACACACATCGAACACTCCATATTTACGGCATGCACTTTCCAGTTCGGTGGAGCGAATTATTTTGTCTATCACATCATCTACTTTTCTATTATGTTCGCGCCATGAATCACTCCACCGGTACATACCTGGGAAGCGATTTTCTTCCAGAAAATCTAACTCGTCGTTAAGCATGGGACTAAAATTAGCAAAGTCGGTTATCTTCTTTACTCTACACCCATACGTGGCATGAGTGTAATCGCCTACCACTATCTGCACAGCAGTTTTCAAAATTGTATTCAATGCTGCTAAGGGAACAATATCGTACAGGGGAACCATGGATAAAATCCGCACCCAGATTTCCACTGGCACCTTCTCCATTTTTTCGGCTGCAACTGTTCAATTTTCTGATGCCCGCTGTAGCAGGAAACTCTGAGAGGAAGTTTTGCTATCTCAGGCATGCAGACCCAACAAGGAAGTTGCATCCGGACCGTTAATGACTCAACCCTACACGTATCTAATATGTGCATATGTTGCGACTATCACTGCAGAGTTTTTATTCTTCTGTAATGTCTTTATCAGTACAGTGCAAAGATGGAGGGAAAAAATTTCCTAAGTATAGTGCAACGCAATAATAACAATAACATTACTTTTGTATGTAAACACCACTCTATTTATTACTTGGCCACGGCTCACACATTTTACTCTATTGACAATACATACTACCAATATTTGTTTTCGTTTTAAGAACACCATGTACAGTGGGCTCCATAAGTATTTTGATGTATTTTATTCGACGGAATAAGAGCTTCAAAATTCAGAAAAACTTACACATTTTACTCAATTTACGATACATACTACCAATATTTGTTTCCATTTTAAGAACATCTTGTACAGTGGGCTCCACAAGTATTATGCTGTTTTTATTCCACCAAATAAGAACTCCAAAATTAAAAGCGGCTTCTAAATCAGCATTATTTTTACAATATTCATAGACAATTTGAAGAGTAATACTCATGGTTCTCACCGTATGCTGAAAGAACTACATAATTTGTATTCATGTCCAGATATTATCAGAATAATTAAATCAAGAAGACTTATGTGGGCAGGCCATGTGGCACGAATGGGAGAGTAAAAAGGAGTTTACAGAATTTTTGTTGGGAAACCTGATGGCAAGAGACCTGTAGGAAGACCAAGATGAAGATGGAGGGACAACGTTGAGATGGACCTAAGGGAAATCGGTAGGGATGGAAAAGAGTATATAGAACTTGCTCAAGAGTACAGAAATATACGAGGGTATGGTATAAAGTGTCCGATCTATCGGGTGCCGGATTGAACTGATGTTGAAAATCCGTTTTATGCACTGATCTCTCCACTAATAAGAGTGCATATTATAATGTCGGTTATATAATTTGAGGAAAAAAGTATGTTCTATAAATATATAAGTTGATGTATTTTATTCGACGGATAAGAGCTTCAAAATTCAGAAAAACTTACACATTTTACTCAATTTATAATACATACTACCAATATTTGGTTCAATTTTAAGAACACCTTGTACAGTGGGCTCCATAAGTATTATGCTGTATTTTATTCGGTGAAATAAGAGATTCAAAATTCAGCACATTTTACACACTTTACTTTATTTACAATTCATACTACCGATAGTTATTTTCATTTTAAAAACATCATGTACAGTGGGGTCCATCAGTATTATGCTGCATTTTATTCGACCAAATAAGAACTCCAAAATTAAAAGCGGCTTCTAAATCAGCATTATTTCTTACAATATTCATAAACAATTTGAAGAGTAATACTCATGGTTCTCACTGTACACTAAAAGGACCACACCCAAGTGCAACGCAATAATAACATTACTTTTGTATGTAAACACCGCTCTATTTATTACTTGGACAGATCTTACATATTTATTCAATTTACAATACATACTACCAATATTTGTTTTTATTTTAAAAACACCATGTACAGTTTGTTCCATACGTGTTATGCTGTATTTTATTCGACGAAATAAGAGTTTCAAATTCAGAAAAACTTACACATTTTACTCAATTTACAATACATACTACCAATATTTGGTTCAATTTTAAGAACACCTTGTACAGTGGGCTCCATAAGTATTATGCTGTATTTTATTCGGTGAAATAAGAGATTCAAAATTCAGCACATTTTACACATTTTACTTTATTTACAATTCATACTACCGATAGTTATTTTCATTTTAAAAACATCATGTACAGTGGGGTCCATCATTATTATGCTGAATTTTATTCGACCAAATAAGAAATCCAAAATTAAAAGCGGCTTCTAAATCAGCATTATTTCTCACAATATTCATAGGGTCTACGATTGAAAATAAAAAAGTAGGAAACCGCTGGTCCTAGAATTTGAAACCTGGTTCACCGGAAAGAGGACTTCACTCCGAGTCCAACAAGCCATCAATCATCCTCCTAGCTCAATTAGGAGCCGAGAAATTCGATGGTCAAGCTCAAAGGTCAAAGGTCAAGGTCAAAGGTCAAATGTCAAAGGTTAAAGGTCAAAAGTCAAGTTATATATGTATGTTATACTTATATATATTCTCTGTGAAAGCTTATAGAAGTTCGGATCCCACTTTAAAACTGTAGGTTCGATCCCGTTTAGCCTTACTGTGCATCAAGTGGACTTATAACAATAAATCAATAACCCCATTATAAAACATATATAACCAATATTATAAAATACATCTTCATTATGGGAGACACCTGCCTCAACTAATAACATCCATATTTGTAGACTTTTGCTACCGATCGGTTCATAACATTACATTCGGAAACAGAAAGAAGAAACTTTAAAACTGTAGGTCCGATCCCAATTAGCCTTACTGTACATTTCCCTGTGAAAGCTTATAGAAGTTCGGATCCCACTTTAAAACTGTAGGTTCGATCCCGTTTAGCCTTACTGTGCATAAAGTGGACTTATAACACCAAACCCATTATAAAACATATATAACCAATATTATAAAATACATCTTTATTATGTGAGACACCTGCCTCAGCTAATAACATCCATATTTGTAGACTTTTCCTGCCGATCTGTTCATAACATTACATTGGGAAACAGAAAGAAGGAACTTTATATTAGAACAGTTTATCTCAACACTTCTCGACAGGGCTGTCAGAGAGCTGTATATTTAATTAGACCCTTATTATTTTTCTATCAGAGTCTGCCAAGCAATCAACCACATGCAGCAATTAGATATCTCGGAACTGTTGACACCAACTTGATATGATACTGCGATCCAAATTTCCCGGATATGCTGATTAGCCAGCAGTGAGTTCATCTCGCAAGTGTTGACACCAATTTGATATGATACTGCAATCAGAGTTTACCGGATATACCAATTAGCCAGATTCAGCAATTAACTTACTATCTTGAAAGGCAATATGATACTGGAATGTGTGTTTGCGGCAGCTGCATATGTTTCTCTACGATCATTTCACACTTTGAAATTGTTAACGAAGGATCAGAATGGAGAACGGGGACGATGTAAGTACCTTATATTAATTTCATTTTGTCAAATAATAAGTTCATATTTACACATCGCAACATTTATTGGTGTCGATCATCAGTTTACAAAATATATACACAGAAATTCTTACACGTAATGAAACTCTACAGGTGAGTAATTATATAATATCGGTGTTGCAACAAATCGCGTTCAATGCTAATATTCTTTTGAAACTCATTTTCTCCCCAAAGCAAACCAAAGATGATCTTCAGGAAAATGTTGAATTATTATGCTTTTCAGAGCCTGAAAAGCGTTTTAATTCTTACATTTTGACTACAGGACGAAAACTGTCGAATTTCCCAGAATGACTCATCAATGCCATCTCTCCTCAAACACCGGATACACGTACCCATTTCCGAGAATTTCAGACTCAACAACGCCATCTGTTTTCAAACACCGGAAACACGTACTCCAATTTATATATGACGTCACACGCCAAAATTGCGTAACAAAAACAAAATGGCGTCACAGAAATTAAAACATTTCATAATAATAATAATAATCCGAGAATTTCAGACTCATCAACGCCATCTGTTTTCAAACACCGGAAACACGTACTCCAATTTATATATAACATCACACACCAAAATAACATAACAAAAACAAAATGGCGTCACAGAAATTAAAACAATTCATAATAATAATAATAATAATAATCCGAGAATTTCCGACTCATCAACGCCATCTGTTTTCGAACACCGGAAACACGTACTCCAATTTATATATGACGTCATACGCCAAAATAACATAACAAAAACAAAATGGCGTCACAGAAATTAAAACAATTCATAATAATAATACTAATATTTAAATTAATAATAATTTAATAATATAATCTGGTCACGTGACTTCCTTTTTGTGACGTCACAGTCACGTGACTCCCACGAAAACACATACTCCAATTCGGAGAAAACCAACCGTCACCGCCTACTTTTCCTCCTCCCCGGAATGACTCATCACCCAGACGAGAAAACCGACTCTCGCCGCTATCTTTTCCTTAAAACCCATATCAATCCCTCATTAACGACAGGAAACACTTCCCGCAATCTCAAACTTATCAAAGCCCCCGAAAACGCCCCCCACACCGGAAACACTTATCAAGCTCCTCATTAACAGGAAACCCATATCATTAAGCCCCGCCCACTTTTTCCCAACAACCAATCAAAACGCTCAAAACCACCACCCTTGCTTGCCCACACGGCTTGGTCATCAATTGATCTTTGATCGATCTTTTCCAATCAATTGATTTATCGGACTCAACGGGGGTGCATAACTACTCAGCCACACTAACGGTTCGTATTACGGGACCTATATTTGCTTGATATTTGACAATATCTGTGCATATGTTGATTTCACGGGGAATATGATAATCTAAATTACAAGGATAAATAGAACTTGATTTTGCCGTACCTGGACCAATAACCAAATGTATAGATATTTCTGACTTAGGAGTATCCAACGAAAAACCAAACACTGGAGCTAATTGTGGAGATATATACAATTTCATAATTTCATCTTCCTCTAGTGTTGTTTGTGTATACATACTATGCGTGGACAAAGTATAGCCAAATCGGACATGTTGAGCAAGCAGTTTTCTTTTTGAAGGGAGAATATTGTTTAATAATAATGGAATATTGGAGTAGTAACCTTTAGGAACTATACTTTCACTATAAAAAATCTGGTCCTTCTTTTTCGGTTTAAATTGATATGAAATGCTATTTGTATCGGAAACAATATTATATAAACTCCAAGTTAAATGAAGCTCTGTGGCCGCCACCACCCATTGTTCATTTAATTCTATTGGTTCACTCAGCTTAGTACGGTAATGTGCTATTTTATTATCAGGAAACAAATTCAAGTTTACATTGGAAGGTAATGTAACATAGAATTCGTCCAGCGGCATAATGGCAACTAACCTAAACACGCGTAATATCTGATTTATGTACATAACTTGCACATGCGAGGGGGTAGTTTTTCCATTTCACTAGAACAAAGTCTCCTTTTCGTTTTAGAATTTTCTCGATAGTAAATGGCTTGTCTGGATCAAGTGTAATTTTTTGTAATTCTGGTTCATAGAAAATGCCTTTGACAGGATCATTACTCCAGTCTTTTATACGATATGTAGGGGGATCAGTACTCATACGATCACTAATTATAAAAATTTCCTCTGTCCAACTAGGTAGATATCCTTTCTCGAATTTCATTTTGGCTTTACTTATCCTTACGTAGTTACCAATATTAAATTTAAATTTGATATTATTGGTTTTTTGACTTGTATTGTTTCTAGACTGAGACCAGACCTGCAGCGCATTATTTTCGCTCACTTCAACAGGAGCCATTTTTATGGAACGGTGATACGAGTGATTATATGATTTTACTACAAGGGGTAGAATATCTACATAACGATACGTATTATTGGCTGAGAAGTGTTTATACAATTTTGATTTTAAAGTACGAATAAATCGTTCCACTACTGCTGCCTTTAGTTCTGAATAAACGCTATAATGAATAATATTGTACTTGTCAAACACTTTTTTCACTTGAGCGTTATAAAACTCTTTTCCTTGATCTGTCTGGGAGTAAACAGGAGGATATTCTAACATGTTTATAATTTTAGTGATTGCTTTTGCCATAATTTCACCCGTTTTGCTTTTCACTGGTATACAGAAGGCTTGCCTTGAAAACACGTCAATTGCACAAAGTATATAGCGCATACCGTCATTGTACTTGGCGATATTCTGCATATCTGCCAAATCCATTTGCATAAGTTCCAGGGGAAAAGTGGTTTCGTAACGTTTACGTGGGAATTTTTTTCTAACTGGAACATGTAAAGTATATGCATCTTGTTTTCATAGCCACTGAGAAATATTCTTTCGTGATTGCGTAGAATGTTTGGATAATTTTACAGTATTGGAAAATGAAGTCGGTAGTTCATGTGTATAATACAATGTTTTAAGATCCATACTTTATATATCTTCCCATATAAACTCAGCTTTCCTATTTCTTGAAGGGGGTGGGGGCGTGCGTGTAACTATATATTCTTTGGGTATGTTAAGATAATGAAGGATAGATTGGAACTGATCTCTCCCGACAGGATCTCTACTTTTCTTACGGGGGCGAACAGAATCATTAATCAGATCTATGATATTTGAACCCTGAATTCTTTTTCCATTTATGTACACTGTTCCATATGCGTCCCAATTTATATATTGAGAAGAGAATAGTCTTTTAAGTAAAAGTTCTGTTTTCTTCTGAACAGTTTTCGGTACTGAAGCAAGAATTTCTTCCCTGAGAGTAACACTAGGAGGGGGGTCGTCTTGTTGCTCTGGTTCATTTATTTGTGGCAGCTTATTTTCTTCTTCGATCACTGGTAGGTGTGTGGGAATAGGCTTAGTAAAATTAACAAATAGTCGAAGTGCCTGTTGGTAAAGTTTCCATTTTTCACTTTCCCCTATATCTCCACGTGCTAATATTGTACGAATATTAGAATATAATCTTGATTCGTGTCTCTGAGCTTTCTCAACGGAGGCATGCATATTAGTGGCAAAGTCCTCGGGAACAAGAATCATTTTTCTCACGCTCATTGTGAAAACAATGCACTACCTAACGTAATCGGACCGATTAAAAATGGCAAAAAGCCGGCGCCTTTTTGAATTAATATTTTCTTTTTATTTTTGAGCGAAGTGCCCTTCGCCGCTAGTTTACGCAAATTGTGGCTTTATACTTTTGAAGCTTGGTTTTTTGTACCCCTGAAAGCGGAATATTACCGCGTACTGTGTTGGCTGCACATTGTCCTAGTACACGAACTAGTCCTGGTGTTGCTCGTTGCAAAAGGCGTTTCCGTTGAATATGTTTTAATTTACACAATAATTTAAGTGCCGGAGCATGTTCTTTTAGTTGTGATGTCATTCTGACGTTCGCACAAGAAATGGTTTGTTTACAATGAATAACATTGAAATTGAAAAAACTGTTCAATCAGACAAATATCTGTCTTTTATTTTTCGAGGTGTTTTTGCTAATAATACATTGCCAAAAACTGTGCAATTGCCTGCTGCATTGATTATTAACACCGACAATGAAACTGGAGCAGGGATACACTGGACAAGTTTGTTTATAAACAGTGATAAGGAGGCCATGTACTTTGATAGTTTTGGTCAGCCTCCTAGTGCAAATGTACTAAAATTTATAAAAAAGAACTGTATTTCATGGTGCATCAGTGAAACAGTAGTTCAAAACCCAAACTCATCCATGTGTGGAATTTATTGTATTATGTTTTTACATTATATGTGCCGTGAGTTACCCCTAACCTATTTTCTGTCATTGTTTGGAACAAACTTAAAAATAAATGACAGAATTGTATGGACAAAATTCTCAAGTGCCTTTAATTAATTTACAGTGTGCCTGCAGTGAATACTGCATCGAAGTCCAGTGTCTTATTTTCTGTATTGCACAAGCAATAGTAGAAAATTATCCCAACCCTACATGTTCTGAATGTGAACTTGGCGAACCAAAAGAAGAACTCCACAAATGTCTAAATCTTGAGTGCATAGAAAAAAGAAAATGGAACAGTTGATCAAAACTTACAAGGGTGTTATCTGCTGCTACTTCCAGCAGGTTCATAAAATAATATTTATACGTGACAGAAAGGCGTTCGATGCAAAAGTGGACAGTGTAGATATCGAACTAGTTATGAAACTGTATACTAAATTTTTGCATAGTACATTTTTCTACAATAATCATCATATTGCATATACATGCAATGATTTGTGTGCTCCAAACAAATCAAAAACAGAACAAAAAGGTGTAATTTATATAAATGAATTTATCACCTGTAATAATAATAAAGTGTACTTTTCTGGGGCGCCAGTACAGACATTACACAGAAGGGAATTGTACGGTAATCCCGTACGTCACTGTGTGTTTAAATATAATGAAAAGCCAACAAAGAAGTTTCACTTGTGTGGGCAGGGATATATCTTTATACCCGAATGTATATGTGCGTTGGATTCGCACCGGTTTCACTCACATGATTTTTCTTTGGAGAACGAGTTCTGGGAAGCTAATTGTTCCACAAAGTACCAACTTAAAAGCTTTGTACTTTGAGTAGTTATAATGTATAAATATAGCAGCTTAGTGTTAAAAAAGTTTACTATCTATGTACAATTTTGCTTGAGAAAATAAAAAACGTTGTGTGAACGCTATGTATTACAATATGTGTACAAGGTGACTTATAAAAAAACTGTAAAGCGTTGTGTAAACGCTATGTATAACCTTTTGTAAAATTAATTTGACTCTGTATTTATTTTGTAGTAGATTAGTTTTAGAACAATAAACTTGTATGTAGTAGACTTGTGCGTTTTATTTCTTTTTAAAAAATAAAAGGTTTATAGTTATATGTAGAGTAAAAAAAGCTAATATTGTTGGTGCAAACGGCCTAGGTTCGATCCTTGTTAGGGATCTTGCACAAATCTCAAATACATTAATCGCGACTGTTACTACAATTCACTTTTATTCCGTCTCGCCACGCTAAACACTTTGCCGCTAAAACAAAAAAACACAACCAAGATAGAACTTGACTAGCTAGTTTGTATTTCGGATAAAACACTAGTCAAATTCCATTCTCGTATAACACTTGTACTTAGATAAAAATAAATGCAATACTTACAACATGGATCATCATCGTGAAAAAAATCTCAGCAGAAAACACAGAACAAACTAAACAGCAAAATAACAAAAATGTGCGGACAAATTCGGATTCCCAAGTTTAAATACCCCAAAGGTTCAAGGCCTTTTCCAACCACCCTTATTTTCCATACTGGAAACTAACAATCTCTTTAAATTCACGCTGCCTTGATAACTCTAGACGTCCAAATTTAAAACCCACAGCCTCTCTTTGCATTAGATAAATTCCTTACGTCCACCCGCCTTGAATTATATCACCTTCAACTCATGTCCTTTTAACTTAAAATCCTTTTTTTCGTCCAAATTCTGTACCTGCCTTGGTGATTACTATTTTACTGTCCGTATCATCCCATACACAGACGGACTTTTCCGCTTACCGGGAGACTTTTAAAATTAGCATTTTACGATCTCTTGTCTTTTTTCAAGGGACACAATCACCCCGTGATACATTTTCTTTTTCCACCTGAAATCGAAGCGGATCGTATCTCTAACCAATTTATTTTCCCCAAAATGACTTGTTGTGTATTTGTCCCGTCACAACAACATCCCGTCTCGCTCACAACCCTTTCGCCTTGACCTACATTAACAAAGGCTTCATTCTTGATACCTGCGCGGAATATTAATTCATTCTCTCTGTCTACCCTCAGAGCGGAGTCGAAATTCGGAGACAGTATTCTGTCTAGCGTGTGAAACCACCTTGTTTCATAACCTAATGAAATTATTACATAGTACTAATTATAACCGTTACATATCGCGGGTTTGAGTACCGGGACCGTCCCCAATCGTAATTGGACCTGTACCTACACCCATTACCGCCGTTCATAGCGGTTCATAAACCATAAACTCTTATTTTCAATATTATAAACATTAATATTAACATTTTATACATTACATACTTTGCAGTAATGAATATAAAACCATATGCATAGCGTTTAGTACCTCTAATTACCTTCTATATATATATATTTTTCATAAAATAAATAATTATATATTCATAAAAAGTTATAAACATGCAAATACATAAATGTAAAGTATTCTAAGTACATGCACATGAATTCTAAGTACGTGCAAATTAGTTATAAGTACGTGCAAATTAATTAACACCCGTGCAAATAAACTGCGAATATTAAATAGCAATTGATTTTATCTCATTTCTATACTACTAACAAGGATCATAAAAATATGAATTCCGCCATTTTGAATCGAATATGGCTGCTAAGAACCAAAGTACAAGCTTTCTAGACAACTTGGATGTGCTCTCTCCAGTGATGCTAACAAATATCAAGTTAGAAGTGTCAGTTTTCAGATATAGGTTTCTGAAAATAGGTCCAAATTTGTGAACTAAGGGATGAATAACTCAGTAAATAATTGAGCATGTAGGACACCATTTAAGCAGACTAGAGAAATGCCAGCGTCTCAAAGCAATTTATTCAGTAGTACAACTTGCTAAAGTTTGGGACGCATTCATCAGTACATTCGTATTTGCCGCGGCATCGAAAAAGTGACCTTCAGACAAGCAGCCTTGCGCCACAACCAAACTATTATACTTATGAATCTGAAACTTTGCAGGTGTCCATGTGGGATACATATGCACAACTTGTACAAGTGGCATCGAAATTGAAGAGGATTGAGAAGGTACCATATCTGAATTTAAGCCGCTTGACATGAATAGAATTGAATCGTTGTTTTAGTCACAGAAAGGCTAATAGGAGATTGGGATCCAAACCACTGTGCCATGTACCTCCACCGGGTATCGAACACTGGAACACTTGATTAAAGGGCGACGACGTTACCACTACGCCATCGGGGAGGCTTTGCCGCCTGACGCGGTTCGACCCATAAACATCAAGTAATATAAAATCCATTGGACATGAGTTTTCTGGAATTTTCTTCCCTTTTTAGAATTTAAGCGGACAGAAATCGTGAATGACACTCAGTTCGCCCAAGTGAGAAAATAATTTTGAATTAATTTATACACATCCTCGATACTTTATCTTCATAATGCTTATTGAAAGATCAATTTGTGCAATTTAAAGATGTTTCAGTATTGTTATTTTGCGTATGATCAAGGAGCGAATTTACTGTTTGACTGACTTGAAATTGCGTTAATCGGGGAGAGAAAAAAGGACAACAGAGGAGCACTGAAAAGAGAATTATTTTTAAAAAGGAAATACTACGTAACAGCATGATGGTGTGCTGTTTGCAATTCCAACACTCCATGCTTGTCTCCAACTTATTTTTTTAAAAAAAGTATTCTATGTATTTGCCGTAATGGAGTTCACAAGGGACACGAATCAACGAAGATAACGAGCATGGCAATCCACAAAAGCGTTAATGCAACAGGTGGACTCCACTCAGTGGTGTGCCCAAGATTTTCGAAAGGGAGGGGTTATGTACCGTAACGCAACTCCCATGCTGCGTTTGGGATCGAACCAAGAACCTCTAGATTGAATTGGGTGATGTAGTTATTTCTCATTCATCTCTCAGATGGTTATCACTCGCATGGCCTAAATGTGATAAATGCAAGAGGTTACTTTTTAAAGGAATGGCGATAGAAATTAACTTAGGTTAGGTATGGGTTTTATACTCTCCATGACTGAACCGATATGGATTGGTTTAGAAAAGGATATTACTTGCCTTACAAATAGATGAAGATTATTCCTACACTTGTCCTCTCAAATGTCACTTGTTTGACCTCCCTGTCAGACATCGATTCAATCACACACCATCGTCCAATAATCGTTCTCCACTTTGCTTCTCTCTCACAATCCCCAGACCTTACTCTCTCTCGTATTCTCGCCAACTGATCACACCTCCTGACAATTCCAACACTCATGCCACATACGCCTTCCAAGTCAATCACCTGACCTTTGCTTGATTACTTATTCAGCATTCCTTTCTCTGCTACCTGCTATTCTAAGACTTTATACTTCTTACCCAATACCTTGGGTACGATACGGTACACAGTTTCTGGCAGTCAGCCCTCATTTAGACATCTTTTCCTACCTTTGACGTTCTTTTTTTAAAAGAATACTGAACTAAATGGCAGGTTATGACCCCACCAACACCTGCTAGGGTACGCCACTGACTCCACTACCACCTTGCTAAGCTCAGGCCGGCATCAATCTTTCTAGATTATTTTAAATTTTGAAAATGAACTATATCTTAATAAACACTGACGTCATAACAATTCAAAGTGTGTATGCCTTTTTTTTGGACACCCTGTGCAATAATAAAAAACAAATGTGTAGCAACTGTAGCTAGTGGAAGTGTGATGTGTCATGTATGCGTGTGATCATAGGCGTGCGCAGATCCTCTGATTAGGAGGGAGCAAAAGCCTTGAAAGTTGAATCGGCGAAATAAAAACTAATTCCATCTCTCCGTTTTATTGCATTGATGGGTATGGAACAGGGGCGCATAAAGAGCGTCCGGGCTTGCAAAAAAAATCACTGCATTAGAAGAAATGAAACTTCCGTGACACCAAAGTTTCCCCTCTCTGTGAATAATATATTCATTTCCAACAGTGATAGTCATAAGGAGGACGTGGGTTGCCCCCTCACTATGACCTCTTAATGCTAAGCCTTTTCTACAGAGAAAAAGTAAACTGCCCTTGCCCCCTCTCCACTTTTCTCAACCAAACGTTGCTACTGATTTCTAATGCATGGGTATAAGTTATTCTGCAAACATATAGAGGCAACACAACTAACGAATCATATGTGAGAGCAGTGGCGCAATCACAGGGGGGCAGGGGCATTGCCCCCAACCTTGGACGGAAATGAGTTCTAGGGGGGCAAGTGGGGTCAAACTATGACGGCCAAATGTACCTGCAGGGAGCAATTACCGCCCACAACTTCAAATTGTATGCAAATAAAAACACTATTTGTAAAATTTTCTTGCTCGCTTCGCTCGCAACTCCTTCCTTTCTTTGTCTTATCAAGTTCAGAACGGTAGTAACGGGAGCGGTGGGAGTCGGCCCTGGGCACCGAACGATCTAAATGAAAATAAGTTGTACAATTGATGATTGATTTGTGGTTTTAAGTCCGCTTTACGCACAGAAAGGCTAATCGGGACTGGACCTACAGTTTAAAGTGTGACCCGAACCACTGTGCCATGTGCCTCCACCGGGTATCTAACCTGTGACCCCTTGATCACCAAGGCGACAATGTTACCACTACACCATCGGGGAGGCACAAAAGTTGTAAACGAGAGAATGCATTGGCGTCCCGTGAAATTATTTGCGCCCTATTAAATCAATATTGATTGAAGCCTGGAAAAAAATTGGTTCCAAATTGTTCTTGCTCGCTTCGCTCGCAATATGTCATTGTTCTTTCTAACGCATTGTGAATTCCCATGCAGGGAAATAAGACTTGTGTTAATTGATTTTTGCCTTAAATGCATGAACAATTGTTTGGAGGAAAGGGAGCGTGCACATTTGAGAGACAATTTATGTAATTTTTGCAGTTGGTTTATTGTGAGATGGGTGAATTGGTTGTGTAATGTAGTAATATAGCTATGTTGTAATATGTATTAAGCAAACTTTGAATACGCACACAAATTAGTGTTCACGTCGCTCCATGTTGCATGTGTGTGAAACATATATCGTACATAAAAGTTATACATGTTAATGTAAAAAATAATTATATTTGGAATTCATTTATCAAGCATTTCCTGTCTTTCAAAATTAGTTCGTGTGCTTTTTCTCCATTATTAATGTGAAATTGAACGTGTTGGAAAAATAATTCAAATCGTTTGTTTGAACACAAATGCTTTAGCACCAATTTCTACCTCCTTTTTGCATAATTTAACAGGGTAATAACGTCTATGATACTACTACTACTACTACTACTACTAATAATAATAATAATAAAAAAAATGTTGGTTCTGGGTTCGAATCCCGGCTTTAGCATGGATGTTTGTGAGTGTCGATTCATCTATTTCATCATATCATCACTCATCCTCATCTTCGCAAATTAGCCAAAAGTGGCACAAAAGCGAAGTAAAATAAAGCAAATTAATATTAGCATTATTTTTATTAAAACTATTATTATTACTTTTATTATCAGTGCAGTCGATAGAAAACAACCAGGTTTTAAATACATGTGGTTCCAAAAACACTCGTCAAGCTTCGACCTTGCAAAATGTAAACAAACAGGTGAACGACGTGAAGAAATCAGTGCAAGGTCAGAATCCATCTACTAGGTTAGCAGTGCAACGCAATGCTTTTCCTCAGAGAGCTCTATTTGTGACTCGACTTCATCCTGAAGTTTCAAATACTGACCTTCAGCAATATATTGCTGAAACTTCTTCCGTAAAGAAAATGGTATGTACAAGGCTGAAAACTAAATACGACTCTTACTCTTCTTTTCATGTAGCTGTTTCCCAGGAAGACTATGATGTACTATTTGATGAAAATATCTGGCCTAAAAGGGTATTAGTAACAAGGTTTTATGGCGAATTGAAAAATGACAATATAGTTGCCAACAAAGACAAAAGTGTATCTGATACAAATAGTAACAGTAAGTCTGGAGAAAACTCAACTTCAAAAAACTAAGTGGTTCTTCCGTTAGTAATAATATGATTAAATGTTTTTATCAGAATGTTAGAGAAATTAACACCAAATTTGAAACATTAGTAAACAATATAAATATTGAATATTATGATATAATTTTTCTTACAGAAAGTTGGTGTAAACAAGATAGAGATTATTTTATAGATTTAGATCCAATGTACAGGGTGCTAAGAAAAGATAGAAATCTGGATTTAAACAAACAGAAATCTGGTGGTGGTGGTTGTCTTTTATTTATTAAAAACAAGGTTCAGTTTATGATCTTGGAATCACCTTTTACAGAATTGGATGTAATTTGAGTAAAATTACTGTCTAATAATTCTGATCCAACCATAATAGGATTGCATTACTTGCCACCTGATTTAAACTGTGACTTGTTTGCAAACTACTTTGATTGGGTAGTTCAAGAGATGTTAATGAAACACAATAAAATAATTTTAGTTGGAGATTTTAATACTGGTGAAATTGACTGGGCTACTGGAAATTTGTATTGCTCTAATTATTATGATAAAAGAAAGGCTGAAAAAATTGTTGAAGTCGCAACACTTTCAAATCTAATTCAGCACAATGTATCGTATGACCCTTCACTGCCTTTTAATGTTTTAGATCTTCTACTCACTAACATTTCCACTTGTAACATCAGTTTTAATGAACATCCTTTATCTAAAATTGATAAGTTTCATCCACCGTTCTCATTTTATTTTGAATTGGATAGGTCTAAAAAAGACAATACAGATACAAGGGAAAATAATATTTATAGATGTCTTAATTTCGCCAGAAGTGATTATGTGAATGTTTATAATGAATTGTTACATTTACCATATATGGTTGAAATATCTAATGATGTACAACAATCTCTTATGGAACTGACTAGAAATGTGTATGCAATATTAAAGAACAATATTCCTTCAAAAGTTAAAAGAACAAACAATCAACTGCCTTGGATGACAAGGAAACTAAAGAGAATGATCAATAAAAAGAGAACGTATCATCATAAATTTAAACTTACAAATAAGTGTGAATATTACAGTACTTATTCCCAATTAAGGAAAGATGTTAAAAAGGAATATTCTAATGTAAAGGAGCATTACTACTCCTCCTTAGAAAACAATGTTAATGGTGATGACAAGAATGCTTTTTGGTTTCACTTTAATAGAAAGAAGAGAGAAAATACTATCACTGAAATTATTTATGATAATGATGTACTGTTCAATGAATATGATATTGCTAATGCTTCTAGTGAGATTTTTCACAAATCTTTCTCAAAAAGAAGTCATGTAAATTTTAAAAATATTAATCTTCATTCATACACCAACTTAATTGATGTACCTGTTATCTTGGAAAAGGATGTAAGTGATACAATTAACAAACTAAAAGGCAGGTCATCAATAGGTCCTGATGCCATACCTAATTTTATTTTGAAAGCAAACAAAGATGTTTTTGTACCATTGTTAACTAAAATTTACAACATGTCACTTACTTCTGAAATATTTCCAGATATCTGGAAAAATGTGTTTATTGTACCTGTAACTAAAAACAAAGATGGGAAAGCCAATGATCTTAATAATTATAGACCAATTACTATATTAAATTCCATGGCAAAGGTTTTTGAACACATAATTGCTGACTATTTGTCTTTTTCTTTTAAACAATATATTGATGGAAACCAGCATGGATTTTTTAGAAAAAGGTCTACTATTACAAATTTATTGGTTTTAATAGACGCTCTTAAATCTAACATTAGGAACCAATCCCAGACCGATATTTTATTTATTGACTTGGCTAAAGCCTTTGATAGTATCAGCCATCAGCTATTAATTTACAAACTCGACCAAATGGGATTATCACCACGATTTCTAAAATGGTTTTCCAACTTTTTAATAAATAGAAGTTTCTCTGTTAAGATTGGTGAAACAACTTCTTCTGAAAAGGAAATACTTTGTGGAGTACCTCAAGGGTCGCCACTTGGCCCAATTATGTTCGCTGCTTTTATCAATGATGTTACATTATGTTTTAAATCTAGCACATGTTTACTATATGCAGATGATATAAAATTTTAACAAATAATGATGTCATTCAACTTCAGGCAGATCTCGATAGAATGACATATTGGTGCAAGATTAATGAAATGGAAATTAACTTGAAAAAGTGTAAAGTTTTAAGATGTACTAAGAAAGTTCATTATATAGTCTCCAACTATTTTATTTATGAAAATAAAATCCAACTGTGCGACAGTCATAAAGACTTAGGAATATTAATAGACTCCTCTCTCATATTTGATGAGCACATTTCAGAAATTTGCAAATGAGCAAAGAGAATGCTTGGTTATATATTTTCCTCATGGAAAGTTTTTAAAAAATAAGATACCTTAATATTCCTGTATAAAACGATAGTTCGCCCTATTCTTGAATATGCAAATGAATTATGGTTTCTGACTGCAAACAGTCACCTTCAAAAAGTTGAATCAAGCAAGAGATGATGGGTTTTGAATTTCGCTAAATCTGTATAAAGACCGAGTAGGCGCACGGCTTTTTTAGTGGTAGCTAAAATATGATAATTAAAAGTAAGTTTTTCATCCATGATAATACCTAGGTCCTTTTGGGTATTATCATGGATGAAAAACTTACTTTTAATTATTATATTTTAGCTACCACTAAAAAAGCCATGCGCCTACTCGGTCTTCTATACAGATTTAGCGAAATTCAAAACCCATCATTTCTTGCTTTATTCTTTAAATCTTTCATCTCGCCCATCCTTGAATATTGTTCCCCAATTTGGGCAATGGCCTCAAAAAGCCATCTCACCAGAATAGATTCTGTTCTCAGTTTCTTTCTTGCAATTGTTCGCCATAGAATACCTTACTTTCGACGTGTATCCAAATCAGACACCATGGCTGCTCTGAATATTCACTCAAAATCCTTTCGTCGTGATCTAGCTGACATGAAATTTTTATACAAGATAATAAATGGCAAAATCAGAACAGATCTCCTAATCAGTGAATTCACACTTAGGGTACCCCAAAAGCAAACGCGCAACCTGCAACTCTTCCACAACACAACCACTAGGTTATCCCTTCTAGAAAGATCCTTGTTTTACAGGCTCCCAGAAATCTACAACAAACTTCCCCTGAATATAGATATTTTCCTTCCAGAAAGTAATTTTTGTATATTACTGACCAACAACATGTAAATCTATCCCATCTTGTTATTGTTTTTATCTTTTGTTTTCTTTGTTTCTACTTTCTGTTGTTTCAGTGTAAAATGGCCAAATAAGACTGTATCTGAAACTCTGAGTAAATAAATAAATAAATAACCTTTTTATCAGGTTATTATGCACAAAGTTTAAAAAAAAAATACTATGACCAACATTACTCTGAATGGTTAACACAGTTGAATATGTTTTCCTTAGAAGAAAGAAGAAAAATGAAAAGGATAAATTTTGTAGAGAAGATATTAACTTTCCAAGTTGGCAGTGAATACTTTTTGAATAATATAGCTTATAAAATTCCCAGATATTCCCATAGGTATATCTCAGTTCTCACATGCCTAAACAAGGCCAGAGGTTTAGTAGCTGATCTTGTTGAAACCTACAATTTGAATTTATGTTAATGTATAAGATTGTAGGATCCACTGTTTTATTTTATAATCATGTATTCAATTTTTTAATTTTGTATAACCAATTTTGACATAGTGATATACCTGGTTGTTTAATCGTTATCATCACTTCAATAAATATGATTATTATTATTATTATTATTATTATTATTAGAACAATACACAGTTAATTGCACAATATTATATAACAATAAACAATTATTAGTATCAGATATATAATAGATCTCGTTGAAAACTATAACTTGAAGTGTAAATATTCTAACTTGTTATGTTATGTTATTCTACAGCTTACGTATTTTATTCGTGTAACTTTGTACTTTTGTATTTGACTTAGTGCTGTATTAGGTTTCATACTGTGCTCAACACTTAAAATAAAAAAATAAACGATTATTATTATTTTTATTATTATTATTATTATTATTATTGGTACGTTTATCCTGGTACTTGTCCCCAAAACAAAAGATTGTGGTTGCGCCTCTGTGTGAGAGAGTGTTAATAACAAAAAAAATGCTACAGAACAAAGTTGGATAGTTCAATTTCATAGGAAATAATGTAATTTCCTCTCCTCTCCGTATCTGGTTGGAACTTTTGTCGACTTGAAAATACTATTTTTTTTAAAGAGTATAATATTTTTTTTAATAACGGTGATAAGATTCCTCTGCACTAAATTTCTAAGTAGGACTGCCCCCTCTTGCCCCACTGCGGACGCCTATGCGTGTGATATTATCAGTATGAGTGATCAACAATAGTCGCCAATTATTATATTGGCATATAACATTATTATTTATATTATTAACATTCGGTGTATAAGAATACTTAATTATAATACACAACACAGTACATATATGAATGAAAAAAAAACGCTTTGAAATAAGAGTGCGCCAAACAACTCACCTCTTTCATTACATTTCGTCAATTTTTGGAATTAATTATATCTTCTCTTATTGACCCTAGGAAACACTAAATAAATGTTATAAATAGTTTCGAGTTCAATCCGTAAAGAAAAAACTCCATTATATTATATTTGCTCCATTGATTGTTTCCAAGCAATTACACTATTGTTAGCATATAACGCATTCAGTATTACATGACAATGTACATTGTTGTAATGGGTGAAATTCAGAAATTCAGAAAAAAAAACATTTGAAGACGGAACATGCTCTCGTTAAGAATTAAATAACTTTCTACAGAACTAACATTACATGATTTTTATCTAACACTGTCGGTGGCAATATCGAATGTCGACCACTGCAAAGAACGACACAAATACACACACAGAGATTGAGAGAGAGAGAGAGAGAGAGAGAGGAATCAGGTAAAAATTCTGAAAAATTATAATGAAAACGAGTAACTCGAAAGCAGTGTATTTTACGAAAAAAAAAATAAGGAGACGAACGCGAGAGAGTAGAGATAAATAATTTACACCAGAAACAACATTTCTACGACAACATTTCTTCTGTGTATATAGTGGATCTTAATACAAATCCAATCAAGTAAACATTTATGCATATGATGCAAAAATCAGCACGCTTGTGCAATTTCATTCTTCGCAGGCCTACGCCTACGTGCTAATTAATTATTATTTCTGATGTTAGAAAAAAAAATTTCAGTACCGTCAAAAAGCAAAATTTGATTCTGTGCAGAAGAATCAATCTTTGAAGCACGTCTCGTAAAACTATTGATCCAATTCTGATCAATATTCAGAGCATAATATATTCTGAAATAAAATTGTAATCTTCAGCAGTCACTTCTCTAACCAAAATGCCCAGTGCAAGAGATGCAACTACATATATTCCTTGATTTTATGTCAATATATTTGTCTCGTAGTAGAGGTGGATTTGTAGTGAAAACAGTTTTCTTCCTTGAGAGTGGCACGTCCTAAGTGGACGATATTTCTCACATCCTCCACATTTTTAGCCCTATGTTCTTAATTCCAGTCGCTGAACAAGAAAAGTAAGTTATTTCATCATGGAGGAGGAATGCTATCATTAATACAGATTTTATTCAAGGGTGTTTTCGCTTATTTGATGCCTACTTTATTAAGTTAGTACCAGTTTTCTGAAGCATGGAAAGTTACAATCTTTATACGCTCCCTACTGTTGTGATTGGACAGCTTAGAGTCATGGCACACTATGAGGCAGAATGGAAGCCAAAATAAAGACCTTCAGCAGCTGTTTGCAATGATTGAAACATTCAAAATTTCCTTTTACGAACTTTATAAGCTTTGTGTTATTGAAATGTTCAAAGGTTGCTTGCAACAAACCAAAATCTAATTGGTGACGTGAGGTTGAGTGCTCTATCTGTTCTGTCCTTTGAAGAGCTTCAAAATCTTTTGATTTAAAAAAAGATTGTGACTGCTTATAAAAACAGACGTAATCGTAGTTTCTTGCTGTGGCTCATTTTCTCATTTTAGCAACAAGTTAGTCACGCTGTTTACATAGAAATAGTGTTACGTGTAGTATTCATACGTATATCCAGCGAGTTGATAATGTAATGAGTGTAGTTTCTATGGTGTATTTTGTACTCTTCACATGAATAGTAAGGCTCTGATATTATTCAACTTAATAATGGCTTAGGAAAAGAAACAATGTATTTATTGCATTTTATTTGACATAAAAGATTCGTGCCTAAAAGTACTTTTCTATATGATGGAACAAAATGCAACATCTCATTGATATATCTTGAGTTCTGATTGTAAAATATGCAAACGGTAAAATTATACCCTAAAAGTATGAAGTAAGTACATTTTAGTCGGTGTTAGTTAGCCACCCGAGAATTTGACTCAGAAAGCTGCAGCCCCCTCCCCCTCTTCTTTCAGGCTGGCGCCGCCACTGCTTACCATACGAGTACATGAGCAGACAACATAAAATACGAGGACATGGCTCAACTGCAATTAGTAGCGCTCAAGAAAGACGTTTTATTGAGATGAAACATACTCAATGGCTAAATAATAACGAAGATATGACAACTTTTCTCCTTACAGGCATGTAACAGACATTACGAGGACGGTCCTCTAACTTTAGGTCATCTATATAACCAAATGTACACCTGTGTTTTGTGCACACAGGTCCTCGCATCGAACAAAATTCTATCAACGATGCGAGGACATTGATGTCTCGAACTGTAGATTCTGCAACAAACGAAATGAAGACCTGAGTATCTGTATGTTCCTGCAGCTGGTGCACCGCAGGGGGGAGGGAGAGGGTCGGATAAGGAGGGATGTGGCTATCGCGAAGGGAACTGTTCTAAAACAATGCCACGTGTTTCCTTCTTTGCAGTAAACCGTGCTGCGGTTAGCAAACTTACAAGTTAAGAGCCCGTATCACCGCTGGTGATGATAACTAAAAAATAGGTTCTTGCGTCGACGTTCTGTGCTCGAACAGTCAAGTGCGTCGCATTTAAATTTTACTGAGTTAAAGATCAAATATGAAATTTGTTATGTCGCGAAGCCTTTTTTTAAATACATTATTTATTACGTAGTTTTCCTTATTTCAATTTCGTAAAATTCACTTGCTCGTCAGTTGTATGTAATAACTTGAATCAACATTTTAAAGCGCAAGAAAGCTTCAACTGTTCTTCTACAGCAAAGAAATGAAACTGATCTTAGAGAATTTTCTTTAGAATGTCTGTAGTTTTTCGACGTACAGAGCAATGTATGTAAATTTTAACTTCTACTTTTCTAAGCTGGTCGCGCTAGCCGTTTCCCCCTCTGTACCGCTCGCGCTCAACCCCCCCCCCCCCCCCCCAACACTCCTCCTCCGTCCCTTGTTTCTTTCACAATCGGCCAGTCTTCCAAGCAAACCGCATGCTGAGAGCTAGGAAAAGAAAGAAGAAGGCAGGGAAAGGTTTTGGGGGAGAATCAATGGTTTGGGCGATGCTTGTAAACAGTTCTTCACTACGCTATATCCTAATAATAAATCACGATGGGTTTGTAGTGCAATGACAACAGCGAAGGACGGTGGATTTCCCCAGTATATTGTTCACAAATGGGAAGGGCTGATTTATATATTTACTTTATATTTTATATATATACTTTATATTTTATATATTTAGTTAATACTTTACTGCGTTATTTTTTCACCAATTACATATATATATATTACAGTCAGACCCAAGGATAAATCGCAACATAAGATAGTTCTGTGTCATCATATACAAAAGTACTTTTAGGCATAGGTCTTATGTAAAATAAAATACATTAATTATGTTGTTTTTTCTTTTCCAAAGACATTATTTAGTGGAATAATATGACAGACTTACTATTGATAATGACCATACAAAACACACCATAAAAATTGCATTCACTTTCAACTTTCTGAGTCTGGCCACCGTTGGGGAGTGGTTAGAACATCGTGCTACGACGCCAGGGATCCTGTGTTCGAATTTCGGCTTGGGCGCCGATGACTGTGAGTGTCCATTCATCAATTTCATCAATCCATCACTCGTCCCCATCTTCGCAAATTGGCCAAAAGTGGCACAAAAAGCGAAGTAAAATGAAGCAAATCAATCAATCAATCAAGTTTCTGGATATACGACAAATAACACTATGTAATGTAACACTATTTCTGTATAGGCCTAAGGAATTTTAGGCGTGCTCAGATCCTCCGATTATGGGGAACAAGGGCCTTGATAAAAGTTAGCTTACGAAATAAAACCCTCATTCCATCTAACTGTTTTTATTACATTGATGGACACAAAACACGGTCGTGTGTGTCTCGACGCACCTAAAATCACTTTATTAGATGAATTTCAACTTCAGTGGCACCATTGTTCTCTGCTGGCGCTTTATTTTCCATCTCTGTCGTTCAAAGACTAATGTACGTATAAACGTGGATTAGTACCGCAAATTCAAAACAACTACACATAATTTATTCATGTGCAATATATGGACAATTTATTCTGCAGACACATACAGATAATACAACTAAAGAATAAAATATGTGGAGGTGTTAATAAGAAATTTGCTAGTGGGAGAGTCCAATTACATAGGAAGTAATATACTACCCTTTCCTTACGTAGTTACTTGGAACTTTCGTCGGTTTGAAAATAGTATTTACTTTTATTTCTATAAAAGCATAATGTTGTTTAAGAAGGGTTATAAGATTCCTCTGCACTAAATTTCTAAGTGAGACTATTAAGCAACTTCTCCCTCACCCCCTCATTTACGCAGCGTATGCAAAGAGTGTGAATACTTTTTTCTGAAAATGGAAAATGAACCACAGCAACAACTAATGAAATACGTCTGTTTTTATGAACAGCTGCAGAATTATCTACAAACTTGTTGAAAATCACAATTTTGCTAGCTTGTACTCATTGGACAAAATACAAACAGCCAGGGACAGCGCTACAAAGAGGTTAGGGGGGATGAAACCCCCACAACAGATCTAAGCTCCCTATAGCCGCCAGATTTTTATAGTACGTTAGACTCCTTTCGATCGAAAATAAAAGAACTAGAAGCTATCTTACGTAATATTTTCCATTATAAAACTTCCCTTAGGGCAAGGCCATTGCAATGTTCAAGTACATTTCCTGCTTTTATAAGATCGCAAGATTATTACAACGTGTTGTACGTAAAATCGTGGTTGGAGGTAGCAGCTGCAGATCTGCATGGATCAACAACGGACATTGATGATGATAATACGATGCCTACGAAGCTAAATGTTAACAATTATTATCCTATGTAAATCATGACACTATTTTTGGAACGAGTGTGAAAAAATATTTTTTATAAGTTTGAGGATGTTACAAATTCTATTGCGAAGATAACACTGAGAGAACAAACATATTTTCAGTGCAAATTCACCTACACTATGAGACAAAAGCATTGACTATCAATATCATTGACATAAATCAATGGATACAGTTGCAGCTCTCGCACTGGGCAGAAGTGATTAGTAGTGAAAATAACAACCAATAGTTTTATATGTGTTTCACATCTGATTCTTCTCCATGCAATAGTAATTGGCCACTCGGCATAAATTATTTTTCAACGTCATAAATAATAATTTATTAACATGTAGACCTAGGCTTTCAAGGAATAAAACTGCCCAAGCTTGCTGATTTTTGCACTGAATTGCAATGTTTAGTTGCACAAAGGCTAATCGGGACAAAACCTACAGCCTATAGTGGAATTCGAGCCACTTAATTAAATGTGCCTAACCGTGGATCGAACTCGTGACCCTTCGATTACAAAGCATCATTATTACCGCTAACCGAGGCGGGGAGGTTCACTTATAATCTTTCTAATTCTTAACATTTAAGAGTTAGGTAGTTTCTGTAGTCTTCTAATTCCTTAATGTCGTATTTTTGCCTCTCGGATGTTTTCAATAACGATGTAACGATGAAAGGATTGAGAAAACATCGCTGACAATTATGTTCATTGCAAATACTCGAATGAGAAACTACAATCAGAAAAGCTGGCCCCGTGGCGGAGTGGTTAGCACATCGCGCTACGACGCCAGACGTCCTGGGTTCAAATCCCAGCTTGGGTTGGGTGTCCCTTCATCAATTTCATCATATCATCACTCATCCCCCATCTTCGCAATTAGCCAAAAGTGACAGAAAAGCAGAAAGCAATGTAAAGTAAACTAAATTAATCAATCACTACAAACCGGAAAATAAACTTGACGGTTCTTGAGATGTTGAACGTCCTCCAACTTTCAAAAAATCATTTTTCACACCTATTCCGGAAATTGGAAACACCATTTGTAGAGGATAATGATTGTACACATTTAACTCTATATATAACCTATAGAACCAAATAACAATCTCACAGCCACTGAATAAATCCACCTACCAGGTAGGCAGCAAAATATCATGTCAATATCGTGACAGGTTTGGCGACTCATGATTTAACAATTTCTTAGTATCAAATGATCAGTGGTCATTGTTGATCAGGCAGATAAGCAGTTGCCCTGCCCTTTCACGATTTTAGAACACATCGTAATAAGGTAACATCTTCCTGAAGTAGAAAATGTACTTGAGCATTGTAATGACCTTTTATGAAAGTTTTATCGAAATACGTCTATTGTACAATAAACCAATATTATACTCTAAAAGGAAATGGCGCAACAACAAGGAGACAGGGGGGCATTGCCTTCTTGCCTTTTCCAACCTTGGACGGAAATCAATTATAGGGGTGGGGGGGCATACATTGAAGTAAAAGAAAGCAAGACTAGCAGAATCTACTAGTAGCAGGACAAAAGGATACTCAAGACGAAATTAGTTTTCACGTCCATCTTGCATTATTTCTTACAGACGGCCAGGATCACCTGCAGGGGGCACAGAGGGGCAATTGTCCCCTCGACTTTAAATTTTAACAAATAAAAATACATTTCGTAAAATTTTCTTTCTCGCTTCGCTCGCGGTATCTGCTTTTCTTGCAGTCTTGTCAACTTCCGAACCGTAGCTAGGAAGCAGCGGGAGTTGGTCCTTGGAGCCGAACAATCTGATTGAGAAAAATTGTAAAAGAGAATACCATGGCGTCCCATGAAATGTTTTGTGCCCTATTAAATCAATACTGTTTTCAACTTTCAAAAATTTGGATCGAAAAATTTTCTTGCTCGCTTCACTCGCAGTTTGCCAGTTGCTGCTATAACGATTTGGTTTGGAGGAAAACGAGCGCTCACATTTCAGAGACAATTTATATAATTTTTGCTGTTGGTTTGTTAAGGGGCGGATGAATAGATTACGTAATGTATTTAAATAATATGTTAATACTTATATATATATATATATATATATATATATATATATACTGTATATATAATATACACACGCGCGCACGAATACACACACACATACATATATATATATATATATATATATATATATATATATCACATCAATGCAAAAAACTAAAAGAGCGAGATAAAATGAGTTTTTTGTTTCCCGATCTGACTTAATTTTCAAGGTTTTTGCCCCCCCCCCCCTTATCAGAGGGTCTGCGCACGCCTAAGATGTTGGTACCTTCTTCTAATAATAAAAACAAGTTAAAATAACAGTAATATTAAATTAATAATATTAAAATATTAATTAATATTGTTATCACATGATTGGGAAAAGACGGCATAAGAATAGGAATATAACAGCACGTATTCATTATCTAGCTCATGAAAAGTTAAGATCGCTTCAATTTGTATAAAAACAACTGACCTGGCAAGGTGGTTGTGAAACAGATAAGGAATTGAATATTTATTGAATAACTAAAAAGGATGTTAGATCTATTTGACGAAAATTAAAGCTCTTAATTTAATATTTAAGCATATTACTTAGGTAGTGGTGTGCATAAATCTTCTTTGATACAGTCATCCAAAGTTGTATGACCCCAATGTAATCCTTCGCTTACAATAAGTTTGACGGAAATACACCTCTCTCGATTATACGACAGATGCTAAACAAAACAAGCATATTTACATTATTTAATTTTAGTACTTCGTAAGTCTCTCGTGGAAGATTCGGACTCCCTGGACACCCCGCCTCCCGTAAATAGTCATTGGCTCTATTACATGTAAGTTGTATTGCGATGTTCGTCAATGTGTGTTTTTCTTCTTTCAGACACTCGGAAAAAGTGTTGTCTTGTCACAGAAACCCTCTCGGAGTTATAAACGTGCGGGCTCAAAAGAAAGGTCTGTTTATGGTCAGAGTCTGACTTTCCAGGCGGGGTGGGGGTGGGGGTGAGTAGCGGACAGGGAACCTTGTCTTCTGTTTCTTTCGACAGAGCAACCCTCCCACCAGTAAAGTCTGAATATGTCTCCCATGCAATGGATTTGCGTTCGAAGGGGGAAATGGAATCAATATTGGTAAGACTAGGAAGAAAATTTGACATCTGTCCGGTGCTTTTTTCGAGTGACGATGATACGGGCTCTTAAAAAGACTCCTGAGGGTCTGGGTTCCATTTTAGAAACAATGCCAGAAATGGAATTTCTGATCCAAGAAAAAAAGTTGTCCAGAGAGTTTCACTGAACGTTCTCAGAATGTATAACGTGATACTGTTTCTAATTATAATCTAATTTAATATAATTAATCTTATGTAATAAATTGTACCTCTCTTTTAATCGTACTTGAAACCAGCCACCTTTCTCTAGGGATGGCCATAAAAATCCGGATTCCGGAAAATTTGAAATCCGGATTCGGAAAATATAATATCCGGATTTTGAAGGGAATCCGGATTTCGGAGCGAGAAAAATACCGGAGGCAAGGCAGGTTATGGAAGGATAACGGATTACAGAGAGAAAGCGAATTTTGGAGGGAAAACTGATTTCGATCCATATTTTCAATAATTGTCTCATGAATTAAACAATATACTCTAAACTACCAACCCAATATCAAACTGTCTTCCTGGACTGTATTGTATTTAGCAGACTAACGAGACTATGGCGTCTGGACTCACAGCCAGTACAATCCTACATGAAGCTTTTTTGTGGTTGTGTGATCTGCCCATATGTGTTTGTGATTGTCCCTTCGTCTGCTTCATCTTATAACAATTTATCCTCATCTTCGCGATTAGCCAAAAGTGGAAGAAAAGCGTAGTTAAATACAACAAATAAATCAAATCAATTAATGTAATACGAGTATGTCGTTCAACTAATAAAGTATGGGCTATGATAAATTTCTTCTTAATTTAAAGGGATAAGGTAAAATATCCCCTGTACAGTCAGGACACTTCTGGGTGATAACAATTTCATTAACTTTCAATGGAATCGTTACAACCCAGAAGTATCCATGACTGTACAAAGCGAAGTACATACTGAGCAATTAAAGGGCATCAGGGAAGGGACACATAAATGAGAGAAGTAGGGAGGCCATATGAAGATTCACGCAGGAAAGATAGATTGATTGAGTTGGTGGTTTAAGTCCACTTTATGCACAGTAAGGCCAATCGGGACTGGACCTACAGTTTAAAGTGTGATCCGACAGGAGAGATAGGAATGATAGCCAACAGGATATACAACAGATGACGGACGATATCGGTTAGTTTCGCAATCTATCAAAATATCGCTCTTGTTTACTGCTACGACAGATAAGGAATCATTGAACAATGTGGGCATGTTTGGCGGAAAAAAAGAACTGTTGTACAATACTGCTGCAACAACACTGATCACATTGCTTTTCAGTTAGCCAACTATTCCTCTTTCTCAGTTTGGGGTTAGCTGCAAACATATTCAGTAGACTTAGTTATGTACTATTTAAACATTTAAAATTAGCGTGAGTCAGGATTCAAAATCAAAATCCGGATTCCCTCCGAAATCCGTATTCCCTCCGAAATCCGAATTCCCGGAATTCGGATTCTCCGTTTTTACTATCCGGATTCCGGAATTTAAAACAAATCCGGATTTGGCCATCCCTACGTTCTACATATCTATGACTTTTCCAAAAATATTATACTTGGGGATTCTTAGAATAATTAGCGAAAGTAGAAATCTTCTTTTCTACTTGTATTCCATTCACTTGCACTGTATGAATAATTTATTTGGTGCTGATATGTATGAGACTTTACAATCATCAGAAAATACATTGTAGTGCATGCCAGAAGGAAAATATATTTATTTCTAATTTATTTTTCTTATTTTACTTCGCCATTCTACCTTTTTGTTTAATCGCGACGATGATGATGGATGAATGATGAAATTGTTACATGAGAGGGTTTATCAAATTACCAAAATCCGATAAAGTTAAAGATAAAACAACATACATTTCATGAATAAAATTGACCTTGATTAACATCTGACAAAATATAACTATGCCAGATATTAGCTCATCAGGTGTTTCGAGTGGATTGATTGATTTGCTTTTCTTTGCTACGGCTTTTGCGCCACTTTTGGCTAATTTGCGAAGATGAGGATGAGTGACGATATGATGAAATTGATGAATGGACACTCACAAACATCCATGCGCAGGCCTGGATTTGAACCCGGGACCCCTGGCGTCGTAGCTAAATGTCCTAACCACTCCGCCACGGGGCCGGCTGTTTCGAGTAGAGAAATGCACCAAGTTTATAATAATAACATTAATAATAATAGATATAAGTAATGGTTTCATTGCAAAGAGCGTATTTAGGGGGGGGGAAGGGGGTCTTTTTTCCCCAAAGCTCATGGTATTATTTAAAACACCATCCCAGTTGTTTTATTACGACACAGAATGTACACATGATTCTTGATTCCGAAGATTTTGGATATATTCATGCAGTAGTTCCCAACCTCTTTTCACTGACCAAACCCCGCAATCACGACACACGTTCATTTGAATTTATAATTATTATTATTATTATTATTATTATTATTATTATTATTATTATTATTATTACATACAATTATATGTAGTGTCAGATATTCAATTGAAATGACGTACGCCCCGCTAGCCGAGCGCTTTGAGTACACTGATAAAGAAACACTGGAAATCCACCTTACAGGGATGACTTTGGTTTGTAACAAATAGACGTCCACAAAAGGCAAGTTTCCTCGTTCTAAACAAAGGTGAGTTTTCCTTCCTGAACTTGGTAAGCGCAATGAGGGGTGGTTATACTCACCCGAGCTTAGTGGGTGCATTTGCATTGTATGCAGATAAAATGGTGTAAATTAGCCAGCGTAAGCATATTCACCACATACATTTGCTAGAGGAATAATTACAAAGCCTAGACTAGTGTGAGAAAACTCACCCCTGCATAGGAAGTGGAAACTCGCTCTTTGGGGACTCCTATTTGTGACAAAACTCGCCTCAAAAGTCGTAAACTACTGACTCTTCATGCAGTTCATCTAATGATCGTTCATCCTCATCGTCGCGATTAGTCAAAAGTGACAGAAAATCGGCGTAAAAAAATCAAGTCCAAATTGAAATGCAGCGCTTTCGTAAAATAGTTGCACTGCTAGCACACGCATATGCCGAGTATAAACTGACTATTGCAGTATAGATATTTTCAAAATAAAACGACGTATTAAAGGGTAGGTAGCAAAAAGTAGAAAAGCTGTATGGAATATGGAACCATTCCAAATTAAATTATATGTATTTCGCCACCCGCTTACTGGGGTTTCTACACAAATGTCTTTTTTTTAAATATCGTAATGTCAGACCCGTAGCTAGGCAGGGACGTGGGAGGCTTAGCCTAACCTGGACCGAGACCCCTTTCATCGTATTTCACAATGTCCTTCCATACTACTCCTTCACATGCATGTCAGAAGGAATTTATAAGTTTATTGATATCTAATAAATTTGCATCTCTCAAATCGCAAACGAGAACATTTACAAAGGGCAAGTGAGAACGAATAATGCATTCTCTTCAATTTCAAAATTTGAACTAATAATTCACTTTAAATTATCGATTTTTTAAAAACAAAAAAAATAGTAATTTGTTCTTGCTCAATACGCTAGCAAAACGTTGATTTGTATATTAGTCATATCATCTTCATACTTATTATACTATAAAATTTAGCCCTCTCACGGGTAAAATTAATATTGTTATCCATTTTAAAAAATAGAAAGAAGAGTAAAAATCTTCTCACTTGCTCTCCCCGCAATGAAAGTGCTTTTGAAACCACCATAACAACTTTTCTCAAAAGTAATACAATTCTGATAGAAGATTTTGGTTATATGTATGAATTCAAGGAGCACCGAATTCTATTCTCACTTTGAAGAAAAAAAGAAAAAAATCTCTAGTTGCAGTTCATGTTTCATTTCTGTTTAACTATTGAAAGTAAAAGTATGATGTTTTACATGTTTGAAACAAGCTCACCCCCACTGACCAGTAACCCGTGAACGCCTCCTCAAGAGATCATTCCAAGCTACAGGCCTGCGTCTTGTCAGAGTTTGGCATCTATTTTACCAGAAACACGACCAAAGGAAATATTCTGAATGTGCGAATTGAAAAAAAATACTAAATAAAAATAGCAATAAACGTTAAGCAATTTGGAACAAATAACATATGCACTGGAGTATATAAAAACATGAATATTTTCAGTGGTGGTTGTTCAAGAAAATACTCACCCTTCAGCACGTATGATTCTTCCGTCCTCTGAACACTGCAATGTGTGAGCAAATACTGATTAGTATCAAAAAATTCAGGCAAGAACTTTAGAAACTCAAGTGCAGTTTAGAGTCATGCGATTGGTCAGTGTAGGGACACTGAAGATAGACCTTTCAGCCATTGTTTTCAGTGAAAAGCGTGGAACTACGGGGAAAAAAGGGTGCGACTCTGGAACGAAATGCGTTAGGGGTCAATCAAGTAATTTTCGAAAACTCACCAAAGATGGGCAAAGCTGTCATAAATAGTAGTATAAAAGTATATACTATAAACTCGAGAAATGATGAACCCCCCTCAGGCAGATTTGGCTACACTTAAAACAAGCTCAACATGCCCATATGAGCTTTTTGCTCAAGTGTGGAACCCTGTCTAATCCAAGATTTTTGTAAAAATGCCCTCGGGAATTTCCCGTGAAATGATGACCCCTCTCAGATTGATTTGCCCGCACTTACAAAAGTTGCATCAGCCAGATTGTTGTCCATAAGCTTGTTAAAAATATGCCTCTTTTGATATTGTTTTGGATACACTTGAAATTAAGCCAAGATGCTCATAAAACCCACATACACCCACACCCACCCACACCCACCCACACACACCCACACACACACACCCATACACACACACACACACATATCTTTACTTCTGGTTTATTTCTATTTCATCATGTTGAGCAACAAATTATTATCCAATATTATGCAACAAATTATAAGGCAAGAGCTCTTGCATCATGCTGTGCAACAAATTATTATCCAATATTATGCATGTGTTGTTTTCTGATTGGTTAATTATGACATAATGTGATGATGTGTTATATTCTGATTGGTTTATTGTTTCAGTTTTAATCCGTGCTTAGGGTATATAAAGAGATTTTGCATTACATATCAGCCAGTATTGTGAGAGTGGCTGAGGAGTACAGATGTGTTGTTACAGTGCTTCTCATACTACAGGCCTGTTTGGTTTAATATATAACATTTCTTATTATTCATATTAAATATATTTCTGGTATATTGAACAAAAGGGCTTATATTTTGTATAAAAAATCTAATATTTGTTACATCCAGCTTGTTTGTTGTAATCCACTCATATTTAGAGTCAGGCTTATATCTGTCCCAGCCTGTTATACAAAAATCAATACATAACACTGTGTGTTAGGTCATTGCCTTTCTAGGACATGCATGTCTGTGCAGGCATTTGTGGAAGGTCAGTGTAGATCAATATTTATTCTCTTTTTCCACTTGTAGGCCATTAGCTTTACAACCTGTCATAGTAAGCGCAGAGTTTTGATTAAAACCCAAGAAATTTTATATAATAAACCGAGGATAAAAATTAATAATAATATTAATAATAATTAATAATATTAACATTAAATATAAACAAGAAATATACAAAGCACACTGCTGAACCCAACTTATATTTTTTATTCAGTATAAAGTTTTGAATTGAAGCCCAGGAAATTTTATATAATAAACAACAACAAAAATGCCGAATCAAAAATATTGTAATCAATGCAAAAAGAATATATCCAGCCCCAATTGGGCTAGGCATCAAAATAATTGTGTTCTAGATAAATGCAGAACCCCTACAACAACATGCCCCAAATGCCATAGAAAATATAGCATGGAATACTTCATTTATAAACATAAAGGTACTTGTTCTGCACAGTCATCAACATTGCCCCCACAACCATCTACATCTGGTCTGAAAAGAAAGCATGAAGCACCTGTTAATGCTAGAGCAGCAAAGCAGCCACGCTATGAACCCATCCATAGCAGTTTTAATGGCCAACTTAGGGATCACCGGTTTGTATCAGAGCAAAAATGTGATATTAAGAATTTTTTGAACAGTATAAATCCTGATGTGCAGACAATTCTAAATGCACAAAATGGCTCTTATAAGCTGTCCCTCAAATTGTTTACACAATATAAGAAACCAAATGGCACAAAATTTACACAGCCCCACATAACAGAAACTGTAGCTATATATTCAAATACAAATTCAGACAAAATAATAAGCAGTTTGATAGAGCAATTGAATATTAAACGCTCTGAATTTGCTGGAAAAGAGTCAGGTTGGAGCCTATGCGGATCTCCACACAGGCTCTATGTTAATATTTCCGAATTGAGCCCATTACAAGGATCTACATATCTGCCATTACCTGCCAATATTAAAAACAAAAGAGCCGTGGTTAACATAGAAAATACCGACCAGAAATGCTTTCTGTGGTGTATTTTAGCTGCTTTGTATCCAGTTTTAAGGAATCCTCAGAGAATAAGTTATTATAAACAGCATGAAAATGATTTTGATGAAGCAATGGAGGGCTTAAAATATCCAATGTCTGTTCAGAATATTGATAAATTTGAAAAAAAGGCCAGGGATATTAATGGTAAACAATTATCTATTAATGTTTTTATTTGTTCTACTGGCCGTGGCAATTGCTTGATAGATCATCTCAGAATCAGTACATTTGATGATGATTCTGCTGTTCCGATTGACCTGCTCTTAATTGAAGGGGATGATACACACCATTATACTCTGATACATAATCTTGAAGCTTTAGTCAGAAAACAACTAGTCAAAACTCATAGAATATTCAAGTTGTGCAGAAGATGTTTGACTGTATTTGATGGTAAAAAAAATAAATGGGGTTGGGGAAGTGAATGCAGAAATTGCTAAAAACAATTTAATTGAGCATCTGAAATACTGTGGCAACCATAAACCTGTTCATATGCTTATGCCTAACCCAAATGAAAATGCCAAATTCAAAAAATTTGAAGCCTTGTTGGAACACCCAGCATATATAGTCTGTGATTTTGAATAAAACCTCAAACCCCTTGCATTCTGTAGCCCAGATCCTGATGAACCTTCAATTACATCATAACAGTTACATGAACCTTCTAGTTTTTATTATGTTGTTGTACAGGATGGTGTTGTTAGTAAAGAATAGTTATACATGGGAGCAGATGCCATCAAAGAATTTGCACATAGAATAGAAAATGAGTGCCATGACATAGCATCTAATGTCTTATTAAAATCAAAACCCATGTTGCCTTTAACAGAGGAACAGATTGAAGATTTCAACAATGCAGAAAAATGCCCGGTATGTGATTCTGAATTTTCAGATATGAATATCAAGGTACATCACCATTCTCATACAGATGGTAAATTCAAAATGGCCCTGTGTAATAGCTGTAATATTAAGATCCAGAGACCAAAATTTGTCCCCATATTTTGCCATGGTGCATCAAATTATGATTTTCATCATCTGATCAGGTACGAGGGGTTTGACAAGCAGAATTTAAATATTTTAGCTGAAAATAATGAGAAATATATTGCCATAAGCAAGATAATTAAAGTTAATGGTGTTCCTATTCACTTAAGATTTCTTGATTCATACAGAATTTTATCGGCTAGCCTGGCTACACTGGCCACTCAATTATCTGATGATCAATTCAAAATCACATGTGCTTTGTTTCCAAATCAGGAGCTGAAATTAATTAGGCGGAAGGGTGTATATCCATATGATTATGTTACAGATTTTTCTAAATTTGATGAGTGTTCTCTGCCATCACAACAAGAGTTTTACAGCAAAATCAGAGGATCTGGAATCACTGATGAAGATTATCACCATGCCCAGTTGATGTGGAACAATTTAAAATGCCAGACATTTGGTGATTATCACAAGGCATATTTAAAACTTGATGTGACCCTCTTAGCTGATATACTGCAGGCATTTAGAAAATCTTCCATGCAAAATTATAAGCTGGATCCAATGTATTTTTACAGTGCTAAGGGCCTAGCATGGTCTGCAATGTTTTTAAACAATAAAATGCAATTGGATCTGATCCAAGATCAAGATATGTATCTGTTTATGGAACAATGTATAAGAGGAGGCATGGTGCAATGTTCTCAGATATATGCCAGAGCAAATAACAAATATGTTCCTGATTATGATCCAGCACTGCCATCAAATTATATACTGTATGTAGATGCCAACATCCTCTATGGTTATGCTATGATGAAAAAACTGCCATATGCAGGGCTTGAGTGGGTTGAAGATTTTAATATTGAAGATCTTCAGGATTTTGATGACAGTAACTATGGCCTGTTCTTAGAGGTTGATCTGACAATTCGTGATGATTTACACAACACATTTTCTGATCTGCCCACAATTCCTGAGGTTAAGTTTTCACCTGGCTCTAAACAGAAGAAATTGATGATGACTCTAGAGCCGAAACAGGATTATGTCTTATATTACAAAAACCTCAAGTTCCTGATGAATCATGGTGTTCAAGTGACCAAAGTTGGAAAAGTTTTGAGGTTCAGGCACTCAAGTTGGTTGAAGCCGTATATTGATACAAACACAGAGCTTCGAACATCTGCAATGAGCCAATTTGATAAGACTTTGTTTAAATTGATGGTCAATTCTGTGTATGGCAAAACAATAGAAAATGTCAGAAAACATATTGATGTTAAAATAATTACTGACCCCAGCCGGAGCAAAAAATTAATTGCAAAGCCCAACTTCAATTACAGAAGAATTTATGATGAGAATATGGCACTTTTCAACATAAAAAAAAAAGATTAAGTTTGATAAGCCTATTTATGTAGGGGCTGTGATATTGGAATTGGCCAAATTACACATGTTAAAATTGTATTATGATGTGTTGAAGCCTTTTTATAAGGATCGTGTAAAACTGATGTACATGGACACAGATAGTTTTGTTCTTGATTTTCAAACAGAAAATGTTTATCAAGATATAACACAGCCTGAATTGTTTAAATATTTTGATACCACTGAACATTCAAAAATTAAACCCCACAACAAAAAGGTGCCTGGCAAGTTAAAAGATGAGACACTTGGTGATGTTATTGTGGCATTTGCTGGGTTAAGGGCCAAGATGTACAGCTTTGAAACATGTAGTGGCGCTATTGCCAAAAAGGCCAAGGGCATTGGCAGAGTGACTGTAGACAAAGAGCTTGAATTTGAAGATTACAAAAATTGCCTCAAATCATGTAGCACAATCAGAACATCAGAATCCAGAATTCAGAGTGTGGATCACTTGTTGACTAGCAAATTGTAAGAAAAGTGGCTCTGGACCCACATGATGATAAGAGATGCATTTTATCATGTGGCATACATACTCTACTATGGGGTCATTGTGATTTGAAAAGTGGTAATCAATGCCCAATTACAGAGCATGATTTGAAATAAATAAACATGCCTATGAACTTATTTGGGTTCAAAAAACAGGCTATTATGGACCTGCCAACACCACAACCCTCTTCTGATATGATATCTAAACTAAGTGCTTTGTTAATTATTCATCTGAACAGCATACTTACAGATGTTGATGATGAAACAGGTAAAACATTGTACATATTTAACAATAATTTAAATTATTACCAATTACCTGTAGGTGGTCAATTGCAATTTATTACAACCCCTGAGGGTAATGTCAAGATTTCAGTGGGGAGAAATATTTATAGAATTAAGCACTCAAACATGGTTTCTGGCACTGTATATACTGTTTCTGCTGGTGACTGCTTATATATTGAGGTCCCGGGATCATATGACAAGCTCATACCTTTTTTTATAGAATTAAGAATCAGATATTCAATAATAAATAACCACTAAAAACAAAATGGCTAATGATATATTTGGCCATACAAGGCATGAAGATCACAGTGATGAGATTCTGATGCTTGATGACAGAGTGAAAAAATTAAGAAGTGATTTACAAGCTTTACAAACCACACTGAATGCCAGTCTTCAACTAGAAATTACAAATTTACAATCACAATGCATGGACCCTCTCCTTAAAATTGATTCTGAACTCAAATTGCTGCTTCAAAAATATACTGACTTGGCCACATTAGATAATTTTCAAAGTTTAGAAGAGGCTGTAGCAGCTCTTCAAGCCAAATTTAAGACCCAGGCCACCAACTCTGAGCAATTGAAACAACAATTGGAAGAGCAGATAAATAATGTCCAGACACAGCTCCAAACAATTGTCAAAAGCATAAAATCACAAAAAGATTTTGATCTAGTGATTTCCACTCTAAAGGAACAGATTCAATCACTCCAGATACCTAATCTGGACCCCTTGAACAATGCCATAGCCGAGGTAAAAGAAAAAATTGAGACACTTGAAAATTTTATGAACAACTTGCCATCTTCTGATGCTTTGAGTGCAATAACTCGGAGTGTTGCCAATATTAAGCTGCAACTTGAAACATATGAAGATTTTGGAAAAATTCAAAGTACCATAACCCATCTTGAGGGTACAATAGCAGCAGTGCAAAGTGATTTGACAAATGTACAAGAATCCCGCCTGCCTGGTATTGTAGACACACTTGTCAGTGTCCAGCAACAGATCACAAAACTTGAAAACCTCAACACTGAATCTGAGCTATCTCATTTTCATCACTTGATCGATGATATCCAAACAAAGCTTGAAATTTTACAACAATCAGCACCCACTCAGGCAGATATAGCCCTGCTTCAAGATGCTATGCGTGGTGTGGCTGATGCTTCTGAATTAAATAATGTGAAATTGGCACTTGAATCTTTGCAAAATACTGTATCAAATCTGCCTACATCACATGAACTTAAAAATATTAAGAGAGCTGTGAATCGCATATTGAAATCAGAAGATATCAAGAATATCCAGACAGAGATCAAACAACTTACTCAGACAGTGGCCACTCTACCAACTAATCAACATATTAATGAACTGCATGCCCTGTTTGAGGATATCAGAAGACAGGTCCATGATCTTACTGCTCAAAATTCAAAATTGGCAGTTGTTGAAAGTTTACAGCAAATTGTAGCTAATATCAAGCAACAGCTAGGGACCATGGAATAAAATCAAGCAAATGCTCTGTCTGTTTTTGCCACCCAGCTACAAGAAATTGTGCAACAATACAATATTCTTGTTTTCATATTATGTCTAGACAAATTATTGTTGATGAATTACACAGACAAGCCAGACATAATTATAAGAGACTGCGAGTAGTCACAAAAGGCATAGATGATTTATGGCAGTGCGACTTGATTGAGATGGCAAGTGGACAGCTGAAAAACTTAGACAAAATCAACAAGGGCTACAAGTATCTACTCACTGTCATAGATACATTTTCAAAATTTGCATGGGCTGTGCCACTCAAATCCAAGACTGGAAAATGTGTTACAGAAGCCTTCAGGACAATCATCAATCAGAGTGGAAGATCACCGCGCTATTTGCAAACAGATAATGGCAAAGAATTTTATAATTCTGTGTTCCAACAATTTATTAAAAGCCAGTCAAAACAACATTATTCGAGTTACAGTGATCTCAAGGCCTCAATTGTAGAGAGATTCAACAAAACCCTAAAAAATCTTATGTATAAACAATTTACACTTCAAGGTAATTATAAATGGCTTAATATTCTTCCAGAACTTCTACATAAATATAACAACTCGGTCCATTCCACAATCAACATGAAACCCTCTGAAGTAACTTCATCTGATGAGCAAAAATTGATGAGGACTGTTTATTATCCTAGATACCAGCCAACAACAAGAAAAGCCAAATACAAGGTGGGTGATCAAGTAAGAATCAGCAAATATAAGCACTTATTCAAAAGAGGCTTTACAAGAAACTGGAGCACTGAATTATTTACAGTGGTTCAAGTTAAACCCGGGACCCTTAACACATATATAATAAAAGATCACCGAGGAGAAATTCTCAAAGGCAGATTCTATGAAGAAGAACTCAGCATAACTAAGCAGCGTGACACATATCTCATAGAAAAAATCATCCGCAGAAAAGGCAACAAGTTACTTGTCAAAGGGCTAGGACTCCCAGAACACAGCTGGATCGATGCAGACAAAGTGATAATATGAGCACCTGGGATGTTATAAAAAGGCTGCCAGAACCTGAACAGCAGATTAAGAGAAATGGCAAGTTGCTGCCTGATAATATTAGATGTCTTATTGTTGGGCCATCGGCTTGTGGTAAAACTACACTAATGATTGATGATTTTTTATTGGCACCCAACTGGTTAGACTGGAAAAACAGGCACTTGTATGTCTTCTCTAAGAGCTTGGAACAATTAAAATATCAGCAACTGATGAAGCTATATGATGGACTGGATATAGCCACTTTTGAACCAGATGTTAAGCCACTCCATGAATGTCTTGATAACTCTGTTGTTGTGTTTGATGACATTATACTGGATAATCAAAACAAGGTTAGAAATTTCTTTACACAGGGCCGACACAAAAACATTGATTGCTTCTACCTGGCACAGACTTTTTCTAAAATTCCCAAGCAGCTGATCCGAGATAACAGCAATTTTATATGTGTGTTTCATCAAGATCATACCAACCTCAAACACATACATGATGAATATGTAGGTGGGGACTTGAGCTACAATAATTTTTCCAAGTTTTGCAGTAGGTGCTGGAACCAGGACAGCTATGGGTTTGTCACAATTGATATGACAAGAAAACCCAATAGTGGCAAATACAGAAATAAAATCAACAATTTTCTAGACATTGAAACATATATAAATAACCATGAAAAGGCCAATCATTGATGATCTTAAATTAAGAGATTATCTTGTAAAAAGATTTAAGGGATGGAAATCAGAGAACCGAGGAATTTATGAACAACACAAGCAAACAGAACAGCCTATTATTGATGCTATTAGTGAATTAGGTAAAAATATCAAACCTGTTACAGAGCAAAATCAAAATTTGATCACAGAGCTTGTACCTGTAGCTGCTAGGAACATATTAGATTATCCAATCACCCCACTTTCTAGTATTCATACACCTAGTCCTGTTGCTCCTCGAAGAATTGAAGCTACTCTGGATCCTATTGAATTGGGTCTCCTTGCTCAAAAATATTTAAGCACACCTAAAGACAACAAAGATGAGGTTTTTGGCTTATATGCTGACACAGAGCGTGATGGTAGCATCATACATAGAATTGGCAATTTCAGAGTAACATTTATGGGAGATGATCTCATTGTATATTCAGAATCTCATCTTGGAGAAAAAGGTGGTTTTGTTAAATATCCCGGCACACCTGGGTTGTGGGAACTGATGACTAGGAAAAGGCCTGGCAACTATACAGATCAAGATTATGAGCACTACAAAGAAATATTAATAAAATCAGATGCTCTATACCAGAACAATGATCCCACACAAAAAAGAGTCAAGTCTAGCAGTGGAGCAAAATACAACAACTTAATCAAGCCCATACGGTCACAAATTAAGACAGGTAGTGGAATCAAACAATACAACACCCTGCCTAAAGAATTTGTCTGGGTTGATGATGTCAGGAAACTTATAGATAGGTTATTGGTGATAGCTGGGGAGGAAAATGCTGGCAACCACAATTTTTACAATGAAAAGGTTGGAATTATGGACATGATAAGCACTAAATTGTCTAATTTTATAGTGAATGACACTAAGGGGATTGGATATCTTATAAAAATTATTAATACTCTACCACCTAAATTTTGGAATATTTCTGAGGGTCGGGGGTTGGTTAATGACATTATAAACAAGCTGCCATTTGAACTACATATTCCAGGCTATCAGTATTGTGGTCGCGGTACAAAATTGGACCATAGATTAAACAGAGGGGACCCTGGTGTTAATCTCCTAGATGCTGCTTGTAGAGACCATGACATAGCATACAACACACATTCTGATCTTGACAAGAGACATGTTGCAGACAAGAAATTAGAAGAGGCTGCATTTGGTAGATTTGTAAGCAAAGATGCTTCTTTGAGTGAGAGAATAGCAGCATTGGGGACCACCATAACTATGAACACCAAACAAAAACTGGGGTGGGGGTTGTGAATATGTATATAATAAACCTAGGATGAAGGCCAAGGGTGTTATGTATCAGATACCTTATGCAGGTCTTAAATCTCTTAAAACTATTGATAGTCTTTTAACCAAAAAGCAGCGCAAGAAAAAAAATTCTTGTATTGCCGAGGGCCATGGTATGAAATTGTTGCTTAGCACCCCCCAATTAAAAAAATTACAGCAATCTAGAAAAAAATCACATGTGGGTGGATTTATATTTACTATCCCGGCCATCTTAGCAGCACTTGGGGCTGTGGGGAGCTTGGCTGGGGGATCAGCTGCCATAGCAAAAACAGTAATAGATGCCAAAAAGAATAAGGCAGAATTAGATGAATTAAAGCGCCATAACCTGGCCATTGAGAAAGAAGGCAAAGGTGTTAAGAGAGCCATGAATAAGTTTAAAAAAAACAAGAGCCGCTTACAAACCAAGATATTGAAGCTTTAATCAAGCCACTGGGCATCAAAAATTTTAGAGGTGTGTACATGTCTGATTCTTTGCCAGAGCAACCACTCAACAAAGAGTGTGGCATAGTTAATTTGGATAAGTACAAAAATCAGGGCACTCACTGGATTTGTTATCTTAAATATTTAAAAAATGAGGCATTTTTGTTTGATTCATTTGGAGGTATTCCACCTGAAAATTTAGTACAATATCTAAAATCAGCTAATCTTTATTACAATAATGCCCGTGTTCAAAATTTCAAAGATGTTAATTGTGGACATCTGTGTTTATCTGTTCTTAGATATATGTCTCAAATAAATAAACCATCAATTGAAGATTTTCAAAAAGCCCTGTGGTATCTGAAACATCATGGGGGTATTCCATCTCACCAGCCAAAATTCAATATTGAAACTTAGACTACATGATGATATAGTGTATCCCAAAACAATAGCTCTCAGAGCATTTTATGGCATGTACTTGATCCCTAATATTACACACCACAACAACACAATTGCAGTTGGGGATCAAAAAATTGTCATCACTCCAGGGCAATATAATCTATCTACTTTAAATGCTCAGTTACCCAGAGGTATAGTATTAACTCAAAATTCTGTCACTCACAGAGTAGAGATTGTATCTGCTACAGAAACAGTGGATCTGGGTACTATAGGAGAGCTGTTAGGCTTTGAGAACAACACAAAACTTGAACCAGCCATCAAACACACTGCTATTAATATGCCTAAATTCTTAGCCATAGAGACTCTGAATATTCACTGTAATGTGGCTGAGGGTATGATCACCAAATCAAATGGCATAGGCACTCACAAACAAACTGGCATCATTGCAACATTCAAACCTAATTCTGAATTTATGGAGCCCATCATCTACACTCCATCCCCAACATTATATTTTCCTGTGTGCCATAATAGAATAGATTACATTGAGTTGATGGTCACTAATGAAAAAGAAGAATTAGTTGATTTTGCTGGAGCCACAACAACTGCTATCATAGAGATTAATATTTAAATAAAAATACATACAAAAAAATGGAAAATATTGAGAGTTATGAGCTACAATCATTCCCCCCAAACAGGAGGACCTTTGCAAATTTAAATCAACCCAACACAGAGATTGAGGTTGATCTTGATGTAGGGGATGGCTTTATACACCCCCACAGAGCAGATCTATATATCAAATTTGATGTTGTAAAGCTCGATGGTACAGATTATCCGGCAAATTCAAATATAAGATTGGTAGACAATTTTGTGCCACATCTGTTCTCTGAAATTGAGATCAGAAAACATGGTGTTGTTATAAACAGAGTGGATTACCCCGGCATTACCTCCACAGCTTTGGCCACACTAAAATTATCCAAAACCGAGGCTTCTTACTACAAAATAGGTGGATTTGAGGCTGGTGATAAAATTATATCTAAAAGCCACACAGTGCTGTTCCCCATGCGCCTGTTGCCAGGATTCTTCTCAGATTACAAAGATATTATGTGGAAGGGTGGTTTAAGAATTACATTTAGAAGAGCTGCCAATGATAATAATGCTTTGATGAAGTACAGTACATTAAACTCTACAGGGGAAGCTCTGCCTAATACCCTACCTGATGAGGGCAAATGCATTATTCAGACTATGGAGCTAAGAATCCCGGTTGTTGAATATGAAGCCAGTTATGCTCTTAATACAAAGCAGATATTCTAAAAAATCCACAGGTGGCTTTACAATTTTATACATATCAATGTGTACAGAAGCCTGCCACTGGTACCTATTATGAGTTTGATGCTACAAATTCATTCTCCAGTATACAATATGACATGCCAGATTTTGTGGTGGTACTGTTTCAGACTGGAAGACACAATAATCAGGAAAAAAAATTCAAGTAAATTTGATAACTGCAACATCAAGAACATATATCTTAAAAATGGCAGAAATGAGGTATTTCCTAGAGAAAATTATAATTTAGACATGTCCAAGGATGATTTCCTCAAATTATATGAAGCATTTACAGCATACAAAAGGGTCACTACTGGCAATACCGACATTTATTACACACCAGATGAATTCAAAGCACAGAGACCCATGTTTGTCATCAACACTTCAAAAAGGAAACAAGTTGTGGTTAATGACAGGACAAACATTAAAATTATCTGTGAATTCCACGATCCACTCCCTGATGACACCACATGTAGTGTTATTCTCATAGGTGAAAAATCATATGTTTATGATGTAAGAAATGAGAGAGTCACAGAGCAATTCTAGAAGAGCTCTGCTTATTACATTGTCTTAGTATTAGATATGCAAGTTGAGGCTGGTGTTCAATTGAACTTAAACCAGAAGTAAATATGTGTGTGTGTGGGTGGGTGTGGGTGGGTGTGGGTGGGTGTGGGTGTATGTGGGTTTTATGAGCATCTTGGCTTAATTTCAAGTGTATCCAAAACAATATCAAAAGAGGCATATTTTTAACAAGCTTATGGACAACAATCTGGCTGATGCAACTTTTGTAAGTGCGGGCAAATCAATCTGAGAGGGTACATCATTTCACGGGAAATTCCCGAGGGCATTTTTACAAAAATCTTGGATTAGACAGGGTTCCACACTTGAGCAAAAAGCTCATATGGGCATGTTGAGCTTGTTTTAAGTGTAGCCAAATCTGCCTAAGGGGGGTTCATCATTTCTCGAGTTTATAGTATATACTTTTATACTACTATAAATTACCGACCTTTCGAACCAGAATGTCCAACACTTCTCGTAAAATTGATGAGGCTGTGATGGGGATGAAAATGTTAAAACATTTAAGAGAGAAGGGTTGGCAGAGAAAGCGTGTAGAGTAATGGGGAACAACACAAAAACCAAAAAATCACAATTAAACACCCACGCACAGCACTTCCACAACGACAATGACCGCAGCGGAAGACTTAATGCTACCCCTAAAATTTGCAAATATACCGGTCTACCCCTGTCCCTCCGCAAGTCCTCACCCCTCATTTGGGGATCTTCTCGTGAGAGATGAGCTGTACTAACACATGGAAATGAAAAATCATCATTGGGGCACGTCCCATTTTCTAGAAAAAAAAATTCAAAATGTTAAGAAATGTCAATGTAAATTTTCACGCTTCCTCTCCTATCAGAAAGTGGAACGACCATTTCTCCTCCCTTTCTTTGTTCCAATTGGAACAGTCCATGTCTTGAAAAGTGATGGTATAGTTTTAGCTTTTATTTCTTTGATGGATAACGTAGTGGTAATGTCACCTCCTTGCAATCAAAGGGTCCCGGGTTTTATGCAAGGTGGAGGTACAAGTAGTTGGGATTCCACTTTAAACTGCAAATCCCCAGTCCCAATTAGCCATCTTGTGCATAAACAGTGTTTAAAGACAAAACTCTACATACAGTGGCGTACCAAGGACTTACGAAATGGGGGCACTTATACACTTTTACAATAGTTAGCCTTCATTTAGCCAACTTTTCCTGCTTTGACATTCTTTTTACTGGGCCAAAAGGGGGATAATAATCTACTCCAGTCCCCATTTTTGGCACGCCGCTATATATATATATATATATTTTTTTGGAATTCATGCGATGAGAGTATGTTTGTAAAAGATGCTGTATCATTGTACCGAAGAGAACATAACTTTCTTGTAAAAGTCTGTACTTGTAACACCATACTGTGTGAGAGATCCCCCCCCCCAAAAAAAAACAATATCAATTCTGGCGTAGTGGTTTCAGAGCACGCTACGACGCCAGGGGTCCTGGGTTCGGATTCCGGTCTGGTGTTGATTGTTCTTTGTGAGTGTCCCTTCATCAATTTCATAAATCACCACTCAGACTCACTGTCTCGATTAGCCAAAAGTGGCAGAAAAGCGACGTAAAATAACCTAGTATCAAGCAATCTCAAATAGGTCTAGGAAAAGCAGGTTTACGATATTTACATCATCTTTAATATTGTTCCTGCAAAAAATCAATTTATTTTTGTTATAATCATGGCCATTGTTGCAAAGTAATTTCAAAATATCAGACAACTAATTTATATTTTCGGGTGCTTTACCTTGCAAGCATAATGGTGTACTCCAGATGCGCTTGGTTTTCTTTGGATTGTGGTGCGGTGACACGGTGACCAGTTTTTTAAAGAAAAAAAATAACGTGTTAGTAGGGAGGAATCCGTGGCCGCGGTGGCTCAGTCGGTAACGCGTCTGACTACCATGCTCAAGGTCCCGGGTTCGATCCCCGGCCGGTTCAAATCCGGGAACTTTTCTAACGGTGGAAGCGGCCCCGGCGCCCACCCAGCGTCGAATAACATGGGTACCTGGGGGAAACCCTGGGGGGTAAAGGCGGTCAGGGGCGTGATGCTGATCACATCACCCCCACTAACGACCGGATCAAGAAAGTGTGGGGCGTTACCCCCACACCCCCTATACGCCTTCATGGCGTGGTGCTATGCACAAGGGAACACTTTACCTTTTTTTACCTTTTTAGGGAGGAATCCAGAATTTTCTAGCAACATGTTAATACAACCTCAGCGACAACTGTTACCTTTGCACACGGACATTGGATTTCAATTTAGAAACCATTTGTTTTCGTAAATCCGTTTCTCTTCTATTGAGTTTTGATTGAGCTGGTGTCATAAGTCCACTATATTTACAGTAAGGCTAATTGGGACTGGGCCTACAGTTTATAGTGGGATCCGAACCACTATGTGCCTCCACCCGGTAGCGAACCCGGGACCCCTTGATTACGTTTCTCTTCTTTTGACTGATGCCAAGTACAAGGGAAGATTATTGGGTTGGGGCAAGGGGAGAAATGCATTCTTGTCCCAATAGCCAGTACGTCCTACGGCCGTATATTTTCCACATCTTTGGTACGACCTTAATAGTTACGTACACTCATTGAAATGCGTTTGTAATCACATGTGATTGAAAAATTACTGATATTTGTCACAGCATGTAGAGTTCCACTCCATACTCGTCATTGTAACATTTGATTATTATTGCGTGCCGCAATCCAACTTGTCAGGTGCAATCTTCGAAATTGATTTTGATTGATTGATTAATTTGGTGTTTTAAGTCCACTTTATGCACAGTAAGGCTAATCGGGACTGGACCTACAATTTAAAGTGGGATCTGAACCACTATGAGCCTCCATCGGGTATCGAACCCGAGACCCCTTGATTACAAGGCGACGACTCTACAACTGCGCCATCGGGGAGCCCCTCAATCTTCCAAATAAAAGGTCAAGTAATACCCAAGCCAGACATAAATTAAGAAGAAGGAGTCTAGTGGTGGTACTTTAGCTGTGTGTTAAATGTATCAATCCCCAAATTTTGTCTCTCTGGCTGTTGTAGTTCCTGAGATACTCACTTATGAGTGTCTCAGAAGCTGTGGGTGACACGGACACGATGGATCTCGATGTAAATGTAGAACCTAACATTGTGACTTTTAAATCAAGGCTTATTGTGTTCGATCCCCGATGGAGGAACATTCCACAGAGGTTCAGACCCCGCTTTAAAATACAGATCCAATTATGGCGGTATCCAGGGGGAAGGGGACATTACCTACCTTCTAAAATAAATATAATGACTAAAGTTAAAATATTACTTCAAAACTTATCACTCCTCATTTTGTTCGTTGCCTCATTGACTTTCCAAATTTCTCCCCTAACGATCGAAAAGCAAGTAAATAAAATAGATTAAAATAGTCGCAATCTCGTACTATATGTTCTGTTGCAAGTGACCCAACAAAGGCGCTTAAAATCTCATGCCAGTGACGTTCCCTGTGCCGTCAAACCAATTCCAGCAATTGCACTTCCGTAATTTTTTACTTCATCTTTCTTTGGCATGGTGAAGCGAAACCTGTAAACATTGATGCAAAATAGCCAGAAATATAAATAAATAATGCAATTGAACATTTAGATTTACTATTGTATCGTTAAAGATAATCAGGTTGCACATAAATACCGTCAATATCAAAATAATCTTTGTGGCCCTTTGAAGATCGTTGAATATCTTAAAATAAGATCCACCAAGTGGTTCACCCAAAGTATAAAGTCTGGTACCGCCTTTGTTCGTAGAGTTGCTACTTAAAGAAGGGGGCGGGCCCTGTGGCCGAGTGGTTAGCACATCGCGCTGCGACGACAAGGGTCCCAGGTTCGAATCCCGCTCGGGCTTGGTTGTTTGTGTATGTCCATTCATCAATTTCATCATTTCATCACTCATCCACATCTTCTCAAACTAGAGAAGAGGCACAAAACGCGAAGTAAAATAAACTAAATCAATCAATATATCAATCCAAGAAGGCAAAGTGTTAGAACTAACAAGGGAAGTACAATAAATGTGAAGAGAGTGACGGTTTTCACCTTCTGAAGGGGAAGATCTCTTCACTTTCTCTTGTTGCACCCCAGCCTTCTAACTCCACACGTGCCATTATGTAACCCCTTAACCATCTGAGGGATGCTTCTCTCATTGAAGCCAATTCTTAAAGGCAGGCTCCTTTTTATTGTATTTTTGCAAGTTTATGTGCAACACCCCTGTTCCCCATTACTCTACACGCTTTCTCTGCCGACCCTTCTCTCTTAAATGTTTTAACATTTTCATCCCCATCACAGCCTCATCAATTTTACGAGAAGTGTTGGACATTCTGGTTCGAAAGGTCGGTAATTTATGACAGCTTTGCCCATCTTTGGTGAGTTTTCGAAAATTACTTGATTGACCCCTAACGCATTTCGTTCCAGAGTCGCACCCTTTTTTCCCCGTAGTTCCACGCTTTTCACTGAAAACAATGGCTGAAAGGTCTATCTTCAGTGTCCCTACACTGACCAATCGCATGACTCTAAACTGCACTTGAGTTTCTAAAGTTCTTGCCTGAATTTTTTGATACTAATCAGTATTTGCTCACACATTGCAGTGTTCAGAGGACGGAAGAATCATACGTGCTGAAGGGTGAGTATTTTCTTGAACAACCACCACTGAAAATATTCATGTTTTTATATACTCCAGTGCATATGTTATTTGTTCCAAATTGCTTAACGTTTATTGCTATTTTTATTTAGTATTTTTTTTCAATTCGCACATTCAGAATATTTCCTTTGGTCGTGTTTCTGGTAAAATAGATGCCAAACTCTGACAAGACGCAGGCCTGTAGCTTGGAATGATCTCTTGAGGAGGCGTTCACGGGTTACTGGTCAGTGGGGGTGAGCTTGTTTCAAACATGTAAAACATCATACTTTTACTTTCAATAGTTAAACAGAAATGAAACATGAACTGCAACTAGAGATTTTTTTCTTTTTTTCTTCAAAGTGAGAATAGAATTCGGTGCTCCTTGAATTCATACATATAACCAAAATCTTCTATCAGAATTGTATTACTTTTGAGAAAAGTTGTTATGGTGGTTTCAAAAGCACTTTCATTGCGGGGAGAGCAAGTGAGAAGATTTTGATATGTCATACACTATAAGAATCTCAAATTTTTAAAGGGAGAAAAAGGTTCATATTGTGCAAATTCGAAGAGTTCTTAGATTCAAGCATTCATAGTTGTTGAAGCCTTATATTGAAACTAACACAAGACACAGAACACTTTCTGCTTCAGATTTAGATAACAATTTCTATAAATTAAGAATAATGCTGTCTATGGTAAGACTATAGAAAATATTAGGAAGCATGTAGATGTAAGACTAGTCTCTGATCCAAAAAAGTGTAATAAATTAGTGGCAGATCCAAAATTGGATTAAATTTAACAAACCTATCTATGTGAGAGCTACAGTTCTGGATTTCTCTAAGCTACACATGCTAGAACTCCACTATGATACAATGAATCCTTTTTGTAAAGATGACCTTTCTCTTCTGTATATGGACACAGATAACTTGATATATCATATCAAAACACCTAATCTCTATGAAGACATAAAACACCCTAAATTGTTTAATTATTTTGATACATCTTCAAACCCTCCTAGTTTTGATATTCCTTCCAACAATAAAAAGGTGCCTGGCAAACTAAAAGATGAAAAAGTAATGATATTATTAAGGAATTTATTTCATTACGAGCAAAAATGTATGTAATTAGATCAGAAAAAGATACTATTAAAAAGCCAAGGGAGTAGGTAGAACTACAATAGAGAATAAACTTTCCTTTAATGATCATTACAACTGTCTGAAATCTAAGTCTCCCAAACCAAGGGAATAAAAAAAGAATCCGAAGTGTTGATCATATATTAACTACAAATAACATAAGAAAAATTGCCCTGGATTCAGAGGATGACAAGAGATATATTCTCTCATGTGAAATACATACATTACCATGGGGTCACTATTGCCTAGGAAATGACAACCAATGTGATATTTGTCAATAAAATAACCATGAATCTGTTTGGGTTTAGAAAACAAGCTATGATATGGCCTGTTCACATAGTCTCACCAAATCTCACTAATCTCTTGTCTAAACAAAATGGACTACTAATTATCCACTTGATCAGTATCCTAACAGAATATAATGATGATACTGGTAAAATATTTTATATCTTTAATAATAATCTAAATTATTAAAAATTCCCCATTGGTGGGAAACTTCAATTTACTATAAATCCTGAGAACAAAGGTGAAATAAAAATATTTACTGTGAGTAATATATATCGTATTAAATATGATAAGATGAATACTATCACCACTTATGATATATCTGCAAATGATTGTTTGTATATACAGTTGCTGGGAGAGTATGATAAACTTATACCTCTGTTTCTAGAGTTGAAAATCACCTATCCTATAATAAATAATCATCGCCAAAATGCATAATGATATTTTTGGTGACCATATAATATTATTGAAGACAACAACAAAACAAGACAAAATTTTTCATAGAAGCTTGCTAGAAAGTTTTACTTACCAGATTAAATGTTCTATAACAAAACTACTATGCTTGTACAGGGTGTCCCACGAACGGCGCAACTGGGAATTAAGAGTGGCGTTACTTTGTAACCGAAACCTGTACATACATAAGTCATACACCAAATGTTAGCCCTGTCCAAGTAGATATTTTTAAACATAGAAACAACAAACGGGGTGCAGTGTTGTTCATGCAGTGTTTCCAAATGTAAGTGAAAGTGTAAATGTATTTTCCCACAAAGCATGGAAAATTGCATGTCAAACATTCGTACGGAAATTTGGACGTCAATTTCCACCTTGGGTAGGTGGACTATTTCGCCATCTATAGTTCAGAGAAGAAAACCGATCGTTTTCGCGTATAGCCAATCCTGAAATGCCTCTTAAAGGCGTACAGGTCCAAATGGGTGTTTTAAAAAAATATGAGGTACAGTGGCAACACTGTTGATGTTTGAAGGCAACAAAAGGTGTGTTTAGTGATGGTCTATGACATGGAAATAAAGGAAACAGGAAAAAAAGAAAATGAAAATTATGGTGAAAAAAGTTTTACTTACCTACTCCTGGCAACCATGCAATGCGATAAGAGCGCCCACCGAACGAGAACAAAAGAATCAGTTAGTTGTGTACTCAGAACTGTTTGAGCCGTGCATTTCGCATTGTTCGTAGGGGAAGATTAGAATTGTTCTGTGAAATGAAGTACTCTTTGGAAGAGAGGGTGAGCATTGTGGAACATTATTTTTGTTCAAAATCGTACGCTAGTGTTAAAACTGTGTTTCGCGAGAAATATCCGAATAACGGTGTTCCAGAAAATTCGAAGATATATCATCTTGTTTCCAGATTTCGTGAAACAGGATCAGTTAATGACAAACCCTACCACAGACAACCACAAGTTTTGACACAAGGTGTGGAGCAGAGAATATCACAATCTTCCAGGAAATCTGTTCGTAAACTTGCTGCACAGTCAGGTGTATCAAAAACAACAACTCACCGAGCGTTAAAACAATTGCACCTACGTGCATATAAGGTACAGGCTGTGCAAGAACTGAAGGAAGCAGACAAAGGTGCACGTGTAAGATACTGCCAGTGGTTTAGAATTTTTATTAGAGACAATGGTGTGAATATTTTGGATAAGGTTTTTTTCACGGATGAAGCATGGTTCCACTTAAATGGATATGTCAACAGTCAAAATTCTCGACACTGGTCAAGTAACAATCCCCATTTGTTACATGAACAATCACTTCATCCACAAAAGATCGGTGTGTGGTGCGCGATTTCGCGGAGAAAAATAATCGGTCCATTCTTTTTCAACACAACAGTTGACGGAATAGTTTATCGTGACCTTATCACACAGTTTATTCCTCTGTTGGAACGTGATGAACGTGATTGTTGGTTTCAACAAGACTCCGCAACATGTCACACGTCTAATGAAACTTTAGACATGTTGGCAGAGTTTTTTGGCGATCACATTATAAGCAAAAACTTATGGCCCAGTCGCTCCCCGGATCTGACGTCTCCAGATTTTTTTCTGTGGGGTTATTTGAAACAAACAGTTTACATTAATAACCCAAGAACACTTGATGATCTAAAAATAAACATTTGCACAGCCATTAACAATATAAACCAATCAACCTTGCATAAAGTTGCTTCCAACATGATAAAACGTGTTGATGAATGCCTCAGGGAAAATGGTTGTCATTTTCAACATCTTTTGTAAAGCTACACTGCCTGTTACGCGCATTGCATGGTTGCCAGGAGTAGGTAAGTAACACTTTTTTCACCATAATTTTCATTTTCTTTTTTTCCTGTTCCCAGTATTTCCATGTCATAGACCAGTGGTTTCCAACTTCAAAAGGTCCGAGGGCCAAAATTATATCCAGCAATTGACTGGCGGGCCGCATTTGGGGGGGGGGGGAGATTAAAAATTACAAAAATCATAAGTACTGAACTGAAAATGTAGTACTTCCGCATGACCTAAATTTCTAAAATCATGCATTAAAAACAATGGAATCACAAATCAGAATTGTATAATTACAATTTATTTCACAAAAACCCAATACTTATGGGTGAATTGAAAGAAATTAAAAACACACCATACAAATAAGAATCCTTCATAGTAATTGTTCAATGTAAAAATTGAGGCCGATCTGCTTCTTTTATTAAAGTTGGAATGTCCACTTCAATTTCTGTATTTGAAAGTCTCAGAAGGTAAAGCAGTGAAGCATCTGCCAGTCGGCTTCTGTAGCGGTTCTTGATGAACTTCATGGAAGAAAAAACCTTTTCACACGTGTATTTGCTGCCGAACATCGATGTCATTCTTTGCCCAAAACTACGAAGGGTTGGAAAACGTTCCTTTTGAAAGGTATTTGAAAACCTCTGGCCCCTTTTCTTGCCTAGTTTGAAGGAACACATCGCCTTGCAAATCACGCAATTCAAGTTGGAGAGACGCTTCTTGTTCTTCGATGTTAACGCCAAGAGGATTGCTAAATAGCTGGATGCTGCTTTTAAGTTCTTCAGAATCTTTAATCTGGAGTCAAAGTCATCCATTATTTCTTTAATATCTGCACTGAATTAAAAAAAAAAAGTCCAGTGTTTCTTCATCTTCTGCTACCCGCCGACGCTTGGAAAATGGAGCAGGTTATTCCTCTCCAAAGCAACGTTGAAAATCTTCAGTTTATTACGAAACCCATTTATGTTTCCATTAAATCTGACACCAGCTGCTTTCTTCCCTGCAGTTTCAAGTTCAGTTCGTTCAGATGACCTGCGATATCTGTTAGAAACACCAGTTGTTTGAGGAAGTCTATACTCTCAAACTGTTCCTTCAGTAAAAATAGAACGTATTTTAATAAAAATACATAAAATTAGTGTATTTTGCAAACTGGCTTCGCGGGCCGCAAAAAATGGCATTGTGGGCCGCATGCGGCCCGCGGGCCGCCAGTTGGAAACCCCTGTCATAGACCATCACTAAACACACCTTTTGTTGCCTTCAAACATCAACAGTGTTGCCACTGTACCTCTTTTTTTTTTAAAACACCCATTTGGATCTGTACGCGTTTAAGAGGCATTTCAGGATTGGCTATACGCGAAAACGATCGGTTTTCTTCTCTGAACTATAGATGGCGAAATAGTCCACCTACCCAAGGTGGAAATTGACGTCCAAATTTCCGTACGAATGTTTGACATGCAATTTTCCATGCTTTGTGGAAAAATAAATTTACACTTTCACTTACATTTGGCAACACTGCATGAACAACACTGCACCCCGTTTGTTGTTTCTATGTTTAAAAATATCTACTTGGACAGGGCTAACATTTGGTGTATGACTTATGTATGTACAGGTTTCGGTTACAAAGTAACGCCACTCTTAATTCCCAGTTGCGCCGTTCGTGGGACACCCTGTATAAGCAATATGGGAAAACAAGATACTTCCTTTTGCACCATACGTATAACTGAAAGCTAGTTTTTTTTCCTGTGCTGGAATTGCAATGTTGCATGCTGCCATAATTAGCCTTGGGAGTAGAAACATCATTACTTAGTCTGCCCGTGGAAAAATCAGTATCCCCACATTCCCCTATTTTCCTTACCTGACGGGAAAAGAAGTACCTTCAACATAGGACAGGACAACAAGGTGTGTTAAAAGTAATATGTACTTTCTTAATAAGGCAGCTATAGTATATGTATTCCCATAAGCAATACTTGTGTTAAGCAGAAACTATTCTTATATCTTGGATGAACTCTTTAGGCTATGCTATACCTTTAAAGCAGAATGAGACTACAGGGATTCTTAAAAGTAACATACACTTTCTCAATAAAGCAGCTATAGTCTATGAATTCCCATAAACAAGTGGATATGTTAAGTAGAAATTATTTTTACACATAATACTACTTGAAAAAATAGAAAATAAGAGATTTTAAAACACATTAACAATATCCAAGAAACTATATAGATAGAAACTATGTTTATGAATATCTATGTTTTCACATATTTTATATTAAATGAACATGGTCTATTTCAAATTGTATATGATCTTAGAATAATATGGTAGTATATGGTCCTATCCAAAAACTTTAAAGTTAAAATTTTTAAAAAAAATATATTTTTCAATTTTTTTCAAATTTTTCAAATGTTTTAAAATTTTCAAATTTTTCAAATGTTTTAAAATTTTCAAATTTTTCAAATGTTTTAAAATTTTCAAATTTTTCAAATGTTTTAAAATTTTCAAATTTTTCAAATGTTTCAAATTTTTCAAATGTTTTAAAATTTTGAAATTTTTCAAAATTTTCTAATTTCTCAAAACTTTCAAACTTTTAATTTTTCAGAAACGAATTTTGTATCTAAGATTACAACAAACTCATACTTCTGTTTTTGGAGTTTAAAATTATCAATTTTATAATAAATAACCATTACCAAAATGCCTAATGATATTTTTGGTCATACAAAACACAATGATCACAGTGATGAAATTATTGTACTTGATATTAGAGTAAAAAAATTACGTACTGATCTACGGACATTACAGAAAACTGTTAACTCTAGTATTTAATCTGAGATAGCTAGCCTCCAGTCTCAGTGTCTGGATCTTATTCTAAAAATTGATGCTCAACTCAAATCCTTATTGCAAAAATACACAAATTTGGCCTGAATAGACAATATTCAAAACTAAAAATAAAGTGTAGGCAAATTAAAAAATGAGGTTGAGAGATTCAGACAAGCTCAGACTACTAATGTAGAACAACTAAAACAACAAATCAAACAAACCGTATTCGTACAGAACTACAAGCAATTATCCAAAGTATCAAAACTCAAGAAGATTATGATAATATAATTGTTGATTTGCTTGAGCAGTTTCAATTCTTTGAGATTCCCACATTAAAAAATATAAAAATTGAACTACAAACAGATTAGTTGCACACTGCTATAACTGACGTCCAAGACAAACTTCAAATGTTGGAAGATTTTATAAATAATCTACCCTCCCCCAATGAACTTAATTCTATTGCTCTTAATGTTACTAACATCAAACTCCAGCTTCAGACTTACGAGGATTTTGGGAAAATTCAAAGTATCATAGCCCATATTGAGGATACTATGGCAACTATAAAAATGAATTAATGAGTGTCCAAGAAATACTGGAATCAAAATTACCTGGCTTTACTGAAACTCTGAGTATAGTCCAACAACAAATTACTAAGCTGGAAAATCTCAACACTGAATGTGAATTATCTCATTTTCATCATTTCATAGATGACATACAAAACAAATTGATAAAACTTCAACAATCAACACCTACCCAAAATGACATAATAAAACTCCAAAATACCTTAAGTACTGTAGCTGATGCTACTGAATTAGATGCTGTAAAAAGAAGCTCTGACGACACTCCAGAATACCTACTTCTCAGGAACTAAGAGCTGTGAGGAGAGCAGTAAATAGAATACTCAAATCTGAAGATATCGAAAAAATTCAGGTGGAAATTGCACAAATTCAAGAAACTATTGCCACTTTGCCCACCAACCAAATTGTCAGTGAACTTGACTCATTATTTATGGAAATCAGAAGCCAAGTACATGATCTCTCTAGCCAAAGCTCCAAATTAAGGCTTGTGGAGAGGTTACAGCAGATTATTTCAAATATTAAGCTTCAAATTGGGATCATAGAAACAAATCAGAAATCAGCCTTATCAAGTTTAACCACACAGCTTCATGATTTGAAAGAACAATTTAAACAACTCTATGTGAATATAAGAATCAGACCTAGCTATGATGAGGTTGTTCGTACTACAGGGGAACACTTGGAACCACTGCTGAGCAAATTGGATGAAGTAGAATCTAGTCAGTTACTCTCTGTTGATATTGTCAGACTTCACAGTATTACAAATACACGAGGGCACTGGACATATGTTAAGGCTGGTAATATTTACAAATTATATCCTTACTCACAGACTCATGATTTTTTCCTCAATGGTACTATTCAATTTCTGAAGTTTGGATATTTGAAAAAGGAAAAACAATTTGAGGTGCCACTCTTCACCATACAAAGAAAAGATGGTGTGTTCAGAGCACTTCAAATACCAATAGCATATTGGGTTAATACTACCAATAAATATAAAATACATGAAGATAAACAATTGTCTGTTTTTGATGTTGAAACTGGTGACCAATTATATTATTTGAAGTTAAACAATTGTATCCTGAGGATAATCCCTTTTATGTAAACTTCTCTTACCAGACACAATGTCTAGACAAGATATAGTTAATGAACTATACAGACCAGCTCGTCGTAACTACAAACGACTATTCCCAAGGGTCCCGGGTTCGAATCCCGGTCGGGCTTGGTTGTTTGTGAATGTCCATTCATCAATTTCATCATTTCATCACTCATCCCCATCTTCGCAAATTAGCCAAGAGGCACAAAACGCGAAGTAAAATAAACTAAATCAAATCAAATCAAATCAAAACAAACGACTATTTGTGGTAACAAAAGGAATTGATGGGGTGTAAGGGGTGTTCCTTCCACATAGTGCACCCAATAGTCAACCTCACTTCCACGTATGTAACGACCGCCATGTTAGGCAGATTTAAGTTGTTTATCTTATTCGTATACTTTCAAGTTAAGAACTTTTATTAAATTATTTATACTTAATTGTTTTTATAATTCATGTATATATTAACGATTTATCTTATGTTATAATATTATTCGCGTATTTTTTCAACATTTATTCAGAATTCATAGGCTAATAATTATCCCAAATAATATATGCAACGTTTTCATTGTTTAAGCACAAGTTTAATACATCTCTTCTTAATATCGATTTTTGTTCAACAATGTACAAGATTGAAGTAATTTGTCTTCATTATAAACTAAATCTTTATTTAATCATTTTTTTATGTGCAAGGGCAAATATGATTTATTTGATAAAATCAGTTTAGTTATTTGTATATAGTTTAACATTGTAATATTATAGCAAAGTATTTCTCCCTCGTTTTCAATAAAATATCGTATTCCTATTGGCTGTTTATGTTAGGAGTGGGGGAACCACGCATCGTGTTCTTGGCGATGTAAAAACTTCCACGTTGGCATTTTTAATTGTTGCCAACCTGAACTTTAGCTTACTATCGCTAATTAACATTGATGTGTTATATAAATTATCAGTTTTCCTTGTGTTATTTTATGTTATGAGTTTGTATTATAAGTTAGAACAATCTGTTATGCTGCGCTTCGCGCTTGAGGTAGCAGTTGAGGTCTTGCTATTAACTGTGAAGGCGGTGCGCGGACTTTCGTGTTAAATAAATTGCTTTTCACTGCCTACGAGCGTGCATGACCCAACAAATTATAACTTTTAACTTGTGCGAATCAGTATGTACGCGCGCGATTCGTGATTAAAGATTTTGGACATTTTAATTATAAAGTATTTGGAATTTTGTTTACTGTCACGTGTCGCAATTCGGTGGTTTCCTTCCTGGAGGAAGGGTGGATCGTCTTAATCCCGATCCCTGGGTGTGAACATGGTGCTCCCAACTGACCAGCCGGAGCAAGGAGCGGTGTGTTGCAATTTCGGATCTCCATACCCTGGAGTTACGAGTGGTGGCACGTTGCATTGCATTTTGTGTAGCCGCAACGCGTTGCTTTGCATTTTGTGGTGCCGCAACGTGGGGCATTGCACGTAGTACACCCTGGACAGCAGACTAACGAGACTCTGGCGACTTGCTCCATAGCCAGTATAATTTTGTTTGTGTTGTCCTGTGTTTTGTCCTTATTTGTACTGAGTGCTCCTTTACAGCCTCAGCTTTTACGAAAGTCAGAAGATTTTAATATTTTATGATTTTAGTTATGCAACGTTAGAGTTGTTCTGTGTAACGATAAGGGGTTGGACCCGGTATAATGTGACGAGTTCAAAATAGCCTTAGTGCTGACGCACCCCAAATTTTAAATTCAAATCAAATGAAAAGGAATTGATGATCTATGGCAGACAGACTTGATTGAAATGAACACACGAAATTTGAAAAATCTGAATAAGATAAATCATGGTTTTAAAGTATTTGCTTACTGTAATAGACACTTTTAGCAAATATGTTTGGGCCGTTCCTTTGAAATCTAAAACAGGACCTTGTGTTACTGAGGCCTTTAAGTCTATTTTCGAGCAAGGCAGAATACCTCATCACTTACAGACAGACAGAGGAAAATAATTTTACAATTCCACATTCACCAAATTAATGGTCCAGCATGATATTAGACATTATTCTACATACAGCTATTTGGAAGCTAGCATAATTGAGAGATTCAACAGGACATTGAAAATTAATCATATGTGGAAACAGTTTAGTTTCCTATAAATTGGTAACAATTTTATCTGATCTTGTTCATAATTACAATAACTCTATACATAGAACCATACGTATGAAGCCTGCGGAAGTGTCTAATCTGACGAATTACAATTGATTTCTACTGTTTACTGTACTAAATATCAACACAAAACCAAGAAACCTAATTACAAAATAGGAGATCAAGTGAGAGTTAGTAAATTCAAACACTATTTTCAAAAGGGTTTTACTAAAAATTGGAGTACATAGTTGTTCACTGTGGTTGAAGTCTTATCAGGAAACATGTATACATATATAACAAAAGATAATTGCAATGAAATATTGAAAGGAAAATTTTATGAAGAGGAACTTAGCAAAACTGAATACCCAGATACATATCTTATTGAGAAAGTATTACGTAGAAAGAAACAAAAAGTTATTAGTAAAATAGCTGGAACTTCCAGAAAAAAGTTGGATTACCACAACCAAGTAATTTTATGACAACAACATGGAAAGCGGTAAGACGTTTGCCTGATTTACTAGAAACTAGAAAGAAAAATGGTGAGCTGCTCCCTGACAATCTCAGATGCCTTATTGTAGGTCCATCTGGATGTGGAAAAACCACACTATTAGTAGATAATTTTCTGCTTGCTCCCAATTGGTTAGACTGGAAGAACAGACACTTGTATGTTTTCTCAAAAAGTTTGGAGCAACGCAAATACCAGCAGCTTATGAAACTGTATGAGAAACTGGGCATAGCTACCTGTTAATCAGAAATAAAACCACTTAGCAATTGTTATGAAAACTCAGTTGTAGTCTTTGATGATGTAATTTTATAAAATCAAAATGAAATTCGTATTTTTTTTGCTCGTGATAATACAAATCTAGTTTGTCTGTTTCGTCAGGACCACACTAATCTTAAACATGTATATAATGACTATGTAGGAGGAGATTTACACTACAGTCATTTTTCAAAATTCTGCTCTTCCTGTTGAAACAAAGATGATTTTGGATTTGCTAAAATTGATATAAGTCAAAAACCAAACAATGGAAAATACAGAAACAAAATTAACAATTGTATCAATGTTGAGTAAATATAGGGGCTATCCACCGGAAGGAAGTGCCTTCGCGCGGACGCCATACTTGTAGCACAACAACTTCCGGTTCGTAGGCTCACAACATGCCGCTAAAGGGAGCTGAGATTGTGTCATGTATGAAAGGAACGAATGGGTGTGTACAAGGAGGATGTAAACTACGATCAGGGCTAAATAATCTTTCACGGATCTTTCTTCATCCATTTCCTCGAGATCTAGACGCCAAAATTATTGCATTCAAGCTGTCAGGCGTGAAAATTGGAAGCCCATTAGCAGGAGTAGACTCCGCAGTAATGACAACGGATGTGCTGGAATCCAAAAAGTCGGGACCTGAAAAAAAAATCCGTTCTGATCCAGACTTCGGAAAAAATGGTAGAGTTTAAAAGTAGTTTATTCCCTACATATTTTTTTTGTACTAAATGTCCGAAATTTATTGAAATTAGCAGTTTTTATTCCAGAAATGCAAAATAAATCATTTCACGAGGATGAAATTTTGTGTATAATTAACATTTATTTTAGTATCGGCTAATGTTGAATATTTTCCGCTCCTATAATCTCCCAATTTAGTTGGGAAATAACATTATTTTTCCCGTTTTGAACGTCAGGACTTTAAAAATACCCCGTCCTGTTTCCTTCCCAACCAAAAATTTTGCGACCCGCACCCCTTGCACTTCATTAAAGGTAGAAGAGAAATCATTGAAATCTCGATTTTCTCTCTGTTTTAGTGATATGAGCAAAAATATTACTTTTCCTTTCAAAAGATGCTCGGTCATAGTCAGGTAGGTTACACGTTACGTTCTTGAAGTACACACGAACTGTATTAAATTCTTGTATAACCAGATTATTTTTTGTGTGTGTGTAACCAGAGGAAATAATTTTTATGCAACCACAGGAAATACATTTTTGAGCAACCAGAGGAAATATTGTTTTGTGTAACCAGAAAATTAAGTGTGGGTACTATTATTCATTTTCGTCTTTGCAATGGAAATCTTTTCAACATTGATAGAGAAAAGATCCTAGGTTTGAACACCATGGTCAGGCAATGGTGTGTCATTGTGTTTGTCCCATCATTAATTTTTCCAGTTTATCATTCATCTTCATCGTCATGTTCAACACAAATAGCAGAAAATTGACTTAAAATAACAATGAGAGTTTTGTATTTCTGCGTTCAAACGGGAACGAAACCAGCAAGTGTGCATTACCTCATCCCTCTGACTCGCCCTGACTGAAGAAAGAAGAAAAAAAGCTCCTTTTTTCCGTTTTTTATATGTCCGTATATCTCGCACTTTTTCACGTAAAACATAGGCTAAATGTATTCATCTAAAGATTTACATGCTTTAAGCGCTCTCGCTCTGTAGGAAAAATTACTTCCTATTAAATATGTAGGCTACAAATATCGCCAATGCAACGACAATCAGCAAATGGATCTCATCCTGGAATAATGCCGTATTACTTTCTAGTTGCTCATCCAATTCATATGCAAAGGCCTCTACTTTGCCCTGATATCTCTTATTCTCCTCGTCGTCAAGTGCTTTTATATGATCCATTTCATCCGATATACAAAACGAGAAGAAAGGCCACAAGTACGCGCTTGAATTACCCGGCCGCCGTGAACCGGAAGTTGTTGTGCTACAGTTCAACAATCGATTGTGCCGTTCGATATGTTTTTGTTTACTCGTGGATAGCCCCTTTAAACAAAAAATTACAAAACACAAAATTGGAGACAATTTGAATTTACGTGACTATCTGGCCAAAATATTCACTAAGAAACACCCCAAAGATTATACATATGAAGATTACCAGAGTTACTCAGAAATTTTGATACTGTCTGATGCTCTATAAAAAAACAATGATGCTAGTCAGAATCGATTTAAATCTAGCAGTGGGGTTAAATACAAGAATTTGATTAAACCTTTATGGAACCAACTTAAGACTGGTAGTGGCATTAAACATTACAATACTACCCAAAGAGTTTGTGTGGGTGGATGATGTGAGAAAACTCATAGATAGATTGTTGGTCATAGCAGGAGAACAAAATGCTGGCAACAATAATTTCCATATTGAAAAATTAGGTATTGTAGATATGATTAGTGCAAAACTAGCCAATTTTATTGTAAATGACAGTAAAGGCATAGGATACTTAATTAAAATTATTAATACTCTACCTCCTAAATTCTGGAAGGGTCAGAGTTTAGTAAATGACATTATTAACAAACTTATTTCGATATGCACTTACCTGGTTACCAATACTGTGGTCCAGGGACTAAACTAGAACAGAGACTGGAGAAAGGTGACAGAGGAATTTATCCTTTGGATACAGCTTGTAAAGACCATGACACTGCCTACAATACTTACAATGCTCTTAGTGCTGGTCATGAGGCAGATCAAAAATTAGAGAAAGCAGCATTTGGAAGACTAATGAGCAAAGATTCTTCATTAGGTGAAAAATAGCAGCATTAGGTACAACCATTGCTATGAGTACAAAACAAAAATTGGGGTGGGGACTATAATATATATATATACCCATGATCATGAAACCAAAAGGTATTGTATACCAAGTACCTTATTCAGATCTAAAATTTCAACTGTCCTTAGACAGTCTCTTCACCAAAAAGCAACAGGAGAAGAAGAAATCTTGTTTGAGTATAGTATAGGTCATGGAATGAAATTAACTCTTAGTACACCTCAGTTGAAAAAATTACCACACACTGGTGGTTTCATATTTAGTATTCCAGCTATTTTAGCAGCTCTATGAGCTGTGGGGAGTCTAGCAGGGGGTAGTGCTGCTATAGTAAAAACAGTTATTGACGCAAAGAAGAACAAAGCTGAACTAGAAGAGAAAACTTCATGATTTGGCAATGGAGAAGAAAGGCAAGGGTATTAATGCTTTGAGAAAATCTTTAAAAAAAAAATAGAAACACTCTCCAACTTTGATATTGAAAATTTAATTGAATTACTGGGAATTAAACACTTCAGAGGTGTTTTCATGTCAGATTCTCTACCTATTACGGAACAATATAAAAAAGAGTGTGGTGTAGTCAAGGCACTCACAGGATTTTTTATTACAAATATCTAACATACCTTTTGTTTTTGATTCTTTTGGTGGCATACCTCCATTAGGTTTAGTTAGTTATCTCAATACTCCTAATCTCTATTATAGTGACGAGCGTATCCATGGTTTTGAGGATGTAAATTGTGGCCACCTATGTGTTTCAATGCTGGCTTTCTTATCTGGAATAAATAAACCATCAATTGAAGATTTTCAGAAAGCATTGTGGCACCTGAAGCATCATGGGAGTGTTTTATCTTAATAGTGAGACTTTAGTATTTAAAACTCAACTTACACAATGATATTATCTATCCTAAATCTATATCTCTACGTGCTTTCTACAGTATGTATCTTATTCCTAATATCACACAACAAATAATAGGGTTGCAGTAGGAAATGAAAAAGTTATTACTACTGGTCAGTATTATCTATCAACATTACAAGCTCATCTGCCTAGAGGCAAAACTCTGTTAACCACAGGGTGGAATTAGTTTCTGCAACTTAAACAGTTGATCTGGGTACACTTGGTAAACTACTAGGTTTTGAGAATAACACAAAACTTGAGCCTGCCATCAAACACATAGATGACAATATTCCTAAATTCTTGGCCATAGAGACTTTGAATATTCATTGTAATGTAGCAGAAGGAATGATTACTAATTCTGATGGCAGCATAGGTAGTCACAAACGAACTGGAATCATAGCAACTTTCAAACCAATTTCTGAGTTCATGGAACCTATTATCTACACACCCTCCTCACCTATCTATTTTTCAGTATCCCATAATCGTATAGACAACATAGAGTTAGTAGTAACCAACGAAAAAGGTGAAGTAGTAAAGTTTGCAGGTGTCTCCACAACAGCAATCATAGAAATTAATATTTAAAATAACCATTAACATGGAGCATATTGAAAGCTATGAACTACAATCTTTTCCTTCCAATCGTCGTACATTTGCTAATCTAATGAACTCAATCGTGAAATTGAATTATTTGACGTGTACGTGGGTGACAGTTTTGTACATCCTCACAGGACTGACTTGTATATTAAATTTGAAGTAGTAAAAAATTAAAATAATGAAACATTTCCCCCTGGTGCAAACATAAAACTAGTAGATAATTTTGTACCACACTTGGTCTCTCAAGTGGAAATTAGAAAACATGGTACTGTGATAGATAGAGTAGACTATCCTGGTATTACTTCTACTACCATAGGAACACATAAATTTTCCAAAGTAGATGCAACATATTACCAAGCGGGGGATTTTAATTAGGAGCCAATATTCTGACAAGAAAACACACAGTACTGTTAACCATGCTTCTGGTGCCAGGTTTCTTCTCGGACTACAAGGACATCATATGGAAAGGTGGTTTGAGAATTACTTTTCGTAAGGCAGCCAACGATAATAATGTTCTTATGCATTACAATACCTTAAATGCAGATGGTACAACACTTCCCAACACCCTACCTGAAGCAGATAAGTGTATTATGAAGACCATGGAGCTAGGAATACCAGTAGTAGAATACGAAACTAATTGGCTATAATATAAACTCAACAAATGATGAGCCCCCTCAGGCAGATTTGGCTACACTTAAAACAAGCTCAACATGCCCATATGAGCTATTTGCTCAAGTGTAGCACCCTGTCTAATCCAAGATTTTTGTAAAAATGCCCTCGGGAATTTCCCGAAACTACAGTGTACAAATGATGAGCCCCCTCAGATTGATTTGCCCATACTTACAAAAGTTGCATCAGCCAGATTGTTGTCCATAAGCTTGTTAAAAATATGCCCCTTCTTGATATTGTTTTGGATACACTTGAAATTAAGCCAAAATCCTCATAAAACACACACCCACACACACACACACACCCACCCACAAACACACACATATTTACTTCCGGTTTAAGTTCAATTGGGAACCAGGCTCAACTTGCATATCTAGTACTAAAACAATGTAATTCTTCTAGAATTGCTCTGTGACTCTCTCATTTCTTACATCATAAAGATATGATTTTTCACCTATGAGAATAACACTACATATAGTGTCATCAGGGAGTGTATTGTGGAATTCACAGATAATTTTAATGTTTGTCCTGTCATTAACCACAACTTGTTTCCTTTTTGAAGTGTTGATGACAAACATGGGTCTCTGTGCTTTGAATTCATCTGGTGTGTAATACATGTCAGTATTGCCACTAGTGACCCTTTTGTATGCTGTAAATGCCTCATATAATTTAAGGAAATCATCCTTGGACATGTCTAAATTATAATTTTCTCTAGGGAATACCTCATTTCTGCCATTTTTAAGATATATGTTCTTGATGTTGCAGTTATCAAATCTACTTGAATTTTTTTCCTGATTATTGTGTCTTCCAGTCTGAAACAGTACCACCACAAAATCCGGCATGTCATATTGTATACTGGAGAATGAATTTGTAGCATCAAACTCATAATAAGTACCAGCGGCAGGCTTCTGTACACATTGATATGTATAAAATTGTAAAGGTACTTGTGGATTTTTTATTATATCTGCTTTGTATTTAAGAGCATAACTGGCTTCATATTCAACAACTGGGATTCTTAGCTCCATAGTCTGAATAATGCATTTGCTTTCATCAGGTAAGGTATTGGGCAGAGCTTCCCCTGTAGAGTTTAATGTACTGTACCTCATCAAAGCATTATTATCATTGGCAGCTCTTCTAAATGTGATTCTTAAACCACCCTTCCACATAATATCTTTGTAATCTGAGAAGAATCCTGGCAACAGGCGCATAGGGAACAGTACAGTGTGGCTCTTGGATAATATTTTATCACCAGCCTCAAATCCACCTATTTTGTAGTAAGAAGCCTCGGTTTTGGATAATTTTAGTGTGGCCAAAGCTGTGGAGGTAATGCCGGGATAATCCACTCTGTTTATAACAACACCATGCTTTCTGATCTCAATTTCAGAGAACAGATGCGGCACAAAATTGTCTACCAATTTGCAGGATAATCTGTTCCATCGAGCTTTACAACATCAAATTTGATGTATAGATCTGCTCTGTGGGGGTGTATAAAGCCATCCCCTACATCAAGATCAACCTCAATTTCTGTGTTGGGTTGATTTAAATTTGCAAATGTCCTCCTGTTTGGGGGGAATGATTGTAGCTCATAACTCTCAATATTTTCCATTTTTTTTGTATGTATTTTTATTTAAATATTAATCTCTATGATAGCAGTTGTTGTGGCTCCAGCAAAATCAACTAATTCTTCTTTTTCATTAATGACCATCAATTCAATATTATCTATTCTATTATGGCACACAAGAAAATATAATATTGGAGATGGAATATAAATGACGGGCTCCAAAAATTCAAAATTAAATTTAAATGTTGCAATGATGCCAATTTATTTGTGAGTGCCTATGCTATTTGATTTGGTGATCATACCCTCGGCCACATTACAGTGAATATTCAAAATCTCTATGGCTAAGAATTTAAGTATATTAATAGCACTGTGTTTGATGGCCGGTTCAAGTTTTGTGTTGTTATCAAAGCCTAACAGCTCTCCTATAGTACCCAGATCCACTGTTTCTGTAGCAGATACAATCTCTACTCTGTGAGTGACAGAATTTTGAGTTAAGACTATACCTCCGGGTAATTGAGCATTTAGAGTGGATAGATTATATTGCCCTGGAGTGATGACAATTTTTTGATCCCCTACTGCAATTGTGTTGTTGTGGTTTGTAATATTAGGGATCAAGTACATGCCATAAAATGCTCTGAGAACTATTATTTTGGGATACACTATATCATCATGTAATTTGAATTTCAATATAGAATTTTGGCTGGTGAGATGGAATACCCCCATGATGTTTTAAATACCACAAGGCTTTTTGAAAATTTTCAATTGATGGTTTATTTATTTGAGACATATATCTAAGAACAGATAAACACAAATGTCCACAATTAACATCTTTGAAGTTTTGAACACGGGCATTATTGTAAAAAAGATTAGCTGATTTTAGATATTTTACTAAATTTTCAGGTGGAACACCTCCAAATGAATCAAACACAAATGCCTCATCTTTTAAATATTTAAGATAACAAATCCAGTGAGTGCCCTGATTTTTGTACTTATCCAAATTAACAATGCCACACTCTTTGTTGAGTGGTTGCTCTGGCAAAGAATCAGACATGTACACACCTCTAAAATTTTTGATGCCCAGTGGCTTGATTAAAGCTTCAATATCTTGGTTTGTAAGCGGCTCTTGTTTTTTTTAAACTTATTCATGGCTCTCTTAACACCTTTGCCTTGTTTCTCCATGGCCAGGTTATGGCGCTTCAATTCATCTAATTCTGCCCTATTTTTCTTGGCATCTATTACTGTTTTTGCTATGGCAGCTGATCCCCCAGCCAAGCTCCCCACAGCCCCAAGTGCTTCTAAGATGGCCGGGATAGTAAATATGAAACCCCCCACATGTGATTTTTTTCTAGATTGTTGTAATTTTTTTAATTGGGGGGTACTAAGCAACAATTTCCTACCATGGCCCTTGGCAATACAAGAGCTTTTTTTCTTGCGCTGCTTTTTGGTTAAAAGACTATCAATAGTTTTAAGAGATTTAAGACCTGCATAAGGTATTTGATACATAACACCATTGGCCATCATCCTAGGTTTATTATATATATAATCACAACCCCCACCCCAGTTTTTGTTTGGTGTTCATAGCTATGGTGGTCCCCAATGCTGCTATTCTCTCACTCAAAGAAGCATCTTTGCTTACAAATCTACCAAATGCAGCCTCTTCTAATTTCTTGTCTGCCACATGTCGCCTCTCAAGATCAGAATGTGTGTTGTATGCTATGTTATGGTCTCTACAAGCAGCATCTAGGGGATTAACACCAGGATCACCTCTGTTTAATCTATGCTCCAATTTTGTGCCTGGACCACAATACTGATAGCCTGGAATGTGTAGTTCAAATGGCAGCTTGTTTATGATGTCATTAACCAACCCCCGGCCCTCAGAAATGTTCCAGAATTTAGGTGGTAGAGTATTAATAATTTTTATAAGATATCCAATCCCCTTAGTGTCATTCACTATAAAATTAGACAATTTTGTGCTTATCATGTCCATAATTCCAACCTTTTCATTGTAAAAATTGTGGTTGCCAGCATTTTCCTCCCCAGCTATCACCAATAACCTATCTACAAGTTTCCTGACATCATCAACCCCGACAAATTCTTTAGGCAGGGTGTTGTATTGTTTGATTCCACTGCCAGTCTTGATCTGTGACCATATGGGCTTGATTAAGTTGTTATATTTTGCTCCACTGCTAGACTTGACTCTTTTTTGTGTGGGATCATTGTTCTGGTATAGAGCATCTGATTTTATTAATATTTCTTTGTAGTGCTCATAATCTTGATCTGTATAGCTGCCAGGCCTTTTCCTAGTCATCAGTTCCCACAATCCAGGTGTGCCGGGATATTTAACAAAACCACCTCTTTGTCCAAGATGAGATTCTGAATATACAATTATATCATCTCCCATAAATGTTACTCTGAAATTGCCAATTCTATGTACGATGCTACCATCACGCTCTGTGTCAGCATATAAGCCAAAGACCTCATCTTTGTTGTCTTTAGGTGTGCTTAAATATTTTTGTGCAAGAAGACCCAATTCAATAGGATCCTGAGTAGCTTCAATTCTTCGAGGAGCAACAGGACTCGGTGATCTTTTATTATATATGTGTTAAGGGTCCCAGGTTTTACTTGAACCACTGTAAATAATTCAGTGCTCCAGTTTCTTGTAAAGCCTCTTTTGAATAAGTGCTTATATTTGCTGATTCTTACTTGATCACCCACCTTGTATTTGGCTTTTCTTGTTGTTGGCTGGTATCTATTATAATAAACAGTCCTGATCAATTTTTGCTCATCAGATGAAGTTACTTCAGAGGGTTTCATGTTGATTGTGGAATGAACCGAGTTGTTATATTTATGTAGAAGTTCTGGAAGAATATTAAGCCATTTATAATTACCTTGAAGTGTAAATTGTTTATACATAAGATTTTTTAGGGTTTTGTTGAATCTCTCTACAATTGAGGCTTTGAGATCACTGTAACTCGAGTAATGTTTTATTGACTGGCTTTTAATAAATTGTTGGAACACAGAATTATAAAATTCTTTGCCATTATCTGTTTGCAAATAGCACGGTGATCTTCCACTCTGATTGATGATTGTCCTGAAGGCTTCTGTAACACATTTTCCAGTCTTGGATTTGAGTGGCACAGCCCAGACAAATTTTGAAAATGTGTCTATTACAGTGAGTAGATACTTGTAGCCCTTGTTGATTTTGTCTAAGTTTTTCAGCTGTCCACTTGCCATCTCAATCAAGTCGCTCTGCCATAAATCATCTATGCCTTTTGTGACTACTGGCAGTCTCTTATAATTATGTCTGGCTTGTCTGTGTATTTCATCAACAATAATTTGTCTAGACATAATATGAAAACAAGAATATTGCAACTATGGGGTGTTCAGCAGCTGATACTACAGGATTTTCTAAATATAATTTGTCTCCTATTTGGATATGAAATTCCAGAGAGCCATCATCTTCAGCATAAGATGTTTCTAATGTATTGGGATCTGTAAAATCCTCTAACTCTACACTGGTGATTTTCACTTTGTTGTCAGCATTTGTTATTGATAAGGTGGGGTAGTGGTGTGCCTGTGGTTGAAGCCAATATTTGATCTTGATTGGTCTCAGTGTGCCCCCAACAAAAAACTGGTAATAAAATTGTGCAGGGGACAGCATATATATTTTGCCACCTGGTGTAAATGGTGAATCATATTCTTTGTTGGGGATGCTGTACAATTCAAGAATTACTGTATGTTTTGGATTCTCGATTATGCCTGTTATTTCTTTTTCTGCTGTAAGCAATCTGCTTGTTACAGATTCAAGGTGCTCATTAATAGTCCTAACAACATCATCATGGCCTGGCTTGATTTTTATGTCCACAATAAGTTTCTTGTATTGCTGCACAATTTCTTGTAGCTGACTGGCAAAAACAGACAGAGCATTTGCTTGATTGGATTCCATGGTCCCTAGCTGTTGCTTGATATTAGCTACAATTTGTTGCAAATTTTCAATAACTGCCAATTTTGAATTTTGAGCAGTAAGATCATGGACCTGTCTTCTGATATCCTCAAACAGGGCATGCAGTTCATTAATATGTTGATTGGTTGGTAGAGTGGCCACTGTCTGAGTAAGTTGTTTGATCTCTGTCTGGATATTCTTGATATCTTCTGATTTCAATATGCGATTCACTGCTCTCTTAATATTTTTAAGTTCCTGTGATGTAGGCAGATTTGATACAGTATTTTGCAAAGATTCAAGTGCCAATTTCACATTATTTAATTCAGAAGCATCAGCCACACCACGCATAGCATCTTGAAGCAGGGCTATATCAGCCTGAGTGGGTGTTGATTGTTGTAAAATTTCAAGCTTTGTTTGGATATCATCGATCAAGTGATGAAAATGAGATAGCTCAGATTCAGTGTTGAGATTTTCAAGCTTTGTGATCTGTTGTTGGACACTGACAAGTGTGTCTACAATACCAGGCAGGCGGGATTCTTGTACATTTGTCAAATCACTTTGCACTGCTGCTATTGTACCCTCAAGATGGGTTATGGTACTTTGAATTTTTCCAAAATCTTCATATGTTTCAAGTTGCAGCTTAATGTTGGCAACACTCCGAGTTATTGCACTCAAAGCATCAGAAGATGGCAAGTTGTTCATAAAATTTTCAAGTGTCTCAATTTTTTCTTTAACCTCGGCTATGGCATTGTTCAGAGGGTCCAGATTGGGTATCTGGAGTGATTGAATCTGTTCCTTTAGAGTGGAAATCACTAGATCAAAATCTTTTTGTGATTTTATGCTTTTGACAATTGTTTGGAGCTGTGTCTGGACATTATTTATCTGCTCTTCCAATTGCTGTTTCAATTGCTCAGAGTTGGTGGCCTGGGTCTTAAATTTGGCTTGAAGAGCTGCTACAGCCTCTTCTAAACTTTGAAAATTTTCTAATGTGGCCAAGTCAGTATATTTTTGTTGCAGCAATTTGAGTTCAGAATCAATTTTAAGAAGAGGGTCCATGCATTGTGATTGCAAATTTGTAATTTCTAGTTGAAGACTGGCATTCAGTGTGGTTTGTAAAGCTTGTAAATCACTTCTTAATTTCTTGACTCTGACATCAAGCATCAGAATCTCATCACTGTGATCTTCATGTCTTGTATGGCCAAATATATCATTAGGCATTTTTGTTTTAGTGGTTATTTATTATTGAATATCTAATTCTTAATTCTATAAAAAAAGGTATAAGCTTGTCATAGGATCCAGGGACCTCAATATATAAGCAGTCACCAGCAGAAACAGTATATACAGTGCCAGAAATCATGTTTGAGTGCATAATTCTATAAATATTTCTCCCTATTGAAATCTTGACATTACCCTCAGGGGTTGTAATAAATTGCAATTGACCACCTACAGGTAATTGGTAATGTTTTAAATTATTGTTAAATATGTACAATGTTTTACCTGTTTCATCATCAACATCTGTAAGTATGCTGTTCAGATGAATAATTAACAAACACTTAGTTTAGATATCATATCAGAAGAGGGTTGTGGTGTTGGCAGGTCCATAATAGCCTGTTTTTTGAACCCAAATAAGTTCATAGGCATGTTTATTTATTTCAAATCATGCTCTGTAATTGGGCATTGATTACCACTTTTCAAATCACAATAACCCCTTGGTAGAGTATGTATGCCACATGATAAAATGCATCTCTTATCATCATGTGGGTCCAGAGCCACTTTTCTTACAATATTTGTAGTCAACAAGTGATCCACACTCTGAATTCTATTTTCTGATGTTCTGATTGTGCTACATGATTTGAGGCAATTTTTGTAATCTTCAAATTCAAGCTCTTTGTGAACAGTTATTCTGCCAATGCCCTTGGCCTTTTTGGCAACAACACCACTACATGTTTCAAAGCTGTACATCTTGGCCCTTAACCCCGCAAATGCCACAATAACATCACCAAGTGTCTCATCTTTTAACTTGCCAGGCACCTTTTTGTTGTGGGGTTTAATTTTTGAATGTTCAGTGGTATCAAAATATTTAAACAATTCAGGCTGTGCTATATCTTGATAAACATCTTCTGTTTGAATATCAAGAACAAAACTATCTGTGTCCATGTACATCAGTTTTACACGATCCTTATAAAAAGGCTTCAACACATTATAATACAATTTTAACATGTGTAATTTGGCCAATTCCAATATCACAGCCCCTACATAAATAGGTTTATCAAACTTAATCTTTTTTTTTTTTTGATGTTGAAAAGTGCCATATTCTCATCATAAATTCTTCTGTAATTGAAGTTGGGCTTTGCAATCAATTTTTTGCTCCGGCTGGGGTCAGTAATTATTTTAACATCAATATGTTTTCTGACATTTTCAATTGTTTTGCCATACACTGAATTGACCATCAATTTAAACAAGGTCTTATCAAATTGGCTCATTGCAGATGTTCGAAGCTCTGTGTTTGTATCAATATATGGTTTCAACCATCTTGAGTGCCTAAACCTCAAAACTTTTCCAACTTTGGTCACTTGAACACCATGATGCATCAGGAACTGGAGGTTTTTGTAATATAAGACATAATCCTGTTTTGGCTCCAGAGTCATCGTCAATTTCTTCTGTTTAGAGCCAGGTGAACACTCAACCTCAGGAATTGGGGGCAGATCAGAAAATGTGTTGTGTAAATCATCAGGAATTGTCAGATCAATTTCTAAGAACAGCCCATAGTCATTGTCATCAAAGTCCTGAAGATCTTCAATGTTGAAATCTTCAACCCACTCAAGCCCTGCATATGGCAGTTTTTTCATCATAGGATAACCATAGAGGCTGTTGGCATCTACATACAGTATATAATTTGATGGCAGTGCTGGATCATAATCAGGAATATATTTGTTATTTGCTCTGGCATATCTCTGAGAACATTGCACCATGCCTCCTCTTATACATTGTTCCATAAACAGATACATATCTTGATCTTGGATCAGATCCAGTTGCATTTTAGTGTTTAAAAACATTGCAGACCATGCTAGGCCCAGAGCACTGTAAAAATACATTGGATCCAGCTTATAATTTTGCATGGAAGATTTTCTAAATGCCTGCAGTATATCAGCTAAGAGGGTCACATCAAGTTTTAAATATGCCTTGTGATAATCACCAAATGTCTGGCATTTTAAATTGTTCCACATCAACTGGGCATGGTGATAATCTTCATCAGTGATTCCAGATCCTCTGATTTTGCTGTAAAACTCTTGTTGTGATGGCAGAGAACACTCATCAAATTTAGAAAAATCTGTAACATAATCATATGGATATACACCCTTCCGCCTAATTAATTTCAGCTCCTGATTTGGAAACAAAGCACATGTGATTTTGAATTGATCATCAGATAATTGAGTGGCCAGTGTAGCCAGGCTAGCCGATAAAATTCTGTATGAATCAAGAAATCTTAAGTGAATGGGAACACCATTAACTTTAATTATTTTGCTAATGGCAATATATTTTTCATTATTTTCAGCTAAAATATTTAAATTCTGCTTGTCAAACCCCTCGTACCTGATCAGATGATGAAAATCATAATTGGATGCACCATGGCAAAATATTACTAACAACACCATCCTGTACAACAACATAATAAAAACTAGAAGGTTCATGTAACTGGTATGATGTACTTAAAGATTCATCAGGATCTGGGCTACAGAATGCAAGAGGTTTGAGGTTTGATTCAAAATCACAGACTATATATGCTGGGTGTTCCAACAAGGCTTCAAATTTTTTGAATTTGGCATTTTCACTTGGATTAGGCATCACCATATGAACAGGTTTATGGTTGCCACAGTATTTCAGATGCTCAATTAACTTGTTTTTAGCAATTTCTGTATTCACTTCCCGAATCCCATTCACCATTTTTCTACCATCAAATACAGTTAAACATCTTCTACACAACTTGAATATTGTCTTAGATTTGTCTAGTTGTGTTCTGACTAAAGCTTCAAGATTATGTATCAGAGTGTAATGATATGTGCCATCCCCTTCAATTAAGAGCAGATCAATCGGAACAGCAGAATCATCATCAAATGTACTGATTCTGAGAGGATCTATCAAGCAATTGCCACGGCCAGTAGAACAAGTAAATACATTAATAGATAATTGTTTACCATTAATATCCCTGTTTTTTTTTCAAATTTATCAATATTCTGAACAGACATTGGATATTCTAAGCCCTTCATTGCTTCATCAAAATTGTGTTCATGCTGTTTATAATAACTTATTCTCTCAGGATTCCTTAAAACTGGAAACAAAGCAGCTAAAATACACCACGAAAAGCATTTCTCATCATTATTTTCTATGTTAACCACGGCTCTTTTGTTTTTAATATTGGCAGGTAATGGCAGATATGTAGATCCTTGTAATGGGCTGAATTCAGAAATATTAACATAGAGCTTGTGTGGCGAACCGCATAGGCTCCATCCAGACTCTTTTGCTGCAAATTCAGAGTGTTTAATATTCAATTGATCTATCAAACTGCTTATTATTTTGTCTGAATTTGTATTTGAATATACAGGTACAGTTTCTGTTATGTGGGGCTGTGTAAATTTTGTGCCATTTGGCTTCTTATATTGTGTAAACAATTTGAGGGACAGCTTATAAGAGCCATTTTGTGCATTTAGAATTGCCTGCACATCTGGATTTATACTGTTCAAAAAATTCTTAATGTCACATTTTTGCTCTGATACAAACCGGTGATCCCTAAGTTGGCCATTAAAACTGCTATGGATAGGTGGTGCATAGCGTAGCTGCTTTGCCGGTCTAGCATTAACAGGTGTTTCATGCTTCCTTTTCAGACCAGATGTAGATGGTTGTGGGGGCAATGTTGATGACTGTGCAGAACAAGAGCCTACATGTCTATTGAAATATGTCTTGCTAAATATTTTATGGCATTTGGGGCATATTTTTGTGGGAGTTCTATATTTGCCTGGGTCACAATTTTTTTGGTGTCTAGCAAAATTGGGGCTGGATATATTTTTATTACACTGATTGCAATATTTTTGATTTGGCATTTTTTGTTGTTGGTTTATTATATAAGATTTCCTGGGGTTCAATTCAAAATTTTGTACTTAATATATATATATATTTTGTTCAGCTGTGTGCTTTGTATATTTCTTGTGTATATTTAATATGTTAATATTATTAATTTTTATTCTCGGTTTATTATACAAAATTTTTTGGGTTTTAAATCAAAACTCTATGCTTATTATGACAGGTTGTAAAGCTAATAGCCTACAAGTGGAAAAAGAGAATAAATATTGATCTACACTGACCTTCCGCAAATGCCTGCACAGACATGCATGTCCTAGAAAGGCAATGACCTAGCACTGTGTTATGTATTGATTTTTGTATAACAGGCTGGGACAGATATAAGCCTGACTCTAAATAAGAGTGGATTACAACAAACAAGCTGGATGCAACAAATATCAGATTTTTTATACAAAATATAAGCCCTTTTTGTTCAATATACCAGAAATATATTTAATATGAATAATAAGAAATATTATATATTAAACCAAACAGGCCTGTAGTATGAGAAGCACTGTAACAACACATCTGTACTCCTCAGCCACTCTCACAATACTGGCTGATATGTAATGCAAAATCTCTTTATATACCCTAAGCATGGATTAAAACATCTGAAACAACAAAGCAATCAGAATATAACACATCATCACATTATGTCATAATTAACCAATCAGAAAACAACACATGCATAATATTGGATAATAATTTGTTGCACAGCATGATGCAATAGAAATAAACCAGAAGTAAGCATGTGTGTGTGTGTGTGTGTGTGTGTGTGTGGGTGTGTGTGTGTGTATGTGTGTGTGTGTTTGGGTGTGTGTTTTATGAGGATTTTGGCTTAATTTCAAGTGTATCCAAAACAATATCAAGAAGGGGCTTATTTTTAACAAGCTTATGGACAACAATCTGGCTGATGCAACTTTTGTAAGTATGGGCAAATCAATCTGAGGGGGCTCATCATTTGTACACTGTAGTTTCGGGAAATTCCCGAGGGCATTTTTACAAAAATCTTGGATTAGACAGGGTGCTACACTTGAGCAAAAAGCTCATATGGGCATGTTGAGCTTGTTTTAAGTGTAGCCAAATCTGCCTGAGGGGGGTTCATCATTTGTTGAGTTTATATTATAGCCAATTACACTACTTATGCTCTCAAATACAAAGCAAATATTCTGAAAAATCCACAAGTTCCTATTGGATTTTACACTTACCAGTGTTTCCAAAAACGAGCCCCTGGTGGACATTACGAATTTGATGCTACTAATCAATTCAGTAGTATACAGTATGATATGCCAAATTTTGTAATTGTACTGTTCCAGACTGGGAGAGAAAACACACAAGAAAAAGATTCCAGCAAATTTGATAATTGCAAGATTAAAAATATTTATCTTAAAAATAGACGTATTGAGATTTTCCCCCGTGAAAATTATAATCTGGACATAGCACAAGATGACTATCTCAAATTATATGAGGCTTACGCTACTTACGAAAGAGTAACTGAGGGAAACATAGATGTATACAATACTCCCAGTGAATTCGAGGCACACATTATCAACACGTCACAAAGAAAACAAGTGGTAGTCAATGATAGAACAAATATCAAAATTGTATGTGAATTCCATGAGCCGCTGCCTGACAACACTTCATGTAATGTTATTCTTATTGCAGAGAAGACTTTTGTTTATGATGTCAAGAATGAGAGAGTTACATAACAATTTTGGTTGCTAAAAAAATCTTTTTATTTACTAGACTAGACTAGACTGATCTCTCACATAGGATACGTCAAAAGTTTTTTCTTAATATTAGTAACCAAAATAATATTTAAGAAACTACCTTAGGTATAAGCAAAGCAGGGTGTTTTAAAAATTACTAGTAATCAAGTAGTCAGTAGTTTTCATATCTAAAAGAAACTACATTGGCACCATTCTCAAACAAGACTAACCACCTGGCAGTAGAGTTTTTGGAGCATAAGTTAAGTACACTCTCAACCAATCAACAGAGTGTCACATGACTCTGAGGGTAGAATATCCCGAAGCTAGATATTCAAGAATGTTTATCACCCTAGTACAAGGGTTTAGAATTCGTAGCATGGTTAGGCAATTTGCTTACACCTACAAATTAGCTAAATCCACCGTAAGATAGAACAAATAGCTTAATTTTGGCCAAAATAGACTATGATATCAATTGACCTTGGACAAGGTTGTTGCCAGAAGCCTCTCGTATCTTTTACTGTATTTGAAGAGCTCTGAATACCCCATCTTTTCTTTGTATGGTGAAGAGCGGCACTTCGGGACGTTTTCCATTTTTGCAGTATCTATTAATAAATTTGAGAAACCAAAGGGTGCCGTCGAAGAAAAATTTGTGAGACTGAGTGTAAGTATACAATTTGTAAATGTTACCGGCGCGTTCGTACGTCCAATGCTCTCGATTATTTGGAACGCTGTGAAGCCTGACAATCTCGACGGAGAACAAATCACCCAATTCTGAATCGTCCAATCTGCTTAGCACCGGTTGCAGGTGTTCCCCGATAGTACGAACAACCTCGTCGTAGCTGGGTTTGATCCTCACGTCGACGTACAGTTGCTTGTATTGCTCTTTCAAATCATGAAGCTTAGTGCCGATACTTTGCAAGGCCGATTCCTGCTTTGCTTCGACGGCGCCGATCTGGAGCTTGACGTTCGCGATGATCTGCTGCAAGCTTTCCACAAGCTTCAACTTGGAAGTTTGGGTGGTGAGGTCGTGGACTTGAGCCCTGATCTCAGCAAACAGCACATGAAGGTCGGCGACGTTCTGATTGGTAGACAAAGCAGTAACCGTATCCCGAAGTTGCACAATTTCAGCTTGGATCATTTTCGTCGGATTTGAGTATTCGGTTCACGGCCCTCTTCACGGCTTTCAGTTCCTGCGACGTGGGCATGGTGGCCACCGTACTTTGAAGGGACTCCAGAGCCTTCTTCACAGTATCCAATTTGGTGGCATTCACCACGGTGCGCATGGCATCTTGAAGTTGTGCAACGTCATCCTGGGTGGGCGTCGATTGCTGCAACGTTTCCAACTTGTTCTGTATGTCGTCTATCAGGTGGTGGAAATGCGAAAGTTCGGATTCGGTGTTCAGATTTTCCAGCTTGGAGATCTGCTGTTGAACGGTGGTCAGAGTTTCGGCGATGCCGGGCAATTTTGATTCCAAAGCTTCCTGGACGTTTGAAAGATCGCTCTTCATGGTTGCCAAGGTATCCTCGATGTGGGCTACGGTGCCTTGAATTTTCCCCAAAACCTCGTAAGTCTCGAGCTGGAGTTTGATGTTCGCTACGCTGCGAGCGATGGCGTTCAGTTTGCTGGATGACGGTAGGTTGTCTATGAAGCTTTCCAACGTTCGAAGTTTGACTTGGACCTCGGCAATGGCGGCGTGCAGGGCATCCGTTCGAAGTTCCATCTTGATGTTTGCCAGCTTTGGAATTTCCAAGGGAATTGAAATCTCATACAGTCACACAGTCAACGGCAAATATTAATAGTAGGCAAATTAGTCATCGTCATATTTACTGTTCTGTTTTCTGTCACGTGGTGTTGAAAGATTGGAACAAAAAGCACGAACAACCACTCCTTGAAAACACATAGAATGAAGAAGGAAAATAACGGAGGCCAATATACTTAGTATTTACTAAAACTATTGTAGTAAAGAATCAATTGCTTGTTAACTTGCGTACAAATATTTGGTCATTGGTACCTCTTTCCTTTCTTTTTAGAATCAAACATGAGTTTTTTTTATGGACCTTTAACGCAAACCAAGATGGCATATTTATTAGTTGTCATATTTCCTTTTGTAAGCAAAAGTGGAAAGGCTAATCGTAAAAGTTAAGGTGAACATGAAATGTGGATACATTTCCATTTCATTATAAATAAAATCTTTCAGTTTTTCATATCTTCAGCGAAGGAAGAAAACAGTTTTTCTGTTTGTACTTTTCATTCTTATTCTCAGAATTCAAACATAACGCTAACAGATATAATTAGACCATGTTTCTAGAGACTTACCCTCGATTCTGTCATTTCAAATATTTTTCTAAGAATTTAGCTCCGCTGTGTACTATGATTTAATAAATGTGAACCGTTGACTAAATAAGAGAAAGGTTTCTTCAAAAATATTTATTGAGTAAGTGACCTGACTCTACATTATAGTCGTATCAGATCAAAACCTTCCTGAATCGAAATTATCCTCTCCCTAACGTTTCCTCAGCTTGTAGACCGGCTATTGTTTCTCCGACAATGTAGAACGGAAGGAATAGTATCCCTGGGAAGAAAAATATTGATTGATATATAAAAATAACGACTAATGCAATACATACATGAGATCGAGAACAAATGACATATTTCTTGGATTCGGGTTGATGTTAGTTTACTAATTTGTATCATTGCACAAACATTTCAAGCGCATAGTAGTTTGTTTTTTTTAAATGATGAATTCTTCTCAAAATGAGCCCACAGGAAATGAGTAATCGAAGGGAAATTGAGGACTAAAAGTGGTAAAAGTTGTAAGTGCCAAAAGCGAAAGTGTTTGGAAATCGCATCGTTCCGCACATTAGCCCATACGAACGAGCACACTAGTGACCTTTTTACACGCCCTTTGAACTAGTTACAGGGCTACCAGCTACATTTCACGTTTACCACATTATAAAGCATGGCACATTTCACAGTTTAACGTGGAAAACAGTGCTTTGAATTATTGTGGCACTTGAAGCATTTACCAATTTTAGTCTTCAATTATACTTCTCTTGAACAGAATAAAACTTGAAAACTTCAAAAGAAAGGGCCGATTTTTTGTAAGAACCGACTGGCAGCAGTGATCGAATCGCGCCTGAACAGTAATAACAGTTGGTTCATTGGCGATCCAGTAACCATAGCTTCGCTAGTCAGCTGTTCGTTATCGTGTGTGTTAGAGTGTGTTAAAATGACTGGGCGCATACACAATCGCGCGTGTTGCGAAGTCCGTTCTGTGATTCATTTCTTCACGCCAAAGGTCAAAATGCTGCTGAAATTAACCGGGAATTGTGTGAAGTGTGTGGTGACAGTGTTATGAGTGAAGGGAAGGTACGGAAATGGTGTTGTGCATTCAAAGAAAGCCGTACAAATATCCACGATGAAGAGAGGAGTGGAACACCGAGCATTCAGATAGACACGACTTGGTGCAGCGTGTGAATGAAAAAGTGCAAGAAAATCGTTGCTTCAGTATTAGCACTCTCAGCATCGAATTCCCAGAGGTTTTACCATCAACATTGTTCCGCATTGATAGACGATCACAAAACGAACCGACAGACACTGGCAGGTGCGTTTTTGGATCGCTACGACCGAGAGGGTGATGCATTTTTTATCCACGTTGTTACAGGTGACGAAACATGGATTTCTCACTTCAATGTCGAGTCCAAACAACAGTTTAGCAGTGGCGTCATTCAAATTCACCAAAGGCGAAAGAACTCCCAGGCGGCGACCTTCTATGCAGAAGGTATAAAAAAGCTTGTTCCACGGTACGGAGAGTGCTTGGAAGATAATGGTGCCTATGTTGGAAAATGAAGTGGATATGTACAGTCACCGGCAATCAAGATGGGACACTTAGATCTTGAAATACGCGCTTCCCTGCAAGGTGCTATGTGTGTTGCCTAACTCAACGGTGGTGGTATAAGTTGCTATTGAAAGTTTGCTATTAAAATCCACATATGACTGTGGAGTTAGGCACTTGCAGGGAAGTGAGTGTTTCAGGATCTAGGTGTCCCATCTTTATTGCCGGTGACTGTACATGTTTGTAACCACTAGTACAATGTTGCTACACTTACTTTCTTGTTTGCTATAAAATATCGCCCCCCTTTTTTTTAATGCGCCTCGAATATCAATGTAGTACTTGTCTTCCAGCATACTTTAGTTTTTGAGCCAAGAATGGACTAAATTCACGGGCTGTGAATTTTTTTTCTACATTTTGTGTGGTCTTAGTTCACAAATACTTTATATATATATATATATATTATGCGGAGAGTACGTTTGTATATATTTTGCATCATTATGTATGAATTTTATTTCGTTTAATAAATTATGTATTGTTAATTTAGTACAAAAAATGTTGCAGTTAAACAATAGACAATGGAACTCACCTCCTGTTCTAATAGTATATAATTATTTTACATCCATTTCCTATTAAATAGTCTTTACTTGTGTGTGTTTGGATTGTATATCCATATGATTTAAAGTTGAAAGTGCATTTTTATACAAAATACAAAACTTAACCTGCGGAACAACCAAAAATCGACACTAAAACTATGATGCGAGTGTTCATAAACAAATGTTGAATTTGAGTTTTTCTCGTTATACACACGTAGCGTGAACGAGACTAAACCTACAGTTGAAAATGCCATCCGAACCACTATGTGCCTCCACCAAGTATCAAACCTGAGACTCCTTGACAGGGGTGCCCACAGGGGGGGTTTCATGACTCGCCTGTGTCATGGGAATTTGGGGGGGGGACAAAATTTTATACCAATTCTATATATATCTTCACACAAAAATGGGGGAATCGTATTGTGTGATTGACTTGTCATTGATTTCTAGTTTTGGTTATTATGTGTTTTTCTACCTACCTGTGGGTGATCGCGGCGATAGGGTTGAAATTAAACACCAACTCTTATGCGTTTATAATAGGTTTGGATAGAAGGGGGAGGGCGTGGTATTCGCATTAATACAAGGTTAGTCGAGCAGACAAACTGCAGAAAAAGGTTGACTAACAATGGTAGTGAGCCTAAAGTATCTAAAGCAAACATATATTGCTTAAATATGTCTGTATGTGACGGAACCACGGGGGGGGGGGCAAGGGGATTATTGCCCTCCCCCAACCTTCGACGGAAGTCAATTCTATGGGGGCAAGTGAGGGGGACAAACATTGACGGCCAAGGGAACCTGCAGGGGGGCACAGATGAACAATTACCCTTCGATTTCAAATTTTATGCACATAAAAATTCATTTTGTAAAAATTTCATGCTTACTTCGCTCTCATTATCTGCTTTTCTCCTTTTCGTCAAGTTCAGAGCTCTAACTAGGGGCGGCGGGAGTCGAGCATGGGTGCCGAATGATCTAATAATGGGTTGAAAAAGAGAGAATGCCATGGCGTCCTGTGAAATTATTTGCGCCCTATTAAATCAATATTGTTTTCAATTGCAATAATTGGATCTAAAAATTTTCTTGCTCGCTTCACTCGCATTGTACTTGTTTTCTGTAATGTAATGTATTTAAATAATATGTGTTGTATGTTTGTATTGAATAAACTTTGAATACGTACACAATTTAGTGTTACCTTGTAGCATATGAATTTTATATTTTATGTCGTTCCATTTTGCATTTGTGTGTAAAACATATGTTGTACATGAAAGTTACACATGTATCTTCGGAATGCATTTATCATTCATTTTCTGCCATTCAAAAATACAGTTTGTGTGCTTGATTCCCAATGTTAGCTAATGATAAATTGACAGTGTTGAAAAAATATTTCAAATAGTTTGTTTCAAACAAAAGCTTTAGCACAGACTTCTACTCCCTTTTTGCATAATTTATGAGGATAATAATGTCTTTGGTGGTAGTAGTAATAAAGCCATTATTATTATTATTATTATTGGTATGTTTATCCTGGAACTTACCCCCCTGACAAGAATTCGTGGTTGCACCTCTGGCATTATATTTTTCCGCAAATTGTGTTTGACAAAAATAATGTGAGTAATTAATTCGGCATAAACGTGTGGCGGGGGGGGGATGTTCTATATTTTTGGTTGGAATGTGTCATGGACCTTGGGGGGATGGGCACCCCTGCTCCTGACTACTACATGGCGACCACGTTACAACTACGCCGTCGAGGAACCCCCTAAACAAGTGTTAACAGGTATGTTTTTGAAGGTAACTCGCATAAGAATATATAAACAAATATGCAAATGCAATCTTTAAAAAAAAGAAGAGTGTACTTACCGATGAGAGCTGTTGAAAACAGAAGCATAATCAATGAAGCGATGATTGGAGTTTGCGTACACTGAAGGATTACGCCCGTTGTCCCGACAACGACACCGAAGGCTACGATGCATTCGAAAAAGTATACGTAATACCACGGTTCCAGATAGACAGCTACTCCCTGAAAAATGTGTAATATCAATTAAATGGGTGAGAGAAAGCAGGTTAAGATTCCAGATTTTGGTCATTTTGAGCTGATATAGTCATTGTGTTACTTAAGCAACTGACACAGTAAACATTCTCCCTCTCAGCACGAGTAGTAGTCAGTAAGAATATCATTGAGGTAAAAAAGGTAAAGTGCTCCCCTGTGCATAGCACAACGCCATGAAGGCATATAGGGGGTGTGGGGGTAACGCCCCACACTTCTTGATCCGGTCGTGAGTGGGGGTGATGTGATCAGCATCACGCCCCTGACCGCCTTTACCCCCCAGGGTTTCCCCCAGGTACCCATGTTATTCGACGCTGGGTGGGCGCCGGGGCCACTTTCACCGTTAGAAAAGTTCCCGGATTTGAACCGGCCGGGGATCGAACCCGGGACCTTTAGCATAGTGGTCAGACGTTACCGACTGAGCCACCGCGGCCATCGGAATATCATTGAGGAGAAGAAGGAAAACATTTCTGGAATGTTTGACTTTAAGCACTCAGCACGGGAAAAAAGCAGCCAACATTTTAAGTAAGAAATGTTGAAAATCAACAAATAATCAACTTTAAGCAATGGTGGCCTACGCTGTTTAAGAAGAGCACTAAAAGCCTACAAAGCAGTGAAGTGTCCCCAATTAGCAAGCACAGGCATCTCAAATAAAAAGAAGAAGAAGGATATGTGACAGCACACGAGATTTTAGACTGCACCAGGAGAAGTATTCATGCTCTACAAAGACGGTGAGATTGTGCTTGCTATTACTAATGTTTATGGTGGGAAAGCTCCAATAAACAGTAATCATTTAAAAAAATTAAAAAAAATGAGGACGTGGTTTAAATTGTTCATTAAGTACCAGACGACTGTAAAGAGTTGCATGACGTCATTTTATCATAGCCTACATCCATGCAGTCTTCACATGATGAACATTCTCATAGTGACTAGCAGTGCTGTAGAGAGAATACTTTTCATTCATTTACGTTCATGTTGCAGGTTAACCACTGTTTCAAGTAAATGTTGTGTTACTTAAAATTCATTATCGAGAATTGTTAATGTAAACATTTTATTTGGTCAGAACACTAATCTTGCATTCATAGTAATGTTAAATCAAATAGTAACTGGGCTGTAATATTTAAAAACTGCATTTATTGCTTGCTACGTTCAAGTGAGAACCAAAAGGATAACATTCCACCATGTTTTAATATCCGTGTCTATTTACGTATGAGCAATTTACAGCAAGTATTGCTTTAGAATTATTGTCAGAGCTTTGTTTTATAATTTCACAATATAAAGTTTTTTAATTAATAAATTATGTTGAGCAGCAGAACTATTTCGTGGATTACCCCAAGATTACACTCTACGGAATCTTTTCCTTCTTTCTCTCACGCATTCAATTATAATACAGTATCGTGTAGAAATGAAATTCTGATGAGAAGCTTTCTCCCTTCGTATTATTTTATGCCTTACATTGGACAGATCTTTGAAGGTGTGTGATTAGTAAATTTGTTGTGCGAGTCGGGAAAGGATAAGTTTCATATACTACCCATACAGTTCAAATCTTCAATGGACATCCATAGGATATCCAGATCATCCCATATACTATGGATATCCAGCTCTGGACATCCAAGGGACGTCCGTAGGATATCCCGTCCTGGACATACAGAGAAAGTCCTGTCTTGGATATTCCTGGGATATGCAGTATGACGTCCACGTGTTATTTAAAAAATGACATAAATGTTTTGATATCCGCATAAAGATTCATTCATAGCATCTAGTCTCAAGTTAATTATTAATGCTCTAGAAGGAATTCTAAGCAGATATAACTTTTTTTTACAATCTGTATTATGATAGCGGTTTTTCAGAAGGAAAGCACATTCCTAAAAGTAATATAATCCTCTGAATCTTATGAATGATTCGGCTATGTTTAGTTGTTGCCACTTGACACGTAACTTTCTTTCTGTGTTCAGTTAATGAAAGTGCGTGTGCTTGCTTTTCTGACTCATCTCAGGTACGGGAACAGTATTATTATCTCCTCAGATATTCATGTGGATGTCTAGGTGTTATAAGACAGTAAAATATATGTAAAACAACATTCGCTTTTGTACATAGGCAGAACAACGTAGCATTCACCATCATTAATTCAAAAATAGTTTACTTACCTTGTAAGCACCGTATGCCAATCCTATATTAAGTAAAAAGTCAAGAATTGGAATTCTCAGGACCAAGCTCCTTGCCACTTGAAAAACTGGAAGAAGGAAAAATATATAGGGAGATTTGCACAGTACCGGACAGGCCACAGTACCGGACAGTAACTGTTTCTCTCTATCTCTACTGGTTATCATACACGTACAGCAATGAAAATGTATGGTGCAACAGATGCAGTTGGAGTAATCGAAGTCACAGATTACATCACAACAGGCCACTGTCTTCCTGCTTCTGCACGTTGTAAGAAGAAAGTGAACAAAGTAAGATAATTTAACAGCAGAACAATCATTCCTGAAGGGTGAATTTCATGAATCGTAATACGTATTTATATGATTAAGTAAGATCGAAAACCATTAACAACTTTTGTTATCATGTTAACTGTGCAGCGTGTGTGAGAGCGAATTTAGTAACACGTGTGCGTGGCGCAGTACCGGACAGTAGGTCTGCTCTCAGTAGCGGGCAAAGTAAAGACCATTCATCTTGCAATTGTGTAATTAGGTGTTTTTTCTTTCTTTCAGTTGGAATATCACATAATAAATTAAAAACAATAAACGGAAATGGACTGAAGAACACATGAAAAATGCATTTGAGAAAGTGAGGAAAATGTATTGTCAAACAAGTGAAAGTTTGGCGTCAAGCCCTTATAAGACAACATTTGAAATTAAAGCAGCCGGGACCAAATCCAAGGAAGCAAATTCTGAAACGAGGAAAACCCACAGAGATGCAAAGAGTGAAGAAAATGGAAGAAACCAAGTAAGTGGCAACATAGTAACCACACGGCAAAGTTTTCCCACTAGACAAGAAAAAAGGCAGCAACAGGACAACAGGTCTCAAGTGGAGTTCAATGGACACTACAGTTACATAGTGATGAAGACGTAGCTAGTACAAATCAAACTACATGCATCATTTTCCCAGAGACTTTTGATGAAGACTGGGTTCAGTGTCTTAAGTGTGACGGATCGGCCAACGTTGACTGTGCTGATACTGAAGATATTTCCTTTTATACTTGGGATCATTAAAAGGAGTGATTTTATCAGAAAACACAATTTGCTTACCAGTGGCGTAGCATGGGCATTTCGGGTAGGAACGCCAAGGAAGGGTCGGCCCTTTTTTGCTTAATAATTTACTTATGGTATTAGTCGCCACTGGTATTGTTTATTTGCCCGAAGTCAGCTGGGTTTTCAATAAAACATCATCCATGCATGTTTTAACTAGAAAATGAAATGCCTCACTATGCAACAAATGTTTTGAAGTCTGGTGTTTTATACGTTTCGGCATGACGCAAATCATTATAAAACCTACCTGAATCACAAGCGCCTCTGCACAACCGTAGACGTCATTGTTGTGGATGATCCAACTACTCATTGATTTGGTTTATTTTACTTCGCTATTCTACCACTTTCGGTTAATCGCGAATATGAATATGAGTGATGATATTGATGAAGGGACACTCACAAAGAACGCTCGTGCTCACGCCGGGATTCCCCGGGTTCGATACCCGGTGGAGGCACAAGTGGTTCGGATCCCACTTTAAACTGTAGGTCCAGTCCCGATTAGCCTTCCTGTGCATAAAGTGGACTTAAAACACCAACTCACGCCGGAATTCGAATCAGGGGCCTCTGTCATCTTGGCGCGCTGTGCAAAACACTGACACGGAAGTGGGTGGATGATCCAACTATCGTACACTCTACTAACGTAACAGTGCCGATTAGTAATCCAGACCACTGTTTATTACGTCTTGAGAATGCTGATAAACATTTTAAAATAATATTGTCCAGAGACCATTCGATGTTAAGAGTTTTCAAATGAATGCTAAACATTTCCATTGACACAATATTAAGCAATTAGATAATAACAAAAAAAAATAATAGTTTTGCAGCCACAGGCTGAACTTTTACCACGAGGACTTCACCAACTTATTTGACAAAAACTGTGTTGATCTTTTAGTTTTTAATGCACATCGCTGTTCGTGCGATAAATTATACAATGCAGTGGCCATTAAGAAGTGGTATATTTGAGTTTGGTAAAGTTACGTCAGTCAATATTGCGTTTTGTAGCTTCACATAGCACGAGTGACATGAGCGCGAAGAACCAGGTAGGAATTCCACCGCTGTCGTCTGCTTCAGAAGACAGGAAGGGTCACATGAACCAATCACGTAGCCCTCTGCTCCGTACGCTGACGTACGAGAGAGCATTTGCGCACGTACTGTAGAGTTCCAAGCTTTTCCTCCAGAAAGGCAGCAAGGAATATAGAGTGCTTTTCGCTGAACCTGTCCGGCCAGTAAAGGCATTGAAAAAAATGGTAGAACGAGTGTTGTTAGTGGAGTGTTGCAAGCAGATCGCGAAAAATAACTATTATAATGCCATGAAGATCAAACATATATGAAATTAGTCAAGTTTTTTTTTATATTTACAGCATTTACGCATTTTTGACATTTTAAATCGGGGAACGCCGGGCGTACTATAACGAAACGCCACTGTTGCTTACTTCTTATGTTTCTTAGTCTTGATACTTGCAAATTTAAAAACAAACTCTACATTTATTTATGCGTATATAGTATGGTCCGTTATCTACATTTATAATGGAAGAATAGTGTGTTTTACAATAATAAAAATAATGTAGTAACCAGCCCTGTTACGGAAACGCCACTGCTTTAGAAACATATTTGTCTCTCAGACTCAAACTCTCGGACCAAATTCCAACTTCATATTTTTCTTGGTCCGGAACACAATTCACCAATTTCATGCCACCACTTCCAGTCCATAATTTAAAAGCTACCCAGTTAAAAGCCAAAAGACATGTTGCTTTCTTTTCATCTTCTAAACCTGTCGTGTGTTGGGGCGAAACCACCCGCCGTGTTCCAAACCCTCTTTCTACAAGGTCATTAGGCGACCGCGAGCAGCTGCAGTGAACCTGCCGGCCGGCAACAGGGTTGCCCTGTCAAGAAAAGTGAAAAAAAAGTCTGATATTTCACAAATAAAATGAATTAATTAATTATGGGGACGTTGATACAGAAAATGAAAATATCGATCAGTGGTTCTCTAGAAACATCCTTTCTCAGCGTTCAGTTAAAATTTGAAAATTATCTGTCTACTGGTTCTCGAGATAATCGTGACTAAAGTTACGCCCATAAGCTTACATGGAAAATTGCTCAAACCTTCGCTGGGGTAGGAGATCGCCTTAAAAATCAATTTTCTGGCGTTATTAGTGATTCTATTGGACATATTAAAGGTTTCGAATACCGTATTCAATTAACAGACAATATTCCAGTGAGAATGATGCCATATAATTTGGGTCCAAAGAAAGAAAAGGAAATGGAAGAAATTATTGATAATTTGGTAAAAATTTACTATCCTTCGGACACCTCTAATTTTTTCGTTTTGTCAATTTTTGACATTCGTACTTACGTATCTGCTTCGCGGAACATTCCTGAAGGTGTATCAACGTTGTATTGATTAAAGTAATTGAAATTTTTCACATTACCAGTACCTCTTTCTGATAGGCCTTTTCGCTTGCCTGAGACGAACTAATCTAACCACGCGCCAATGGTTCGCAATTATTTCCAATTTCTAGATCCTGATACTAACACGACACCAAATTTTAACTATGTTTCCTAACCTAACAGAACTAACCTATCCACGCGCCAATGGTTCGTGGGGCTGGCTATTCTCCGTCGGAGAATTAATTTTCAATGAACAACATGAATTTCAGCTATGAAACATTCCCACATCACACAAAACACCTTCCCGATGTTCGACAATGCTACAGGAACTTATTATGGTAAGTAGTTTCTTCTGTAAAAATAAATAAATGTGTCCGAAGGATAGTAAACAAGTACCCAAATAACTTAGAAGACACCTTAAGTTTTTTGAGCAAGGGAAAAATTTATTCCGTTGTTGATATTAAATCTAGTTATCACCATATCTTACTTGCAGAAGAATCTCGAGACGTAACTAGTTTTGTAACAAAAACAGGCCATTTTAGGTATAAATTCCTGCCATTTGGTTTACGTGTAGGAAGTGCATGTCTAGCAAAAGCTATGGACATGGTTTTAGGAGATTTAAGAGGCACATTTCTTTCTTATTATTGTGATGATATTTTAATTGTATCAGATGATGAAGAATCTCATATAAATCATCTGAAGATATTGTTTGAAAGATTCAGAAATTATGGAATAACAATATCACCTCAAAAAATGCAATTGGGCCAGACAAAAATAAAATTCTTAGGGTTTGATGTGAGTAATGGAAATCTATGTATGGATCCTTCGCGGATCGATGCAATTAGAAATTTGCCAGCTCCCAAATCCTTGAGAGGATTAAATAAATTGTTAGGGTTTGTAAATTATTTTTCAAGATTTATTCCTGACTTTCAGAAAATAATTTCACCATTAAATGATGTAAAATCTGTGAAACAAAAATTTTATTGGGGTTCTTTACAACAAAATGCACTCGATACAATTAAGTTAGCATTTGAAGAAAATGTAATATTGAAGTTGCCAGATATGGAAAAACCATTTATAGTTCAGGCAGATGGGTCTTTATCAGGCTATGGTTCAATTTTATTGCAGGAAGATGAGAATAGGAATTTAAGACCTGTCTTCTTCTATTCTAAACGAATGAAAGAAGCTGATAAAAAATGAAACCATATATCAGGTAGAATTGGAGTCTTTAATGTTAGCTTTAGATAGTTTTGATCCTTATTTGAGATGCCAACCATTTCTATTGCAAATAGATAATATGAGTGTTGCATGGATGATAAAAAGAGCATTCAAATACCCAAAATATGCTAGATATTTAGAAAAGCTATCCATGTATAAGTTTCAAATAGAGCATATACCGACCACAAGTAATAAGTTAGCAGATACCTTATCTAGAATGTTTGATGGTAAGGAGTTTAATACTGAAGAACTAGATGCAATTGAATTAGATGGTATTAACTTGAGCATGTGGGCTCATCCCTTATTGTCAGTATCCATATCTGATGAACAACTAAAAGATAAAAAGCTAAAAGAAATCATTGATAAATTGAAAGCGAATGAAATAGTACAGCATTACAAATTAGTAAAGAATGTCTTGTTCTATAGAACTAAATCAAATACTATGCCATATAGAATTGTTGTTCCTGAACATTTGCGTAGATCTGTAATTACTTACTTTCATAGTAATGTCATACAAGGTGCTCACATGGGTTGGTTGAAGACACTAAAGAAAATACAAAAACATCTAACTTGGGTAAGGATGGCTAAAGATGTTAAAGATATGGTACAAGCCTGTGATGTTTGTCAACAAAGTAGAAGTAGAAATGTTGCAGTGGTAAATACATTGTCATCTGAAATTATTTCTGCTCCATGCCAAAAATATCATATTGATTGTGTCGGTCCACTGGTGCCATCAAAAAGATTTAAATTTATATTAGTTGTAGTCTGTGCATTTTCAAAATTTGTTATCTATGAACCATTAAAGATGTTGTCATCAAAGGTCATTGTACAGAAACTTTATAATATATTCTTAACATATGGATTTCCGAGTGAGATCACTTCTGATAATGCCTCATATTTTGTTTCGCAATTCTTTGAATCATTCTTGTTTAATTTGGGCATTAAACATACAACGATAAGTCCTTACAATAGTCAGGCAAATATGGCTGAAAAATATATCTCACTTAAAGTATAGCTTGAGAGCATTGTTTGCTAAAGATCAAACCAAATGGGTAAATGCATTAAAAGAAATACAATATTCACATAATTCATGTATCAGTTATGCTACAAAATTTACACCTGCCCAGCTTTTTCTTGGTAGAGATTTAAGCGATATGTTATGCATTAGATGGCAATTAAAAGATGAAAATGAAGTTATTTCTGATGATGAACAAAAAGAGAGGTTGTACCAGGCATTTCAAAACTTAAAGAAAGCTTGGAAAAAGAGGGAGGAACTTTATAAGAGGAAATTTAGTCCTGTAAATTTTGCTGTAGGTGACAAAATAATGGTGCAAAACCAAGTTATATCAAAAAAAGTTGAGAATATAACACGTAAATTATCTTATAAATATACAGGGCCATATGAAATTGTGAAATTTTTAACTAATGTGTCCGTCTTAGTAAAACATTGCTCAGATCAAAATAAGTTTAAGAGAGTGCATGTCTCGAAGATAAAGAAGTTTTACGAAATGCCTGTTACTCTTCCATCCAGTAATAATATCAATAGCAATTCATTACCAGAGTAAGAGACCTAGAAAAATCAATTTCATTTTTTGTTTGTTTGTTTTCATGTCTGTTACAATGGGTACCCTGTGTTGTTTTTGTTACGTATATCAAAAAAAAATATTCTAATGTTGAAATGGGAATTTTAAATGTTATGTACGTACGTATGAAGGTATTGTTTCTTGGTATTTTTGTATATTACAGGTTTCGTTTGGAATGAAAAAGATCGATCAAATGTCAACTATTAAATAATAAATGAACCGGAGGACCGAAAGTACCAGGACACAAATGATTTGTGGATTTGAATGTATGGTGTTTGTAAGTACCATATGTTTCTTTGCGGGCGATGAAATGCTTCTTATGTACTATATTTAAAGGGGGAGAGGGAATTATGTAACGCTATTCCTCGCTCGCAAAGGAACATAAGTCAGATTGTGTGCAATTCGATATTCATTTGTTTCCCTTGTTCGAAGAAGTAATACGTCACCAATCATGTGACTATGGAAAGGGAGGGCTCTCGCGTGGCTTGCGGAGTTCTCTCTCTCTCTCTCTTTCTCACTCTCTCACTCTGGCAGCGGTTGGGGTTACCTGTCGTAGCTCTACCTTGGACTGGTAGAATCGGTTAGCTGAAGTTATCATCTGTGTACTGGTAGTATAATTATAATAGATTTAAGTTTAATTTAAGAATTATATTATTTCACTTAGTTAATTAGTTTCATTTGTGTACTATTTAGTTATTCGATGTTTAATACTACCATTACGCAGATGGTCATTTCAGATTTGGCCGATACTTACTAGTCTTCTTTATTTTGTATCCAATTAGATAGACAATTTTCCCATCTAAAATTGCTGACTAATATATTATATACGGAACAATAATATCGAATATTGAACACAATCTAAGTCCGGTACATCTATTTGGCCTTGTATGAAATGGGTTGGTTGTATTTGTAATTTAAATTAATGTAAATCGGACATGTGTATATTATACTAAATTTGTTATTGGAAGATTTCTATTGTTGACGTTACTGCTGTTACATATGACCAATTTCTAGTAGTTATTTCAGCAATAAATTGTTAAATTTACCTTTTAATTTTTGTACTTCCCACAAAGGCCTCTGAGTCGGGTGAATAGTTCAATAAGCAAGGTAGTCAAATTGTCAGCCATTAGTATATATAATTGTAGAGGACTAATGACATAATCCCAAATCTAAATTATATGTGAAAATACTAGAGTGGTGACATACTAATAACTTTATGTTTGCTGTCCGGTATTGGGAGCCTGTTTTTTCAATCTGACAATTTTCACTTCATTTACAGCCACTTATTTTTGTCATTTCCTCTGCGTCTTAGCATTTTTGTTCATGACAGCTAATAAATAACTTGTTTATCAATTGTTTGGCCATTTTTCTATTTCAATAAAAAAATATAGTGTCTGAAAAAACTTTACACACCTTAGGAGTCCGGTACTGTGCTACCTTCCCCTATATCTGTTTCACACAATTTATTTATACGTACGAGAGTTTATTAAAGGGGTGGGCTGGTTTTATTCTGTTAAAATATGCGCGCGCTAGCGTGTCAATCACAGAGAGGCGTGACCTTAATTGACGTCTCGAGATCAGCGCCACTGTTCCCGAACTATTCAGTTCGTGAGAGGCAGCCAATCGTTTAGGATGTGTTTCTAGAACCCAGCATGGATTTGTATCAACAGCAGCGCTTGGCAATCAGGTTTTGTTTGACTAATTTGGAATTGTTTATGTTCATGTGGTACGTAACCAGCCTGTAGTCATATGGGGGAAAAATAGCTTCGTGGACACCATTTTCAAACAGACTGTAAGCTGAACATCACTGTTTCGGGTGTGCTAAAAGTAGATTGAACGTTGGAATGAGTGTATCACTTCAGAAGACTATTTGAAAAGTTTGTAATTGAAAGCTAATAGAGCTAACAGCTTTAAAACAATACTTTTAGTATCGTTATTTTTGATAGACACTCATACGTTGCGATTTGTTAATCTAATACTCATCTTTCTGTAGATTTAACAACTCTTCTGACTTTCAGCGTGCACATTGACTTTTCAAAGGACCGCTAGAACCCGTAAGTTTATAGTTTTGTTTTGTGAACACTTTCCACTTACCACGGTTGATAGCAAATTCGCACTCTGAAGATAGCTCAGGGATGTAAAAAAATCCCTCACGAGGAAATTGACTTGGTTCACCAAAGAAATAGTTGATATCATTCACTGTGCTTATTATCTGAAATAGGAGAAGGCACAGGATTGAATTAGTTCGTTTTGGCTGACACCGCGACAGAGGAAAAGGTGAATTCTTCTAATGGCTACTCTGTCTTATATATCTCTGGAGCAAGCCAACGAAACCAAGTTTCGGCGCAAGTAGTGACGCGAGACGGCTCCACCAATGAACACATGAAAGGGAATGGGATTGCCTGGAGGGCGGAAAGTGACTGCAGTTACCAGCCTTCGCAGCAGCGTGTACTGTTTCTATCTGCCCACTCGATTCCCCCACCCCTTTTCTGCCGCTATGCTCGGCCTTGCTCCAGAGATTGCCGGGATAAAGTATACAAGCTGTACCGTTTTCTTTTCTTGTAAGCCATCTTCATGCTTTCCACAGTGAAACACAGTTTTTCACGCAGAAACCCTTCGAACTAAAACCAGATTTTGTCTATCTGTCACCTTTCCCGCGCTAGCGATCATTCGACAGTTTCCTGCCAATTGGATACCAGGAAAATATCCTCTACTGGACAACGAATGGGAAGGAAACAAGCAGCGCTTACACCACTCTGTTGCCAGGCGTTGTAGTTTAATCCTCACCTTGCAGTGGCGGCGATTGGGTTCCAAAACCGGTGGGGCAAGGTGCCAAAACTGGGGGAGGGGGGCAAAGACAGTATATTTCCCTTCGTAGATAAGGTTTAGCATAGTGCGGGGGCAAAAGTGACGAAAAGTGAAGGGGGAAGTTGCCCTCCCTAATCGTTGCCACTGTCACCTTATAATATGTTATTGCAGAAGTTCATTTTACACAGGAGCCGTGCGGTTACCTCGGCACATGGGGTAACAATTAATGTTGGTTGGGTAGACGATTGCGTGTGTGGTGTGTGTACACACACAAATCGACATAATTAACCCTCAAGATTAGTGGTTTAAAGCATTGTGGACTCTCTTCTACACACAAATACATGGTTTGCTTCGATTTTTACTTAACTAAAAATAAAAACACATTGGCGAAACAGCCCTTGAAAGGCTGTCTACCAAGCTACTTTGATTGGGAGACCAAGAATAGATTAGCACGAAGGGACTCTTTTAGGCAGAACACCCTGTGTGTCAAGATCTACTTCACCAGCACCATGTTTTCTTCTCCGGACAGCAAAATTTCATGCTAACGAGGCCTTGACGGCAATACTGGAAGCTATCCTGTGTTTGGTTCTTATAGCTATATACAGCCTCAATTTTTAATGGAAGAAGAAGTAATGTTAGTTTTGAATGTGTTTCCTGATAGGTTCATACGTTTCATTACAGTGAAGACATGATTTTATTTCTTTCCCAGAAATATTAGCTTTCATTCTTCAAAGTCTTGAACCGTATTGGTTGAAAGGAGCAAATAATATAACCGCAATGGATGCACCCAAAATAATTTTAGAAACCAAACTAAATCCTTATCTTAGCTCCTTATTGAGTAATTGTTACAACAGTTCAGCGAATATTAGAAGCAGGAGTTTTAAGAGTTTAATTATGCATGAAAATCTTAAAAATATGGATAAATTTTACTTGGTTACAAAACTGGGAAAAGTGTAAAATTTTGTCAAAGAGTTGAAAGGTATCAGTTCTTCCATAAATTCGAAATTTGGGATCACAGTGAGGAAATGATAGATTATTGAGTTTTAAAGGCTTAGATCTGTGTGAAAGTACAGGCATTGAGAAGGAATTGAAACTCCTTTCAAGAGTTCACATCCGGAAAAAACATGAATGCATTTTCCTGTGTACTATGCTCTTAGTTACTATGTTATTTTTCAAAGCTTGCAATTCATACTTAAAAGTTGTATTTAAATAATACGCATTCTGCAGTTGGGCGATGGTAGACGGTATGGTCCTGCATGTCACGGTTCGAATCGCGGTGTGAGAATATTTCAGACAATTCATAAAGCGGCTCTGGTGTGAAACTCGCCTCACCACTGGCCGGAACATGGTGCAGATCACGTATAGGCTCCCGGAATGGCCGAGGATGGACATTACTCTCCCGGTATCCTGGACAAAGATTGGTATGTCCATTATGACAAGGTTTAGCATCATTATATGTACCAGGTGGTTATAATTAAAGTGACGTTGTTCAGAGTGGAACAGCACGGGCTGTAATGAGAGTAGCAGTCTGAAACTTCGTAGATATGCTAATGAAGCAATGCGCTCGCGAATTGTGAAAAAAAAGTTCCAATTCTCGCCACCAGGGTAAAAAAAATGGCGCTGTAAGCAGTCAAAACTTGGTATAGTTACAGGAAAAACACTATAAATCGCAGAAAACAATACTCTTTGTAATAAAATATCGCTACAATTTCACTATTCGAATTACATAAACATTACTAAAGGAAAAAGCAACAAGCGTCACCAACAACAACCAGGGAGCTCACACAATGGTTAGGTAATGTCACCGACTTTGACGTCAGAGTTACGGAAAATTCCACGTTTTGACTGCTTACAGCGCCATTTTTTATCCTGGTGGCGAGGAATTGGAACTTTTTTTTTTTTTTTGCATAATTCGCGAGCGCATTGCTTCATTAGCATATCTACAAAGTTTCAGAGTGCTACACTAATTACAGCCCGTGCTGTACCACTCTGAACACCGTCACTTTAATTATAACCACCTTGTATTTATTACTATCTTTTCATTTTCTTCTCATATGCATTTGCCGAGCGAAGAAATTTGTTATCGCACACCAAAGAAGTATCCTTCACAATATACGAGGACATTGCCACTGAACTTGGTATTTCCTATGGTAGTGTTTACGACATTGTTCACAATTCGTTGAGATACCGCAAGGTGTCGTGTCGGTGGGTTCCTAAGTTTCTAATGATGTCCACAAGGGCAAGCAAATGGTCTGTCACTGAACCATTTGCAGCGTTACGTCGACAGTTTCCTGGACCTCATTGTCACTGGCGATGAAACGTGGATACTGCATTACACTCCCGAGTCAAAACAGGAGAGCATGAATGCTGTGGTGTGTCCTTCAGATGAACACGAGGTCGGTCCGATCGCTCATTGTCCTCCACATTTTCCCGTCCATTTTCAAACTCCTTGCACCACCACTGCACACTTCGCACTGATAAACATTTGTCCCCATACACTGGGTCCATTTCCCTGTAGATATCTGTGGCTGTTTGTCCTTTGCACCATAAAAAGCGAATAACGCTTCGCTGCTCATATGGCGTGGACTTCCTGAGCACTCCGGCCATCTTTGCCAACTGTTAACAGCGCCGTGCCATGGAAGAAATCGAAGGGCCGTTACAAGAAAAGCCTACTGCATCGCTCGTATATCTCGCTTTTGTAATTTATAACAAGCTAGAAAAATATTAGGCGCAAAGACTTTTCGATTTGCCCTCGTAATTTAGAAGACTCGTGAAAAATGAGTCATTGTCATTGGAGATAGAAATAGTATAATCATATTGTTGCGCCAAAAGCGTCTACACAGAAAATGAAAACAAAAGTATTGTTGTATGAAAGTCTTGTGATTTCCTTAGGCCTCCCCGGTGATAATGTCGTCGCCTTGTAATCAAGGGGCTCTGGGTTCGATACCCGGTAGAGGCCCATGGTGGTTCAGATCCCACTTTAAACTGTTGTTAAAGTCCTGATTATCCTATCAGTTTATAAGCGTATAGCGTTGTATGGCTCACGTGATGAAGTCAAGTAGACCTGTATTATCATGTGACTAAAGAAAGTGCTGCCATTGGCTAGACCTCTCAGCTGTATGAGCGAAGAGTTTAGCGTTGCAGAACGTTGAGACTACAGACTGGACAAACACCCCCGACACAGGCTGGTATATTGTATCTCCGTGTACTTGTGTTTCGACTTGCATGGCCTGGTAGTGATTTACCTCAAATTTTCTTTTCGTTTCTTAATAGTTCATATTTCAATTGTTTAAATTGTTCAAATGTATTTGTTTAGTGAGATTAGCTACATTACTCCGGTTCATGTTGGTCAGATGGGTTCCATGCTAGGTTGCAGGAGACTCGTTAAAGCCATATTTTCTACCGACCGATGCATGCCTTGACTGAATTACGTGGACTGACTTTTCAATACGTGTTATCCCTCCTCCTAAATGAATTGAAATTGCACTTTTTAAAAAAATGAAAGTGCTGGGTGAATTATTCTTGCATAGGGTGGTTCTAGTTGATTGTTATAAAATGAGGTTCTACTTTGTTGTTATATAAATTTGTGATGGGTTTTGGTAGAATATTGTGGTATTTGTAGTTAGGCTACTCAGGACAATTGAGGACTAAAAGTGGTAAACATTGTAAGTGCCAAAAGCGAAAGTGTTGGGAAATCGCATCGTTCCGCACATCAGCCCGTACGAACGTGCACACTAGTGACCTCCTTCCAAGCCCTTTGAACTACTTAGAGGGCTACCAGCCACATTTCACGTTTACCACATTATAAAGCATGGCACATTTCACAGTTTAACGTGGAAACGGTGTTTGAATTATTATGGCACTACAGCGTTTACCAATTTTAGTCTTCGATTGTTAATAGAACTGGGGAGTGAAATAAGCTTTAAATTGAGATATCCTTATTAATATTCACCCATGTATACATCCCTATTCTTATACAACATAAATTTTGCTTTTCATTAATAGTATAAATCAGTTATATTTTTCAATATTTTCTTCATTATTTTTGTCTTGCATTATTCTTGTTTTACTTTCATTGTGCATATATTGTGATGGCTGTAGATCTGTACATGTTTCTTGTGTGAGTGAGAGAGTGAGTGAGAGAGAGAGAGAGAGGGGGGGAGAGAGACAGAGAGAGAGAGAGAAAGCATACAGTACACAACATTAGCCTTATCTTCAATAATTTGCTCTTAGAACAAAAATAAAGCAACTTAATTGCGTACTCTCCTAACCGCTCTATGGAGGCACATAGTGGTTCGGATCCCACTTTAAACTGTAGGTCCAGTCCCGATTAGCCTTTCTGTGCATAAAGTGGACTTAAAACAACTAATAAATCAATCAATCAATGCTAACCGCTCTGTCACGGATGTCGAAGTGAAACAAAAAGATGATCCTAAATGCTGTTAGAATTGCCTTTTTGTTTTACATCCACTTTATGGACATGTAGGCTAATCTGGACTGGACCTATAGTTTAAAGTGGGATCCCAAACTACTATTTGCGTCAGTTGGGTATTGAACCTGGGGCTCCTTGATTACAAGGCAACGACATTACCATTACGCTATCGGGGAGGTAAATGCTGTTGGAGTATTAGATGTGACCAACAACGTTATGCTATTATTGTAGCTAGAGCTAGACGTACAATTATAGAGTTTCAATATCGTAGTTCAAGGTGCCGAAATAATTCAACTCACCGACAGACCCCTTCCCCCTGACCTGCCGGCCCCCGTGGCGGAGTGGTTAGAGCATCGCGCTACGTCGCCAGGCGTCCCGTGTTCGAATCCTGGAATGGGCATGGATATTTGTGACTGTCCATTCCTCAATTTCATCATATCATCACTCATCTCCATCTTCGTAAAATTAGCCAAAAATAGCACAAGAAGCGAAGCAAAATAAAGGAAACTAATCAAACCCCTCACCCTGACCAAAAGATCAGCATTACATTCGCTTACGGGCAAATGCTGTGACACAGCATACAGCTTGGTGCTTATTGTCTACATTCAATTCTCAGAAGTACTCTAATAGTACTGTATTCCGCAAATGAAGGATATTTTCAAATTTTCTTAATGTTTGTTTCACCAATACCTTTGAACTGTCATGATAATTCTATGTTTAGAAAACTTAATATTTATAAATTAAATGATGTGTATTATCAATGATTCTTACAATGAATAACGTGTTTGGATATAAGCTAACCAAAAATAGAGAGACAACCTTCTGGAGCTGGTGGCATCTCCCTACAAATAACCCATTCAATTTATGGAAGGACAAAATCAAAATTATTTTAAAATATTAAAAATTGTCAATTTTTTCATAGGTTTTTATGAGTTCACAATGCAAAATTTCACGTCTCGAGGGGGGCATGGCCCTCATAACCCCCCCCCCTTGGGTACGGGCTTGCTTGCAGAACATTTTAAACATGAAAGGTCTGAAGGCTGTAAAGAATTTTATTTAAAGTTTGCAAGCCTAGATATGGCAGAGATCGGAATTGAGTGTGTCCGCGAGTCAATGTACATTTATCAAGGGAAATATTTACATTTTTTTTACTACAATTGAGGCTACGGTTTCTGCATTACTTACCGATCCAATGGCACCAATCATTACAGTGATCACCCTCAAGAAAGGGAGATATTGCAAATCGTTTAGAGTTAGTTCTGCCATCTGAAGGGTTCCCCTGGAACGAAAACACATTCAGGGTGACGCATATTGTATCTATAGTCGACACGCTAGCTACGTTACTGGCTTTGGAGTCCACGGAGCCCGCCCACCAGCTGCAACAATCACATTCAACGCACAGTGTTGCCACACATCTACTCTCCACATCTACTCTACGCCACCTTGTCCCTCCCAGCACAAGCACTTTACCACGGTCTCCACATTGAAATTGCAAAGTACGGCAACAGCGTATCCGCAGTCATCTGACTGAGACTCCACGTGGAGTAGACGAGCCGAATGACAGCTGCGCCCATTAGCTTAAAGTCGAGTGTGATTGGACGAAAATAACTCGCCCGCTGTTTATCCTCACCCACGTTCGTGGCGGCGGCTTTCTTCAGTTTTTCGACGTTAACGAAGTAAACGCTTGGACTTTACCAACATCAGTTGGCAACCCTGTCAGAACGTAGGTTCGCATGCGCAGAAGTCTCCTACGCATCTCCTGAATGGAACTCGTTCGGATGAACCCCTCCACTGCTACGATCCGTGTCTGAACAGGAGAATGTTCCATGGCAAACTGCTGGCGATATTTGCAGCTGCCTAAGCATGGGAGACTTCTGCGCATGCATAACTGCGTTCCGACAAAGTTGCCAACTGATATTGGTAGATACAATATGTGCAACCCTGTATTTTGAAGCTTTATATATCGTGTGCAGTTGGATTCATAAGTATTACCAAGTAAATTGTCCGTTGCCATGTTCATTCATTTGTTTTACCCAATGAGAGCTTCAAGAATTGAAAAACAGCATCAAACAAGCTGCTGGCAACCTCTGCAACAGCTCCATAACGCTGTATGGCCAGCCACATTGTTATGGGGCTGTTAATGGTTGGCATAACGAACATAGCTTACGTGAGAGCTCCATGAGGTCGCAGATTTATGATAAAGCATAGCGATATGCTGAGATGCGGAGAAACACGGCAGCATAACTTCAGTTGTCTGCTTCTATAATCAATTCAAATGGTTTAATTCCCATTACAGGGAATCGCATGGAACACAAGCGCGGAAATCAGTGCCAGAAGTCTGCAGGTTTCTAGGGTGGAAAAATTTCCCGTTGGCCACGTCTCCAAATGCCCTCTCGTGTAATTCCGCATCTCTTCGTTTAGCCCCGACAAGCGTCATCCGCGGAACAGGGAGCAGTACCCTCGGAATTTTCCACTAGGAGGTTCGGCGTGGCGCATTTCTGGCGTCCCAGTGGGTGATAAGCTTAACTCTCAATATCGGAATTTTTACGATAAAAAAACGATGCAATTCCACTACTATGCGGTAAAGTATCCTTTGATTTCACCGAACAGTTGATTCTTTTACTAATAAGTTAAGATACGGATATTGATAGAAAATTGTTACCAAGTGTTGACAGCGCGAGAGTTTTTCTGAACTAGGCGAGCCAACCTCTCGATCCACGAACCTTAAACGAGACAATTCAATAGAATGGTGTCAATCAACATTGCTTCTATCGGGAAACAATGGGGTTGTAACCTGGCAACAATACCAAAGTAGCTTACAACAAAGCTGCTTTGAAAGTGAATTGTTGGAAATCATTGATATTGATTATTATCCGCTTGACAATCACTACAGATCTTCTCCATTATGTGTGGCTATGTTGTAATCATTAACAGGTAATTACGCATTCTAGTTTTTCAACGTGAAGATTTATGAAATTTCGTTTCGAACACCAACCAAGTTCATTTGTTTATAAGAGGTCGAATGATCAATAGAATATGGTTCAATGCCCATCTAAAGTACAGTCAACGGCAAAGATAATGGTAGGCAAATTGTCCACCGCTATTTTCATTACTTTTCTATTCTACATCCTGTGTTGTTTTAAGGAATGAAACTATGTTGGTTCGAAGCAGGCATTGTTCTCTGCTTATTGACGTCTTTCTTTCAATTCTTGTCAACACATTGTGTATTCCAGACAGAATGAAAATGCTGGTTGACAATTTGCATACTGTTTCTTTCAACGTTGAGTGTACTAAGCATTTCAGTTGGTACGACATAGACGCGAACTATCACGCATTTCGCACCCGCCGATGTAACAAGCAATGAGCGAACCTCCCCCCCTCTCCCCTTCACGTAACATTTCAGAAGAAAGAATATGTCAAATGCAGGAAAAGATGGAAAATAGATTTCTGTGATAATGTTAACATATCAGTGTAACGTTTCGAGTATTGCTTTCCGATAATGTTAAGTACTTGATTTAATCAATCGTTAGACAAAACACAAGAGATGACATTCAAAAACACAAAATGTAAACATATTATTACCAGGAGTTATTTCATGCAATTCTTAAGCTAGTTATAAAGAAATCAGGAACACTTGCGCAATATTTTTAAACCGGATTTTGTATGGATCTTGTCGTAGGTGTAACTTCGAGTTCATCTTATGGGGTGCCCAATTCATCGATGAAATATGAGTGAAAATGCATTGCATGGGTGCATGCACGCTTGCCTGTGTGAAGTAGTAGTAATAAGTATACAGATATAATATGACTGTTAAATAAATGATCACACTGCGAGCGAAGCGAGGAAGAATATTTTTAGAACTATTTCTTTGCAAACTGATCATGCATATTATTAATGAAACATAGCAAGAGTATCACACGATGTTTACTCTTTACAATCTTGCTTTGCTCATTCGGCATCCTCTTTACCTCAGCACTACCTTCCTGTTCTTTCTTCAGTTAGAAAATATGCACATAATTTTAATAGTTCTATGTTGCGAGTGAGTTCCAAATTTTGCTGGTGTTTTCAAATATCTGTTTAAACAATGAATCACAAACTTATATAAAGTAATGAAACTCTCTTGATATTTAGAGCATAGCTAGCCATGAAAACTTTTAAACTTTTTTGTGGTAAGTTGGGATGCACGTTTGATAGTTACCTGGTATTGCTTTTGAACGAAATCGGTCAAGGAATTTCATATTGAAGTCTTACACCCTTACAAAACTTTGGAAAATACGCTTGGCGCTGTTGAGAGTTTCAGTAGCGTACGCAGGATTTCATCAAAGAGGGGGGGGGGTTATTTCTAAAACTGTTAAGCCAAATTCATATTACCAGTGTTTTATTATAGTTTACTTAATACTACTATTACTACTAATGCTGCTGCTGTTACTACTAATATCACTACTACTACTACTACTAACTACTACTATTAAGTATTAGAGATCTACATAAATATACTTATGAAAGCAAGAGAACGAAATTATTTTCTAGTCATTCGATTTTTAACAAATTCCAGGAACATGTCACCTTTATTATGAAATAATTGTCTAGTCAACGGTTATTTGTATATGATACGTAAAACATTTTAAAAGTGAAGGAAATCCATGAGAACAAGCAAATATATTGAGTTGGTTGGTCGACAGGGGGTATATAAACTTATAAGGAGTGGTTCTTTGGATAAAATTCAATTTTATGTGCTCTGAGTGATTGTCAATTTGTGGTATCTCTGTTTTGTATTCAAAAGATGTTTTCTTTAAGTCTGCCTTTGTGTAAATTCCTCCAGAATTCGACCATTGATCTATTGGAAGCCGTAAAACTCGCTGAAGATATTAAGAATGAAATTAAATCCTTGCGCGAAAATGTCAGTGAAGAATTTCTAAAAATCTTCACTTGTGCTTCCGAAGTCTTAGATACGTTGGGGTCCTCCATTCAAATCCCCCGCATGGCAGCACGACAGAGAAACCGTGTGAACTTGGACTTACCATCTGCGACGCCAGAAATTTACTTTCGCGTCTCTACTTTTATCCCATTTCTGGATGCCTTTATGTCCCAATTGGATCCTCGTTTCTTGAATCATAAGGACATTTTAAAGAGTTCTCAGTGTCTTTTGCCTAGCACCCCAGTCCCTCTGCCTTCTCAAGTTGCTGCTTTCACTTCGCTCACGCAGTTCTATGCCAGCGACGTAAGAAGCGATTGCCAAGAAGACCTGAACACTGAATTAAAATTACGGTACAGAAAAATTGCACGTCATGAGAAGGTAGACCAAGCAAAAACTGCTATAGATGGATTAGTCATTTGCAATCCAAACATAATGCCAAATATATTTGCATTGCTAGAAATATTAGCTGTGCTGCCCGTGTCCACGTGCACAAACGAACGATCTTTCTCAACATTGCGCCGCTTAAAAACATATTTGCGCAATTCTACAGGAAATACACGATGAAATGGATTGGCACTCCTGATCATACATAAGAAGCACACTCCAACTGCAGAAGATGTGTTGAATGAACTAATGAAAAAAAGTCGTCGTTTTGACATTGTGCTGTGATTTCCAATGTGTAGGGACAAATATGTATGTATTATTTGATTTATTTATTAGTTTAAACTAACTTTTGAACGCAAAAATAGACTCAGTGAAATTGACCTACATGTATATAGTGAGTGTGAATTCTACATCGTGCCTCTTCATCATCCTGCTGGGTGAGTTCCATACTTTGATTATTTAAATTTTACTCCGTTCAGTTGTCCTGACATTGACACAGCTCCGTCATATCCTTGTCCACGAATTTTATTTAAGTCTATATTTAATGAACGCAACTTGTCCAACATTGTCCTTTCCGGTCACATCATACAATGGTATGAATTGTAAATAGTTTTCTCTCACAGTAGTATGAACCCAACGTTCTGGCGCAGTCCTTTGACCTACTTTTTATTTTACGACGTTTTACGGACTAAACTAACCTACAATGAGAGAGAAAGTGGACAGAAAAAGCTCTGGCATCACTTTTTAAGCTATTTTTACCTCCTAGTGAAATGCTTCGTTCTGGCATAGCCCTTTGACGACCTTTTTATTTTACGACGTTTTACGGACTAAACTAACCTACAATGAGAGAAAAGTGGACAGAAAAAGCTATTTTTTACCTCCTGCAAATTTTGCTCTTATGCTAACTCGTCCTTTGACCTACTTTTGAAATGACTTACGACATTTTCCTATAAGGCTGCTGTCTCCTCTTACTGTAAGATCCCTCAGTGTAATCTACCACGACCTTGCTCTCAGCGTAATCTGCCACGATGTTTTGTTTTTAAAACTCATGTGTGATCTTCTACAATGTGTGTGTGTGTGTGATAATCAAAATTATTTTTGTTAAGGAAATCCCTGGCCCCCCAAAAAAATAAAATATCCCGCCAGGGGTGCGTGGTGCCCAACACAGTTCTAATGGCCACGGCTAACAAAGCCATGCCTCTGTAGAGTTTCATGGGTTCTTTTTTTTTTAAACCCCCCCATGACTCCCTACAGAGGACCTCCGTGTGTAATGTGTGTGTTTTATGATTGAAGAGAAGAAAAAATTTGGTTAAGAATGGAATGTGTAAGAACTAAAAACGTTTCCGTAGGGGTGCAGCATCTGAAAGAAATAAAAAAATATACTCAAATAGTGTACATAATATGATAGAAAAATACAAAAAAAAAGAGTGTGAATGCAAAAATTAGTGTGAATGATTGTTTTTTTTAAAAAAAAAAAAGTGGTGCAAAGAAATAATACGAAAAAATAGTTACTTTTTTGATGCGAAATTCTAATGGTGCGAGCAGATTTCTTCCTCGTCATGGCATCCCCATTCTCGGGTGTGGATGTTGCAGTCCAGTAGCCTCAATTTGGTGTCATGGGGATCAAGCGCCACTTTGTTGATCGTGGATGTACGCAACTGGTCGATGGTGCTCGTGATCCGATGATCGGTCATGCGTTGCTTGCTTTTGTCGAACAAGCACGACTTATAATCTTCTACGGTTAGTTTCTTTGTGCTCGAACGCCCCACCCCCTTTGCCTTCTTTATTTCGGTCTCGTCCTGGATTTTCACGGCGTACATTTTCGCTCGCAGACCCGCAAACTCTGTGATGATGCGGCCGTTGACTTCATCCTTCATCTTCCCGATCGTCATTTTCTGGCTGTTGTCGAAGAGAGCGTGATCTTTCGGATAATTGGAGAAATCAAAATGCTGGCTCATGCTTTTGAGATCTTCGTATAGATCATCGGTGCAGATGTTGTACACGAAGCTGTCCGTGTCGGTGTAAGCCACCTCGATCCCCTCACCATAGCGTGGTTTCATGATGTCGTAGTGAAACTTGTACATGGCCAGCTTCGACAACTCGAGGATCGCGACTCCTACGGCGATTGGTTTGTTGAATGTTATGTGACGGAGAGCACGTTCGATCTATACCAACGTGTCGCTCAGTATCGTGAAGTTTTTGTACGTGGGCTGAGCGACGAGCTTGTTTATTTTCTTCGGGTCGGAGACCAAGTTGATATTTTTTCTTTTCCTCGCATCTTCCATGCTCTTGCCGTAGATGCTGTTGTTCATCAATTTGTATAGGTCTTTGTCTGCGGAAGAAGAAGCTGATGCTCGACGTTGAGTGTTGCCGTCGATATAGGGTGCTAGCCACCTGGTCTGTCTAAACTTCAATCCCGAGTGCACACGCTTCAAAACCAATCCATGCTGGAGGTAGAATTGTAGGAGACGATAATGCACCACGTAATTCTCTTTGCTCTTGAAGGTGAGCATCAGCTTCTTCTCCGGAGCCGATTCCATGACAGGTGCCATCGCAAATCCATGGTGTTCTCGATGAAGCGATGCAGGATATTCCAAATCTACTTTCAGGAAACATCCATTTTCATGATCTTCGCTCCATTCTAAACAATCTTGAAGTTCCTGCTCGCTCATCCATTCGTATTCTCCGATGGGCAGAGGCTCGGACATGGCATAACCATACAGGTTGTTCATGTCCCAGTATGCCAAGAAGTTTGTCGGTTTCCCTGCATCGAAATCGGCAACATATGGATTGTTGGCCTTGACGTATCGAAGGGGACAATGGACGATTCCACCACGTTTTGCTTCTTCGACAAACAAAAGTTGATTGGCGTCTTTGATGAGTTCTATCTTCACCTTCGTGGATTTTAACATCGCCTGCCAAGAATAACCCGGTGTGGTGTAGCTGAAAGCGGGGTCCAAACCATATGCTGCCATTCCTCTCGAGCGATGGAGATGAAAACGGTCGCTCAATAGCGTAACATCTAGTTTTAAATACAGATCATGATAGTCGGCCATGGTTTGACAAGAGAATGTAGACCAGACAAGCTGAGCATGATGGTAGTCCTCTTCGGTGCAACAGGTGTCGCTAAGACGACTGTAGAATGCTTCTCTCGGTGGTAACGATGTTTCTGAGAATTTGGAAGCATCCGTCATGTATTCGTAGGGGTAAACACCCTTGCGTCTCAACAGTGCTAAATGTTGGTCGCCGAAACATTTCCTCGTGGCGACCAAATCAACGTCGGTGAGTTGAGACGCAAGTGTCGCCAAACTCGAAGACAGAAAGTTGAAGGAGTCCAAGAAGCGAATTTCTACGTGATTGCCATTTCCAACGTCCACCATCTTGCTGAATGAAATGAATTTCTCGTTGGTGCGAGCTATGACGCTAATGGGTTGAGCGTCGCATCCCATCTCCTTTATGAAGATTTTGGCGTCGTAGCCCTCCAAATTGTGAATGAATACAGGAATAAAATTTGTTTTTATGATTTGTAGATTACAGTTGTTACACACGGGGGCCACATATTTTCCCGTGTGATGATTATGGTGGCGAACTTTGATATTTTCGAGGGTGAAGTTACTTTCGCACACACCACACTGAGAGGCAAGGTCGTATGCTTCCTTCTCTTCCTGGGTAAGAGGCTCCATTGCTTTGTCTTCTCTTAGTAGAGGAGCGAATTGTATGGCCATCTGTTTCAAGGTTTGAACGAATTTTTGTGGAGTATCATTGCCACGATGTAAAATAACATTGCCTGTGTTGTTGACCATCAATCCAAAAGCGCAGGCTTCGTGATGTAGAATTTCGGTAGTGCTCGATACGCTGGGATTCGGTTCGCACATGGCGAGTGGAAGTTGGAAACTTTCAAAGTCGGCGCATATCACCACGGGATGCCAGAGTAATGCCTTGTAGTTGGAAAATGTCATGTCTCGAGAAGGCATTTTGATAGTCGTAGCCGGATGTTTACTACACATTTCATGATGATCTTGGAGTTCTTCATCAGCATTCTTTTTTCCTTGACCGTAGAATATACTCAGGCATCTGCCGCATACTCGAATTTTATGGTGATCTGTGGTAATTTGACTTCTTATTAATTTTGGAAGATTCTGAATTAGACAATAATGATAATTATCATCATCTTCTATCAGAAGTAATCTGATGACACGATTATTTTTAATGTTGCTATGTCTGAGAACGTAGATGGTGTTGTTTTTGTCTAATCCGAAGATGTGTACTGCTATACTTTCGTTTTTATCTGTCTTGTACTGTGTCTCAAATTTACTAATGTCTCGTAGATTTACAGGGTAATTAATGCCAGCCATAGGTTTTTCAAACTCTGAGAGATATTCTGGCTTGTTGTAGTGACATAAACGTTGTTTGTCATTATTGGCTGGGTGATGATCGGCAATGATGCACCACAAAAAGCACCTGTTATCCTCATTTTGAATGTTGATGATGGCTTTCTTACTGGCTATTTCCGGAAGCAAATTGATGTAAGTGGATGCTCCCATCGGGTTGTATCGTGCTACCTTCAAAGTTAAAGTGTGAGGCGAACCGCAAAGTGTCCAACCCGATCCACGTTTTTGGAAAGTCTCGTGCTTGTTCAACAAAGCGTCAAACATCTGGTTGCAAATGGCATCCACCTCATCGACGTCGGTGGCGTGGAGGCTCTTTACACCAGTGTAATGATGGAAAGTTTCTCGCTCTTTTTTTACGTTTTCGTAAATAACGGAAACGATGAGGTGGATTTTCAACGAGCATTGCAACAAAACTTCGGTGATAGACGAAATTAAGTTGCTTTTGACCGTGCGAAAACAGTTGTTTAGATCAGATGTTTCTTTAGATCGGAAAGTCTCCTCGGTTAAAATATTTCTAATACTTTCGCCGGCACTCTTCTGCTTCTTTCGTGGCGCTTGATCGTCATCATCGAGCTTTCTCTTACTTGATCCTTCCCCATGCACATTCTTCCGATGTCTACTCAAGTTAGAAATGGATATATATTTCCCACAGTCGGCACATGCACGTTTCGCTTCCTTCTTCTCCATTTTTTTTGCTAAGAAAAAAAAAGATGAAGTTACTAAATTTGTACACTTTTTTTTTGTGGTGTTATTTATATTAGACCCCAAAACATAAACGATCTACCATAGATGAAGTTACTATTTGTAGTGTTGTTTATATTAGATACGATCTCAATTTTTTCTTCAATAACCAACATGAATCTCTTTGGTTTCCGAAAGCAAACAATGGAGACTGTACACCGCACGACGACAGATCATGAATTTCTACCTTCCATGTTAACTAAACTCAATGGTCTATTGATTGTTCATCTCAACAGTATTTGAACAAAATTGGATGATGATGTGGGAAAGATTTTTTATGTCTTTAATAACAATTTACATTTCTACGAAATTCCGATCGACGGGAAACTTCGGATCACCGTGAATCCGGAGAACGCAGGCGAAATCAAAATTTCTAGCGGCAAGAACATTTTTCGAATGAAGCACGACAAGGTGCTTTCTAACATGACGTACGACGTTTCTGCAGGCGATTGTCTTTACGAGGAACTCCTCGGAGATTACGACAAACTCATTCCTCTCTTCGTAGAATTACGAATCGTCTATCCTATTATAAATAACCGTTAACAAAATGCCTAACGACATTTTCGGCAATACCAAGCGTGTAGACCACGCAGAAGAGATTCTCATGTTGGATATTCGTGTTAAGAAGTTGAGGAGCGATTTGATTGCTTTGCAGGAGACCTTAAACAAAAGTTTAGAGTCGGAAATCGCTACGCTCCAAACGCAATGTCTCGATCCCATTCTGAAAATCGATTCCGAACTGAAAACGCTCATAAAAAATTATGTCAACGTACCTTCTTACGACAACGTTCAAAATATACAGTTGAGCGTGGATTCGCTTCAAAATGATTTGCTCAAATTACAGCAATTTCAATCGAAAAATGAAGATTTGGAAAAATTGAAACTCGAAATCGAAGAACGAACTTCCGCAATCGAAAAGAATTTCTCTGAACTTCAAACCGTCGTGAACGATATCGATGTAGAACGCTTGCATGTCGTAGTTTCCAAATTACAAGAAGAATTCACCGGCACGTTGGAAGAAATTAAATCCAAGTTACAGACTTTGGAAGATACAATGACGAACCTACCATCGTCAGACGAACTGCAGGTCATCGGTAAAAGCGTCGCGAACATAAAAATTCAATTGGAGGCTTATCAAGATTTCGAACACATTCAAACCACCATCGCTACGCTTCAGGCGTCTTTGGAGTTGATCAACGAAGAAATTAAAAATATTCACGTTCAAGCAAGCGCGTTGACGAGCATACAAGACACGTTAAGCACGGTTCAGCAGAAGATCGAATATTTAGAAAATTTGAACGTGGAATCGAACCTCGCTCATTTTCATCACGTACTCGACAAAATACAGGGTGACTTGGAATAGTTACGGACGAGCGTGCCTTCGAAGGAAGATTTGGAAAAATTGAAAACGGCGGTGACGGCATTATCCGATTCCAGCGACATCAAAAGTTCATTGAGCGATCTCGAGAGTAGGGTGGCCAATCTCCCCACCTCCAAAGAATTACACGCTTTGAAAAGAAACATATCACGTATGCTGAAACGACTGGAAACGGAAACGGCAAACGTGATTCGAGATGAAATTACTTCGCTGGTGTCGACGCTGCCCACTTCGCAGAGCGTCACGGATCTTCACACGCAGTTTACCGAGATGCGAAGCATCGTGAACGATCTTACCGAGAAAAGCTCGAAATTGAATCAAGTCGAGAACCTTCAGAACATTGTCGTCAACATCAGAGATCAAGTTGGAGTGCTGGAATCCACGCAGGAATCGACGCTGGCCTCTTTCGGTGCCAAGTTGCAAGAACTGAACGAAAACTACAAGCAGTTGAACGTGGAAGTGAAAATCAAACCGTCGTTTTCTGCCGTAACGGATACCATAGTCGAGCATTTGCTGCCCATCCAAAATAAACTCGGACAAGTTCACAGTAATCTGCTCGGCGTCGATACTAAATTCGCCAAATTGTTCACCTTGCAAGCCATCGAAATCAACAGCGTACCCAATCAACAGAGAATCTCCACGTTCGTCGAAGGTAACAAACTGTACATGTTACATCCTTATCATCCGTACTACAAGTTTCTCCTCGATGGCACGATTCAGGTAAACGAATTTTCGTACTGGTCTCACGGCAGAAAAGCTAGCATTCCCACCATGACGTTGATATCGAATCGTGGTGTCCAGAAAGCAGGAAACATTCCTCTGGCACGTTGGAACGAAACGCGCAACATATATGAAATACACGAAGACGAAGATCTTACCGTTTTCGACGTGAGTGCCGGCGATAAGCTGATTGTTCAAAACACGAGCGAGGTGCCACCCTCTTTGAATCCCATCACGCTGGTGCTTCTCTTCAAACGTAATCTCTAAAAAAAATGTCTAGGCAAGCCATCGTCCAAGAATTGCATAAACCTGCACGCCGCAACTACGAACGTTTGGCGGTGGTAACCAAGGGCATCGACGACCTCTGGGAAAGTGACCTCGTGGAGATGAGTAGCGGCAAGTTAAAAAATGTACATAAATTGAACAAGGGCAACAAGTACCTCCTCACCGTCATAGACAGGTTTTCGAAATTCGCATGGGCTATACCTTTGAAGGCGAAAACAGGAACATGCCTCACGGAAGCATTCAAGACAATTTTTCGCGAAAGCGGCGGCAGACGACCTCGGTTTCTGCACACGGACAAGGGGAAGGAATTTTACAATGCCGTATTCCAAAAGTTTATTCGGAAACACGACGTTCGACATTTCTCGACCTTCAGTGACGTCAAGGCCAGCATCGTGGAAAGATTTAATCGCACTCTGAAATCGCGCATGTGGTCACGCTTTACCGCTACAAGTGTGTCACCATTCTTCCGGAACTCGTTAACGACTATAATCACACGGTGCACAGAACGATAGGCATGAAGCCAGCTGACGTTACCAAGTCCGACGAGCAACGTTTAATTTCTAGCGTTTACTGTCCAAAGTACACACCCACGACAAAAAAACCTAAATACAAAATTGGAGACCAGGTGAGGGTCAGTAAATTGAAGCGAACGTTCGACAGGGGTTTCACACGAAACTGGAGCACGGAACTTTTTACCGTGGTTCGAGTTTTACCCGGGAACCGTCACACGTATATAATAAAGGACAGTGGCGGTGAAATTTTATTGGGGCGCTTCTACGAGGAGGAACTCTCTAAAACTAAATACCCCGACACGTACCTTATCGAAAAAGTTTTGCGTAAGAGAGGTGACAAACTTTTGGTGAAATGGCTGGGACTTCCGGGAACGAGTTGGATCGATTCAAACGAAGTGATTCTATGAGTACGTGGAATGTTGTGAAACGTTTACCTGATTCGGAAAATGAAACGAAGAAAAGAAACGGCGAATTGCTCCCCGATAGCATACGGTGTCTGATCGTAGGACCTTCGGGGTGCGGAAAGACGACACTGCTCATTGATAATTTTATCCTCGCACCCAATTGGTTAGACTGGGAAAACAGACACCTCTACGTATTTTCGAAAAGTCTCGAACAAGCGAAATACCAGCAACTTATGAAACTGTACGAGGGACTGGGCATTGCAACTTTCGCATCTGAAATCATTCCACTGGACGATTGTCTCGAGAATTCCGTTGTGGTGTTCGACGACATGATCTTGGAAAATCGAAACGAGATTCGTAATTTTTTCACTCGAGGTCGTCACAATAGATTAGATTGTTTCTATCTGGCACAAACTTTTTCCAAGGTTCCGAAACAACTGCTACGCGACAACGCTAATTTCATATGTTTGTTTCGACAAGACCACACCAATTTAAAACACGCACACGATGATTACGTAGGGGCTGACATAAATTACAATCTATTTTCTAAATTCTGCTCCCACTGTTGGAACAGTGACGGTTTCGGATTCGTGACCATTGACATGACTCGAAAAGCAAACCACGGAAAATATAGGAATAAAATAAACGTTTATCTAGACGTCTCAAAGGCTAACAAGAGGACAATTTCAGATTTGCAACAAGAAGAAAAAAATCCAAAAAAAATCAAAGGTCGTGAGAATCTAAAAAATAAAATTTGAAAAAACGTTCTTTTTTTCAAACGTCTGACAAGCATATATAAAATAACCATTACAACAAAAAGTGAGTGTTAGAAAAAGTGGATAGTCTCAAGCGGGTGACAGCAAGAAAACTACGAGAACCAAACGTATAGGCTGAGAATTCGACGTTTCAGAAACGTTTCAACGTATATAGAAAAATGTCAAAACGTCAATTTCAAGAAGAGGACAATCTCAAGTTGCGGGAATATCTATTGAAGCTCTTCAAAGGTTGGAAATCCGAGAATCGTGGATCCTACGAAGAGAAGAAACGTCAAGATCAACCTGTGATCGACGCCATCAGCGGTCTAGGTAAAGAAATTAAAAGTGTCACGGAACAAAATAAAAATTTGATCAACGAACTCGTTCCACTCGCAGCTAAAAATTACGGTGTACCCAAGCCCATTTCGAGCATTCCTTCGACGCCGTTCGAACTGAAGGACGTACCACGACGTCAAGCCATAAGCAGCACGTCTTCGGATAAGATCGAGTTGGGACCTTTGGCACGAGACTACCTGAGCACGGGGAAGTTCGACAAGGATGAAGTGTTCGGATTGTATCCGAGCATGGAAACCAACGAAGGCGGTGTGGTTTGGAAGATTGGGAAATCGAAAGTCACCTTCGAAGGCAACGACATTAAAGTTAATTTAGGCGATAAGAATAGTTGGACCAGGTATCCGGGTACGGTGGGACTGTGGGAACTCGTTGCCAAAAAGCAGCCGAAAGATTACACCGACGAAGATTACCAGAGTTACAGGGAAATTCTAATCATGACGGATGCCATGTACCAGAACAACGACGCCTCGCAGAATAGGGTGAAATCGAGTAGCGGTGAGAAGTACAGGAATCTCATCAAACCGATTTGGAACGAGGTGAAGAGTGGAAGCGGCGTCAAACGCTACAACACGTTACCCAAAGAATTTGTTTGGGTGGACGACGTGAGGAAGCTCGTGGACCGATTGTTGGTGATAGCCGGCGAAGAGAATGCAGGCAATCGTAATTTCTACAACGAGAAGGTTGGCATCGTGGACATGATCAGCACGAAACTTTCCAACTTCATCGTGAACGACGACAAGGGCATAGGTTACCTGATCAAAATCATCAAAACGCTGCCTCCGAGATTCTGGAACGTGGCCGAAGGAAAGGGACTCGTGAACGACATCATCAACAAGTTACCTTTCGAGATGCATTTACCTGGCTACCAGTACTGCGGACCGGGTACCAAACTCGAGAAAAGATTGGAGAGAGGAGACAAGGGTGTGAATCCGTTGGACGCGGCATGCAAAGATCACGACATCGGTTACAACACCACGCGCACCGATCTGGATGCACGTCACGAAGCAGACAGAAAGTTAGAGCACGCAGCTTTCGAAAGATTCGTCAGCAGAGACGCTTCTTTGGGTGAAAGAGTCGCAGCATTGGGCACCACCATAGCCATGAGCACGAAACAAAAATTTGGGTGGGGTATATAAATAACATACAGTAAAAAAAAACATGTCTCGTATAACTGATTTGCCGCCCGAACTGCTATGTAAAATATTCAAACACGCAGTAAACGGAGATTGTGAGGATATACGAAAACTTTTGATCATAGCAAAAACGACGCCGGAATTTCATATCCCTTGTGAAATGGCTGTCAAGGATTATCTTCGGGAGATCAGTGGAATGATGTGCTGTGATCTCGACACTCTTCTTTCGGCTGCAGGGGAAAAATTAAACGATAGGTTGGATGAATTGCACGAGGCGAGGCAGGGGAGAAGACGATACACGGATGATTGGCGCAAGTCTAAACAGGAGACCGAAGAAATCATCACGCACATCATCGCGTTTTCCGAAGCACGAACTTTCTTCCTCCGTGAAAAAAAATAATAATAATTTATACGTCAAAAAAAACTTGATATATAAATAACACACATCGTGAAAAAAAATATCTTCGGTATATATAAATAACACACATTGTGAAAAAAATTAAATTTCTATAACACCCTGAAATTTCTCCTTCGATATGACTGAAAAAAATGAGTGATCTCTAAGCATTAAAACAAATGCTAAATTTGTCAGTCGAATATGTAAAAATTCAGGAATTGGAAGTCGGCAAACCTTACACGATAACTTCCGGTTCAATCGTTTCTACCCAGTATGGTCCCAAGGTACGTCTGTTGCTCAACGGACAATACAGTCTATTTTTACCAGATCGATACGCTAACATGTTATCCGACGAGAAGCTATCTATTTTAATCGAGAACAAAACTCAAATCGTGTACAAGGGGACAAAGGAACTTCTTGGTAAGAAAACAAAGCACGTAATAGAATTTGTGTAACGGCTGCGCGGAGTATATATAAAATAACATACCATGAAAAAAAATTACACGAGAGAGGGAAACAAAAAAAATCTCAGAACATATATATAAATAACGTAAGTAGTGTATATTGATTGTTTCAAAGTAATACTTGGTACGAGTGCTTTTTTAGCCTCTTTTTTTATGAATTGAATACCACTTTTTGACATATTTTGACAATTTTTTGTCGACGTTTTAGCGTTTAGCGATGTTTTTGTAAAATTTCCCATTTTTTCCCTTTTTTCCCACTCATACTTGGTACGAATGCCACGATCTTACGTGATATAACTTAACCTATCCTTTTTATTACGTGCTAAACTACACGAGAGCCTCTACTAGTAGTGTAATCAAGCCGGTTGAGAAACCTTAAGTGGGGATCAAAAAAACCTCAAAAACTCATTTTCTCTCCACGTTCTGCGACTCATTTATTGCGCTGACGATGTTTCGCAGCGAAGAAAACAGCATCAAAACATCAAAAACTCACTTCAATTCACTGAAGTGAGCCACAGTGTTGCAAAACCTACGAAAATTTCATCAAAACCTCAAAAACTCACTTTCTCTCCACGTTCCGTGCCTGACGAAGGTTGGTATGGTACGTTCTGGAACCATCCTTTTGATCTACTTTTTTTATTATTTTACGATGTTTTACGGGTTAATCTAACCTACAATGAGAGAAAAGTGGACAGAAAAAAAAAGCTTTGGCATCACTTTTTTTTAAGCTCCTCCTCCTGCAAATTTTTGCTCTCGTCCTTTGACCTACACTTTTGAAATGACTTACGACATTTTCCTATAAGTCTGCTGTCTCCTCTTACTGTAAGGTCCCTCAGTGTAATCTACTACGACCTTGTGCTCTCAGCGTAATCTGCTACGATGTTTTTTTTGTTTTTTTAAAAAAAACTCATGTGTGATATTCTGCGGTGTGTGTGTGTGTGTGTGTGATAATCAAAATTATTTTTGTTAAGACCCTCAAAAAAAGAATAAAAAATATCCCGCCAGAGAGGGGTGCGTGGTGCCCAACACCAGTTCTAAATGGTCATGGCTTTCGAAGCCATGCCTCTGTAGAGTTTCACGAGTTATTATTTTTTTATTTGCGCACCGAACTAACTTATATTGTATTTTATATAACCTTGTTGATTTTTTTTTAGTATGTGGCAATTATTTTTTTTACAAATTATTTTTTAAAACTGTTCCGTGACCCTCTCGTTCTTCACGTCGTGGACGAAGGACTTCTCTGCGACCAGGATGACGCTGCACACGGTATCCTCGGGCAGCGCGTCGTGGAACTCGCAGACGACCTTGATGTTGGTTCGATCGTTGACCACGACCTGCTTCCGCTTCGTGGTGTTGATGACGGACATGGGTCTGTGGGTTTTGAATTCGCTGGGCGTGTAGTACATGTCCACGTTTCCCTCCGTTACGCGCTTGTAAGCCGTGTAAGCTTCGTAAAGTTTGAGGTAATCGTCTTTGGTCATGTCGAGGTTGTAATTCTCGCGCGGGAACACTTCGTTCCTACCGTTCTTGAGATAAACGTTCTTGATCTTGCAGTCGTCGAACTTGCTGGAATCTTTTTCCTGATTGTTATCGCGCCCGGTCTGAAAGAGCACTACGACGAAATCTGGCATGTCGAACTGTATGTTGTTGAACTGCGTCGTCACGTCGAATTCCATGTGACTTCCCGACGCCAACTTCTGCACGCACTGGTAACCGTGAAAGTGAATCGGTACCTGCGGACTTTTCAAGATCTCCGCTTTGTACTTGAGGGCGTAGTTCGTTTCGTATTCCACGATCGGCATTCTCAACTCCATGCTCCGGACGACGCACTTGGCTGCTTCGGGTAAAGTGTTGGCTATCGGCGTGCCGTCGGCGTTCAAGTTGGTGTATCGCATCAGTGCGTCGTTGTCGTTGGCCGCTCTTCGAAACGTGATCCTCAGTCCTCCCTTCCACATGATCTCCTTGTAGTCCGAGAAGAATCCCGGAAGCAGACGCATGGGAAAGAGCACCGTGTGACTTCTCGTCGATATTTTGGTCCCCGCTTCGAACCCTCCCGCCTGATAGTACGCCGCGTCCGTTTTGGATAATTTCAAAGTTCCCACTGCCGTCGACGTGATGCCTGGATAATCGATTCTGTCGATGACGGTGTTGTGTTTCCTCACCTCCACCTGCGAGAACAGGTGAGGCACGAAGTTGTCCACGAGTTTCAAATTGGCATTGGGCGGAAAGGCTTCTCCGCTTTCCTTCTTCACCACGTCGAATTGAAGGTAGAGGTCCGCTCTGTGAGGATTTCCGAATATAGGTTCTATTCATATTTTACTCACGTATAGGTGTACATGATGAATCCGCAAATAGATTTGTCCTAAGTCTTATCGTTTCCAAGATAACCCCACTTCCGGTCGCCATTTTCGATTTCCGAACATAGGTTCTATTCATACTTTTTCTCACGTATAGGTGTACATGATGAATCCCCAAACAGATTTTTCCTAAGTCTTACCGTTTCCAAGATAACCCCACTTCCGGTCGCCATTTTGGATTTCCGAGCATAGGTTCTATTCATATTTTTTCTCACGTATAGGTGTACATGATGAATCCCCAAACAGATTTTTCCTAAGTCTTACCGTTTCCAAGATAACCCTACTTCCGGTCGCCATTTTCGATTTCCGAACATAGGTTCTATTCATATTTTTTCTCACGTATAGGTGTACATGATGAATTCACAAACAGATTTTTCCCAAGTCATGAATTGGAGGGTTCTATGACCCTGTTTGTCAAAAAATTCGAGATATTTGCAATTTAACGCTGTGGACTTAGAAAATTTTCGATTGCTGAAAAAAAAATTGGTTCCATGACGACCTATGTTTATTATGGTATGGGTGGACAGAGGACACCGAGACTCGACCAAGGCACTAAACCCGACCTTTCTACGACTATTCGTTCAAAAGTTACGAGAGATCAAAGTTTTGGGAGGTGGGCTAACTTCTTACCCCTTGGCCCCAGGACCACCAAAACTTGGTACACGTATTCTCCACCACCAAAATCGACAGGTGGAGTAGCTTCGCTACCAGGATGGGGGTGTTTTTCGATATATTTTTTCGATAACTCTTACCATTTTCGAGATATTTGCAAATTTAAGATTTTTTAGCACAGGACTTGGAAAATTTTCGGAACGTTTTTTTTTTTTTTTTTTTTTTTTTTGTTCCATGACAACCTACGCCAATTTTGTTATGAGAGGACAGAGGACACCGAGACGATGCTAACGCAATAATTCCCAGCTCTCTATGATCATATTTTCGAAAGTTACGAGTGATCAAAAACATTTTTGGCAATTGGCCCACCCTTGACCACCAAGAACCTCCGAAAACTTGGTACACCTACTCTGCATCACCAAACTCGACAAGAGGGTCAACGGGAAGGATATTCGCACTATCTCTTACTGTTTTCGAGACATTTTGCAATTTAACGCTGGACTTGGAAAATTTTCGACAGATGGGGGTCAAATTTGGTTCCATGACGACCTATGTTTATTTTGGTATGGGTGGACAGAGGACACCGAGACTCGACCAACGCACTAAACCCGACCTTTCTACGACTATTCGTTCAAAAGTTACGAGAGATCAAAGTTTTGGGAGGTGGGCTAACTTCTTACCCCTTGGCCCCAGGACCACCAAAACTTGGTACACGTATTCTCCACCTCCAAAATCGACAGGGGGAGTAGCTTCGCTACCGGGATGGGGGTGTTTTTCGATATATTTTTTCGATAACTCTTACCATTTTCGAGATATTTGCAATTCAGGATTTTTTTTAACGCTGTGGACTTGGAAAATTTTCGATTGATGAAAAATTGGTTCCATGACGACCTATGTTTATTTTGGTATGGGAGGACAGAGGACACCGAGACTCGACCGACACACTAAACCCGACCTCTCTACGCGTACTCTACGTCACCAAAAAAAATCGACAAGGGGAGATTTTTCGATAATTCTCATTGTTTCCAAGGTACTTTTAGGTTATTTGATAGACGACAACGATGGAGTCATCAATGAGTAAACATCTGAACTCGGTGAACAAGTCAATTTTTTTCAGTACGTCAACATTTTTTTCTCTTATTTCTCTTATTTCTTAGTGAATGGGAGTAGTTGTATTTACGGTAGGGACAGCGCCGGAAAGTATGAACCCTCCTCTGGCAGATTTGTCTACACTTAAAACTTGCTCAACATGCCCATATGAGCTTTTTGCTCAAGTGTGGAACCCTGTCTAATCCAAGCTTTTTGTAAAAAATGCCCTCGGGAATTTCTCGGAAAGTATGAACCCCCTCGGAAAGTATGAACCCCCTCAGATTGATTTGCCTATACTTACAAAAGGCACTTCTGTGAGATTGTTGTTCATAAATTTGTTAAAAATATGCCCCTCTTGGCCACACTTAAAACTAGGCCACCCACACCCACCCACACCCACACACACCTACACACACCCACACCCACACCCTCACATATTTACTTCCGGTCCACTTCCGGTCCACTTCCGGTCCACTTCCGGTTTGCCTACTTCCGGTCCACTTCCGGTTTAAGTTTAATTGGACACCAGGCTTATCTTGCATATCTAGTACTAAGACAATGCAATATGCAGAGACTCTCTAGAATTGCTCTGTGACCCTCTCATTTCTTACATCATAAACATATGATTTTTCACCTATGAGAATAACACTACATATGGTGTCATCAGGTAATGCCTCATGGAATTCACAGATAATTTTAATGTTTGTCCTGTCATTAACCACAACTTGTTTTCTTTTTGAAGTGTTGATTACAAACATGGGTCTCTGTGTTTTGAATTCATCTGGTGTGTAATACATATCAGTATTGCCTGTAGTGACACGTTTGAAGGAAGAAAAAGCCTCATATAATTTGAGGAAATCATTCTTGGACATGTCTAAATTGTAATTTTCTCTAGGGAATACCTCATTTCTGCCATTTTTAAGATATATGTTCTTGATGTTGCAGTTATCAAATTTGCTTGAATTTTTTTCCTGATTATTGTGTCTTCCAGTCTGAAACAATACTACCACAAAATCCGGCATGTCATATTGTATACTGGAGAATGAATTTGTAGCATCAAATTCATAATAAGAACCAGATGCGGGCTTCTGTACACATTGATATGTATAAAATTGCAGAGGAACCTGTGGATTTTTTATTATATCTGCTTTGTATTTAAGAGCATAGCTGGCCTCATATTCAACAACAGGGATTCTTAACTCCATAGTCTGAATAATGCATTTGCCTGCATCAGGTAGGGTATTAGGCAAAGCTTCCCCGGTGGAGTTTATTGCACTATACCTCATCAAAGCATTGTTATCATTGGCAGCTCTTCTAAATGTAATTCTTAAACCACCCTTCCACATAATATCTTTGTAATCTGAGAAGAATCCTGGCAATAGGCGCATAGGGAACAGCACAGTGTGGTTCTTAGATAATATCTTATCACCAGCCTCAAATCCACCGATTTTGTAGTATGAAGCCTCGGTTTTGGATAATTTTAATGTGGCCAAAGCTGTGGAGGTAATACCGGGATAATCTATTCTGTTTATAACAACACCATGCTTTCTGACCTCAATTTCAGAGAATAGATGCGGCACAAAATTATCTACCAATCTTATATTTGAATTTGCCGGATAATCTGTTCCATCGAGCTTTACAACATCAAATTTGATGTATAGATCTGCTCTGTGGGGGTGTATAAAGCCATCCCCTACATCAAGATCAACCTCAATTTCTGTGTTGGGTTGATTTAAATTTGCAAATGTCCTCCTGTTTGGGGGGAATGATTGTAGCTCATAACTCTCAATATTTTCCATAAGTATGTATTTTTATTTAAATGTTAATCTCTATGATTGCAGTTGTTGTGGCTCCAGCAAAATCAACTAATTCTTCTTTTTCATTAGTGACCATCAATTCAATATAATCTATTCTGTTATGACACACAGGAAAATATAATGTTGGGGATGGATTGTAGATGATGGGCTCCATGAATTCGGAATTAGGTTTGAATGTTGCAATGATGCCAGTTTGTTTGTGAGTGCCTATGCCATTTGATTTGGTGATCATACCCTCAGCCACATTACAGTGAATATTCAGAGTCTCTATGGCTAAGAATTTAGGTATATTCATAGCAGTATGTTTGATGCCCGGTTCAAGTTTTGTGTTGTTCTCAAAGCCTAACAGCTCTCCTATAGTACCCAGATCCACTGTTTCTGTGGCAGATACAATCTCTACTCTGTGAGTGACAGAATTTTGACTTAAAACTATACCTCTGGGTAATTGAGCATTTAGAGTGGACAGATTATACTGCCCTGGAGTGATGACAATTTTTTGATCCCCTACTGCAATTGTGTTGTTGTGGTGCGTAATATTGGGGATCAAGTACATGCCGTAAAATGCTCTGAGAGCTATTGTTTTGGGATACACTATGTCATCATGCAATTTGAGTTTCAATATTGAATTTTGGCTGGTGAGATGGAATACCCCCATGATGTTTCAGATACCACAAGGCTTTTTGAAAATCTTCAATTGATGGTTTATTTATTTGAGACATATATCTGAGAACAGATAAACACAGATGTCCACAATTAACATCTTTGAAGTTTTGAACACGGGCATTATTGTAATAAAGATTAGGTGATTTTAAATATTTTATTAAATTTTCAGGTGGAACACCTCCAAATGAATCAAAAACAAATGCCTCATTGTTTAAATATTTAAGATAACAGATCCAGTGAGTGCCCTGATTTTTGTACTTATCCAAATTAACAATGCCACACTCTTTGTTGAGTGGTTGTTCTGGTAAAGAATCAGACATGTACACACCTCTAAAATGTTTGATGCCCAGTGGCTTGATTAAAGCTTCAATATCTTGGTTTGTAAGCGGCTCTTGTTTTTTTTAAACTTATTCATGGCTCTCTTAACACCTTTGCCTTTTTTCTCCATGGCCAGGTTATGGCGCTTCTGCTCATCTAATTCTGCCCTATTTTTCTTGGCATCTATTACTGTTTTTGCTATGGCAGCTGATCCCCCGGCCAAGCTCCCAACAGCCCCAAGTGCTGCTAAGATGGCTGGGATGGTAAATATGAATCCCCCCACATGTGATTTTTTTCTAGATTGCTGTAATTTTTTTAATTGGGGGTGCTAAGCAACAAATTTCATACCATGGCCTTTTGCAAGACAAGAGCTTTTTTTCTTGCGCTGCTTTATGGTCAAAAGGCTGTCAATAGTTTTAAGAGATTTGAGACCTGCATAAGGTATTTGATACATAACACCCTTGGCCTTCATTGTAGGTTTATTATATACATTTTCACAACCCCCACCCCAGTTTTTGTTTGGTGCTCATAGCTATGGTGGTCCCCAATGCTGCTATTTTTTCACTCAAAGATGCATCTTTGCTTACAAATCTGCCAAATGCAGCCTCTTCTAATTTCTTGTCTGCAACATGTCTCTTGTCAAGATCAGAATGTGTGTTGTATGCTATGTCATGGTCTCTACAAGCAGCATCTAGGGGATTAACACCAGGGTCCCCTCTGTTTAATCTATGGTCTAGTTTTGTGCCTGGACCACAATACTGATAGCCTGGAATGTGTAGTTCAAATGGCAGCTTGTTTATAATGTCATTAACCAGGCCCCGGCCCTCAGAAATATTCCAAAATTTAGGTGGTAGGGTATTAATAATTTTTATGAGATATCCAATCCCCTTAGTGTCATTCACTATAAAATTAGACAATTTTGTGCTTATCATGTCCATAATTCCAACCTTTTCATTGTAAAAATTGTGGTTCCCTGCATTTTCCTCCCCAGCTATCACCAATAACCTATCTACAAGTTTCCTGACATCATCAACCCACACAAATTCTTTAGGTAGGGTGTTGTATTGTTTGATTCCACTACCTGTCTTGATCTGTGACCATATGGGCTTGATTAAATTATTGTATTTTGCTCCACTGCTAGACTTGACTCTTTTTTGTGTGGGATCATTGTTCTGGTATAGAGCATCTGATTTTATTAATATTTCTTTGTATTCCTCATAATCTTGATCTGTATAGCTGCCAGGCCTTTTCCTAGTCATCAATTCCCACAACCCAGGTGTTCCGAGATACTTAACAAAAGCACCTTTTTCTCCAAGACGAGATTCTGAATAAACAATTATATCATCTCCCATAAATGTTACTTTGAAATTGCCAATTCTATGTATGATGCTGCCATCAAGTTCTGTGTGAGCATATAAGCCAAAGACCTCATCTTTGTTGTCTTTAGGTGTGGTTAAATATTTTTGAGCAAGAAGACCCAATTCAATAGGATCCTGACTAGCCTCAATTCTTCTAGGAGCAATAGGACTAGGTGTATGAATACTGGAAAGTGGGGTGATTGGATAATCTAATATGTTCCTAGCAGCTACAGGTACAAGCTCTGTGATCAAATTTTGATTCTGCTCTGTAACAGTTTTGATATTCTTACCTAAATTATTAATAGCATCAATTACAGGCTGTTCTGTTTGTTTGTGTTTTTCATAAATTCCACGGTTCTCTGATTTCCATCCCTTAAATCTTTTTACAAGATAATCTCTTAACTTAAGATCATCAATAATTGGCCTTTTCATGGTTATTTATTTATGTTTCAATGTCTAGAAAATTGTTGATTTTATTTCTGTATTTGCCGCTATTGGGTGTTCTTGTCATATCAATTGTGACAAACCCATAACTGTCCTGGTTCCAGCACCTGCTGCAAAACTTGGAAAAATTATTGTAGCTCAAGTCCCCACCTACATATTCATCATGTATGTGTTTGAGGTTGGTATGGTCTTGATGAAACACACATATAAAATTGCTGTTGTCTCGGATCAGCTGCTTCGGAATTTTAGAAAAAGTCTGTGCCAGGTAGAAGCAATCAATGTTTTTGTACCGCCCCTGTGTAAAGAAATTTCTAACCTTGTTTTGATTATCCAGTATAATGTCATCAAACACAACAACAGAATTATCGAGACATTCATGAAGTGGCTTAACATCTGGTTCAAAAGTGGCTATATCCAATCCATCATATAGCTTCATCAGCTGCTGATATTTTAATTGTTCCAAGCTCTTAGAGAAGATATACAAGTGCCTGTTTTTCCAGTCTAACCAGTTGGGTGCCAATAAAAAATTATCAACCATTAGTGTAGTTTTACCACAAGCTGATGGCCCAACAATAAGACACCTAATATTATCAGGCAGCAAGTTGCCATTTCTCTTAATCTGCTGTTCAGGTTCTGGCAGCTTCTTTATAACATCCCAGGTGCTCATATTATCACTTTGTCTGCATCGATCCAGCTGTTTTCCGGATGACCTAGCCATTTGACAAATAACTTGCTGCCTTTTCTGCGGATGATTTTTTCTATGAGATATGTGTCAGGCTGTTTAGTTTTGCTGAGCTCTTGTTCATAGAACCTGCCTTTGAGAATTTCTCCTCGATGATCTTTTATTATATATGTGTTAAGGGTCCCGGGTTTAACTTGAACCACTGTAAATAATTCGGTGCTCCAGTTACTTGTAAAGCCTCTTTTGAATAAGTGCTTATATTTGATGATTCTTACTTGATCCCCCACCCTGTATTTGGCCCTTCTTGTTGTTGGCTGGTATCTAGGATAATAAACAGTGCTGATCAATTTTTGCTCATCAGATGAAGTTACTTCAGAGGGTTTCATGTTGATTGTGGAATGGACCGAGTTGTTATATTTATGTAGAAGTTCTGGAAGAATATTAATCCATTTATAATTACCTTGAAGTGTAAATTGTTTATACATAAGATTTTTTAGGGTTCTGTTGAATCTCTCTACAATTGAGGCCTTGAGGTCACTGTAACTCGAGTAATGTTTTATTGCCTGGCTTTTAATAAATTGTTGAAACACTGAATTATAAAATTCTTTGCCATTATCTGTTTGCAAATAGCGCGGGGATCTTCCACTCTGATTGATGATTGTCCTGAAGGCTTCTGTAACACATTTTCCAGTCTTGGATTTGAGTGGCACAGCCCAGGCAAATTTTGAAAATGTGTCTATTACAGTAAGTAGATACTTGTAGCCCTTGTTGATTTTGTCTAAGTTTTTCAACTGTCCACTTGACAACTCAATCAAGTCGCTCTGTCATAAATCACCTATGCCCTTTGTGACTACTGGGAGTCTCTTATAATTATGTCTGGCTTGTCTGTGTAATTCATCAACAATAATTTGTCTAGACATAATATGTAAACAAGAATATTGCAACTATGGGGTGTTCAGCAGCTGATACTACAGGATTTTCTAAATATAATTTGTCTCCAATATGTATTTTAAATTCCAGAGAGCCATCATCTTCAACATAGGCTGTTTCTAATGTATTGGGGTCTGTAAAATCCTCTAACTCTACACTGGTGATTTTCACTTTGTTGTCAGCATTTGTTATTGATAAGGTGGGGTAGTGGTGTGCCTGTGGTTGAAGCCAATATTTGATCTTGATTGGTCTCAGTGTGCCCCCAACAAAAAACTGGTAATAAAATTGTGCAGGGGACAGCATATATATTTTGCCACCTGGTGTAAATGGTGAATCATATTCTTTGTTGGGGATGCTGTACAATTCAAGAATTACTGTATGTTTTGGATTCTCGATTATGCCTGTTATTTCCTTTTCTGCTGTAAGCAATCTGCTTGTTACAGATTCAAGGTGCTCATTGATGGTCCTAACAACATCATCATGGCCTGGCTTGATTTTTATGTCCACAACAAGTTTCTTGTATTGTTGCACAATCTCTTGTAGCTGGGTAGCAAAAACAGACAGAGCATTTGCTTGATTGGATTCCATGGTCCCTAGCTGTTGCTTGATATTAGCTACAATTTGTTGCAAATTTTCAACAACTGCCAATTTTGAATTTTGAGCAGTAAGATCATGGACCTGTCTTCTGATATCCTCAAACAGGGCATGCAGTTCATTAATATGTTGATTAGTTGGTAGAGTGGCCACTGTCTGAGTGAGTTGTTTGATCTCTGTCTGGATATTCTTGATATCTTCTGATTTCAATATCCTATTCACAGCTCTCTTAATATTTTTAAGTTCCTGCGATGTAGGCAGATTTGATACTGTATTTTGCAAAAATTCAAGTGCCAATTTCACATTGTTTAATTCAGAAGCATCAGCCACATTTTGCATAGCATTTTGGAGCAGGGCTATATCTGCCTGAGAGGGTGTGGATTGTTGTAAAATTTCAAGTTTTGTTTGGATATCATCGATCAAGTGATGAAAATGAGATAGCTCAGATTCAGTGTTGAGGTTTTCAAGCTTTGTGATTTGGTGCTGGACACTGACAAGGGTATCTACAATCCCAGGCAGGCGAGATTCTAGTACATTTGCCAAATCATTTTGCACTGCTGCTATTGTACCTTCAAGATGGGTTATGGAACTTTGATTTTTTCCAAAATCTTCATATGTTTCAAGTTGCAGCTTGATGTTTGCAACACTCCGAGTTATTGCACTCAAAGCATCAGAAGATGGCAAATTGTTCATAAAATTTTCAAGTGTCTCAATTTTTTCTTTAACCTCGGCTATGGCATTGTTCAGAGGATCCAGATTAGGTATCTGGAATGATTGAATCTGTTCCTTTAGAGTGGAAATCACTAGATCAAAATCTTCTTGTGATTTTATGCTTTTGACAATTGTTTGGAGCTGTGCCTGGACATTATTTATCTGCTCTTCCAATTGCTGTTTCAATTGCTCAGAGTTGTTAGCCTGGGACTTAAATTTGGCTTGAAGAGCTGCTACAGCCTCTTCTAAACTTTGAAAATTATCCAATGTTGCCAGATCAGTATATTTTTGAAGCAATAATTTGAGTTCAGAATCAATTTTAAGAAGAGGGTCCATGCATTGTGATTGCAAATATGTAATTTCTAATTGAAGACTGGCATTGAGTGTGGTTTGTAAAGCTTGTAAATCACTTCTTAATTTCTTGACTCTGACATCAAGCATCAGAATCTCATCACTGTGATCTTCATGTCTTGTATGGCCAAATATATCATTAGGCATTTTTGTTTTAGTGGTTATTTATTATTGAATATCTGATTCTTAATTCTATAAAAAAAGGTATAAGCTTGTCATAAGATCCAGGGACTTCAATATATAAGCAGTCACCAGCAGAAACAGTATATACAGTGCCAGAAATCATGTTTGAGTGCTTAATTCTATAAATATTTCTCCCTACTGAAATTTTGACATCACCCTCAGGGGTTGTAATAAATTGCAATTGACCACCTACAGGTAATTGGTAATGATTTAAATTATTGTTAAATATGTACAATGTTTTGCCTGTTTCATCATCAATATCTGTAAGTATGCTGTTCAGATGAATAATTAACAAGCCACTCAGTTTAGACAGCATATCAGGAGAGGCTTGTGGTGTCGGCAGCTCCATAATAGCCTGTTTTTTGAACCCAAATAAGTTCATAGGCATGTTTATTTATTTCAAATCATGCTCTGTAATTGGGCATTGATTCCCATTTTTCAAATCACAATGACCCCATGGTAAAGTATGTATGCCACATGATAAAATGCATCTCTTATTATCATGTGGGTCCAGAGCCACTTTTCTTACAATATTGCTAGTCAGCAAGTGATCCACACTCTGGATTCTGGATTCTGATGTTTTGATTAAACTCTGGGATTTGATGCAATTTTTATAATCTTCAAATTCAAGATCATTTTCAACAGCTACTTTGCCAATGCCCTTGGCCTTTTTGGCAGCAACACCACTACATGTTTTAAAACTATACACCTTGGCACTTAACCCAGCAAATTCCACAATAGCATCACCACATGTCTCATCTTTTAACTTGCCAGGCACCTTTTTGTTGTGGGGTTGAATTATTGTATGTTCACTGGTATCAAAGTATTGAAACAATTCAGGCTGTGACATATCTTGATAAACATCTTCTGTTTGAATATCAAGAACAAAACTATCCGTATCCATGTACATCAGTTTTACACGATCACCATAAAAAGGTTTCAACACATCATAATACAATGTTAACATATGTAATTTGGACGATTCCAATATCACAGCCCCTACATAAATAGGTTTATCAAACTTAATCTTTGTTTTTTTCATGTTGAAAAGTGCCATGTGCTCATCATAAATTCTTCTATAATTGAAGTTGGGCTTTGCAACCAATTTTTTGCTCAGGCTGGGGTCAGTAATTATTTTAACATCGGTATGTTTTCTGACATTTTCAATAGTTTTGCCATATACAGAATTCACCATCAATTTAAACAAGCCCTTATCAAATTGGCTCTTTGCAGATGTTCGAAGCTCCGTGTTTGTATCAATGTATGGTTTCAACCATCTTGAGTGCCTGAACCTCAAAACTTTGCCAACTTTGGTCACTTGAACACCATGTTTCATCAGGAACTGGAGGTTTTTGTAATATATGACATAGCCTTGTTTTGGCTCCAGTGTCATCATGAGCTTCTTCTGTTTAGAGCCAGGTGAGCACTGAACCTCGGAAAATGGGGGCAGATCAGAAAATTTATTGTGCAAATCATCAGGAATTATCAGATTAACCTCTAAGATGAGGCCATACTCACTGTCATCAAAATTCTTAAGATCCTCAATATTAAAATCTTCAACGTATTCAAGCCCTGCATATGGCAGATTTTGCATCATGGCATGACCATAGAGGCTGTTTGCATCTACATACAGTATAAAATTTGATGGCCGTGCTGGATCATAATCAGGCATATATTTGTTATTTGCTCTGGCATATCTCTGGGAACATTGCACCATCCCCCCTCTTATACATTTCTCCATAAACAGATACTTATCTTGAACGTGGATCAGATCCAATTGCATTTTAGTGTTCAAAAACGTTGCAGCCCATGCTAGGCCCGGGGCACTGAAAAAATATATTGGATCCAGTCCATAATTTTGCATAGAAGATTTTCTGAATGCCTGCATTATATCAGCTAAGAGAGTGACATCAAGTTTTAAATATGCCATGTGATAATCACCAAATGTCTTGCATTTTAAATTGTTCCACATCAACTGGGCATGGTGATAATCATCATCAGTGATTCCAGATCCTCTGATTTTGCTGTAAAACTCTTGTTGTGGTGGCAGAGAACACTCATCAAATTTAGAAAAATCTGTAACATAGTCATATGGATATACACCCTTCCGCCTAATTAATTTCAGCTCCTGATTTGGAAACAATGCACGTGTGATTTTGAATTGATCATCAGATAATTGAGTGGCCAGTGTGGCCAGGCTAGCCGATAAAATTCTGTAAGAATCAAGAAATCTTAATTGAATAGGAACACCATTAACTTTAATTATCTTGCTAATAGATATATATTTTTCATCATTTTCAGCTAAAATATTTAAATTCTGCTTCTCAAACCCCTCGTACCTGATCAGATGATGGAAATCATAATTGGATGCTCCATGGCAAAATATGGGGACAAATCTTGGTCTCTTGATCTTAATATTACAGCTATTACACAGGGCCATTAAGAATTTACCATCTGTATGAGAATGGTGATGAACCTTGATATTTGTATCTGAAAATTCAGAATCACATACCGGGCATTTTTCTGCATTGTTGAAATCCTCAATCTGTTTCTCTGTTAAAGGCAACATAGGCTTTGATTTTAATAAAATATTAGATGCTATGTCACGGCACTCATTTTCTATTCTATGTGCAAATATTTTGATGGCATCTGGTCCCATGTATAAGTGTGGCTCACTAGCTACACCATCCCGTATAACTATATAACAAAAACTGGAAGGTTCATGTAGCTGATATGGTGTAATTGCAGATTCTTCGGGATCTGGATTGCAGAATGCAAGAGGTTTGAGGTTCGATTCAAAATCACAGACAATATATGCTGGGTGTTCCAACAAGGCTTCAAACTTTTTGAATTTGCAATTTTCACTTGGATTGGGCATCACCATATGAACAGGTTTATGGTTCCCAAAGTATTTCAGATTCTCAATTAACTTGTTTTTGGCAATTTCTGCACTCTCTTCACGAACCCCTTTCACCATTTTTTGACCATCAAATACAGTTAAGCATCTTCTGCACAACTTGAATATTGTATTGGATTTGTCTAGTTGTGTTCTCACTAAAGCTTCAAGATTATGTATCAGAGTGTAATGATATGTGCCATCCCCTTCAATTAAGAGCAGATCAATCGGAACAGCAGAATCATCATCAAATGTACTGATTCTGAGAGGTTCTATCGAGCAATTGCCAGTGGAACAAATAAATACATTAATAGATAATTGTTTGCCATTGATATGCCTGGCCTTTTTTTCAAATTTATCAATATTCTGAACAGACATTGGATATTCTAAACCCTCCATTACATCATCAAAATCATTTTCATGTTGTTTGTAATAAGTTATTCGCTGAGGATCCTTTGAAACTGGATACAGAGCAGCTAAAATACACCACAAAAAGCATTTCTGGTCATTATTTTTTATATTAACCACGGCTCTTTTGTTTTTGATATTGGCAGGTAATGGCAAATATGTAGAACCTTTTAATGGGCTGAATTCAGAAATATTAACATATAACTTGTGTGGAGAACCGCATAGGCTCCATCCAGACTCTTTTGCTGCAAATTCAGAGTGTTTAATATTCAATTGATTTATCAAGCTGCTTATTATTGTGTCTGAATTTGCGTTTGAATATACTGGTACAGTTTCTGTTATGTGGGGCTGTGTAAATTTTGTGCCATTTGGTTTCTTATATTGTGCAAACAATTTGAGGGACAGCTTATAAGACCCATTTTGTGCATTAAGAATTGCCTGCAGATCAGAATTTTTACTGTTCAAAAAATTCTTAATGTCACATCTTGGTTCTGATACAAACCGGTAATCCCTAAGTTGGGCATTAAAACTGCTATGGATGGGTGCATGGCGTGGCTGCTTTGCAGGTCCAGCATTAACAGGTGTTTCATGCTTCCTTTTCAGACCAGATGTAGATGGTTGTGTTGATGACTGTGCAGAGCAAGTATCTTTATGTGTATATGTGAAGTATTGCATGCTATATTTTTTATGGCATTTGGGGCATATTTTTGTGGGAGTTCTGTATTTGTCTGGGTTACAAATCTTTTGGTGCTTGGCCCAATTAGGGCTGGATATATTCTTATTGCATTGATTACAATATTTTTGATTCGGCATTTTTGTTGTTGTTTATTATATACAATTTCTTGGGGTTCAAATCAAAACTCTATGCTGGATAAAAATATCAGTTGGATTCAACACTGTGCTTTGTGTGTGTGTGTGTGTGTATGTGTGTATACACTTAATATTTTTTGGCTTTGGTATTTATATACAATTTCTTGGGATTCAAATCAAAACTCTATGCTGGATAAAAATATCAGTTGGATTCAACACTGTGCTTTGTGTGTGTGTGTATGTGTGTATGTGTGTATACACTTAATATTTTTGGCTTTGGTATTTATATACAATTTCTTGGGATTCAAATCAAAACTCTATGCTGGATAAAAATATCAGTTGGATTCAACACTGTGCTTTGTGTGTGTGTGTATGTGTGTATGTGTGTATACACTTAATATTTTTGGCTTTGGTATTTATATACAATTTCTTGGGATTCAAATCAAAACTCTATGCTGGATAAAAATATCAGTTGGATTCAACACTGTGCTTTGTGTGTGTGTATGTGTGTATGTGTGTATACACTTAATATTTTTTGGCTTTGGTATTTACATACAATTTCTTGGGATTCAAATCAAAACTCTATGCTGGATAAAAAATATCAGTTGGATTCAACACTGTGCTTTGTGTGTGTGTGTATGTGTGTATGTGTATGTGTGTGTGTGTATGTGTGTTTGTGTATGTGTGTTGATATTTTTGGCATTGGTATTTATATACAATTTCTTGGGGTTCAAATCAAAACTCTATGCTGGATAAAAAAAAGCAGAAATAGGGCACAACTTGGCCACAAGTGGACCGGAAGTGGACCGGAAGTAGGCAAACCGGAAGTGGACCGGAAGTGGACCGGAAGTGGACCGGAAGTAGACCGGAAGTGGACCGGAAGTAAATATGTGAGGGTGTGGGTGTGGGTGTGTGTAGGTGTGTGTGGGTGTGGGTGGGTGTGGGTGGCCTAGTTTTAAGTGTGGCCAAGAGGGGCATATTTTTAACAAATTTATGAACAACAATCTCACAGAAGTGCCTTTTGTAAGTATAGGCAAATCAATCTGAGGGGGTTCATACTTTCCGAGGGGGTTCATACTTTCCGAGAAATTCCCGAGGGCATTTTTTACAAAAATCTTGGATTAGACAGGGTTCCACACTTGAGCAAAAAGCTCATATGGGCATGTTGAGCAAGTTTTAAGTGTAGACAAATCTGCCAGAGGGGGGTTCATACTTTCCGGCGCTGTCCCTACCGTAAATACAACTACTAATGGGCTAGGTGATTTGCAACGACGAAGGCCTTCTAGCAATACGAATTTAGCTTAAGCCGGCGTAATTCGCTAAAATATCTTGAAATTGGTATGAGTCAAACGCTGAAACAGACAATATTATTACACAATTCATTGCACTGACTGAGGCGCGAACTTTTTTTTTTTCTAACCTGACATGATATATAAATAAAATAGTATTACTAACAAGGAGATAAACGGATTAATTTTTGCAGGCAACCAAATCTTATGGAATATTGATAAAAGATATTAACAAATGAAAATTATATTAAAGAGGAAATAAAACAAAAAAAGTAGGCTTAATTCAGGAAATGCATGTTACTTCTCTCTAAGAAATTAAAAGTTAAAATATACAAAACAGTAATTCTGCCTGTAGTATTATATGGATGTGAAAGGTGAAAAGTGGAAGCGGCGTCAAACGCTATAACACGTTACCCAAAGAATTCGTTTGGGTGGACGACGTGAGAAAACTCATCGACAGATTGTTAGTGATAGCCGGTGAAGAGAATGCAGGCAATCGTAATTTTTACAACGAGAAGGTTGGCATCGTGGACATGATCAGCACCAAACTTTCCAACTTCATCGTGAACGACGACAAGGGCATAGGTTACCTGATCAAAATTATCAACACGCTGCCTCCGAGATTCTGGAAGGTGGCCGAAGGAAAGGGAAAAATATTTGGACCTAAAAGGGATGAGAAAATAGGTTAGTGGAGAAGGTTACATAATTTAGAATTACATAATTTATATTTATGTCCAGATATTATTAGAACAATTAAATAAAGAAGACTTAAGTGGACAGACTATGTGGTACAAAACCCGAATGGGAGAAGAAAGAGGAATTTACAAGATTCTTGTTGGGAGACCTGATGGTAAGAGGAGACCTAGACGAAGATGGAAGGACAATATTGAGATGGATTTAAAGGAAATTGCTAGGGATGGTTAAGAATATATAGATGGAAAGATGGAAGGCTTGTGTTGCTGCAGCTACGAACCTTTGGGTTTAAGAAGACTAGAGAGTTAGTTAGTTAGTTAGTTAGTTATGAAATCACATGGCATTATAAAAAAATTACAATCTCTGGTATAAAATGAATTTAAAAAAAAATAAAACTTATTTCTACTTAAATAAGAATTGGGAGTACGTACATAATAGTATAGAATCAACAGTTAAAATAATGTATAAACCAAGAAAAAGTAAGCAACGGTTCACATAACCTAATAGAAATAGACTTAGGTGGTTAAGGAACAGCATGTTTAGAAGTAACAAAAAAAAAGAGATTACTTGAAAAGTAAAATCCACGCAATTGAAATAAAAGTATCAGAAAAGTGGCCGCGGTGGCTCAGTCGGTAACGCGTCTGACTACCATGCTAAAGGTCCCAGGTTCGATCCCTGGCCGGTTCAAATCCGGGAACTTTTCTAACGATGGAAGCGGCCCCGGCGCCCACCCAGCGTCGAATAACATGGGTACCTGGGGGAAACCCTGGGGGGTAAAGGCGGTCAGGGGCGTGATGCTGATCACATCACCCCACTCACGACCGGATCAATAAAGTGAGGGGCGTTACCCCCACACCCCCTATACGCCTTCATGGCGTGGTGCTATGCACAGGGGAGCACTTTACTTTACTTTTTTTAGAAGTGTAAATAAATTTAGAAAGGCGTAGCAACCTAAAGTAAACTTGATGAAAAATGGCTGACTATTTTAAATAGATGGTAGAATTGTTTTAATGACTTTTTTTAAATGTTCATGTAGGAGATAAATCAGAAATAAATGAAGCAGAACCTATAGTCCCAGAAACTAACTTGATTGAAGTTAAAGATGCTAAAAAGATAAATTATTCGAATTTGGAATACCTAAGAATCTTGTTAATATGTCTGACAAATATACAATTTATGAAAAGTTATAAAACAAAGATGCATCATATTTATTGCTTTTTTTTTAAATTTTGCCTTAGAATCTGTAAAGATTGTAATAGAATATATATATATATATAAATTTTGCTCAGGATAAGTACAAATTGAACTGTAACCACAAATTTTCAGAATCAAGAGGGCTAGAGAATTAATTAATTAATATTTAATGTAATAAAAGTAGTAATATAATATTCTTATTGAGAAGAGAATTTCTACAAAACTTATTTTCCTCGTACGTTTACTAATAGCAGTCACATTTGACATATTTGACTAATCGCGAATCAACGTACGGAAGCCGTTGGAAGCAGTTTGAAGACGGAAATGGCTATGGAAGGACACTTATTATAATGTTAACATTTTAGTATAATGTTTTGGGAATTGCTTCTCGATAATGTTTGGTATTTTATTTAATCTGTTGTTAGATAAGATACATAATTATTAGAATTTAAGGATGGAAAATATGAACAGCGAATGAATGATACGTTTGACTAATCGTGAAGATGAGTATCACAGTACGTTTTTATCGTTCTTATATAAACGTTGAAACGTTTAAGAACGTATAAGAACGTTTCGGTAAAGGTTCTTATACGTTCTTAAACGTTTCAACGTTTATATAAGAACGATAAAAACGTACTGTGATACTCATCTTCACGATTAGTCAAACGTATCATTCATTCGCTGTTCATATTTTCCATCCTTAAATTCTAATAATTATGTATCTTATCTAACAACAGATTAAATAAAATACCAAACATTATCGAGAAGCAATTCCCAAAACATTATACTAAAATGTTAACATTATAATAAGTGTCCTTCCATAGCCATTTCCGTCTTCAAACTGCTTCCAACGGCTTCCGTACGTTGATTCGCGATTAGTCAAATATGTCAAATGTGACTGCTATTAGTAAACGTACGAGGAAATTAAGTTTTGTAGAAATTCTCTTCTCAATAAGAATACTATATTACTACTTTTATTACATTAAATATTAATTAATTAATTCTCTAGCCCTCTTGATTCTGAAAATTTGTGGTTACAGTTCAATTTGTACTTATCCTGAGCAAAATTTATATATATATTCTATTACAATCTTTACAGATTCTAAGGCAAAATTTTAAAAAAAATCAATAAATATGATGCATCTTTGTTTTATAACTTTTCATAAATTGTATATTTGTCAGACATATTAACAAGATTCTTAGGTATTCCAAATTCGAATAACTTATCTTTTTAGCATCTTTAACTTCAATCAAGTTAGTTTCTGGGACTATAGGTTCTGCTTCATTTATTTCTGATTTATCTCCTACATGAACATTTAAAAAAAGTCATTAAAACAATTCTACCATCTATTTAAAATAGTCAGCCATTTTTCATCAAGTTTACTTTAGGTTGCTACGCCTTTCTAAATTTATTTACACTTCTGATACTTTTATTTCAATTGCGTGGATTTTACTTTTCAAGTAATCTCTTTTTTTTTTGTTACTTCTAAACATGCTGTTCCTTAACCACCTAAGTCTATTTCTATTAGGTTATGTGAACCGTTGCTTACTTTTTCTTGGTTTAAACATTATTTTAACTGTTGATTCTATACTATTATGTACGTACTCCCAATTCTTATTTAAGTAGAAATAAGTTTTATTTTTTTTTAAATTCATTTTATACCAGAGATTGTAATTTTTTTATAATGCCATGTGATTTCATAACTAACTAACTAACTAACTAACTCTCTAGTCTTCTTAAACCCAAAGGTTCGTAGCTGCAGCAACACAAGCCTTCCATCTTTCCATCTATATATTCTTAACCATCCCTAGCAATTTCCTTTAAATCCATCTCAATATTGTCCTTCCATCTTCGTCTAGGTCTCCTCTTACCATCAGGTCTCCCAACAAGAATCTTGTAAATTCCTCTTTCTTCTCCCATTCGGGTTTTGTACCACATAGTCTGTCCACTTAAGTCTTCTTTATTTAATTGTTCTAATAATATCTGGACATAAATATAAATTATGTAATTCTAAATTATGTAACCTTCTCCACTAACCTATTTTCTCATCCCTTTTAGGTCCAAATATTTTTCCCTTTCCTTCGGCCACCTTCCAGAATCTCGGAGGCAGCGTGTTGATAATTTTGATCAGGTAACCTATGCCCTTGTCGTCGTTCACGATGAAGTTGGAAAGTTTGGTGCTGATCATATCCACGATGCCAACCTTCTCGTTGTAAAAATTACGATTGCCTGCATTCTCTTCACCGGCTATCACTAACAATCTGTCGATGAGTTTTCTCACGTCGTCCACCCAAACGAATTCTTTGGGTAACGTGTTGTAGCGTTTGACGCCGCTTCCACTTTTCACCTTTCACATCCATATAATACTACAGGCAGAATTACTGTTTTGTATATTTTAACTTTTAATTTCTTAGAGAGAAGTAACATGCATTTCCTGAATTAAGCCAGTAGTGTATATTAGTTGTTTCAAAATAGTACTTAGTAGGTATGGTCTTTTTTTACCAATTGAATATCACTTTTTGACATACTTTGACAATTTTTTGTCGATGTTTTAGCGTTTAGCGATGTTTTAGTACAAATTTTCACCATACTCATTTTTCCCCCACTCGTACTTGGTAGGTATATCATGATGTTACGTGATACAACTTAACCTATCCTTTTTTTACGATTATTTAATTTTTTTACGATCCTAAGTGATATAACTTAACCTATTATTTTTTTTATTTAGGTACTGTTTGAACGTCATTATTTGAGGATCATATTTTGTAGGTATTTTTTTCATCAATCGAATATCACTTTTTGACATATTTTGACAATTTTTTGTCGATGTTATAGCGTTTAGCGATGTTTTAGTACAAATTTTCACTATACTCATTTTTCCCCCACTCGTACTTGGTAGGTATATCACGATGTTACGTGATATAACTTAACCTATCTTTTTTTTTACGATTTTTTTTAATTTTCTTACGATCCTAAGTGATATAACTTAACCTATCATTTTTTTTATTTACGCACCGAACTAACCTACAAGGGGGACTCCGTTTGTTTTAATATTTCAGTATTATAAGGTTTTCACAAATTTTATATAACCTAAAATGTGTTGGATGTTGATTTTTAGTATGTGGCAATTTTTTATGAATTTAAAACTGCTCTGTGACCCTCTCGTTCTTCACGTCGTAGGCGAAGGACTTCTCTGCAATCAGGATGACGCTGCATAGGGTATCCTCGGGCAAGGCATCGTGGAACTCGCAGACGACCTTGATGTTGGTTCGATCGTTGACCACAACCTTCTTTCTCTTAGATGTGTTGATGACGGTCATGGGTCTCCGTGCTTTGAACTCGCTGGGCGTGTAGTACATATCCACGCTTCCCTCGGTCACGCGTTTGTAAGCCGAGAACGCTTCGTAAAGTTTGAGGTAATCGTTTTTGGTCACGTCGAGGTTGTAATTCTCGCGCGGGAACACTTCGTTGCGTCCGTTCTTCAGATAAACGTTCTTGATCTTGCAGTCGTCGAACTTGCTGGAATCTTTCTCCTGATTGTTATCGCGCCCGGTCTGAAAAAGCACCACGACGAAATCTGGCATGTCGAACTGTATGTTGTTGAACTGCGTCGTCACGTCGAATTCCATGTGACTTCCCGACGCCATCTTCTGCACGCACTGGTAACCGTGAAAGTGAATCAACACCTGCGGACTTTTCAAGATCTCCGCTTTGTACTTGAGGGCGTAGTTCGTTTCGTATTCCACCACCGGCATTCTCAATTCCATGCTCCGGATGACGCATTTCGCTGCTTCGGGTAAAGTGTTGGGCAGCGACGTGGTGCCGTCCGGACCCAAAGTAGCGTATCGCATCAGTGCGTCGTTGTCGTTGGGCGCTCTTCGAAACGTGACCCTCAGTCCTCCCTTCCACATGATCTCCTTGTAGTCCGAGAAGAAACCAGGCAGCAGACGCATGGGAAAGAGCACCGTGTGACTTCTCGTCGATATTTTGGCCCCGGCTTCGAATCCCCCGGCCTGGTAGTACGCTGCGTCCGTTTTGGATAATTTCAAAGTTCCCACCGCCGTCGACGTGATGCCTGGATAATCTATTCTGTCGATGACGGTGTTGTGTTTCCTCACCTCCACCTGCGAGAACAGGTGAGGCACGAAGTTGTCCACGAGTATCAAGTTTGCTGCTGCGGGAAACGCGTCTCCGCTTTCCTTCTTCACCACGTCGAATTGAAGGTAGAGGTCCGCTCTGTGAGGATGAATAAACCCGTCGCCTACGTCCACGTCGTATTCGATCTCCCTGTTCGCCTCGTTCAGATTGGCGAACGTGCGACGGTTGGGAGGGAAAGATTGCAATTCGTAACTTTCGATTTGCTCCATTTTACATGTATGGTTATTTATTATACGTTGATCTCCACGATGGCCGTCGTAGTGGCACCTGCGAAATCCACCACGTCTCCTTTCTCGTTCGTCACCACCAACTCTATGTCGTCTATGCGGTTGCGACATACTGGAAAATAGATCGGCGAAGAGGGCGTGTAGATGATCGGTTCCATGAACTCGGAACTTGGTTTGAAAGTGGCTATGATTCCCGTCTGCTTGTGACTTCCCAGTAAACCGTCCGAGGATTTCGTGATCATACCTTCGGCCACGTTGCAGTGTACGTTCAGAGTCTCTATGGCCAAGAATTTAGGAATGTTGGTTGCTACGTGCTTGATGCCAGCTTCGAGTTTGGTGTTGTTCTCGAAACCTAAAAGTTCTCCCATGGTGCCCAGGTCCACGGTCTCCGTCGCGGATAGGATTTCCACTCTGTGCGTGACCGAATTTTGAGAAAGGTACGTGCCTTTGGGTAATTGAGCTTGCAAAGTGGAAAGATTGTATTGTCCTGGTGTGACGACGATATGTTCGCTTCCTACGCTAATTTTGTTGTTGTGCTGGGTGACGTTAGGTATGAGGTACATGCTGTAGAATGCACGCAGAGCCACGGATTTAGGATAGACGATGTCGTCGTGCAGCGTGAGTTTCAAGATTGAAGATTCGCTCGTGAGATGGAACACGCCCATCCTAGTGATGCTGTTTGAGGTTCCACAATGCTTTCTGAAAATCTTCGATCGTAGGGTTATTTATTTTAGAGAGAAACGCGAGCACGGAAAGGCAGAGATGACCGCAGTTCACGTCTCCGAAATCTTGAATGCGTTCGTCGTTGTAGTATATGGAGGTTTTGTTCGTTTTCAGATAATGAATTAAATTTGCAGGTGGAACACCTCCGAAAGAATCGAAAACGAATGCTTTATCATCATTTTTGTGGTAACATATCCAATGCGTGCCTGGATTTTCTTGACCGTCCAAGTTGACTACTCCGCATTCTTTTTTTTTCACGGTTGAAGGTAACGAGTCGGACATGAAAACTCCTCTGAAGTGTTTGATTTGTAACGGTTCGATCAGAGATTCAATGTCTCGGTTGGTGAGTGCTTCTGTTTCTTTTTTTTAAACTTTTTCATCACGCCCTTCCCCTTCTTCTCCATGGCCAGATTGTGACGTTTCTGTTCTTCCAATTCCGCCTTGTTCTTCTTCGAGTCGATGACGGTTTTTGCGATGGCGGCACTTCCGCCGGCTAAACTTCCAACGGCCCCCAATGCTGCCAGGATGGCCGGGATGCTGAATATGAAACCTCCGACCTTTTGCTGTTTCCGCGAACGCTGCAATCTTTTCAATTGAGGTGTGCTGAGCAGCAATTTCATTCCGTGTCCTTTGCTCAAGCAAGAACGTTTCTTCTCGCGTTGTTTCTTGGTGAGTAACCCATCGAGAGCACCTAGATTTTTTAGATTGGAGTATGGTATTTGGTACACAACACCCTTGGGCTTCATGTTGATGCTCTATGTGTTATTTTCACGGTATGTTATTTATATATATATTCTGAGATTTTTTCTTGTGTAGTTTTTTACGGTATGTTATTTATATATTTTCAAGGCCTCGCTGTCGTTACACAAATTCTATTACGTGCTTCGTTTTCTTGCCAAGAAGTTCCTTTGTCCCCTTGTACACGATTCGAGTTTTGTTCTCGATTAAAATAGATAGCTTCTCGTCGGATAACATGTTAGCGTATCGATCTGGTAAAAATAGACTGTATTGTGCGTTGAGCAACAGGCGTACCTTGGGACCATACTGGGTAGAAACAATTGAACCGGAAGTTATCGTGTAAGGTTTGTCGACTTCCAATTCCTGAATTTTTACATACTCGACTGACAAATTTAGCATTTGTTTTAATGCTTGGAGATCACTTATTTTTTCGGTCGTCATATCAAGAAAAATTTCAAAGTGTTAGAGAGAAATTTAATTGTTTTTCACAATGTGTGTTATTTATATATACCGAAGATTATTTTTTTTTCACGATGTGTGTTATTTATATATCAAGTTTTTTTTTTACTGGATGTTATTTATATACCCCACCCCAATTTTTGTTTCGTGTTCATGGCGATGGTGGTACCTAGTGCGGCGACCCGTTCACCCAGCGATGCGTCTCTACTCACGAATCTTTCGAAAGCTGCGTGCTCTAACTTTCTGTCTGCTTCGTGACGTGCATCCAGATCCGTCTGCGTGGTGTTGTAGGCGATGTCGTGATCTTTGCATGCCGCGTCCAACGGATTCACACCCTTGTCTCCTCTCTCCAATCTTTTCTCGAGTTTGGTACCCGGTCCGCAGTACTGGTAGCCAGGTAGATGCATCTCGAAAGGTAACTTGTTGATGATGTCGTTCACGAGTCCCTTTCCTTCGGCCACGTTCCAGAATTTCGGAGGCAGCGTGTTGATGATTTTGATCAGGTAACCTATGCCCTTGTCGTCGTTCACGATGAAGTTGGAAAGTTTCGTGCTGATCATGTCCACGATGCCAACCTTCTCGTTGTAGAAATTACGGTTGCCTGCATTCTCTTCGCCGGCTATCACCAACAATCGGTCCACGAGTTTCCTAACGTCGTCCACCCAAACGAATTCTTTGGGTAACGTGTTGTAGCGTTTGACGCCGCTGCCTGTTTTGACCTGGTTCCAAATCGGTTTGATGAGATTCCTGTACTTCTCGCCGCTGCTCGATTTCACCCTATTCTGCGAGGCGTCGTTGTTCTGGTACAAGGCATCCGTCATGATCAGAATTTCCTTGTAACTCTGGTAATCTTCGTCGGTGTAATCTTTCGGCTGCTTTTTGGCGACGAGTTCCCACAGTCCAACCGTACCCGGATACCTGTTCCAACTATCCTTGTCGCCTAAATTGACTTTAATGTCGTTGCCTTCGAAGGTCACCTTCGATTTCCCAATCTTCCACACCACACCGCCGCCTTCGCTGGTTTCCATGCTGGGATACAATCCGAACACTTCATCCTTGTCGAATTTCCCCGTACTCAGGTAGTCTCGTGCCAAAGGTCCCAACTCAATTTTATCCGAAGACGAGGACGTGCTACCAATAGCTCGACGTCGTGCCGGTGCATCCTTCAGTTCGAACGGCGTCGAAGGAATGCTCGAAATGGGCGTGGGTACGGCGTAACTTTTAGCTGCGAGCGGTACGAGTTCATTAATCAAATTTTTATTTTGTTCCGTGACACTTTTAATTTCTTTACCTAGACTGCTGATGGCATCGATCACGGGTTGATCCTGACGTTTCTTCTCTTCGTAGAATCCTCGATTCTCGGATTTCCAACCTTTGAAGCGTTTCGCGAGGTAATCGCGAAGCTTGAGATTTTCGTCTTCGATTTTTCGTTTCGTCATGACGTTATTTATATACGTCGTTTCTCACAACGTTGCAACGTTTAGAAAGTCGTTGATTTTGTTTCTGTATTTTCCGTCGTTGGGTTTCCTCGTCATGTCGATCGTCACAAATCCGAAATCGTCACCGTTCCAGCAAGTAGAGCAGCCTTCCGAAAATTGATTGTAGTTCATGTCTCCGCCTACGTAGTCATCGTACGCGTGCTTGAGGTTGGTGTGATCTTGACGAAACAAACATATGAAATTAGCGTTGTCGCGTACTAACTGTTTTGGAATTTTGGAAAACGTTTGAGCTAGGTAAAAACAATCCATTCCTTTGTGACGACCTTGCGTAAAAAAGTTGCGAATTTCATTTTGATTTTCCAGGATGGCGTCGTCGAACACGACGACTGAATTTTCACGACAATCGTCGAGTGGTTTTATTTCCGAGGCGAATGTTGCAATGTCCAGACCATCGTACAGTTTCATCAGTTGCTGGTATTTGGATTGCTCCAAACTTTTCGAGAACACGTACAGGTGCCTGTTCTTCCAATCTAACCAATTCGGTGCGAGGAGAAAATTGTCCACGAGCAGTGTCGTTTTCCCACACCCCGATGGACCTACGATCAGACAGCGGATGCTGTCGGGAAGCAACTTGCCGTTCTTTTTCTTCGTTTGACTTTCTGGATCCGGTAGACGCTTCACCACGTTCCACGTACTTACAAGATCACTTCGTCCGCGTCGATCCAACTCTTTTCCGGAAGTCCCAACCATTTGACAAACAGTTTGTCACCTTTCCTACGCAATACTTTCTCGATGAGGTACGTGTCGGGGTGTTTCGTTTTAGAGAGTTCCTCTTCGTAAAATCTCCCTTTCAAAATCCCGCCGCTACTATCTTTTATTATATACGTGTGTCGGTTTCCAGGTAAAACTCGAACCACCGTAAAGAGTTCCGTGCTCCAATTTTTTGTGAATCCCTTCTCGAAGGTACGTTTGAATTTGCTGATCCTCACCCGGTCTCCAATTTTGTATTTAGCTTTTTTTGTCGTGGGCGTGTACTTTGGACAGTAAACGGTAGAAATTAAACGCTGCTCGTCGGACTTGGTAACGTCAACTGGCTTCATGCCTATCGTTCTGTGTACCGTTTCATTATAGGTGTCGACGAGTTCCGACAGGATGTCGACCCATTTGTAATTTCCCCGAAGCGTGAATCGTTTCCACATGTGTGTTTTCAAGGTTCGATTGAATCTTTCCACGATGCTGGCTTTGATGTGACTGAAGGTCGAATAATGTCGAATCTTGTGTTTTTGAATAAACTTTTGGAATACGGCGTTGTAAAATTCTTTACCGTTGTCCGTTTGCAGAAACCGTGGTCGTCTACCGCCGCTTTCGCGAAAAATTAATTTGAATGCTTCCGCGACGCACGTTCCCGTTTTCGCCTTCAAAGGTAGAGCCCATGCGAATTTCGAAAACGTGTCTATGACGGTGAGAAGGTACTTGTTACCCTTGTTCAATTTATACACGTTTTTCAAATTACCGCTACTCATCTCCACGAGGTCACTTTGCCAGAGGTCGTCGATGCCCTTGGTTACCACAGCCAAACGTTCGTAGTTACGGCGCACAGGTTTATGCAATTCTTCGACGATGGCTTGCCTAGACATTTTTTGTTTAGAGATTACGTTTCAAGAGAAGCACAAGCGTGATGGGATTCAAAGAAGGTGGCACTTCGCTCGTGTTTTGAATGATCAGCTTATCGCCGGCACTCACGTCGAAAACGGTGAGATCTTCGTCTTCGTGTATTTCATATATGTTGCGCGTTTCGTTCCAACGTGCCAGAGGAATGTTTCCTGCTTTCTGGACACCACGATTCGATATCAAAGTCATGGTGGGAACGCTAGCTTTTCTGCCGTGAGACCAGTACGAAAATTCGTTTATCTGAATCGTGCCATCGAGAAGAAACTTGTAGTACGGATGATAAGGATGCAACATGTACAGTTTGTTACCTTCGACGAACGTGGAGATTCTTTGTTGATTGGGTACGCTGTTGATTTCGATGGCTTGCAGAGAATGCAGTTTAGCGAATTTAGTGTCGACGCTAACGAGGTTACTGTGAACTTGTCCGAGTTTATTTTCGATGGGCAGCAAATGCTCGACTATGGTATCCGTTACGGCAGAAAACGACGGTTTGATTTTCACTTCCACGTTCAACTGCTTGTAGTTTTCGTTGAGTTCTTGCAACTTGGCACCGAAAGAGGCCTGCGTCGATTCCTGCGTGGATTCCAGCACTCCAACTTGATCTCTGATGTTGACGACGATGCTCTGAAGGTTCTCGACTTGATTCAATTTCGAGCTCTTCTCGGTAAGATCGTTCACGATGCTTCGCATCTCTGTAAACTGCGTGTGAAGGTCAGCGACGCTCTGCGAAGTGGGCAGCGTCGACACCAGCGAACTAATTTCGTCTCGAATCTGTTCCACGTTCGCCGTTTCCGTTTCTAGTCGTTTCAGCATTCGAGATATGTTTCTTTTCAAAACGTGCAATTCTTTGGAGGTGGGGAGATTGGCCACTTTACTCTCGAGATCGCTCAATGAACTTTTAATGTCGCCCGAATCGGATAGTGCCGTCACCGCCGTTTTCAATTTTTCCAAATCTTCGCTCGAAGGCACGCTCGTCCGTAACGATTCCAAGTCACCCTGTATGTTGTCGAGTACGTGATGAAAATGAGCGAGATTCGTTTCGACGTTCAAATTTTCTAAATATTCGATCTTCTGCTGAACCGTGCTCAACGTGTCTTGAATGCTCGTCAACGCTCTCGCTTCAGCGTGAATATTTTTAATTTCTTCGTTGATCAATTCCAAGGACGCCTGAAGCGTAGCGATGGTGGTTTGAATGTGTTCAAAATCTCGATAGGCCTCCAATTGAATTTTTATGTTCGCGACGCTTTTACCAATGACCTGCAGTTCGTCCGACGATGGTAGGTTCGTCATGGTATCTTCCAAAGTCTGCAACTTGGATTTAATTTCTTCCAACGTACTGGTGAATTCTTCTTGTAATTTGGAAACAACGACATGCAAGCGTTCTACATCAATATCGTTCACGACGGTTTGAAGTTCAGAGAAATTCTTTTCTATTGCGGAAGTTCGTTCTTCGATTTCGAGTTTCAATTTTTCCAAATCTTCATTTTTCGATTGAAATTGCTGTAATTTGGCCAAATCATTTTGAAGCGAATCCACGCTCAACTGTATATTTTGAACGTTGTCGTAAGAAGGTACGTCGACATAATTTTTTATGAGCGTTTTCAGTTCGGAATCGATTTTCAGAATGGGGTCGAGACATTGCGTTTGGAGCGTAGCGATTTCCGACTCTAAACTTTTGTTTAAGGTCTCCTGCAAAGCGATCAAATCGGCCCTCAACTTCTTAACTCGAATGTCCAACATGAGAATCTCTTCTGCGTGGTCTACACGCTTGGTGTTGCCGAAAATGTCGTTAGGCATTTTTGGTTAACGGTTATTTATAATAGGATAGACGATTCGTAATTCTACGAAGAGAGGAATAAGTTTGTCGTAATCTCCGAGGAGTTCCACGTACAGGTAATCTCCTGCGGAAACATCGTACGTAATGTTAGAAAGCATCTTGTCGTGCTTAATTCGAAAAATGTTCTTGCCGGTAGAAATTTTGATTTCGCCTGCGTTTCCCGGATTCACGGTGATTTGAAGTTTCCCGTCGATCGGAATTTCGTAGAAATCTAAATTGTTATTAAAAACATAAAACATCTTGCCCACATCGTCATTCAGTTTCGTCCAAATGCTGTTGAGGTGAATGATCAACAGACCGTTGAGTTTAGGTAACACGGAAGGTAAGACTTCATGATCTGGTATGGTTTCCATAATGATCTGTTTTTTGAAACCGAACAAATTCATAGGCATGCTGGTTATTTATTCTCACAACGTTGCAACGTTTAGAAAGTCGTTGATTTTGTTTCTGTATTTTCCGTCGTTGGGTTTCCTCGTCACGTCGATCGTCGCGAATCCGAAATCGTCACTGTTCCAGCAAGAAGAGCAACGTTTTGAAAATTGATTGATCAACAGGCCGTTGAGTTTAGATAACATGGAAGGTAGAAATTCATGATCTGCCTTGCGGTGTACAGTCTCCATTGTTTGCTTTCGGAAACCAAAGAGATTCATTGTCCTTGATAGTTCTTTATTGTGTATGTGATAATTTGAGACAGTCAAAGTTTTTTTTATTTTAGTTATAGTTATTTAAGTTCATTTTTTTTTCAATTGCATTGCCTACAATTTTTACTATTTTCTAAACGATAGTGTCCCCAAGGCAACGTGTGGATTCCACAAGACAAAATACATCTTTTATCGTCGTGCGGATCTAATGCTACCTTCCTAACTTCGTTTGTTGTGATGATATGGTTGACGCTCTGGATTCTTTGTTCTTCTCTTAGAACCGACGACCTGGTCTTGAGGCAATCGATGTAATCGTGGAAGGTGAGTTTGTTCTCCACCGTATTTTTGCCCACACCTTTTGCTTTCTTCGTGACACTACTCTCTGTTTTTATGGCATACATCTTCGAACGCAAACCCGCGAACTCGACAATAATATCACCGTTACATTCATCTTTCAGTTTACCTAGGACTTTTTTGTTGAGGGATGGAATTCCAAATCTGTTGGGTTGAGGGTATGCAGAAGTATCGAAATACTCAAGCATGGAAGGATTTTTTATGTCTTCGTATAGGTTAGGTGTTTGTATGCTGTAAATGAAGCTGTCGGTGTCCGTGTACAAAAGTGATATTTTATCATTGTAGAAGGGTTTCATCACGTCATAATGAAATTCGAACATGTAAAGTTTCGACAAGTCGAGAACCGTTGCGCCAACGTAAATTGGTTTTCTGAATTTCATCAATTTTATATGTAGATTGAAAAGTGCCAAATTCTCGTTGTAAATTTTTCTCGACTTGAATCTAGGATCGGCTATCCACTTCCGACATTTATTCTTATCGGAAATTAATTTCACGTCTACGTGCTTTCTAACATTCTCCATGGTCTTTCCGTACACCGCATTGTTCATTAATTTAAAGAAGTCCTTGTCTAAATCGGAAGTGGCAGCTGTTCTATGTTGTGTGTTAATTTCTATGTAAGGTCTTAACCACGTGGAATGTTTAAACTTTAGTATTCGTCTAACATTCACTATCTGAACACCCTTCGCAATCAAAAACCGGAGATTCTTGTAGTGGACAACGTATCTCTGTTTAGGATCCAATGTTAACAAAAGCTTGTCTTGAACCGAGTCGGGTGGACATTTGATTTCGGGGGTCGGAGGCAAATCCGAAAACGTGTCGTGCAGGTGGTCGGAGAATTGGAGATCTACCTCTGCGAAGAAACCACACTCGCTATCGTCGAAATGAATAATATCTATCGAAGTGGGATCTAACCATTCGAATCCCCCGTAAGGAAGTTTCTGAACCATGGCATGTCCGTAGAGATTATTAACGTCAGCGTAGAAGATGTAATTCGATGCTCGATTTGAATCGTAATCTTCTTTCATGTGTACGTTATTAGCTTTCGCATGTCTCTGTACGCATTGCACCATTCCACCTCGTATCCCTCTTTCGATGAATAGCAACATGTCAACGTCCGATATCAGTTCCAGCTTGACCTTTGTCTGGAATAACATTGCCGACCACGCTAATCCCGGTAGACTGTAGAAATACGCTGGATCTAATTTATAAATATTCGTTGCCGTTTTCCTGAACGCTTGAAAAACATCCGCGAGTATCGTCACGTCCAGTTTTAAGTATGCGTCGTGGTAGTCTCCGAGTGTCGTACATTCTAATTTCTCCCACATGAGTTGCGCGTGTTGGTATTCTTCGTCCGTGATTCCTTTCTCTCTGAGTCTGCTGTAAAATTCTCTTGGAAGTGGAAGAGCGTCGTCGTTAAATTTAGAACCATCACTAACATATTCGTAAGGATAAACCCCTTTACGTCTAACGAGTTCTATGTCTACGTTGGGAAAACTAGCTCTAGTTATTTTAAATTGATCGTCGGTGAGTTTGTTCGCTAAAGCATCCAGACTTGCAGAGAGAAATCTATACGAATCCAGGAAGCGCATCTCGATTGTATTTTTCGTTCCCGGAATCGACACTTGCTTGCTGAGACTAATGTAACGTTCTTCATTCTCGGCCAAGACACCTATACGTTTCGGATCGTAGCCAAGATGTCTCACCAGGTGGTGAAAATCATATCCGCTTCCGTTGTGAAAGAATATGGGGATGAATTTAGGTTTCTGGATTTTAAGATTGCACGTGTTGCAAATTCCACCTATGTAGTTTCCGCTGAAATGATCGTGGTGGAATATTTTTTTGTTCTCATCAGTGAAACTTTGATCACATACCGGACACACCTCAGTGGAATTGTAATTTTGAAGTTCATTTTCAGTTAAAGGTGCCATCGGTTTTGATGTAAGCAGTACGCTACCAATTACCTCAACCTCCTCCACCATTTTTTCTAGGAAGTGTTCGATTACATTTGGCCCGCGATATATATATGCTTCATTTATTTTATCACGTCGCACAACAACATAGCCGAAACTATTAGGTTGATGAAGCTGGTACGGCGTTGTGGAGGAAATTTCGGGATCCGGTTCGCAGTAGGAGAGTGGTTTGAGGAACGCCTCGAAATCTGCGACGATGATTGCGGGATGTTCCAACAATGCCTTGTGCATTTTGAATTCTTCGACTTCGTTCGTTTCGGGCATCAACATTCTAGCCGGTCTGTTGTCGCCGCAGTAAATTTTATGTTCGGCAAGTTTCTCGATAGTAATTTGACGTCCGGTGTATTTTCGATAATCGAGTTGTTTTTGATCGTCGAACGTGGTTAGGCATCTCGGGCAAACTTCGATGTTGTTTGCATGCTTGGTTGATTGACTTCTGACCAAACGTGATAGTGAACGAATTAGCGTATAGTGATGAACATCCTCGTTGGAAATTAGAAGGAGATTTATTACACAGGCATCGTCATCGTCGATATCGCTTATCCTGACAGGGTGCACGAGATATTTATCTGACGTGAAGGAATACACATTAATAGCGATGCGTTTTCCTGTACGATTTTCGAACTTTGTTATATCCGACAATGTCACCGGGTATTCAATGTCAGACATTACACTTTGAAAGTCGGTCTCGTATTGTTTGTAATGTCCAACCCACTGTGGATTATTTTTGCAATGAACAGGATGCAGTGCAGCCAACACACACCAGAGAAAACACTTGTTATCGCTGTTCTGTATATTTAGCACAGCCCTCTTGTGTTGAATGTTCGGTGGAAGAGGAACGTAGCTGGAAGCTCGAAGAGGCGAGAATCGGTTCACGTAAACAGTTAACGTGTGAGGACTTCCACATAGAGACCATCCCGACCCTTTAGCCTCGAAATCGTCATGTTTCTTAACCAGCTCGTTGGAAACTTTATAATAGAAGTTGTCCAAATTTTCGACGTCCGCCAAATAAAGAGTCTGGTTTTTTGTACGATGATAAAAAATACTCGTCGTGCCATCAACTTTCTTGTATTCAGAAAACAGAACAACGTATACTTTTATAGAGTTGTTTTCAAGTTTATCTTTTAAGATATTTAGTACAGATGTTTTCGTTTCATCCAAGAAACTAAGGATGTCACGACCTGGTTCTGACTTAATTGAAAAATCCTGGAGTTGGTCGTTAAATGCAGATCTAATTGGTTTGCGTTCATTAGATAATTTAATTTGCTTGGAAGTGGAAGCTTCCGTTTCTGAATTATCGATTTTCCTTTTCGATGTTCCTTGTTCGGTCGATGGTTTGCAAATTTTGAGATGTTTACTTAAATTTGTAATGCTGATTATTTTTCCGCATCGAGCACATGGCTTAGAAGGTAACGAACGATTAATTCTCGAACCTGTTTCGCTACATCTTGCCCTGTGTACCGATAAATTGTTCCTTGAGATTAGTTTCCCACAAGTAACACATTCAGTTTTATCATTTTTACGATTGAAACTGGTGGTGGATGCCATTGTTTTCTCCAAAATCACAGAAATCAAAAAGTCTAGTATATAGCGACACAATTTTCAGGTATGTTATTTTATATAAAATTTCTTGGAGTGATTACAAAACTCAAAAATTCAATCTACTGTAAATAGAATTTCAGGTATGTTATTTATATAGAATTTCTTGTGTGCGAATACAAAAACTCAAAAATTCAATCTACTGTAAATACAATTTTCAGGTATGTTATTTTATATAGAATTTCTTGGGGTAATTACAAAACTCAAAAAATAAATCTACTGTGAATATAATTTTCAGCTATGTTATTTTATATAGAATTTTCTCGGGGCGTTCAATATTGTCAACGGTATCATATTAGAGCACGTCGCTTGTCGCCTAAACACTACAGCTCACAGGTCGGTAAAATCTGACATGAAAGCAGATAATACGCTTATGCCTTATTTATATAGAATTTTCTCGGGGCGTTCAATATTGTCAACGGTATAATATTAGAGCGCGGCGCTTGTCGCCTAAACACTACAGCTCACAGGTCGGTAAAATCTGACATGAAAGCAGATAATGCGCTTATGCCTTATTTATATATAATTTTCTCGGGGGCGTTCAATATTGTCAACGGTATCATATTAGAGCACGTCGCTTGTCGCCTAAACACTACAGCTCACAGGTCGGGAAAATCTGACATGAAAGCAGATAATACGCTTATGCCTTATTTATATATAATTTTCACGGGGGCGTTCAATATTGTTAAGAGCGTTAGTTTTTGTAGAGCTCTCTTTTTCCATCTTTCCTCTATACAGTGAAGACACAATTAGCTAACCTAGCATACAACATACCTTCCTAATTAATATGGATATTGTCACACACTCCTCTTATTTTATATTGTTGTAAATAGAAAAGATTATGTACGGTAAATGTTTTGTACATTATAGGAAAAAAATGCAAAATATCCTCCAATTTTAATTCGAATCGAGTCGAATTTTTACATATTTCCACGCCGCCACATATTGTCCTATTTGCTTCTTTTACTTGCCTTGCTTAATTAACTCTCGCTAATTAGCATTTTTTTGGAAGAAGTCAACTAGAACAACATATGGCGGTATGAGAAATATGCAAATCAAAGAACATTTTAGCAATATATGGGCCCTAGCAATTAGCTTTCTCGACTAAGAGTACTCTTTCAAACGTCTTCTGCTGATCGTATTACTAAACGAGGACGTTTGAAATTTTTGGGTGTTGAAAAAGTTTGACCCTACTTTTTTATTTCTATTGTTTGCTAATAGATGGCGCTAATAGTACCCCCTCCCCTCCCCTCTCCCCTCTTCTCCTCTGCTGTATGGCAAATAGCACAAACATAGAAATCAAGATTTTGGAGAGCAAAACATAAAATTTGCATGCATCTGATGTCGAACCAGGAACTTTTATCTTTCGGGGAGTCAACATTATTTTTTACTCAGTCGTCATATAACATTGAACACACGCAAAGATTCACATGTGCTTTTTATTATTTTGTGTTCGGTAAGTACAAGTATATTCTTACATAAATTATTGTTTAATTTAATAAATTGTAAAACTCGGAGCCTGCTAAACTAACACTCCTTCTGTATTTCATTAAACTATTGAAAGCGAATGTTGCGTGCACGCGAAAATAGCACAGAAAAAATACCGGATGGAAGCAATTTAAAATCACTGGGGTAAGGTCAGTATTACGAGAGCGTAAAAAACACGTGCTTCCATTCAACTTCGAAAAATAAGAATGAATGTGTGCATACAGAACACATATGCTTTCTTTTCACAGTTGTAAAATCATATAAATTGTGCATGAAGTAAGTTACGAGAAGGCTCTCTCAATTAGGTACAAGTATTGTACAATTAGGTACAAATTGTTGTACAATTAGCTCCTTGCTTTAGGCTAGGTTAGGTTAGGGTGGGTTAGGTTAGGTTAGGTTAGGTTAGAGTAGGTTAGGTTAGGTTAGGTTAGGTTAGGTTTGAGTAGGTTAGGTTAGGTTAGGTTTGAGTAGGTTAGGTTAGGTTAGGTTAAAGTAGGTTAGGTTAGGTTAGGTTAGGTTAGGTTAGGTTAGAGTAGGTTAGGTTAGGTTAGGTTAGGTTAGGTTAGGTTAGGTTAGGTTAGAGTAGGTTAGGTTAGAGTAGGTTAGGTTAGGTTAGGTTAGGTTAGGTTTGAGTAGGTTAGGTTAGGTTAGGTTAGGTTAGGTTAGGTTAGGTTAGGTTTGAGTAGGTTAGGTTAGGTTAGGTTTGAGTAGGTTAGGTTAGGTTAGGTTAGAGTAGGTTAGGTTAGGTTAGGTTAGGTTAGGGTTGAGTAGGTTAGGTTAGGTTAGGTTAGGTTAGGTTAGGTTTGAGTAGGTTAGGTTAGGTTAGGTTAGGTTAGGTTTGAGTAGGTTAGGTTAGGTTAGGTTAGAGTAGGTTAGGTTAGGTTAGGTTAGGTTAGATTTGAGTAGGTTAGGTTAGGTTAGGTTAGAGTAGGTTAGGTTAGGTTAGGTTAGAGTAGGTTAGGTTAGGTTAGGTTAGGTTAGGTTAGGTTAGGTTAGCCAGTGAAAGATCATATAGTAGAATTTTTGTAGAGTGGGTGTTTGCGAGTTCCACGCTGCCTTGCCCGAGGATACCCTATGCAGCGTCATCCTGATTGCAGAGAAGTCCTTCGCCTACGACGTGAAGAACGAGAGGGTCACAGAGCAGTTTTAAATTCATAAAAAATTGCCACATACTAAAAATCAACATCCAACACATTTTAGGTTATATAAAATTTGTGAAAACCTTATAATACTGAAATATTAAAACAAACGGAGTCCCCCTTGTAGGTTAGTTCGGTGCGTAAATAAAAAAAATAATAGGTTAAGTTATATCACTTAGGATCGTAAGAAAATTAAAAAAAATCGTAAAAAAAAAGATAGGTTAAGTTATATCACGTAACATCGTGATATACCTACCAAGTACGAGTGGGGGGAAAATGAGTATAGTGAAAATTTGTACTAAAACATCGCTAAACGCTATAACATCGACAAAAAATTGTCAAAATATGTCAAAAAGTGATATTCGATTGATGAAAAAAATACCTACAAAATATGATCCTCAAATAATGACGTTCAAACAGTACCTAAATAAAAAAAATGATAGGTTAAGTTATATCACTTAGGATCGTAAAAAAATTAAATAATCGTAAAAAAAGGATAGGTTAAGTTGTATCACGTAACATCATGATATACCTACCAAGTACGAGTGGGGGAAAAATGAGTATAGTGAAAATTTGTACTAAAACATCGCTAAACGCTAAAACATCGACAAAAAATTGTCAAAGTATGTCAAAAAGTGATATTCAATTGGTAAAAAAAGACCATACCTACTAAGTACTATTTTGAAACAACTAATATACACTACTTAAGCCTACTTTTTTTGTTTTATTTCCTCTTTAATATAATTTTCATTTGTTAATATCTTTTATCAATATTCCATAAGATTTGGTTACCTGCAAAAATTAATCCGTTTATCTCCTTGTTAGTAATACTATTTTATTTATATATCATGTCAGGTTAGAAAAAAAAAAGTTCGCGCCTCAGTCAGTGCAATGAATTGTGTAATAATATTGTCTGTTTCAGCGTTTGACTCATACCAATTTCAAGATATTTTAGCGAATTACGCCGGCTTAAGCTAAATTCGTATTGCTAGAAGGCCTTCGTCGTTGCAAATCACCTAGCCCATTCACTAAGAAATAAGAGAAATAATAGAAAAAAATGTTGACGTACTGAAAAAAATTGACTTGTTCACCGAGTTCAGATGTTTACTCATTGATGACTCCATCGCTGTCGTCTATCAAAAAACCTAAAAGTACCTTGGAAACAATGAGAATTATCGAAAAATCTCCCATTGTCGATTTTTTTTTGGTGACGTAGAGTACGCGTAGAGAGGTCGGGTTTAGTGTGTCGGTCGAGTCTCGGTGTCCTCTGTCCTCCCATACCAAAATAAACATAGGTCGTCATGGAACCAATTTTTCATCAATCGAAAATTTTCCAAGTCCACAGCGTTAAAAAAAATCCTGAATTGCAAATATCTCGAAAATGGTAAGAGTTATCGAAAAAATATATCGAAAAACACCCCCATCCCGGTAGCGAAGCTACTCCCCCTGTCGATTTTGGAGGTGGAGAATACGTGTACCAAGTTTTGGTGGTCCTGGGGCCAAGGGGTAAGAAGTTAGCCCACCTCCCAAAACTTTGATCTCTCGTAACTTTTGAACGAATAGTCGTAGAAAGGTCGGGTTTAGTGCGTTGGTCGAGTCTCGGTGTCCTCTGTCCACCCATACCAAAATAAACATAGGTCGTCATGGAACCAATTTTTTTTTTTCAGCAATCGAAAATTTTCTAAGTCCACAGCGTTAAATTGCAAATATCTCGAATTTTTTGACAAACAGGGTCATAGAACCCTCCAATTCATGACTTGGGAAAAATCTGTTTGTGAATTCATCATGTACACCTATACGTGAGAAAAAATATGAATAGAACCTATGTTCGGAAATCGAAAATGGCGACCGGAAGTAGGGTTATCTTGGAAACGGTAAGACTTAGGAAAAATCTGTTTGGGGATTCATCATGTACACCTATACGTGAGAAAAAATATGAATAGAACCTATGCTCGGAAATCCAAAATGGCGACCGGAAGTGGGGTTATCTTGGAAACGGTAAGACTTAGGAAAAATCTGTTTGGGGATTCATCATGTACACCTATACGTGAGAAAAAGTATGAATAGAACCTACGTTCGGAAATCGAAAATGGCGACCGGAAGTGGGGTTATCTTGGAAACGATAAGACTTAGGACAAATCTATTTGCGGATTCATCATGTACACCTATACGTGAGTAAAATATGAATAGAACCTATATTCGGAAATCCTCACAGAGCGGACCTCTACCTTCAATTCGACGTGGTGAAGAAGGAAAGCGGAGAAGCCTTTCCGCCCAATGCCAATTTGAAACTCGTGGACAACTTCGTGCCTCACCTGTTCTCGCAGGTGGAGGTGAGGAAACACAACACCGTCATCGACAGAATCGATTATCCAGGCATCACGTCGACGGCAGTGGGAACTTTGAAATTATCCAAAACGGACGCGGCGTACTATCAGGCGGGAGGGTTCGAAGCGGGGACCAAAATATCGACGAGAAGTCACACGGTGCTCTTTCCCATGCGTCTGCTTCCGGGATTCTTCTCGGACTACAAGGAGATCATGTGGAAGGGAGGACTGAGGATCACGTTTCGAAGAGCGGCCAACGACAACGACGCACTGATGCGATACACCAACTTGAACGCCGACGGCACGCCGATAGCCAACACTTTACCCGAAGCAGCCAAGTGCGTCGTCCGGAGCATGGAGTTGAGAATGCCGATCGTGGAATACGAAACGAACTACGCCCTCAAGTACAAAGCGGAGATCTTGAAAAGTCCGCAGGTACCGATTCACTTTCACGGTTACCAGTGCGTGCAGAAGTTGGCGTCGGGAAGTCACATGGAATTCGACGTGACGACGCAGTTCAACAACATACAGTTCGACATGCCAGATTTCGTCGTAGTGCTCTTTCAGACCGGGCGCGATAACAATCAGGAAAAAGATTCCAGCAAGTTCGACGACTGCAAGATCAAGAACGTTTATCTCAAGAACGGTAGGAACGAAGTGTTCCCGCGCGAGAATTACAACCTCGACATGACCAAAGACGATTACCTCAAACTTTACGAAGCTTACACGGCTTACAAGCGCGTAACGGAGGGAAACGTGGACATGTACTACACGCCCAGCGAATTCAAAACCCACAGACCCATGTCCGTCATCAACACCACGAAGCGGAAGCAGGTCGTGGTCAACGATCGAACCAACATCAAGGTCGTCTGCGAGTTCCACGACGCGCTGCCCGAGGATACCGTGTGCAGCGTCATCCTGGTCGCAGAGAAGTCCTTCGTCCACGACGTGAAGAACGAGAGGGTCACGGAACAGTTTTAAAAAATAATTTGTAAAAAAAATAATTGCCACATACTAAAAAAAAATCAACAAGGTTATATAAAATACAATATAAGTTAGTTCGGTGCGCAAATAAAAAAATAATAACTCGTGAAACTCTACAGAGGCATGGCTTCGAAAGCCATGACCATTTAGAACTGGTGTTGGGCACCACGCACCCCTCTCTGGCGGGATATTTTTTATTCTTTTTTTGAGGGTCTTAACAAAAATAATTTTGATTATCACACACACACACACACACACCGCAGAATATCACACATGAGTTTTTTTTAAAAAAACAAAAAAAACATCGTAGCAGATTACGCTGAGAGCACAAGGTCGTAGTAGATTACACTGAGGGACCTTACAGTAAGAGGAGACAGCAGACTTATAGGAAAATGTCGTAAGTCATTTCAAAAGTGTAGGTCAAAGGACGAGAGCAAAAATTTGCAGGAGGAGGAGCTTAAAAAAAAGTGATGCCAGAGCTTTTTTTTCTGTCCACTTTTCTCTCATTGTAGGTTAGATTAACCCGTAAAACATCGTAAAATAATAAAAAAAGTAGATCAAAAGGATGGTTCCAGAACGTACCATACCAACCTTCGTCAGGCACGGAACGTGGAGAGAAAGTGAGTTTTTGAGGTTTTGATGAAATTTTCGTAGGTTTTGCAACACTGTGGCTCAGTTCAGTGAATTGAAGTGAGTTTTTGATGTTTTGATGCTGTTTTCTTCGCTGCGAAACATCGTCAGCGCAATAAATGAGTCGCAGAACGTGGAGAGAAAATGAGTTTTTGAGGTTTTTTTGATCCCAACTTAAGGTTTCTCAACCGGCTTGATTACACTACTAGTAGAGGCTCTCGTGTAGTTTAGCACGTAATAAAAAAGGATAGGTTAAGTTATATGACGTAAGATCGTGGCATTCGTACCAAGTATGAGTGGGAAAAAAAGGGAAAAAATGGGAAATTTTACAAAAACATCGCTAAACGCTAAAACGTCGACAAAAAATTGTCAAAATATGTCAAAAAGTGGTATTCAATTCATAAAAAAAGAGGCTAAAAAAGCACTCGTACCAAGTATTACTTTGAAACAATCAATATACACTACTAACGTACTGTAAAAAAAAACCATGAAGCCCAAGGGTGTCGTGTACCAGATACCATATTCGAATCTGAAAACGCTGGGTGCCCTCGATGGGTTACTCACCAAGAAACAAAGCGAGAAGAAACGTTCTTGCTTGACGAAAGGACATGGAATGAAATTGCTTCTCAGCACTCCACAATTGAAAAGGTTGCAGCGTTCGCGGAAACAGCAAAAGTTCGGAGGTTTCATATCCAGCATCCCGGCCATCCTGGCAGCATTGGGGGCCGTTGGAAGTTTGGCCGGCGGAAGCGCCGCCATCGCGAAAACCGTCATCGACTCGAAAAAGAACAAGGCGGAATTGGAAGAACAGAAACGTCACAACCTGGCCATGGAGAATAAAGGGGGATGGGCGTGATGAGGAAGTTTTAAAAAAGAAACAGCAGCACTCACCAACCGAGACATTGAATCTCTGATGAAACCGTTACGAATCAAACACTTCAGAGGAGTTTTCATGTCCGACTCGTTACCTTCAACCGTTAAAAGAAGAGAATGCGGCGTAGTCAACTTGGACAGTCAAGAAAATCCAGGCACGCATTGGATATGTTATCACTACGCAAATGATAAAGCATTCGTTTTCGATTCTTTCGGAGGTGTTCCACCTACAAATTTAGTTCATTATCTGAAAACGAACAATCCTATATACTACAACGACGAACGCATTCAAAATTTCGGAGACGTGAAATGCGATCATCTCTGTCTCTCCGTGCTCGCGTTTCTCTCTCAAATAAATAAGCCGCCGCAGGTGGAAGATTTCCAGAAAGCATTGTGGAACCTGAAACAGCATCACGATGGGCGTGTTCCATCTCACGAGCGAATCTTCGATCTTGAAACTCACGCTGCACGACGACATCGTCTATCCTAAATCCGTAGCTCTGCGTGCATTCTACAGCATGTACCTCATACCTAACGTCACGCAGCACAACAACAAAATTAGCGTCGGAAGCGAACATATCGTCGTCACGCCAGGCCAATACAATCTTTCCACTTTGCAAGCTCAATTACCCAAAGGCACGTACCTTTCTCAAAATTCGGTCACGCACAGAGTGGAAATCGTGTCGGCGACGGAGACCGTGGACCTGGGCACCATGGGAGAACTTTTAGGTTTCGAGAACAACCACCTAAAACTCGAAGCTGGCATCAAGCACGTAGCAACCAATATCCCTAAATTTCTAGCCATAGAGACTCTGAACGTTCACTGCAACGTGGCGGAAGGCATGATCACGAAATCCGACGGGGTTTTGCTGGGAAGTCACAAGCAGACGGGAATCATCGCCACTTTCAAACCCAGTTCCGAATTCATGGAACCGATCATCTACACACCTTCTTCGCCGATCTATTTTCCAGTATGTCGCAACCGCATAGACAACATAGAGTTGGTGGTGACGAACGAGAAAGGAGACGTGGTGGATTTCGCAGGTGCCACGACGACCGCCATCGTGGAGATCAACATATAATAAATAAACACACAGAGTGAAAAAAAAAATGGAGCAAATCGAAAGTTACGAATTGCAATCTTTCCCTCCCAACCGTCGCACGTTCGCCAATCTTAACGAAGCGAACCGGCAGATCGAATACGACGTGGACGTAGGCGACGGGTTCGTTCATCCTCACAGAGCGGACCTCTATCTTCAATTCGACGTGGTGAAGAAAGAAAGCGGAGACGCGTTTCCCCCAGCAGCAGCAAATTTGAAACTCGTGGACAACTTCGTGCCTCACCTGTTCTCGCAGGTGGAGGTGAGGAAACACAACACCGTCATCGACAGAATATATTATCCAGGTATCACGTCGACGGCAGTGGGAACGTTGAAATTATCCAAAACGGACGCATCATACTATCAGGCGGGAGGGTTCGAAGCGGAAACCAAAATATCGACGAGAAATCACACGGTGCTCTTTCCCATGCGTCTGCTGCCGGGATTCTTCTCGGACTACAAGGAGATCATGTGGAAGGGAGGACTGAGGATCACGTTTCGAAGAGCGGCCAACGACAACGACGCACTTATGCGATACACCAACTTGAACGCAGACGGCACGCCGATAGCCAACACTTTACCCGAAGCAGCCAAGTGCGTCGTCCGGAGCATGGAGTTGAGAATGCCGATCGTGGAATACGAAACAAACTACGCCCTCAAGTACAAAGCGGAGATCTTGAAAAGTCCACAGGTACCGATTCACTTTCACGGTTACCAGTGCGTGCAGAAGTTAGCGTCGGGAAGTCACATGGAATTCGACGTGACGACTCAGTTCAACAACATACAGTTCGAAATGCCAGATTTCGTCATTGTACTTTTTCAGACCGGGAGGGACAACAATCAGGAAAAAGATTCCAGTAAATTCGACGACTGCAAGATCAAGAACGTTTATCTGAAGAATGGGAGGAACGAAGTCTTCCCGCGCGAAAATTACAACCTCGATATGACCAAAGATGATTATCTCAAACTTTACGAAGCGTTCTCGGCTTACAAACGCGTGACCGAGGGAAGCGTGGACGTGTATTACACGCCCAGCGAATTCAAGGCACGGAGACCCATGACCGTCATCAACACGACGAAGCGGAAGCAGGTGGTGGTCAACGATCGCACCAACATCAAGGTCGTCTGCGAGTTCCACGATGCCTTGCCCGATGACACCGTGTGTAGCGTCATCCTGATTGCAGAGAAGTCTTTCGCGTACAACGTGAAGAACGAGAGGGTCACAGAGCAGTTTTAAATATCGCCTTCGTCGAGCAAGATTGGTTTTTCTACAATCCCAATTACAAAATTTTTAATCTAAAAACGTCCAAAGCACTCCAATAGGATGCAGGATCAAAACTCGAATTTCGTAAAAAAAAAAAAAAAAAAAACTTGAGGGGGCGCTTGCTTGTAGTCGAGTAGTTATCATCAAAACCTATCCAACAAACCCACAATCATCATCCTAGCTCAATTAGGAGCCGAGAAAATCAATGTCTTGGAAAACGTCTTAAGATATTTGTCTTAAGGAAATTTTCTTGACAGACCGGAAGTAAGATCTTGACAGACCGGAAGTCGACTTTCTTAAAGATTAAGATATTTGTCTTAAGACGTTTTCCAAGACATTGATTTTCTCGGCTCCTATGGGACCTACAACAATGTAACTTTTTGGTCTAGTGCCTTCACGGATCTCTCCCCTAACTCTCTCGCCTTTTGGATTTCAGAACAACTCGCATATGTGATGTGGTCAGCACCACGCAACCGGTTATTTTTTGTTTGCGAGACACAGCGGACAGAAACAACCCCCCCCCACTGCAATCATAGTCAGCCTTGAGCTGAAAATTCACATTCATAAAAAATCTATAGTCAGCACAGTCGACCGTTTTGTGATTTACGTAGTACCACAAGCCATAAGCTGAGCAGGAATAGACCTACAGTTTTTTTTCTGAGTATAAAAAGTTAAAACAGTTAAGATCCGAACCACACTTTCCACTTGATATCAAACGCAATAAAAAAAGTGCCTAATAATGTGTCCCGCACACACATTTTTTTCCTATCAACAACAGTACACAAACAAAAAAAATGCATGCTAAAATGTATGTGTAGTTCTGCGAGTGTATTTTCTTCCACAATACGTTAAGGGCTGTTTGGCTTGTTTCATGGGAGTCCCATCCACAATCCCTTTCACGTCTGTTTGGCTCGTTTCAAGAATCAACTCGCAAAACAAAACACCATAAGAAAACATATCATGCAAGGTACTTACTTTTCTCTGGAACACACACTCAACAGGAAAAATAAACTTTTATACTTTGTGTTCTGCGAGTGTATTTTCTTCCACAATACGTTAAGGGCTGTTTGGCTTGTTTCATGGGAGTCCCATCCACAATCCCTTAACGTCTGTTTGGCTAGTTTCAAGAATCAACTCGCAGAACAGTCGCTCTAGATGATATGGAAGTTTCCATGGCAGAGCTTCGGATTATAAGGGGATGCGAGGAGTGATATGTTGAGCAAAGTGGCGTAATCCGCATCAGAAAATAGTCCCTCAATTCCATTGTCTGAACTGAACATCATCACCCCACGTTTTCGATGAAAAGCCAGGAAGTACTCTTCCGGTCTCCTATTGTTCAGTGAACATGAAGAGATTTTTCCCCCTTCACACAGCACAGTCGATTTCAAATACCGCTACAATACCAATTTTTGCATCATGAGGTGCAATTTACAAAAAAAACATCGTAGCAGGGGCCCAAAACATCGTAGGAGAGGTCCCCGTTAGGTCGTAGCAGGGGGCCACACATTGTAGAAGATCACACATGAGTTTTAAAAACAAAACATCGTGGCAGATTACGCTGAGAGCAAGGTCGTGGTAGATTACACTGAGGGATCTTACAGTAAGACGAGACAGCAGCCTTATAGGAAAATGTCGTAAGTCATTTCAAAAGTAGGTCAAAGGACGAGTTAGCATAAGAGCAAAATTTGCAGGAGGTAAAAAATAGCTTTTTCTGTCCACTTTTCTCTCATTGTAGGTTAGTTTAGTCCGTAAAACGTCGTAAAATAAAAAGGTCGTCAAAGGGCTATGCCAGAACGAAGCATTTCACTAGGAGGTAAAAATAGCTTAAAAAGTGATGCCAGAGCTTTTTCTGTCCACTTTCTCTCTCATTGTAGGTTAGTTTAGTCCGTAAAACGTCGTAAAATAAAAAGTAGGTCAAAGGACTGCGCCAGAACGTTGGGTTCATACTACTTTTGTGTCAACATAACAAACGCACAGTGATAATTGTTCTATGCCTGCTATATCTGACGTCTCATCGGCAAGGATATAGAAGAAGCTGGAGGAATTAAGTTCGTTAACAAGATCTCGCACAATCAGGTCGTTGCACGCTTCAATTATTTCGTTCTGTATTCTAGGACTTAGTGCATTTCCGGCACTACTAGTCAATGTACTTTTTAATGCGGAATCAGTCTTACTTCGAAAGCGAAGAAGTGCCCTGAAGTTGCCGTCATTCTCTTCTGGTTGTTGATCAACTTCTATTCGCCCCGAATCCCTGTGGCCTCGCAGTGCGAGACACTTTTGCCACAGAACAGAACAGTTTCAATTATAGGAACAACTTTTTTCCTGTTCTCAAGTTTTTTATGTATAGCTGCAGTATTTATTAAAACATCGATAGACTGTTTCTTACCACACGAGATATCGGCCAAAGTACTTGCAACCTCCAAACTTTCCTTGTGATAGACACACTTTCCATGTTCTGAAAACCGCTCGACGGCGTCCTTCCAATTTTCAAACTTCACACTACACAGTTGACCTAAGGGCTGCTTACCTGATCCAGCACCATCACTTGGAGCAAAGAGAGCGCAAAATTTACAAAAACTTCCTCCCTTAAATTCGGAATATGCAAGCGTTTTGGTGGAAACACAAATCCTGGATCTGGTTCTCAGACATTGTTCAAGACGTCCAACCTTTTTTTCATTGGACAAGTTTCTTCCTACGTAAAGTCCAATGTCATAAGCGTGTGGTTCATTAGTACGTGAAGATGTAGATGATTCCTGAACAAAAGCAACACATTTATCATTTCCAGGCGATTCACGAAGCACTTCGACATTATTTAGCGATGTAGATGTAGGTTCAGCATCACTTGATAGTTCACATGGGGATGCGAAATCGTTACCGGGAAGAATGTTCGCAATACCGTCACCACACGAAGCACTCTCCGATGGCGTGGAATTTTCACAATTCTCGTCATTACGCGACTTTTTGCAAAAAAAAAAAATGAACTTTGCGATCGCTTAAACATATCGTCGGATCCCTAACGACACGACACTGTAAAGGGTTTATGTTCAAATGAGAAACGCGCCAATACCGTTCTCAAAATCTACTATGCACGTGCACGGTAATTCACATCTGGATTGTCTCGCTGTTCTTACCAACAAAAGTTCCAGGGCCGCAGAAAGGGAAGACAAACATAATACCTGTGAAAAGAAAAATTCCGCCATAACAAAGTTGAATTTCTCGTAAAAGACAACTGTGTGTTCACTCTTGTGAAGCCACCAGTCAAAAGTCGCCGACAAGGAACAGCGATGCATTTGTGAATGCAGCTTTCCTTGATTTCCTGTCGTATAGCGCCATAAAATGGTCATTTGTCTACTATTGAAGCCGAGGGACAACAAAATTGAGGGTGTGCCGCTCCGCGCACTTGGAATTTACGATGCTGCTAAGTTGAGAAAATATGAAAATAAGGTCTTGAAAGTCCGGTGGGTTCTTTTCAAGCCTCCGTGTTTACAACCTCAGCAGGGCTTCTCTGACGGCAAGATGAAACTGTCTTCGGAGTGTCTGATACCCCACCCAAGGAATGAAAGAAAGGTTTGTTGACATGTGTTTGCCGCCTGCTTCGGAGCGAGGGAAACTAGCGGTCGATGGACTTCGGTGCAAAGCACGTACCGCTCTTGTTTAGAAGGAAACTAATGCCTATGGGTGCGGATTTGTATTGTAGGCACTAAAACCTTCTAAAACAAGTAACCAAATAGACAACACAATGGAAAAAAGTTGCACTTTTCTATTCTTTGGTCTGATCGTGATGACGAATGGTGGTTAGATGAAATTAGAAGAAAGTTCCTTTAAAAAAAAAAAAGGCAACTTAAATTTAAGGTTACCTATTACTGTGAATAGGGGTCACGCGTAGCGTAGTGGTTAGAACTCTAGCTTTGATGCGAGCAGTCCCAGTCTTGGCGAGACCTCCCAAAATTTCTGTTTTGACCCAGCATCGTGAGGATAATTGAGGAGTTACTTGTAAAGAGATTAACGCTTATTGTTGTTCGAATTCAGAAAATCAAACGTGCCGTGGTAAACAATAGGAAGGCGGACTGTTGACTGTGTATTTTTGTCGGCTTAGCCTTGGTCTCCATTAGCCGCTAGTACAACGAACCAAGTATTTTCCTTACTTTCTTACTGGTAATTATTGCAGCTGATACAAAAACAACTTTTTTTATCTTGAAAATTATAGGGGCTCTCATATTTTATTTTAAAGAATTCGTGTTTGTTTTCAAGGCATTCTTCACTATTAAAGACGCGCGTGTTTGGAATGCAATACTTTCCTCCGAACTGCATGGCAATAATTATTCAAATGTTTATTGTTATTATTATTGTCACAGATCTTTGACTGTGATAAATTGGCCATTTCTTTAAAAAAAATCTTATTCTAAAAGCTGAAGGGGGATTTAAACCCGGTAACCCCCCCCCCTTTGCGTACGCCACTGGAGAGTTTATCTTTCAAATACTGAACAAGAGACTCTAGGGAATTAGAAGTCATGTGCCTCTTTACCTTAAAAGAAAACTAAATAATCTGTCCAAATAAACGCATGGCACGTTAGCTGCAAAGCGAAGGCAAGGAATTTCCACTTCTAAATTGAGGTAATGCTTTATTTTCAATTATTTAAAAATTGAATAGCATTTATTTCAGTTTCCAACACAAAGAGCGCAATGAACCAAACAATTTTTTTCTCTCCAAGTTTTCCAGCAACCAGTGGCAAGCGCCGTCGTGCTCCCACTGGTGCGCCTATGGTCAGATATAAATTTGGGACTTACCTGTAAATTAAATTTCTTTTTATGTTTAATTCCTTATACTTACTTACTTACTTTGCTTTCTCTGAAAAGTTGGAAAAAATTAAATATGGCATTATGTCAGGGAACCGACTAGATAAAAAGTGGAAGACAAGTTTCGTTAAATCTATATCTTTACAAACTGACCATACCTTTTGTAGGTGGCAGTAATTTCACAGGGCAGGGCACAACGATGTTAACGCTTTTCTATTTTCATCTGTTTTGCTTGTTCGGTACCCCCATTTGTCCTTAGCTCCCAGGCAACCACCACACGCAGACCCCCTCCCCCCTTTACAACTCGCTTTTTAATATATAATTTATTTTACAAAGTAAGAATTCTTAGAGCTACAAAAATTATCACATACATCAACTACATACGTGAATGAATCACTAAGGTTCTTCATGAAATACTTGCCGTTTTATATCGAATACTCAGACCGTAAATTTTATATTGGTACTTTATGAATATCCGTTGGAAGAAATTATACCTACATATATTACACTGCTCTTCTACTCACCACTTTCGGTTTCTTTCTGTCTGGCTTCATTTTCTCTACCTTCTTCAGACAGTTTGCAGTAAAGTTTCAGACATTGTTGCACTAAGCAGAACGACAACACACGGATTAAGATGCTACACAGACTGACCTAGGCCTAAGGCATTTGACTGTTCTCTTCTCTACCACTGCGGCAAAATCATCCATCTCGCCCAAGTTACAGAAAATAGTGTTGCTAACTATAGTTAGGAGTCAAACCTGTATCATTTAATTTCTTCCCTTACTTTAATCGTACATTTTTCACATGAAAGAAGCGAAAGGAAAATGCAACAAAATGTAAATTTCATTGACTCAGGGGTTGAATTTTCAAATCTGTAACGTATTTAAGAAAATATTTATGTAGGTATTCAAACTATGAACTGTCAACACTGTGCGCGAATTGCTTTCGGAACATCTCCAGCGGACTGCGCGAGTCTGTTTAGCGAGACTAACATGAAACGCTCACTGAAATTGTTAGTGTACAAAGAGAAATATACTGTATTTGCCCCCCGCCCAGTTATGCACTTTGCCCCCCCCCTCCCCCGGTTTTGGAACCCAATTCCCGCCACTGCTCTCAAATCAAAGTTAGTGTTGGGTGCAGTTGTTCTATCTGAAATTTTAATAATTAATTACAACATAAATACCTAAGGCTAAGAGAGGCTTCAATATATCATCCTTTGCAATGACAAAGATCCAATAAATATATTATGTCAAACTTAATAAAGGTCTCGGAACGAGTTTACAATACCGGACCACCCTCCAATTTCTATGAAATTTCGCCTACTCACTAATTGTCAAATCCTAATCACGAATCCGCATGTAATAATTGGCGGTCAAGTATGGAAATCGAGAAAAAAACTAAATAAACTATGTTTTCTTAACGTAACGTAACCCTACCATAAGAACAATAGCTCCACGGAAGACGCCATTTTCCCAACATGAAGAAATCAACAAGCAAGACAAGGTATAGTTCTCTTAGCTAAAATATTATTTTTTCTTTGCATTTGTGCTAATGGAACCTAACCTAACAGGCCTAACCTAACGTCGTAGGCATTCCTCGTCTGATGTCAGCAAGATTGTTGTGTGTAAAGTAAAGGAAGACCATTAACGAATTGCGAAAGAAATATGGTTCCGAATTGCTGTTTGGTCATGGACAATCACCGTGGTAAATCGCAAGGTTATTTTACAAGTTCTACACGTAAATGTACAATTTTAACCAGGGTTGGCATGTTTAAAACAAAAGTGTTTAAAATAATGTGTTTTAAACATGTTTTTTTACAAGTGTTTAAAACACATTTTGGTGGTTGATATTTTATAGTCCGTGATAATTTTTTTGTTTGGCAACCCTGTTCTTTCATTGGATCTGTGTCAATTAATCCGTGCATAACGGGTCTTACTTTTCGCGCAACACTTGAGCAACCGTATGTTCTGACTTCACGGGAAAAAGCTTTTTAATGTATGCCTACATTGTTAGGTTAGACAGGCTAGCTATGTAGCCTGTGCACAAGGTAGCAAAATTATTGTGCGTCAAGAAAGACCCATGCTTTACTGTAGAAATGGAAACTTCTCAGTTCCTTGTTTCGTACCGTCCTGTAAGTTTGAGACTGGTGGAAGCTGGAAGTGGGAACTAATATCTGAATACACAATGCGTGATTTTGATCATGACGTGATTTTCTTTTCTTTTGCGATACGATTCATTGGTTTGTATAACTGAATGAAGCGCAGATGCTTACTTTTGGTAACATAACTTTGTACTGGGAAAGATAAATTGATCTGGAGAATCTATTACGACACTGCAGGTTGTTTTCTACTATATAAACTGTTCAGGCAGCAGGAACAATTTTACCCTGATTTGATTTTTCCAGGACGAGGATAGTAATTCTATAATATTTAGTTTCTTGAAATTTAGATGAATATGAATCCTAACCTACTTCAGTAGTGACGGAAAAAGGGGGTCCATTACCCCCAACTTTTGTCCCTGCAGTAGAGGTGTGCGGGATCACGAAAAGTCGGGACCGGGATCGGGAAAGAAAATTCCCGTCTCGATCCCGACTTCGGAAAATGACTTCCCGACTTTTCGGGATCCCAAGCAGTCAGGAAATACCGAATGGTTATTTTAAAACGTCGTCAATTCTCGACGTTCTCTGCATTGTAAATGTCTGGAACTTATTGGAAATTGTTAGTTTTTGTACCAGAACTGCAAATACTAGCACTTAAGATGGAAATTACGTGTAGAATTCGAGATTTCAAGAGCTTTGGGAAATGTCGAACATATCCCGCCCCGAAAATTTCCCGACTTTGTCGGGAAATTGAGAGTTTTCCCCGTCCCGACCCAAATAATTCTGTCTCCCAAAACCGTACCCTGCAGTATAACCTTATCTCCAAGGGGAAATAAACTGTCCTTGTCGCCACTGTACTCATAAAAATTAGTATTTTTTCTTTTACGACTTTAACTATAATTTACTGGGAAAAGGTTACCTTTCTTTTGTTTAAAACATATTTTTTAAAACTCATGTTTAAAACTATGTTTAAAACAAAAAAGAACAGTTTGTTTTGTTCTTTTTTTTTAAAAAAAACACAAATTTTGCCAACCCTGATTTTAACAAGTGACTGCCAAATATGAAATACAGATACGTCATCAGGACGCCGAAATTAGTAAGTAGGCGAAATTTTATAGTAATTGGAGAGTGGTCCGGTATTGTAAACTCATGCCAAAGGTCTCTCTTGAATATAAAAGTTCGGTATAAACTGAATCCAATGTGTCCATAAGGCAAACACACTACGTGACCTCGAGCTACTAGAGAGAAGGGCAACCACAACTGATAACGTATTTAAACACGCAGATTTTAGGGTAAAAATCAGCAATAGTTAAAAACAGTACCCTCAGACCTTTCCCTTCTAATCAAGAGGTACCGGGTTCAAGCCTTGATGGAGGCACATTGTACAGTGGTTAAGTTATTCCACTTTTAACTGTAGGTTCAGTCCCGATTAGCCTTACTGTGCATAAAGTGGACTTAACACCAGGCAGGGGCCAGGGGGGCTGAGCCCCCCCTGGAACTACCGTCAGCAACCCCTGGCACTGAGGTCAGCCCCCTTGACATAAGGTAAAACTGTTTTGTGTAATTTGTTTTCAGTGAAAAATGAAAATGTAGACAGCAGATATTATTTTCCTCACAACTTAGATAAAGGATAAATTCAGGGAGCATGAACAGCAGCTATTACATTTGTTCATCTTATTTATAAGAAGAAGTCTTAAGTAGCGGCAAGTATTTAGGAGATTTCTCTTCTCTAGACTTCATAAAGTTTCTTCACAGGGGAGCTTCTTTATTTGGACCTTCGTTGCCCCTGTTGCAACCTCCCATTTATACAGAAATCTGTGACTTTGATGTCAGTATGCAAATTCCCTCCGCGTCTGCGTAAAAGCGCAAAAGGTTAACAGTTCCCAAGTTTTGGGAACGAAGGGGAGTTCTATTGTTTCGGCCGGGGAATGGAATGTACAGTAGACCCTATGATTGAATATTGTACATCTTTTTCTGTGTAAAATAAATATCTTTATCATCAAACGTAGTATGGAATGCGTAGTAAGGGATGATTTCAGTAGCAGCCAATTAACACTTTAAGTGATATTTTAAATTATATAGAAAGATGTCGTATTTGTGTGATATTTCTAAACTTTATGTTACTTAGGGCCGGTTGCACCATCGCCACTCAATCTGCCACTTTACAAAGTGCTGGATAACGACAGGCGGGAGATTTAGGCGGCGGTGGGTTGCACAAAGCATTTTTATCCTCCGCCTTGTAAGGTGGAACTTTCTCCTGCTTGCCGTACGACCTGGCAACAGAAACTGGAGAAAGTTGTGTTTTCGATTGTGTTTTGTTTGTTTATTACGTGCTAATGTCTGCTTGTCAATTCCAAATGCATGTTTTTTTCAAATGAAATATGTTTAAAAAAGCTAAATATTTATTGCAATAAAATGAAACAGCTGATAGAAGTAGGTAATGCATGTGTCGTACTCTCATATAATATGAAATGTATGTTATATGATACAATATAACCCGTAATCTTTAGAAGTAGTGGGAAGCTTACAAAATTTTCAATTTATTTTTCACGTACTCCAATTAACATAATGCAAAAAAGAATATTCCTCATCTTATCTTTCAGTAAGACATACGGTCACTTTTTTAAAAAATATTAAACACTACTAAACAGTGACCAAAATTTTACGAAGTCGTAACAAATCCAAGTTACATTTATTAAATTCTTAGTGCAAGGCTGACATATCTGAGTTTGTGTAAATATACCGAATGAGAAGAGCAATCTTCTATTCTGCTCTTACTAATTTATCATTCGTTTCTGTTAATAATTTATCAATCCGTAACCCCTTCTTTAGCGAGTAGCGAGTATTAGTATTATCAACGTTGACCATCTTATAGGTTTCTTCTTTATTTATAATGGAGCTTTTGTGCAAGATTACTATTGAAAGTTGGTTGAGTAATAACGATGCAGATGAAAATTAAATTTTTGTAGTCAAAACAAATTCAAATAGCACAAAGACAATCGTTAATCAACGGTTCCATGTAGCTACAAGGTACATTTTGGGAATTAGTATCATCTTCGCACAAAAGGAATAATCAAATAATAATGTAAAGTACCGTAGTACTGTATGTACGCATGTTTTATTCTTATTAAGAAAAAATAAGAAACTTCAGGCTGTATATACATTCAGATAGGTAGTTTCGTGCAACGTTATATGCTAGTGCAATGTAAGAACGTATATATTTGTTTACAAAAAAAACAGTAATATTCGCCAGGAAAATATACCTTGTACATACGTACAAGCTGTGGTCCTTTTTAGACGAGCGGATAGGGACAGTATTAGCACCTTGGGAAATACATGCTAACAACACCAAACATAGCCTCCCTAACCTATCCACGTATGTATATAATGGCATAAAATAAGCATGTAAATAGGTTTGGCAAATTATAATTTGTTTATTTAAGCTATTATATACATACGTGGATAGGTTAGGCAGGCTATGTTTGGTGTTGTTAGCATGTATTTCCCAATGTGCTATTGCTGTCCCTAGCCGCTCGTCTTTTTAGGCCAGTTATTTTGAAAAATCAAATACAAGATCATGTGTATTGCATATGAATGTTACAAAAAAAAACAGAAAAACTTGAGTGCACGTTTTATGAATCTTCAGGCATGTAGATTCGTGCAAGGTTTATTACAATGGTGCATTTTCTTTGTATCTACGAAACGTAACACCATTCGGAAATTGTTCCTTGCATATACGTATCAACGCCGTAAAGATACTGTTGTACCTGTCTCTATTATTATTATTCTTTGCCAGTTTTAAAATTAAAGTACAAAATCTCGCACAATGTAATTAAAAATATGTTACTTCGCATAAATCGTTTCCTCTAAGTAGGGCATGTTTAAAACAAAAGTGTTTAAAACACTTTGTTTTAAACGTTTAAAACACACGGCTTTGTTTTTTTACAAATGTTTTAAACGTTTAAAACAATGTGTTTTAAACATGTTTTTTTTAGAAGTAAAACACATTTTGGTACTTGATATTTTATAGTCTGTGATATTTTTTTGTTTGGCAACCCTGCCTTTTCATTGAATTAGTGTCAATTAATCCGTGCTTTACGGGTTTTGCTTATCGCACAACACTTGAGCAACTTATGTTCTGACGTCAAAGGAGAAGGCTTTTTAATTTTAGGCTAAGTGCCTACGTTGTTAGGCTAGGCAGGCTAGCTGTGTATGCACAAGGTAGCAAAACTGTCGTCCGACAAGAAAGACCCGTGCTTTACTGTAGAATTCGAAACTTCTCAGTTCCTTGTTTCATACCGTCCTATAAATTTGAGACTGGTGGAAGCTATAATATCTAATACACAATGCGTGATTTTGATCATGACGTGAATTTTTTTTCTCTTGCGATACAATTCATTTCTTTGTATAACTGAATGAAGCGCAGATGCTTACTTCTGGTAACATAATTTTGTACTTGGAAACAGTGGCGGCCGGCGGCATCTATGATGGGTAGTGCCAACGTGATCAAGAAATCGAAAAAAAAAACCTCCGCAATGCCACCCCCTCCCTTTGCGGTTTCGCCACTGGCCAAGATGTTTATTCTCGTTTGGTAACGTGGAAAACAACGTGCGTTTAAGTAATAACGCACTAATCCGATTCACCTTCACTCACTAACCTATCTTTATAGGGGCTATCTACCGGAAGGAAGTGCCTTCGCGCGGACGCCAGACTTGTAGCACAACAACTTCCGGTGCGTAGGCTCACAGCATGCCGCTAAAGGGAGCTGAGATTGTGTCATGTATGAAAGGAACGAATGGGTGTGTACAAGGAGGATGTAAACTACGATCAGGGCTAAATAACCTTTCACGGATCTCTCTTCGTCAATTTCCTCGGGATCTAGGCGCCAATATTATTGCATTCAAGATGTCAGGCGTGATAATTGGAAGCCCATTAGCAGGAGTAGACTCCGCAGTAATGACAACGGATGTGCAGGAACCCAAAAAGTCGGAACCTGAAAAAAAAATCCCTTTCCGATCCAGACTTCGGAAGAAAAATGATAGAGTTTAAAAGTAGTTTATTCCCTACATATTTTTTTATACTAAATGTCCGAAATTTATTGAAATTATCAGTTTTTATTCCAGAAATGCAAAATAAATCATCACCCAAAGGTGAAATTTAAAGAATTTCCCGTCCCGACCCAAAAAATTCTGGCCCGCATACCCCTACCCTGCAGTATGGTAAACCTTATCTCCAAAGGGAAATAAACTGTCCTTGCTGCCACTGTACTCATAAAAATGAGTATTTTTCTTCAACGACTTTAACTATAATTTACTGGGAAAAGGTTCACTTTCTTTTGTTTAAAACATGTTTAAAACATGTTTTTTTTAAACTCATGTTTAAAACTGTGTTTAAAACAAAAAAACATGTTTTAAACAAAAAAAACAGTTTGTTTTGTTGTTTTTAAAAAAACACAAATTTTGCCAACCCTGACAGGGTTGGCATGTTTAAAACAAAAGTGTTTAAAACACTTTGTTTTAAACGTTTAAAACACACGGCTTTGTTTTTTACAAATGTTTTAAACGTTTAAAACAATGTGTTTTAAACATGTTTTTTTTACAAGTGTTTAAAACACATTTTGGTGGTAGATATTTTATAGTCTGAGTAGGGCCAAATGGAGAGTTCAGCAACCGAAAGTGGGGCTCGGTGGGGCTCACCTTAATGGTTTGCTCTTGTAAGGCATAAGCCCCATTTTCTCGCAGTGTTGCCAACACCTTACTCGAAAAAATCACCAAGGTTTTTTTCTTGGTCTAACCTAACCTAAAGCAAGGAGCTGGCAACCTTGCTTGAGGCTTGCCTTATAGTGTATAAAGCAATTTTTGCCAACCTACTGGCACCCTTGCCATAGTCTTTTACGGGGAAAAAAAGGGGGTTAAACAACCGACAGTGCTGCCAACACCTACCTACAGCCCTTCTTCTTCTTCTTCTTCTTATTTGGCAAGGGCTACCTTGCTTGAGGCTTAGCCAATTTATATACTGGCGTAATACACACTGGGCAAGGAGAGCCGGCAACAACACACTGCCGTAAAAGAGAGAGATGGATGGATGGATGCCAACACAGTATGTGTGTGTGTGTGTGTGTGTGTGTGTGTGCGTGTGTGTGTATAATATGTAGCATTATTAACTAGAGAGTGTTGGCAAACCACCTGCAACTAAAAAAGAGAGAGATGCCAATGTTGCTGTAAGATGAAGAGAGAGAGATTTAAAAGACCTATAGCTGGCAACAGTGGTGTGCGATGTCCTCCCTCTTCTGTGCAATATGACATTATGATGTTACTGTAGTTTTTGACGAGGATTACGAGTTAACTAAAAAACCTGCAACTAGAGAGAGTTGCCAATACACACACGCTGTTGTAAGAGATGGATGGCTGGCAACAGAGTAAACGATGTTTTTTCTTTCTTCTGAGCAATGGGTAGATGAAGACAAAAAATAGAGGGATAAAAATAGAAAAAAGATATCCAGTTTTAGCTCAGGATAGGTCTGTGGTTAGCGACAGCGATGAAAATCTTCGGGTTTAAAAAGGCTAGAGAGAGAGAGTTAGTTAGTTAGTTTAGCTTCTGTGCTATATGGTATTAAGCACACTGGGTACCCTCTTGTAATTTGAACGTTCTAAATATATACTTATTTTATTGAAACAATTAGTTTTGGTATCGAAAAGCAAAAACTGTGTGCTGTTTTCTGTATTAAATAAAATAATTTCTCTTTGCATCTCGAAACTACAATTTCGTTTTTTCTCTGTGTGGCAGCAATATTGTGAGTTTTGTGATAGATCCAAACAAAAAGGTAGACCTTGGGGGGCAGCATTTCTGGCTATTCACAGTGGCGGATGTACTTCCTGTTTTTTGAAAAGCTAACAATAATGATGGAATTTCATGCTGATGCAATAAATGTGACGCATTTATTTCGTTCACAAATTCGTGTTCAGCACAGATGATGCTATGTAATTTTCACATCAGCTCAGCCAACTGTTGAGAAATAATGACGTCAGGTAACAGCATTGGTGGGGGTGACGTGATGAATTTACGAAAGTAGGAAAATGACATTGCTAAAATTGAAGTATGGGACTATTTTCTAGAGCGGATTTCTACTAGTCCACGTTGTTAGCTTACATATTACTCCTCGACTGATGCCCTTACTCGAGGGCATCAGGTCCTATTTTTATTGTGAGCTGCAAGGAGAACATTGTGATTGTGATTGAAATTAACTAGCGTGAGTAAATTTGTTTGTTAGCTTGCATGAGTTGGCTTTGTGTTATATAAATATGTAGTGTTGCTTCTGTGAGTTGATTCTGTAATAGCCAAACAGATGTAAAGGAATTGTGGATGAGAGGTAAAACTCTCTACAAAAGCCAAACAGTCCTTAAGCATATTGTGGAAGGAAAATATACTCGCTTTGGTTTTGAGTTGTTGTTTTAAGTCCACTTTATGCACAGTAAGGCTAATCGAGACTGTGCCACCACCACTTGTGCCTCCACCGGGTATCGAACCCGGGACCCCTTGATTACAAGGCGAAAATATACTCGCAGAGCACACAAAGAGAGAGAGAGAAAGTATACAAGTTTTGAGTGTGTTGCATGTATCTCTCTCCTTTTTTTCTTGCTTTTTTCATATATATATTTATTACATATTACTATATACATCAAGCATATGCAAAATAGCAATATGCGGGGTGTAAGAGGGCGACCTTCTGGTAAGGCGCCCCAAAAGTCAACCTCACTTCCACGTAGTACACCCTGGACTGTTGAGTAACGAGGCTCTGGCGACTGGCAGACCAGTATAATTTTGCGTGAATTTGTTATATACATCAAGCATATGCAAAAGAGCAATATGCGGGGTGTAAGAGGCGAACCTTCTGGTAAGGTACCCAACAGTCAACCTCACTTCCACGTAGTACACCCTCGACTGTAGAGTAACGAGGCTCTGGCGACTGGCAGACCAGTATAATTTTGCGTGAATTTGTTATATACATCAAGCATACACAAATATAGCAATATGTGGGGTGTAAGAGGGCGACCTTCTGGTAAGGCGCCCAACAGTCAACCTCACTTCCACGTAGTACACCCTGGACTGTAGAGTAACGAGGCTCTGGCAACTGGCAGACCAGTATAATTTTGCGTGTGTTGGCCTGTTTTTTTTTTTGTGCGTTTGATATTTAGTGGAGGTACATAGTGTTTCGAATTTTATTATTATTTAGTTTTATACACAGAAAAGATATTAAACATAAAATTAAATAAAATATATCTAATTATGTTTTTTTTATTACAACAAGCCTTCAGAAAAAAAAATAGCTATGATGTGGTTTAAAGTTTTTTTTAACGTAATTGCTACGTAAACAAAATAGCCGACTTGCAATGAGTGTGTCAAAGTTTTTTTAAGCCTAATTGCTACGTAAACAAAATAGCCGACTTGCAATGACTGTGTCAAATATGAATAGATTGAGAGATGGAAAGAGAAGTTAAATATGCTTAAATAAAGTGCTCCTCTGTGCATAGCACCATACCATGAAAGCATATAGGAAGAAAAAAAAGGGGGCACTTTTTTTTCTTGTTTAGTTGTGAGTGGGTGTGATGTGGTCAACATTACACCCTCTCTTGACTGCCATGTCGATGCATGAAACTTAAATATACATATAAAATTAAAATATTTGGTGCTGACCACATCACACATTGCTGATTTTGCATTGTACTTTCCTATATTCACATATGCACAGTAAGGCTAATCGGGACTAGGCCTACAGTTTTTTAAAATAGGATCCGAACCACTATGTACTTTTATCGGGTTCGGGTTTTAAATTAAAATTTCAAGATGTAATTTCTAAGTTGTTTTGTAACTCGTAAACTATGGGTCGTAGAAAACCCATTCTTGTTTTATCTGCTATTGCCCGACAAATACTATAAACACAAATAATGCTTATTGTTTGATTTAAAAAAAAAATGGAGATCGAAAATAATTTTGTTTTTTTGAAAATAATAATGTGTGTATGGAAAAAAATACGATTGTGTAATTTTTTATGATGTATGTTTGCATGTAAAAAATAAATATACCTGAAAGTTTTAGAATTTCAAAATAGCTATATATATATATATATATATATATATATATATATATATATATATATATATATTTGCTATTATATCAGCCAAAACAATAGAATATATATAAACAAGAACATTTTCATAGTTTCACACCTCTACTAGATTGGTAGAAAAATATACTAATAGGCAATAAAATCTGAAGAAGATTCGTGTCTAGCAAAAATAAGCTAAATAGAATTACACATGCATACAATATTTATTGTGCTTTTTCTATCTACAATCATATTTTTCTTATATATATATTTTTATTTTTTTACGGGGTTGACTAAAGCACATATTTGAGGAAGACAACACCACCCATAAATAAACCCCTCAAACTAACACTAATTAGAATTAGCCTACAAAATTTTTCTCATAAGGAATTTTTTTGTAAACACTCTACCACCAACAGATCACATATAAATAAACATACCCCCCCCCAAAAAAATGCGCTCCATGAAAAGTTGCCCTGTGTGCAAAAGAACCATATCAAGCAAACATTTTGCAAGACATTGTCGCACCTGCGTGCCAGGCAAGCATTTGGCTGCCACCGAACTGTGTCCCGGATGCAATAAACACATTACAATTGCGTGTGCCAAGAAGCATAGGCTTACTTGTCTAAGCGAAAGTACATCTGGGGCTCAACCTTCGACCTCCACCAAGAGGAAGGCAGAAGCAGCCCCCATCAATGCACCACCCACCAAACGCGTCAAGCCTGCGATGAAAGCAGACCAGTCTGCTTTAGGGGGAATATTAGAAGATTATGTCCGATTGTCGGACGGCTCTTGCGATGTTCGTAGCTTTTTAGAGGAGAAGCGAGCAGAGATAGTTTCTACTCTTAGTAATGCACTGGCTATGCACTCCTCCACTAAATTCTACGGTACGCTATGTTGCACATACAAGAAGCCGACCGATCGAAGATACACCTTCTTTCATGCAACGAAAGCAAAAACGCTGCATCTGGCGGATGGTGACAGCATTGGGGAAATTTACGACAAGTTTGCCGAGGAGCTGCTGGTTAAACAGGAGGAGCACGAGGCCACAGGCTCGGGCGGTTCGCTGTGCGGTGAACCCCTTAAATTGTGTGTTACTTTTAGTCAGTTTGCACCAATGTCCGGGTCTAGTTACGTCCCTCTACCACCAGATGTTGCATCAAAGAAGGCTGTTCTGAATATTCAGAACAGGGATAACAAGTGCTTCGTCTGGTCGGTGCTGGCAGCGTTGCACCCCGTCGACAAAAAAAATCAACCGCATCGTGTTGGCCACTACGAGCAGTACGAGTCGGAGTTGGAGGATGCAATGGTGGGAATCGACTACCCGGTGGCGCTTTCGGATGTTGGCAAGTTTGAGGCACGTGCTCGCAACTTACAATTAGCCATTAACGTTTACGGTCTCACCGAGAACAAAAATGTGGTCCACCCCATCCGGGTGAGCAACGTGAGCAACAACAACGAGGCACGAGAAATCAACTTCCTGCTCATGAAGAATGAGACAACACCACTACACGCTCATTCGCTCGCTCTCCCGGTTGGTGTCGAGTCAAAAAAGCAAGCATAATGGTAGCATAGAAGTTTGTCGAAGGTGTCTGATCACTTTTGACAACCGACAACAAAAACACCAAAGCTTACAAGGAGAAAACATCGCTGCCGAAAAGCTCGCTCGCCACATGCTCTACTGCAGTACCAACAAACCTGCACGAACTATTGTGCCCAATCCTGGTGCGACAGAAAAATTTAGCATGCACAGTGCCATGGCAAAGCATCCTGCCATCATTGTAGCGGACTTCGAAGCATTCTTCGAACCCCTCTCCACCTGCTATCCCGATCCCAAAGTTTCTTCCACCACCCCTTACCAACTCCACGAGGCCTCGAGTTACGCCTACGTTGTGGTATGGGGAGACCAATGTGTTGCCCCCGAGCCGTATGTCTATCGCGGTCCCGACCCGGTCAAGCACTTCTTGCAGAGGATGGTAGAGGAGGCCCAAAAGATAGAAAAGGTGTTGCTGTTCCCCAAGCGCAAGCGACAACTTTCTCCTAAGAATAAGCGTAGGCACGAGGAGGCAACCAACTGCCCTGTTTGCAACTTGGTCTTCACCGACGATAACAGTAAAGTGCACCACCACGACCATTATGGTACTGGTAGCTACATCGGTCCGTGGTGCAACAGGTGCAACTTAAAAGCTAGGGACCCGCGCTTTATTTCTATCTTCTTTCACAACGGCTCGGGATACGATTTTCATCACTTGGTACCCCATCTCGGGTACGATGAAAGTCGTATCAAGGTCTTAGCACAGAACGAGGAGCGCTACATTAGCGTGAGTAAGTGGGTGTCTATCCCCGAATTGGAAGCAACTATCGAGCTTCGGTTTCTTGACTCGCTGCGTTTCCTCCATGCAAGCCTTGATGCTCTTGCAGGCAAGCTTAGGGACGAGCAGCTGACTATTACTGCAGCTATTTTCCAAACTTGGATGTTGGGCTCATCAGACGTAAGGGGGTCTACCCCTACGAGTACGTAACAGACCCCGACAAGTTCAAGGAAACATCGCTCCCTCCACAGGCTAAATTCTACAGTCGGCTGAGAGGCTCTAGCATAACAGTTGAGGAATACAAGCATGCCCAGTCCATGTGGAAAGAGTTAGGTTGTCAAAATTTTGGGGATTATCACAACGCATATTTAAAGCTTGACGTGACGCTCCTCGCGGACGTTTTGCAGGCGTTTCGCGCGACAGCAATAAACATCTACCACCTAGACCCTGCCTACTTCTACAGCCTCCCCGGACTGGCATGGTCGGCCATGCTGCTCATGACCAGGATTAAACTCGAGCTTCTTACTGATGTGGAAAAGTTACTTTTTTTGGAACGAGGCAGCCGAGGCGGTATGATCCAGGTGACGCAACGCTATGCACGTGCTAACAATCAATACATGGCCACCGGGTACGATCCCTCTAAAACAACAAGCTACATCCTCCACACAGATGTAAACAACCTGTATGGATTTTCCATGATGCAGCAACTCCCGTACAAGGGATTCGAGTGGGTTAATCCTTCGGATTTCGACATGAAAAATTTCAAAGATAGTATATACGGATTTTTTGCCGAGGTGGACATTAAATTCCCCGAGAAGCTCCATGATGTATTCAGCGAGTTACCACCTGCTCCAGAATTTAAGCGTTTACCTAACTCGAATCAACCCAAGCTCATCATGGATGTTGAGCCCAAAGAGAGGTATGTGCTACATTACCTGAATCTTGCTTGGTTGATGAGGCAAAGTGTTACAATTGGTAAAATTCATCGCATCCTCATGTTCGAGCACGGTAACTGGTTAGTGCCCTACATCAAGGCCAATACCGAGCACCGCATCGCTGCAACCTCGGAGCTTAACAAAAACTTCTTCAAGCTGATGAACAATGCTGTGTTCGGTAAAACGATGGAGAACGTGAGAAATCGCGTGGACGTTATGCTGGTTACCAATGCGAAGCGATGTCGTAAGCTGATTGCAAGCCCGTTATTTAAATCAAGAACCATTTATAATGAGCAGTTGGCTCTGGTCCAGATGGATAAACCTGTGGTGCACCTGAACAAGCCAATCTATGTTGGTACCACGATTCTGGACTTGAGCAAGTTGCATATGTTTGAGACACATTATGGTACACTGTGCAAACATTATGATCGTAGCATTTCTCTTTTATATACAGATACGGACAGCTTGGTCTACCATGTTCGCACAGTTGATGCATATAAGGATATAGCGTCGATTCCAGCTTTTATCAAGCTTTTCGACACATCAGGCTATCCCCAGCCGAACCAGTGCGTCATCCAGCCCCGAAACAAAAAAGTGCACGGTAAACTCAAGGACGAGAAGGATGGGAGTAGTGGTATTGACTGTACTATAAACTCGAGAAAGTACGAACCCCCCTCCAGCAGCTTTGGCCATACTTAAAACTTGCTCAACATGCCCATATGAGTTTTTTGCTCAAGTGTGGAGCTCTTATAATTCAAGATTTTTGTAAAAAATGCCCTCGGGAATTTTTCAGAAAGTAAGAGCTCTTCAGATTGATTTGTGCATACTTACAAAAGTTGCATCAGCCAGATTTTTGTCCATAAACTTGTCAAAAAGTGATATATTTTTGGCCACACCAGAAATTAAGCACATACACATACATACACACACATATTTACTTCCGGTTTAAGTTTAATTGGATACTAGGTTCAATTTGCTTGCTCCGTGACACTCTATTTCTTATATTATATGTTTGCATGTTTCTCCTCTGTGTCAGTGTGTGGAATTCCCGAGACGGTAGTATTGATTTTTGCCTTGCCCTCAGCGCCAGTATTTACAGAAATTCCCGAGTATTGCATCATTCAGTATTGTGAGACTGACTGAGGAGAACAGATGTATTGATACAGTACTTCTCATACTTACAGGTTTAAATTCATATTGAACAATATAAAATCTGTTATTTGTTGTAATCCACTCATATTTAGAGTCAAGCTTATATTTGTCCCAGCCTGTTATACATAACAAGGTTATTGCTATTCAAGATATGCATGTTTGTGCAGGCATTTGCGCTGGGTCAGTGTGAATGATTTTACACTTGTGGGCTATTGGCTTTACAACCTGTCATAAGATTAATATTATTAATATTAATCCATAGAGATTAGATTTAAAACCCAGGAAATTTTATATAAATACCAAAGCCAAAAATATTAACACGCATACACACATATACACCTACACACACACAAAGCACACAGCTGAACCCAACTGATATTTTTTATTCAGTATAAAGTTTTGAATTGAAACCCAGGAAATTGTATATAATAAACAACAACAAAAATGCCGAATCAAAAATATTGTAATCAGTGCAATAAGAATATATCCAGCTCTAATTGGGCAAAGCATCAAAAAATTTGTAATCCAGACAAATACAAAACTCCCACAAAAATTTGCCCCAAATGCAATAGAAAATATAACATGGAATATTTCACATATACACATAAAGATACTTGCTCTGCACAACCATCCACTTCTGGTCTGAAAAGAAAGCACGAAGCACCTGTTAATGCCAGAGCAGCAAAACAGCCACGCTATGAACCCATCCGTAGCAGTTTTAACGGCCAATTAAGGGATCACCGGTTTGTATCAGAGCCAAGATGCGGCATTGAGAATTTCTTGAACAGTGTAAATCCTAAAGTGCAGGCAATTCTAAATGCACAAAATGGCTCTTATAAGCTCTCTCTCAAATTGTTTATACAATATAAGAAGCCAAACGCTACAAAATTTACACACCCCCACATAACAGAAACTGTACCGGTATATTCAAATGCAAATTTAGACACAATAATAAGCAGCTTGATAAATCAACTGAATATCAAACACTCTGAATTTGCGGCAAAAGAATCAGGATGGAGCCTATGTGGTTCATCACACAAGTTATATGTTAATATTTCTGAATTCAACCCATTACAAGGATCTACATATCTGCCATTACCTGCCAATATCAAAAACAAAAGAGCCGTGGTCAATATTGAAAATACCGACCAGAAATGCTTTTTGTGGTGTATATTAGCTGTTTTGTATCCAGTTTCAAGGAATCCTCAGAGAATAAGTTATTACAAACAGCATGAGCACGATTTTGACGATGCAATGGAGGGTTTAGAATATCCAATGTCTGTTCAGAATATTGATAAATTTGAAAAAAGGGCCAGGCACATCAATGGCAAACAATTATCTATTAATGTATTTATTTGTTCCACTGGCAATTGCTTGATAGATCCTCTCAGAATCAGTACAATTGATGATGATTCTGCTATTCCGATTGATCTGCTCTTAATTGAGGGGGATGGCACATATCATTACACTCTGATACATAATCTTGAAGCTTTAGTGAGAAAGCAAATAGACAAAACTCATACAATATTCAAGTTGTGCAGAAGATGTTTATCTGTATTTTATGGTCAAAAAATGGTGAAGGGGGTTCGGGAAGAGAATGCAGAAATTGCTAAAAACAAGTTAATTGAGCATCTGAAATACTGTGGGAACCATAAACCTGTTCATATGGTGATGCCCAATCCAAGTGAAAATTGCAAATTCAAAAAGAATGACGCCTTGTTGGAACACCCAGTATATATTGTCTGGGATTCTGAATCGAATCTCAAATCTCTTGCATTCTGCAATCCAGATCCTGAAGAATCTTCAGCTACACCATACCAGCAACATGAACCTTCCAGCTTTTGTTTTATGGTTATACGGGATGGTGTTGTTATTAAAGAATATTCATACAAGGGACCAAATGCCATCAAAATATTTGCACATAGAATAGAAAATGTGTGCCGTGACATAGCATCTAACATCTTATTAATATCAAAGCCTATGTTGCCTTTAACAGAGGAACAGATTGAAGATTTCAACAATGCAGAAAAATGCCCGGTATGTGATTGTGAATTTTCAGATACAAATATCAAGGTTCATCACCATTCTCATACAGATGGTAAATTCTTAATGGCCCTGTGTAATAGCTGTAATATTAAGATCAAGAGACCAAGATTTATCCCCATATTTTGCCATGGAGCATCCAATTATGATTTCCATCATCTGATCAGGTACGAGGGGTTTGAGAAGCAGAATTTAAATATTTTAGCTGAAAATGATGAAAAATATATATCTATTAGCAAGATAATTAAAGTTAATGGTGTTCCTATTCACATAAGATTTCTTGATTCTTACAGATTTTTACCTGCTAGCCTGGCTACACTGACCACTCAATTATCTGATGATCAATTCAAAATCACACGTGCCATGTTTCCAAATCAGGACCTGAAATTAATTAGGCGGAAGGGTGTATATCCATATGACTATGTTACAGATTTTTCTAAATTTGATGAGTGTTCCCTGCCACCACAAGAAGAGTTTTACAGCAAAATCAGAGGATCTGGAATCAGTGATGAAGATTATCACCATGCCAAGTTGATGTGGATCAATTTAAAATGCAAGACATTTGGTGATTATCACATGGCATATTTGAAACTTGATGTCACTCTCTTAGCTGATATATTGCAAGCATTCAGAAAATCTTCCATGCAAAATTATGGACTGGACCCAATATATTTTTACAGTGCCCCGGGTCTAGCATGGGCCGCAACGTTTTTGAACACTAAAATGCAATTGGATCTGATCCACGATCAAGATATGTATCTGTTTATGGAGAAATGTATAAGAGGGGGGATGGTGCAATGTTCCCAGAGATATGCCAGAGCAAATAACAAGCATATTATGCTGCCTGATTATGATCCAGCACGGCCATCAAATTATATATTGTATGTAGATGCAAACAGCCTCTATGGTCATGCCATGATGGATAAATTGCCATATGCAGGGCTTGAATGGGTTGAAGATTTCAATATTGAGGATCTTCAGAATTTTGATGACAGTGAATATGGCCTCTTCTTAGAGGTTGATCTGACAATTCCAGATGATTTGCACAACAAATTTTCTGATCTGCCCCCAATTTCCGAGGTTCAGTGCTCACCTGGCTCTAAACAGAAGAAGCTCATGATGACTCTGGAGCCGAAACAAGGCTATGTCACATATTACAAAAACCTCCAGTTCCTGATGAAACATGGTGTTCAAGTGACCAAAGTTGGCAAAGTCTTAAGGTTCAGGCACTCAAGATGGTTGAAACCATACATTGATACAAACACGGAGCTTCGAACATCTGCAAAGAGCCAATTTGATAAGGCCTTGTTTAAATTGATGGTGAATTCAGTGTATGGCAAAACTATTGAAAATGTCAGGAAACATACCGATGTTAAAATAATTACTGACCCCAGCCTGAGCAAAAAATTGGTTGCAAAGCCCAACTTCAATTACAGAAGAATTTATGATGAGCACATGGCACTTTTCAACATGATGAAAACAAAGATCAAATTTGATAAACCTATTTATGTAGGGGCTGTGATATTGGAATTGTCCAAATTACATATGTTAACATTGTATTATGATGTGCTGAAACCTTTTTATGGTGATCGTGTAAAATTATTGTACATGGACACTGATAGTTTTATTCTTGATATTCAAACAGAAGATGTTTATCAAGATATTGCACAGTCTGAATTGTTTCAATACTTTGATACCAGTGAACATACAATAATTCAACCCCACAACAAAAAGGTGCCTGGCAAGTTAAAAGATGAGACGCTTGGTGATGTTATTGTGGAATTTGCTGGGTTAAGAGCCAAGATGTACACTTTTGAGACATGTAGTGGTGCTGTTGTCAAAAAAGCCAAGGGCATTGGCAAAGTAACTGTGGAAAAAGATCTCCAATTTGAAGATTATAAAAATTGCCTCAAATCCCAGAGTTCAATCAGAACATCAGAAAATAGAATTCAGAGTGAGGATCACTTGCTGACTTCAAATATTGTAAGAAAAGTGGCCCTGGACCCACATGATGATAAGAGATGCATTTTATCATGTGGCATACATACTTTACCATGGGGGCATTGCGATTTGAAAAGTGGCAAACAATGCCCAATTACAGAGCATGATTTGAAATAAATAAACATGCCTATGAACTTATTTGGGTTCAAGAAACAAGGTATTATGGAGCTACCAACACCACAACCCTCTTCTGATATGCTGTCTAAACTGAGTGGCTTGTTAATTATTCATCTGAACAGCATACTTACAGATAATGATGAAGAAACAGGTAAAACATTGTACATATTTAACAATAATTTAAATCATTACCAATTACCTGTAGGTGGGCAATTGCAATTTATTACAACCCCTGAGGGTGATGTCAAGATTTCAGTAGGGAGAAATATTTATAGAATTAAGCACTCAAACATGGTTTCTGGCACTGTATATACTGTTTCTGCTGGTGACTGCTTATATATTGAGGTCCCTGGATCTTATGACAAGCTTATACCCTTTTTTATAGAATTAAGAATCAGATACTCTATAATAAATAACCATTAAAACAAAAATGCCTAATGATATATTTGGCCATACAAGACATGAAGATCACAGTGATGAGATTCTGATGCTTGATGTCAGAGTCAAGAAATTAAGAAGTGATTTACAAGCTTTACAAACCACACTCAATGCCAGTCTTCAATTAGAAATTACAAATTTACAATCACAATGCATGGACCCTCTTCTTAAAATTGATTCTGAACTCAAAGTGCTGCTTCAAAAATATACTGACCTGGCAACATTGGATAATTTTCAAAGTTTAGAAGAAGCTGTTGCAGCTCTTCAAGCCAAATTTAAGACCCAGGCCACCAACTCCGAGCAATTGAAACAGCAATTGGAAGAGCAGATAAATAATGTCCAGGCACAGCTCCAAACAATTGTCAAAAGCATAAAATCACAAGAAGATTTTGATCTAGTGATTTCCACTCTAAAGGAACAGATTCAGTCACTCCAGATACCTAATCTGGACCCCTTGAACAATGCCATAGCCGAGGTTAAAGAAAAAATTGAGACACTTGAAAATTTTATGAACAACTTGCCATCTTCTGATGCTTTGAATGCAATAACTCGGAGTGTAGCAAATATTAAGCTGCAACTTGAAACATATGAAGATTTTGGAAAAATTCAAAGTACCATAACCCATCTTGAAGGTACAATAGCAGCAGTGCAAAGTGATTTGGCAAATGTACTAGAATCCAGATTGCCTGGAATTGTAGACACACTTGTCAGTGTCCAGCAACAGATCACAAAGCTTGAAAACCTCAACACTGAATCTGAGCTATCTCATTTTCATCACTTGATCGATGATATCCAAACAAAACTTGAAATTTTACAACAATCCACACCCTCTCAGGCAGATATAGCCCTGCTCCAAAATGCTATGCAAAATGTGGCTGATGCTTCTGAATTAAATAATGTAAAATTGGCACTTGAATCTTTGCAGAATACTGTATCAAATCTTCCCACATCACAGGAACTTAAAAATATTAAGAGGGCAGTGAATCGCATATTGAAATCAGAAGATATCAAGAATATCCAAGCAGAGATCAAACAACTCACTCAGACAGTGGCCACTCTACCAACCAATCAACATATTAATGAACTGCATGCTCTGTTTGAGGATATCAGAAGACAGGTCCATGATCTTACTGCTCAAAATTCAAAATTGGCAGTTGTTGAAAATTTGCAACAAATTGTAGCTAATATCAAGCAACAGCTAGGGACCATGGAATCCAGTCAAGCAAATGCCCTGTCTGTTTTTGCCACCCAGCTTCAAGAGATTGTGCAACAATACAAGAGACTTGCTGTGGACATAAAAATCAAGCCAGGCCATGATGATGTTGTTAGGACCATCAATGAGCACCTTGAATCTGTAACAAGCAGATTGCTTACAGTAGAAAAAGAAATAACAGGCATAATCGAGAATCCAAAACATTCAGTAATTCTTGAATTGTACAGCATCCCCAACAAAGAATATGATTCTCCATTTACACCAGGTGGCAAAATATATATGCTGTCCCCTGCACAATTTTATTACCAGTTTTTTGTTGGGGGCACACTGAGACCAATCAAGATCAAATATTGGCATCAGCCACAGGCACACCACTACCCCACCTTATCAATAACAAATGCTGACAACAAAGTAAAAATCACCAGTGTAGAATTGGAGGATTTTACAGACCCCAATACATTAGAAACAGCCTATACTGAAGATGATGGCTCTCTGGAATTTAAAATACAAATAGGGGACAAATTATATTTAGAAAATCCTGTAGTATCAGCTGCTGAACACCCCATAGTTGCAATATTCTTGTTTTCATATTATGTCTAGACAAATTATTGTTGATGAATTACACAGACAAGCCAGACATAATTATAAGAGACTGCCAGTAGTCACAAAGGGCATAGATGATTTATGGCAGAGCGACTTGATTGAGTTGTCAAGTGGACAGTTGAAAAACTTAGACAAAATTAACAAGGGCTACAAGTATCTACTCACTGTCATAGATACATTTTCAAAATTTGCCTGGGCTGTGCCACTCAAATCCAAGACTGGAAAATGTGTTACAGAAGCCCTCAGGACAATCATCAATGAGAGTGGAAGATCACCCCGCTATTTGCAAACAGATAATGGCAAAGAATTTTATAATTCAGTGTTTCAACAATTTATTAAAAGCCAGGCAATAAAACATTATTCGAGTTACAGTGACCTCAAAGCCTCAATTGTAGAGAGATTCAACAGAACCTTAAAAAATCTTATGTATAAACAATTTACCCTCCAAGGTAATTATAAATGGATTAATATTCTTCCAGAACTTCTACATAAATATAACAACTCGGTCCATTCCACAATCAACATGAAACCCTCTGAAGTAACTTCATCTGATGAGCAAAAATTGATCAGGACTGTTTATTATCCTAGATACCAGCCAACAACAAGAAAGGCCAAATACAGGGTAGGTGATCAAGTAAGAATCAGCAAATATAAGCACTTATTCAAGAGAGGCTTTACGAGAAACTGAAGCACCGAATTATTTACAGTGGTTCAAGTTAAACCCTGAACCCTTAACACATATATAATAAAAGATCATCGAGGAGAAATTCTCAAAGGCCGATTCTATGAACAAGAGCTCAGCAAAACTAAACAGCCTGACACATATCTCATAGAAAAAATCATCCGCAGAAAAGGCAACAAGTTATTTGTCAAATGGCTGGGTCATCCGGAAAACAGCTGGATCGATGCAGACAAAATAATAATATGAGCACCTGGGATGTTATAAAAAGGCTGCCAGAACCTGAACAGCAGAATAAGAGAAATGGCAAGTTGCTGCCTGATAATATTAGGTGTCTTATTGTTGGGCCATCTGCTTGTGGTAAAACTACATTAATGGTTGATAATTTTTTATTGGCACCCAACTGGTTAGACTGGAAAAACAGGCACTTGTATGTCTTCTCTAAGAGCTTGGAACAATTAAAATATCAGCAGCTGATGAAGCTATATGATGGATTGGATATTGCCACTTTTGAACCAGATGTTAAGCCACTTCACGACTGTCTCGATAATTCTGTTGTTGTGTTTGATGACGTTATACTGGATAATCAAAACAAGGTTAGAAATTTCTTTACACAGGGCCGACACAAAAACATCGATTGCTTCTACCTGGCACAGACTTTTTCAAAAATACCGAAGCAACTGATCCGAGACAACAGCAATTTTATATGTGTGTTTCATCAAGATCATACCAACCTCAAACACATACATGATGAATATGTAGGTGGGGACTTGAGCTACAATGATTTTTCCAAGTTTTGCAGCAAGTGCTGGAACCAGGACAGTTATGGGTTTGTCACAATTGATATAACAAGAACACCCAATAGTGGCAAATACAGAAATAAAATCAACGATTTTCTAGACGTTGAGACGCATATAAATAACCATGAAAAGGCCAATCATTGATGATCTTAAGTTAAGAGATTATCTTGTAAAAAGATTTAAGGGATGGAAATCAGAGAACCGTGGAATTTATGAAAAACACAAACAAACAGAACAGCCTGTAATTGATGCTATTAATAATTTAGGTAAGAATATCAAAACTGTTACAGAGCAAAATCAAAATTTGATCACAGAGCTTGTACCTGTAGCTGCTAGGAACATATTAGATTATCCATTCACCCCACTTTCCAGCATTCATACACCTAGTCCTATTGCTCCTAGAAGAATTGAAGCTACTCAGGATCCTATTGAATTGGGTCTTCTTGCACAAAAATATTTAACCACACCTAAAGACAACAAAGATGAGGTGTTTGGTTTATATGCTGACACAGAGCTTGATGGCAGTATCATACATAGAATTGGTAATTTCAGAGTAACTTTTATGGGGGATGATATAATTGTATATTCAGAATCTCGACTGGGAGAAAAAGGTGCTTTTGTTAAGTACACCGGCACACCTGGATTGTGGGAACTGATGACTAGGAAGAGGCCTGGCAGCTATACAGATCAAGATTATGAGGATTACAAAGAAATATTAATAAAATCAGATGCTCTATACCAGAACAATGATCCCACACAAAAAAGGGTTAAGTCGAGCAGTGGAGCAAAATACAACAATTTAATCAAGCCCATATGGTCACAGATCAAGACTGGCAGTGGGATCAAACAATACAACACCCTGCCTAAAGAATTTGTTTGGGTTGATGATGTCAGGAAACTTGTAGATAGGCTATTGGTGATAGCTGGGGAGGAAAATGCTGGGAACCACAATTTTTACAATGAAAAGGTTGGAATTATGGACATGATAAGCACCAAATTGTCTAATTTTATAGTGAATGACACTAAGGGGATTGGATATCTTATAAAAATTATTAATACTCTACCACCCAAATTTTGGAATGTTTCTGAGGGTCGGGGCCTTGTTAATGACATTATAAACAAGCTGCCATTTGAACTACACATTCCAGGCTATCAGTATTGTGGTCCCGGTACAAAATTGGATCATAGATTAAACAGAGGTGATCCTGGTGTTAATCCCCTAGATGCTGCTTGTAGAGACCATGACATAGCATACAACACACATTCTGATCTTGACAAGAGACATGTTGCAGACAAGAAATTAGAAGAGGCTGCATTTGGTAGATTTGTAAGCAAAGATGCTTCTTTGAGTGAAAAAATAGCAGCATTGGGAACCACCATAGCTATGAGCACCAAACAAAAACTGGGGTGGGGGTTGTGAATATGTATATAATAAACCTACAATGAAGGCCAAGGGTGTTATGTATCAAATACCTTATGCAGGTCTCAAATCTCTTAAAACTATTGATAGTCTTTTAACCAAAAAGCAGCGCAAGAAAAAAAAATCTTGTCTTGCCAAGGGCCATGGTATGAAATTGTTGCTTAGTACCCCCCAATTAAAAAAATTACAGCAATCCAGGAAAAAATCACATGTGGGGGGTTTCATATTTACCATCCCGGCCATCTTAGCTGCTCTCGGGGCTGTGGGGAGCTTGGCTGGGGGATCAGCTGCCATAGCAAAAACAGTAATAGATGCCAAGAAAAATAAGGCAGAATTAGATGAGCAGAGGCGCCATAACCTGGCCATGGAGAAAAAAGGCAAAGGTGTTAAGAGAGCCATGAATAAGTTTAAAAAAAACAAGAGCCGCTTACAAACCAAGATATTGAAGCTTTAATCAAGCCACTGGGCATCAAACATTTTAGAGGTGTGTACATGTCTGATTCTTTACCAGAACAACCACTCAACAAAGAGTGTGGCATTGTTAATTTGGATGAGTACAAAAATCAGGGCACTCACTGGATCTGTTATCTTAAATATTTAAAAAATGAGGCATTTGTGTTTGATTCATTTGGAGGTGATCCACCTGAAAATTTAGTAAAATATCTAAAATCAGTTAATCTTTATTACAATAATGCCCGTGTTCAAAACTTCAAAGATGTTAATTGCGGACATTTGTGTTTATCTGTTCTTAGATATATGTCTCAAATAAATAAACCATCAATTGAAAATTTTCAAAAAGCCTTGTGGTATCTGAAACATCATGGGGGTATTCCATCTCACCAGCCAAAATTCAATATTGAAACTCAAATTGCATGATGACATAGTGTATCCCAAAACAATAGCTCTCAGAGCATTTTACGGCATGTACTTGATCCCTAATATTACACACCACAACAATACAATTGCAGTTGGGGATCAAAAAATTGTCATCACTCCAGGGCAGTATAATCTGTCCACTCTAAATGCACAATTACCCAGAGGTGTAGTGTTAAGTCAAAATTCTGTCACTCACAGAGTAGAGATTGTATCTGCTACGGAGACAGTGCATCTGGGTACTATAGGAGAGCTGTTAGGATTCGAGAACAACACAAAACTTGAAGCGGCCATCAAACACACTGCTATGAATATACCCAAATTCTTAGCCATAGAGACTCTGAATATTCACAGTAATGTGGCCGAGGGTATGATCACCAAATCAAATGGCATAGGCACTCACAAACAAACCGGCATCATTGCAACATTCAAACCTAATTCCGAATTCATGGAGCCCATCATCTACAATCCATCCCCAACATTATATTTTCCTGTGTGCCACAACAGAATAGATTACATTGAATTGATGGTCACTAATGAAAAAGAAGAATTAGTTGATTTTGCTGGAGCCACAACAACTGCAATCATAGAAATTAACATTTAAATAAAAATACATACAATGGAAAATATTGAGAGTTATGAGCTACAATCATTCCCCCCAAACAGGAGGACATTTGCAAATTTAAATCAACCCAACACAGAAATAGAGGTTGACCTTGATGTAGGGGACGGCTTTATACACCCCCACAGAGCAGATCTATACATCAAATTTGATGTTGTAAAGCTCGATGGAACAGATTATCCGGCAAATTCAAACATAAGATTGGTAGACAATTTTGTGCCACATCTATTCTCTGAAATTGAGGTCAGAAAGCATGGCGTTGTTATAAACAGAATGGATTATCCCGGCATTACCTCCACGGCTTTGGCCACACTAAAATTATCCAAAACCGAAGCTTCTTACTACAAAATAGGCGGATTTGAAGCTGGTGATAAGATATTATCCAAGAACCACACAGTGCTGTTCCCCATGCGCCTGTTGCCAGGATTCTTCTCGGATTACAAAGAAATTATGTGGAAGGGTGGGTTAAGAATTACATTTAGAAGAGCTGCCAATGATAATAATGCTTTGATGAGGTACAGTGCCATAAACCCTGCAGGGGAAGCTCTGCCCAATACCTTACCTGATGCAGGCAAATGCATTATTCAGACTATGGAGTTAAGAATCCCTGTTGTTGAATATGAAGCCAGTTACGCTCTTAAATACAAAGCTGATATCCTAAAAAATCCACAGGTTCCTCTGCAATTTTACACATATCAATGCGTACAGAAGGTTGCCACTGGTTCTTATTATGAGTTTGATGCCACAAATTCATTCTCCAGTATTCAATTTGACATGCCTGATTTTGTGGTGGTACTGTTTCAGACTGGGAGACACAATAATCAGGAAAAAAATTCAAGCAAATTTGATAACTGCAACATCAAGAACATATATCTTAAAAATGGCAGAAATGAGGTTTTTCCTAGAGAAAATTATAATTTAGACATGTCCAAGGGTGATTTTCTCAAATTATATGAAGCTTTTTCGGCTTTCAAGCGTGTCACTACAGGCAATACGGATATGTATTACACACCAGATGAATTAAAAAATCAGAGACCCATGTTTGTAATTAACACTTCAAAAAGAAAACAAGTTGTGGTAAATGACAGGACAAACATTAAAATTATCTGTGAATTCCACGAGGCTTTACCAGATGACACCATATGCAGTGTTATTCTCATAGGTGAAAAATCATATGTTTATGATGTAAGAAATGAGAGAGTCACGGACCAATTCTAGAAGCCCGATTCAAACACAGAGGCCCTTTGGATATAAAACAACACTTTACCGTCAGGAAATATATTACCTACCCATTTTATAGCACCTCTGCTCGTGGCAGATACCTACCCAAAACACAACACATCTACCAAAAGCTGAAATACAGAAATATTGCAATAATTATTCTGTAAGTTACAGACTTGTGTACAACAAGACCAAACCTTTGCATGACAATATCCATGAAGAAATTTCCTCAATATGATGAATGGTCCCTGAAAGGGTGCATAGTGTAGATAAGAATTTCTCTTTGAGTCCCATGACAAATGACATGTAATTTCCCTCGGAAAAGGCACAATGTAGGTAATATCAACAGATATAATCACTCAGGCATACAGAAAGAAGGCAATTACTCTTTGATGATAAATAACTCTGAAAAGACGCAGTGTAGATTATATCTGCTAGCATACAAGAAATATAATTTCCCAGGCTAGCATGATTAATTGTTGGCAGAAACATGGGACTGATCAAAAGATTGGAAAGAACATGGAATGTTTACTTGACCTCCATTCTATTGTATTGATCAGGCAGTTTTGCCCGTATTGTTGAGCTGATATTTTACCCAGATAACAAAACTCTGGTGATTCTTAATAGAGAATAATTTTGCTCTGTTGTATAACATTTTTTACCAAATTTAAGATCTGGGAGCTATCAACTAGCAGTATTTATTCTCAAAATCTCACATATGGAATGCCACATCTATCAGGACTCGAACCCAGAGCCCCTTGTTTACAAAACTACAATATTAACATTTTGCCATCAGATTTTATGAGGACTCAAACCCGAACCTTTTGATTACAAGGCAATAAAAACCATGCACCACACTCCACTCGGTCTCAGAACCCAATAGATATCAATTCAAGATTCCTGGGATTTTGACAGAAAAACATACTATAAGCTTAATTTCTGGTGTGGCCAAAAATATATCACTTTTTGACAAGTTTATGGACAAAAATCTGGCTGATGCAACTTTTGTAAGTATGCACAAATCAATCTGAAGAGCTCTTACTTTCTGAAAAATTCCCGAGGGCATTTTTTACAAAAATCTTGAATTATAAGAGCTCCACACTTGAGCAAAAAACTCATATGGGCATGTTGAGCAAGTTTTAAGTATGGCCAAAGCTGCTGGAGGGGGGTTCGTACTTTCTCGAGTTTATAGTACAGTCAATACCACTACTGATGGGGATGTTATTCTTGAATTTGCTGGACTTCGGGCCAAAGCCTATGCAATTCGGGCCGAGGGGTCTGTCACCAAGAAGGCCAAGCAAGGGTGTAGGTAGGCAGGTTGTACAAAAGCATCTCGCATTCGAGGATTATGTTGAATGCCTGAAAACTCGCTCACCTGTTCTACGAAAAGAGTATCGAATCCAAAGCGTCAACCATGAATTGACAACCAACATTGTCAGGAAGGTTGCTTTGGATGCGCACGATGATAAGAGGTGCATCCTGAAGTGCGGAATTCACACACTGCCGTGGGGGCACTATCGTTTAGCAGGAAGCAAAACCTGCAACATATGCCCATCTTCAACAGAAGATTCATAAAAACAAAACAAAAAAGCTTGCATTATTTGTTCATAATTTTCTAATTTCTGTCTTTCATTTTTTTATATAAAACTTTTATGCTTATTCTTTTCTTTTGAAAAACAAAAACTAATTTTCACTGTGTCCTACGAGAAAAAAAATCACATGTAAGATAGTAGATGGTATCCCCGCCAAGGCCGGTCGCTATTTAACCCTTTAAGTACCACACTTTTTCTTTTGATTTTATTGACTGAAATTCTGATTGGATATGATAAGGGGGTTGTTTTAAAGTGATCCACGCAGCAATAAAAAATTTACCTGTTACCAGTTTCATATAAAGAACTGTCCTAAAAATAGGACGCTGGTACAATAGGGTATCATACTCAACATATGCACCTTTCTGACAGAACCTAAGATGATATAAGATGTTTCATAGCTTGGTTAAAAGTTGTATTACTACTTCTCTGTTTATTGATTATTACATTTGATACACACGATACACATACATTTTCAAATAATAAGAAAAGGAAACAATACATATATGGAACTCTGGTTGCTTATTGTGTGTGGTAAAGTGTGAAACAATCTTTGCACAATGTTACCTGACATTTCTCACAAAATGTTAAGGGTTGCCACCTTCTTTGTTTATCTCTTCGCACAACATAATGTCCAATGCCATCATATCTCACATCTTGAAATGTGGATTGCGATGATGTTTTGGTGGGATTTCCAAATGCAGATGGACGTCCTTGTCCTGCCTTCAAATATGCCACTGCAATTGATCTTCTGTATTGCAGCAAGTCCATTCCTGATTGTGATACCTTTCTGTACACAATCCACGGATTTACAACTGCCATGTCAAGCATTCTTGTAAACAGACACCAATACCATTTTTTACCTCGAACAGAAGCATTGTATTTGCTTACGAGTCAGTCGTGGTGGTCAACGCCACCCATGTATTTATTATATGACTTTACAATATGTGGCTAGGGATGTAAATTTTCGCTCTAGCTGTTCTGCTCCATCGTGATTTTTGACACAATGGCTCCATAGTATCAAAGTTGGTACCGATACCAACACATTTATTATCGTTCCACTTGACAAATATTATCTCTCCTTCCACATCAAAATAGTAGTCAAATGTTCCCCTTGCATCTTTTTTTCTCAATTCTTTTGAATCCTTCAAGGATTCTGTCTCAAACTCTTAATTTTGAGATATTTATTTCTTGGCATGGCCTTTCTCACAATATCTACACATAAATCATCATCTTCACTCCAAAAGTGCTTCTCACTGGGCACCTTGTGATAGCCTGATAGTAAAAAATCCCTAAGAATCGCTTTAACTCATCAACTGATAGAGAAAACTTCAATTTTTTTATTTTTGTTGCATACTTCACAGTCTGTGTAGTAATCAAATTCAAAACATCGCAATCGAAAAACATTTCAAAAACTTGAAGTGGAGATTTGCCTGCCAATGTAGTTTCCATATCGGCTGCCTGTGATTCAGAACAAAGACCTTCAACTTGGAAGTTGGTGTACACTGTCACATTTCCTCCAATTTACAGCACATGTTGATGGCTGCCTCTTCTTCACTCCCCTCGTAACTTTCTACTTTTGCTGCAACCAGGTGTAGGGATTTCTTCAGGTTCTTCCACATTCAAAGATGAAGACTCCGTGTTTTCTTCATGTGGTACAATTTGCAAAAGTAACTCACCAGGAACATCTGCAACCTCCACATCATTTATTTGATCATCTTCAAAAATATCTTCATCGCTGATGATGTCATTATCGGGAGGCAGAATCACCACACTCAGTTCTGCAGAGTTGTCAGCTACGGCTTGATCTAGGAGAATATCCTTTATTTCACTTGCTGTAAGCCCCTTCCTAAACATGTCGACAAAGGTAAGATGATGGATAACGGACACTGCAACAAGCAAGCTGTTACCTCCTGACACGCAAAAATCACAATGGCTTTGCATACGCAGCTACTCGTTTGTCTTGTGTTGCAGCGTTGATACCTTTAAGTTCCAGCGTCCTATAAATAGGACAGCAAACTTCATTACCATTCCACAAAGACAAAAACATCGTGGGTTTGAGAAATTCTTCATATAAATCGTATGGAGACCCTTTCAAAGTTATATATAGCATTTTTACACGCCCACTGAACATTGTTTGCAAACTAGATGAATGAAACTGATAGCATGACATAGTACTAAATATTGCTTTAATTAACAGTACTTTTACTTATGCTGTTCTCAACCCAAACTGTTATCTTTATTTATGAACATAGTTATTAATATGCTTTATTGAATAATAAAACAATTGCTTGTTCATAAACTTAGTTTTACATTTAATAAAAATTAAGAAATGAACTGTCCTATTTATAGGACGCTGGTACATAATGGGTTAATATTCGCAATTCATTTGTATGTACTTATAACTAATTTGCACGGGTTTTAATTAATTTGCAGGTACTTAGAATTTATTAGCAAGTACTTAGAATATTTTACATTTATGTATTTGCATGTTTATAACTTTTATAAATATATAATTATTTATTTTATGAAAAATATGTATATAGAAGGTAATTAGAGGTACTAAACGCTATGCATATGTTTTTATATTCATTACTGCAAAGTATGTAATGTATCAATCGATAATATTAATGTTTATAGTATTGAAAATAAGTTTTCTATGGTTTATGAACCGCTATGAACGGTGTTAATGGGTGTAGGTACAGGTCCAATTACGATTGGGGACGGTCCCGGTACTCGAACCCGCGATATGTAATATTATTAATTAGTACTATGTAATAATTGCATTATATTATGTAACACGGTGGTGCAACACGCTAGACAGAAGACGGTCTTTAAATCTCAACTCCGCTCTGATGCCAGACAGAGAGAATGAATTAATATTCCGCGCAGGTAGAGGAGAAAGGAATTTGGGAGATGTGCGGTCAAGGTCAAATGACGTCACAACGTCAGGACAAAGAAGGAACCCGATTGACCAATCAGAGAACGCGTCGGTAGATTTTCAGAACCGGTTTTTTCAAGGTTAACCAGTACGCAAGAACAGGGGAAAGCTATGCAATGCTGTAGGACAGGGGAGGGATTCAACCAGACAACAAAGGATGTCTGAGAATGCGCAGCAATGGTCAAATCTCTGAAGCTATGCGGTTTCCGCCGCCAATTAATATTCCGCTCAGGTTTGCCTCCAAGGCACAGGACGCTTTAGCGCAGGTTTTTTTTTATCTGTACTATGAAGAAGGGAGAGCTATTAGGGACGGGGCCTACAGTTTTCACCATTTTCTTTTATCACGGGGTAACGAACCTAGGACCCTTTGATTATTGATTTAGGTAGTAAATGTATGTTCCTGTGTGCTATTTAACATAACATTGAGTTTATTTTTTACCAAACTTTGACTTTATGTCAAACATTTTCACAGCTTATCCTTATTTTTACCAAAATAACACTATTTGTACTATTCAAGCAACATTTTTTATTAAATTTTGCACTCACAAAAAGCATTTTTTCAACTTTTAACTTATTATTTTACAACTTTAAGTTAATTTTTTACCAAAATAACACTATTTGTACTATTCAAGCAACATTTTTTATTAAATTTTGGACTCACAAAGACATTTTTTCAACTTTTAATTTATTATTTTACAACTTTATATTAATTTTTTACCAAAATAACACTATTTGTACTATTCAAGCAACATTTTTTATTAAATTTTGCACTCACAAAAAACATTTTTCAACTTTTAACTTATTATTTTACAAGTTTAGGCTTATTATTACCAAAATAACACTATTTGTACTATTCAGGCAACATTTTTTATTAAATTTTGCACTCACAAAGACATTTTTTCAACTTTTAACTTATTATTTTACAATTTTATGTTAATTTTTTTACCAAAATAACACTATTTGTACTATTCAGGCAACATTTTTTATTAAATTTTGCACTCACAAAGAGATTTTTTCAATTTTTAACTTATTATTTTACAATTTTATATTAATTTTTTACCAAAATAACACTATTTGTACTATTCAGGCAACATTTTTTATTAAATTTTGCACTCACAAAAAACATTTTTCAACTTTTAACTTATTATTTTACAACTTTGTTAATTTTTACCAAAATAACACTATTTGTACTATTCAAGCAACATTTTTTATTAAATTTTGCACTCACAAAAAACATTTTTTCAATTTTTAACTTATTATTTTACAATTTTATGTTAATTTTTTTACCAAAATAACACTATTTGTACTATTCAGGCATCATTTTTTATTAAATTTTGGACTCACAAAGACATTTTTTACAACTTTATGTTAATTTTTTACCAAAATAACACTATTTATACTATTCAGGAAAGAGTTTTAGTTACATTTTCGACACACAAAGTGTGTGTTCTAAACTTTTATCTGTTTATTTGACAAGTTTATTCTAATATTTACTCAAATAACACGATTTGAACGTGTTTTTTATTACATTTTGGACACACACACACACACACTTACACAGACACACACACAGACACACACACACACACACATCCACCATCACACACACGCACACGCAGAGAGAGAGAGAGAGAGAGAGAGAGAGAGAGAGATTTTTTCCAAGTTTACAGTATTATTCTCTAGTTTACTCAAATAACACAATTCAATCTGTTCAGGAAAGACTTTTAGTCGCATTTTCGACACACAAAGTGTGTGTTCTCAACTTTTATTTGTTTATTTTACAAGTTTAGGCTTATTATTACTCAAATAACACAATTTAATCTTGTCAGGAAGGATTTGTTATTATATTTTGGATGCACAAAGAGAGGTTTTCAACTTTTTTATTGATTTTTTGCAGGGTATGTATTAATTTGTATTTATTTTGTTTCGTATCATATATACATTTACAAATTTTTAACTTAGAGTTTAGTATTTATTTAAATTTTTTTCAAAAACACTAAAAAAAAAGTACTTTTAGCTAAAATGTAAGCCACAGAATATATTATTATTATTATTAGGGTTTACTGATTTCCACTATGCTATTTTTGGTTCTGTATTTCTATATGTATTTATTTAGGGCAGGTTACGCCTGCCACGTAGGAAAGTTTGTTTATTTTAGAGTTTGCTGAGTATTTTGTTACTGCTATACTAGGTAAAAGTTTTCTAAATATACCAGATAGAGCTCTATATACTTTTGTTTTTGCTATTTTGGAGATGATGCGATCAGCACCACTCTCCATCTGCTTTTTATTTTATGTACCCAATATTATTTTGAGGCTTAGTGAATTCTAGAGCCTATTTATGCAGGAGAGAGGAGAGAGGACTTGAAAATTTTGATCTCAGACAACCCACAACTATTTGTCAGAGTATTTTAAAGGATATTTTATACTTATTATGTGCCACTAGAATATCAAAGCTTGCTTAATTTTTATGTCTGTAACGCATTTATTGTATTTCTAGCTAAGGCTTACTGGATAAAGTACACGAAATGTTTATCATTTCAACTATTTGCTTTTATACGAAGCCAAATTTTTAGTGTAACGATAATTATTGTGTGTCTATAAAGACTGAAATCCCTTTCCCGATGGGTCCATAACTGGACGCTTACGAACATTGTTCCTTTTATTTTAAAAAAATATAACCATTTATCAATATATTGACAATTCACAGGACAAGACGAAGTTAACAGACGGCTTAGGGGCCTAGGTCCACTTTCCAAACTTTTTTACTATTCTAGAAGAATTATTTAGCTTTATAGCCTTTTTCAAGGTATTTTTGAAGTATTACTGGCTTCTTTGGGTGCATCAACATTTGGGTTATTTCCATTTGGTTTATTATACGAGGTTTATTTTTTACTCTAAGATCAATATATGTCTCCGAGGACTAAAATACATTTATTGAAGCTAAAAGCTTAGGCTGTAACTAGGGACTTAGTATGTGTATAACGACAATTTATAGGACAACACGAACTTTACAAAGGATTGTAGGTGATGTAGGCCCACACGCCAGAGCTTTGTTAATCTGCAAGAAGCATTTACAGCTAATGCTACGAGGAAATGAGGTTGATTTTTACTGTTTCAAAAGAATGCTATTTTTTTATACACCCAATATTTGCTTTTTCAAGTAACTACATGTGCCAGAAGCACTTACAGGCCAACTCTAACTAGACTTCGATTTATGTAAATGTAGCAAGAACTATATTTCTGAGGAAGCACGCAAAAGCAGATTACCAGATTAAAGTATCAGAAAAACAGATTTTTCTATGCAAGTATATTTTTATTGACTGGATTATTTAACAGATCAAACAGGAAGACTGCAAAATTCATTAAATGTAGGTCTATCGTATAGGTGGTTTCAGAGATATAAAAAGAACAAATATAAGATTTCGCTTTTTTTGCTTCTGAGGCTAATCGCGACGCTAAGGGTAAATGGCGAGGAAATGTAACGGAGGAGAAACACTCCCAAGAGTTATGGGCTGCATGTAAGTTAATACCACAGAGATATTACAGCAGGTGTAGGTTCTACCACCAGAACTTTTCTATTATAATAATACTGGTTATGCTGTACTGTTAGCTAAAGATGCTGATATTTGAGAAACTTAAAAGCTTATTTGCAAAATTTTAGATAAATAATAATCTGTTAGACTGTAAACATATTTTATATCCATTCTGCTAAAGATCCGATGACAAAATTTAAAAATTGTTATCGTCCAGACAGGGACTCGAACCCTGGACAGATAGGTTAAAAGCCTAACGCTATACCAACTAAGCTATCTGGGCACAAGGTATTCGTTTTTTTGAAAAGTTAGTTATGTTAAGAAATATATTGAAACACTTGAGAACACTTTTGGTCTGGTTCGACAGACAAGGAGACAACATTTCTAAATTTTTACAGACTGGGTGTATTTTTCCACTATAGAGGCCTTCACTATATGTAATTCGAAACGCTAAAGTTCAGCTAGCTTCCAAAATTGAGGTAAAGATTGTGTTTGGCGAGATTAACAAGTTACAATTATATCCAGTTACGGACAAATAAAGCTAAAACTCTTAGATTTACTGTACTAGCCAAGTTTTAGTAACATTTTCTTCACTTTAGTACTAATACCAAAGAAATAGGTATATTTTATTTATAATTTGACAAAATGTACTAGTATTTAATTTACAAAGTTAGGTAAAAAGCAGTATTTTTTAAAAATATTGTTACTGCCTTCAAATTTTATGTTATTTAGCCACTAACAACTGATTTACACTGTTTGACATCCTTTAAATAGGAAAAGAAGGAATTATTTGTTTATTATTTTTACTTTATATTTATATTTATTTAAGAAAACAATACTACGGTTTAACTTAATTTTAACAAAATGTTACTAATTTATATATCAAAGTTATGTTATTTAGAGTGTATCAAGGCGTATAAAGTTAATATTTGTACTTATCAGTTCAACTAACAATTATATTTTACACACAAAAGATAATGTTTACAGTTAAATCACTTGAATCAGAGAATAATATTTTACAGTAATTGATTCATTCAGCACTAGTCAGTACTTTTATGCATCAGAAAGTTTTCTTAATTTTCTATTATGCATGCTATTTTGTGCTATTTTTAAAATGTATTTCTAAGGCAAACTGGTTTAATTTTCTGCTTATAATGCAAAGTTGACATAGTTTTCGCACAATGCATTGTACATTTGTTATATTCTCTACTTACAATTCAAATATTATGCTTATTTAATGTATAACTAACTAACTCTCTAGCCTTCTTAAACCCGAAGGTTCATGGGTGCAGCAACACATGCCTCTCATCTGTTCCTGTCCTAAGCAAGATCTATATACTCCTTTCCTTCCCTACCAATTTCCTTTAGGTCCAGCTCTACATTATCCCTCCATCTTTGTTTTGGTCTTCCTATTGGTCTTTTACCATCAGGTTTCCCAACAAGAATCCTGTATACTCTTCTTTCCTTTCCCATTTGTACCACATGATCTACACACCTAAGTCTTTTTGATTTAATCATTCTAATAATATCTGGACATGAATACAAATTATGTACTTCCAAATTATGTAACCTTCTCCACGCATCTGCCTCCTCATCTGTTTAAGGCCCAAATATTTTCCTAGGGATTTTATTTTCAAATACTCTCAATTTATGTTCCTTTTTCAATGTAAGGGACCAAGTTTATTTACTGTATTTAACTTTTATTTTTGTAATTAACAAAAATTAAAAGCTTATACTGTAGTTATTATATTTTTTTCTATCAGCTTATTTTGAAATTAATATTATTAGGCATAGTCTTTGATTTATAACTATATTGCTTTTTTATCAATTTATCTAAGAGTACACGCAGACAAACACATGTGTACACACTTTTATGTAAATAGATATGCCTTTTTTCAATATTTTAGTATGAAGATTGCACTTTAGCTATTTAAGCAAGGGTAGGAAAGGTAGGATTTCTGAGAATTTGTTGCAGGATTTTGTTGTCCAAGTATAGATGAGAACTGAGCTGGGAGACTGTTTTGAACCTTTTCATGAGAGTTTGCATGTGAACTGTATGCAAATTGAGCACTATTGACTGTGCATGCTTCTAAGTTTTGCTGTTATTTTACATCAAGTCTGTGAGACTGTAGTCAGTTTTCCCATTTCAAGTAGTTTTTATTGATTGTATTTGTATATGTTGTGGGGACTTAGCAGTTTTATGTTATGAGGCACTTTGTTGTAGAATATTTTTACATGATTGTTTTGAGATATTGAGTGTCTGCTGTTTTACTTGTAATTATTTTTCTTCTTGTGTTGTGTATTTGACTATATTTTGTCCAAGTTCGTAGTATTTAGAATAATTGTTGTTGACTTGTAGATGTAGGGAGTAATAATCCTTTGCAAGATGCCCTATACTTTAGTCTGAACATTATTCTTAGTGTTCACTTTTGAAGCCTTAGTATTCTGGTAGTATTATTAATGTAGAGGTAAATTAGGCTGAAATGTAGGCATTTTTCTGATAAATTATACTCACTTAGTTGTTTCAGCAGGTAGAAGTTGCACGATGGTTTACTGCTGATGATGTTAATTTGCTCTTCTTATGTACTACGTATGATGTAGCTTACTTGAGTAATTGGAATTTTCTACTGAAAAAAGGATTGCTTGTCTATTTTATTCCTATGTTGTTGAGTTTGTCCATAAGCAAGCCATGTTTTTACTCTATCCTATGCCTTGGAAGAATCTACATATATTGTGTTTGCAGTTTTATGTTTCTCTAAGGTTTCGGCTATGTAGTTTTTTAAACTGTGCTATGGGTGTGACTACTGAATACACAGAAACCAACATGGCATCCAGAAAGAGAAATCAGTAGTCACACCCATAGCACAGTTTAAAAAACTACATAGCCGAAACCTTAGAGAAACATAAAACTGCAAACACAATATATGTAGATTCTTCCAAGGCATAGGATAGAGTAAAAACATGGCTTGCTTATGGACAAACTCAACAACATAGGAATAAAATAGACAAGCAATCCTTTTTTCAGTAGAAAATTCCAATTACTCAAGTAAGCTACATCATACGTAGTACATAAGAAGAGCAAATTAACATCATCAGCAGTAAACCATCGTGCAACTTCTACCTGCTGAAACAACTAAGTGAGTATAATTTATCAGAAAAATGCCTACATTTCAGCCTAATTTACCTCTACATTAATAATACTACCAGAATACTAAGGCTTCAAAAGTGAACACTAAGAATAATGTTCAGACTAAAGTATAGGGCATCTTGCAAAGGATTATTACTCCCTACATCTACAAGTCAACAACAATTATTCTAAATACTACGAACTTGGACAAAATATAGTCAAATACACAACACAAGAAGAAAAATAATTACAAGTAAAACAGCAGACACTCAATATCTCAAAACAATCATGTAAAAATATTCTACAACAAAGTGCCTCATAACATAAAACTGCTAAGTCCCCAAAACATATACAAATACAATCAATAAAAACTACTTGAAAAGGGAAAACTGACTACAGTCTCACAGACTTGATGTAAAATAACAGCAAAACTTAGAAGCATGCACAGTCAATAGTGCTCAATTTGCATACAGTTCACATGCAAACTCTCATGAAAATGTTCAAAACAGTCTCCCAGCTCAGTTCTCATCTATACTTGGACAACAAAATCCTGCAACAAATTCTCAGAAATCCTACCTTTCCTACCCTTGCTTAAATAGCTAAAGTGCAATCTTCATACTAAAATATTGAAAAAAGGCATATCTATTTACATAAAAGTGTGTACACATGTGTTTGTCTGCGTGTACTCTTAGATAAATTGATAAAAAAGCAATATAGTTATAAATCAAAGACTATGCCTAATAATATTAATTTCAAAATAAGCTGATAGAAAAAGATATAATAACTACAGTATAAGCTTTTAATTTTTGTTAATTACAAAAATAAAAGTTAAATACAGTAAATAAACTTGGTCCCTTACATTGAAAAAGGAACATAAATTGAGAGTATTTGAAAATAAAATCCCTAGGAAAATATTTGGGCCTTAAACAGATGAGGAGGCAGATGCGTGGAGAAGGTTACATAATTTGGAAGTACATAATTTGTATTCATGTCCAGATATTATTAGAATGATTAAATCAAAAAGACTTAGGTGTGTAGATCATGTGGTACAAATGGGAAAGGAAAGAAGAGTATACAGGATTCTTGTTGGGAAACCTGATGGTAAAAGACCAATAGGAAGACCAAAACAAAGATGGAGGGATAATGTAGAGCTGGACCTAAAGGAAATTGGTAGGGAAGGAAAGGAGTATATAGATCTTGCTTAGGACAGGAACAGATGAGAGGCATGTGTTGCTGCACCCATGAACCTTCGGGTTTAAGAAGGCTAGAGAGTTAGTTAGTTATACATTAAATAAGCATAATATTTGAATTGTAAGTAGAGAATATAACAAATGTACAATGCATTGTGCGAAAACTATGTCAACTTTGCATTATAAGCAGAAAATTAAACCAGTTTGCCTTAGAAATACATTTTAAAAATAGCACAAAATAGCATGCATAATAGAAAATTAAGAAAACTTTCTGATGCATAAAAGTACTGACTAGTGCTGAATGAATCAATTACTGTAAAATATTATTCTCTGATTCAAGTGATTTAACTGTAAACATTATCTTTTGTGTGTAAAATATAATTGTTAGTTGAACTGATAAGTACAAATATTAACTTTATACGCCTTGATACACTCTAAATAACATAACTTTGATATATAAATTAGTAACATTTTGTTAAAATTAAGTTAAACCGTAGTATTGTTTTCTTAAATAAATATAAATATAAAGTAAAAATAATAAACAAATAATTCCTTCTTTTCCTATTTAAAGGATGTCAAACAGTGTAAATCAGTTGTTAGTGGCTAAATAACATAAAATTTGAAGGCAGTAACAATATTTTTAAAAAATACTGCTTTTTACCTAACTTTGTAAATTAAATACTAGTACATTTTGTCAAATTATAAATAAAATATACCTATTTCTTTGGTATTAGTACTAAAGTGAAGAAAATGTTACTAAAACTTGGCTAGTACAGTAAATCTAAGAGTTTTAGCTTTATTTGTCCGTAACTGGATATAATTGTAACTTGTTAATCTCGCCAAACACAATCTTTACCTCAATTTTGGAAGCTAGCTGAACTTTAGCGTTTCGAATTACATATAGTGAAGGCCTCTATAGTGGAAAAATACACCCAGTCTGTAAAAATTTAGAAATGTTGTCTCCTTGTCTGTCGAACCAGACCAAAAGTGTTCTCAAGTGTTTCAATATATTTCTTAACATAACTAACTTTTCAAAAAAACGAATACCTTGTGCCCAGATAGCTTAGTTGGTATAGCGTTAGGCTTTTAACCTATCTGTCCAGGGTTCGAGTCCCTGTCTGGACGATAACAATTTTTAAATTTTGTCATCGGATCTTTAGCAGAATGGATATAAAATATGTTTACAGTCTAACAGATTATTATTTATCTAAAATTTTGTAAATAAGCTTTTAAGTTTCTCAAATATCAGCATCTTTAGCTAACAGTACAGCATAACCAGTATTATTATAATAGAAAAGTTCTGGTGGTAGAACCTACACCTGCTGTAATATCTCTGTGGTATTAACTTACATGCAGCCCATAACTCTTGGGAGTGTTTCTCCTCCGTTACATTTCCTCGCCATTTACCCTTAGCGTCGCGATTAGCCTCAGAAGCAAAAAAAGCGAAATCTTATATTTGTTCTTTTTATATCTCTGAAACCACCTATACGATAGACCTACATTTAATGAATTTTGCAGTCTTCCTGTTTGATCTGTTAAATAATCCAGTCAATAAAAATATACTTGCATAGAAAAATCTGTTTTTCTGATACTTTAATCTGGTAATCTGCTTTTGCGTGCTTCCTCAGAAATATAGTTCTTGCTACATTTACATAAATCGAAGTCTAGTTAGAGTTGGCCTGTAAGTGCTTCTGGCACATGTAGTTACTTGAAAAAGCAAATATTGGGTGTATAAAAAAATAGCATTCTTTTGAAACAGTAAAAATCAACCTCATTTCTTCGTAGCATTAGCTCTAAATGCTTCTTGCAGATTAACAAAGCTCTGGCGTGTGGGCCTACATCACCTACAATCCTTTGTAAAGTTCGTGTTGTCCTATAAATTGTCGTTATACACATACTAAGTCCCTAGTTACAGCCTAAGCTTTTAGCTTCAATAAATGTATTTTAGTCCTCGGAGACATATATTGATCTTAGAGTAAAAAATAAACCTCGTATAATAAACCAAATGGAAATAACCCAAATGTTGATGCACCCAAAGAAGCCAGTAATACTTCAAAAATACCTTGAAAAAGGCTATAAAGCTAAATAATTCTTCTAGAATAGTAAAAAAGTTTGGAAAGTGGACCTAGGCCCCTAAGCCGTCTGTTAACTTCGTCTTGTCCTGTGAATTGTCAATATATTGATAAATGGTTATATTTTTTTAAAATAAAAGGAACAATGTTCGTAAGCGTCCAGTTATGGACCCATCGGGAAAGGGATTTCAGTCTTTATAGACACACAATAATTATCGTTACACTAAAAATTTGGCTTCGTATAAAAGCAAATAGTTGAAATGATAAACATTTCGTGTACTTTATCCAGTAAGCCTTAGCTAGAAATACAATAAATGCGTTACAGACATAAAAATTAAGCAAGCTTTGATATTCTAGTGGCACATAATAAGTATAAAATATCCTTTAAAATACTCTGACAAATAGTTGTGGGTTGTCTGAGATCAAAATTTTCAAGTCCTCTCTCCTCTCTCCTGCATAAATAGGCTCTAGAATTCACTAAGCCTCAAAATAATATTGGGTACATAAAATAAAAAGCAGATGGAGAGTGGTGCTGATCGCATCATCTCCAAAATAGCAAAAACAAAAGTATATAGAGCTCTATCTGGTATATTTAGAAAACTTTTACCTAGTATAGCAGTAACAAAATACTCAGCAAACTCTAAAATAAACAAACTTTCCTACGTGGCAGGCGTAACCTGCCCTAAATAAATACATATAGAAATACAGAACCAAAAATAGCATAGTGGAAATCAGTAAACCCTAATAATAATAATAATATATTCTGTGGCTTACATTTTAGCTAAAAGTACTTTTTTTTAGTGTTTTTGAAAAAAATTTAAATAAATACTAAACTCTAAGTTAAAAATTTGTAAATGTATATATGATACGAAACAAAATAAATACAAATTAATACATACCCTGCAAAAAATCAATAAAAAAGTTGAAAACCTCTCTTTGTGCATCCAAAATATAATAACAAATCCTTCCTGACAAGATTAAATTGTGTTATTTGAGTAATAATAAGCCTAAACTTGTAAAATAAACAAATAAAAGTTGAGAACACACACTTTGTGTGTCGAAAATGCGACTAAAAGTCTTTCCTGAACAGATTGAATTGTGTTATTTGAGTAAACTAGAGAATAATACTGTAAACTTGGAAAAAATCTCTCTCTCTCTCTCTCTCTCTCTCTCTCTCTCTGCGTGTGCGTGTGTGTGATGGTGGATGTGTGTGTGTGTGTGTGTCTGTGTGTGTGTCTGTGTAAGTGTGTGTGTGTGTGTGTCCAAAATGTAATAAAAAACACGTTCAAATCGTGTTATTTGAGTAAATATTAGAATAAACTTGTCAAATAAACAGATAAAAGTTTAGAACACACACTTTGTGTGTCGAAAATGTAACTAAAACTCTTTCCTGAATAGTATAAATAGTGTTATTTTGGTAAAAAATTAACATAAAGTTGTAAAAAATGTCTTTGTGAGTCCAAAATTTAATAAAAAATGATGCCTGAATAGTACAAATAGTGTTATTTTGGTAAAAAAATTAACATAAAATTGTAAAATAATAAGTTAAAAATTGAAAAAATGTTTTTTGTGAGTGCAAAATTTAATAAAAAATGTTGCTTGAATAGTACAAATAGTGTTATTTTGGTAAAAATTAACAAAGTTGTAAAATATTAAGTTAAAAGTTGAAAAATGTTTTTTGTGAGTGCAAAATTTAATAAAAAATGTTGCCTGAATAGTACAAATAGTGTTATTTTGGTAAAAAATTAATATAAAATTGTAAAATAATAAGTTAAAAATTGAAAAAATCTCTTTGTGAGTGCAAAATTTAATAAAAAATGTTGCCTGAATAGTACAAATAGTGTTATTTTGGTAAAAAAATTAACATAAAATTGTAAAATAATAAGTTAAAAGTTGAAAAAATGTCTTTGTGAGTGCAAAATTTAATAAAAAATGTTGCCTGAATAGTACAAATAGTGTTATTTTGGTAATAATAAGCCTAAACTTGTAAAATAATAAGTTAAAAGTTGAAAAATGTTTTTTGTGAGTGCAAAATTTAATAAAAAATGTTGCTTGAATAGTACAAATAGTGTTATTTTGGTAAAAAATTAATATAAAGTTGTAAAATAATAAATTAAAAGTTGAAAAAATGTCTTTGTGAGTCCAAAATTTAATAAAAAATGTTGCTTGAATAGTACAAATAGTGTTATTTTGGTAAAAAATTAACTTAAAGTTGTAAAATAATAAGTTAAAAGTTGAAAAAATGTTTTTTGTGAGTGCAAAATTTAATAAAAAATGTTGCTTGAATAGTACAAATAGTGTTATTTTGGTAAAAATAAGGATAAGCTGTGAAAATGTTTGACATAAAGTCAAAGTTTGGTAAAAAATAAACTCAATGTTATGTTAAATAGCACACAGTAACATACATTTACTACCTAAATCAATAATCAAAGGGTCCTAGGTTCGTTACCCCGTGATAAAAGAAAATGGTGAAAACTGTAGGCCCCGTCCCTAATAGCTCTCCCTTCTTCATAGTACAGATAAAAAAAAACCTGCGCTAAAGCGTCCTGTGCCTTGGAGGCAAACCTGAGCGGAATATTAATTGGCGGCGGAAACCGCATAGCTTCAGAGATTTGACCATTGCTGCGCATTCTCAGACATCCTTTGTTGTCTGGTTGAATCCCTCCCCTGCCCTACAGCATTGCATAGCTTTCCCCTGTTCTTGCGTACTGGTTAACCTTGAAAAAACCGGTTCTGAAAATCTACCGACGCGTTCTCTGATTGGTCAATCGGGTTCCTTCTTTGTCCTGACGTTGTGACGTCATTTGACCTTGACCGCACATCTCCCAAATTCCTTTCTCCTCTACCTGCGCGGAATATTAATTCATTCTCTCTGTCTGGCATCAGAGCGGAGTTGAGATTCAAAGACCGTCTTCTGTCTAGCGTGTTGCACGACCGTGTTACATAATATAATGCAATTATTACATAGTACTAATTAATAATATTACATATCGCGGGTTCGAGTACCGGGACCGTCCCAAATCGTAATTGGACCTGTACCTACACCCATTAACACCGTTCATAGCGGTTCATAAACCATAGAAAACTTATTTTCAATACTATAAACATTAATATTATCGATTGATACATTACATACTTTGCAGTAATGAATATAAAAACATATGCTTAGCGTTTAGTACCTCTAATTACCTTCTATATACATATTTTTCATAAAATAAATAATTATATATTTATAAAAGTTATAAACATGCAAATACATAAATGTAAAAAATTCTAAGTACTTGCTAATAAATTCTAAGTACCTGCAAATTAATTAAAACCCGTGCAAATTAGTTATAAGTACATACAAATGAATTGCGAATATTAAATAGCGACCGGCCTTGGCGGGGATACCATCTACTTAAGATTAAAGAGTGCATTCATGCATTATTTGTTTATATTTTTTCTAATTTGTATTCTTCCAATTGCTTTTTTTTCATACTCTTATATACTTATTTTTTTGTAAAACGGAACTAACTCCCGCCGTGTCCTACGGGGTGAAAATTTGGGGCATATGCAGGGCCAAAGGGGAAGTTCCTTTGCGCGCTCAAACATGGCTTTTTTTTATTATTATTATTTTTTGTTATTTCCTATGCATATTTAAAACTGCTCTGTCACTCGCTCGTTCCTGACATCATACACAAAAGTTTTCTCCGCGATGAGGATGACGCTGCACAGTGTGTCCGCAGGCAGAGCATCGTGGAACTCGCACACAATCTTGATGTTGGTGCGATCGTTAACAACTACCTGCTTTCTTTTAGATGTGTTGATGACGAACATGGGTCTGCGAGCTATAAACTCGTTTGGATTGTAGTACACATCCACGTTACCCGAAGTCACTCGTTTGTAAGCTGTGTAAGCCTCGTACAGTTTCAGGTAGTCCTCTTCTGCGATGTTTAGGTTGTAGTTCTCACGTGGGAAAACTTCGTTCCTACCATTTTTGAGGTAAATGTTCTTAATCTTACAGTTGTCGAACTGGCTGGAATCTTTTTCTTGGTTATTGTCCCTTCCTGTCTGGAAGAGTACGGCTGCAAACTCGGGCATGTCGTACCGAATGTTGTTGAATTGCGTGGTTACGTCAAATTCGAAATGATTGCCGGAAGCAGGTTTTTGCACACACTGGTAGCCGTAAAACTGAATGGACACTTGAGGATTCTTCAGGATGTCAGCTTTGTACTTGAGAGCATAGTTTGATTCGTATTCTACCACTGGCACGCGCAGCTCCATGGACCTTACAAGACACTTGGCAGCGTCGGGTAGTGTGTTGGAAAGCGAGGTAGTCCCGTCCGGGCCCAAAGTGCTGTAGCGCATCAGTGCGTCGTTGTCGTTGGCAGCTCTGCGAAAAGTGACGCGCAAACCACCCTTCCACATGATCTCCGTGTAGTCGGAGAAGAAGTCAGGAAGCAGGCGCATGGGAAACAGTACTGTGTGACTTTGAGTTTTGATTTTTGTACCTGCTTCGAATCCCCCTGCCTGGTAGTATGCTGCATCGGTCTTGGAGAGTTTTAGTGTTTGCAACTAAGCTGTAAAAAAGGCCCATTTACTCATATTCAACACGCTCAACCTCAACTGCATAAAGCAGGATCCACCATACAGAGGCACAGTGAAAGCAAGCTGTTATCAGAGTCCATTATTCTAGGAAATTAGTTACGAATTCAAAACCAGAAACTTAGATCTTTTCCTTTTTATTTTAACAGGGCAAAGTACTTTATAGAATGGTAACAATCAAAAAGTAAATAAATTCCTTTCTTTATATATCCATAATCACACAACTGTATGATATGCAACTGAAATTTATATTCCACAACTTAAATTGACAAGTAATTAGGGGTCAATGCGTGTATAGTGAATGCGGCCATACGACCGAGAATTCTAAGAATAGGTTCCTCAATACCCAAACTAATATTAATTCAATTAGAAGTTAGAATAACAAAAACCTAATATAGGGTAAAGAAATGAACAAATAAACTATAGAATTTTCAAGGAACCACACTACGTAAATTCCCCATCATATCGCCACACTTACCATACACGTTTACAGTCAGAGCTACACCGGTCTACACCCCGTGACCGATGCCTCAAGACAAACCGTGCTCGTTTCCTCCTGGCGGCTCTGAGCATAACAGCCAATCAAATCCAGGCATGACATCAGTTGCAATGTTACCAGCACATTCAATGCATTTGTGGGCAGAGGGTTATATGTTCCCACGGCAGTCGAGGTAATCCCGGGGTAGTCAACCCTATCGATGACGGTGCCGTGCTTTCTAACTTCCACCTGCGAGAATAGGTACGGCACAAAATTATCTACAAGTCTTAAATTTGCATTGGCAAGAAATGCTTCACCGTTGTCTCTCTTCACTACATCAAACTTGACGTACAAATCGGCTCTGTGAGGGTGAATACACCCATCCCCGACGTCCACATCAAACTCAATCTCTCGGTTCGGTTCGTTGAGGTTGGCAAACGTGCGACGGTTGGGAGGGAAGGACTGTAATTCGTAACTTTCGATTTGTTCCATGATGGTTATTTATATGTTAATCTCCACGACAGCGGTGGTCGTGGCTCCGGCAAAATTTACCACCTCACCCTTTTCGTTTGTCACTGCTAATTCTATGTTGTCTATGCGATTACGAGATACAGGAAAATATATCGGTGAGGAGGGTGTGTAGATGATTGGCTCCATGAACTCCGAACTTGGTTTGAACGTGGCAATGATCCCAGTCTGCTTGTGGCTACCCGGGATGCCGTCCGAAGATTTGGTGATCATGCCTTCCGCTACGTTGCAGTGGACGTTCAGAGTCTCGATGGCTAGAAATTTAGGAATGTTGGCACCGATGTGCTTGATGCCAGGTTCGAGCTTGGCATCGTTTTCGAATCCCAGGAGCTCTCCGGCGGTACCCAGGTCCACGGTTTCCGTTGCAGACACAATTTCAACTCTGTGAGTGGCTGAATTTTGAGAAAGTAGCACACCTCTCGGCAAGTGAGCCTGCAAGGTAGACAGGTTGTACTGACCAGGGGTGATGCTGATTTTGTCGCTGCCGACTTTGATTGTGTTGTTATGCACCGTCACATTGGGTATCAAGTACATGCTGTAGAATGCACGAAGAGCAATTGATTTAGGATAGATGATGTCGTCGTGCAACACAAGTTTTAAGACCGAAGTCTCGCTGGTGAGATGGAATACTCCCATAGTGCTTCAGGTGCCACAATCCTTTTTGAAAATCCTCGATCGTAGGGTTATTTATTTGAGACAGAAACACAAGCATTGATATGCAGAGATGACCGCAGTTCACTTCGTCGAAACCTTGCATGCGTTCGTCGTTGTAGTAGAGACTCGAAGCACCGAGGTACTTTACCAACCCAGCAGGTGGCACACCGCCGAATGAATCGAAAACAAATGCTTTGTTGTTGATGGTTTTCAAGTAGCAAATCCAATGTGTACCTGGATTTTCGTAACTGTCCAGGTTAACCACACCACACTCTTTTTTCATCACAACAGAGGGTAGAGAATCGGACATGAAAACACCCCTGAAGTGCTTGATTCCCAACGGCTCGATCAGAGCATCAATATCGATGTTGGACAGCGGCTCTTCATTTTTTTAAATTTGTTCAAAGCTTCGAGCTTCCTGCCCACGCATTTCCCCTTCTTTTCCATTGCCAGGTTGTGGCGTTTTTGCTCTTCCAACTCGGCCTTTTTCTTCTTTGCATCGATGACGGTTTTGGCGATAGCGGCACTTCCGCCGGCCAAGCTACCCACAGCACCCAGAGCAGCCAGGATGGCCGGGATGGTGAATATGAAACCTCCGGTCTTTTTCTCTTTCTTTCGCGAATGTTGCAACCTCTTCAACTGAGGGATGCTGAGCAGCAATTTCATTCCGTGGCCTTTGACCAAGCAAGAATGTTTCTTCTCGCGCTGTTTCTTGGTGAGTAACCCATCGAGGGCACCCAGAGTTTTTAGATTCGAATAAGGTATTTGGTATACTACACCCTTGGGCTTCATTTTGACGATATGTTATTTATATATTGTGTGAGCTTGAATATTTTTACAGAGCAGTTCGGGTAGGTTGTTATTTATAGACCCCACCCCAATTTTTGTTTTGTGTTCATGGCGATGGTCGTACCTAATGCGGCGACCCGTTCACCCAGCGAGGCGTCTCTGCTGACGAGTCTCCCGAAAGCTGCGTGCTCTAACTTTCTGTCAGCATCATGACGTACATCGAGATCGGTATTAGTATTGTAGGCAATATCGTGATCCTTGCATTCAGCATCCAGGGGATTCACACCCTTGTCGCCTCTCTCCAGTCGCTGATTAAGTTTGGTACCCGGACCGCAGTACTGGTAACCTGGCAGGTGCATCTCGAAGGGTAGCTTGTTGATGATATCGTTCACGAGACCTCGACCTTCGGCCACGTTCCAAAATTTCGGAGGTAGGGTGTTGATGATTTTGATGAGGTACCCTATACCTTTGTCGTCATTCACAATAAAGTTGGCAAGCTTGGAACTCACCATGCCCACGATGCCCACCTTCTCGTTGTGGAAATTACGGTTGCCTGCATTCTCCTCTCCTGCAATAACCAACAACCTGTCTATGAGCTTGCGCACATCGTCCACCCACACAAACTCTTTGGGCAGGGTGTTGTAGAGTTTGACGCCGCTGCCTGATTTGACTTGGTTCCATATCGGCTTGATGAGGTTCTTGTATTTTTCGCCACTGCTGCATTTGACGCGATTCTGCGTAGCGTCGTTGTTTTGGTACAAAGCATCCGTCATGATCAAAATTTTCTTGTAACTTTGGTAATCCTCGTCTGTGTAATCTCTTGGCTGCTTTTTGGTGATGAGTTCCCACAGTCCAACCGTGCCGAGATACCTGTTCCAGCTGTTTTTCTCGCCCAAATTAACTTTTACGTCGTCGCCCTCGAACGTGACTTTAGATTTCCCGACCTTCCAAACCACACCCTTGTTGAGTTCCATGGTCGGGTACAATCCAAACAGCTCGTCTTTCTCGAATTTGCCGGTGCTTAGATAATCTCTTGCCAACGGTCCCAGCTCGACTACATTTTCCGAAGAGGTACTGCCTAGGGCCTGACGTTTCGGCGGCGGTGCAAGTTCGTATGGGGTAGTGTGAATGCTGGATATGGGTGTTGGTATGGTATAATTTCGAGCAGTGAGTGGCACGAGCTCGTTGATCAGCTCCTTGTTTTGCTGGGTGACATTTTTTATTTCTTTACCCAGCCCGCTGATGGCATCGATGATAGGCTAGTCCTGTTGCTTTTTCTCTTCGTAAATTCCACGATTCTCGGATTTCCCACCCTTAAACCGTTTCTTCAGGTAGTCGCGCAGCTTCAAGTTGTCGTCAGCAAGTTTACGCTTCATTTTTTATGTATGTAGTTATTTATATTACGTCAAGACGTTTCTTGTAACGTTGCAACGTTTAGAAAATTATTAATTTTGTTTCTGTATTTTCCGTCATTGGGTTTCCTCGTCATGTCAATTGTGACGAATCCGAAATCATCTTGGTTCCAGCATGAAGAGCAAAATTTGGAAAACTGATTGTAGCTCAAATCTCCACCCACATAGTCATCGTGCACGTGCTTGAGGTTGGTAGCATCCTGACGAAACAAACAAATAAAGTTAGCATTGTCTCGAAGCAGCTGCTTGGGGATTTTGGAGAAAGTCTGTGCAAGGTAGAAGCAATCTGTACCTCTGTGGCGACCCTGAGTAAAAAAATTGCGAATCTCATTTTGGTTCTCCAGGATTACATCATCGAAGACCACCACCGAGTTATCGCGGCAGCGATCCAGCGATATAACTTCAGAAGCAAAAGTAGCAATGCCCAGCCCGTCGTACAGTTTCGTCACCTGGCGGTATTTTGGTTGCTCCAAACTTTGGAGAAAACATACATATGCCTGTTCTTCCAGTCCATCCAGTCGGGTGCAAGCAAGAAATTGTCCACAACCAACGTGGTTTTTCCACATCCAGAAGGTCCAACAACAAGGCAGCGAATATTGTCAGGCAGTAGCTCCGCGTTTTTCCTAGAGTGTTCCGAGGATGAATCGGGTAGTCGTCTCACCACATCCCACACACCTGTCACACAATCACTTTGTCTGCATCGATCCAACTTTTTTCCTGGAGTCCCAGCCATTTAACCAGTAGTTTTTTACCTTTTCTACGTAATACCTTTTCAATAAGGTATGTGTTGGGGTGTTTTGTTTTCGAAAGTTCCTCTTCGTAAAACCTTCCTTTCAAAATTTCGTTGCGTGCATCCTTTATTAGATACGTGTACCTCGCCCCCCGGCATGACTCGAACTACGGTGAAAAGCTCCGTGCTCCAATTCTTGGTAAAGCCCTTCTCAAAAGTACGCTTGAATTTGCTAATCCTCATCTGGTCTCCTATTTTGTATTTCGGTTTCTTGCTTGTAAATTTATACTTTGGACAATAAACTGTAGAAATTAAATGCTGCTCGTTAGATTTGTTAACGTCCACTGGTTTCATGCGTATCGTGCTATGCAAACTGTGATTATAGCTGTCAACAAGTTCCGGAAGAACATTGACCCACTTGTAATTCCCCTGAAGCGTGAATTGCTTCCACATGCGTGTTTTGAGAGTACGGTTGAAACGTTCCACTACGCTGGCTTTGATGTGACTATAGGATGAGTAATGTTGAATATTTCGTTTTTGAATGAATTGCTGAAAAACAGAGTTGTAGAATTCTTTCCCGTTATCAGGTTGCCTGCCACTTTCATCGAAAATAGTTTTGAATGCTTCCACTACACAGATTCCTGTTTTTGCCTTGAGGGGCAAAGCCCACGCAAATTTTGAAAATGTGTCTATGATGGTGAGAAGATACTTGTATCCCTTGTTGATTTTATGTAAATTCTTCAGGTTGCCACTGCTCATTTCCACAAGGTCAGCCTGCCACAAGTCGTCTATGCCTTTGGTCACTACCGCCAGTCGTTTGTAGTTTCGCCGTGCAGGTTTGTGCAGCTCGTTCACGATAGCCTGCCTAGACATTGCGCGAAAATAAGAATATAGCTTGGATGGGATTTCTGGCCGCAGACAATGCCGGGTTTTCTATGTACAGCTTATCACCTATTTCTATTTCTATAATTTGAGTTGCATCTTCGGCATAGGCAGTCTCGCGACTTTCGGGGTGGGTGATATCAACCAACTCCACTCCTCTTATTTTAGGCTCGTCCCCAATGTTCATTACGGTCATGGTTGGGTAGTGTGTAGCGTGAGGCAAAGACCAATAAGAAACCTTGACGAACTGAAGTGTGCTAGCGAGGAAAAACTGGTGATAGGCTTTGGCAGGGGTCAGCATGTAGAGTTTCTCACCCGGATGAAAGAGCGAGGAAAATTCCCTGTTTGGAATGCTGTACAGTTCGATGACAACAGTAGATTTGAGATTGTCGATGCTGGCGTTCAGGGTGCTTACGTTGGCTCGAACTTCGCTTTCCAAATCCTCCAATCTACCGTTTACTGATTCCAGGTGTTCTTCGATAGCACGAACAACAGTGTCGTAATCGGGCTTGATCTTCACGTCGACAACAAGTCTCTTGAATTTTTCGTTTAACTCGCGCAGCTGGGTACTGAAATTAGCTATGGCAGATTCCTGGTCTGCTTCTATGCTACCAATTTGCTCTTTTACGTTGGCGATAATTTGCTGCAGGCTCTCCACAAGTGTCAACTTGGAGTTTTGAGCTGCAAGGTCGTGGACCTGGGTCCTAATTTCTGCAAACAAGGCATGTAGCTCGCCGACGTTCTGGTTGGTAGGCAAGGTAGCAACATAATCCCGAAGCGTTGCAATTTCGGTTTGGATGTTTTTAATGTCGTCCGATTTGAGTATTCGGTTCAGGATCCTCTTCACGCTTTTCAGTTCCTGCGAAGTAGGCAGGGTGGCCACCGTGTTCTGAAGCAATTCCAGAGCTTTCTTCACAGCATCCAACTCCGATGCATTCGCAGCCGCACTTATACCTTCCTGCAGTTGTGTTATGTCGTCCTGGGTGGGAGTGGATTGTTGCAGTGTTTCCAGTTTAATCTGTATGTCGTCAATCAAGTGATGAAAATGCGACAACTCTGATTCGGTGTTTAAATTTTCCAGCTTAGTAATTTGTTGTTGAACACTGGCCAAAGTGTCCCTGATGCCCGGCAGTTTCGATTCAAGTACCTCGTGAACGTTCGCAAGGTCATTTTTAATGATAGCAAGTGCATCCTCGATGTGAGCTATGGTACCTTGCAGTTTCCCAAAGTCTTCGTAGGTCTCGAGCTGGAGCTCGATGTTGGCAACGCTGCGTGCAATAGCATTCAGTTCGCTGGACGAAGGTAGATTGCTGATGAAGTCTTCTAGTGTTTGTAGTTTTGTTTGAGCATCGGTGATGGCTGCGTGCAAAACATCAGTTTGAAGCTCTGCCTTGATACTTTCCAACGTAGGGATTTCAAACGATTGAAACTGTTCGTGCAATTTGGCAATGCTGGCATTGACGCGATCGTAGTCGTCTTGAGTCTTGATGTTCTGGATGATGGTTTGCAGTTCGGTCTGGATGGTGCTTGTTTGGTCCTGCAATTGTTGCTTAAGCTGTTCCACGTCGGAGGTTTGCATTTGCTGCACCTTCAGAAGTTCGTTCTGAAGCTTGCCTACGCTCAGTGCCAAGTTGTCGAAGTTGTCTATCGACGCGAGGTCGGTGTACTTTTGCAGCAGCGATTTGAGCTCGGCGTCAATTTTGAGTACGGGGTCCAGGCACTGAGACTGCAGGCTGGCTATCTCTGACTGGAGGCTAGAGTTGAGCGTGGACTGCAGGGCCTGCAGGTCGCTTCTCAGCTTTTTAACCCTGACGTCGAGCATGAGAAGCTCGTCGCCGTGGTCGTCGCGTTTCGTGTGACCAAAAATATCGTTAGGCATTGTTGCTATGTTTATTTATTATAGGGTAGGTTATTTGAAGCTCGAGGAACAGAGGGATGAGTTTGTCGTAATCACCCAGCAACTCAACGTACAAGCAATCGTCGGCAGATACGTCGTACATAGTGACGCTGTCCATCCTATCGTGCTTGATGCGATAAATATTCTTGCCGAAAGAAACCTTGACTTCACCTACATTCTCTGGATTCACAATTAGCTTAAGTTTACCGCTGATCGGGAACTTGTAGAAATTTAAATTATTGTTGAAAACGTAAAATGATTAGCCAACGTCCTCGTCGTATTTCGTCCAAATGCTGTTCAGGTGTATAATCAGCAGACCGTTAAGTTTAGATAGCATGGAAGGCAGCAGGTCCCAAGTTTTTGGAGGTGGAGATGGTGTAGTTTGGATGGTTGCTTCCTGAAGCCAAACAGATTCATAGGCATTGTTATTTTATACGTTTGTATGTTACAAAAGCAGTATTGGCAACAACACACACACACACACACACACACACACACACACACACACACATACTGTGTTGGCATCCATCCATTCATCTCTCTCTTTTACGGCAGTGTGTTGTTGCCGGCTCTCTTTGCCCAGTGTGTATTACGCCAGTATATAAATTTGCTAAGCCTCAAGCAAGGTAGCCCTTGCCAAATAAGAAGAAGAAGAAGAAGAAGAAGAAGGGCTGTAGGTAGGTGTTGGCAGCACTGTCGGTTGTTTACCCCCCTTTTTTCCCCGTAAAAGACTATGGCAAGGGTGCCACTAGGTTGGCAAAAATTGCTGAAGCAAGGTTGCCAGCTCCTTGCTTTAGGTTAGGTTACACCAAGAAAAAAACCTTGGTGATTTTTTCGAGTAAAGTGTTGGCAACACTGCGAGAAACTGGGGCTTATGCCTTACAAGAGCAACCCATTAAGGTGAGCCCCACCGAGCCCCACTTTCGGTTGCTGAACTCTACATTTGGCCCTACTAGTCTGTGATAATTTCCTTGTTTGGCAACCCTGTTTTTCATTGAATCTGTGTCAATTAATCCGTACCTTACAGGTCTCACTTATCGCACAAAACTTGAGCAACCTTATGTTCTGACGTCACGGGAGAAAGCTTTTTAATTTTAGGCTAAATGCCTATGTAGTTAGGTTAGGCAGGCTAGCTATGTATGCACAAGGTAGCAAAATTGTTGTGCGACAAGAAAGACCCATGCTTTACTGTAGAAATCGAAACCTCTCAGTTCCTTGTTTCATATCGTCCTGTAAGTTTGAGACTGGTGAAAGCTTGAAATGGAAACTAATATCTAAATACACAATGCGTGATTTTGATCATGACGTGATTTTTTTTCTTTTGCGATAAGATTCATTGGTCTGTATAACTGAATGAAGCGCAGATGCTTACTTTTGGTAACATAATTTTGTACTTTGAAAGATAAATTCATCTGGAGAATTTATTATGACACTGCAGGTTGTTTTCTACTATATAAACTGTTCAGGCAGCAGGAAATATTTCACCGTGATTTTTTCAGAACGAGGATAGTAATTCTATAATATTTAGTTTCTTGAAATTTAGATGAATATAAATCATAACCTACTTCAGTAGTGACGTAAAAAGGGGGGCTATTACTCACATCTTTTGTCCCTGCAGTCACGGGCGCCGACTTGTCAAAATTATTGGGGGAACTCTGATCACTGAAATAAATTAATGAGTTTTGGCCTCAGTGTTCGGAATCTCATAAAAGCTAGGGGTGTGCGGGATCCCCGAAAAGTCAGGACAGGAATCGGGGAAAAAAATTCCCGTTCCGATCCGGACTTCGGGAAATGATTTTCCGAATTTTTGGGATCCCGTGCAGTCGGGAAATACCGAATGCTCATTTGAAAATGTTATTTCTCGACCTATTCTGCATTGTCAATTTCTGGAACTTAACGTAAATTGCTAGTTTTTAATCCAGAAATCACTTAAAGTAAAAATGACGTGCATAATTCGAGATTTTCAGAGCTTCGGGAAATTTTGAACATTTCCCGACTCAGTAGGGAAATTGAAAATTTTTCCCGTCCCGATCCCGTCCCGCACACCCCTAATAGAAGTCCATGAATTCCTCAAAAATATCATTTTTTTATTCACAGTTCGAATGCAGAATATTAATTGTCCACGGATGGATATGTCACAACTTTCGTCAACCATAATAGCAAAATATTCCCGACTTTTATTATCTGCTACCACGGAGCGCAAAACAGATCTCCCTAACATATCAATGATCTCGTTCTGAATGTCATGCGAGAGCCATTTGTAGCCCGAACGTCCCATCCACTACCCTAGTTCATGCACATCGTCTTTTGAAACTCTTTTTTAGTAAAACTTTTAACAATACTCATAATTACATACTTAGTATATACTAGTAATAAGTCATGTGTTTTGCTTTCTCTGGTTATAGCCTCCCCAAAGTTGATGGTTTAGAGATTTCAGTCCCCCAAAGTTGATGGTCTAGAAAATTTTAAATGTGTATTAAAAGTTAAGTTCATGTGGCACAATTCAGAGTAAACTTTACAAGAGAAGCATAATAATACATTAGATCCTCTTAAGCAAAATTATTTGGGGGGCTCTGCCCCCACATTGTTAATATTGGGGGCTCGAGCCCCCCCCCCCCAAGCCCCATGGAGTCGGCGCCTATGCCTGCAGTAGAGGTGTGCGGGATCCCGAAAAGTAGGGACCGGGTTTCCGTCCCGATCCCGACTTCCGGAAATGACTTCCCGACTTTTTGGGATCCCAAGCAGTCTGGAAATTCCGAATGGTCATTTTAAATCGTCGTCAATTCTAGACGTTCTCTGCATTGTGGTTTTGTACCAGAAGTGCAAAACCAAGCACTTAAGGTGGAAATTACGTGTAGAAGTCGAGATTTCAAGAGCTTTGGGAAATTTCGAACACATCCCGTCCAGAATGTCGGGATTTAAAGAATTTCCCGTCCCGACCCAAAAAATTCTGTACCGCACACCCCTACCCTGCAGTATGGTAAACCTTATCTCCAAAGGTAAATAAACTGTCCTTGTTGCCACTGTACTCATAAAAATGAGTATTTTTTCTCTTTAACGACTTTATCTATAATTTACTGGGAAAAGGTTGAATTTGTTTTGTTTAAAACATGTTTTTTTAACTCATGTTTAAAACTATGTTTAAAACAAAAAACATGTTTTAAACAAAAAAAAACAGTTTGTTTTGTTCTTTTTTTAAAAAAACACAAATTTTGCCAACCCTGATCTGTTAGCTGCATAGTGTACTGCTTTTCCACGCGTTAGGCGGAACTCCGACCGCCACTTACGTTACACGGGACTTTAAATGCTAGGTAACGTTAGGCGGACATTCAACAACCGCAAAATGGTGTTAAGTGGGGGATAAGACGTTAAGCGGAGATGGTGCAACCGGCCCTTAATGATTCCTCCCCACACACCTAACTTACCTTCATTTAACATTGTTAAACTTTTGAAAAATTGACTTAATTTACAAAGCCCCCCTGATAACCCGTGAGCCCCCCCTGGAGATCAATTCTGGCTACGGACCTGCTTAACACAATAAATAAATATATCATAAAGTATGAATGAATGAATGAATGACGGCCGAGTCTGCTCCCACGCACGTGTCAGCAGTAAGAATAAGCTTCAAATTTGCTCCTGCCACGTAATTCGTCTGCTAGGAGGATGTTACAAATCTTAAGAACAGATTGAGACGAGAGAAATGCAAGGTTATGATTAGTGGGAATGAATGTACAGGTAATTTAGAACCTTTTTCTTTAGAAAGCATTTAGCGATATTATTTTAATGCTAACAGAACCTAACCTAACTGCGAGAACATTTAGGTTTATTATTAGAAGAATGCTAAGGGATATAATCTTAAAATATTTTCTGTAAAAGTAATCGCTACAAGTTCACAGTATGTGTTACAGACGTAATTGCATACATAGCATGATGAAATCACGATAAGACAAAGACAGAGTCTGCTGCAACGCGCATCTATTTTGAGGTTCCAGCAGAAAAAGAACGTGGCAGCAGACACTACCATGAATGACTCTTCGGGTTCGATTCTCTCAGCCTATTTAACCAGATCGATTAAAATGGAAGTCGCCTGTGAATCGACAAAAGCGTTTGTGTGTTGTTAATCTGTGTGAAGATTCTCGAGAAGGCGATTTTGAACATAATATTTTTTTTGTGTATTTGAAAAAAATTACCAAAAAATCCTTACAGGTCTTATACGATGTAAGTAGTGCTAATTACTTTTTTTGGGCCTATAGCAGCTCTTATTGCAAACAATTACTCAAGTAATGATGGTTTTGAGTTGAACATGGTATAATTCTCGCTGTGCATTACTAGTGCAATAATTTTGTTGTGAGTAGCCTGCACATATATAAATACATATATTTTATTTTTTCTATTATAAAATAAAGTGACAAGTGAAATAACATCCAATATTATTTACTTGAACAAGGATTTGGTAAGACTCTACTTTACGTCTTTTTCGAAAGGAATACGTGTCATATATTGTTGGAAAGCTTATTGTATAAGGAATTCAACAACGTAAATCCTAAAGCGAGGAAAAATTACCTGGAGGAGAAAATCGATAAAAACCGATTTTGTCCAGGTATGCGTAATTGAAAGTACTGAGGAAATTTTTCGATGATGAAGCACATATTTAGGAATGAAATAATTAAAATTTCAGTAACCACCAAACGTCTCTAATTCCCTTATTTTCGTACTTTTCACATTGATAATTACGTATTCTGCATTCCTCAGGGTTTTTCAAGTTCGCCTTTCTTTTTTTGCACGCAAATAATCTCAATTTTCGAAATATCGAGTATTTTTATTTTGTTCGCTTTCGCTTGCTTTACACGCGATATGGCGGAGAAATCTTGACTAGCGTAGTCCATGATCAGTGGTTATGCAGTGTTGCAACCTTCTTCATAGAAAAATACCTACTTTCGTGTTACTGATTTTGTATTTTTTTCCAGGTTCGAAAACCCCACAAACCATGCATGGATAGACCCACGAACCATTCATAAATAGCCCCACGAACCATGCACGGCAAGGTTAGGTTAGGTTCTGTTAGGTTAGTCAAACATAGTTAAATTTGTTTTTCAAAATTAGAATTCTTTTTTCAGGTTCGAAAACCCCACGAACCATTCATAAATAGCCCCACAAACCATTCACGGATAGCCCCACGAACCATTCATAAATAGCCCCACGAACCATTCATAAATAGCACCATGAACCATTCACAGATAGCCCCATGAACCATTCATATATAGCCCCATGAACCATTCATATATAGCCCCACGAACCATTCACGGATAGCCCCACGAACCATTCATAAATAGCCCCACGAACCATTTGCGGATAGCCCCCACGAACCATTCATAAATAGCCGTAGAGATACTGGGCGAAAGGAAGGGGGGGTTATATCCCCCATCAACCTCACATTGAGCACGCCACTGATCCTGTGCACATCATGTTGTCGCAAGTTCGTAATCAGAAATGATGAACAGTAACTCACGTTTACGTTCTAGAACTGTTACACAGTTACAAAATCGCATATTTGGAAACACTTACTGGTTGTTATGTCATGAAACGCTCGCAAATATTTGGTTCACGTAGTAGACAAACATCAAGGGAACAGCGTTCGTGCATTGGAGTGACATTAATGTCGAAAATTACTTGATTTACCGGCAAAAAAAATTCAACGAGGTGAAAACAAACTTCCAAGACCTTCCTAAAGTATAAATAAACCCATTTCGGTAAGTACTTTCTCCTGTAAAATTGAAGAAATACGTTTTGGGGATACGAAAATTTTACCAAACACCTACGAATCATATATTTCGGACTTCTTTACATTGCTAACGTGTTATTTTCGAATGTGGAACATTTCTTAAGGTGAAATAATGCATTTCTAAGATAATGTCTATTTCTTCGGTAAATATGCGATAATGCCCGGACACCTTTCACTCATTTATTTCCTTAATTTTACCACTGGTACTTACCTATTTTGCCTTGCGGAACATTCTTTAAGGTGAAGTTATGCCTTTTTCCATAAAATACTGTCAACTTTTCATATTACAATTGATTATTTGTCTTACTTGTTCCGCTTCTGTAATAGACAATATGGCATGCACTCATAATGGATCATCTCGCGTCATGACGTGCCAGCTTGTGTTTTGTCGATTTTCAGTGCGCAAGCAGTGTTTCAAACCTTCATGATGGAAAATTACGTACTATTTCGATTTTTTTTTTTTTTTTTCATGTTTTTACCTCCAAAAACCATGAACGTTAGCTTCAAAAACCATCCATGGGTAACCCCACAAACCATTGATGTTAGCCCCAAAATCCACGCTAAAGAAAGTGTGAATGATTTGTGGGGCTATCCATGGATGGTTTTTGGGGCTAATGTCAATGGTTTTGTGGGGCTAACGTCAATGGTTTGTGAGGCTAACGTCAATGGTTTGCGACGTATTAGCATAATTTCAAATCCGGGCATGAAAGTAGATATTTTCTGGTGAACGAGGTTGCAACACTGCATAAATCGACAAAACACTCTCAGAACGCTTACTTCGGGTAAGTACCGAAAAAGGTACTTACCCGAAGAGATGCCTGCTGACTGCAAGCACGGTTTTGAACGATGCACTAAATTATTACTGGGGATAAACGTATTTTACACTACTATCTACAACTTTTTGGAACCAGTTCTTCTTCATGCACCATACACACGCTCAACGCACCGCAAACACAAAGAAGCAATCACCACGCAGAACGCAAACTAGCAAAGCACACACATTCACAATGCGGACACAAAGACGAACCTGCAGTGTTAACTCCCATCAGTTACCACCAAAAGGCAATAAGGACGTAAAGTAGAGTCTAGCTGTTTTGTGTGATGTGGGAATGTACGATAGGGGAAATTCATGTTGTTTGTTGAAAATTAATTCTCCGACGGAGAATAGCCTTTGGCCCATGTCACTTATCACTTAGCAGGGCACGAAATTTCCAGTCGCCAGGTCGCCATTGGCGACCAAAAGTTTTGGGCTGGCGACTAAAATTTCGTTGTTTCAAATGTGTGTCAAACACGCCTCAAGACTTCACCTCTTGAGAGAAACGGCAGAAGTTATAGAAGAAATTCTAAAACTCAGTGACACGAGTATCCACACTATTAGGTGGTTAGCCAGCAAAGAACGTGCAGTAAGATCTCTCTTGCAATCATGGAAAGCTGTTTTGACCCATCTTGAACAGGTGGCCCATGGAAAAGACAATGATGGCGCTAAAGCTAAGGATTTGCTAAAAAGTTTGAAGCAATTTAAATTTGTTAAGCTCATGTACTTCCTTTTGGATTTCTACAGGAAATTGAACCATTTAAGCCTGGCACTATAAAATAAGAATTTTTGATTTCATCTCTGAAAATAAGAATTGAACACTGTATTTCAGTTTTGGCTGACAGGAATCTAATGTTGGACCAAGCGAACAAAATTTCTTGGACCATGTATCCTTTCAGGGAAGATCAGGGATGTGCAGCTCACAAACATTCAAAACGGAGAGCAAGAGTTTCAGACTGTTAGAGGAAACTTAATTAACAATGCGAAGGTGTACATCACAGAAAGATTGCAATCTATATCAACAGATGCGATTGCATCTCTGCATGTTTTCGACACCTTGGGTTGGCCTCCCAAAGAAAATATTCTTCAGTTTTTGATAGAAGAAATAAAGAAGCTCTACATATACTTGAACCCGAGCCTTTATAATGAGAAAATGGATGTTCTGTCAGCAGAGTGGACAGAATACAAACTTTTGTTTCCTTCTCCAGCTTTCAATCAGACGCTGGAGAAGATCCACAGTCTGGAGTGTTCAGCAAGATTCCCCAATTTGCTCCAGATTTTGACATTTGTGCTGTTCTACCAGTGAGCACAGCTTCATGTGAGAGAGGTTTCAGCTGTCACAACTGACTCAAGACTACTTACAGGAACTCTCTGAAGACTGAGACACTGGATGATTTGCTCAGAGTTTCCGTAAACGGACCCCCCTCCCCCTTTCCCTGTCAGAGTTTGACCCAGCAGCTGCGATTGATAAGTGGTACTTCAGTGCAGAACAACAGCGCTACACAAACATTAATTCCTAACTTTTTAATAATTGCTCATATTTTTATTATTTATCAATATAAAATAGTGGCGACCAAAGATTTTAGTCCGGCGACTGATTTCAAACTAGAAATTTCATGCCCTGGCATACACCTTCGTACATCATCACGCGTCGTGATTTTGTTTTATTCATGTTCATTGGGTATCCAGTGTTTCGAACCGTCTGCGTTTGCAACGAAAGTTAGTTAGAAGCATGACGTGTCGTGGATGCATGGTGAAGTTCAGGTAAATTCTCTGTATCCTGGAAACTGATTTCTTCAAATTTACAAGTTTCGGGCTCATTTTGGGGGCAGGTGACTCCGGCCAATATCTAACATGCCTTTAACAGGGACTCTATAGAGAAAGCCGGGTAGCCGGAGCGGAGGCGAGGCCGCGGCAGCAGTTGAGGGCTGTAGGTCAATTACCCCAGGGGCGGAGCATAGAATCGGTGGGAAATTTGGACTCAAAAATTTCAAACTAAAATAATTTTTTACTTTAAATTTCACACCGATTCTGAGATGGATAGCCCCAAAAACCATTCACGGATAGAATGAAACATTACAATTTTCTTCGTAAAACAATGCGAAAAAAAAAATAGATCAGATGAGCTTTATTCACAGGTATTTCTTGGGTTCCGAAGGTTGAAACACTGCATAACGATTGAAAATCGACAAAACACAAGCACGACATGCTATTATGTACGATGGTGTACGCGCCATATTGTGTCTGAGGCAAGCGAAAATACTACGGAAAAAAGTACTCGTTATGTGAAAAATTGCAATTACTTTGATCAAAAAAACATCAATACACCTTAAGGAATGTTCAGCGAAGCAGATAGGTAAGTATGAATGTCAAAAATTGACGAAACGAAGAATTTATAGGTGTCCGAAGGATAGTAAATTTTTACCACTGAGGTAGAAGCAAATAAGATGGCACAAATGGCGAAAAATAATCTATTAAAGATATGTGGACTGGACCCAAAGTTTGAAATGAGATCCGAAGCACTCTGCCTCCGCAGACCTCTCTTATTACAAGGCAACAGCATTACTTTATTCCACTTCAGGGGGTCATTCATGATTATAAAAGGAACCTTCTATCAAAAAGCCGGCCTTTTCCATCAACAGTACTTGCAATTTGTTCTCTTGTGATTTACAGGCTAAATTAGATCTTAATCTCTGATAAAGTAGCTAACAATCTTGTTAAGTATAGAGAACATTCAGAACGAAGCAAGACAGTGGAGGGTGTCACATTAAAGAGACAAGGGGCCCTTCAGTCTAAGCAAACATCCACCATGCATGCACAAACAAGACCGAAGTTACATGATGCGTGCCAATGAAGGAGCTTTCAGACTGAAGTCACAGATAACAAGCGACACAGTCTCCCTAAGTATAGAGCAAAACATTCACCGTGCGTGCAAGTAACAGACCGAAGCGGCATGATGCACGCCACTGAGAAAACAGTATAGTCTGAGCAACATGCAAGTGACATGTTTAGCTTATTGTCGTGTTTGAGTTCAAAAGGTTGATTTGATTACTGAGGTTCTGATTCCAAATGACACATGTCACTTGTTGCTTTGGTCTGAAAATTCCCTGAGAAAACAGTAGAGGCCAAGTGACAAGCGACATTTGCAGCTTATGTTGCTTTGGTTCGATTGATTTGGTGTTTTAAGTCCACTTTATGCACAGTAAGACAAATCGGGACTGGACCTACAGTTTAAAGTGGGATCCGAACCACTTGTGCCTCCACCGCTTCGGTTCGAAAGGTTGCATGTACTTCTAAGGGTTTGTTTACAAGAGCCACGTGTCGCTTCCATCTCAAAGCTCTGTTAGAAATGATATATACACAAATTCACGTAATACGTATGCTTCTGCATAGTGTTGTGAACAGTAAAGATTTTTAATTGTACTGAAATATCGAATATTTTGATATTAACATTTGTTTCATATTTTATGACAAACATTTATATTGAGGCCCAAACATGTAAAAGCTTGTTTTAAGTCCATTTCATGGTTGGATGTGCTCATTAGGACTACATGTTTAGTTCTAATCCTAGCTTACCTGTGTCATATGAGAAACTTGCATACCAGGTGGGGCTCATAGATCCACACTTTTTTTTATCACTAAAATTCAAGAAAACATTTTATTATTGAATCACTGCTTCCTTTCTTGATTATAGATGTGCAGTTATTTATTAACTATAATACAAAAATTACTATCATTAATTGCAGGAGTGTCTCACATATATTTTATCATTCACTAAAACACACAAAATCCATAATATTTTTTATTAATGCTTTTTAGTTTGCAGAAGTGCGGTTGTTTATTAAATATATTAATTACAATAATTACCATCATTACCAACTAATTGTACACTGTCACTGGCATGAGTGTCTCGATTGAGACACATTTAAAGATGGCACCTGATATGCGCACCAAGTGCATTTTGCCTCCTAATTACATTTCATTTGTTTTTATGAACAAAAGTAATAAAGAAATATTGGGAACACCCTAGGAAACAATGTAATTTTATTTTCAAAAAGTTCAAAAATCAAAAAAAAATAGAGGTGGTGGTCCTGCAAGCCCCCTCCCCCTTGGTAAGCTACCTGAACCATTATGCAATATGTGTCTCCTGGGATTAGCCAATATCTGTCTCTTGGCTGCTACATCATGTCAATTTCTTTTAGCTAGTTGTAAAATATGTCACTAGAAACCTGTAAACTCGTAACAGTAACTTCAAGTAAAATAGGTTAGCTGTAATTGGTAAAATGCCAAAACATCCGTTTTTTTTCCAAAAAAGCTGTCTTTTTATCGAAAAAAAACGTTCATTCAAAAAAGCCGGCTTTTCTGCAACTCTAATAGAGCCATTTTTATATGGCTCGATTTCTATTTAGGCCTACTCCAGCATTCTTAGTGATTACATACTGCATGTTTTCCGGAGAGTGATATTTCTCTTTCGTATGCTCATATTAGCATATTTGTTTTCAAGCAGAAATTCATTTACTGCCGTCTTGGATAGGGACTGCTACTATTACTATGTCACAATACAGTAAGTATGCTCAAAATGCTAATGCTATTAAGTAGGTTAGGCAGGTCAGGATTAGGGCTCTTAGCATGAAAATAACACACCTGATGATTGATGACATACTATCTGGTCTGAGGCAGGAAACTCCTTTGAAGACTCCAAATTCACTGCTACTCAGTGTCTAACCAAGATTGATGCTCACATAAATCACTTTCCAAATCATTAAATAATACTTATTGAAGACTGCAGTTTAAGGTTTCACAAAGTATCACTTACAGGAGAAATTACGGTGTTATATTTTTATGCTAAGATCTCTAAGCCTGACCCACCTAATTTAAATACAAAAGCATGTTGGGATATTAGTTCATGCAAAACCATTTGCAGCTCACATCACATGATGTAGATGACAGTGGCACTCTTTATCCAAAATGACAGTAAACAAAGGGATGCTCACAAAGAATTACAGGTAACAGTTTCATAGATCGGAGACACATTAAAATTGGATATTTTGTGTTTCGCATGGTTCGTACTTACCAATTGTGTATTGCGGAACATAGTTCAAAGTGCCATTATGCTTTTTACATGAAAAACAAAATTTTTCACTTTCTGAGTGCTTTTTTTTATTCCTTTCTTCGCTTCCGGAACACACAATGTGACAGGTACATCTTGACTCACGTTGTGGGTATGCACTGTTTCAACCTTCTGCACCGAAAAATACCTACTCTCATGTTCGTCACCGGTGGAAATTATGCATTTTGCATGGGTAGCTGACAGATAGCCTCACTAACCATACACGGATAGCCTCAAACCATTCACGGATAACCCCACGAACCATTTCCGATAAGGTTAGGTTAGGTTTGGTTACGTTAGGCAAGCATATTAAAAAAAAGGGGGGTTGAAACACTGACAGGTGCTTACGTCATGAAACGTACGCAGCATCCGGTTGTCGTAAGGCAAGCAAATGAAAGCAATGGCAATTTTGCATCGGTGAGATATTTCTCTCGAAAAATACATCTTTTCCCGGTCAAATATATTCCACGATGAAAGAAAATACCTCGACGAACGTTGTAAACCTTGGAGAAACTCATTTCCGTAAGTAGTTTCTTGTGTAAAATTGAAGAAATGTGTCTCCGATGTATAAAACTGTTACCAAATTACACATATGAAATGTAAAAAGAAAAAAAAAATGATTGTCCAATAACCATGACTGTGAAGTATCTGTATATAACAGTTGGGCTGAAAAGTTCGTAGGCTAACATAGTAAAAAATATTTTTTTGACAAAATTCGATTTTATTATTCAATATAGTTGCCTTTAAGGGCGATACAACAATTATAGCGGTCATACAATTTTTCGATGCCATTTTTATAGTACGATTTCTCTTTAGCCTCAAAATAGGCCTCAGTTTCGGCGATTACCTCTTCATCAGTGCTAAATTTCTTTCCAGCGAGCATTCTTTTAAGGTCTGCAAACAGGAAAAAGTCACTGGGGGCCAGATCTAGAGAATATGGTGGATGGGGAAGCAATTCGTAGTCTAATTCATATAATTTTGCCATCGTTTTCACGATGCATTGTCTTGATGAAACAGCACTTTTTTCTTCTTCAAATGGGGCCGTTTTTTCGTGATTTCATCCTTTAAACGCTATGTAATAATCTCAGCTATCTCGATCAACTTCACTTTACGATCATTTAAAATTATTTTGTGGACTTTTTTGATGTTTTCGTCGGTAACAGCCTCTTTGGGGCGTCCACTGCGTGCGTCTTTGATGCTCATTTCGCCTCGTTTAAATTTAGCAAACCACTTCTCAACGGTTCATTTTCCTGGTGCAGAGTCCGAATAATGTTTATCAAGCCAAGCCTTGGCTTCAACAGTATTTTTTTTCGCCAAAAAGCAATGCTTTATTAACACACGAAATTCTTTTTTTTCCATTTTTTCACAATAACAAAAGCTGCTTCACTCACATTGCTATATCTCACGAACTAATTATCCGGCAGCTGTGAAATGTATACACGTATCTTTTGAAGGTTAGTACTAAGTAAAAATCACATGGATTTAATTCTAGTAACACCATCTATGAGTCAGCCTACGAACTTTTCAGCCCAACTGTTATACACCCAAACATGCATGCAGAATGTAGTTCCGCTGCAATATTGCCGATTTGCTCACTGTCTATGACGTGAACTCGGCGGTTGAGGCAAGACTGGCACGGGAGATGCTGAGCCCTGTTCTCGCGTGTATTAATACATAAAACCTGCTGCAAACTTAAACTGTCGCAGTCCACCCAGTCAGGCAGGGAAGGAGGGGGGTGGGGGGTGGATCAATCAGCTCTTTCCATTGTGTGGCAAGATTGTTACATTATCAAAAGCTTGTTCCTGTTTCGTTGCAGAGTGAGCATGATGAAAGGCAAAACTGTACACAGCGAAAGCAGAGACATAATATTTAACGTGGTTGAATATTTGGAGGGAAGTTAGCTACTCGTACAAAGCCCACAGCGACTGCAGTAATAAGACATATAAGGGTCATTCCATGCCAAATCAACAAAGTTCACAACCCGACCATCTCAGAACTTTCTGAAACTCGACCATTTGGTAGTCTTCGTGAAGATATGAAATCCTGAGAAATTGTAGCTTCCTGTGTGGCGTAGTTATGGAGTTTTGGGGGCTCGAAAATACAAAATAATAATAGATTTTTAGTCTGCGTCAGAGATTTTCATGGATAATTGCTCTTACCCTAATTGACGTAGAGAGCTGGTTGTAGTCTTGTTTGAAAGGACATGAAATAAGCTTTCCAACGGTGTAGCACATCACTATATTTAGAATAAAATCTTTTGAGAGTCATCCACTTTGACCTTTGGACCTTGAACTTTTGAGGATGCATATCTGCGATTTCCTTGGAACTGAAATATATTGTCAGCACAAGGTTACCGAATTTGAAGTTGGGACGATTATGGGATAATTAAATAAAAATAATTTAATTCGCAAGTGTATTTTTTGAGCCAGTCATTTCTAGTGGGATACTGAGTATCTCGAACATTTTTTTCCGCCATTCTCTTGTAAAATTGGACACTGGATTGCATTAATAATTGAAATGCAAGGCTTTCCTGTGACGGTTTGTTTTCACTCGGCAAGTCAGAAAATTCCCTGCATCCAGTGAACAACTTTAGTGGTAAGCAATACTGCAGAGTGTTGTTTTCCCGAACCTTCACTTTGGCTGTACTGCCACACTCGATCGGCTCCGAAGCTGATCTTTAACTCAAACGAGTGTGCCACTTTCTGTGAACAGAAGTGTACAACTTACCTTACTAACTCAGCAGAACATGATGATAACATCCCCCAGGGTTCGGGCAGAAATTCTGTTTCTTTCCCCTTTTCTCCATTTGTGAAGTCCGTTGAGGTCCACATGGTGGTTCTCCCGCGATTCTATTATTCCACAAGTATTAATACTTTTAAAATGAAAAAAACACAATATATTCTAATTAGAATTTATTAGAATTCCTCATGTGCGTATATCGCGTAATACAAAATAAAAATAATACAGTTTCGACCGGTTACAACGAGAGATGCGTAAGCCCAATTTCTCGCTACACGAAGGACATCTTGCTTCCGAAAATCTTACCGAAACACTGCTTAAACTTGCCACTATTTATACTCCTAGATATATCAGTGTATAAAGTTAACAATTGTAAAGGTGGCCATATTGGGAAATTTGGTTGAAGACATTATTATAATATTTATGAACATATATATATGAATTATTAACTGAGTGAAACTATAATAAACATGAGATATATATACTAGCCATTATATACTAACATTCGTTAAATAATAATAATATAAAACAACGAAGTAATAGCCAAATCGGGCTCATTACAGCTTTATGGAAAATAAAACAGAATTCTTTCAATCTGTCTACTTTGTTAGTTGCAGAACAAACAATCTATCTGGCAGACAGAAGATTATTACAAGATAAGATATGTTTAAGTTAACTAGGGAAATTTGAGTTCGAAATTCTTATACAATGAAACATTTTTCGTATATTAGTATATTCCGTAACATTTGAGACTTGTGTGTGTAGATGCATTTCTAGTCTCAGTATGTGAAATGGCAAAGGTAAACTCCACACCTTGAACTAAATATTTCAAATATATATTGATTCCTCCTATACCTTTTAATTGAATTAGAATTTTTGGATACATTGGAATCACACAGACCCTTTATATTGTTAACATATTTCTGTATATGTGTGGGTAGTACGAACCGGTAAAACGTGAGGTTGAAATGTACCTTTGAATTTTTGGAAAGTTCACCTTGAAAACTGGGAATTATACTTCAATTTTATTGTAGTCCTAGAGTGGCCACCCTCCAGTGGAGCGAGGGAGAAAGTTTTTACTAAATATTTTACAAATGGACAATAATATTGAATATTGTAGATCGACATTTTTATGTTTATAGTGATTTTGTCAGGTTATTGAATGTTGAATTATCTATATCCAATAGTATCGCCGGAAAATTTGCCACGGTATTGCAAATTTGTTAAAATTAATATTTTTTATAAAATAAAACTCTCCCATAGCTTCATTTTTAGTAAAAGGTGTTCATAACTTGGGTTACCTATACATTTAGCATCGTTATGGATGAAAAAAAAAGAACGATTATTTTAGAGGGTTATACGTAAAACACTTCTTCTGGACACGATGCTGAAGTGCACACCCATAAAGTCAGACCACGAGCTGCCACTGCACACAGCCATATCCATTCGCCACACTTGCTGGACTAACCATCCATTATCAGCTACGGCAACCCCGTTGCTCACAGACTCACGACTCAAACATGACAGCAGTGTTGCCACTACTTTTTATTCAGTCCTTGTATTGACATTACAGACTAGGGCTTGGTGCAATCAATTGCACACCTACATAAATATATGAAATTTTCGTCCAGTTAGTTATCATTTATCTTCATTTGGATTAACGTAGATGAAAGTGCAATGCTAAATAAGTAAAAGTCTTCAAACTTTCTGATGCTGAAAATAATATTTCTGGTGCTCAAAAACTACCAAAAAGTGTGGTGCGTAGTATTATGCACGGAATAATTTTTTAATGTTTACGGAACCCTATCATGTTATATATTGTTGTAAAGCTTGATTTCTGCAGTTTCTGAATGTGGCAACAGCATTACATTTTAGATGGCGACACTTATTTACAATGTGGTTGAAATAAGCTCTTTAGAAAAGGAAGGAATGTTCTGATTTTTATGGAACTTTGTATGAAAAAGAATATAAGGAAAATTAAAACAATTGAAATATATTACTGGCCAAATAATATGACATATATGGAGTGTGTGAATGTCTTAATGGAAGAAATCTCGTGTTGCTAACTGCTAGTTTGAGGGTCCTGAATGTACCTCCTATAAATGTTTCGTTAGTCATAGAAAAATTATATATTTTGATTTTTTTTAGAGAAAGTAAAGAAAAAAATAGCAAAATTACTTATAAAAGTTTAAAGGTCATGTACCACAATTTTTCACTTTGTAATGTAAAGTTTTCCTCTTGGTCCACATAGCAACAGGTGAATCATTGAATAGGAATGATGTCATTCACTGTTGATCGCCATAGCAATATCTATACAACCTACAACTAAGAAAGCCATTTCTTGAACCTGGATTGTACTGCACAATGTAAACGAGATATAATTGTTTGTCACTTTTTCCTATCATAAACCAGGGTGCACATTGTACACGCGTAAATACAGTAACTTCTACATTTATTAAGTTAATCACTGCACTGTTCACAATCCAGAAAAAGGACCGCACCTTCTTCACCAATTATATCTTCTAGACTGCTACTGTACTCTGTTACACTGTTTTGATTGGAATATTATGTGTAGATGATGTTATTTAATAATAACAAAATATTCTATCTTAGATGGAATTTTCATACTTTTTGTTATACATTTTTATTCACAGTTTTAAATAAGAAGAATGAGTGAGACCAGGACAGAATTTAAACTGAAATCTCCACCAGAGGATGGCATTTCGTCCGTGAAGTTTGGCCCGAACTCGTCCCAATTTCTTTTAGTCTCATCATGGGACAACACAGTTCGGCTGTTTGACATCGTAACAAACAACATGAGGCTAAAATACAGCCATTCAATGCCTGTTCTGGATTGCTGTTTTCAGGTAAAAGTTTATTTTGGAGATTGTAACTGGGGAAGGCTGGTGTCTAACTGCATGCTTTTTTGTTTTTCAATATATTTTGCTATGTAGTGTATAATGCTGTGTCGATGAGCTAAATGCTGCATAAAAAATACAAAATGAAAGTAAATCACATATGTAGCCATTTATAATACACAGCATAATGTTAATAGTATAATATTTGTATCAGCATTCAGCAGTGTAACATTTCTTCACTTTGTGAGTCATAATTGTAGATACGGAAGGGAAATATTTAATATACATAGTATATTCTACACAAATAACTTCTCCTTTTGTTAACTATTCTTCATGTAACTTTCCTTGCTTTTGTGAAGGTGGGAGGTTGAAACTCAGTGGCTGGCCATCCTGATGACTCATACAATGTGTCATTTCAATTATTTTAAACTCATTCTCACACTCCATTACAATAAGAACCAAACCTGTTTATGTGTACAGTAAGCAGGCAAGAATACTCACATTAAGTGAACATGTCCATGTATGTGTGATTCTTCAGGATCATGGCCAAGTATTATAGCTCAAAAATGGTTGCCCATACTCATTGTTACAAATATGGCAGCAAGGGTTTGTTGCTTTATTAATTTGCAAGATATTGAGTGGGAGGAATTTATTTATTTATTTATTTGAAAAATCCTGAATACAGATAAAATCCATTTTATATCAGGATATCAACAGAGAAAAAGAAATTAACAAATGAGAAGCACAGGCACACAAACGTACATATACAGGGTGGGCACAAAGTTGCTCTCCCCAATAAATGAAGAAATTAAATGTTTTGGGGAAAGCAACTTTGTGCCCACCTTGTATATAACAAGAATAAAGCAATTACAACCAGGGTACAACAAATATTAATTGCTCTTCAACTGCTTGATGAACACCGTTCTGAAAGCCTGCTTGGATAGATGGAAGCCTGGAGAATCATTTAATGAATTGTACCTGGTTTGTAGCAGCATACAGAAGTGATCTTGTTCTAGGGATAGCCTTGAAAGTTTTGTGTAAAACAAGTTGTTACATTTGATGTTTGTATGTGGGATCCGTATGTGAAGAAATGGCAATAGTTAGGGGCAAGCATATTTCGTTTTTGACAAAAAAACGAAATTTGAAAAAACACATTGTAGTGTTAATTTTTCATGTTTTTGAAAGGTGTGAGGTGCATTTTGTGACCATATTTTGTCACGAAATAATGCGAAATGAACTGCAAAAAGCGAAATTAACTCTTAAACACGAAATTCAGGGTTTATTCACCGACGCGACACCTTCTGAGGTCTGAATTATCCTGAGAGTTATGCAATTCCCGGAAAATTGATTAATTCTTCTGTTAATATTGGAGAAGCAAAAAGGAACTCCTTTACACAGAAATAAACTTAATACTCTGATAATGTGCTATTAGAAGTGAAATGTTAATTCTGTGGAATAAGTGTAGTTTTTAAATCAAATTTAGGATTATTTTCAAAATTTTAAAACTAATATGTCTTTTTATATACCACTTTTCATCCATTTTTTCACCGCTATAACACCAATATTTTATTTTATTTACCGCTTTTGAACCCGAAATTTTGCTTTTTTATTTACCAAAAATATGTGCCTCTAGCAATAGTTCATTAGTAAAAATGATTCTGTAAAGAATTGTTAAATCTGAAACTTGACGGCGAAGAGAAATATCGTGAATTTGTAGAGTGGATAGAATTTTGTGTTTGGAAAGGTTTGCAATGGCTGGACATCTATATTTGACTATTCTGAGAAATAAAATTTACTACTTTTTCTGTTCTCTTTATATTGAGTTGACCTCGAGCAGTTGTCATGCCTATAAGCTTATGCTGTACCAATTGTGGACTAAGTATTTCTAGATTCTCACAGGCAGGCGGACACTGATCAAGATGTTTTGTTTAATTTTTTTGTTATTTAACATCACTTTTCTGCCACTTTTGGCTAATTGCAGTGATGAGGATGACTGATGGTATGATGAAATTGATGAAGGAATGCTCACAAAGAACACCCATGCCTAGCCTGCCCTTCGAACCCAAGATCCCTGATGATGTAGCATGCTGTGCTAACCAAACTGCCACAGTTTGCATAATATTATTATTAGGCACTAATTCATATTCTGTAAATATGTCAGTTCACCAAATTTCACCTTTGTAACCCGATTAGATTCGTATAAAAATATATAAATTGTAGTATACTCAACTAGTATTTACTAGGTCCTAAATTTCTCTAACTTTGCCTTTAACAGTTGCTGAGATATGAACATTCACATGACCTTGCTCCTCATGGCCTGACAAATATAATCTATGATGCATTTAGCTATTATTTGTAGGCTAAAAATGGTGACATTTTAGTCATTATTGAGTTTATCAAGCAGAATGGTATTAAAAACTATACTGTAGATAAATTGTTTTTGTGTTGTGTTTACCAGTTTCGGAAGTATTCAATGACTCCAGTGCAAATTGCATGACATGGCAATTACATGTGAAAATTGAAAGATGGCTCTTTGTACTTTGTAACTCAATAATGACTAAAATGTCACTTACCATATTTTACCACCACGTCCTTCGTTTAATAATGATATTGGTCCACCAAATGTTGTGTTTGTAGTTGCCGCAGTTCCTCATATCCAGAGAGACTGACATGGCTTGCTCATAAAGGGTACTTTTTGCAGCTTTGCTGATTAGTACCCTAAAACTACACATTCATTTCATCTACTTCGTTTCTCAAGTATTCATTTTTCATGCTTGCTTTACTGAATTTTATTTTGCTGTGAATTATCTCAGTTTGAAACACATATATTAGTCGTTTTCTTGGTTCTGCTGAAAATGTATCTGTTTTTACGGTACCTAAAAACAATGTATCAGCCTCACCTTTATGTGCACTGTGGAGTGCACTTATTCAACAGTTTCTTTCACGAAAACTTCACCTCGCATGCTTCAACCAACCCACTCCCCGCCGTGCAGTCTGTCTGTTCACACTCTCTCTCCACTATCAAAACTTCTTCTCAAGAAGTTCTTTAGGACCTGATGAAATTCCCACGATTTTCTTTCCTCCGTAACACTGCTGACTTCTTGGCTCATCCTCTCTCTCTCTTGCTAAATAGGTGCTTCTCTGAAGGCGTGTTTCCTCAGATGTTCAAGAAAGCCAACGTTGTACCCATTCACAAATCTGGAGATAAAAATAGTGCTATATCATACAGACAAATATCACTCCTGTCACCTCTGTGTATAATCTGTGAAAAAATCATTAAGGACAGATTATTCAGATTTACATCTCTGCATATCAGTACTGCCCAACACGGGTTTCTTCCAGGTAGCTCTTGCTTGATTAATCTTTTAGTTCTCCTTTCACATGCCACTAGGACTATTTCCAAAAATTCCCAGCTAGATGTGATATACTTGGATATTTCAAAAGCCTTTGACAAAATAAACCATGCTTTTCTTATTCACAAATTACGAACTAGATTTAACATACATGGCAAATTTCTCTCCTTAATCCAGGATTATCTACACTCACGGACACAGCGTGTCACCCTTTCAGGCGCCTCTTCTGATTTTCTTCCTGTCTTGTCTGGGGTGCCACAAGGGAGCGTCTTAGGCCCTCTCTTGTTCATCCTATACATGGACAATCTCCCTCAAAGACTTTCCTCACTTCCTGTCAATATACTCATGTTTGCTGACGACTGTAAACTTTTCAAAGAAATCTCAACCACACAAGATGCTGTGATTCTCCAGAATGCTCTTTCCGAACTTGTCACATGTTGTAAGCAGTGGAATCTACAACTTAACCTGCAGAAATGTTCCTCCCTCACAGTCTCTTTAAGAAAAAAACAAAAATACATTCTCATTATGTTCTTGAAATCAATTATATTACCACAGTTGCGACAAAAGATCTAGGTGTTATCATAGATGAAAAACTGAACTTTAAGGAACACATCGCAGCTACAACTAAAAGTGCAATGTGCCTCTTAGGCCTCCTCTACAGATTCACTGAAATTGATACTCCAACTTCTCTTAGCCTATTTTTCAAGTCATTCATTTCTCCGATTCTTGAATACTGCTCTCCAGTCTGGGCCATGGCTTCCAATACAAATCTTTCTAGCATGGATTCCGTCCTCGGCTTCTTTATCGCCATTGTTTGTCATAGAATTCCTTCTCTGCGGAATCTTCAGAGACCTGACATCCTGACTACTTTAAACATCCAGTTACTGCATACCCGACGCGATATGGCTGATATGAAATTTTTCTATAATGGAATCATCAATGGAAAACTAAGATCTGAATTTCTGCTTACAGAATTCAATGTCAGAGTTCCCTCTCAATCGACCCGAAACACTGAATTGTTCCAGAACTCTACCACTAGGCTTTCCCTTGTACAGCGCTCTCTGATCCACAGGCTGCCACAGTTCTATAATAAGCTTCCTACAAACATCGACATTTTTGCCCCTGAAAGTATTTTCCGATCTTCTCTAAGAACGAATATGTAAATCTTTTATTTGTTTCCTTGTTTATGTCTTATTTGTTTATATGTATCCCTTTTTGTTTTTACCTAAAACCATCTTGACTTGTTCTTGTTGATTTATTAGAATTTTCAGTGTAAAAGTGCCGTATCTGAAATTTGAATAAATAAATAAATGACTGAAAGAGAAGCCTTTTGCCATACAATTTACATTATATGATCTTTTTGCATTTAATTTTTTATATATTACTCTTTTTTTAAAAAAAAGTGCAACAAAACTTTTAATTACCATAACGTTATCTTTCAACACTTGCATATTCAATAAAATCAGCCTTAATCATTGCTTTCTTCATGATCACTTTGATTCCTCTCGACTCTTTGCTGTCCAGTCAAACCTTTTGTTTATCTAAGGTGTGATATTTTTTTCATACTTGTAATTTTGCGTACCTTTATTACAATGTGAGCTCTCTTCTTTATGCAGGATGCAGTGCATTCATACAGTGGTGGATTGGACAATACATTAAAAATGTATGATTTTAATAGTAATAGCGGTAAGTATACTGAAGATCACTAAGTTACTTCTGTACTGGAATAGTTTTAATTGCACTCTTTGGTCCTACATCTAGCATGCCATAATGTGAAAATATGGTTTTTATCTCATACAATAGCCCTTTCCTTTATGCGGGTTCGATATCTGGTGGAGGCTCATAGTGGTTCGGATCCCACTTTAAACTGTAGGTCCAGTCCCGATTAGCCTTACTGTGCATAAAGTGGACTTAAATCACCAAATCAACCAACCAACCTACCTTTCCTTAATGGTATCATCCACCTCCATAGTTAGCGAATGTAGCAGAGTCATTACCAACAAGTTGTCCTTGATATATGCACCAAATGTGCGAGATATACGGGGTATGATTGGGAAAAAAGAATACAAAGCCTGTAAATTCCAGTAGGTATTTATTAGACTAATAGAAATGGACTTGCGTGAATGGCTACTTCATACACTACTTCTCAACATAGTCCCTCCCCGGTTCAGGCATTTATCCCAGCACTTCAGGAGATTCATGATGCCTGTCTCATAGAACTCAGGGGTCCTGTTGTCAGATTCAAGCCCTTCCTTTGGGCTGCACAACTTCATCCTAGTGAAATCAGCATCATTCCTCCGCCTATGAACATCTTTGCTCCTTTGAAGAAGCATCTCAGAAGCATCTCATAGGACACCATTTTCACTCGGATGGTGATGTCAAACGCGAAGTAAGGATTTGGCTCCTACAACAGGACCCCGAGTTCTATGCGACAGGCATCGTGAATCTCCTGAAGCGCTTGGATAGATGCCTGAACTGGGGAGGGGACTATGTAGAGAAGTAGAGTTTGAAGTATCCTTTCACGAGAGTCCATTTGTACGAGGGTCACTATTTATATTTTGAGCCTTGGCAACACTGATTGAAGTTAGGCGCGAGTTGACGTTTGCATGGAATCGTCTGGCATTATTGACCATAACGTACTTCAAATGTTTTGTCAATAGCTTCATTTGTGTTGGTTATGTTGCCTTGGAGATTGTGCGACAACAATAAAATGGAATTAACTCGTGAACATTTTTGTGCGATGATTTTTTACGATTTTCCACGTGGATTATCAAGACAAGAGTGCATCGATCAACTTACTTCCACATTTGGCGATGAAGCCCCATCCTTTGCCACTGTGAAACGCTGGTATAACGAATTTAATCGTGGCCGCCATTCGCTCACCGACGAGATTCGCGAAGGTCGTCCAAAATCAGTTGTTGTTCAAGAAAACATTGATGCTGTGCAAAAACTAATACTGCAAGATCGTCATGTGACATACTGTGAGATTGAGGCAACCATAGGCATTAGTTCCACCAGCATATATAAAATATTACATGATCATTTAGCTGTGAGAAAGGTATGTTCTCGTTGGATCCCACACAATTTGACAAAAACTCAAAAAGACGCTCGCGTCAATTGGTGCAAACAAATGCTCAATAAATACAATCGTGGTGTTTCAAAAGACATATATAAGATTGTAACAGGTGACGAATCATGGATATATGCATATGAGCCGGAACGTAAACAGCAGTTGACTGTATGGGTGTTTCAAGATGAACCCAATCCAACAAAAGTTGTTTGCGCTCGAAGCACATTGAAACAAATAGTCGCCTGTTTTTTCGGGAAAACTGGTCTTGTGGCAACTGTGCCTTTAGAGGAACGTAGAATGGTCAACTCTGAATGGTACACAACAATTTGTTTGCCAGAGGTCTTCGGTCAAATACGGAAAACAAACAAACGCCGTCGGATCATTCTTCAATAAGACAATGCCAGCTGTCACACATCTCGTCTAACAACCGACTTTATGAACAGTCAAAAAATCGAATTGATGGGTCATCCGCCATACAGTCCTGATTTGGCACCCAATGACTTCTTCTTGTTCCCGAATGTCAAGAATAAATTGCTTGGACAACGATTTTCGCCGGCGGAAGACGCCGTTGATGCGTTCAAAAACCATATTATGGAGGTGTCTCAAGAAGATTGGAAAAACTGCTTTGACAAATGGTTCAAACAAATGCAAAAGTGTATTGACCATAAAGGAGAATACTTCGAAAAACAATAAAGCAGTTTTCAATGCCAAATTCCTGTTTTTTCATTGTTAGGCTCAAAATATAAATAGTGACCCTCGTATTCGTCTAATAAATTCCTACTGGAATTTACAGGTTTTGTATTTTTTTTCCCGATCATTCCTCATACTTCTTCTTATGTCTATATATCCAAATTTGTGAAGGATGTTCAGGCCTCCCCAATGGTGCTGTGGTAACATTGTCTCTTTGTAATCAAGGGATTCCAGGTTCGTATCCCACTTTAAATTGTAGGTCCAATCCAAAATTATTTCAGTTCTTACATTTCAAAGGCATCATTATTTTGTTCTGTTGTGCTTGTAGCAACCTGTACATTGGCACAAATACAATCTCAATATGATGTTCAGTTACACCATTTCTGCACCCACATATTGTTTAATCTTTCAAGTCTGATTTATGACAAGATAAGCTTAACTGTACTGAATCTACAATTTATAGAGTGAAATCTGAATCATCCCAGCAAGAATCAGAAGTAATACTTGTAACCTTCCTCTTACATCACAGGATATTTATCCTTTCTTTCATAGCAGAGAGAAATTATACTAATTAGTCTACTATGAACCTTCGCAGGTAGATTCATGATGGATGCGGTAAACGTGGTTTAAAATTACTTACGTGAAATTTAGAAATTTTACACTTCCGCATTGCACAATTTTATGGTTATATCCTATGAATTTTGAAGATCCACTGTCTTCATTCACAAAAGGGTATGGCGTCTGAAGCGGAGATGGTACCACGTCACTGCTTTGTTTGTTCCCGGGCAGCAGTAGTTGCAATTTCTCCCATTCAGCGGTGCTGGTGTGTGTATTCTGGTTTGCGTCGTCTGCTTCCTGTTGTCAGGTGGCACTGCCAGGTGGTGGTTTGGGGGCTGGGCCGTGATGCTCAACATCGTGCAGTTCTGGTTCCCCGCATGGCTGGATGGGGGTTGATGTACTGCACATACTCGATACACATGCCAGCGCCTCCGAACAGGTGAAATTGCAACTACCACTGCCTGGGAACAAACAAAGGAGTGACACAGTACCATCTCTGCTTCAGACGCCGTACCCTTTTGTAAATGAAGACAGTGGATGTTTGAAATTAATAGGATTTAACCATTAAATTGTGCAATGCGGAAGTTCGACATTTCTAATTTCACGTAAGTAATTCACAGGTAAAGTTTATTAATGCAAAGGCCTCCAGAAGCGGTTTATTGTTCATAGTTCTGGATTACAAAATCGTTTTACTAGTATGTATTTAAGTTATTAGTTATTTTTCCCCATTGTCTGGTGGCTGCATAAAGGTGGGTCAGAAATGTTTTCTATCATTAGCAGTAGAATGATGGCACCATATTTGTCACATTATGACGTGTTTATTGTATGTGGGAATCAAGAGAGAGTATTTTATGTAAATCTAAAATTGATCATCAACTAAACACACACAGCATTTTCAACTTCTTTCAATTCTGTAACAGGATAAAGAATTAATTTCTTTGCTAAATATTGTGCAGGTTAAGTATTTTTTAAATTATTTTGAGTAATCTGAACAGGGATCTAACAGTCTCTGGGGATTATAAGACAACAACAATAACCACTGTGTTATGCAAATGTTCCATGTTAGTTTCTTGAGAAGTTTCTTGAGAGTCACTGTGATTCAAAAACGCAGTACATTTAGTTAGTGTTCAAGTTCAAATTTTCCTTCATGTTGCAACACTGCTTCTGCCAAGCACGTAACAGAAAGCAGTAAGGAACAAGCAGTTTTCCCTTGCCAGCACTGTTTGCAGTGGTGGAACTGAGCATGTAGCATGCATGCTTTTAAATTGCTGCTCACCCACTTTCTGTTTAGCTCCCTCACCCTTTCTCCATCCATTCAGGGGAGGGGAACATGGTTAGAATGATGTGATGACTAACGATCAGTGATGTACATAAACCAGTCTAAATTCTTTAAATAAAAATAACCTGTGGCACAACAGCCCTTCGAGGCCAGGGCCTACCCACTGATTTTCTGGCATCACTCCCACATGCGTCAGTAGAGGTGGTTGATCATCGAACTGTTACGGGGTGGCGTGTGGTCAGCACAATGAACCTCCAGTCATGTACGTTTCTGTGATCTTGTTCCACTATTCGTTCATAGCTGCCCAATTTTCTCACTATGGATGGTGGCCATTGATCCCATACACTGGCTGAAATCTCAGGAGAAAAGTTGTTATGCTTCTCTCCAGGAGACTCAAACCACCACACGTTCCATAGCCATAGACCAGTGGTGGTTGGTGGTCAGACTTACGGGTGTGCACCTCGCATCCAGTAGTGTTTTATCACCCCCTCTCAAATACTAGCTCCCGTTTTTGCATCCTAAATGATGCTAAATGTATTGGCAACCCAAGTCATGACCACTTTTTACTGAAAATGAGGCTGTGGGAGAGTTTTATTTGATGGAAAATATTAAAAACTATTAATTTATACACATTTGAAATACCTCGGTCAATTTTCCGTCGATCCCAAGAAAAGCGATATTATTGGGTTTAGATAATTTAGTATTTGATAACCTGACAAAATCACTATAAACTTAGAAATGCGGATCTACAATATTCAATGTTATTGTTGATTTGCGAAATATTTAGTAAAAACTTTCGCCCTTGCTCCGCTGATAAATGTGAACATGAATAATAACAACAACATTTGCATACATCAAACAAGCATGGTTGGGCAACTACCCAGGGCACCAAACCAGGGCATCCTCCTCGATTAGAGCCAATTCCTCAGCGTGAGTTTAATTTTAAGTCCACTAGAAAATAGAGATGATTACAGTTTAAAGAGTGGTCCGAAACAATATGTTCCTCCACCGGCTGTGTGGCTATTCATTTTAAAAAAAGAGTTGGATTTATTGTTCGCAAGAATTAATTGATGCTACTACTGAATAACGTAATAAATATATTGCAAAATCATCTAGCAATTTAAGCTAAGAAATTATTGTTGTTTTGATGTCATCATGTAGGTATGAAACAAGCACATACCTACAATAAACATGGTTTTTAACATCATTAAAGTATTTTTAAAATAAGACTATTATTTTTCGCCATTAAATATGTAACATGGTTATGATTTATATTGGAGGAAGGTGGAAAGTAGGAAGGAAGATCAAGGTAGAAAAAATTCTATCAAAATTATAGCTTGCCCGGGTGAAAATTTTATCTTGAGCCACTCCTGCAAACAAGGTAGCTGGTTCAACAACCACATGCAGAAAATAAGTTGTAATCTATCTAGCAACCAACAAACTCAAGCAAAATCAAGAGAATAAATAAAAAAAAATGTTAAGGAAGATGACAGTACTCACTCAGTCCATGCTGCCTTGCTTCGTACTTCAGAATTTTTCTTTGCCTTCCACCTTTTCTGTATTATTACTGCAGTCACTGCGCACTTTGTAGCTAACTTCCCTTCAAATATTCAACAATGTTAAATATTACGTCTCTACTTTCGCTATGTACAGTTTTCCGTTTCATTATGCTCACTTTGCAATGAAACAGGAACGAGCTTTGATAGTGTAACAATTTTTCCACACAATGGAAACAGCTGACTGATCCACACACCCCCCTCCCCCTGCATGGGTTGATAATTTGACTACAGTGCCACAAGGACAGTTTCTTTTGGCCAAGCTGCACTAATAATCAAAGGCGATGGAAGACATTGTTTAAAGCACGCATTTCACTTTTGGGTGTCTCCCTCCCTCCTACCCTTATTTCTTGCCCCTTCCATGCTCAGAACAGGGTGGGCAAAGATAACCATAGAAATTCCCTTTTCCGAAGAAGAAAAATAATCTCTCAATTTATGATTATGTGTGGGCTGCCTCTACTCCACCACAAGATCTCAAATGGAATGGGATTGCAACACTGCATCGTGAACCCAGTACTAGCAGTGTTCATGAAACCTATAATACTGCAAGCTACAGGCGTCAATCCCTTCTCTCTCCTTGTGTGCTGCAAACGGAGGCATTGAGCACAAGGCGACTTGTGCGAAACCAACACACCTGTCTGGAGGCACTCGTAAAATGAGGCAGATATGGTCGCCAATGGAGCATGGCAATGTTTGATGTTTTGAAGGAGATAGTGTTCAGTGAATAAGTGTGATAAAAAATAATTGCATTGCAGATTTATTTCGGTGTGAATAGGCAAAAGCTGCTACTGCCATAGCCCAAAGCCTGATGTCTTAGACTGCACAACCACGGTGCAGGACAAGTTCTGTAAATAATTTACTTAAATTAATGGTGTAGAAGCTTGTTTTAGTAGTTTTTGTAATATATTATTAGCGATTTCCCATGCATTAAATCTAAATGTATGAAAATATATAAAAAAGTTGGCTTACTGCTGGTAAATGCTGTAACTTGGAAAATACGCCACTGGATCTTTTTTTCCATCGGTGTCCCTGCACAAAAACTTTATTGCTCTATTGCCCCAGTGTGTACGTACTTTCAATGGTAGAAATTGATTGATTGCTGATGTAATATTCATTGTTCGTTCCTCACTTACACTGTGATTTCAATGGAAACTCAAAATATTTCTAGCTCTCCTTTCTATGCTTGTTCTCCACATTCGATTGGAGATTCAAGGCCAAACATTTTTACCTTTCCATGTTACCCTACTTTATTGTGTTGTGTCCCTCACTCTCAGTCTACTTTCTGTTTCTTGTCTCATTCAGGGTGGCGACAGACCTGGAAAACCGGGAAAAGTCAGGGAATGTGAGGTGTTAAAAAAAGTCAGGGAAATGTCAGGGAATTTCGTCTTCATTGACTTTTTAATATTTTTTATTTAAAGATATCGTTATGGAACTCTGCACGGGAACAGAAAATTGTTATAACTCGGGCACTATGGGAGCAATCTACTTCGGATAAGTTTTGTTTTGCACCTAAAACATCAGCGCATGCAACTGTATACCGAGGAAGGGGGTTGGGGGCACGACCCCCGAATTTCAATAGAAAAAAATCTGAAGTTTGCCCCTCTTCTCCCACTATTTTGGGGAGAAGGTGCGAACTTTAGTATTCTTTTCAAAGAATGGACATTTCTCAAGAGAATGAAACATGTTTCATGTTCTTGGGTGCCATACAAGTTGAATAATAAGACAAAATGTGCTTTTTTTTATTTATGAAAAATATGTAATTTGCATTTTTGGAGGAAAATTGTTATAACTCGGGCACTATGGGAACAATCTACTTCAGATAAGTTTTGTTTTTCAGATAAAACATCAGAGCATGCAACCGTGTACAATTCAGAACGCCTGACCGAGGAAGGGGGTTTGAGGGAGCCCGACCCCCGAATTTCAATAAAAAAACATAAAAATCTGAAGTTTGCCCCCCTCTTCTCCCGCTATTTTGGGGATAAGGTGCAAACCTTAGTATTCTCTTCAAAGAATGGACGTTTCCAAAGAGAATGAAACATGTTTCATGTTCTTGGGTGCCATAGGCCAAAATGTGAAACACTGTTTTTTACTAAAAATAGGTAATTTGCATATTGCTCAGAAAATTGTTATAACTCTGGCACTATGGGAGCAATCTACTTCGGATAAGTTCTGTTTTTCAGCTAAAACATCATAGCATGCAACCGTGTACAATTCATGATTGATTGATTGATTGACTTAGTTTTATTTTACTTTGCGTTTTGTGCCTCTTGGCTAATTTGCGAAGATGGGGATGAGTGATGAAATGTTGAAATTGATGAATGGACATTCACAAACAACCAAGCCCGACCGGGATTCGAACCCGGGACCCTTGGCGTCGCAGTGCGATGTGCTAACCACTCGGCCACAGCCGTGTACAATTCAGAACGCCGAACTAAGGAAGGGGGGTTTGGGGGGCACGACCCCCGAATTTCAAGGAAGAAGTTTGCCCCCTCTTCTGCTATTTGGGACGAAGGCGCGAAGTTTAGTATTCTTTTCAAAGAATGGACATTTCCAAAGAGATTGAAACATGTTTCAAGTTCCTGGGTGCCATACAAATGGAATAATGAGCCAAAATGTGAAAAACTGTTTGGAAATGTGGCATGGATATGTTGCGGAGAAGGGGGAGGTTGGTCATCAATATGAATTTCCCAGGCTTGCTCCAGACCTGTGTCAGAGTATCCACCCAAACATTAGAGTATGAACGTCCAAAAAGCACATTCATTTCGTAATCAGCACTATTATACCATATGGTATCATCAGGCCAGTACGACCTTACTCTGATGATACCATATAGTATCATTGGGGGAGTAAAGGTTAAGCCTCTAAATATTACGTGGAAAATTAATTGAATTATCATTTTTTCTTGTCCATATGGGAGTAGTAAGGGGACTTGTCAACAGATGGAGGGGATAAGAGCGGGTGGTGTCGCCCGATAGTTGTCGGACGTCGTAGTAAGGCATTTTGTTGGGCAAACTGAAGGAACGTGGAAACAAATAGGTTCCATTGATACATACGATTTTTGTTGAATATCGCCATCTGACAAAGTATCTCATTACAACATGCGACAGAAATTGCATGGACTGCAACATCCAACAAAAATCGAATGCATAAACAAGAAGAGCTTCAGACTGCAAATATGCTGCTGGGATTTTATTACTCTTCTGGCTCACTTCACCTTATTTAATGTAGCAGTGCTTACGAAGGTTTTCTTTCATCATCCTGACGTATTACTGGTTTCGCACAAGTTAACATATGTTTACAATACATTGCAATATTCTTAGATATCAAGAAGAATTCAACCAAACGGGATATATATTGAAACTATCACGAAAAAGTGAAACAAATCTGCATTGGTGAACGTTATAAAAATTGGCAAGAGCATGCTCCCAACCTCAAATTTACTGCAACACTAGTATTGCAATGAAATTAACGCCACTCTCTGTCCTGTCTGTTTAAACTTGTGAGAGATGGTCATTAATCTCTCACAGGGTAAGGTTAATGTCCAATATTATGAAACAAAATTCTAATAATAAATACGTAAATATTTTAATATCATATTTACTCGATTCATTCAATCATAAAAGCAAATCACTTTCTACAAGAATTGACTTTTCTCTGCCAGCCGTGCTAAATTTTCACTTTCCATCTACTGATTTATATGAGGGGTGGCCAGAAAGTAATTTCCAATTAGTAGGGACATTGATTTTTCGCAAACTCCAAAACCGTGAAAAATTGTAATTGCTGCGAAGTTATGTTTAGGAATGTGCAGTGATGTGTCGACACATTTTTCGCCCATTCGAAATATCGATATAATGCGAATTTGGCATAAAATGCGAATTGTTGGCATTTTTAACGTTTTTTTTAGAAAGAAATGTCCTAAAAAACGAAAAATTCCATGAAATCCAACATTCTTGTCTTTTCTAGGCCATGTTTGTGTACATAGAACATGCAAGTTTTCCAACATTTTACTCAAGAGTAAATTATAGAGTTATACAAACATGGAATAATTCCGACAGACACATTAATTTATGTATTTCCCACGATTTTTTCAATTTATATCAAAACCATTTGTGTCACAGAGCAAAGTGGCAGGGTTCTAACAGGAGATCGAGTGCATATCTACCGTCACACGGGAGGCCACATCTTCGTATTTGTCTCACGAGATATGTTTTGAATTACCAAGCCAAGTGCGCACCATCGGCATTTGTCGAGCGAGTAATAATGGAGCTCAGTCGTTAGGGCGTCTGACTACTATGTAAGAGACCGGGGGTCGATCCCCTGCGGTGGAGAACCGGTATGTTTTCCACCTATTCAAACTGCTCCGGCGCCCACTCAGCATCATATGAAGCTGGTACCTTGAGGAAACTTTTAGGGATAAAGGTAGCCAGGAGCATGGTGCTGATCACATCACCCCGAACTTCAACCGTGATAAAGAAAGTGTGGGGCCCTAACTCCACATCCCTATACACCTCCATGGAAAAGTGCAGGGGAGCACTTTACTTTTACTTCTCAAAAATATGTTCCAACATGTCAAACTGTCGCGAAAATATGTAGACCATGTGACCTACAATTTAGAATAATAGTTTAAAAGCACAATGGAGTATTAAGTTACGGTATATTTCGCAGATAAATGTTCTAAAACAAAAACGCGAATTTTGGGAAACGTAACACTAACAAGTCAAAAAAAGATAATACCAATTTTGGGTGCCATAATATATCGGTATCTGTCACGTGATATTGATTGATTTAAATTTTTTGGGTGCGTCGTCACTTATGGTCATTATGCACCCTTCAGTATATACGGGGAAAATTCCTTTATCTAAAATCCTTACCTTAAAATTTAAAAGGGGGTATGGAAAATAACTTTCCCAAAATAACTTTCAAGATATCAAAATCTTACGAAGAGGCGTAAGCCATGTAACTTACAATTTGAAACAGTAGTTTAAAAACACCATAAAGGTATAATTTCAGATATTTGCCAGAAAATGCGCTAAAATGAAAATGTGAATTTTGGGGAAAATAGCACCGTATAGTAAAAAATAAAAAAAATACACCAATTTGAAAAAAAGTAACAAAATATCAAGGTCCGATTAGGCATAAGTAAAACATGAATATCAGTTGTAATTTATTCCATTAGTAACAGTGAGCCCTAACCTAATTTTCGGCATAATAACCACCGTTGTTCTGGCATTTGTCGTAGCATGGCACTAAATTTTGTGTCTGACAGCAAAGACTGGGACTATCTCTATCGCAGTGTAGCTGTCAAATCCTTGCCCTGCCAGAAACCTCTTCAGTTAAACCAGGAGATGAAACTCGGTACATTCAAGGTCAGGGCTGTAGTACAGGGAGTGGTCCAAGATCTCTCACCTTAAGTGATGCAAAGGGCCTGTGTTGTGCTGTGTGGGGTTGTGCACATTCGATTGGCCTTCCGTGAATTGTCTGCACCATCGTCTGACCATACTATCACTCACGACGTCCAATCTGCACACCTCACATGATTGCTGGTGGCTCTGTGCCAAATTCTGAGCGTGCAATGTAGGCTACATCGCAGTCGGTGGGAGACTGTATGAGAGCTGCAATCTTTAATCTAGAACTGTCCTAAAACGGCTGCATTGCAACTGCACCAGATTACAGCTACATGCCACTTCTTCCTGCCTGCATGTGTGTGTGTCGCTCTCTGACCTCTAGTGCTGCGTATAGGCACCATTGGAGCTTTTTTCAGGATGCCCCTCGTATCTGAACTGTCAGAAGCTTTTATTATTAGTGTGTTCCTGTTTTAATGTGTGGTTAGCTAAATGCAATTCTATAAATTCCTTGCGTTAAATTTCTAATACCTACATACCCTTTTCGTCAGCATTAATGGTATTACTGCATGTTGTCAGTTTCACAGTACTTCACTTGGATATATTGTACTGAAGCAGAAATCCCATTGATAATGTAAAGAAATATGACACTTTATTTTGTTCGATTCAATTGTTTCACTTATATGCAAGAGTTAAGTTGTTTGCTTTACAGAGAAGAGAGAAGTAGGTTTATGCATTGAAAAATGAATCCGCACTCATGGTTGTTGCAAGCAGAGGGTTCCAAACCTCAGTGGAAATATCAACATATAATACCGAGAATGGATAAGGAGACTGATAAATTACAAATTGTATTTCTTAATCAATCACTCTTCACTCTTATCTCATTTAGTCGTAACTTTAAAAATAATCAAGTATTTTATTTTAAACTTACTGCGTATGACAAAATTCCGTAATCCTTCCCTAGCTTGTGAATTGTAATAATTTTCCAAATTCACTATTTTGCAGTTTGAATTCAAATGATAGAGGGCCTCCCCGATGGCGCAGTGGTAGCGTCGTCGCCTTGTAATCAAGGGGTCCCGGGTTCGATACCCGCTGGAGGCACATAGTGGTTCGGATCCCACTTTAAACTGTAGGTCCAGTCCCAATTAGCCTTACTGTGCATAAAGTGGACTTAAAACAACAAATCAATCAATCAATCAATCAAATGATAGAGAATAGAGAAATTAAGTAAATTTCATAGAAGATAATATTGGTACTTAACAAATCCATACCTGGATCTGTATGAGTTTATTATTTCAATTTACAAAAACATCGATTTAGTTTAGTTTGTAATTGTCAGTGAAAAATATAAATTTTGTCCTGGAAAACCTGGAAAAGTCAGGGAATTTCATTTTGGCTTGTTTGTAGCCACCCTGTCATTGCATTTGCTTCTTTTTGTTTGCTCTAATTCAGTGTTAATTCCTTGTTCCAGAGACTGTTGTAGGTTCACATGAAAATGCAATCCGTTGTGTGGAGTACTGTCCTGACGTGAATGGAATTGTAACAGGCAGTTGGGATTCTACTGTCAAGTTGTGGGATCCAAGAAACCCACATTGTGCTGGCACGTATACTCAACCAGAAAGGGTATGTACTTGGATTATTTGGCACTGCAAGAGAAAGAAATATGTGTGGTATTAGTTGTGTAGCATAGAAGGTAGCTATTTGAATCAGTCTGTAAATTCAAGTTAGTCATTATTTCTGGTGGTACAGTATTATCAATATGGTATCTATAGTGGCAGAATGACATTTTAAAACCTTGTAGCCGTGTTCATTTAAACTTTGAGGAATAAATACAAAAAGGCTCACGTCAATTTTAATTGTGCAAAATGTTTACAAGTAGGGCATGTGGTTAACCCAATGTCTGAGAAACAGGTATGAAATCAGTTTTGCTATACAGAAAAGTAATCAGTGATAATTGTATTTTTAGCTGATTGAAGTTGACATTTTCAAATTAGGTTAATTTGTATTCTAGCAAGGCTCAGTATGTACAATATAAATTAATTATTGTCATTCATGTTTGCTATTTTTTTTATTACAAAATGCTTCAACCATTTTTGCATATTTTGAGCACTGAAAGCTTTATAGTGCATATAGCTTTTGGTGTGCTTGATCCCAGATTTAATCTCTGCTGGGAATGTCAGAAATTCAATGTGAGCTAAGTATCCTTGAAGGAGTAGACTCCCTCCCCTAAGAAGCCAGGTAGAAAGCAATGGTACTCAGTGAAGTGACTACACATTAGATAATGAAAAGCTTCTTTGCAAACATTGGTCCTCAGAGCTGATATATCACGTAATTTTTTTAAAAAAATTCTATGTGATCAAAAGTATCCGAACACACCACGCAACATGTGTTTTTCATAGAGGGCGACACAGTACTTTCATCTACATGGTCAGCGATCTCAGTAGTCTGCAGACAGTGCGAGACAACAGTATGGAATTGGCTGTGGAACTAGCGGACTTCCAACTTGGTCAGGTTGGGTGCCACTTGTGTAAGAAGTCTGTGCCCGAGATTTCCACCCTCCTAAACATTCCTGTTTCCGATGTTATAGTGAAGTGGAAACGTGAATGGACTTGTGCAATCCAAAAGCTTGCAGGCCAACCTCCCATGTTGACCTCCTGAGACCGTCGATTACAGCGTAATCGTCAATCATCCATCGCCGCCGCTATCACACAGGAATTCCGAACTGCATTAGGATCTACTCCAAGCACCATGACTGTTCAGCGCGAGGTTCGGCAACTTTGTTTCCATGACCGAGCAGCTGCCCATAAGCCAAACATCATACAGGCAAATGCCAAATGCCGCCTGGCGTGGTGCAAGGAGCATCGAAACTGGATCGTAGAACAGTGGAAAACTGTTGTGTGGATTGATGAATCAATTTACACAATGTGGTGATCCGATGGTAGGGTGTGGGTGTGGCAAATACCTGGTGAACGACATTTACCAGCCTGTATAATGCCGACAGTGAAATTCGGGGTTGGCAGGATTACAGTGTGGTCACGTTTCTCGAAATTCGGGGTTGGCAGGGTTACAGTGGCAGGGTTGATCCCCTTGCTTTATGTGGCAATGTCATGGCACAAGCTTCGTTGACGTTTTAACTGCTTTCATGCTGCCTACCGTCGAAGACAGTTCAGGGATGACCATTGTGACTTTCAACATGCCCGAGCACCCACCCATACTGCAGGGCTTATGGGAGAGTGGTTTGACCATAACAACGTCCTACTAATGGACTGGCCTGTGCAGAGTCCTGATTTGAATCCCATAGAACATCTCTGGAATGTTTTGGAACGCCAACTTCGTGCCACACTGACCCGCATCAATACCTCTTCTCATTTCGTCACTCCGCAAGGAATGGGCTGCCAATCCCCAGGAAACCTTCCGCCATCTGATTGAAAGTATGCCTGCGAGAGTGAAGGCTGTCATCAAGGCTAAGAGTGGGCCAACACTGTATTCACTGCCGGTATTTCCGATGGAGGGTGGCCCAAACTTGTACTTCATTTTCAGGTGGATGTCTGGATTCTTATGATCACATAGAGTATATGTAAGGTTGTTTTGTTTAATTTATCTTTGCATGCGTATCATTACATATATTGGGACTATTTTTTTTCTCACAAGCATTAAAATTAAATTCATTTTGTTGGGTTTTCATGTATTTCTTTACTGTCCACTTTTGTGGTTGGTGGGATTGCAGAATCTATATTTTCATTGTTCTCGATGCCCTTGACCTAGCAGTTTGTTGTGTTGGATTTGCACCCACTATCTGGAGTTAGGCATTACAAAAAATAGAAGTAAATAAAGAGAGTCATTTCCTCCTTCATAGCTGGGTATCCAATCCAGCCCATCTGGTATACCAATACCATGTGGAGAATTCCCACAACAAATTTGAATCATAAATTAATTTCTTTTTTTAGTTAACACAGTGCAGTGAGAAAAGTAATGAACACCTTAGAGAAACTGCAACTCTGGTAAAATTATTATCTTGTACTGTATTTATAACACGTGATACATAAATTGCAGGTGTACACAATGAGTCTCTGTGGTGAGAAGTTGGTTGTTGGTACAGCAGGTCGAAAGGTGTACGTGTGGGACTTGAGGAACATGGGATACGTCCAGCAGAGGAGAGAATCCAGCTTAAAGTACCAGACACGCTGCATCAGATGTTTCCCTAATAAGCAGGTGTGTATTTACTTCATCTTAAGTACTTTGAATTTGAAGAGAAAATGTGCCTAGTCTCAAGTAATTAATCAGTACCCAATCATTATCAGCTGATATAGGCATATTTGTCTATCACTTTGCTGGCCCCCATGGCAGAGTGGTTATCACATCACCCTACAACGTCAGGGGTCCCGGGTTTGAATCCCGGCCGGGGCATGGATGTTTGTGAGTGTCCATTCATCAATTTCATCAAATCATCCCCATCTTCAGCCTCCCCGATGCCGCATTGGTAGCATCATCGCCTTGTGATCAAGGGGTCTCAGGTTCGATACCCAGACTCGGTGGAGGCACATAGTGGTTCAGATCCCACTTTAAAAACTGTAGGTCCAGTCCCGATTAGTCTTACTGTGCATAAAGTGGGCTTAAAACACCAAATCAATAACCAATCAATTTCGAAAGGGGGGGGATGGGGTTACATATACTTTGTATAGTCTTCAGTCCTCACTTTGCCATCTTTTCCTGCCTATGACTTTTTTCTTTCAGAAATACTGGCCAAAAATAAGGGGGGGATTCTGACCTCCATCCTCACTCCCCCCTTTGGGCACGCCACTGAGTGTTATTTACATCCATATTAATTGACGATTTATTATTGGATTTAGAAGTCTTGTGGAGGGCAAACACCCCTTCCACCAATCGTTTCCCCGTAAATAACATGTTTCCTTTTTTTTGTCTTCCCGTCAATGTTTATTTTCAGCACATGAATGGTTCCGAAGAAAACTGTGATTATATCATTCTTAGCGTGATGTGCATTTCCTTCCTGCACTGTTCTGTGTTGAAGGCGTTTATCAGAAGCCAGAACAAAAAAAGAAAATGATCTCTTATTTTTTTCTAACTCTGGCATTCTGTCTGCTGCTCGTGTTTCCTAATCATCAAAGCAAAACAACTGAGAAGAGATTCAAAACACTGCCATTTTTCTTCCCTTCAGACTGAATGAGTCATAGCTCTGGAGCCAGGAGACAAAACATTGGTGCCGGTTGCCAGCTGCCCACTGTTTGCAGACACCCCTCTGACCGGTTTGTGATGGAGGGAGGGTAAGGGGGAGAGGAACAGGTGCAGGTGTGCTAATGCCGTCTTATCAGAGGTGTGCTCATTCCCGCCCGGCCAAATTGCAGAAGGGCGTCCCCGATGGCACAGTGGTAACATCGTCGCCTTGTAATCAAGGGGTCCTGGGTTCGATACCCGGTGGAGACACAGGTTTTTTTTGTTTTTTTTCGGATCCCACTTTAAACTGTAGGTCCAGTCCCAATTAGCCTTACTGTGCATAAAGTGGACTTAAAACACCAAATCAATCAATCAACCAAATTGCAGAAAGAAAAGAAGGAAAAAGGGGGGGATGGATCATTGCTTGACACTCTCCCATGTTGTCTATGTCAATGCTTCAGACATAGGAGCAAGATTTCCGATGCAGGGCATTAAAGAATGGGAAACCGGCTCACGTCTTTTTATCTTTTTACTTGCAGTACTCTATGTTCGTTGAATGCACGTATTCAGGTTCAAGAGCAACTGCGTAATTTTAGACGTCAGAGGAAAGGAGATGGGAGATCACTTTTCGCCTTTATGTTAATTGGTTACCACTGCGCCATTGGGGAAGCCCTAATTTCCTGTATGGATAATTGTATTAGGGTGGATCAAATGAAAACAGAACAGGGGCCACAGAATAAAATCAACAAGGTTTATTTCAAACGTAATCTCCAAAGTTACACAAGCACTTGTCACACGGTTTCACCAAGTGGTGATTACCCTGCTCTTAGAACTCCTTTGGCTGAGATCGGAACCAGTTGCGAACATTGTCCGAGTGGAAGTGTTGACCCTTCCATACCTTTTTAAACAGACCAAAGATATGGAAGTCGCATGGCGATAGATCAAAGCTATACGGTGGGTGTTCGAACAGTGTCCACCCAAACATCTACAATGTGTTCTTTGTAACAGCTGACGTATGTGCCCGTGCGTTGTCATGCAGCAAAACCACTCCAGAGGACAACATGCTGGGCATTTGGCCTTGATTGCTGCGTACAAACGGTGGAGGGTGCTGCAGTAACAATATTCAATTGATTGTTTATGACTATCTAGGGTGAGTCCATTATGCAGTAGGGGTTTCCTTCCTTATGTCCCGCTCTACCTTTACACAGGGTTGTCGCCACACACATACATAAATACGAGTATAACCCATTACATCCACTGTTCCATTTTCATTTGATACACCCTCATAGAAGGCACTGAAATGTAGGCCGTGACTCTTTTTGTGAAGAGGGCTGTAAGGGGTGATTTTCCACGTAGTACACCCAACTGTCAACCTCACTTCCACGTAGTACACCCTGGACTGCATTTTGCACACGAACGAGGCTCTGGCGACTGGCACTCTGACCAGTATAATTTTGTGTGTGTTGTCCTGTTTTTTGTCCTTGTGTGTGCTGAGTGCCCCTTTACAGACTCAGCTTTTAACGGAAGTCAGAAAATTTTAAGATTTTACTTATTCAACATTAGAGTTGTTCTTTGTAAAGATAAGGGGCTGGATCCCGTATAATGTGACGGGTGCAAAAATAGCCTAAGTGCTGACGCACCCAAAATTTTAAAATCAAATGAAATCAATCTTTTTGTGAAGAAACAATGTTTATTCGATGTTTTCTTTTCTTAAGAATATTTTCACCCATTATACCAGGAGAGGGTACTATTTATACTTTAGTTCTTATTCAGAATATCCCAGATTCCCCAAGAAACTTTCATGTTATACAGTGGAACCTTGATTTCTTGTGCACGGATTTTACATTTTCTGACATTATATGTCCAATCTTGACAGTCCCAACATCCAAAATGTTGGAAAATTATCCTCGATTTTACATTTTCCCATATTTTAAGTTTTTCCAGCTAGGTCCCTTAAAAATTGAAAAATCTAGGTTCCACTGTACATCTTTTTTTTTAAACTTGAGGCTCATGTTAAATAGTTGTTCCCATTTTTATTTGTTAATGAGTTTGGCTACAATGCCAGATTTTAAAAGTGCTTATTTCTGTAATGTTGCTAGTGAATTAGTCAAAATATGTGTAAATAAACTATTTATGATAGTCTGTGCAAAATGGTTACTGACAGACAAATGGAATTTGTTACTGAATATTTTTAGCTAAGGGTGGCTCTTAATTACAATAGATTCCAAATGTCTGTGATTTGTCTAGACCGTCATAATCATGTTGTCAACATGATGCGTCTGTTATTTTGTGAATTGAGCACGTGTCAAGAGATGTAGAAAATTGGTTGTCAAACTGTAACTTCTATTGTTGTGTGTTACATATGGAACAAACTTCTTTTTCATTTCTCCAGGGATATGTACTGAGTAGTATTGAAGGACGTGTTGCTGTTGAATACCTGGATCCAAGCCCTGAGGTGCAGAAGAAAAAGTATGCATTCAAGTGTCACAGAATAAAGGAAGGTGGCATTGAAAATATTTTCCCTGTAAATGCTATTAGGTATGTAGTTTACTTTGATTTATACTTGTAAATTTGTTTTTTAAGCTCTCCTTTGTTGTTATGTAGTTTTTATATGGTGTCTGCATCTGAAATAAATAAATTGTAGGCTACAGTGACCATGTCCAAAAGGTGCAAGAGTGTACTTGAAGCAAACGTCCCCCGAGAATTGTCTTTCAGTTTGGCCTTGAAGCCATGGACTGGAAGTGAAAGTCTTTCGAATTGCACGTGGACTGTTGCGTCAAATACGATCAGTAGATAAAAATGAGTACTCGTTGTTTTCCCTGCATTTTAAATACTTGTTTTTCACCATAGAAATCACATAGCATTTTCAAATGTTCTTATACATACATTTCCACACACTAGAAGAACTTCAACCAATAACTTTTTGCAGGGGCGTCGCCACTGGGTGGGCGAGGGTGGGCTAATAGTCTCAGCCCACCCAAATAAAATAAATACATAATACTTTATTTAGATAAAGTAACAAGCTGATATATGATTGTAGTGCAAAACACACAAAGCAACTTAACAATTAACTCAGTTTCATTTAAAAAATGAAGAATGTTTCTAAATTCTTTCTCAGTTGGTTACCTTTCATGAACGTGCGAAATATGAACATGAAACTAACTGTCATTGTTCCGAGGTTAGAAGTGCTTTTCGTCAATTGGTTTCGATTGTTCTTTTATTCTCTTGTGTTTCTTGGAGCATTGGTGTCTTTGATGATTTATTTTCCTTGGCTCGACTTCAATACAACCGAACAAATCAATTTTAACAGCCATGGTTGGTTTGCAACATTTCATTCTTAGCATGCGCGAGTGGTTTGCGGAATTCGTGGCATCGTGGTGTGCGTTTACATATATATAATTTTGCTACATTCAGTTTTGAGTTTTGGTAAATTAAATCTATTTGGAATGTTATCAGTTCAAAATGATTTTCTCCATCATTGCGTTGCTCGTTTACAAGCTTCATTTTTCTTGTAAAAGCATAGAGAAGAGTTTCTCTAACTGTTGAAAGCCTATTTCTGTTTGTTTATAATATTCCTATTTTTTACAAAATAAGGTGTGTGTCAGAAATATTTACGTTTTTAAAACTATTAAAATAAATACTTAATTTTTTGTATAAAGTTAAATTTATTACCAAAAGAAAGCTGAAACATTAAATTGTTATTTGTGAAAAAGAGTATTCGACAAATGGTGACCGTTCATGTTTTCACATTCAATTATTCTTGAACTAAAGTTTTTGATCACTCGCCGAAGCATTGCACGAGGAATACCATTGATTTCATGTGTAATTCTTTGCTTCAATTCTCTCAAATTTTGTGGCATTGGGGTGTATACCTTACTCTTAAGGCAACCCCATAAGAAAAAATCTGCTGGTGTCAAATCGGGACTTCTCGGTGGCCAGTTAATGTTCCCTCTGCGACTGATGACCCTTTCTGGGAATAACTGATGAAAAGTGTTCAGTGATTGATTGGTGAAATAACAATTTTGTATGGGTGGAAATGTATAACCTTGCGAAGAATGCGATGAACTGTCAACTTAAGCAAATTTAAAGAAGCTGCAAGCAGTCTTAATGATTGGCGAGGATCCTCACTAACAGACTGGCACGCATGTTCAATGTTTCTGTTCGATCTTGATGACCTTGGGCAGTTTATTCATCATTGTGCTTCCAGTATTTTCAAATTTTCTCACCCAATATTTAATTAAATTTGCACTTGGGTCGTCTCTCATTCCTGCCAGGTTATAATGATGCCGTTACAAACGACGCAAAACAACATAAGAATCATTATTTTTATAAAACGCATGAACACAAAAAGCACGTTGCTGCCCCGTAAAGCGCTCAATAGCAACTAAATATTAACAATGTTGCCAAGTGTTTGCGATCTATCTCATTTCTCCGAAATGTGTGAATTGCCCCAGAGGGCAGATTGAAAAACGAAAATATTTCTGTGACACCCTATACTACAGGAAATTTACAGGAACTCGAATGAAATGTCACTCCACCTTGAAAAATTCCTAAGGCCCATCTTGGTCACGATCACCGAACCAGAGCCCACCTAGAAATATTTTATCCACCCTAAGAAATATTTCTGGCGAAGCCTCTGACTTTGTGTATTCAATCTGCGTTGCTAGCTTTCTACCTCCATGATTTCAAACAAATGAACAATGAGTGCAGGAGTCATGTGATCAAGCCTTCAACAATTGGTGCTCCGAGCTGTGGTCTTGATTGCTCGTATACTTGGTGCTTTTGAACTGCACTAGGTGACGTCACTTCTGTCAAAACTATACTTCCAGTCTGCTCTTTGTACCATTCAGACACAGCAAGTATTCAACACTTTGGTTTACAGTGGAACCCTGCTTTTATCTTCCTAACTGTTAATTTCCTACATTATAAGAGTTCCGAAAGGCTGTGAAGAAAAAACAATATATTTACAAATGCTTTATATTGCCATTTCATCTACAATGGCCCCCATATGGCTTCAATGATAGTAATGTAGAAGGATATGCAACACCCATTGCACTTTTTAATGATTGAGTGATTATGTCTGCTTCAACAGCAACTCATCTTCCATGCAAAGGTCAGCAGGGCAGGAAATGTGAGAAGGTCACATTACTAGTCATTATGCGTAGTGCTTGAGAATATCACATGTACTCATGCCAAGTCGCAGAACCAGCAAGACCCGTGCGTAATGTACCTGAAAATGGTTGTCTTGAAAAGCAAAATTCTAATTATTCCTATTACTAAAGCTATGTTCCAATTTAGTTGTGACAGGCCTTACTTTCTAATCTCTGTACTAACTTATTTCTAACTGCAGTAGGGGCATGAATATGTCCCAAATTCTTCTTGGTACACACACATATTTTTTTTTTTTACCTTCTAAGATCCACGGCTGATATGTGTCATTTAATATAATTCTACTTGTAATTCCGTGTGAGAAAAGGTGTTGATTTTTAATTTTTTTTTATGAACTCTTGCTTTAGTTTCATTACTTACAATGTCTCAGAAATGAATGAGAAACTTTTTTTCTATTTGAAGGAAATATTTTGACTGCATTTGAAATTTTATCTCGGTGTGGAGATTATCCTTATTAAAAAGCTTCATGTTCTCACAGCTCATTGATGGTTAACTGTGCCAGCTTCAATGAAGGACAAGTATATTGTATTTATCTTATTTTACGTCACATTTTTGTGCACTTTTAGCTTTGCATTTAAATGTTAATAGGTCACAGACTAAAGAGTTTGCCTTAAGCAAATAACAGTCTGTCTGTGTGATATTCCAAAAATCGTAGAAAATATGTTGATATAACATATTGTTATTATTTATAATTTTTTTCTGAAATGTACAACATGCCTTCTTTCCATGCACATATGTATATAATATGTTACATTTTATATAAAATTACTAACATTTATGAATTTTTCCTGTAACAACTTTTTGAAAGTAAAAAGAAATATTTTAATAAAAGTTACTGAAAATATATTTTCAATACATAGTATAGAAATAATTAATGTTTGAAATAAACATTTAAGGTGCAAAGTTTTAAGTAAAAATGTATTTCTCTGTAAGTACAAATGTTATAGCTCATTTTTTCCAGTGCAGTCTATGCTACATGTTTATGATCGAAAGAAAACAATTTTAATTTACCAAATACATGAACAAGAAGATGAAAGTTAAATAATCTTATTTTTTTCGTGACATTGAACTTTGTTGCGCTCCCACATAGGAAATGCCAGAATGTGAGGTTTTAAAGCAATACCTGTATATTGCTTAACATGTGTTCCATTTTCATTTCAAGAATTGTGCACTTGATGCTGATACTTTCGGAGAAAGAAAATATTTTGTAATATAAAAGCCATCCTTTTTTTTTTTTTCAGGAAATGTAAAATTCTGCAATGTTTTAAATACAAATTTATATCACTGCAACTACAAATGCTAGACTTACAAATTTTAGCTCTTTTTATTCGGAACAGACTAGGCTACAAGCTTATGGTCGAAGAAACCCAATTTTCATTTATCAAGTAGAAGAAGAAAAAGAAGACTAAATTTAAAGATTTTTTAATGAGATTTGAAATTCGTTGGAGCACCGCATATGTAACACTGGAATGTGAGGGTTCAAAATATTACCTATGTATTGCCTGATTTGTGTTCCATTTTTGTGGCAAAATTTGTGCACTTTCTGCAGATACTTCCAGATAAAAAAAATATTCTAATGGAACAGCAGTGTTTTTTTATTCAGCATGAAATTGCCCATCCCCCAAATATAGCCAGAATCAAATTAAACTAATTACTAATAGGTTGCCTCAAGGCTCATGTAGCACTCAAAATGTACATTTACGAACTTTACCTGTGTCAGAGTTTGTCCCAAAAGTGAAAAAAAAGTGACATGTTACATCTCAGCGTTTAATGGTTAATGGATATTTTAAAACTATGTGCTTCATATTTTATAATTGAAAAGCGGAACAGTGTAACAAAAATTGTAAGTAAAAAGTAATTCTAACCTGTGCATTTAAAATTGCAGCTTCCACAACACGTACAATACTTTTGCTACCGGAGGATCAGATGGTTACGTGAACATATGGGATGGTTTCAACAAGAAGAGGCTCTGTCAGTTTCACCGCTACCCAACTTCCATTGCATCTCTATGTTTCAGTCATGATGGTAAGTTCTACAATGAAAATGAGTTGATTTCAATGTGTAATGTGCTAGGGGGGTGGATTGAGGTTACTGAGGAAGACGTGCATGGAGGCCGTGGAAGAGAAACTCCCAACCTAGACATACAAAAGTCGCTTGGGTGTGAAGTGTTTGGTCCATTTGTTAACGACCACTTCAATCTCATTCAAGAGAATCAGTTTAGGCATGAACTACCTTCAAATTAAACAAGTTTTATAAACTGTTCAAATTCTCAATAATCAAACTAAGATTCTTCAGATACACACTTTTAAAGATGCATAATCCTCCTGAAACCAATTATATGAACAAGCAACAATATTATAAATACCACATTAATCCAAACAAGTCATTACACTTTTGTGTTCAGTACCTTCATACAGAGATAATCTTACTAAGAAATGCAATTGTAGATATACGTAAAGGTAATTCTTATTTTGATTCAATAACAATATTTATTTTGAGAAAACATTTGTATTTGCATAATTTTTAACAGGTTATAATGACTGTGATAATTTAAGTTCAATATCCAAGCATAAATCGAATGTTACAAGTCAAACTTATTGGTCTTTATAAAACGACCAATTTATCTTGCAAATTTAATTCTAGAAATTACTCTTAACACAAACAATTGCTTAAAAGGTTATTTAACACACTCAAAATCAATCTTTACCAAATTTTAACAATTTTAGCTAACGATAAAATTGTTGCTCAAATACTACTTTTCTCACTACTTATGGTTTTACAAGAATTTCATGTGTATCATTCATTGATGCTCCATGAATCAAGTATTGGAATAATATGGGGATTTTACTGTTATTAATAAGATCGCATAGCAAAATATATGATGCGTTCTGATATAGTACCACAGTCTAACAAGTAGAAGAACGTCGTTTTTGGGAAAATAAATTTTCTAACTATCGCAAACAGACACGATGGCACAATGCTAATCCTCATTTACTTGTTATCGTGAACATGCCCTTCCTTCATATTAGTTACATCACTCTCTTACGAAAAGTTACGAAACCTCGTGGTATCAATTCCGCACTCAACAATTTCTCACAGTTCAAATTGCTAGTAAAATCAAATCGTAGAAGGTAGTGGACAGTTTTAAAATCATTTTACTATTCTCATTATGTACACACCTGTATTAATCGAAGTTTTCTGGTTCTCGTTGCATAGGAAAATAACACCAATACATTCGAGACTTCTCTCTACGAAATCCTAGCTGATTCTTATGCATGCGGCACTTGTGTAGTAAGGCATTTTCGAAGACAACGTGGTCGTCGATCAATTCACAACCCTGCTTCAGTAGTGATCAAAAGCAGGAGAATTTTTGTGGTAATAAGGCATTAAGTCATCAATCTGTTAAGCAGCACAATTCTACAACTTTCACCAATACTCTTCTGTTTTTGACGACCCACCGAATGTATTGTGCTAACTCCAAACTTGGTACAGTGAAATCTCAGTTATACATTTTATGGGGGACAGAAGGGGAAAAACTTATAACTGAGAAAAACGTATTGTTGAAAGATAATTAAAATTATAAAATTAAGTACGCAAAGAAAGAAAAGGAGTACTACATTTGCACCAAAATTTGCTGTATTGCACTGATCTGTTCTAAATCGTTATTGTAAATTCACAAAATCACGAGAAATAGACAGTGATGTATAATGCTATAATGATATGTAATGCTCGTGCTGCAACTTTTAAAAAAAATTGAAATTAAGGTGTTCAAAAATTTTGCGTGATTACGGAAAAATTCGAACTTTGAGCTTTTGCCCACGATTCCCCCCAGGACCCTTAATTGTCAGATGTTTCATAAGATGTTGTTTTTTGTTCATTCTTACATTTAGAATTGGGAAGGTTGCCATGCCGTAAAGCAGAGCCATCTGGTGAGAATTCTTACAACTATTAGTCAAACACTTGACTACGGCACCTCGCATGTAGAGCTGATGTGAGGCGATATTGTGGCGTATTTGTGCAGGAGAAGTTACAAATATTTACGGTAATTTAGTGACCGCAAAGAAATACGTCACGCATACTATGAACTTTGATCTGTACATAAAACCATGCTTTTTCTGTGGTATACATTATCTATATTTTCAACCATGCTAAGCTACAAACATGATACATTGGATATTTAAACAAAATATACATGCTTAACAAACACGTATCATCGATATAACAGTACAGTTTCTTCTTCTTCGTTTTTCTTTGTAATAAGTTAATAAACAAAATTCATTAAAAGACAGTTCTATTATTACATTTAATTTTACTCTTTCTTCTTACTTCTCTGTTATTTACAGCCTACTCCAAAATACAGATATAATTAGGGCTGAGCGGATGCTGATCAGTATCAGCCGATATTAGTGGTATCGGTTAGAATTTATTTACTTATACCGGCTAATACTTTTCCGGTATGTTGGTTTTACATGTACTCAGAAAAAATACTGCTCAACACTTTTGCAGAGTCTAATTATGTGGGAAATTATACAAAATTTGAAGTTTTTTTTTATTTTGCCCCAGTTTTGTATGAAAAAACTGAATTTTTGTAATAACGTAACATGTTAATCTTGAATATTTTAAAGCAAAAGTGATGGTAAATTGATACATATAATTAGAGTGCAATACTTACATACCCAATATTTTGGTCATCTTTCAGTTATTTCAATTTTCAAGTATTGGTATCAGTGGGAATTGGTGCAAGTATCGGCATCGTTATCAGTTCAAAGAAGTATCAGCTTAGCCCTAGATATTATATATATATATATATATAGAGTAGATGGTGGGCCTCCCCCATGGCGCAGTGGTAGCGTCATTGCCTTGCAATCGAGGGGTCCCGGGTTCGATACCCGGTGGAGGCACAAGTGGTTCGGATCCCACTTTAAACTGTAGGTCCAGTCCCGATTAGCCTTACTGTGCATAAAGTGGACTTAAAACAGCAACTCAAACCAAGTAGATGGTGGGTCATTTATTTCACCCTCCATCTGTTTCTTGATTATTTTAATCCACTCTTTGCTTAGATTTTCATTTCTATTCATTCTTTGCATTATTCTTCTGTTATGAGCTTCACTTATCTTTATACTGTAATTATCACCCCTTTAACCTGATGTTCATTTACATGAGCATGTTTACCGATTCCTGTAGCCATTCTTCCTTCTTTGGCATCATTCAGATATACCTTCCATTTTTGTTTGTTCTTTCTGTTTGTATATTGAATGGCAAGTATACAGATGAGTTATATATACACATTGTTTTATATGCAAATCAAAGTTCATAAAATGGTAACATCCACAAAGAATTTTAGTATTCAGTGTTACTAGGGCTGAGTTGATACTTGGATCGGTATCAGAAAGTAACGGTTGGATATTATTTACCGATACCTGACAATACTTTTCCTGTATTTTGGTCTTTTGTGAGGTTTGCAACAATGCCATGCAACACTCCTGTGGAAGCTAATTATCCTGGAAACTATGCCAAAATTTGAAGTATCCATTTATTTGGCACTTATTTTGTGTGAAAGAATTGTGTTTTGTGATTATGTAACAGGTATTTTAAGATTAGTGTGTAGAGTACAGAGCACATACAAGGACAACCAGAGCAGTGGGAAGAACGGAGTGGTTCAGTATAAGTAATGGATTAAAACAGGGAAGTGCTCTTTCCCCACTGTTCTTCATAATTGCAATGGATGCAATTAACGAAGAGGTGGGGAAGAAGATAGGAGAGGAAGAGATGAAGGCCCTGTTGTTCACTGATGACTTAGTAATATGGGAGTAATATGGGGAAACAGGAAAGAAGTAGTACAGAGACAGCTTGATAGTTGGAATGAGGAAATCAGAAGAACAGGAATGAAATTCAGTGCAGAAAAGAGCAAGGTGCTAATAACAAGAATCAGAGCCAGAAATGAACCAAGAATAAAGATGGACACGGAAGAGTTGAGGGTAGTGGAGAGCTTCAAATATCTAGGAAGCATAATCGAGAGAAGCGGAAGAATAGATGAGGAGGTAAACGGAAGAGGACAAATAGGTGGTGGACTATATCAAAGCGTTCGAAGATTAATATGGAACAGGAATGTACTTATGAAATGGAAGAAGATAATATATAACACATACTATGTGCTAATAATTACATACAGGGCAGAGACTTGGACAATGGCCGAGAAAGGCAAAAGAAAGATGCAGGCAGGTGGAGATGGAATTTTTAATGAGTATATTGGGGAAGACTAGAAGGGATAGTATAAGGAATGAGGAGATCCGACAGACAGTGGGTGTGGTGAAGCTTCAGGACAGGATAGATCAGGCACAGATGAGATGGTTCACACACATGAAGTGGATGGATGCAGAAAGACTAACAGTAAGAGTTTAAACAGTAAGATTGGAGTACCGTGGAAAGAGAGGAGTGGTAGAAGACCAGGAAAAAATGGAGAGGCTTGACTTCTATGCTGACCCAGCCAGAGGCAGAAAACTGCAAAGAATGATGGTGATACAGTCTTCAAAATTTGTATCAGTGGGAATTTCTAAGAATATCTGTATCAGTTCAGCACTAAGTGTTACTGTAGTAGCTTTGTTTACAGCGGGTATTATCCATTCAAGTCAAATTGCATTTTTCACTGTAACTGTACTACACTTTCAATTAAACCAATCTGTGATGTAATGAAGTGGCTTCCAGATACTTCTTGATTTAAAATATCCATATTTCAATTTAGTTGTATACAGTAAAAAAACTTATCTTTATATTATAGTGCAAAGGTACTTTTATTTGTTTGGATCTTAATTATTCAATGTCTAATTTAATCTTTGAACATTTATCACAATGCAGAACTCTCCAGGTGAGTATTACCTCTTGGCCAACATATTTAGTGGTTCTGAAGAGAGAAAAAAATATGAATGGCTTATTGCAGAAAGGGACCTGAGTCACTTTTGCACAATTCCGAGAAAAACAAGAAAAATCATATAATATTGATAGTGTAAGAAAGAAATGTACCGTTGTTGGCTCAAATATTCAGCATAATGAATAGTTAATATTGCAACTCTCAATGCACCAGCCTGAAGTATGCTGCTAGAGACAGTGGAGATGAAAAAGTTGTGACTCCAGTACCTTTCTGCAATAAAAGTGGAAACTGTGAGAAATAAGACGAGAAATATCCTCTTCATTTGTTCTTCACAGACACCACACGTGTTTACCTGTGGTCTCACAAAACCAAACGCAAAATTTTCCTTAAAATACTTGTAGTAGAAACTGTATTTTATTCTGGACGTAGGGTATTTTTCTTTATACAGTTCATACATCTTTTGAATTGACAGGTTTTCATGTAGGTATTTGATGTCTGCATAATCTCCACGTTTAGTTGGAAAAGACGCGATATGTCCATGCACTGCCTGTATATCCTCAGCCTTAATCATATTCCCACTTTTGCTCTGTCCGCGCATATCATGAGGTATTTTGCCCTCTAACAGTAACTTCCGCAAACGCCTTATTCTTTTCTCTTGACACATCATAAAGTCTCACAACAAACTTGTATTTTGCTACTTGCCAGTAGTATGTGGTACTTAAACGACTTTTCGTATAACGCAGTATCTTCTTTGCGTGGACAATGTGTCTTAACATTTTCAACATGGATCATTCTCTGCAAATGTATATCCTGTTCATCTTTACTTTGCATTCTATACAATATGTCAAAAATAGCACATTGTTCGTCTTCGTTGAATTGCTCATAACATTTTTTTGGGCACTTTTTTTTTTTTCCAGATGTCGAATTCCTTTCCTACGTTTTTTTGGACTGTCAACGCTCACGTCGCTAACACTACTCTCGTCCTGCATATCTGTAATACAAGCAACATAACATCTCACAACAGTTGCCACCGCTCTGCACTAACACACATCACCCTCTACAGACCACGGCTACAGACGCACCATTCTTACGGAAATCGCTCGTCACTTGTTTCAGAGTTGCCAATTTTATTTTCCACACAGTTATTTCTCTTTCTCTGTGGAAAGGGACCAGTGTCCGTCGCTACAGAGTAGCTAAGTTTATTGCAGAAAAGGACCCGAGTCAGTGACTCAGGTACCTTTCTGCATTAAAGTACACTTTTCACTGTGCATTTTCTTGGCTATAGCCTTGTGTGACTGACGTTCTTTCTGCACTAAAAGATGTGTCTGTAACTAGGAAAATAAAAAATACCATTAACTACGATACCTCAAAAATGTGACTCAGGTCCCTTTCTGCAATAAGCCATTCATATATATATTAATTATTATAAATGTGGTAGTGCTGTTCCAGAAATTTTGTGATGGGATTTGTAATTTTTTTACAATTGTACGAGGGCAATTAGGAAAGAAACCTCCGTTTGCGCATGTGCGAGAAATAGCCGGGGATGGCGACGTCAGTCCTGCAGCGCTGTGCGCAGTAGTCCAGTAGGCAGTGAGCAGTGGAAGGAGAAGGTTGTGTTGCAGTTGACTCATCTGCTATAACAATTAAAAATGAACGCTCCAATAGAAAATTCTGCCAAATGTGAAGTGCGTGCAGTAATACGATTTCTGTATGTGAAAAAACTTTCGGCAGCTGCAATTCATCGCGAACTGTGTAATGTTTACGGACCAAACGTGGTGAGTGAAAGTGTCGTGCGTGAATGGTGTCGCATGTTGGAGCAGTTCCGTTGGGATGTTTTTGATCATCCTCCCTATACCCCAGATTTGGTGCCGAGCTAGTACCACAATCTTCAGGCACATGAAACAGTGGCTTGCGTTGCACTGCTTCAACAATGACAATGCGCTTCATGATGCTGTTAAAGGGTGGCTTCATTCCAAGGTGGGAGATTTTTTGCAGAAGGAATTTCAAACCTTGTAAGATGTTATGACAAGTGCATCAATTTGAATGGTGATTATGTTGAAAAGTAATGTAATGTACTTTTTCATGTGTATAATAAAAGTTCTGTATCTACGAGTGTCTGTTGATAACCAAACTGCAGTTTTTTTTCCAAATTGTACTCGTATATTGTACCATTTTCTTATGTATGTGCCTTTTTTAAGTAAAGCTCTCCTCCATCAAATTCTCCCTCCATGTCCTTCACTGGGCAATTAAGTATAGAACAAAAATTCACTATGTAAGAATAAGGAATGAAGTGGCATAAACAGCACTGGAGAGGCCCGTGGCCAGTCTGAATAATGTTAGGGACAACTCTACATCGTATCAGACAAGTGTTGACCCTTAACTTCTTGGATTTTGACCGTGGAGAGTGGATGTGGGTCTTCATTTTAATGTTAATAATAGAATGGAAAAAAAAAAGCTCCTTCCTGCCACGTTTTACATAAATTGTCAGTAGGATCCTAGGTAGGATGAGGCATAGATTTAGTATTCATAATTTTCAATACAGGTGAGCTAATATTTTTTGGAGTGAGTGGAAAGGTCAATTGTGGGTCACAATGACGACAAATAATTCTATTGTGAAATAAATTTGTAAGGTGGTTAGATGGTGCTTAGACATATCAGTGAATCAGGGACGTCAAAGGGGGGGGGTAAACCGTGCCACCGCCCAGAGCGGCAAATTTTCAGGGGGGCAAAATTTGAAGAGAAGAAAAAAATAAGCCTATGGAAAACTTGAAAGTTATAATATTTTATTATAACTTGGAAGTTAATATATGCCAACCCACAGTTTTGAAGGAACATATCAGTAGTCTGACTTGAAAACCAAGTGCCACAAATTGGGAAAGCAAATTTGATGCCTTAACTCTGTTGAGATATCAAGTGGAAGAGGTCTGTGATGGCTCCTTCAAATAATTGGCGACAATGAAACTGTCCAAATGGTTGCACATTAGGCTCAATGTATTGCAAACCAGTTGCGTGGCTTTACATTCTTTTGCTCACTAGTTATCCATGTAATGTAATGAGCAAATGTCTTCAAAAAATTAATCTACGATGTGTTAGATGATTTCTTGCAAACATTTCAGTGCTTTGAAAAAAGCAGGAGTGATGAAAAATTTCAAACTTTCTTCGATGCCACTTGGCAGCCTGGCATGGCCTCCCTCCCTCCACTAGCGGAGGCATCGGGGGGCGGCAACCTGTCAGCCCCAGTTGATGAGAAAGAATTGGCACCGAATTTAGATGTAGATGATCCACAGATAGGCAACACTGTACAGGGCCGAAATCGATAGAAGCAGCAGTTTCAGTATGATGAAACTGTTGAAGATCCACAAAAACTGTACAAAGTTGATTTTTATTACCAGATCCTAGACGATTTTTTTTAGCTCTAAGAGAAAGATTTGATCAGCTTAAACATCATAGTGAATTTTTCAATTTATGTTATGATATTAGTAAGCATAAAGACATGCCATCTGATCTTTTGTCTGAAACGTGTAGAAAACTTGCCGGAATGTTAACACATGAAAGCTACTGAATTAAAAGATGAACTAAAAGTGCTTTCAGCTATAATGAAACAATTTCACCAGAGTGGACCTGAAACTGATAAAGGGTCATGATTTTTCACCTAATGTGACTGTAGAACTTCGAATTTATTAACTTTGTCGGTAACTGTGGCGAATAAAGTTTTTCTTTGGAAATTAAGGCTAATAAAAATACTATCTTTGGTCAATAATGTCTGAAACACGCTTGTTTCCATTTTACGCAAGATAACATTATACGAAAAAAAATATTACATGCAAAGGTAAAGTTCCCTGTGCATTTAGCACCATGTCATGAAGGCACATTTAGAGGTTGCGGGGGTAGGGCCACACACATTCTCGATCTAAACCATTTTGGAGGTGATGTGGTCAGCACCATTCTCCGGCCACCTTTACCTCATAGGGTTGTCCCAGGTACCAGTTAATTTGAGGCTGGTGAACCACAGAGCCACTTTATGCAGGGACAACGCATGAAATAATTCAGACCTTAGATCACCCACGCAGAAGATCCGGGAGTATTACATGTAATTATTTTTAAAATCCAATGATATATCACAGACCTACAACGGTAAACATATGAAGTCAAGCTTTCATCATTTCTTTCCTAATACTTGATACATTTAAGATACGTTTAAAAGAGAGAGAGAGTTTTCAATATAATAATAATACAAAATTAGTGTTGCATTTTTTAAAGTTTGTGTGGTCGAGCGAGATATCCTTTTGTGCTTAATTGTATTGAAATAGCGTAACAAGTCTCAATATTAATATAATTGTTTGATGTTTTACTTAGGAATATATTGATTTTCAATTTCCCGTTTCTGCATAATGATGGGGGGGAGTTGGTTGAAAGGGAACGACATCGCCCAGGGTGGCAAAATGTTAGCGCCGGCCCTACAGTGAAGGTGTTGTAAATCACTGATGAATATTCATTCATATTTACACAAATGAAATTTGTTCATTACTCAATGCTTCCTGGAAAGAAATCATAGAATAAGGGCTTTAATAGGTGAAGTGTTGTTGCATTTACTTAGCAGCTATTTGTAAATTTGTTTTTCATCACAAAATCACATTTGAGAATACGGTGAAATTGCAGTTGGCCAAAGTTTTATAAGAACCAACTGTCTATAGTGGTCAGACCGTGCCTGCACAGTAACATCACTTGTTCCGTTGGCTATCCAGCAGCCATACTTTCGCTAGTCATCTGTTCGTTATTGTGTGTGTTGGAGCGTGTTAAAATGGCTGTGTGCATACGCTATCCTGCCAGGTGTAAGGTCCGTTCTGTGATTTGATTTCTTCACGCCAAAGGACAAAATGCTGCTCAAATTCACCGAGAATTGTGTGAAGTGTACGGTGACAGTATAATGAGTGAAGAAAAGGTGCGACGATGGTGTTGTGCATTCAAAGAAAGCCGTACAAATATCCACGATGAAGAGAGGAGTGGAAGACCGAGCATTCAGACTGATGTTTTGGTGCAGCTTGTAAATCAAAAAGTGCAAGAAAATCGTCACTTCACCATTAGCTCTCTAGCCATCGAATTTCCAGAAGTTTTGCCATCCACATTGTGCATTGTAACAGACACATTAGGATATCGGAAATTGTGTGCCAGATGAGTCCCCAAAATGTTGACAGATGTTCACAAAACGAAACGAGAGACATCAACATGTGCCTTTTTGGATAGCTACGACCGAGAGGGTGATGATTTTTTTACCCATATTGTTACAAGTCGCGAAGCGTGAATTTCTGATGTCAATGTCAAGTCCAAACAACAATTGATGCAGTGGCATCATGCAAATTCACCAAAGGCGAAAAAGTTCAAACGTCCTCCATCTGCACGAAAAATTATGGCAACTGTGTTCTGGGACCAACAGGGCGTGCTTTTGGTGGATTTCCTGGAACTGGGGAAAACAATCACATCGCAAGCATACTTTGAAACACTTTCCAAACTCAGACATCCCATACAAAACCGACGGTGTGGAATGTTGCGTTCAGGAATTGTGCTTCTCCATGACAATGCCAGACCACACACTGCTCCCCTCACTGTTCAGACAATTCAGAAGTTTGGATGGGAACTTTTTGATCACCCCCATATTGTCCGGACCTTGCACCAAGTGACTTTCACCTTTTCCTGCACCTAAAAAACTGACTTTTGTCTCAACGATTTGAAGAAACTGAGGTGTTGAAAACGACAGTGTTGAATTGGCTGAACTCCCAGGAAGCAAACTTTTATGCAGAGGGTATAAAAAAAGCTTGTGTCACGGCACAAAAAATGCTTGGAAAATAATGGTGACTATGTTGAAGTTGCTAAACGTACTTTCTTGTTTCCTATAAAATATCAACCCTTTCTTTTGAAATGCACCTCGTACAATTTTTTCAAGTTACATCTTCAACGAAATCAGTCCCAATAAGAGAAAAACTTCAGTTATACATTTTTAAGAACTGCTTGTTTGAAAGAATGCTGCTTTTGGAGTTCAAGATTTCCTTGAAGATATCATGTGCCACCCATTCCCATGCAGATTTTCTTATCAGTTGTAACCACTGGATGAGACTCTCCACTTGGAATTCTATTTTTGTTGCTTGCATCGGAGTTCAGTGGAGAGGCAATGAATGCTCTCTTGAATCAGCTTGTCAATGTTAAATAATCCTGTTTTTGTTCTTTGGCATTTTCATTCGACGAGTCGTATCTGCCTGAAGCAGATTGGAAACTGATAGCTTTCAAGCTGTCTGGGTGCCGTACCTTCTAGACAGAAGGCCCCACAGATTCCAACTTCGGGAAATGTAAGAAGTGGTTTTTCCCCTTCCTGTCCATCAAGAGAAGTGTGAGGAATGCAAATTTTGCCCCTTCCTC